>NC_136402.1:14500507-15995063 GCF_965140285.1 Lepidochelys kempii
ACGCGCTATCTCAGAGTCCGGATCCCGCAGCTGGGCCGTATTTCCATATAACTGACCCCCCATCTCTGTATTTATGCCCTTGCTTTGGGTCACTCCACCCTCACGCTATTTATAAATCCATTGGACGTTGCTGTTTTAAATTATTTAATTTATTATCTATGCCAAGATTGGGTTGTTTGGCTAATTATTAATTATTGTTATTATTTGGGTCACGTTCACCTTATTTATTGAGCCAGCGATTTACTCCTTTTTTAAAAAAGCTTTAAAAAGAAAAAGAACGTGGAAAAGAAATACCGTTTTGAAATAAAATCCTAAGCGGATGGACAAGGAATGCCGGTGTCTTGATTGGGCGGGAAGGGGGGCTCTTGCATCTTCATGGGTGGGGGTTGGGGGGGCAACCGCTGGCACAGACTCCTGCTCCGCAGCCCTAGGGACACCCCTCCCCCCCTGGTCTAGAGCCGGGCTAATGAGTTTTTGGACCTGGGGATCTGGTTCCAGCCTGGTACATAGGGAGGGATCAGGTGTTGCCGGAGCATCGGGGGCTTCAGCCAGGGAAGTTCTGGGTCTGGCCTGGAATACAGACAGGGATCTGGGTGGGGCAGGGCGGAGCTGGGGCGGGCCTGGTTCTGACCCACTGCAGAGCCAGGGAACAGCTGGGAAATCCAGAGCTGGGCTGGAAAGTCTGCAGACCTGCAGGGGGGAGGATCGGATCCGGTACTGAGCTGGGAGGGGTCCGCTAGGAGACAGGGAGAAAAACCACAACCCCACCCCACCCATCCTCCCAGAACCTCCCCCCCACCTACCCAACCCCCCAGAGCCTCCCTCACCTGTCCCCTGCCCATCCCCCCCAGGACCTCCGCCAACCTGCCCATCCCCCCAGAGCCTCCCTCACCTGCCCCTTGCCCATCCCTCCACAGCTCCCCCACCTGCCCCCTGCCCATCCCCCCAGAGCCTCCCCATCTCCCCAGAGCCTCCCCACCTCCCCCTGCCACTCAGCCCTCCCACTCCCCCAGCCTGCCCACCTCCCCTGACCCCCACCCTCACCTCCCCAGCCTCCCCCCCCACAGCTCCCCCACTGCCCCTTGCCCATCCCCAGAGCCTCCCCCCACCTGCCCCCTGCCCATCCCCCCAGAGCCTCCCCCCACCTGCCCCCTGCCCATCCCCCCACAGCCTCCCTCACCTGCCCCCTGCCCATCCCTCCACAGCTCCCCCACCTGCCCCTTGCCCATCCCCCAGAGCCTCCCCCCACCTGCCCCCTGCCCATCCCCCCAGAGCCTCCCTCCACCTGCCCCCTGCCCCATCCCCCAGAGCCGCCCCTCACCTGCCCCCTGCCCCATCCCCCCAGAGCCGCCCCCCCACCTGCCCCCTGCCCATCCCCCCAGAGCCTCCCCATCTCCCCAGAGCCTCCCTCCACCTGCCCCCTGCTCATCCCTCCACAGCTCCCCCACCTGCCCCTGTGCCCATCCCCCAGAGCCTCCCCCACCTGCCCCCTGCCCATCCCCCCAGAGCCTCCCCCACCTGCCCCCTGCCCATCCCCCCCAGAGCCTCCCTCACCCTGCCCCCCTGCCCATCCCTCCACAGCTCCCCCACCTGCCCCTTGCCCATCCCCCCAGAGCCTCCCCCCACCTGCCCCCTGCCCATCCCCCCAGAGCCTCCCTCCACCTGCCCCCTGCCCATCCCCCAGAGCCGCCCCCCACCTGCCCCCTGCCCATCCCCCCAGAGCCTCCCCCCACCTGCCCCCTGCCCATCCCCCCAGAGCCTCCCCCCACCTGCCCCCTGCCCATCCCCCCAGAGCCGCCCCCCACCTGCCCCCTGCCCATCCCCCAGAGCCGCCCCCCACCTGCCCCCTGCCCATCCCCCCAGAGCCTCCCTCACCTGCCCCCTGCCCATCCCCCAGAGCCGCCCCCTGCCCATCCCCCCCCAGAGCCTCCCTCACCTGCCCCTTGCCCATCCCCCAGAGCCGCCCCCCACCTGCCCCCTGCCCATCCCCCCAGAGCCGCCCCCCACCTGCCCCCTGCCCATCCCCCCAGAGCCTCCTCCCACCTGCCCCCGCCCATCCCCCCATTCGACCTTCCAGCCCCACTTCTCCCGCAGCTCCAGTTGTCCAGCCGCAGGCTCATGTGATCCCCACATCATATGATCCAAGGTTAATCCCCCCCCCCCGCCTCCGAGCTGGTCCCTCCTCATTGGCCTTCCGGGGCGCTTCCTCCAATCCCCATTGGCCACTCCTAACGCCCGTTGCCCTCTGGGCCCCGCCCTCTCACCCCCCAAGAGTCCGCGGGGCGGGTCTAGAACCCTGAGACCAGCTGGAGCCGGGTAGTTGGCAGCTCCCCCACGTGGGTCGGGGGGCGCCTGGACAGAGCGACGGACAGAGCCCGGTGCTGGGGGGGGCGGGGCGCCGGGGAGGGGGTTGGGGGGCGGGAATCCCTTGACCCTAAACCTCTTCCTGTGTTGGGGAGCGACCCCCATCTGCTTTAGCTCCCCGGCATTTGGGGGGCTGGGTGTGGGGGGCAGAGGAGGGTGTGGGGGGATCCACTGTCTCCCAGATCTGCCCCCCCGGCTGGGATCTACCCCCCACACCTCAGATTCACCCCCATTTCCCAGGGGGCGGGGAGAGAAAACTTTTCTCCCCTTCTGATCTCCGAGGTGGAAACTTCCGTGTTTCGGGGGCGGGGTTGTCACGTGGAGGGGTTCCCGAATTTATAAAGTCGGGGTGTCCCGTCCCCCCTTGTCCAGTCCGGCGGGGGGGAGTTCAACTGTAACCCTTCCCCCGCATTGGGAATCAAAAGGGGAAGTGTGGGAGGGCAGGGAGCAGGAGGGAGCGGCTAGGCCCCCCCGTTACGTTCCCACTCAGAAATCCAGTTGGGACCCCCCCACACACACACCCTGGACCCCCCAACCCCAGACCTCTGGAAATCAGGAATTCTGCCCCCTATTGAGCTCCCTCAAAGAGGTCTGGTGAGTGACTTTGATTCTCACGAACCCCCCCATCCAGTTAACTGAACCTGACCCCCCCCACCTCGCTGCCCCTCATTTTTTAAAATCGCTGATTTTTTTTTAAACTTTGGCCCTCCCAAAATAACCCAATTTGGGGGGGGTGTGAAAACTTTTAAAAAACGTTTTCCCCTAGATACCCTGCATTCCCCAGGATCCCCCCCATCACACTTCCACACACCCCCCACCCCAGGACTCCCCTCACACCCCCGGGTGCCCCACCTCTGGCTTTGGCCCCTTCTGGGGGCAGTGGGGGGGTGTTTAAGAGCCTGGGAAACAGAGGGGTCCCCCGTTGGTCAGAGCTAGAGCGGTGGTGCCTGGATCCCCTGATTGGGGTGCAAGAGGGCAGGCTGCCTTTGGAAGACGGGGGAAGGGGGCTCCAGGGGAGGGGAGCAGGGCATGGAGGAGATTTTCGGGGAGGAAGGGGAGTCGGCCTCCCCTGCGCTCTGCGAAGAGCTGGTTTCGGGGCTGGCCGCGGGGCTGTATGGAGAGCTGGAGCGGCTAGTGGGGGGCCTACGGGCGGGGGGCAGTGGCCGGGCTGCTGCCCCAGCTGGTCTCAGTGCTGGAGGCTCTGGAGCGAGCCGGTGGGCAGATCCGGGAGCGGGATGAGGCGCTGGAGCTGCTGCGGGAGGACCAGCTCGGGCTCCTGGGCCAGTACGAGCGGGAGCGGGCCGGGCGCAAGAGAGCCGAGGAGGTGAGGTGCCCCCTGAGCCGGACCCACAGCCCCCCACCCCATCCCCTGCCCCAGCGTCCCCCAATCCCGACCCGCAGCCCCCTGATCCCAACCCGCAGCCCCCCACCCCATCCACCACATGGCGCCCCTCAATCTTGACCCACAGCATGGTGCCCCCTGATCTGGACCCACAGCCCCCCACCCCGTCTCCTGACCAGCACCCCTCAATCCTGACCCGCAGCCCCCCTGTGTGGTGCTCCCCAGTCCCAACCCACAACCCCCCACCCCATCCCCCGCATGGTGCCCCTCGATCCAGACCTGCAGCCCCTCCACCCCATCCCCCACATAGCTCCTCAATCCCGGCCCGCAGCCCCCCCCCCCGCAACGGCACCCCTGGATCCCGGCCCGCAGCCCCCCCCGCATGGCACCCCTGGATCCCAACCCACAGCCCCCCCCCGCACGGCACCCCTGGATCCCGACCCGCAGCCCCCTCCTGTACAGCGCCCTTGGATCTTGACCCGCAGCCCGCCCCTGCACGGCGCCCCTGGTTCCCGACCCGCAGCCCTCTGTGCTGGGGATGCAGTCTGGCGCCCGGACTCTTGGGTTCGCTGCCAGTGGCCTGTTCTCTGCAGCGCTACATGGAGCTGGAGGACGCGGTGGAGCAGGAGCGCAAGGGTCACAGGGCCGCGCTGAGCCGGCTGGACGGGCAGAGCCGGCGGCTGGAGGACAAGGCCCGGAGCTACGCGGACCAGTGTGAGGGCCGGAGAGCGGGCCGGAGGCGCTGGGGGGTCGCAGGGCTGGAGCGGGGGTCAGGGAAGAAACAGAGGGTGGTGAGGGAGCCCGGGGGGGGGACAGTGCCAGGGCTGGGGGGCATCCAAGGGGCTGTGGGGTCAACAGGAGGGGGACTCTGGGGGGAGGCTCCCCCCACTGGTGTCTCAGCATAGTTAGGGCCCTACCAAATTCACGGTCCATTTTGGTCAATTTCACAGTCATAGGATTTTAAAATAATAAATTTTGTGGGTGAAAGCAGACAAAAGACCAGATTTCACGCAGGGGGACCAGATTTCACAGTCTGTGATGCATGTGTCGTGGGTGTGAACTTGGGAGGGCTCTAAGCATCAACCTAGAAACCCTACAGTAACAAAGCGGGGATCCCCGGAGACCCTACAATAACAAAGCAGCCTCGGTAACTGAGACCAGATGAGATCAAACAGCAGCAGCTTGGGCCCTGGCGTCTCCCCGACGGGTTTTTCCGGCTCCCCAAGACCGGGGTGGTGGGTGGGTGTGGGCTGTGTCAGAAAAGGGGGGGGTTCCTGTGCCAAGAGGCACAGGGTGAGGCCCTGCCCCTCACTGGCCCCACCCCCTTACTCTGAGAGGGTTGGTGGCAGCATGGGGGCTGGCTGGGGCAGGGGACAGCAATGGGGGCTGGCTCCCTGCAGACTCAGGATGGGGGGGTCACTCGCTTCTCTCCCCCCCCACCCCCGGCAGTGGCCAGCTTGGAGGAACAGAAAATTGCCTTGCTCAAGGAGCTGTCAGCCCTGGCCCAGACCCACGGCAAGGTGAGACCCCCCGGCCCCCACGGCCACCCCCTGCTGGCCCCATCCCCACAGCTGCCCCCTGCTGGTCCCGGGATCCCATGACTCCTACTGGCCCCACGCCCCATGGCCCACCCTTGGCTGCTCCCCCCCAGCTGCCCCATGCTAGCCCTGCCCCCCATGGATCCCCACACCTGCCCCTGCTGGCCCTCCCAGCCGCCCCCGTCACTGCCCCTCCTGGTGCCCCCTTGTGGCTGGATGTCGCCCCGCAGGACTGGGTCACGTTAGGGGTGGGGTCGGGGGGAGGGCGAGCGTGTTGTCCATGAGGGGCACTAGCCCCCACCCCCTTGTCATTGGCAGATGGTTCAGAGCTACAAGGAGCTGAAGGCCCTGACGATGCCACCCCCCTGCCCCTGTGCTGGCCCCCCAGCCCAGCAGGTATTAGTCACAGGGGGTGGCAAAGGGGCTGGGGGGGCACTGTGCTGTGAGGAGGGGGGCTCAGCAGGGGGGCGCTGGGTTGCGGAGAGCCGGGAGGGGTCTGGGGGGGAGTGCTGTGCCGGGGAGAGAGGGGGACGGTGTGTGATAGGGAGGGGGCTCTGGAGGGGGGGACTGGGAAGCTGGGAAGGCTCGGTGGGGGTGCCCAGGGTGTGTTGGGAGCTCAGGGGGGTGGGCACCAGGGAGGGAGGGCAGCTCGACCCACAGGGAGGGGGCTCGGGGCAGGGAGTGGGGGGGGTACCGTGGCGAATGTCCTGACCTTTGACTTCTCCCCCCAGTGCTGCGTCCGACCCCCACTGGCCTCCCCTGTTTCTCCCCAGCACCTCGGACCCTGGCTGCCCCGGACCCCCCAAGGTGGGTCCCCCGCATTTGTGCAGTGAGTTGCTGAGGGCGAGATGGGCTGCTGGGCTGACCCCTCTACCCCCTGAGGGGGTATCTATGGGGCAGTGGGGAGCTCGGAGGAGTTCAGAGAAGGGAGCTATGGGGGAGATTCTCCTGGGGGGATACATTTGCGGGGGGGGAGGAGGGTTGCCCTGGATTAGGGGGTTCCCCTGGGGAGTACCTTGGCAGAAGGGGGTTGCTGTAGTGGGTAGGGGCTCCTTCATTGTTCATGGGGGGCTGGTGGCTTGACACCTTTCACCAGGGTGACCTGGCTCCAGGCCTTCTCCCAGAGCAAGGGGAGGGGGCACCCCAATATCCAGTGAGGGGAGTCCCTTCTCCCTGACTCGGCCTGCTCCTCACCCCGTCTGTGTCTGTTTTGGGGGGTGTAGGGCGCTGCGGAGGTTCCAGGCCCAGCCCCGGTGGAGGGGACCCCTGACCCCCTGCAGGACGGGGCAGGCCCCACCGGGAACAGCCACCCGCTGGCTCAGGAGCTGCCCCTGCCCACCAGAGACGGTACGGAGAGTGTGTATGTGGGGCCCAGGGCCTCTCCCCTCTAGGGGGCGCTGGCTCCCATCCAGCTGCAGGGCAGGGACTGGCTGGCTCAGGGGGGTAGGGAATGGGGCCTTTCCGGGGGCAGCGGGGTGCGGGGGGGGGGGGGCTGTCTGTCTCGGGGGTGTGGGGGTAGCTGGCAGATTGGGGAGCCAGCAGTTTTGACTTGTCTGTTTCTAGGCTTCCCGCAGAGGTGCCAGGACTTGGCCGAGATCTTGAGCTCCACCCCGGAGTTGGACCGCACTCCAGATCTGCCAGCCAGGTAAGAGGGCCAATGTGCCCTGTGGCAGGCCCGGAAACATCCCCCCCACAGCCCCTGTTTCTCTTCATGAGCCCGGCACCGGGGGAGCCCCCAGTTCCCAGAACATCCTGTATGCCCACAATGGTACTCCCATTCCGGGCACGACCCCTTTCCAGTGCCAGTCTCCGCTCCATGGCTCCGATCCGGTGTGTGCCTGTCCCTCTCCTGTCCCCCCAGCACGGGAGGCAGCCAGATCGGGCTCGTGGGGCTGCAGTGAAGCAGGGGAAAGATCCAGCCTGGGGCGGGTCTGGGGAGTTTGGGAGTTGGGATCTGGCATGAGCAGTGTCCGATTCCCGGCTTCGCGTGGCCGGCTCTTACAGCCCGTGGCCAGCCCCCCAGCCCCAGCGCAGACGTACCTCCCAGCCGGGCAGGTAAACTGAGGCACAGGCTGGGGGAAATATCCTCCCCTTGCCATGTTCTGGTTCTAATCCATCCGGCCCCCAGCGCACTGTCTCCACTGCGGGGGAGGATCTGGGGGGTGTGTGTCCCGGCTCTGACTGGGGGTGTCTCTGCCCCGCAGCCCCCCAACCCTCCAACGCAACATGGAGTCGCTGTTCGCTGAGGTGTCAGGCCTGAGCCTCGAGCTGCTGGGGGACGTGGACGAGGGGGCCGATCTGCAGGGTAAGCTCAACGCCCCCCCCAGCCTGGGCCGACCCTGGGCCTGGTGCCCACCCTTCCCCGACCCCTTTCCCTCCCCATCCCTGCACCAGTGTCTCTCTCTCACCTGCTTCCTGCCCAGCTGGGCATCAGGTCCTGCCCTGCCCAGCCTTTGGGCACTGTCCCCAACTCCCAGGCTGGGATATGGCCCCCACATGCCCGCAGCACCAGGCCACGGGTCTCACTCCCAGGATCCAGCCCTGGTGCCCCCATGTGGCAGAGCAAAGGGAGGCGTTGGGCCCTAGGGACTGGGGGGTTTGGGGTGGTCAAACCTGCCCCCCCACATTGACTCCCCCTGTCTGCAGGTGACGCCGTGCAGACCCTGATGATGGAGAACGCCGAGCTCCGGGATACCAGGTAAGAGTCCCCTGAACCACCACACCCCAGCCCTGTTAGAGCCTCCGCACCTCCCCAGCTCTTACTGTGTGGGGGACCCCGAGGAAAGCCCCATCCCTGGGGATCTGAGTGGAGACCCAACAAACTTGATTCACAGTTGTGGGGAAAGGCCCTGGGGCCAGATGGGAGCTGGTGCCCCCTAGAAGGGAAAGGCCCCGAGCCCCATTCCCCACCCCCCTGAGCCAGCCAGTCCCCGTCCTGGGGCCAGATGGGAGAGGCAAAGGCCCCGAGCCCCATTCCCCACCCCCCTGAGCCAGCCAGTCCCCGTCCTGGGGCCGGATGGGAGAGGCAAAGGCCCCGAGCCCCATTCCCCACCCCCCTGAGCCAGCCAGACCCCGCCCTGGGGCTGGATGGGAGCTGGTGCCCCCTAGAAGGGAAAGGCCCCGAGCCCCATTCCCCACCCCCCTGAGCCAGCCAGTCCCCGCCCTGGGGCCGGATGGGAGCTGGCGCCCCCTAGAGAGGAAGGGGTGCGGACGGCCCGGGCGGCGCTCACTGTCGCCCCCTGCAGGCTGGTGCTGGACACTGCGCGCCGACACCTCATTGCCCGGGTGGAGGAGCTGACGGGCGAGCGGGAGTCGCTGCGGGGGGAGCGGGACAGGGCCGCCGAGGCCCTGAGCCGCTGCCAGGGGCGTCTGCGTGAGACCGAGCAGGATCTGATCGGGTGAGACTGGGGTGGGGGCGGGGCCGGGGGACACAGACCCCGTGGGGTGCCCCCGGCTGGCTCTCTTCCTGCCGTGCCAAGCAGGTGACCCCTCCCGGCTCCGTGGCACGCGGAGACACACCCAGCTAAGCCACTCACGAGCCACACGCAGGCTGAACACCCTCCCCCCCCCCCACTCAACGTCTTTGGCCCCCCCAGTGTTCTCGTTGCCTTCAGGGTGGGTGGGGCAGGAGAGAGGCCCTGGGCTGATGTCACGGACCCCAATTTATACCCCCAGGCCAGGGGGAGTCGATTGTTTTGTGGTCAAGGTGCCAAATTTCTTGGTCCAAATCCAAATTCCGGAGAAAATAATAAAACAATCGCAATTATCATTATCGTGGGCGGGGTGGGAACCCCCAGTTGGGGAGGCTAGTCCCCAGCCCCACCCCTTTTGCCTGAGGCCCCGCCCCGACACTGTCCCTTCTGGCCCCCCTCACCCGCCAGCGTCCTGAGCGCCCCCAGGCAGAACTAACCCCGAGCACTGGCCCGCTCACCCCACCTGCCCTGAGCCCCAGGCCGCTGGCCTCCCCGGTCCAACCTGAACCGCCCGCCAGCCGGGCTCTGAGCTCCAGGCTACAGCCCGAGCCTTCGGGGGACAGGGGAAGCGAGGGCGGGGCCTTGGGGCGGAGTGGGCGGGGCCTTGGGGCGGAGTGGGCGGGGCCACAGCCTGGGTTCGGGGAGGCGTGGCTTCCTCTGGCCTATTATACCCGCTCCCCAGGGTCATTATAAAAAGTAAAGCAAAAGATTTTGGGGTCGGCTCCAAGGCGTCTGGGGGTCCGGATTGGTCCTGCAGCCTCTCGACTGCCCCTGCCCCGATCCGTGGGCGCAGAGAGGTACCGGCGCAGACGGGGGTCGCGGGGTCGCTGGGCCCTGCTGAGATGCTGTGGGGCAGGCCTGTGGGGCGAGCGGATCGTGGGCCATCAGCACGTAGCAGGCTAGATCGGTCCTTTGTCGCCAGCGAGCCCGGTCTGGGCGTCTCCCAGACTCCCGTCGTATTTCAGTGACACACACAGCGAACTGCTGAATATGTGGGCACAGGGTGTCATTTTGGGGTACAGGGTGTCACAGGGCCCCCCCCCAATGACACCGCCTTCCTCCATGTCCCTCTGTGTCCCAGAGCCCGCAGGCCTAGGACCCCCAGCCCAGCCTGGATTGGGGCCCCCTCTTGTCCGAGTCCCCCAACGTCCGGCTGCAGGGGGTACACACCAGGGTCTGACCCCTCCTGACCCAGGATGGGGAGGTCTGAGCCCCATTAAAGGGGTGATGGGTACAGGTGGGTTTTGAGGACCCAAGATCTCGTCCCATTGTCCAAAGCCAGTTTGGGGGCCCTAAAATAATCTTAACCCTCCCCCCAACCCAGGATTTGACAACATCGGCCCTGGGCTCCTCACCCCCCAGCTCTGCCGTTGCCCCTTAATCCTGACCTGCAGCCCCGGCTAGCCCATCCCTGGGCTCCCCACAGCTCTGCTGGTGCCCCTCACTCCCGACCCGCAGCGCCGGGCTCCCCACTCTCAGCTCTGTCCCCAAATTGTTCTTTCCCCTCGTTTTAGGATTCGGCAGGAGCTGGAGGAAATCAAGAAGCAAAACAGTGACGACGCTGAGGTACGAGATGGAGGGGAGTGGGGTCTAGTGGTTAGAGCAGGGAGGGCTGGGAGCCAGGATTCCTGGGTTCTCTCCCCAGCTCTGGGAGGAGAGTCGTGTCTAGCGGTTGGTGGGGGGGGGAGCTGGGAGCCAGGATGCCTGGGTTCTATCCATGGTTCTAGTGGGCATAGGATCCCCTTGCTACCCCAGGCATGGCGGCAACCCTCAGGGGGGGCAGCTATGGGGGAGAACAGTGAGCTCCCCTCTCACTTCTCCATTGCTCTGGCCTAGCAGCTGACCCACGGGCCGGGCGGGGGGCAGGGGGGAGACTGCCTGGAGACGGGGCTGGAGGGTTGTAAATCGGGGCGCCAGTGACTCCCACTGGCTAGGAGAGACACAGAGTCATCGGCCGCCCGCTGGGCGCCTGGGAAGGCAGAAAGTGGGCAAAGGGGACCCTCCCCTGGGAGGCATGTGGGTCAGAGCAGGCCAGCAGAGGGGAGGCTGGGAGCCGGACGCCTGGGTTCTCTCCCCGGCTCTGAGAGGGGAGTGGGGCCTGGTGGTTAGAGCAGGGGGGGGCTGGGAGGCAGGACTCCTGGGTTCTCTCCCCGGCTCTGGGAGGGGGGTGGGGTCTAGCAGCGGGGTGGGCGGGGGGCTGGGGGTTATCAGTGACTCCTGTGGCAGGTGGAGGCCCCGGCCTCGCAGCGGAAGCGGTTCACGCGGGCAGAGATGGCGCGGGTGCTGACCGAGCGCAACCTTTACAAGGAGCGGCTGATGGAGCTGCAGGACGCCGTGAGGCGCACGGAGCTGCTCCGGTGGGAGACCCTGACAGACGGGCCCCTCTGCTGGGGTGGGGCGGGGGCTGGGGACCCAGGGACCCCTCGCCTGGCACCGGGACACGGCCCCTCTGCTGGGGTGGGGCGGGGGCTGGGGACCCGGGGACCCCTCGCCTGGCGCCGGGACGCGGCTCCTCTGCTCGGGTGGGGCTGGGGACCCGGGGACCCCACGCCCGGTGCCGGGATGCGGCCCCTCTGCTGGGGTGGGGCTGGGGACCCGGGGACCCCTCGCCCGGCGCCAGGACGCAGCCCCTCTGCTGGGGTGGGGCCGGGGACCCGGGGACCCCTCGCCTGGCACCGGGACACGGCCCCTCTGCTGGGGTGGGGCTGGGGACCCGGGGACCCCACGCCCAGCGCCAGGATGCGGCCCCTCTGCTGGGGTGGGGCGGGGGCTGGGGACCCGGGGACCCCTCGCCCGGCGCCGGAATGCAGCCCCTCTGGGATGGGGGGCAGGAGCTGGGTATTCGGGGATCCTTATTTAAACTCCTTTGTAAGCCGCTCATGTCAGGCTGGGGCGGTGGCCTGCCCAGCCCCTGGCACGGCCCTGCGGGCCCCTGACACACGACTTTGTTTCCTCCCTTCAGAGCATCTCGGGAGGTCCAGGCGGCTCAGATGAAGAAATCGTCCTTCTGGAAATTGTATGTCCATTACCGCCCCAGCCACTGCCGCCCCCCCCCGTCCCCCCCCAATTCCCCCCGCTGGGCGTGGGCCGCGTTCTTCGCGAAGTCTCTGAGCTGCTTGTTTTCTCTGCGTAGCTTCGACCGGCTCTTCAGCCCCAGCGACTCCCCTGAGCGGGTCCCGGTGTCGCCCCCGGTGTCTGAGCACAGGGGCAACGGGGGCAGGGCGCCCTCCACTGTGAGGTACCTGCCCCTCCCCGCCTCCCCCACAGAGTGAGTATGGACGGGCGGCCCCAAGCGCCGGACAGGGGAGGGGGTGGAGGACGGCACCCCCTAGCGCGAGGCGGGGGAGATGGGGCAGCGACGGGAGGAGGGCAGACGGAGGGCGATGCCCGCTAGTGTCTGTGTGTCTCTCTGTCCCCAGCACAGGGGAGCCCCCCAATCTCTCCCCCCAGCAGCAGAAGCGGGACCTTTACCGCCAGATCCGCTCCCACATCTGGAAGCAGCACGGCCGGGCCCCGGTTCACGGCTGGAGCCCCCGGCCGTCCCCCAGGTAATTGCCCCCCAGAGTGCCGGGAGCTGGAGGGGTGGGGGTGGAGGTGGAGGAGGGGCAGTGATTGGGACACACTGTCCCTTTAAATCCCCAGGGATGGAACGGTCAGGACGAGGTTTGGGGGGGCGGAGGGGCCCGCGGCTGAGCCCAGGCCTCTCTCATTGCAGGTTCGGGCGGAGCAGGCTGAGGGCCAGGACCTGCCCATGCTGGCGCAGCTGCGGCTGCTGGACCAGAAAGATCCCAGCACCAAGGTGAGGTGAGGGGCTCAGCAGGAGGCGCTGGGCTGCAAGGAGCGGGGCAGGGCTCAGCTGGGGGCACTGGGGCTGCGGGGAGTGGGGCGGGGGGCTTGGCGGGGTGGGGGGCTGCAGGGAGCGGGGGTGGGGGCTGCGGGGAGTGGGGCGGGGGGCTTGGCGGGGTGGGGGGCTGCAGGGGCACTGGGGCTGCGGGGAGTGGGGCTGGGGGGCTTGGTGGGGTGCGTTGTGCTGTGGGGAGCGGGGTGGGGGGCTCAGTGGGGGGCGCTGGGCTGCAGGGAGCGGGGTGGGGGGCTGCAGGGGCACTGGGGCTGCGGGGAGTGGGGTGGGGGGCTTGGCGGGGTGGAGGGCTGCAGGGAGCGGGGTGGGGGGCTGCAGGGGCACTGGGGCTGCGGGGAGTGGGGTTGGGGGGCTTGGTGGGGTGCGTTGTGCTGTGGGGAGTGGGGTGGGGGGCTCAGTGGGGGGCGCTGGGCTGCAGGGAGCGGGGTGGGGGGCTGCAGGGGCACTGGGGCTGCGGGGAGTGGGGCGGGGGGCTTGGCGGGGTGGAGGGCTGCAGGGGCACTGGGGCTGCAGGGAGTGGGGCTGGGGGGCTTGGTGGGGTGCGTTGTGCTGTGGGGAGCGGGGTGGGGGGCTCAGTGGGGGGCGCTGGGCTGCAGGGAGCGGGGTGGGGGGCTGCAGGGGCACTGGGGCTGTGGGGCGGGGGGCTGCAGGGGCACTGGGGCTGCAGGGAGTGGGGCGGGGGGCTTGGTGGGGTGGGGGGCTGCAGGGGCACTGGGGCTGCGGGGAGTGGAGCTGGGGGGCTTGGTGGGGTGCGTTGTGCTGTGGGGAGCGGGGTGGGGGGCTCAGTGGGGGGCGCTGGGCTGCAGGGAGCGGGGTGGGGGGCTGCAGGGGCACTGGGCTGCGGGGAGTGGGGCTGGGGGGCTTGGTGGGGTGCCTTGTGCTGTGGGGAGCGGGATGGGGGGCTCAGTGGGGGGCGCTGGGCTGCAGGGAGCGGGGTGGGGGGCTGCAGGGGCACTGGGGCTGCGGGGAGTGGGGCTGGGGGGCTTGGTGGGGTGCGTTGTGCTGTGGGGAGCGGGGTGGGGGGCTCAGTGGGGGGGCGCTGGGCTGCAGGGAGCGGGGTGGGGGGCTGCAGGGGCACTGGGGCTGTGGGGAGTGGGCGGGGGGCTTGGTGGGGTGGGGGGCTGCAGGGGCACTGGGGCTGCAGGGAGTGGGGCGGGGGGCTTGGTGGGGTGGGGGGCTGCAGGGGCACTGGGGCTGTGGGGAGTGGGGCTGGGGGGCTTGGTGGGGTGCGTTGTGCTGTGGGGAGCAGGGTGGGGGGCTCAGCAGGGACGCTGGGCTGCAGGGAGCGGGTGGGGGCTCAGCAGGGGACGCTGGGCTGCAGGGAGCGGGGTGGGGGGCTGCAGGGCACTGGGGCTGCGGGGAGTGGGGCTGGGGGGCTTGGTGGGGTGCGTTGTGCTGTGGGGAGCGGGGTGGGGGGCTCAGCAGGGGCGCTAGGCTGCAGGGAGCGGGGTGGGGGGCTCAGCAGGGGGCGCTGGGCTGCAGGGAGCGGGGGTGGGGGCTCAGCAGGGGGCGCTGGGCTGCAGGGAGCGGGTGGGGGCTCAGCAGGGGGCGCTGGGCTGCAGGGAGCGGGTGGGGGCTCAGCAGGGGGCGCTGGGCTGCAGGGAGCGGGGTGGGGGCTCAGCAGGGGGCGCTGGGCTGCAGGGAGCGGGGTGGGGGCTCAGCAGGGGGCGCTGGGCTGCAGGGAGCGGGTGGGGGCTCAGCAGGGGCGCTGGGCTGCAGGGAGCGGGTGGGGGCTCAGCGGGGGATGCTGGGCTGCAGGGAGCGGGGCTGGGGGGCTTGGTGGGGTGTGTTGTGCTGTGGGGAGCGGGGTGGGGGCTCAGCAGGGGGCGCTGGGCTGCGGGGAGCGGGCGGGGGCTCAGCAGGGGACGCTGGCTGCAGGGAGCGGGCGGGGGCTCAGCGGGGGGCGCTGGGCTGCAGGGAGCGGGCGGGAGCTCAGCGGGGGACGCTGGGGCTGCAGGGAGCGGGCGGGGGCTCAGCGGGGGGCGCTGGGCTGCAGGGAGCGGGCGGGAGCTCAGCGGGGGACGCTGGGGCTGCAGGGAGCGGGCGGGGGCTCAGCGGGGGGCGCTGGGGCTGCAGGGAGCGGGTGGGGGCTCAGCGGGGGGGCGCTGGGCTGCAGGGAGCGGGTGGGGGCTCAGCGGGGGGCGGGGGTGGGGGCTCAGCGGGGGACGCTGGGGCTGCAGGGAGCGGGTGGGGGCTCAGCGGGGGACGCTGGGGCTGCAGGGAGCGGGTGGGGGCTCAGCGGGGGGCGCTGGGCTGCGGGGGAGCGGGGTGGGGGCTCAGCGGGGGGCGCTGGGCTGCGGGGAGCGGGGGGTGGGGGGGGCTCAGCGGGGGGCGCTGGGCTGCGGGGAGCGGGTGGGGGCTCAGCGGGGGGCGCTGGGCTGCGGGGGAGCGGGTGGGGGCTCAGCGGGGGGCGCTGGGCTGCGGGGAGCGGGTGGGGGCTCAGCGGGGGGCGCTGGGCTGCGGGGAGCGGGGTGGGGGCTCAGCGGGGGGCGCTGGGCTGCGGGGAGCGGGTGGGGGCTCAGCGGGGGACGCTGGGGCTGCAGGGAGCGGGTGGGGGCTCAGCGGGGGACGCTGGGGCTGCAGGGAGCGGGTGGGGGCTCAGCGGGGGGCGCTGGGCTGCGGGGAGCGGGGTGGGGGCTCAGCGGGGGACGCTGGGCTGCGGGGAGCGGGTGGGGGCTCAGCGGGGGACGCTGGGCTTCGGGGAGCGGGGTGGGGGGCTCAGCGGGGGACGCTGGGCTGCGGGGAGCGGGTGGGGGCTCAGCGGGGGGCGCTGGGCTGCGGGGAGCGGGTGGGGGCTCAGCGGGGGACGCTGGGCTGCGGGGAGCGGGTGGGGGCTCAGCAGGGGACGCTCTCCCCTGGCGGTCAGGGCTGGTCCTGTTGCCCCAAGCTGGCACTAAGCTGGCAAAGGTCTACAGGTACTGAAACACCAGAGTAACCATCCCCTGCGCCCCACCCCAGAGGTGGCTGCATCTCAGTGCTGGGCGAGGGATCCCTGTATAACCAGCCCCTGCGCCCCACCCCAGAGGTGGCTGCATCTCAGTGCTGGGCGAGGGGTCCCTGTATAACCAGCCCCTGCGCCCCACCCCAGAGGGGCTGCATCTCAGTGTTTGGGGGGGCCAGCAGTGGGGCTGGGTCTGACATCTCATCCCCGCTCTCTCCCTCCCTCCCAGTTGTGGTGTGCCGTCGGGATGGGGGTGCCTAGGACAGACGGCGGGGACTCGGTTAGTGTCGGGCGCGCAATCCCTCCCATCTCTGCAGTGGTCCCTTCCTTTGCTCCCTGATGCCAGGGATGGATCCGGGGACCCCTTCCCTCCCCCCCCATGTGGGAGAGACCCCATGTCTCCCTGGTTGCGGGGGTGGCATGTGGGGCACTTGCCCCCTCCACGGCAACCCTATTTGGTGACCCTTCCTGCCCCTTCGCTTTGGGATGGTCCCCCCAAAGTAGAGGAGACTCCCCAAACCCCCACTGTTCTCTGAGTGTGGAGCACAGACAGGGGGGCCTATTTTGGGGCGTGCCCTGGCCCTCTTCTTCTCAATCTAGGGGGAGACCTTGCCCCTTGAGCTAATGCCGTACTTCAGGGCACCTCCCCTTTTTATCCCCAGGGGACTTTCAGTGGGGTTCAGTGGGTCTTGGGGAGCCTTTGTCAATCAGTGCTAAGCCCCGCCCCCCTGAGGGGAGGGGACAGTGTGGGGAGGTGTGGGGTCCCCCTCCCAATAGGTGCCCGGCTTTTGGATCCCTGAGCCAGCCTTGCAGAGTGCGAGCATCTGTGTGTCTCCCCCAGGGGGCACCCCAGCCTGCCCCACCGAGCCTGGTGTGGGTCTGCTCTGGGACACACTCGGCCAGTGAGGTCACAGTGATGGATGCTGCCCGCGCCAACCTCGTCCTGGCCCAGTTTGTGCTACCCAACACCCATGTGCTGTGTGCCGCCTGGCTGCCCGGTGAGTGTGGGGCATAGGGCTGGGGAGGGGTGGGGGGCAGCTGTATGGACCACAATGGGTGGAGGGAGCTGTATGGACTGGTGTGGATGGAGGGAGCTATATGGACCGGGATGGGGGCTGTATGGACTGGGGTGGATGGAGGGGGCTGTATAGTCCGAGGCGGATGGCTGGAGGGGGCTGTATGGCCTGGGATGGGAGCTATATGGACCAGGATGGGGGCTGTATGGACTGGGGTGGACGGAGGGGGCTGTATATTCCGGGACAGATGGCTGGAGGGGGCTGTATGGACCGGGATGGGGGCTGTATGGACTGGGGTGGCTGGAGGGGGCTGTATATTCCAGGACTGATGGCTGGAGGGGGCTGTATGGACCGGGATGGGGGCTGTATGGACTGGGGTGGCTGGAGGGGGCTGTATATTCCAGGACCGATGGCTGGAGGGGGCTGTATGGACCGGGATGGGAGCTATATGGACCAGGATGGGGGCTGTATGGACTGGGGTGGACGGAGGGGGCTGTATATTCCGGGACAGATGGCTGGAGGGGGCTGTATGGACCGGGATGGGGGCTGTATGGACTGGGGTGGCTGGAGGGGGCTGTATATTCCAGGACTGATGGCTGGAGGGGGCTGTACGGCCTGGAAGAAGGATGCTGTGCTGCGCAGGTTATACAGGTTGTATACGGCCCTAGCTTCCATGTCACGGACCTGGCTGTCCCTCCTAGGTCACCGGCCACCCAGTGCCGAGAGCATGGAGCTGGAACCCGAGATCCTGGAAGACCCCCTGGCCCCCGACCCCCCAGAGCTAGAGGAGGAGATGGGGACCCTGGACGCGGACAGTGATGGTATTGGCACCACGGACACTGTCTGGCTGGGCACCCAGGAGGGCAGGTACGGAGACACCCCTGTATACCCAGCCCCCGCGCCCCACCCCAGAGGGGCCGCATCTCAGCACCGAGTCCCTGTATAACCAGCCCCCGCGCCCCACCCCAGAGGTGGCTGCCTCTCAGCACCGGGTGCGGCATCCCTATATAACCATCTCCCCCTCCCACCGCCCAGAGGGGCCGCATCCCAGCGTCAGGTCCCCGTGTACCCAGCCCCCGCGCCCCACCCCGGAGGAGCCACATCTCAGCGCCGAGTCCCTGTATAACCAGCCCCTACGCCCCACCCCCGGAGGAGCCACATCTCAGCGCCGAGTCCCTGTATAACCAGCCCCCTTGCCCCACCCCAGAGGTGGCCGCATCTCAGCGCTGTCCCAAGCTGTCATGCTCTTCCTCCAGCATTTCCATCTATTCAGCTGGTTCTGACTGGCGCCGGTGCCTGCGGACGGTGCAGCTGAAGGACGCCGTGCACAGCGTAATGTGAGTGTGGGGCTGGGCCCGGGGGGGACAACGGGGGCGTCGGCCAATGATTCTTGCATTGGCCGGGTCAGTGGCCGGGTCGGCAAGAGCCAATCCAGGCGTGGTGACATCCTGTCTTGGGCCAGCTGCCGTTGGGAGAGAGACCCGCTCCGGAGCTTTCCCAAATAGGGTGGCCCAGTTGCGTTGGCCGTATTCCTCGAGGTTTCATCCCATGACACAGTCTTGAATTCAAGATTCGTGTGAAATTCCTGGAGACTCCAGGACGATCCGGGAGCATTGGCCATCAAGAGATGTGGGTCCGACACGAGCAAATGCCTCCCCCAACCCAGCTCTCGGATGACTATTTCCTTCTATCGAGGTTGAGAAATGTCCAGCTTGATCACCGGTCGTGACCTGACTTGTCAGCATCGGGCGTCAAACTCGCCCGGGAAATGGCCTCAAAGAGGACCCTCATTAGTTCCCCAGCCGCGTTAGCCAGACTTGGCCTCTGGAATCCTGCCGGCGGCTTAAGAGTCGGGTGCGCCTGCGATTGCCCGCCACGTTTGTCTCCGTGCCCGTGGGGCCAGCCCTCGCGTCTGTCAGGGCCCAGTGCAGGGGGCTCCTGGCAGGCATCAGGAGCCCTCTGGCGATGGGTTCCTATGCGGCCCAGGTCCCTGTTGGGCCGGGGCGACCCGCCCCATGTCAGGCCGGCGGAGGTCCGTGGCCACTCATGACCGCTGTGAGCCAGGCTGTCGGGTGATTGCAGGTGCTGTACCCTCGGGCTGGGGGCCTTCACCAAACTTTGGGCCGCCCCAGGGCATGCTGGGGTGTGGCCCTTGGCGTGAGTGGCCTGGCCGCCCGCTCCGATTGGCACGCGCTCTCTCTCTCTTACAGCCACGCCCAGGGCTGTGCAGTGGCTGCACTGGGGAACGGGACCGTTGTCGTCTTCCACCGGGACGCCAGTAAGTACCAGACCCCCCATCCCCAGCTCCCCGCAGCCCCCTACCCCACTCACTCCTCTCCCTTGCCCCCTGCAGCTGGCTGCTGGGACCTTCAGCGCCCCCGGCTGCTGGACTTGGGGCGCCCCCACCAGTCCATCCGCTGCGCGCTGGCCGTGGGGGGCCAGGTCTGGGTTGGCTACCGCAACCGGGTCTACGTGGTGGAGCCGCGCAGCGCCAGGGCCCAGGTGAGGTGCAGGGGGGGGGTGGAGCCAGGTTGAGGAGCCGGGGGTCGGGGAGTTCACTCAGAAGGGAGCGAGGGATCATGGAATCCAGAGGTGATCTCATGGGACCCACTTAGAAATAGTGGGAGATCCTGGGGATCTCCTGGGATCCACTCAGGTGGGGGTGCGGCACACCGGCAGGATCAACTCCTGTGGTGATAGTAGATCTATATGGAGATCTCATGGGACCCTTTCAGGGGGGCGGGGATCGACTTGGGTGATATCAGTACATCTCCTGGGATCCACTCAGATTGTGTTGGGGGGGGTCTATGGGATCTTGGGGGAATTGACACGTGATGGAAGTAGGTCTTATGGGATCCACTCATGGGGTTGGGGAGCCATGGGGTCCTGTGGGGTCAATTCAGGTGACACTGGTAGATCTCATGGCATCCACTCTGGTGGGGTGGGGTACTCGGGCAGGAGCATGTGGGATCGACTCTTGTGATATTAGTAAATATACGTGCTGATCTCATGGGATCCACTCCGGTGAGATTAGGGTATCCACGGGGTTGCATGGGATCAACCCCGGTGGTATCAGTAGACCTGGTGAGATCCACTCAGGTGGGGTTCAGGGAACCATGGGATCCTGTGGGATCAACTCAGGTGAGGTTGGTGGATCTTGTAGGATCCCCTTGGATGAGCATGGGGGGGTCATCTCAGGTGATCTTGCAGGTCCACTCCTGCCATGGGGTTCCAATGGGATCTTGGGAGATCGATTGGCTCAACTAGGCTGGGGATGGATTCGGCATGCCCTCATGGGTCCGATTCAGGGGAGTGAGGGATCTGCCAGCCCTGCCTCCAGCCCTTCGCTCTGCTCCCCCCCACCCCCCAGTGGTACTTTGAGGTGACCGGGCACCCCGAGAGCCAGGTGAGGCACATGGTGTTGGCGGGCGACGGAGTCTGGGTCTCGGTGCGGCTGGACCCCACCCTGCGCCTCTTCCATGCAGCCACGGGCCAGCCCCTGCAGGAGATCGACCTGACACCCTTCGTCCACAGCATGTTCGGTGAGTGGCTCGGGGAAGTGGGGGGAATGGGGCGTGGGGCATTTCCCCTGTGGGGGGCGCCAGCTCCCATCCGGCCCCAGGGCAGGGACTGGCTGGCTCAGGGTGGGGTCTCATCACCCCCGACTCTCTCTCTAGGCCCGAACACTCTGGGTTTCTCCCTGCACGTCTCGGCCCTGGGCTGCTTCTCCCAGCGGCTGTGGATCGGCACAGCCAGCGGCACTGTCTTGACCGTGCCCTTCGCACCGGGTGAGTTGGGGTGCTTGGGGGAAGGGGGTCTCCTAGGCATGGCTCAGATCCCACGGCCAGCCCAGCCCTGCTGGTGTGAGGGGGGGAGAGGGGCGCGGGTGTGTGTGTTTCTCCGGGATCCCATGGGCAGTGGGGGGGAGGAGGGGGCCAGTATCCTGCCCAACTGGGATGGGGGCGTGGGGGGAAGAGGGTCCTCAGTTAGCCTGCTGGGGGCAGGGTCTCTGCAGGCCACACCCCCAAAGCTCTGACCCTCCCCATCTCTCCTGCCCTCTTCAGAGTTCTCAGGGCACTCAGAGCCCCCCCCGGCCACGGGGTCCCAGCCAGGCCCCTCGCCTGCCAGCACCCCCTACTGTGCGATGGAGAGCGCCCAGGCTTCCTACCACGGGCACCGTGATGCCGTCCGGTTCTTCGTCTGCATCCCAGGTACCTGCCAGGATGCCTGGGTTCTGTCCCCGGCTCTGGGAGGGGAGTGGGGTCTAGTTGTTAGAGCAGGGGGGCTAGGAACCAGGACTCCTGGGTTCTCTCCCTGGCTCTGGGAGGGGAGGGGGGGTCTAGTGGTTAAAGCAGGGGGGCTGGGAGCCTGGAGGCCGGGGTTCTCTCCCTGGCTCTGGGAGGGGAGTGGGGTTTAGTGGTTAAAGCAGCGGGGCTGGGAGCCTGGATGCCAGGGTTCTCTCTCTGGCTCTGGGAGGGGAGTGTGGTCTAGTGGAGATGGGGGGGCTGGGAGCCAGGATTCCTGGGTTCTCTCCTCACTCAGCTGCAGCCCTGGAGCGCTCCCTAGAGGTAGTTTCTGGGGTAACAGCTTGTCTTTCCTTCTCCCCCCCCCCCAAGGCTGCCTTAACCCTTCGCTGGCCAGGAGCAATAGCCAGGAGGAGCGGGCTGGGCAGAAGCAGCCCACAGCTTTGGTGCTGAGCGGAGGAGAGGGGTATATCAATCTCCGGATTGGTACGTGCCTCGTGGGGTGGTGGGAAACAGCGCTTCTGTGAGGGTCTCCAGATACCCAACCCCCGCCCCACCGCACCGCACCCCACCCCACCCCATCCCATCCCAGAGGGGCCACGCCCAGTGCCAGGCAAGGGGTCCCCATATACCCAGCCCCCACGCCCCAGCTCAGAGGTGGCCATGTCCCAGCACTGGGCGAGGTGTTCCCATATACCCAGCCCCCGCACACCATCCCAGCATCGGGCAAGGGGTCCCCGTATACCCACGCCCCACCCCAGAGGTGGCCACGCTCAGCGCTCGTTGTGGGGCGCCCCTGGGGCTGCTGTGACTCTTTTTCTCTCTCTCTCTCCCTTCACAGGGGATGACACGGACGATCAATTTGGGGACCTCTTGGTGGCCAACCCCCATCTGCGCCGCTCGGTGCGCAGCCACCTCATTGTGTGGCAGGTCCAGGCCTGAGGCTGGGGTGATGGTCACAGGCGCTGGGCCCGGCCTGCCCTGTGAGGGGCACTGTCTGCCCCCTGGGGAGCCACTGTGTCCACCCCATCACACTCAGATACCAGCTCTGGGCTTGGGGGGTAGATCTTCCAGCTCCGGGGCTGAGTTAACCGCCTGCTGCCCAGGGTCAGGATGATGCTGTGACCCGAGTTGCTGGTGTTCAGTGGCTGCCGAGGGGGCTGGGGCGGGGGGATAATTGGCCTGTCTCCCTCCAGCCCCCCACCCCATCCATCTACTGGATCTTCCCCATGTCCCTTTGCAGCTGCTGCCCCCACCCCCGTTCCCTGCCAGTCTGAGCCCCCCACTGACACCTGCCCCACACCTCACCAGAACCCCTGGCCCTGCCCCCTTTCCCAACCCCCTCCCAAACTCCCCTTCCCACCTTGCCCTGCCCCTGCTAGACCAGCCCCTCCTCACCATGTCCCCCCCCGACTGTCCCCCACATGCCCCCCCCCAACAAAGCCCCCCCATCACAGCTCTGTCTGTCCCACCTTCTGGCCCTCCCTCGCAGCAGGGGGACCCCACCTCCAAGCCTGGCTACTGTAGCTCCTCTGTGCCTTTTAAAGGGGGGCGGGGCCACTGTCACACTCAGGAGTATAGATGGCAGCTGCCAAATATTGTTTACAAGCTCCGCCCTCCCTTCCAGGACCCATACATGTCTCAGGGCCCCTCCCCCTGCTGCCACCTAATTTACATCCCTCCCCTCTGGCTGCACAGACTCCGCTCTTCCTGGCAGGCTTCACCCACATCTCAGAACCCCTCCCTCTTTTGTCCTTTTACATGCAAAGTGGGTGGGGTAGGGTGGAGTCCTTGGCCCTTGGGTTCTCTCCCTGACTCTGCTAGATCCTCCCCCTGCTCTGTGCCTCAATTTCCCTTCTGTGCACTGGGGCAGTGGATCCCCAGGCCCTTTCCTTGAGGCTTTAGGGCTTGGAGCCTGGCCCTGAAACCACCCAATGGAATCCATACTGACCTTAAGCCAGGGGGTTGGGGGTCTCCTTGTACCCGCCCCCCCGCACTGGAGACACAGGGGGGGCAGGCTAAAGGGGCTTTTTCCCTGCACTGAGTTACCCCTACCACAGCTCTTCACTGGGGTTATGCCAGCTGCCCCCTCCCCAGGGCTTCTCTGCCTCGTGGGGGGCACAGGCATGGGGTGCCCCATTGCTGCTATACGCTCAGGGTTGGGCTCTGTCCCATCTGTGAGTCTGTCTGAGCCACGCCACCCCCGGCAGTGTCTGGGAATCTTTCTGTGGGACAATTTCTAATAAAGCTTTATTTTTCTGGGCTAAAATGTTGTTAGGGTGGTACGCAGTGAGCCGGGGGGGCTCCCATCTGGCCTGAGGGCAGGGGTCTGGCTGGTTCAGGGCACTGGCTCCCATCCAGCCCTGGATGGTGGGAGGAGGGGAGGAACTGGCTGGCTCAGGGGTGTGGGGAATGAGGCACCCAATCTGGCCCTAGAGTGGGGGGAGCTCCCTGGTGTGCAGGGTAGCAGGGATTGAGGGGCTGGGGGAGTGGTAGGCTGAGAGGGGGATGGGCAGGGAGCCCCCCTGGCTCTTCCCCAGCCCCCCACATCGGGGTGTGCTGAGCCATGGGGCGGCGGGAGGTTTGACAAAATGCTTTTCCGAACACAAAAGGCTGACGGGTCGGGTTCCAAGACCTTCGTCTCTGGGCCAGGGTCGCCACTTCGCGCCCCCTTCTCATGCCAAAATCAGGCCTGGGCAGGGGGAGGGAGCTTCAAGAACTGGTGCTGCCCCCCCCCCCCGAGCTTTCGGGATTTTCTGCCTGAGAAAAAGGTCCAAAATCTCCCGCTTTTTACCCCTGAGCTTTCCTTCTCGTCTCCATTTCACAGATGGGGAGACTGAGGTGCAGGGAGGGGGTCTGCCGGCAGGCCAGTGGCACAACTGGGAATAAGGCCCAGGTTTCCTGAGGCCCTGGCTGGTGATCTACCCACTAGGCCCCACTGCCTTGCTTTTCCCAGACCCCACCCCGTACCTCCCAGCCTGGCTCCAGGGCTACCTCCTTCCAGCTCTTGTGCTTCTGGGCTGCCAGATTGGTCCCCTGCCCCCGAACCTCTCTGGGGCTCTCAGACCTGGTTCAGGTGGCTTAGTGGGTGTGGGACAGCCCTGGGCAGGGACCCCAGTGCGCCAGGATCTGTGCCCGGCTCTGCCCCCAGCCTGCCTCAGTTTCCCCAGCTGCAGGAGGCTGTTCCCGTCTGAACTGGCACCAGGTGGGTGTTTCTCTGAGATGGGTTTGATTAGTCACGAAGGGCCGGGGTGTCTGACCATGGCGGAGCTCGGGGATGGGGGTCCCAGCGCCCCTGCCCCCGCGAGTCCCACAGCCAGGGCTAGTCACGCAGGGGCTCTAGGGGCGGCAGTCCAGGACTTCGGCTTTGGAGGACCCCCCCGAAAAAACAAGGGGCGCAGGTAGCTGAGACTGGAGGCACCCCCCATCTCCCCTAAAAGTGACAGGTGCTGGGGGGCCCCTTGGGAAACCCCCATGGGGCAGCCCCACGCCCCTAACATCACCCAATGAGGGAACCCCAAAGCCCCCCCACCTTCAGAAGCCACCTCCAACGTCACCCACTCCCTGATTGGGTGGGGCGTGGTCTTTGGAACGTTGTGTCAGCCCTCCTTCCTCTCTCCCCTGCGTGATTGGATAGGAGCTAACGGGGGCGTGGTCTTTGAAACCTTCAGCAAGGCGGGACTTATTATGTCATCCCCTCCCTTTCCTCCCAGATTGGGTGAGAAAGGGAGGAGGCGCGGTCTTTGGAACGTTGTGTCAGGCCCGCCTCGGTGTACATCATACCCCTTCCCTTCCCTGATTGGGTGGGAGGGGGGGCGTGGTCTTTGGAAAGTTTTGTCAGGCCAGCCTCTGCGAACATCAACCCCCTTCCCTTCCCTGATTGGATGGCGGGGCTGGAGGAGGGGGCGTTGTCTTTGGGACGTTCCGTTTGGCCAGCTGGGGCAACTCTCAGCGCGCTCCCATTGGCTGGGAGTCGAGGGGGAGGGAGGTGGTGGGGGCGTGGCCTACCCTGCTTGGGCGTCTCTGATTGGTCGAGGGTGGGTTTAGCTAATTAGGACCTTGGGGAGCAGCTGGTGGGGTGGGGGTGTTCTAGGGGAAGCGCAGAGGTGAGTGGGGCAGAGCGGGCGGGGCGGGGGCGCCGGCGCCCAGGGGACCCACCCGCAGGGGCATGGGCTGGTCAGGGGACCCTGTGAAACCGGGGCGCAGGCAGCCCAGCGCGCCCCACGGACCAGGCGGGCTGAGTCCCCCC
Organism: Lepidochelys kempii; assembly: GCF_965140285.1. Lineage (NCBI taxonomy): Eukaryota > Metazoa > Chordata > Testudines > Cheloniidae > Lepidochelys > Lepidochelys kempii. The sequence goes on from NC_136402.1 coordinate 14,525,534, forward strand.
CCCCCCCCCCAGCGCTTAACTGGGGCACAAGCAATTATTTCACTGACACGCCAGCCCGCACTGCCTGGCCCCCAAACCGCGGGAGCTGCTGAGCCTGGAGAGATCAGAGTCCCCCGCAGGGCGGGGACTGGCCGGCCGGGGGGGCGGGGAACGGGGCCGGGGCCACTCCCGTTCAGGGGGCATCCGCTCCCCGTCCGGTCCCCTCTTCTTCTGGCTGCAGGGGCAGAGATGGCGCTGGCCCGGCTCGGGAAGGTGTTTCCCAAAACCAGCATCCTCTTCCTGTGCGACATGCAGGAGAAGTTCCGGCCCAACATCGCCCACTTCCCCCAGATCGTGGCCGTGGCAGCGCGCATGTTGCAGGTGAAATGCCCCCGGGGTATAGGGGTGCTGGGTTTTGGGTGGGGGGGTCAGAAGGGGGTGCTGGGCCCTGGCAGTCAGGGCTGGCCCCAGTGCACAACTGAGGGGTGCTGTCCCGTTGCCCCAGTGTTTTATGCAGCTGTCAAAAAGTGGGCCCATCCCACCCCAGAGGTGGCTGCGTCTCAGCGCCGGGTGAGGGGTCCAGCCCTTGGAAATGTGACGCTCAAGGAGGCAGCTGATGTCCCCGGGGGCGGGGGGAGGTTGCGCTTTCTGGGTGTCCTGATGAAAACAGGGCAGAAAGGGCCAAAGGACTATTAGGCAGTTGCAGACGCGGGCCACTGGATGGCGGCCTAACCCTGGAGGATTGATGGTCATTAGCACCCCATGAAATATTTTCTACTATTTATAATAGTTCGGGAAGGGTTGGTGGGAATTCCATGTTATTTCGTTTTATCCAGCCTGGGTCAGGACCCGCCCTTTGGGGCAGGTCTAGGAGGTGTTGGGACCTGCCCCTGAAGGGGTGGGGCCTGTAGGGGGGGAGCTTTTAATTTTTCACATTTCCAAAAATCACCAGACTTTCATGATAATGCTGAGCATTCACCCCCTCCCATAAAGCTTATCTCTAACTGCTAGACCCCACTCCTCTCCCAGAGCCCAGGAAGAGAACCCAGGAGTCCTGGCTCCCAGCCCCCCCTGCTCTAACCAGCCCCCCCACTCCCCAGGTGGCACGGCTGCTGGAGATCCCGGTGGTGGTGACGGAGCAGTACCCCCAGGGGCTGGGCCCCACAGTCCCTGAGCTGGGGGCTGAGGGGCTGAAGAAGTTCCCCAAGACCTGCTTCAGCATGCTGGTCCCGGAGGTGGAGCAGGAGCTGGGGGCACTGCCCCACCTGCGCTCTGTGCTCCTGTGTGGCATTGAGACCCAGGCCTGCATCATGGTAGCTGGGGGGGGGGCTGGGAGGGGACCCAGGAGTCTGGGTCAGTGCTCTTGTGAGAAGCTACCCACTGGGGATAGGACCCAGGAGTCCAAGTCAGCCTTGTACCCCCCAACAAACACTGTCTGGGCCAGGGAAGGGCAGGGGGTCCAGGCTGGCTGGGCCTTGGCTGGGCCTTGGCTGTGATGGGGGTGGGGGGAGAGGTTTGGGCTGGCTGGGGCAGAGCTGTGGTGAGGGAGTGGAAGGAGGGGGGTCTGGGCTGGCTGGGCCTTGGCTATGATGCGGGAGGGGAGAGGTGGTCCGGGCTGGCTGGGCCAGGGCTGTGATGGGGGGATGGGAGTGGAGGTCCAGGCTGGCTGGGCCTTGGCTGTCCTAGGGGGGGTCCAGGCTGGCTGGGCCAGGGCTGTGATGAGGGGATGGGGGGTCCAGGCTGGCTGGGCCAGGGCTCTGACCCATCTCCCTCTCCCCAGAGCACAGCGCTCGACGCCCTGGAGCGGGGACTGGATGTTCACGTGGTGGCCGATGCATGCTCCTCCAGAAGGTCTGGCTGTGGGGCTGAGATGGTGGCAGACAGGGGTCCTGGCTGGTAGAGGAACTGGGGGCACGGGGAGGAGTTCCTGGCAGATGGGACTTGGTGGGAGTTGGGGGCGGCCTGGGCTGGAGGGGGCTGAGATGAGCCTGGCTTCAGGGGTTCCCAGCAGACAGGACTGGGGGGAAGTTGGGGGGGTGGGGACCTTAGCTGGCGGGGATGCGGGGGAGGCAGTGTGGCTGTGGTGGGGAACTGGAGCGAGGGGGGACCCCTGCCCCCCCACCCATGGCCACCGTGACATCTCTCTCCCCCAGCCAAGTGGACCGGCTGGCGGCCCTGTCCCGCCTACGGCAGAGCGGTGCCTTCATCACCACCAGCGAGGGGCTGATCCTGCAACTGGTCAGAGATGCTGCCGACCCCCGCTTCCGACAGGTACCCCCTTGCCCTGGGGCCGAATGGGAGCCGGCGCCCCCTAGAGGGGAGAGGCCCCAGGCCCCGTTCCCCACCCCCTGAGCCAGCCAGTCTCTGCACTGGGGTTGGATGGGAGTTGGCGACCCCAGAGGCAAGGGCGGGATGTGGGGCCCGGGGCCTGTCCGTCAGTCTGGCGTCTCATGCTCTGTTCTGTCCTTCCAGATCCAGAAGTTCATTAAGGACCCGGCCCCGGACAGCGGCCTCCTCTCCCTGTTCCCGGGACAGAGCCCCGTCTTCAGCTAACCCTGTTGGCCCCCAGACCCCGTGGCCAGCCCCCCAAGCACATGGGAGCAGGGCAGGGCTGGAATAAACCCTTCAATTCAGTGATCAGCTGGCACTGTGTGTGTGTGTGTGTGTGTGAGAGAAGGGCTGCCCCCTGCTGGTGTCTGTGTGGGTGTCGACATGCTGCCCCCTGCTGGCATGTGTGTGTCTTTGCCTGTCTGCTGTCGATCGACCCTTTTGTTCAATATCTTCATTAATGATCTGGAGGATGGTGTGGATTGCACCCTCAGCAAGTTTGCTGATGACACTAAACTGGGAGGAGAGGTAGATATGCTGGAGGGTAGGGCCCTAGACAAATTAGAGGATTGGGCCAAAAGAAATCTGATGAGGTTCAACAAGGACAAGTGCAGAGTCCTGCACTTAGCAAGGAAGGGGACAGACTAGGGACCGAACGGCTCGGCAGCAGTTTTGCAGAAAAGCACCTAGGGGTTACAGTGGACAAGAAGCTGGATATGAGTCAACAATGTGCCCTTGTTGCCAAGAAGGCCAATGGCATTTTGGGATGTATAAGTAGAGGCATTGCCAGCAGATCAAGGGACATGATCGTTCCCCTCTATTCAACGCTGGTGAGGCTTCATCTGGAGTACTGTGTCCAGTTTTGGGCCCCACACTACAAGAAGGATGTGGAAAAATTGGAAAGCGTCCAGCGGAGGGCAACAAAAATGATCAGGGGACTAGGACACATGAGTTATGAGGAGAGGCTGAGGGAACTGGGGATGTTTAGTCTGCAGAAGAGAAGAATGAGGGGGGATTTGATAGTTGCTTTCAACTCCCTGAAAGGGGGTTCCAAAGAGGATGGCTCTAGACTGTTCTCAGTGGTAGCAGATGACAGAACAAGGAGTAATGGTCTCAAGTTGCAGTGGGGGAGGTTTAGGTTGGATATTGGGAAAAACTTTTTCATGAGGAGGATGGTGAAACACTGGAATGCGTTACCTAGGGAGGTGGTGGAATCTCCTTCCTTAGATATGTTTAAGGTCAGGCTTGACAAAGCCCTGGCTGGGATGATTTAATTGGGGATTGGTCCTGCTTTGAGCAGGGGGTTGGACTAGATGACCTCCTGAGGTCCTTTCCAACCCTGATATTCTATGACCCTCAAAGCCTTGTGCCCCCCAGCAGGCCCCCAGTCCCAGCGCGCTCCCATTCCCAGACAGTGTCCCTCCCCCAGTTCCCACCCCTATGATCCCCCTCCCACGTTCCCCTGCGGGGGGGGCAGCTGTGCTCAGCCCCCCAATGTCCACCCCCCCCCACTCCTATTGCTCTTAGTACCAGCCTCCGACAGGGGCAGGCCTGGAACAAAGACCCAGCCGGTTACCGTGGTGCTGCTGTCTCCAGGGCAACGGGATTATGTTCCACGCCGGGAACATCGGTTAATTGAGCAAATTGCAACATTTTGCTGATTCCAGCGACAGCCCCTTCCCCTCCCCCCAGCATCCCAGCCTCCGAGAGCAACCCAGGAGCCCCCGCACCTGGATGCGGCCCCTCTGGGGTGGGGCACGGGGGCTGCGTATACAGGGACCCTTCGTCCAGGGCCGGAACAAGGCCCCTCTGGGGTTAGGTGTGGGAGCTGGGTATATGGGGACCCGGCACTGGTATGTGGCCTCTCTGGGGTGGAGCACGGGGGCTGGGTATACAGGGACCCTTTGCCTGGCGCCAGGACGCGGCACCTCTGGGGTAGGGCATTGGCCTTGTTATACAGGGACCCCTTGCCTGGCACCACATTGCAGCCACTTCACTTTGGAAGTGAATAAAACTAAATTCAAATTAATAAAATTCAGGACATTTTAATTCTAATGTGCATCCGCCCATGGATTTAAAATGGCTCAACTAAGTCATTGAAAAAGGTGATAAAGGGTTAATAGTTTGTCAAGAAGGGGGTCACGAGGACAGTTAATCCACTTTCAGAATTAATTTGGATGAGTTAAACCACATTTTATCCCTGTGTGGACAGGTTTAGTTCAGTTTCAGGGCATGAAGATAAAGCAAAATCGGGACACTTGAATTTGGAATGGGCGCATTCACGCCAGAGCTCAATAAGGTTTAACAAATTCACTTTGAATTCAGACCTGGAGTTGATCCAGATTAACCTTCCCAAGTGTCCCCGTGTAGACAAACTGAACCGAATTAAGCAGGGGTTTCTGATGCAGACTAACCAGCCTGCTGTGCATTCCCACCCATGGGGAATCCAGTTCCGTTGCCCTGGTGAGGATGATCTCTCACAGGGTTAACAGCGTCGCTGGCATGAAGTGCGTCTCCTGGCCTGTTTATGCCAACGCAGCCTTGGGGGCTGGAGTGGGCGCAGGCGTTGTAGGCTGGGCTGTAAAGGTTATCCAGGCCTGGCGGGCACAGAAGCTTGCCAAGCTGCATGGAGGGAAGCCTGGGTCAGTGTCAGCGTTGGGGGGATGCTGGATTTGTGGGGGAACCTGATCCCATCCTGTCCCCCCCCCAGCACCCCATCTCCCCAGCCTGGGGCTAGAGGGTGCATCCCTCCATTCTCCACCCCTGGATGTTGTCACGTTCCCGGGCAAGCCAGCAGCATGTCCTGTCTCCAACAGCCCGGTGCCCAGTGCCAGCTGGGAGCGTAAGCAAACCCAGGGGCACCAGTGCCAGGCCTGGGGATGGGTAGAGAGATGAGAACAGGGAGCAGCTGGGCGGGGGCAGGGAGATGCTGCCTAGCTGGGCTCAGTAATAGAAGGGGTCCACGCCTCCCATCTGGTGGTGTGAACAAGGGCCTGTTGGGGCAGGGAAGGGGGCCTGGCGTGAGTTGTGGGGGGCTGCAGGAGGTATAAGGAGCCTGGCTGGAGCTGAGATCCAGACCCCCCTTTCCTGAATCCCTAATGCCCCCCCTTAGCTCTGATTCCCCACCCCCTCCCTAGCTTGCCCTCCAATCCCTTTTTATCCTCGGCCTCTCTGGCTACAGCATCTCCTGGCCCTGGGGGATTTGAACCAGGGACCTCCAGCACTGACAAGAGCCATCTTGCTCACTTGAGGGAAAGTAGTGACTCTGTGAGTGGCTCACAATAGTAGATTGTCATCCTTCTAAGAGGAAGAACTCCTGGGGGACTCAGCAGCCTGCTGGGGATCCCCTTTCAAGTCCTTTCGCAGGTTTCCGTGGTGTTCCTTTCGCTGTTAAAATTGTGTGGCAAATGCGCCCATCTCTGGGGTGCACCTAAGAAGTCTGGTTCTTCTCGGGCTACAGGCAGTGTGGGCTAGCAGGTAGAGCCCTGGGCTGGCACTCCAGACACTGGGTTTTATTCCCACTTCTCCATTGGGTGACCTTGAGCAAGTTGCTTCCTTTCTCTGTGCCTCAGTTTCTCCTTCATGGGGGACCTGCTGTGACTATCCCGACCCCCTGGAGTGTCCAGGCCAGAGACCAGCCCCTAATAATTCCCAGCACAGAGCATTTAGAAAAACAGCCCATCTTGATTTAAAAATGGCCCTGTGCTGGAGAATCCACCACAGTCCTTGGGAAAGTATCCCCATGGTTAATTACTCACATGGCTCAACATTTACACCTGATTTCCAAGCGCAGGTGGTCTAGCTTCAACTCCAACTCTGCTAGACGAAGAGCCCATTATTCAATATTTGTTCCCCATGAAGATGGGGATCGAGTCACCCCTTAACCTTCTCTAGCTTGGGCTCCTGAAATCTGTCGCTCCAATCGTTCTCGTCGCTCTTCTGTGAACCCTCTCCAATTTATCAGCATCTTTCTTGAATGGTTGGCACTAGAACTGGGCACACCCAGGCCAAATCCAGAGGCCCAATAGCCTGTCTGTGCCCACTCTAGATGCCCCTGTTTGCACATCCCCGGATTGTGTTAGCCCTGTGGCCTCAGCAACACGTGGGGAGTTCAGGGTCAGATGATTGGTGTCCAAATGTTTCTCAGATTCGCTCCTGCCCAGGAGCGAGTCCCCCAGCCCGTAAGCATGACTGGTGTCCTTTGCTTCTAGGTGGACATGTTGGACTTTACCTATATTAAAACACCCGTTGTTTACTTGTGCCCGGTCGCTCTGAATTGCCGACCCACCCGCTGCATTGGTTTATTTTCCCCAATCGTTTTGCAAAGCTCATCAGTGGTGAGCGTACGTTTTCTTCCAGGCCATTGATGAAAATGTTGAATAGTGGAGGGCCCAGGGCTGAGCCTTGAGGGACCCCCCCCCCGGAAACCATCCCGCTTCATGACAATTCCCTGTTTGCAGCTATATTCTGAGATCTATCAGTTAGCCAGTTTTTAGTCCACGGAGCATGGGCCATGGTAATTTTCAAGCAGGCTAGGGTTTTTTTTCTTTTCATCAAAATGTCGTGCCTTCATGGGCCAAACTCGGCATCTCCCCAAAATAGCTAGTGAGTGAGTTTGACGAGCTCTCCTGAGTTTCAGCCCCCCACCCCACGCCCTTTCCACCATGCTGGCCGGCCATGGCTCGGGGGTCCGGCCCCTTCTCTGCATGCCGTGACTCGGCTTCTTTTTCTTTAATCTTGGGCCCAGGGTTAATTTGTGAGGAGGAGCCAGCCCTCCTGCACCTCCTGCAGGTGAGGCGTCCCATCAGGGCCTTAGGAGGGGAGTTAGCAAGATGCACCAAAAGTTACAGGGTCATGGCTGGCTGACTGGCTTGCTATCTCTTCATCCCCATTTGCTTGCTTGCTTGCTTCTCTCTCCTATTGAGCCCCACCCTAGTTTCCTTCTCTCTCTCTGCCCCCCGATCAACCCCACCCCTTTAAGCTAAACCAGCCACCAGCCCCCCAATCCTCCCTTCCTAACTGAACGCTGCAAAAAGGATGGAGACGGACAACCCGCCCCGGCCAATCAGGCTCTCCTGCATCCCACTCCTCAGCCAATCAGAAGCTGGGAGTTCACCCTTTTTGTTAATGAAACCTTCCCTCCCCCCCTTCCTAGGGTAGAGGGAGTGGAGAGCAGAGCGGAGGGTGGGGGGGATTTCCAGGGATTCGGAAAAAGGGGGGGCTGTAATTACCCCCCCATTGGGCGGCCTCAACCAATGGAAAACCTCTCCCTCCTCCCTATCCCACGGCTGGCCAGCCAATGGCATGGCCCCAGCAGAATGTCTAATTCACCCGCTGGCTTCCCCTCCCCAGCCAAGGATTTGTGGAGGGGGAGGGGGGTGTCAATAGAAAGTGCGGAAAGATTTTATTTTTTTTTTTGGGTAGGGAAAAGGAGGGGTGGGAGGGGTGGGGCACTGGCCTCCGTCCAAGCCGGGGCTAGACGAGGGGGCACCGGGCATGAAGTGGGGGCGCTGGGCACCGGCTCTTTGGTCCTCCTCCCCCCCTCCGCATCTTTAAAAAAAAATCTTTTTTTGCATCTGCCACTGCGATATTTTTCAAGCCGAAGTAAAGGCACTTGGGGTTTTGTAAACGGGAGCTGGTTTTCTACTGGCGGGTCGAGGTAAGAGCGAGCCCCCGCGCCAAGGCACCACCCCACCCCATTTGCCACCTGTGCTGGTTACGGCCTGGCCCCCCACTTGGGCGCCTTTCTCCAGGGAAGCCGGGTGCGGAGGGGCGCGTTCGGGCGGCATGAGCCACAGCCCAGAGGGCACGGCGAGGGGAGGGATGGTGGGCAATGCCCTGGCACCTCTGGGCTCGGCAGTTCCTCGCCCCGGCACCTCTTTCGTTACAAATTAAGCACGGAGGGAGGCTGTAACTCTCTCTGTGTGTGTGTGTGTGTTTTCTCAGAGCAGCTGATGCCTCTGGGGGCTTAGTTCTTGGGTGCCGTTCTCGGGCAAAGAGGGGGGGCCCGCTAAGAGACGGGTGTCATACAGGATGGGTGCCTTGTGTTTGTGTGAGTCTCTCGTTGATTGCAGGCTGGCATGAGCACTGGGGCTTGTGTGTGTGTGCGCTAATGCCGTTGTGTGCATCACGGTTTGTGCTGATTGTGTGAGAGCTGGGGGGGGGGGGGAGGTGTCAAGGGTTGTGTTGAGTGTTTGTGACCGAGTTGGGCTGTGTGTCAAGGGTTGTGCACTTGTGTGAGTTGTGTGTGTCAAGGGCTGTGTGTGAGAGAGTTGGTGGGTGGGTGTCGAGGGTTGTGTTAAAAGAAAAGGAGGACTTGTGGCACCTTAGAGACTAACCAATTTATTTGAGCATGAGCTTTCGTGAGCTACAGCTCACTTCATCGGATGCGTACTCTGAAACCTGAGGGTTTTGTTGAGTGTGTGTGTGTGAGAGAGAGCCAGTGTGTGTCAATGTTTGTGCTGATTGTATGTATGAGCTGGGGGTTGGGTTGTGTCTGTGTGTGTGTTTGGGTGTGTCAAAGTTTGTGTTGGTTTGTGTGTGTGTGCATGTGTGTCAAAGGTTGTGCTGAATGTGTGTGAGACAGTTCAGTTGTGTGTCAGTCTTTGTGCTGGTTGTGTGTGTGAAGGTTTGTGTTGATTGTGTGTGTGAGTTGGGTTTGTGTCAAGGGATGTGTTGATTGAGAGAGAGTAGTGTGGCATGGTTTGTGCTGAGTGTGTGTGTATGAGAGAGGGTTCAGTTGTGTGTCAATCTTTATGTTGATTGTGTGTGCTGCTATTGATTGTGTGTGTGAGTTGGGGATATGTCAAGGTTTGTGTTAACTATGTGTGTGTTTGTGTGTGTGTGTACTGCTTTTGGTTTGTCTGTGCTTGTGTGCATGGAAAGTTTGTGTTGATTGTGTGTCAAGGTTTGGGGTGGTGCGCGTGTGCTGCTGCTGTTAGTTTTTGTGTGCATGACCTGGTGTGCGTGTGCATGCGTGTGATGTGATTGTGATGACTCTTGGGGCATGTGTGTCATGGCTGGTGGCCATGTGTGCACTCCAGTTTGTGTCAGCGTGTGAGACACACAGCATTTGTGCTTTGTGGGGGTGTTGTGTGTTGTGTGTGGCTTCCGCTTTGTGTGTGTGTGTGAGACAATTTATGTGGACATTGCTGAAGTGATGTGTGTGTGTCCCATATTGCGTGTATGTGTTATGGTTATTTTTAATATGAATCCAAAGCATCTGAATATATCCAGCTTTTCTCTTTGTAATTCTTGGCTTAAGACCTCCAGGAAATACACCATGCAGGATCTATTTGCATTTTCTATCACAGACACAAACGCGCACTCACCATCTAATGCTCTCTCTCTCTCACATACCCTGAGTCAAACTGATGCGAGATGACTTCTTTGGTATTTTCCTGGCTGGAGCATACGAAGCTGATGAGCCATTTAAAAAACAACAACCCCTCATTGCCGCATCTTCCGGGCTTTTGACATGTTTATTCCTCTTTAAGGAAACAGGTGCCGTGTGTATGTGCCTAGAAACGTACACCGGTGGCCGGGTGTGCGCCCATGCACGTGTATTGTGTGTCAACGACTGTTAAGAGCGACTCATCAACGATCGGTCACTTGCCGATAATCAATAACCAATTCATTGATAACCGGGCATTTCACTAGGCTTAGAGGTGGGATTCGTTCGATAAATCCACCTGGATTGGATTTATTGATTGCCGGTTGGCAAAGAGAGTTGCACCGACAGTCCTGGACGATGGTCGTTCTCTGCCAGCCTGCATCCCGGCCGAGGGTATTAAATATCCTCGTTCCTCTTTAGATCAGGCCTGGAACGATAGCATTTCCTTCTTTTGGTGCAGGCTCCATCTGCACTTTGGTTGATTTCAACATTCTCCCGTTGCCTTGTGTCCAACAGCCTCAACACCTCAATGTTTAGCCCCCTTTTAGGGGGGCTGTTATCCGTCACCCCCTTTGCATTCTAGCATTATAACATCGCTTTGCCGCCATGGTGAAATCTGCACAAGGCTCAGTAAAATGCTGCTCCTTAAAGTTAGCTTAACTGCAAAGGATCCTGGGATGCTCGCTCACTGGGGCTTTCTTTGGCCTGTTGTCGGTGGTGACAGCTACCCACGTTGTTAGGGTGTGAGTTAGTCTCCCAGTAACACGCCCTAAATGGGTTGTTACACACACACGCAGCTGACAGCTTCCAGAACGGTTACCTTTAGCCGTCAACCAGTTCCTTTAGCTAGCGGTAACCCAGCCGTTGCGTACGAACCAGGACATGTTCCAGGGGGCCTGGAGGGAACACAAGGCCAAACACACGGGTGAGCCAGTTGTTGTTTAGCCACGGAGTCGGTACAATAGGCGACACTTGCTGAGCCATACGTGGGATCTCTGTCCGAGGATGTGCAAACAAAGAATGTCTTCGGCTGGTTTAGGGAATTGTTATCCTTTGGCCTGCTGCTGCCAAGATGTAGGCCATGGGTGGCTTTGCGCACCAGTTATAAGTTTAGGCGGCGAGATACAGGGCTGAAGTGTAGGGCCGAGGGAGGGGTACAGTCATCCCGCCTCCCCTGTGATCTCCTTACTGTCAGTTGCAGAGTCCTTGTCGGAGATTGGGACCGGTGTGCACGGCTGAGCGTGCGTGTGTCCGTGATTGCGCATGGCGGAGTGTCCGTGCGTCCAGGACTGCACGGCTGAGCAGCTGTGTGTGCGTGCGTCAATGGTTCTGCACGGTGGTGTGTCTGTGCGTGTGTGAATGATGGTGCATGGCCGAGAGGTCGTGTGCATTTGTCCATGATTGTGCATGGCGGAGTGTCTGTGTGCATGTGTGTGTCAATGATTGTGCATGTGTGAGGGCTGCATGTGGTCCGTTAAGGCACCCGGGAGTGCTGGGGAACACATGTGTGGGCCCGTGTGTGAGTGCACCGGTGTGTGTGTACAGGTGTGTGTGCGTGAATGGTTGTGTGGGGCCGGGCATGGGAGGGTGTGTGTGCAGGTGTGTACATACTTCGGGTATTGGAAGTCTGCAGCCTCCTTAATTCTCCTTCAGGGACGAGTCCCGCTGTTGCTGTCAATGGGTGTTTGCCCCCCTGCAGCTGACTAGTTAACGCCCAGGCAGTTGGGCCAGGGATGGCGCACATGCTGGGGGCGACTTCCCTGGGGGGTGGAATCGCTCCCGGTGTGGGGCATGGGTGAGACGGAGAGATGGATGGAGGGGGGTGGGGATGGATGGCCAAATGGATGGATGGACAGACAGACAGACGTGGGGTGGGGGATGGATGGATACACAGACAGAGGTGTGGGGATGGAGGATGGACTGACAGACTTGTTTCAGAGTAACAGCCGTGTTACTGTGTATTCACAAGAAGAAAAGGAGTGCCACAAGTACTCCTTTTCTTTTTGACAGACTTGTGGGGCTCAGGAGCTGGCTCGGACCCCTGCTTGTGGGGCTGATGGGCCCTGCTGAAGCCCCATCACCCCCCGCCACGGCCCTGTGAAAGCCCATTAGCTCCAGTGGGGCTTTGGCAGGGCTGGGGTGTGTACCCCCCACGCCCACGCTCTCTGAAGGGGGAAAGGGGATGGGGGGGGAAGAGACAAGGTGGGGGATGGGCCTGCAGTTTCCATGGAGCTGTCGCCATGGAAACAGCACAGGCTGCCTGGATCCTTTGGGCTTTGGGAAGCTGTCGGATGAATGAGGAATGGGGGGGGGGTTTCCATGGCAGGATCCTCAGGGATCTGCAGGCCCCAGGGAACACCCCCACTGCTGGGTGTGGGGATGTGTGTGTCAGTGGGGACCCACACAGAACAACCTGGCCAAGGAGCCCATCTCAGGACTCCTGGGTTCTCTCCCTAATACTGAGAGGGCAGGGGTCGGTCTAGTGGTTGGGGGGAAGGAGGGCTGGGAGCTAGGACTCCTGGGTTCTATCCCTGGCTCTGGGAGGGTACTGGGGTCTAATGGTTAGAGAGCGGTGTGGGGGGAGGGGGCTTGGAGCCAGGACTCCTGGGTTCTTTCTCCAGCTCTGACAGGGGAGCAGGGATGAGGGTCACCACCTGCCCAGGTTTTCCCAGTGCCGTATCTTTCCCGAGGTAGCCGCGCCGGGGAACCCGTCTGGGCATGGAGAACCCATGGGGAGCTGCACGGTGGTTTGGGTGTGGGCATGTCCCACATATCTAGGACCCACCCCCTGTGCTTTTGCATCCTGGGCTTGGGCGACTGGCTCGGTGAGCCCCAGACCCTGTCTGGTTTCCGGGGTGCAGCAGCCCGGGCGCTGCTGGCTTGGGCCCCCTTTCATTGCCACAAGCAGGGCCCCCTGTGCTGAGTTAGCCATGGGGCGATTGGAGCAGCTAGGCTGGGGGGCATCTCCTCTCGCCCAGCCCCGTCCTCCTCTACTGGCCAGGAGCAGGGGATTGTGGGTCATTGCCCCGCCGAGGGGCATTCTGGGAATGCCTGCCCCATAGCCACGCTGCCGGGAGCAGGGCATTGTGGGCAATTGCTCCTCCGAGGGGCATTCTGGGAATGCCTGCCCCATAGCCACGCTGCCAGGAGCAGGGGATTGTGGGTAATTGCCCCTGCAAGAGGCATTCTGGAAATGCCTGCCCCATAGCCACGCTGCCAGGAGCAGGGCATTGTGGGCAATTGCTCCTCCGAGGGGCATTCTGGGAATGCCTGTCCCATAGCCACGCTGCCAGGAGCAGGGGATTGTGGGTAATTGCCCCTGCAAGAGGCATTCTGGGAATGCCTGTCCCATAGCCACGCTGCCAGGAGCAGGGGATTGTGGGTAATTGCCCCTGCAAGAGGCATTCTGGGAATGCCTGTCCCATAGCCACGCTGCCAGGAGCAGGGGATTGTGGGTAATTGCCCCTCCCAGGGATCTCCGCTTTCTCAGTGGCTCTGTCAGGAATCAGGAGCAATGGGGGCTTGTGGGTAATTGGCCAATGCAGGGGCATTGTGGGAGCAAGGGGAGCTGAGGATTATGGGTAAATGGCCAATGGGTGGCTGTGCATTGTGGGATAGCTGAGGTGCTCGTGTTGCAGCCGTGGCTGGGCCCCCCCTGCAGTGGGGCCCTGCTTGTGCCAGTGAAAGGGGGCCCAAGCCAGCAGTGCTTCCATAACCCTCCCGCTCACCCTCAGAGCTTCTCCACATGTCCTGAAGGTGAGTGCTGACAACAGGGTGAGAGGTCCACAAACTCAGTGACACACAAACACACCTAGCGACCCCCCATGCACTGCCCCAGCCACGCAAACACAAGAACACACATACACACCCCTCACTAACACCCTGCTGTGGATTCACACATCCACTAACAGTCACAAACTGGGCAGGGAGGGAACACAGGGGAGTCTGAGATCTGGGGGTTCCCAGGAATGTGATACAGCAGAGGGGAGACGGGTGTCTCAGATCCGGGGGTTCCTGGAAGCCGTGATACAGCAGAGGGGACACAGGGGTGTCTCAGATCTAGGGGTACCCAGCGACTGTGATACAGCACAGGAAGACAGAGGTGTCTCAGATCTGGGGGTTCCTGGGGGCTGTGATACAGCAGAGGGGATGCTGCGATTTCTCAGATCTTGGGTTTCCCAGGAGCTGTGATGCAGGAGAGGGACAAAGGGGTGTCTCAGATCTGTGGGTACCTGAGGTCTATGATACAGCAGAGGAAGACAGGGGTGTTTCAGATCTTGGGGTTCCCAGGAGTTGTGATGCAGCAGAGGGGACAAAGGGGAGTCTCAGATCTGGGGGCACCCGGGGGCTGTGATACAGCAGAGGGAACACAGGGGTGTCTCAGATATGCGGGTTCTTGGGGGCTGTGATACAACAGAGTGGAGGCAGGAGTATCTCAGATCTGGGGGTTCCTAGGGGCTATGATAGAGGGGACACAGGGGTGTCTCATATCTTGGGGTTCCTAGGATTTGTGATGCAGCAGAGGGGATGCAGGGGTGTCTCAGATCTGGGGGTACTCAGGGACTGTAATACAGCAGAGGAAGATGGGGTATCTCAGATATCGGGGTTCCTGGGGGCTGTGATACAGCAGAGGAAGATGGGGTGTCTCAGATCTGGGGGTTCCCGGGGGCTGTGATACAGCAGAGGAAGATGGGGTATCTCAGATCTCGGGGTTCCTGGGGGCTGTGATACAGCAGAGGAAGATGGGGTGTCTCAGATCTGGGGGTTCCCGGGGGCTGTGATACAGCAGAGGAAGATGGGGTGTCTCAGATCTGGGGGTTCCTGGGGGCTGTGATACAGCAGAGGAAGATGGGGTATCTCAGATCTCGGGGTTCCTGGGGGCTGTGATACAGCAGAGGAAGATGGGGTGTCTCAGATCTGGGGGTTCCCGGGGGCTGTGATACAGCAGAGGAAGATGGGGTATCTCAGATCTCGGGGTTCCTGGGGGCTGTGATACAGCAGAGGAAGATGGGGTGTCTCAGATCTGGGGGTTCCCGGGGGCTGTGATACAGCAGAGGAAGATGGGGTGTCTCAGATCTGGGGGTTCCTGGGGGCTGTGATACAGCAGAGGAAGATGGGGTGTCTCAAATCTGGGGGTTCCCGGGGGCTGTGATACAGCAGAGGAAGATGGGGTGTCTCAGATCTGGGGGTTCCTGGGGGCTGTGATACAGCAGAGGAAGATGGGGTATCTCAAATCTCGGGGTTCCTGGGGGCTGTGATACAGCAGAGGGAGATGGGATGTCTCAGATCTCGGGGTTCCCAGGGGCTGTGATACAGCAGAGGGGACGCAGGGGTATCTCAGATCTGGGAGTACATGGGAGCACTGTTCCCTCTAAGCTGTGTGCGTGCGTCCTAAACCCCGCGCACACGGCGAAACATTGCACGCACAAACATTTGCACAGAAGAAATTTTTTGCGCCCACGGCCTGTCAAAAATTAGAGGGAACATTGCTTGGGAGCAATGATAAAGCAGAGTGGACACAGGGGTTCTCAGATTTTGGGGTTCCTAGGAGTTGTGATGCAGCAGAGGGGAGGCAGGGTGTCTCATATTGTCACGGACTCCGAGGTTGTGCCTACTCTTGGCCCGTACGGTCCCTGGGGGGAACCCCCTTCAGTGCGACAGCCCTTCTCGGGGGTCCACTCTCTCTCGGGGGTTAGGCCCCTCCACCTCCTGGAACCGCACCTCTCTGAGCCTTAGCACACCTGTCTCTGCTGTGGGCCCCCTCAGGGAGGCCACTCACTCTGGACCCCCGGGGCCCCCACTCCCAGATAGAATAATGCCTCCCGATCTCTAGCCCGGAGCGACTCTCAGCCAGCGTAAAACAGGAGGGTTTATTGAGCGTCACTCTCAGGGCCTCAGGCCTGGCCTCCATCAGCAGAGCTCATCCAAGTGTCCCCTGCATCCAGGTGGGCTCTGCCTACTCCCTCTCTCCAGCCCAGAGTGCCCCCCGCCCCCCCCCTTCCCAGCTGGGCATCTGATCTCACCGGCCCCAAGCCCCGCCTCTGTCCATTGTCTTCTCTCCAGGTAAACAGGGTCACCTGGGCCCCCTCTCCCCCCTTCTGCCCTCTGGCTGGCCCCCCTCTGGCTGGAATTCACCAGGGTTCTCTCTTCACAGCCCATTGTCCTCCCACTGGCGGGACCGGCTGTGACTCCTGAGCTGGGCCTCCCGGTCACCAGTCACTGGGGTCTCCATTCTCCAGGCCATTGCCTGGGGTCCCAAGTTCCCGAGCGGGTCCCCTGTAACAACAAACTCCCTCTCCCATCACCCCGTTAAACCAGTAAAACCCAGGGAAACTGAGTCCCACCCCCTCTGCATGCAAACCATTGGAAATCAAGGAAAAACCAAGAAAACCCCCCACATCGTCACACTCACATCTGGGGATACCTGGGAGCTGTGATACAGCAGAGGGGATGCAGGGGTGTCTCAGGTCTAGGAGTTCTGGGGGGCAGTGATACAGCAGAGGGAGGCAGGGGAGTCTCAGATCTCAGTGTACCCGGGTGCTGTGGTATAGCAGAAGGAATACCAGGGTTCTCACATCTGGGGGTTTCCAGGAGCTGTGATACAGCAGAGGGAGACAGGGGTGTCTCACGTCTGGGGATACCTGGGGAGTTTGATACAGCAGAGGGGACACAGGGCTGTCTCAAATCTGGGTGTACTCGGGTGCTGTGATACAGCAGAGGGGAGGCAGGGGTGTCTCACATCTGGGGACACCCGGAGGCTTGATAAAGCAGACGGGAGGCACGGGTGTCTCAGGTTTGGGGGTATGTGGGGGATGTGATACAACAGAGAGGACGCAGGGGTGTCTCAGGTCTGGGGGTACCTGGGGGCTGTGATACAGTAGAGGGCAGGCAGGGGTGTCTCAGATCTGGGTGTAACCAGGGCCTGTGATGAAGCGGAGGGGATTCAGGGGTGTCTGAGATCTGGGGGTACCCAGGGGCTGTGATACAGCAGAGGGATGCAGGGGTGTCTCAGATCTGGGGGTACCTAGGGACTGTAGCTCAGAGACCTAACTTAGCTTTTCATTTAACGGTAACTCAAGGACTCCCCAGGCCCGTGGTTTGAGTCTTTATGGTCAAGTTTGAGGCCTATGAGCCTTAGCATAAGGGGCCCAATGGTGACGCAGAGTTTTGGGGTCTTGACAACATTTGGGGGGGGTGGCATCTGTCCCAAATGATACCGGCCAATTGCAGGAACACTGAAACGATACCACGTTGGGCTATTCTAGGAGAAAAACATGTCTCCTGGGGGTGAACCCTTCTCCCAACTCTGAGTCCTACCCGGAAACCCAGCCGCTGCGTTCACAAGGCGACTTGGGGAGCATCCCTTCCGAACTTTGCTAGGCCTTTCCTGGACCCGGAGAAGAGCTCTGGGCAGCGTGAAAGCACATCTCTCTCCCTGTCAGAAGTTGGTCTGGTGAACTATATGGCCAGACCTGCCTTGTCTCTCAAATATCCTGGGACCAACGTGGCTGCAACGGCCCTGTCCAGTAAAATGTTGCAGCCATGGACTATTACGCTGCTGTTTGGTACCTTTCCTTAGATAGACTCACACCCTTTCTTGGGGGGCTGGTGGTAGCAAAACAGATGGGCATCCTACTCCGTCCCTGGCATGGCAGACGAGTCTGATGGTCTGGATCTCCCCCTTACTTGTTGACCTGGGCCGGATGGGTGCTGCGGATATTCATACAAATGCCCATCTCTAATTTACTCACCCTAGTGATGTTGGGGTGTCCTTCTTTGACAGGTTAGTCTATTAGCCATCTTCACTTAAGATCATCGGTATCAATTCCTTGCCAAGGCAAATTTTGCGTGAAGCATCGGATTGCCTGGCTTCACCCACATTGCTGTGACTGGGGCATTTGGTCCACTGGATGGGGGACACCACGTTTTGTGACTGGCGTGTGCAAGACCCTTGGCTCTTGAAAGCTGTTGATCATTGTAGTGGTGGAGATATGGCTGCTGGTTTTGTATCTCTCGGGAGACAGGCCAGTCCTTGCCTACAGACAGCCCCACAACCTGAAGCAAATACTCACCAACAACCACATACCACACAACAGAACCACTAGCCCAGGAACCTATCCTTGCAACAAAGCCCATTGCCAACTGTGCCCACATATCTATTCAGGGGACACCATCACAGGGCCTAATAACATCAGCCACACTATCAGAGGCTCGTTCACCTGCACATCCACCAATGTGATATATGCCATCATGTGCCAGCAATGCCCCTCTGCCATTTACATTGGTCAAACTGGACAGTCTCTACGTAAAAGAATAAATGGACACAAATCAGATGTCAAGAATTATAACATTCATAAACCAGTCGGAGAACACTTCAATCTCTCTGGTCACGCAATCACCGACATGAAAGTCACTATCTTACAACAAAAAAACTTCAAATCCAGACTCCAGCGAGAAACTGCTGAATTGGAATTCATTTGCAAATTGGATACTATTAATTTAGGCTTAAATAGAGACTGGGAGTGGCTAAGTCATTATGCAAGGTAGTCTATTTCCCCTTGCTTTTTCCTACCCCCCCCCCTCAGACGTTCTGGTTAAACTTGGATTTAAACTTGGAGAGTGGTCAGTTTGGATGAGCTATTGCCAGCAGGAGAGTGAGTTTATGTGTGTGTGTGTGTGTCCCCGGGGGGGGGGGAGTGAGAAAGCCTGGATCTGTGTTGGAAATGACCCACCTTGATTACCTTGCACATTGTAGGGAGAGTGGTCACTTTGGATAAGCTATTACCAACAGGAGAGTGAGTTTGTGTGTGTATGGGGGTGGGGGTGGGGGTGAGAAAACCTGGATTTGTGCAGGAAATGGCCCACCTTGATTATCATACACATTGTGAAGAGAGTGGTCACTTTGGATGGGCTATTACCAGCAGGAGAGTGAGTTTGTGTGTGTATGGGGGTGGGGGGGTGAGAAAACCTGGATTTGTGCTGGAAATGTCCCACCTTGATTATCATGCACATTGTAGGGAGAGTGGTCACTTTTGATAAGCTATTACCAACAGGAGAGTGAGTTTGTGTGTGTGTGGGGGTGAGAAAACCTGGATTTGTGCAGGAAATGGCCCACCTTGATTATCATACACATTGTGAAGAGAGTGGTCACTTTGGATGGGCTATTACCAGCAGGAGAGTGAGTTTGTGTGTGTATGGGGGTGGGGGGGGGGTGAGAAAACCTGGATTTGTGCTGGAAATGTCCCACCTTGATTATCATGCACATTGTAGGGAGAGTGGTCACTTTTGATAAGCTATTACCAGCAGGAGAGTGAGTTTGTGTGTGTGGTTTTTGGAGGGGGGTGAGGGAGTGAGAGAACCTGGATTTGTGCTGGAAATGGCCCACCTTGATTATCATACACATTGTGAAGAGAGTGGTCACTTTGGATGGGCTATTACCAGCAGGAGAGTGAGTTTGTGTGTGGGGGGCGGAGGGTGAGAAAACCTGGATTTGTGCTGGAAATGGCCCAACCTGATGATCACTTTAGATAAGCTATTACCAGCAGGACAGTGGGGTGGGAGGGGGTATTGTTTCATGGTCTCTGTGTGTATATAATGTCTACTGCAGTTTCCATGGTATGCATCCGATTAAGTGAACTGTAGCTCACGAAAGCTCATGCTCAAATAAATTGGTTAGTCTCTAAGGTGCCACAAGTACTCCTTTTCTTTTTGGTTTTGTATCTGTTGATCTGGCCGGGTTTGGTGTTGCATTGAGTTGGTGGTTCCTGGTCTGTGGGGAGCTTGCTTCTGCTGATGAGCTTGGAAAGGTTGGTGGGTGGTTGAAAGGCCAGAAGAGGAGGTTCAGAAAAGCCTTCTCAGAATGGGGTCCCCATCAAGTATGGGTTGTAGTTGTGGGGTGTTAGTTTAATAGGCAGCAGGTTTAAAACAAACAAGTATGGGCTGGATGAATGCACTACAAGGTGGGTAGAAAGCTGGCTAGATTGTTGGGCTCAACGGGTAGTGATCAATGGCTCCATATCTAGTTGGCAGCCGGTATCAAGTGGAGTACCCCAAGGGTCGGTCCTGGGGCCGGTTTTGTTCAATATCTTCATAAATGATCTGGAGGATGGTGTGGATTGCACTCTCAGCAAATTTGCGGATGATACTAAACTGGGAGGAGTGGTAGATACGCTGGAGGGGAGGGATAGGATACAGAAGGACCTAGACAAATTGGAGGATTGGGCCAAAAGAAATCTGATGAGGTTCAATAAGGATAAGTGCAGGGTCCTGCACTTAGGACGGAAGAACCCAATGCACAGCTACAGACTAGGGACCGAATGGCTAGGCAGCAGTTCTGCGGAAAAGGACCTAGGGGTGACAGTGGACGAGAAGCTGGATATGAGTCATCAGTGTGCCCTTGTTGCCAAGAAGGCCAATGGCATTTTGGGATGTATAAGTAGGGGCATAGCGAGCAGATCGAGGGACGTGATCGTTCCCCTCTATTCGACATTGGTGAGGCCTCATCTGGAGTACTGTGTCCAGTTTTGGGCCCCACACTACAAGAAGGATGTGGATAAATTGGAGAGAGTCCAGCAAAGGGCAACAAAAATGATTAGGGGTCTGGAACACATGACTTATGAGGAGAGGCTGAGGGAGCTGGGATTGTTTAGCCTGCAGAAGAGAAGAATGAGGGGGGATTTGATAGCTGCTTTCAACTACCTGAAAGGGGGTTCCAAAGAGGATGGCTCTAGACTGTTCTCAATGGTAGCAGATGACAGAACGAGGAGTAATGGTCTCAAGTTGCAGTGGGGGAGGTTTAGATTGGATATTAGGAAAAACTTTTTCACTAAGAGGGTGGTGAAACACTGGAATGCGCTACCTAGGGAGGTGGTAGAATCTCCTTCCTTAGAGGTTTTTAAGGTCAGGCTTGACAAAGCCCTGGCTGGGATGATTTAACTGGGAATTGGTCCTGCTTCGAGCAGGGGGTTGGACTAGATGACCTTCTGGGGTCCCTTCCAACCCTGATATTCTATGATTCTATGATTCTATGTACAACTGTCACGGCTGAGGATGAACTGGCTGTGTTTGGCCACGCATCTGGGGTGGATCTCCGAGGGGCGTCCATTGTCCCGCAAATCTCTGAGGCGGGTGGAGATGATGGAGATTCCACAACCTCCCTGGGCAATTTATCCCGTTGCTTAACCACCCTGACAGTTAGGAAAGTTTTTCCTAATGTCCAACCTAACCCCAGCTTGCTGCAATGTAAGCCCATTGCTTCTGGTCCTGTCCTCAGGGGTTAACGAGAATTTTCTCCCTCCTCTTTGTAACATCCCTTTATGAACTTGAAAACTTATCACGTCCTCTCTCAGTCTTCTCTTCTCCAGACTAAACAAACCTGGTTTGTTTTTTTCAATCTTCCCTCACAGGTCACGTTTTCTAGACCTGAATCATTTTTGTTGCTCTTCTCTGGACTTTCTCCAAATCTTTCCTGAAATGTGGCGCCCAGAACAGGACACAATACTCCTGTTGAGGCCTAATCAGCGCAGAGTAGAGCAGAAGAATTACTTCTCGTGTCTTGCTTACAACACTCCTGCCATAAATCTCAGAATGATGTTTGCTTATTTTGCAACAGCGTTAGTGTTGACTCATATCTAGCTTGTGATCCACTTTGACCCCCAGATCCTTTCCGCAGTACTCCTTCTGAAGCCGTCCTTTTCCATTCTTTATGTGTGCCACTGATTGGTCCTTCCTAAGTGGGGCGCTTTGCATTTATCCTGATTGAATTCCATGCTGTTGACTTCAGACCATTTCTCCCGTTGGTGGAGATCATTTTGAATGTGCGTTCACCACTGATGCTAACCTATCTGCCCAACCTTGTATTTAGCTGGGACACGCAGAGTGCCTTTCCCAGACCCAGAGACGAGCTCTCTACAGATGGACAGCTGGTCTCTTTCTCCAACAGAAGTTGGTCCAATAACAGATATTGCCTCGCCCGCCTTCTCTCTGCTCTGTTTTTATGTGGCTTGGAGCGTCTGTGGCTTTACAAATGGTGCACTAAAAATTGCCTTAAGTTTTGCTTTCCCCTCAACATGTCACACTTTGGGGATCCCAGCCTCAATCCCCTTGATTCTATTGTGCCTGTTGCTGGGACTAGACACTTACAATCGCTCAGCTCTTTAAACTAGTAATTCATTGGAAATCAATAACCACTACAGAATCAGACACCAGGACACAGGGGTGTCTCGGATCTGGGGTTCCCAGGGGCTATAGTATGGCAGAGAGGATGCAGGAGTGTCACAGTGCTGGGGTGCAACGGGGCCCCGATCTCGGTGACTCTGTGTCTGGGCAGCGCCCGGCATGATGGAGCCCCGATCTCGGTGACTCTGTGTCTGGGCAGCGCTCTGGCCATCCCCCCGATCTGCCCCCGCTGGGCTCTGGGGGACAGAGATCTGCCACAGCTCACGACTCCGGAAGCCGGGGCTCTGGGGAAAAGAGCCTGTCCCAGGAGTGGGGATGACGTTATGCTCGTTGGGGTCATGGTGCGATAGCTGCCGACTCCCCCATCTCTCTCTCTCTCTTTCTCTGCAGATTTCTCTCTCGGATTCTTTTATACGGATTGATCCATTTTTTATAACCACAAGAAGGAACCAGCTAACGGGGACCAGACGCCCTGACCTCCCCCGGCAACTCTGCACCGTGTCAAGGCACCCTTCTGCGCCCCCCCCCACCGCCCCCAGTGCCATCTGCTGAGCCCCTCCATTCCCCCTACCCAGGGTTGTCTCACGGGACCCACCGTACCCCCCACCCGGTGCCATCTCCTGGTGCATCTCCCATCTCCCCGTCCCTGTGCCCCCACATACACCCCAGCTGCCCATTTACTTGCATCTTCTGGGGCCCCTCTGTGCCCTCCTCACCTCCCCCAACCCAGGGCTTCTCCCTGCCCCCCCCCATTTGCTCCCCGTCTCCCAGGGTCGTCCCCCCGCACACCATGTACCACCTGCTGACTGTCCTCCTCTGCGCCGCCCTGGAGGCCCTGAGCTGCCGGCCGGCCCTGGCAGTCCTCCAGGCCCCTCGCCCAGCCAACCACAGCCGGGCGCTGCCCAGCCTGCTGGCTCACCTCAAGCGGCTGGCGGGGGGCAACGGCACAGGGGCGGGGGCCTGGGGGGGCCGGGCGGCTGAGACGTGCCAGGGCTACTACGACGTCATGGGCCAGTACGACGCTGCCTTCAACTGCACCACGGGCGGCTACCGCTTCTGCTGCGGCACGTGCCACTACCGCTTCTGCTGCGAGCACCGGGCCATGCGGCTGGAGCAGGGCCGCTGCACCAACGTGGAGACCCCCTTCTGGGCCCACACCCAGGCCAGCAGCACGGCCGGGCCCGGGGGCCGGGGGCCGGGGGGCTCCGAGGCCGCCCGCCAGCAGAGCAACAGCACCGTCTACGTGGTCTGCGGTGTCATCAGCTTCACCCTGGCCGTGGGCCTGGGCATCAAGGTGGCCTTTGGCAAGGCTTCCCGCCGGCCCCAGGGGCGGGAGATCAACATGCCCAGGTGAGGGGGGAGAGTCGGGGGCCACGGGGAAAGGGGGGAGGGGAGGGGAGAGTCAGGGGCCAAGGGGGAGGGGAGAGGAGGGGGAGTTGTGGGGCCATGAGGAAGGGGGAGAGGGGAGTCGGGGGCCATGGGGAAAGGGGGGAGGGGAGGGGAGAGGCAGGGGGACTTGGGGCACCATGAGGAAGGGGGAGAGGGGAGGGGAGAGTCAGGGGCCATGGGGAAAGGGGGAGGGGAGAGGAGGGGGAGTTGGGGCCCAGGGGAAGGAGCCATGATTGGAAGAAGGGAGGGGGTTGGGGAGGGGAGTGTCAGGCGGCCATGGGGAAGGGGGGGAGGGGAGTATCAGAGGTCATGCGGGGATGGGAGTATCGGGTTCATGGGGGAGGGGAGGGGAGAGGCAGGGGGAATTGGGGCCTGGGGGACGGGGCTATGACTGGGACAAGGGAGGGATCGGGGGAGGAGAGTGTCAGGCAGCCATGGGGAAAGGGGGGACGGGAAAGGGGGGGAGTTGGGGGGCAATGAGGAAGGGGAGAGGGGAGGGGAGAGACAGGGGGAGTTGGGGCCCAGGTGAAGGAGCCATGACTGGGAGAAGGGAGGCGGTCGGGGAGGGGAGTGTCAGGCGGCCATGGGGAAAGGGGGGAGGGGAGTATCAGAGGTCATGCCGGGATGGGAGTATCAGGGGTTCATGGGGGAGGGGAGGAGAGTGTCTGAGTTCATGGGGGAGGGGAGAGGCAGGGGGAATTGGGGCCCAGGTGAAGGAGCCATGACTGGGAGAAGGGAGGGGGTCAGGGAAGGGAGTGTCAGGCGGCCATGGGGAAAGGGGGGAGGGGAGAGGAGGGGAGTTTGGGGGCAATGAGGAAGGGGAGAGGAGAGGCAGGGGAATTGGGGCCTGGGGGGAGGGGGCCATGACTGGGAGAAGGGAGTGGGTCAGGGAGGGGAGTGTCAGAGGTCATGGGGGGATGTGAGTATCAGGGGTTCACATGGGAGGGGAGGGGAGAGGCAGGGGGAATTGGAGGCTGGGGGAAGGGAGTGTCGGGGGCCATGGGGAAAGGGGGGAGGGGAGAGGAGGGGAGTTTGGGGGCAATGAGGAAGGGGAGAGGAGAGGCAGGGGAATTGGGGCCCGGGGGGAGGGGGCCATGACTGGGAGAAGGGAGTGGGTCGGGGAGGGGAGTGTCAGGCGGCCATGGTGGTGGGGGGAGGGGAGTATCAGAGGTCATGGGGGATGTGAGTATCAGGGGTTCACGCGGGAGGGGAGGGGAGAGGCAGGGGGAATTGGAGGCCGGGGGAAGGGAGTGTCGGGGGCCATGGGGAAAGGGGGGAGGGGAGTGTCTGGGGTTCATGGGGAAGGGGGAAGGGGGGAGTGGAGAGGCAGGGGGAGTTTGGGGTGGGGGGAGGGCGGAAGCAGGGGGGAGTTGGGAGCCAGGGGGAGGGGGCCCTGGCTGGGAGAGAGGAGGAGAGGGGAAGGGATCGGGGGTCAAGGGGAGAGGTGGAGGCCAGAGGGAGGGGTGCAGCTGGGGGGAGAGGTGTGGGGAGTTGGGGGCCATGGGGAGGCGAGAAGGGAGGGGGCACGGGAGTGGGGCTGGGTGTGGGGCATGGCAGTGGGAAGGGGGGCCGGCAGGACAGTGGGGGAGCACCTAGTGGCAAGGCCGGGTGGGGCAGCCCCAGGGTCTGTCTGGGCCCAGAGCCCCCTAGTGGTGAGGCCGGCGGCGCAGGCCAGGGCAGCCCCAGGGGCCGTGCCCCGGCGGGGGGGGGGCCGGGTTACCTGTGGGTGTCTGACGGGCGCTGCCCCCCCCCCCCCCCGCCCAGGGCTCTTGTCGACATTCTCCGGCACCAGGCTGGGACCAGCTCGCGCGCCGAGCGCAGCAACAGCACCGCCCTCACCTCAGCGTCCCAGGACAACGGCCCAGCCCGGCCCCCGAAGAACCTCTACAACCCCGTCAAGCCCTGCCAGAGCAACCACGGTCGGTACAGCGGCACTAGGGGCCCTGCGCCGCGGGGGGTGCTGGGCTGCGGGGAGCGGGGGGTTGGTGGGGGGGCACTGGGCTGCGGGGAGCAGGGCAGGGGCTCGGCGGGGGGCACTGGGCTGCAGGGGGCGGGGGCTTGGTGGGGGGGCACTGGGCTGCAGGAAGCATGGCAGGGGGCTCGGCGGGGGGCACTGGGCTGCAGGGGGCGGGGGGCTCGGCGGGGGGCACTGGGCTGCAGGAAGCGTGGCAGGGGGCTTGGTGGGGGGCACTGGGCTGCAGGAAGCGTGGCAGGGGCTCGGCGGGGGGCACTGGGCTGCAGGGGGTGGGGGGCTTGGTGGGGAGGCACTGGGCTGCAGGAAGCGGGGCTGGGGGCTTTGTTGGTGGGGGGCACTGGGCTGCAGGGAGTGGGGTGGGGATCTTGGTGGGGGGCAGGGGCTGCAGGGGGTGGGGCGGGGGCTCAGCGGGGGCCGCTGTGCTGCGGGGAGCAGGGTAGGGGGCTCAGCAGGGGGGACTGGGCTGCAGGGAGTGGGGTGGGGATCTTGGTGGGGGGGCAGGGGTTGCAGGGGGTGGGGCGGGGGCTCAGCGGGGGCCGCTGTGCTGCGGGGAGCAGGGTAGGGGGCTCAGCAGGGGGGACTGGGCTGCAGGGAGTGGGGTGGGGATCTTGGTGGGGGGGCAGGGGTTGCAGGGGGTGGGGCGGGGGCTCAGCGGGGGCCGCTGTGCTGCGGGGAGCAGGGTAGGGGGCTCAGCAGGGGGGGCTGGGCTGCAGGGAGTGGGGTGGGGATCTTGGTGGGGGGGCAGGGGTTGCAGGGGGTGGGGCGGGGGCTCAGCGGGGGGCGCTGTGCTGTGGGGAGCAGGGTAGGGGGCTCAGCAGGGGGGGCTGGGCTGCAGGGAGGGGGCTGGGCGCTGTCTCCCCATGGCCGGATGTACTGTGTGTGTGCCCGCATTAGGGCCGTGCACTGGGTGTGTGTCTGGGGTATCCCCCATATCGCTGCCCACCCCTCTCTTGCGCCCCGGCTGCTCCACAACCAGCGGTTTCTCCCCCAAGGACACTGAGCTGAGTTGGGTCGGGGGGGGGTCTGTGCCAGGGGCTAGGACATCCTGGGCGGGGGGGGGGGCTAGCACTCACTTACCCTGGCGCATCCCATGCCCCACAGGCTGTTAACCCACGGAGTGCATCCCCTGCCCTCCTGCCTCCCACGGGGAACACTGGCCATGCCAAGGGGTGAAACCAGGAGCTGGGGGGGGGATATGCTTGGCTGCATGGCTGTCATCGTCACCCCACCAGCCTGTGCCTCACGATCATCTCCCAGCTGGGCAGGGGGGTGTTTGTCTGAGCACCCCACTGGGAAGCTGGCTATCAGGGCAGATGGACCCATGGGGCTGATCCACAGGGCAGGGAGAGGGGTGGGGGTCAGGGGCTTACTGGCAGGGGAGGCCATGGGGCCCGGTATCGTAGGGCCGGCATTAGGGGGTTAGATCTGGGGATGACAAGGGAGGGGTGGATTAGTCAGCTCCAGAGTCAGTTCAGCCCCTCCCCGACACTCAACCTTCCCCCATCACCAAGGGGCCCCCTTTCCCGATGGAGCCCCCCCTGTGGGGAAAGGGGGGCGCATTGTCCATGGATTGGTCAGCCCGCCCTCTTCCCTCCACCAGGGCCCCCCGGGGGGCAGCTTGCTGAGACTGAACAAACTCATGTCACACCTGGGGCAGTTAAACAGGCCTGCGCCTGGCTTGTTTGGGATTGGCGTCCCCTGGAGGGGAAAGGCCCCGGGCCCCATTCCCTGCCCCCCACCCCCGGCAAATCTTTGGGCAATGGTACTTTGGAGCCGGTGATTTCTGGGCCCAGGCATTACGGCGCAGGGTATGGTGGGAGATCGCGGTTTGCCATGGCAACCGGTGCTAGCTGTCGTGGGGTGTCTGTGGCTGAGCATTCATGGCAGGGCTGGGGGGGGTGCGGTGGCTGAGTCATTCCCCCCCCCAGGGGATCCGAAAACCTCCTTGAGGCATGTTCTGTTAAAGGGGGATTACGAGGTCTTGGGGGAGGGGATCTAAAGCAGGGGGTGGGGGAAGCAGAGAAATTGGAGAGGGGTCCCAGCAGCTGGGGGGGCAGCAGTGGAGTGCAGGACTGAGGGTGGACTGGGGTGGGGTCCCAGCAGCTGGGGTGGTGAAGGGATTGTAGGCTGGGGGGGTGGATTGGGGAGGGGTCCCAGAAGCTGTGGGGGGCAGCAGAGGAGTGCAGGCCGTAGGGGCGGATTGGGGAGGGGTCCCAACAGCCGGGGCGGCAGCAGGGCAGTGCAGGCTGGGGGGTGGATTGGGGAGGGGTCCTAGCAGCTGGGGGGCAGCAGGGGAGTGCGGGCTGGGGGGTGGATTGGGGAGGGGTCTCAGCAGCTGGGGGGTGTGCAAGGGAAGTGTAGGCCGGGGGGGTGGATTGGGGAGGGGTCCCAGCTGCTGGGGGAGCGCAGTCAGGGGGGTGGATTGGGGAAGGGTCCCATCCCCTTGGGGAGAGAGGGGAGTGCAGTCGGGGGGGGTTGGATTAGGGAGGGGTCCCAGCAGCTGGGGGTCATGGCCAGCAGGACATTAGCTAGCGGGGGTCAGTGTGGGTTGTCAGTTTAACTCTATCCTGCTGCCCCACATCGCCTCTTGTGGGGTGCAGGATCCCACTTCGCTCGCAGGCCCAAGCGGGCACTTTGTGCTGCCATGACACAGTGGCTGCACCCCAGAAGTGGCTGCATTTGGGAGCGATGTGGCCCTCGTTCTGCTTGGCATGGTCTGTGCCTTTACGGGGGCTGGGTATTTCCGTCCATCGGGAGGGGGACGGAGACACCCCTGGTCGTCATGAACTGAGCTACTTCTCTAGCGCCCGTCACCATAGCGTCTGGGCTCCTCCCGCTCTTCTCCTGACACACCCAGGGAGGCAGGGCTGTCGTCTCCATTGTGCAGAGGGGGAAACTGAGGCAGGGAGCTACTACAGAACCTGGGCTGGGTCCCTGCAGCTGGGACTTCAGAGGCTGCAGCTCCGTGTGCGGCGCAGGCCCGGGGATGAGAACTGATCCCTGTTCATGGGGGGTGGATTCATTTTGCAGGGTAGGCTCCAGGGTCTCATTAGTGGGGGACCACGTGGGTGTTCTGGGGGCACTGGAGGGCACTCGACCCCATCACCCGCACCTAGGAATTGGGGCCCATTGAATATTCTTTGGGGGGCAAATTTCCCATTTGCGGCCCCCTGCCTGTAATGCCGGCCCTGAGCCTTCCCTACCATTCTACACTCCCCTCCCCGAGCCAGGAGAGAACCCAGGAGTCCTGGCTCCCAGCCCCCCTTGCTGTAATCACTAGACCCCACTCACCTCCTAGAGCTGGGGAGAGAACCCAGGCATCTGCTGGGGTGCACCCTGGTACTTGGGCAGCTTTAGGCGGGCCCAGGGAGACACCCAGTGGCTGTTTGGAGAATGGCAGGTTTCTTCATTACACTGCTCCAGAGAGTATCCATCCCTCCCTCCCTCCCCTGCAACCCACATCCCCCGATCCCTCCAACCATCCCTCCCCTGCACCCCCACATCCCCCGATCCCTCCATCCATTCGTCCCCTGCATCCCCACATCCCCGATCCCTCCATCCATTCGTCCCCTGCACCCCCACATCCCCAATCCCTCCCTCCATCCCTCCCCTGCACCCCCACCCACATCCCTCCATCCCCACCTCTGCACACCCATATTCACTAATCTCTCCATCCATCCCTCCCCTGCACCCCCACATCCCCCTGATCCCTCTGTCCATCCCTCCCCTGCACCCCCACATCCCTGATCCCTCCATCCCTCCCCTGCACCCCCACCCACATCCCTCCATCCCCACCTCTGCACACCCATATTCACTAATCTCTCCATCCATCCCTCCCCTGCACCCCCACATCCCCCTGATCCCTCTGTCCATCCCTCCCCTGCACCCCCACATCCCCGATCCCTCCCTCCATCCCTCCCCTGCACCCCCACCTACATCCCTCCATCCCCACCCCTGCACACCCATATTCACTAATTTCTCCATCCATCCCTCCCCTGCACCCCACATTGCCCCAATCCCTCCCTCCATTATTCCCTTGCACCCCTACCCCGATCCCTCCATCCCTCCCCTGCACCCCCATATTCCCGCTCACCCCAGAGGTATCTGCCCTCACACATTACCTTTAAGGGTTTGGGGTTTTTTTGTCCCCAGACAAAAAATACATCAGGCGGACCCAGAGGTGTCTGAGCTCATACATTACCTTCAAGGGGCGTGGATGTTTGTCCCCAGACAGAAAATAACATCAGTCAGACCCGGCAGTCTGACCTTGCACCTTACCTTTAAGGGGCTGAGGTTTTTTTTGTCACCAGACAGAAAAGACCATCAAGCGGACCCTGGGCCAGAAGTGTCTGACCTTGCACCTTACCTTTAACGGGCTGGGGTTGTTTTTTTTTTTGTCCCCAGACCGAAAATACCATCAGGCGGACCCAGAAGTGTCTGACCTTGCCCATTACCTTTAAGGGGCCACTTTTTTTGTCCCCAGAGAGAAAATATCATGAGGCGGACCCAGAACTGTCTTACCTTGAACCTTACCTTTAATGGGCTGGAGGGGTTTTTTTGTTTAGTTTTGTGTCCCCCAGACAGAAAATACCATCAGGCGGACCCAGAAGTGTCTGACCTTGCACCTTACCTTTAAGGGGCCATGTTTTTTTTGTCCCCAGACAGAAATAGCACCAGATGGACCCAGAAATCTCTGACCTTGCACCTTACCTTTAAGGGGCTGGGGTTTTTTTGTTGTTTGTTGTTGTCCCCAGAAGGAAAATAGCACCAGGGGGCCCGGGCCCGGGTTCACAACGGCGCCAGTGCCCTGGAGCCGGGCCCAGGCTCAGAAGGGGCCCTGGCCTGCTCCGCTTGCTCTGCGCCCCGGGACCCCGCCAGCCCCCTGGCCCCAGCCGCCAGATCCCCTCTGCCCCCCGGCCGGACCCCAGTGCACCCCCGGCCCCGGGCAGTCTCTGCTTCCTCCCCACCACCTGGGGGGCCCCCTGTCCCCCCCCCGGCGCTGAGCCACCCGGGACTGGGGCAGGAGCCCCGCCAGTCTCAGCCAGTTGATGGGGGCGCAGTGTGGGGCGCTTGGCTGGGCCCCTCCAGGCAAGTGGGTCCTGAGGGAGCCTGGCCGGGGCAGGCCCTGGCCTGGCTGATCGCACCACTCCCAAGGGGCCGGAGCGATTCCCGGCCCCGGGACCAGCCCTGGCTGCGCTGCCGGCTCAGCCCAGCAGACAGTCGCCTCCCAGCAGGGCCGGTGACTGCGGCCGGGAGCCAGGGCATGGGGGAAGGGGTCTGGGGGGTGCTGGGCTGCACGGGGGCGGGGTAGATGGTGTGTTGGGGCACATGGGAGTGGGGGCTCTGTGGGGGGTGCTGGGCAGTTGTGGTGGGGCGGTGGGCAGGGGTGGTGTTGTGCAGGGTGCTGTGCATTTGTGGGTGGGTCTGGGGGCGGTACTGGGCATAGTGGGTCGGGGGGGGCTCTGGCCATAGGGAGCTGGGGGGTGCTGGGCAGGGTGGGGAGGGGCTGTGTGGCGTGACATGGGCCCGCCCCCCCCCCCCGAGGGGAAGGGGCAGGCCGGCAGCACATGGCCGGGCAGCCGGTTTGTAAATAGTGCCCTGCACTGGGCTGGGCGGAGGGGGGCCGGCCCCTCGCTCGGGGGGCTGACGTCCCCGCGCCACGCTCCACTGCCCCCCCGGGGGCCCACAAAAGGTTAATCCGGCCCTGGGGGGACCCAGAGGTGTCTGACCTCGCACATTACCTTTAAGGGGCTGGGTTTTGCTGGTGGGGTTTGGGGTTTTTTGCCCCCAGATGACTAACCCGGCTTTGCCTTGCAGACAACATGCACCACAACTATGTGCACCTCAGCGTGAGCAGCCCGAAGCACCATGCCGCCACGCTGGGTAGGTGGCGCGGGGGGCGGCCGGCCCAGCTCTGGGCCCCAGGGCCGGGGGAGGGGGCCCCGTTTTCTCACCCGAACTGTCCCAGGGAATCCGAATCCTCCAGCCGGGAAACGGGGGGTAGAGGGGAGGGAGATAAAATGGCTCCGAGCGTTAATCTCTATCTTCACCCCTCCTCCAACCCCCTCTCCCTGGCCCGCTCCCTCCTGACCCCTCTCCCCACACTCCCTCTTCCCCTCCCCCTTCTCCCCCATCTCTTTCTGCCCACCCCAGACTGGCGAGTGCATCACACCCCAACGTCGGGCCTGAAGTACAACTCGCTCACCTGCTCCCGCTCCTTCCACAACCTCTCGCACCTGCCCCCGTCCTACGAGTCGGCCATCAAGTCGGAGCTCAGCCGCTACTCCTCGCTCAAGAGGCTGGGTGAGCCAGGGGCCCTGCCACTGGGGGGTGCTCACAGCCCGACCCCACCACTTCCACCAACCCCTGGGGACTTGCCCCGGGGGCCAGAGCTGGCCTGGGGAAGAATGGGGCCCAAGGCCTTTTCCCTCTAGGGGGCGCCAACTACCATGTGGCCCCAGGGCAGGGACAGGCTGGCTCAGGGGGGTAGGGAATGGGGCCCAGGGCCTTTCCCCTTTGGGGGGGGCCATCGGTTCCCAGGACTGACTGGCAGCCTGCGGGGGAAATGAATTCGTTCACAGTGGCCCCGTCCGGCCATGGAGCCTGTGAACGTGCAAAGGAGAGTTGGTCACATTGTCCATTATCTCCCATCCCCCTGACCCGTCCCTCCTGCCTTTGCCCCTCCCATCCCCCCCCTCCCCTGCTGCCTTTGCCCCTCCCATCCCCCCCCTGCTGCCTTTGCCCCTCCCATCCCCCCCCCTGCTGCCTTTGTCCCACCCCCCAGCGGAGAAGGACATGGATGAGCTGTACCTGAAGCGGCGGCACCTGGCCGAGCTGACGCGGGGCACGCTGCCCCTGCACGCCATGAAGATGAACTACGAGCGCTACGGGGAGGCGGCCCAGCACCCGCGGCGGGTGATGTCCCAGGAGCACATCCTCTCGGACGGCTACCGCCCCTCCCCCTACGACTGCACCGGCCCCCGGGAGCGGGTCGTCTCCCACGAGCGGCTGCTCTCCCGCGAGGTCCTGCACTCCCAGGAGCCTCTGCTCTCGCCCGAGCGCCTGCACCAGGGCACGGGACCCTTCCAGGAGCTGCGCCTGGGCCACCAGAAGGCCCTGTCCCAGACCAACATCTGTGCCGCTGGCACCCCGCTGCTCGAACGCCACCAGGGGCACAAGATGAACTCCCACCCGTCCTCCGCCAACTCGGCCCAAGCTGCCTGGGAGGTGGGCAGCAACCACACGGCCAACCGGCGCCAGGGCTTCGGCTCCCGCCGCCAAAGCACCATCGAGCAGCTGCAGTTCATTCCCGGGCACCACCCCAGCCAGCACCTCCGCACCGGGAGCAAGAATGAGGTCACCGTGTGAGGGCCCGGCTCAGGTGGACTCCACTTTCCAAGGCCACAGCTCTCTTCCTCCTCCTCCTCTGCGTCCTCCCCCCCGTCCTTCCCGTCTTCTTTCTTGGACCGGGCAGCCTGCTTCAAGGCCTTTGCCGGGCTTTGGTGGCATCCGCCTTTGATGACCTCAGCGCCATGAGTCCTGTCAACTTTTGATGATGTCAGGGTTAGGTTGAACCCATCCACGCTGGATGATGTCAGCCCCTGGGGCCCTGTCGACATTGGGTGACATCGAGGTTGCCTTGTCTCCGTCCATGTTAGATGATGTCCACAACTGGTGACATCACTGCTGTGGGCCCTCTTGACTTGTGATGATGTTAAGATTGCCTTGGGCCTGTCCGTGTTGGGTGACCTCAGCGCCACAGGCCTTGTCAACTTTTGATGATGTCAAGGTCGCTTTGAAGCCATCCACGCTGGATGACGTCAGCCCCTTGGAGCCTGTTGAGATTGGGTAATGTCAAGATTGCCTTGTCTCCATCCATGTTAGATGATGTCAGTGCCCTGGGCTCTATCGACTTTTGATGTCAAGATTGTGTTGAGCCTCTCCATGACTGATGACATCAGTGCTCGGGGCCCTCTCAACTTTTGTTGATGTCAGGATTGCCTGGGGCCCATCCACATTGGGTGACATCAGCACCATGGGCCCTGTCAACATCTGATATCAAAGTGGTGTTGGGCCTGTCCCCGTTGGATGACATCAGCACCATGGGCCTTGCTGACATTTGATGATGGCAAGATTGTGTTGGACCCATCCACGTTCGATGATGTCAAATTGCATTTGGCCTGTCCACCGACATCAGCGCTGTGGGCCCTGTTGATGGTTGATGATGTCAGGACAGTCAGGCCTGTCCATATAGGATTGCGTCAGTGCTGTGGTTGTGTCAACATTTGATTCCATCAGGACCAGCTGTCCTGTTGACTTTTGATGATGATGTCAGCACTGGCCATCTTTGATGACATCTGCACTGTGGCCCTTGTCTATGTGTCATGATGTGAGTACCACCAAGCCCGTCAACCTGTGATGATGTAAACACTGTGGGTCAACCTTTGATGATGCCAAGAGGGCTCTCAACCTCTGCTGTCAATACCGTCTCCATCTCATGACATCAACACTGTGGACCTTGTCGGTGATTGATAACATGAGTGCTGTGGGCCTTGTTGACGTCTGATGACATCATCGCCGTTTCATGGTCTCAACACTGTGGACCTCGTTGACCGTGGATGACACCAGTGTCCTGGGTGTCAGCCTGCTGGTTTTGACATCAGTCCAGTGGCTCCGTCACCGATTGACAATGCCTGTTCACTGGGCGTTGTCACTGATGATGTCACAGCAGTTGGCCTGGTCAATAGTTGAGGAGATCAAGCACTGCCAGGCCATCATCAACCCTTGATTATGTCAGCACTGCGGACTTTGTTGGTGATGGATGATGTCAAGATCATCAGGGTCTGTTGACCTTTAATGTCGGCCCTGTTGATATTCAGTGATGTCAACTCTGTGGACCTGGTTCCTTTTTTTGATGACATCAGCACTGTGGGCTTTGTCTATCTTTGATTATGTCAGTGCTGTGGGCCCAATCCCCTTTTTTATGACATCACAGCTGTGGACCTGGCCCGCTTTTTGATGCTATCGCCGCTTTTGAGACTCAGCCCATCCCATGATGTCATGCCCGCCGGCCCCGTCCATTCAATGAGGACGCCATGGTGCCTTCCGATGACATCAATGCTCCCCTCCAGCAGGCCAGATGCCCCCTGGCGCCAGGGTGGGAGCAAGCGGCCCCCTCTCCCCGGATCTCATGGCCGGGGCTGAGAGCTCATCAGGTGGGCCATGGTATGGCCAAACCTCCACTTCCATCCCACCGCTGAACCCCATGTACATATCTTTATATAGTGCTCTCTGGTATCTCTCTTCCAGGGCTTCGGCTCTTTGGATTTCCAGCCCACTCCACTGCCATGGGGCGGGGGAGCACGAGTCCCCACCCCTCCAGCACACGTGAATGTAGTTTGAACAGCCTCAGCTCTTTCAAACCCCGCCCCTCTCTCCCCAAGATCGTGGGTCACCCCCACGCCATGGGGTGGGCGGTAACTGGGTCTTCGTATCATGCCTTTTTCTTTATTTCTCTTCCGTTTCTTTGCGGGCCGCTTGCTAGGCCCTGGAATCTTCGATCTCATCACCCAGTAGAGTTCTGACGGGTCTCAGCCTCAAACCTTTTCATCCCTTCGTCCCCCTCTGCGCTCAGACCCCGACCATCCAGCGCCAAAACATGCTCCTCTTCTGCACTGCGGTATGCCTAGGGGGCATGGCCGGCTGCTACGGATACAGAGGCGCTGAGATGGGGTCCTGCCGCGCTGAGCGCTGCACAGATATCGTCACTGAGAGCGGAGTCGCATCAGGCCAGGTGCTGCCCCATCACACCGGGTACTGCCCAGACAAAGAATCACTGAGATCGGGGCCCCGTGGCGCCGGGCACTGCCCAGATACATACTATCTGTGTCTTCCCCACAGAGCTCTCCATCTAAATGTATCAAAATCAGCTGGAACCCAGGCTAGCCCACAGGGCTCCCTCTCCCCTTTGTGGCTGTACCATGGATAGTGGTTTATAGGCCACGTACCATTGGAGCTCTTTAGCCCAGGTGTAACACAATCCTATTCTTCCCCAAGGCATTAGAAACTCCCGAGGGCCTTGGCATGGCTTCTGGTACAGACCGTCCAGCCTTAAATAAAACCCCTCTCTTCACATTGGCTCCTGACCTCAGGGGACTCTCTGCAACCCGGGCAGGCAGTAGCTTAAACACCAATACAAGGAGTGGCTTTATTGCCATATGGTTAGCCTGCGGAACTCCCCACCACTGTATGTTGCTGTGGCCAAAAGCTTAGGTGCCTACAAAGGATCAGCTTCTCTAGGGGTCACTGTGACTCATGGCAATTCAGCCGGGCCCTCTGTCGCCAATCTCTTCAGCTGGGGTTATAAATCAAGAGCTGAAATAATTTAAAGCCAACCCCCTGGGTGGGTTAGTCTATTTGCCCCCCAGGGGATGTCTTGTCCCTTTCTCTGAAGCAAGTCTGTAGGGACCACTGGTGGAGACCCGGTTACCGGGCTAGATGGGCCTGCCCACTTGTCAGTTCTTAGACTCCTGTGATTTTTGCAGGGGGTGCTTCAGTGTTTGGGGTGCCCGTCTCAAGCGGCTGATTGTGAGAGAGGCGGGCGCTCAGTGCTGCCAGGTGATTGGGAATGCCTTGATGGCATCCAGAAATCACAGGAACAGAGGAAATTGACTGGAGCTGATTAATGGGCCCATCTAGCCCATCCTGTCTCTGACTGTGATCAGTACCGGATGCTTCAGGGGAAGGTGGTTAAAGCAGAAGGTTTGGGGACTCAGGACTCCTGGGGTCTATCCCTGGGGAGGGGAGCGAATTAGTGGTTAGAGCAGGGGAAGAGGGTCAGGTGTCAGGACTCCTGGGTTCCATGCCCCCTAAGACCGGTTGGATATCCCTTCCCACATTATGTTCCCGCTGGAGAGTCCTGTTCTCCATAGAGTCTGGGGCCTGTTGGGAGCGCTGGGATTGCCTAGTCTATCCCCCAGCGTAACGCAGGCTGGACCTGTCCTCTCCCCTTTTGAACCACCCTAAATTCTTGTTTTCAACAACCCCCTGCCACGGTGAGTTCCCCAGGCTCATTCCATATCATGTGGAAAAAAGCATTGCCTTTAACTCCCCTTGTCCTTTTAGCCAATCTCTCATGCTCCCCTCCCTGCCTTCCCCCTTTCAAAACACCACCCTGCCCTCGGCAGTTAACCCTTTGGACACTCTGAATTCAGAGGCCGCTCCCTTTAAGGGTCAGGCTGCAGGACATACCAGGCAAGGGGGGTTTAGGATTTGGTTTTTTAGGGCCCCCTTTTGAGGGGCGATTTTCTCTCCCCCCATCCCCCTGCCTGATCATCCAGGGGTGGCAAAGCTATAAGCTTACTCTTCCGGACGGGGAGCCCCAGCCTCCAACCTTCCCCTCCCCCAGCTAGATTTCTGCCCCTCTGCTCCCTTCTCAGGATCTTTGGATGAGGTCAGCTGGGCTCTGCCCCCTTGACTTCACTGGTGCCATAGGGCAGAGAATAGCCGTGGCGCAGGACGCCCCGGCCTTGACCCACAGCTGCCCCCAAAGGGCTCCAGGGGACAGGGAATAGCCACAACTCAGGGCACCCCTGCCATGCCCCCGATCTGCCCCCATGGGCCCTGGGGGGCAAGGAATAGCTATAGTGTCAGGGGCCCCAATCTGCCCTCTACTGCCCGGTGTGGGTGCAGCACCCTCATCCTGGCTGGGGCAGAGCACCCAGGGGCCCAAGCGTCTGGGGGAGAAGCTCGTGGGTTTTCTGCCCCACAACACTGGCGACGGCAGCACAAGCCATTCCCCCCACCTCCCCACTACGTCGTGCCCCCGGGATCTGTGGGGGACCCCCTCCACCCCCCCATTCCTTCCCAAGCCCCCTTCGTCCCCCTCCCCAGACATCCCCTCCTCCGCTGAACTCGAATCAAGGGCTAATGTTTCCTCTTCCTCCCCTCCTTGCCCCAGGGGTATTTTCGTGTTGGGAGGGGCAGGTCGGGGGGGCAGGGTTTTGTTGCTGTTGTTGTTGTTTTTTGGAAGTATCTCAATGCAAAACTTTCCCCTGATGGGGGGGACCCCAGGCTTTGGGGGGCAGAGGGAGCCGAGCCATTGGCCCCATTCACCCTGCCCTTTGCCCCTCAACTCGAGCCACCACCACCCCCCAAATAATCCCAGGGATTTTGGATCTTCGCAGTCAGCTCAAACCCAAGATGGGTTTGGGAGGGGACCGGTTTGGGAGACCGCTGTGGGCCTCCCTTGTGTGGCCCTCCTGGGTCGGGGAGGGCGGGGGGGTGTCAATGCGTCCTCCGCCTCGGTCCCATGCCTCCAAGCATAAGCCATAGTTGACCTGGAGCAGGTTGGGTCCCCGGATGAACAGCCATTCGGCCAGGACGGGACCTGGAACCCGCCCTGTGGGGGTCCGTGTTAGAGGAAAGGTGCTGAGATGTGGGGGGACTGGCTGGGGGGGATCCCTAGTCACCCCACGTCACTGGGAGCAGGGCGGGAGGGCGGTCATGGCATCCTCAGGGATTGTACAGACCAGAGTGAGCACGAGGATGGGGGCAGTATGTGTAGGGGGTGGGGGCATGGCGGGAGGTATGAGGGGAGCGTGGGGGGAGGTGGGAGTTTGGTGGAAGAAATGGGGGGATGGCAGAGGTGGGGAGGTTCAGTAGGAAGTGGTGGGATTGGCAGGAGGAATGTGGGGGGACAGCGGAGATGTGTGAGGAATGTGGGGGGATGGCAGGAGGTTTTGGGGGATGGTGGGAGGTCTGGGGGGATGACAGAAGTGGGGGGTTGGCAGGAGGAATGTGGGGGACAGCAGAGGTGTGTGAGGAATGTGGGGGGGATGGCAGGAGGTGTGGGGGGGTTGGCAGGAGGAATGTGGGGGGACGGTGGAGGTGTGGGAGGAACGTGGGGGGACAGCGGAAGGTGGGAGGTTGTGGGGAGGTGGGGGTTGTTGTGAAGTGTGTGAGGAATGTGGGGGTTCAGTGGAAAGGTGTGGAGGGACGATGGAGGTGTGGGGGGACAGCAGAGGGGTGAGGGGTCTCTGGGACGTGCAGGGGTTGGGAGGGGCTGCGTGGGTGGGTTGCGTATGAAGAGAACGTGTGTGTGGGGTGCGCGGGTGTGGGAGTGGTACCAGCGTGGGCATGCCGGGTTGTGCCCGGCTGTTGGCGTTGGGTGTGTTGGCACGCGCACGGCGGGATCCGGGGAGGCTCAGCAGGGGCACAATGTGTGTTGTATGGTGTGTCCTTGGCTCCATGCCTGAGACCCAGCTCTCCCTGCCCCTCTCAGGGCCGGGGGGCCCGCACCCTGCGGAGACCAAAACCCACCATCTGGGCCGATCCCCCCACCCAATGCTCAGCACCCACTCCCCATGGGAGTCCACGGCACATCCTCCCCTCCGGGGCTGGGATATGTCGCTCTTCCGTCCCGCGGCCCAGTTCTGGAGAACTCCCGGCATGATGCCGAGGGGCCGGTTCTTCAGCCCCCGGGTGTCTTGTTTTGCATTTTTTTTAATATGAAAAATAAAACGGTGTCTTCTATTTTTAGAGCCGCGACTGTTTTGACCAGTCGCGTCACATGCGCTAAGGGTTAAGCCATAGGCTCTGACTGGAAAGCCCAGCCTCGGCTTGCGAGGCGCCCTCCCCACTCCTGATGGGCCGACATGTGGCGTTGACTCCGGCCCGTCTGTTTCGCCGTCTGGCAGGTACGGCAGCGCCTCCCACGAAGTTCTGTGCGATCGGACGGGTGCGTTGGCTCCCCGGCTCCCACGCTCGAGGTGTGACCAGCCTCAAAGCCGGCCTAGGCCTTGCTTCGCGGCCACCGGGCTCTCATGGGAGCTCCCCCGGCACGGCGGAACGAGGCACGCAGCGTCCGTGCCCAGCTGTGCGTGTGGGCGGGGCGTCCTGGGTTCTGAGCGCAGGGGAACAGCTGTATAAATGGCCTATAAACAAGGGTCTACACTGAGCTTGTTACCGCTCGTTCACCCTCTGCCATTCACGGTCTGTTAGGCACTTGGCAGCGTGCTAGTGGTGAGCATGGGTGTCTCGATAGTCATTTGCTATTCAGTCCTCCCTGTTCACTGCTCTCTGTTCACTTTGTTATTCACTTCCACTGTCCCCGTTCACTGCTCACCTTTCACTATTAGTTATTTGCTATTCACTGTTCACTGTCCCCATTCACTCCTCACCGTTCACTGTTCATTATTTGCTATTCATTGTTCACCCTCCCCATTCACTGCTCACCGTTTCACTCTTCACCATTCATTGCCCGCTATGCAGTTTGCACTCTCAGATATCCCTCACTATTCTTCATTCACTATTCGGCCCTCGTGTTTCATTCTTCGCTCTTCCTGTTCACGGTGCAGCTCGCTCTTTGCCGTTCACTGTTCTTCTTTCTCTTGTCACCATTTCTCGTTAAGGTCCCCTCGTTCCCCGTCCGCTGTGCTTTGCATACGATTCCCTCTTCATCGCTCACTCTTCCCTGTGTCTTCACTAGTTCTCATTCCCTTGCTGCTCTTGGCTCCTTGGCTGCCAGCCGCTACTTGCCCAGTGGCTATTGGCTCCTCCTCACCCATCAGGCCGTTTTGAGAAAGGCCCAGGAAGACAGCAGGTGGCCAATCCCACGCAGTGCGAGATCCCCACTGGGGAGCCCCACCATGGGCGACAGGTGCAGAGAGTGTCCCGTGACCAATCAGTTGGGCTCCTGTGGCTCAAACCCAGGGAAATCAGGACTAAACCC
Organism: Lepidochelys kempii; assembly: GCF_965140285.1. NCBI lineage: Eukaryota > Metazoa > Chordata > Testudines > Cheloniidae > Lepidochelys > Lepidochelys kempii. The sequence continues at coordinate 14,565,506 of NC_136402.1, forward strand.
AAGGGAACAGGAGGGGCCTGAGCATCAGGTTGTTCCACTTGTCCCAGTAGTGGAAGGGCCCCGATAACCAGCTGCTGAGGATGGGGAACCCATTTCCCCTGCCGCACTTCGACTCGTTTTCTGCCAGCAGAGGCTGCGGTTCCTAGTGTACCCCCAACACGCCATCTTTCGACAAAAAGGGGAATGTTGCCCCCTGCTGATCCCCCTGCTCCACAGCCCAGTACCCCCTGCTGAGCCCCTGCCCCGCAGCCGAGTGCCCCCCCGCCCCGCTCCCCACAGCCCAGTGTCCCCTGCTGAGCCCCCCGCCCCTTCCCTGCAGCCCAGCGCCCCCTGCTGAGCCCCCTGCCCCTTCCCTGCAGCCCAGCGCCCTCTGCCCCAGTCCCATCAGCACAGTGGCCCTTGCTGAGCCCCCACCATTCTCCCCGCAGCACGACACCACCTAGCACCAAACTGGGGTATCGGGGCCTGCACAAACTGCCTGGGGAGAGCGCCCCATAGTGAGCAAAGGGTCCATTTAGCCTTGTACCCTGCCCTCTCTCTGCCCCCCCACCCCAAATAAGACCCATGGGCCCATCTAGTTCAGTAGCCCACCCCCTGCCAGCCCACTCCGGATTAGACCTGTGGGCCCATCTATCCCGGTATCTGATCCCGGCTGATCCCATCTCTGGCAGTGGGCAGCACCAGCTGTCTCAGAGGTAGGTACAAGGACGCCCCCTAGTGGGCAGCCGGGGGGCAGCCTTCCAAACCCCAGTGCGGCAGGCAGAGTGCGGGGAGGCGAGTTGGTGGGGTCGCCCTTCTGGCTCTGAACTCCCCCGGCCTGGCATGGGGGTTCACATGCTTACCCCTGCGGGAGCCCCGTCCAGCTACAAAAACGACGCAGCCCCTAGATCGCACAGAACTCGAAAGGCGCCAGAACCAAATCAGGTTAATTTAAACGGAATTACAAGCAAAAAACCAAACCAAAACAAAAAAAACCCTAATAATTAATAATAATCAAAGTAATTAACTACCGACTCAATGAATCAGGGGACCATGCCAGCAGGTGCGGCAAATCTCGAAGGACTCTGGGCTCAACCCATAGGCCAGTGACTCCATATGTATTTAAAGGAGAAATAAAGTTGTTATAAAGTACCCGGGAATTGCTGTAATTTTGGGATTTTGAATAAACTGATGTTTCCTGCTGCTGGTTTTGAGTCCTCCCCTTGCTGTCAGCTGTTACGACAGTGTGCAGTTTGGCCCCTCTAGGGGGGCGGAGGCCAGTTACATGGGGACCCCCCTCGCCTGCCGCTGGGACACGGCCCCTATGGGATGGCGTGGGGAGCTGGGTATTCGGTGACCCCTCACCTGGTGCCTCCTCTGGGGTGGGACGCGGGGGCTGGTTATACAGGGGGACCCTAGCCTGGTGCTGGGATGTGCCCCCTCTGGGGTGGGATGCGGGGGCTGGTTATACAGGGGGACCCCACCCAGGGCTGAGACGTGGACTTTCTGGCATGGGGAACAGGTGCTGGGGATCCGGGGACCCCTTGCCTGGCACTAAGACCTGGCCCCCTCTGGGGCAGGATGTGGGGGCTGGGTATCCATGGATCCCTCGCCCAGCTGGGATGCGGCCTCTCTGGGGTGGGGCGTAGGGGCTGGGTGTATGGGGACCCCTCGCCCAGGGCTGGGACGCGGCCTCTTGGGGTCAGGGCGTGGGGGCTGGGTGTATGGGGACCCCTCGCCCCCTGCCTGGTGCAGGACAGCAGCAGTTCTGCGCCGGCCCAGCCCAACGGGTTGGAGCCACCCAGCAGGGGACGTGGCCAGGCCCCGTGGCCCTGGAGCTGCTGGCCGGAGGGCCCGAGGGCGTTTTACAGGGCACCCCAAATACCAGGCCTTGGGCCTTAATATTCTCAGAGAAGGGAGCACAGAGGCCCCCCACGCCGCCTGCCAAGGGTGCCTCCTCCCTGCTTCCCTGGCGGGGAATCTCCCTCCCTTCCTGGAGCACTACAGGGCTCATGACACACACACACAGCCTCTGGGGTAGCTCAGGAGGGCAGGGAAGGGGTCACACAGCCTCTCCCCTCTGGGGTCAGCCCCCCAGGCCTCGCTGAGATGGGGTGCAGACATTCCTTTACGTTAGGGTGACCCTAATTCTCCCAATGCCCACAGCCCCAATTCCATGAGCTGATTGGCTTATGCCATATTTGCATATCATATGAATATTTATAAGGCTATGTACAGGGAGGGCGTTCGCTCCTTTAGCTCTAATTGGCTGCTTGGGCTGCCATTTTCAACAAAATTAAGGGAAGTCCCGCCTCCTCCTCTCAGTTTTTTTCTAAAAGGTCGCGCCCCTTTGTGGGAAGTGGATCGTGTCCCGCCCTCCCCCTTCCGCACGGGCTTCTCCGTCCCCATTGGCTTCGGAGACCGTCAATCCGGCATTTCAAATCGCTGCCCCGCCCCTCTCCCCGACCGTTACGGGTAAACAACCCTGTGCTCCCTCTTCCCCCCTCCCTCCTGCCTCTCAAACCGCCGCCTCCACGCGTTCATATTCAAATCCCGCCAATCGGACGGCTGGCCCCGCCCCTCTCCCCCTTTCCCATTGGCTCCTGCCCGTCGCGGACATTTGTTGTCAACGTCCTCCCGGGGAAGGCAGGAGGGGGGGTTTAAACCCCTCCGTTCCACCGGGCCTGATTGGGCGGCCGGGATTCGAAAGGGCGTGGTCGGCCCGGGCCAAAGGCTATAAAGTCCCTTGCTGGGCACTAGCCCAGGTCTAGTGAGGGTGGGAGGCGATTGGAGAGAAGCCAGGAGGGGGGAATCCCTGCAAGGGGACAGCCCAGATTGGGGGGGCCAGGTAGAAGGAAAAGGGGGAGCCTGGTTGGCACAGGTGGGGAGGGGGGGGCCTGGGAAGAGACCCTGCCTCTCCCCACCCTGCAAAGCAAAGGGGTGAGCTCTATAGGGTTGGGCCACCCTATTAGGGCTGGGGGGGTAACCCCCAGATTTAGGGGGTGCCCTGCCTGTGCAGGGGGCACCTGGTCTCTGCTAACCTCAGCCCAGACCCACCGCCATGGTGAGTGGTTCTTGCTCCCTTGATCTCTGCTTTCCCCAGGCACCCACCAGGTTACGGGGTAGCAATTTTTTGGAGGGGTTTGACCTCATTTTGTGGGGGGTGCTTGCCTGAGCCCCCTTAATGGGGTGGGGCTGCTAGCAAGAGCTTATGGGGCAGGCAGCTCCATTATCGATAACAGCAGCTTTGGTTGGGTTTTTACTAGGACCTGGTTGCAGTTCGGGGTAGGATGCACGAGGCATGGAAACTGGGAGGTGGATCCCATTAGCCCTTTAAGGTTAGGGGCCTAGCCTTGGGGGGCAACTGCATTTAGGGAGTCATTAGCCAAAAGCAGTGGCTGTGTTTAGAAATAACAGGGGCCACAATTTGTTTAAGGTCCAGTGGGTACATTGGTGCGTTAGGAAGAATAGAACAAACAGGTATTTAATGGGATGAGATTGGGGCATCTGGTTCTTTAAAAGCTGTAGCCGGTGCTTATTTAAAAGGAAAGACTTTAATAGGCCCTAAACCTGGGGTGAAAGTTTTGATTTTTTTTTGGTGTGCCTCATTTATTAAACAGCTGTTTTTTAAAAATGTAGGCAACAATCGGCCCCAATATTAGAGGGAGGTGAAAGGTGGCTGCATGTTTTTGCGGGTTATCGATAAAGGCTGCCTTTTAAAAAAAGTGTATAGATTTAATCGGGTCTGACAGTCATCAGAGGTGGGTCTAATTTTTGCTGCTTCTCTTATTATCAATAATACTAAAAGCGGCTCCTAAGCTCTAGAGTTTTTTAAATCTCTGGGTAACCTGACAACCACGTGGCCTTTCAAAATATCTTCTCTGTTGGGTGCCGCTGTGGGAACAAGAAATGGTGTTCTAATTTGCTTAGCTCTGTATTGCATGCTGTTTGTAAGGAGGATCTGAACGCGTGGCAGGTATGTATGTATCTCTGTGTGTCTTGTCTGCCGGGTGATGGTTCATCCCTGGAAAGGACTGGACAAAAAACGATCTGCATGTATGAATTTCTTCTACACAAGTCTGGTGACTTGCCAGACGTACCACTTATTTTGGACAGTGAGGGATCTGCATGGATGGCTTTCTTATACAGGCCTCGCACGATCCTGGTGACTTGCCCTAGTGACTTTTGAGTGTAAAATCGTAATTATTTTCATGATGGGTGTTTAAGGTGGGGGAAAAAACTAAGGGGCAAGAAGTTACTAGCCCAGCTGGTTGGTTTGAGGCAACTATATGCAGGGCTAGTTAGCCCTTTGGTTGGGCTAGTGGATTTTGATGCTGATCTTGCATGGTTTAAGAATACATGGTAGAAAGTTTTTGGTGGCTGGCTGGCATGTGCCATGGGTCAGGCTATCAGATTCTAGTGCAGGTACAAAGGGTCTTACACTTACATGGGTGCCAAGGATGCTCTTACTAGCCTGCTTTTCAGATCATCTGTTTATTAATGTTTAGATCTTCTCCAACCCAGATCTTGTTGCCAGCAAAGGCCGGGACTTTTCAAAAGCACTTTGTTTTTTTCGGATGCATGATTTTTCTTTTCTTTTCACCTCCCCACAGGAAAACCAAGAGCCCCTTTTGTGTGTGTGTGGGGGGGGGGGGCCTCGAATTGGGCACCTCCTGATTGCTTGCCACTTTTCAAAAGCGGCTAGCAGCCTAATTCTGAACAGGCCTCTGGTGTGAAACTGGCCCACAGAGAGTTGCTGTTACTAAAACGGTGTAGAGGTGGTTGCCGTGTAATTTCTTCCCTGGGCATAGCCCTGCAGAGCAAATGCAGCATGCTTTCTAAAATGTCTCTGTGCAGCACCGCAGAGCCCCGGTGAGGAACTGTCTGTGCTGGGTAATAATGGCTCAGCCAGGGCAGACAGTCACAGGCTGGCTTAGAGGAGGGCTTGGATTGCATATTTGTTATGTAGCTTCATCTCTGGATCCTTTCTGTCACCTGCCATGTAACGCGGCACAACGATCTTTAAAGGATCCCCCGTGTTTTATCGGCAGTAGGGCCTAGCACCTGTGCGGTGCCAGGGATCCAGGCTGGGCGGGCTGATGGCTTTCGGAGCATTGTGGGCTGGGGTGGGGAGGTGAAACTGCCTTTGGGAAGTCCTGTTTACAGGCCTGGCCTGCCTTGACCACAGTCTCCTCCTTTAGCCAGAGCTTCCTGGCTTTGTAGCTCCTTTGTATTTACATTTTAGAGGCTGGATCAAGGAGGCCGCTTCTACCCAATCTGCTGCCTCCTATCCCAGGACACTTTTGCTGCTGGCTTCTTAGCTCCTCTCTTTGGAGGCCAATGCCATGTCCCAGGCTGGTTGTAAGGGGGTGTGTGTGGGTGTGTAAAACTGACTTGGTTTGAGATTGGGGCGGGGAAGGTACTCAGGGGTCCCCTTGAGCTGCACTGGGGCACTGAGCCTGTAGTGTGTGTCTGGCCCTCGTGTGCTAATCCAGGAGTGCCTGTGAGTCATCCCCATCTGATGCCTGCTGGGCTGTCCTCTCTGGCATGACATGAGTTAGTGGGTCTCAATTGGCATCAAAAAACCAGGACCTTGGGGGGTGACCCTGAACCCATAACTCTGGACGGCCGGCTGAGCAAGATTTCCCAGGGCAGCTGGATCTGAGACAGGGCTGAGGCTTGTGGCCTGCGGTGCGGTGTGTGGTCAGCAGACCTTGCTGTCTCTTCTGTGAAGATGCATCTGATCTCCTGGGATAGCCATTGGCCGGGGCTAAATCTGCACCTTCCCCTGGATCTGGGAATTGCAGGGGCTCTGGGGCTGGTTGTAGCTTCTTCTGAGGCTTGTCCCGGCTTGTGAAGCGTCCCCTAAACCCCAGCAGAGACCCTGAAGGGGCTGAAACCAAAATCCACCTCCCTTGAAAGCTCCCAGCATCTTCAGAGACCAGGCTTGGCTTTCAAAAACTGGGCCTCGCTTGAGGATTGCAAATAGCAGAGCCTCCCCTCCCCCTGTCTCTCCCCGCCGCCCCAAATCTTATAGAGGGTCTTGAGTCCCTAGCACAGTGGGGGCCTCATCCTTGTTAGTATGCCTAACAAGAATGGGGGTGGGGGGGGCATCTTTGGATCTCTCTCTAGGCGGTCAATATCTTTGAAGGCCTCCCCCAACACTTAACTGCTACAGCGTTTAAGGGGGAGGAGAGGCCGGCAGACTCAGGAAGATGCCGCTGCTTGATAAGGTGTGAGTGTGACAAGCTGACCTGCACCTCCCTAGAGAGTCTTTCTCTTGGGTGGGGGGGATTTTGCTCTGCCACCTCTGGGGATGAATCCAGAGCATCAGGTCCCAACTGATCCTCATGGACCAGCCCCTCGAGTAGCCTCGTTAAAGCCAGTCTGTGTCCCTGGGCAGTGCCCACTGGTTTTGGGGGAGATCCCAAGACAAGGATTGGGGGAGGAGAAATCAGTGGGTGGCTGAAGCTGAAGGGCAGCCTCCCCTTTTAATCTCTCTGGGTTTCATCTTCGCCAGAGCCACTTGCTTCCTATTCCCAGGTCCTGTGACTCGGTCTCGGTGTGAATGGTGCTTCCCTGTTGCACCAAGTGGGGCAGGGGGCTGAGTTAATGGGTGACCTAGAGGGGCCCTAAGACAGCTGGGGGTGGGTGGGCACTGGAGCTGATTGCAGAGGCTCAAGTCTGCGCAGCTCTTCTTACCGTGAAGGAATGCAAGATCTTGGGGCTCAAAGCCAACCTGGACTGGGCAGAGAGAACACTGGGAGGGGAGGCCTTGGGCCCGGAAGGGGGCAGCTTGGGGCGCTCCTTAGGGGGTGCTCTCCTCTCTATCGGTGCTGACCCTAATGCCCCACCTTGCCTGTTCCTGGCATGCTTGGCCCCTAATGCTCCTGCTTTTCCTGAGCTCCCCTCCGTTTTCCAGGCCTATGCGGGTCTGGAGTTTGTTGGGCACATCCGCCTGAGCATAACTGCTGGGCCCTGCTGGCGGGGGTGGGCAGAGGATGGGGCTCCCCACCCCCAGAGCAGGTTATCACTTAGTCTGTGACGTGCCCACGTCCCCCTCTCCTGCAGAACTCGAATGTGGAAAACCTGCCGCCTCACGTCATCCGGCTGGTCTACAAGGAGGTCTCCACCCTGACATCGGACCCGCCGGAGGGCATCAAGGTCTTCCCCAATGAGGAGGACATCACAGATGTCCAGGTCACCATCGAAGGACCTGGTGAGATGCGGGGTGTGGCTGGCTGCATGGGGGGCGTGGCTAGTGGCTGCAAGGGGGCATGGCTTTTCCTCTGGGGCCTCCCCCCTTGCTAGCTGCCACCTCCCCCACTGTGTTGAATCCTTCTGCTCTTGCCTGAGGCTGGAGGAGTATATCTCTTTCTGAAGAGGGCGCTGTGATCCCTGCTTTGACCTCAGTGTGGTGTTGGGGCTGCTGTCCTGGGGCTCGGCAGGGGGCGCCATGCTGCAGGGTGCCGGGGAGGGGGGCTCAGCAGGGGGTGCTGGACTGCAGGGAGCCAGGGGTTGGGTGGGGGCTCAGTGTGGGGCACAGTCCCTGCTGACCCCCATGCAGTGCAGAAGGCAGCATCTCTGACCAGGACCTCCTCATGCTTGGGAGTGGACGTTCCCCTGAGGTTTCCCAAGGTGCCAGCCATGGCCCCCCAGCGCCTGAGAACTGCCGGGGCAGGAAGCAGTTACTCTGCGGTGTCACTAGAAGACAGGATTCTGAACTTCCTGTCATAAACTGTTGCTGGGTGGCCATGCCGGGCGAGCCCCCAACCCTGCCCCCGGCACAGACACGGCCTTCCTGGGCCGCGGGGGGTCATTCATTTTGGTCCTTCCCCAGCCATGACTTGCTGTCATCTTCCACTGCAGCCTGGTGCCCCCCTAGCCTTGTGGGGCTGTTCTGGGCAAGTTGGGGGTGAGGACATATCCCATGGAGGTGGGGGGCTGGCATGTGGGAGTGGATCCCTTCTTACCTGCTCTGCTCCCTTGGCAGAGGGGACGCCCTACGCCGGGGGCGTCTTCCGCATGAAGCTCATCCTGGGCAAGGATTTCCCAGCCGCGCCACCCAAGGGCTACTTCCTCACCAAGATCTTCCACCCCAACGTGGGGGCCAGTGGCGAGATCTGCGTCAACGTCCTCAAGAAAGACTGGAAGGCAGAGCTGGGCATTAAGCACGTACTGCTGGTAAGCTGACGGGCCAGCAGGGGGTGCTCTCCCCAGGGTGGTGTTAGGAGTGCTGTACTGCAAGGCCAGGGCTCAGCAGGGGGTGCTCTCCTCTAGCAGGCAGGGCTGGCACTAGGGGGCACTGTGCTTTTGGGAGTTGATCTTTCTGATGAGGGGAAAACCCCAGGCTCTGGGTACAAGGTCATCAAAGGGGAGCTGCAGGGGTCACCAAGCCCAGTATTTGCTAAGGCTGTTGAAGCTTCCGGGGGGGACAGGGGGGGATGATGATGATGCAGGGGCTGGGTATACAGGGACCCCTCACACAGTGCTGAGATGCAGCCCCTCTGGGGTGGGGTGCTGGGGCTGGGTATATGGGGACCCCTCACATGGTGCTGAGATGCAGCTGCTCTGGGGTGAGGTAGGGGGGTTGGTTATACTGGGGCCCCTCACTTGTTGCTGAGCAGCAGCCCCTTCTGGGGTGGGGTGTGACACTGTTTAACACTGCACGGCAATCCCGGGTCAGGCACTGTCTGAAGCTGCAGGGAACTTTGGAGGGCACAACTTGATCACCCCACAGGCCTCCCCCACCCCTTTCTCCCCCCAGAGATCTGATACAGTGGGACAGGTTTCCATCAGCGCAGCGCCCCCTAGGGTCTGGTGTGTGCTACCCCAGCTGTCTGTCCCCAAATGGGATCAGCCAGTAGTGACAGCAGCGCTGGTCAGGTTAAATGTCCTGCCGCCCGGCTGGGTGTTTTCCTAACTTGGATGACTGGAGGCTTTAAAACCTCAAAGGGACCCTCTGTTTCAAACACTGCATGAGCTCACTGCATCCCCTGGGGCGATCCTTCCAGCCCCCTGCGTTTCAGGGTCTCCCGTGGTCCCCCTCCCTCACATTGGGTGCTCTGGGTGTCCCATTTCCCCCCATCCTTTCCCCCCACCATCCTTTTCTTTCTGCCTGGGCGATTGCTCCTGCTTCCCCCCTGGGATGATGTACAGGAAGACGCCTGTTTTTCCCCCCTTTCCATTTTCTAACTTCCTACCTAATCAGTCAGCTTCTAGCACATTAGACGTCTTCTGCGCCCCCCCATGGAGTCACGTCCACCTTTGGCTGTCCGATTACACAAATGACCGAAGACACACGCTCAGCGGGTTCCTGCCACCGTGTTAACTGAGCGCCTCGATATATTTACAGCCGTAGCTAGGATGGTGGGAGAATGCTTCTGTCCATGTATAACCCATCTGGTGGCGTGGCTGCATCCACGCTCTGGGGTTGGGCTGGTGTAGCTCTGCTGGTAGTCTCTGTAGTGGGGAGACACCTTTAATCTGTGCCTCAGTGTCCCCTCATATAACAGTGAGAGCTGCACTGCCCTACCTCTCGGGGGGGGGGCACTAGGAGGATAAATCCAAAGGCTGAGGGGGCCAGATGAGCCCCTGAAATCTGGTCATAAGAAACCGCTGTGGTTAAACTCTGCCTCATGGGAGGGTGGATCTAGCACTCTGCTTGGAGCGAGCTGGGTTCTGTTCCTCGCGCTGCCTGTTGTCGCATCCTGTGGCCAGGCCTCAGTTTCCCCAGCTAGGGCTCCAGCAACAGGCCCACCCCTACCCAGGAGAACGACCGCTCTGGGGAGTTCTCAGCAAGCTGTTTGATCTGGTGCCCGGGGACGGGGGTGACCAGGATCTCTACAACCTGGAGGCGGAAAGCAAGGCAGGCCATGGGAATCCTGGGTATCTGGAGCAGCTGTGGGTCGGATCCTAGGGGCTGCTCCCGGGTGGCCGGGCACGTGGGAATGAGGCTGTTTAGGCTGTGGACACTCGGTCTTTCAGTGCTTGATGGTCAGATACTTCCACAGGGTACCCACAGGCCAGGACAGCCATGTGATGGGGGTGGAAATGGCCCCCAGAATTTCCCCCCACTGCAGGGGGTGTGGCCAGGGTGCCCTGCAGTGGGGCTGTTCCTGGCCCCCCAGGGGCCATACTAGGATGGACTGTCTTTGACCATCCCTGAGGCTGCCCCCCACCCGGGTCCCATTGGTGCTGGTGTGTGGATGGGCCCCCGGGCTGTGCGGAGCTCAGGTGGTGGTGCAGCCTGGGGCCAGGGCTGGGAGGTGGGAACGCAGGCCAGGCGCAGCAGAGCGTGGGAAGGAGAGGGCAAACAACCCAAAGTCCCCTCCTGGGGGCTCCGTCCCCCTTCGCTGTCGCACTCTGCGACTGCCACGGTTCCTGGCCCAGAGGTGGTCGCATCTCGGCACTGGGATGGGGGCAGGGTGACCGGTGGCTGCAGCAATGCCAGGTGTCTGGCCCATCAGCAGATGAGCTCAGGGCCCCTTGCCCCAGGCTCCCCCCCCCGCTGGTCCCATGGCCGCCAGCAGCTTGAGGCTGCGCCCTGCACATCTGGTCTGGAGGCTGCTGCGAGGGGCCGGTCGTTCGCTGCCCCTGCTTCCTGAAGGAAGGGCAGGAGTCCACCTGTTGTGGGGCGCTGAATGGCCCTTGTATGGTGGAAAGGGGATGAAGGGCACATAGGCCCTGGCTTGGGAGGGGCTGGGGGACTGTGGTTGGAGGAGGGAAATGGGGGGGCACTGCTGGGAGGATGGGGGCCCTGGTGTGGTGGGAGGAGGGAAATGGGGGGGATGGGGGGCTGTGGTGTGGTGGGAGGAAGGGAACGGCGGGCACACAGGGAGGGGATGGGGGATGGTTCACCAGGTGTCCCAGGAATAGAGGGGGCTGGGCAGGTGGCCCCCAGGGGATTGAGAGGGACAAGGATGCAGTGGTGTGGCCCTTTGGAAGTACCAAAGGAGCAGACCCTTTTTGGCCTGTATCATCCTCTCCGTGGGGTGGGGAGTGTGCACATGTACAGCCCCTAGCACAGCAGGGCCTGGCCTGGCAGGTAGAGCTGCCCAGACTGGGCTGGCTCCCAGCTTCAACCTGCTGGCCCTTACCTGCCTGTCTGGGCACCTCCCCTGCACAATCAACAGGGGCAGCAGAGTCCCTTGGGAGCCGTGCGTCTCTGGTGTTCCTGTGGCTTTTGGCATCCCCTTTCCTGGGGGGGTGCCCTAGAGAGGGAAGGCCAAGCAGGCTTGCCTAAAGCTGCACCCACTGGATTTGCCTTCTCTCCTGGAAGCCTGGGCCGAGGCCGGATCCTGTCAACTGCGTGTTCCTTCCCCAGCTTCTGCCCCCCAGCGCTCCCCACAGAAATTGGGTCTCTAGCCAGCAGCTGGGACCCTTAACCAGGACCAAAACTGAAGGTCAGCGGCAACCGATGAGAAATTGCCATGTTGATTTTTGCCTGCGTTGATTCTTGGGGTGCCTCAGCGGAGCCTGGTTTTTGGGGGTACCCCAGATCTCTAGGCACCTGGAAAGACTAGATCCAGAGGCAGGTGGCAGGGGGGAGGTTTGGTACTTGTCTGGCTGTGCTGGGTGCCCAGGGGGCACCAGCCTTGTAATAAGAAGGACAAGCTGGGCCTCCTGAGCTGCCAGCTGCAGCTGTCAGTGGAAGGGGCCAGACTGGAGGGAGCCCCATGGCACCTTGGCTTGTTGCCTTCCTTCAGGAATGAAGCGGTGGGGAGCCCCCGCTCGGGTTAACCCTGTCCCCTCTCTGTCCCCCGCAGACCATCAAGTGCTTGCTGATCCACCCCAACCCCGAGTCGGCCCTGAACGAGGAAGCGGGGCGCCTCCTCCTGGAGAACTATGAGGAGTACGCTGCCCGGGCCCGCCTGCTGACGGAGATCCATGCCCAGCCCTCCAGCCTGCGGGGGGCCAGCAAGGATCCCGCCGACCCCTGCTCCTCCTCTGCAGCCGCCCTGGCCCCCGGGGGCGAGGGCCCCATGGCCAAGAAACATGCCGGCGACAGGGACAAGAAACAGCTGGCAAAGAAGAAGACGGACAAAAAGCGGGCACTCCGGCGGCTCTAGGGGTGCACGGTGCCTGGCACGAACCATGGACTAGTGGGGGGCAGGGGGGTTGGGGAGATCCAGGCAGGGTTCTAATAAAACTGTCCCTTCTTTTCCCAGCTTTTTGTTAAGACGCTTTGGTATTTTACCCTTTTTTCAATCTAAGTTATTTAAGTTATAAAAAAAAACTCTATTAAAGGACTTTTTTCTACTGAAGGGTTAATTTATTCCCTCAACCGTGGGGCATCCTTGATACTTGGCACCCCCCTTCCTCCCTGGATGATGACCGCAGTGCCTGGGTTGAGACCTGTTACAGGGAGGTGCCAGCATAGGTGTGAATCCAGCCACCAGGGGGCAGAACCGCCCTCTATGTTCAGAGAAAGTTCTGAATCCAGCTGACCCAACATAGCAGTCCTGGCTCCCTGCCCCTGCTCTAACCACTAGATCCCACTCCCCTCCCAGGGCTGTGGGCTGATTCCCTTCCAGCCTCAGGGGCTGAGGGCCTTGCTGCTTGCATGCAGACAGGGCTGATGGAGGTAGGTGTGTCGGTGCAATCCTGCTCGCTTTAGCTGTTACACGGTGGGGCTGGGGTCTGGTTTTTCCAAACACCCAAAATATCGACCCCTAAACCCCCAGCACCAACTTCCTCCAGCCAGCTCCCACTGAGCATGTCTACAGGGGAGGCCGGGAGGGGGGTAGGTGGGGCTGTCTACACAGGACACCCAGGCAAACTAATCTAAATTAAAGATGTGGGTTCATTAAACCTCTTTGTGGATGTTTATGCTGAACTCCAGTGGCCTGACTTTGGTTTAGTTTAATTCCCATTGGCAATGAAGTCAGATAAACCCCTCTCCTTTAGCTCTGAGTCAGAGCAGTGGAAACGGTCAGTGGGAGGAACTGGCCTGTCTGGGCCTTGGCAGAGGATGTGGCTCAGCTTTGCTGCCCCAGCAATTCCCCTCCCCCTGCCTGGTACAAGGGCCACGCTGAGCTGTTGGTTGCACGTATCTCCTGCCCTGGTGTGGATGGGGCAACGGCGCAGGACTTCACTGCTTTGAATCCAGAAGCGTAAGGCAGGCCTTGAAACCAGCTGGAGACAAAACAGGCTGCTCCCAATGGCAGCAATGGGTCACCTCACCCCACTGCCAGCTGTGGGGGCTGGTTGCAGACCCTTAAACTAGAACAGAAAGCTCCAGGCACAGCGGTGCTGGTTCCCCTGGATCCTCACCCTGCTATCCTGCCATGGGTCTCCCCCATAGCTCTGGCTGTACCCCTCAACCCTGACCTGCAGCCCCCTGCTAGCTCAGCCCTGACCCCCTCCAGCTCTGCCGGTGCCCCTCCCTGCCAACCTGCACCCCCTGCACGTGATAGTCCTTGGCCCCTGCGTAGGGTGACCAGGCAATGAGTGTGGAAAATCGGGGTGGGGGTAATAGGAGCCTATATAAGAAAAAGACCCTGAAATTGGGGTGTCTGGTCACCCCACCCCTGTGATTTACTTCCGTTCAGTGTTGCTGTGGGGCTGAGGTGTTGGCTGCTGCTGGTCTTTCAGTCCCCTGAGGCCAATGCCCCCAAACCTCCTGACCCGCCCCAGGCCCTGCACGGGCAAGACACACCCCTGCCCTGCCTGCCCAGGAGAGGGCCCCTGAACTGCAGCTGCTCAAATGTGTCCTGGGGGAGTCCCCAGTTGCTACCAGCCAGCAGGTGGCATCAGGGCAGCGCTAGCGGGCCTGCAGGTCGGGAGTGAGGGGCACCGGCAGGGCTGGGGGGAGACCAGGGCTGGGCTAGCAGGGGGCTGTGGGTTGGGAGTGAGGGTCACTGGCAGGGGGCTGGGGGGAGCCCAGGGGTGGGCTAGCAGCGGTCTACGGGTCGGGAGTGAGGGGCCCTGGGTTACCCCCCCCCCAGATCTGCTGGTGCCCCCTCACTCCTGACCCGCAGCCCCCTGCTAGCCCAGCCCCGGTTCCCCCCCCCCAGCTCTGCGGGGGCGGGGTGGGTGAGTGAGTGCCAGGGCGGGAGGGCAGGGACCCTGGGAACAGGAAAGGTCCTTTGTAAACAGGGCTGGAGCCACAGGCTGGAAGGCCCATGGACCCCCCCCCCCCTTCCCCACCCCCAGTCCTGGGAGAGAGGCAGCCAAGGTGTTAACCCCTGCTCTGCCGGAGCCAGAGGCTCCCGGACTCCTGGGTTCTGCTGGATCGGGGCAGGGGAGCAGAGGGGCTTTGCCCTGCTGGGAATTTGCGTTTTTGTGTGTCACCTGCCCCCTCCCCCTGCTGGCTGGGCTGCTGCCCCCTGCCCATGGCTCTGCCCCATGAAGGTGGGCTGGATGGGTGGTAATTCACACTCATCTTGCTGGGGGGGGCGGGCAGGCTCTGATGCCTGACTCCAGGGTGCATCCCCAGCAGGAGGCCCCAGCACTGCTCCACCCCCTCAATGCCCCCCCATCTCCTCAGAGACCCTCCTCTAGGGGACTGGGCGGGGGGGATGTGTGATGGAGGCACCTGGGCATTTAACTGAGACCCAGCAAACTTGTTTCACACATGAGGTGGGGGGTGAACCAGCCAGGATTCACTTGCCGTCTGTGCTGCCCTGGGGCCGGATGGGAACCGACGCCCCCTAGAGGGGAAAGGCCCGAGCCCCATTCCCCACCCCCCTGAGCCAGCCAGTCCCCATCCCAGGGCCGGTGCCCCCTAGAGGGGAAAGGCCCCATGTCTCAGGGCTGCGGCTGGGCAGCGGACACAGCATCCCTCACTGGGGCTCAAGACCTGTGGGGCCGGGGTGGGGGCGTCAGTGGGGTCAGGCCGTAGGTCATGGAGGGGTCACCGGGATGTTGGCCAGACCCCAGCTGTGCCAGGCAGTAGGTACCTGGTGCCCGGCCAGCGCTGATGGGGGGAGGGGGTAACTGGGGGGAATCTCAGCCTAGGAGTGGGGGGGGGGTGAATGTATGGGGAAGAGAGAAAGTGTGAGGGGGGTGCCCCTATCTCCCTCCATCACTGCACCCCGATTACCCACTGCTGGGCAGATCCCTCTGGCTGGGCTAGCAGGTGAGGGGACAGATAGATTGATGGGGGGGTGGGGTGAAGGCTGTGGTGGGAGGGAAGGGGGACTGTGTGGGGGGCAGGGACAGCTGTACAGTAAGGGCAGGGGGGCCGTGGGGGAGGGGAAGGCAGGGGGTGCTGTGGAGGGCAGGGGATCTTTGGGAAGAGAGGGGGGCTGTGGGGCAGGGCAGGGCGGGGGGGTTATGTTTGCAGTGGGGAGAGATCCATTCTCCAGGGCGCTGCCCCCCCCTTCCCCCACATGCTTCCTCTAACCTCAGCTCCCTCCCCCCCCACAGCCCCCATGCGGGATGCAGATAAGCTGGGGGGCGCCGGGCACGTCTTGGGCCCAAGGCCGCGAACAATGCGCTGACCCGGCCGGAGCCCAGCCCGGGGCTGATAAGCGCTGGCTGTTTACACTTGGGACACTGAGATGGCAGCAATTGGGCGGGCGGCTCCCGCCCAGCCTGGCACAACACAGGGCCCTGGCGCCCTAGAGCGGCCCTAGGGGGCGCTGCGCTCAGGGAGTGCGACTCAGTAGGGGGGCTCCCCGTACAACCAGCCCCCACACCCGCCCCAGACCGGGCCGCAGCAGCTGATCTACCCAGCTCCAAAGTGCTACCCGGCTCAGAAACGGTTATAATGAACCCAGCCCCTGAGCGGGGACAGAGAGCCCCCACACCTGGACCTGCCCCCGTCCACTTTCTGAGCTCTGTGCTAGTCCTTTAAATCACAACACCAGCACGCTCACCGGCTGCAGGGTGGAGACCGGATCAGGGCGAGATTTTTTTTGCACGGCCTGCGGAACTCCTGGCCACAGGATTCTCAGCAAGGGCAGGAGCTTGGTGTCCAGGTGAATTATTCCACTACTGCCCATTGGGGCAGGTGTCTCCTGCCTTTCCTCCACAGCAGCAGATGCTGGTTGCTGCTGGAGGTCGGATGCCATGCTAGATGGGCCCATGGGTGTGTAGTTCATGCAGCAAGAGGTCTGCAACCGGAGTCTGAGGCAGGGCTGGAGGCTGTGATGTCTGTATGCAGAGGAGTCGGGTGAGGGAGTGTTGGGTTTAAAGGCGAATCCTGCGTGACTCGTGGTACGGGGCAATGACACACAACACAGGGCAGGTCCCATGCAGCAGGAGGTGGGATGGCTCAGCTAGGGGACTCTGGGTGGCTCCAGAACCTGGCCTGGATCCTCATGCCGGCTTGGATCGGACTCAGGATGGAGGCAGAACCCGGACTGGATCCCCACACTGGCCCGGATCAAACTCTCACACCACCATCTTCTTCTGCAGCGGGTCCCCCACCAGCAGGGTGAAGCTGCCGCGTCTCCAGCCCCTGATCTTGCGGCCCCGGCAGCAATAGGCCAGGTAACTCCCAGCCAGGCCCAGCACCCCGGCGCCCAGCAGGGCCAGCCCCAGCACCGACAGCACCGAGCCGTGGGCGTCCCGGGAGTAGGCCAGGGTCGTCACCGCCACCCCGATCAGCGTCGCCACCACGCTGAAGGGCAGGAGGCAGCGGTGGCAGGCACCTTCCACACCTCCCGTGGCCGTGCTCACCAGCCGAGGGTCCGGGCACAGCTGGATCTGAACCTCTTCCGTGGCCATGTTCACTGTCACGCGGTCGCATGGCGCCGGGGGGGCAGACATGGCAGATGGGGGGAGCGGGCTCCTATCTGGGGAGAGAGAAGGGCGGGGAGACGGGGGTTGGGGTTATGGGAACTGAGTTACAGACCCAGATGCCTGTCCGAAGACCTTACAATAACGTTGCTCCCCCAGCACCAAAAGGGGGCTTGTGCCTTTAAACAAAGCATTCGCTCCGAAGACCCTACAAAAACATCCCCCTGAGTGGAGCGTAAGGTGGCCCTGTGGCATAGCACAAAAGGGAGCCTGTACCTTTAATTCCAGAATCCTGCCTTAAGACCCTACAATCAACACGCCCCTGGCATAGGACACCCTGACCACACCCCTGATCTGCGCCCTATGGGCCCTAAGGGGCAGGGATTAGCCACAGCGCAAGGAGCCCCAGCCACCCTCCAGTCTGCCTCTTATGGGTCCTGGGAGTGGGAGGAAGGCACGGGTGGGTCAGAAGGCCCCTGGCAAAGAGAGCACGGCCCCTTTGCATAGCAGAGCTGACGGGGCAGCCAGGTTTCTGATCCAGGCACCAGCCACCTTGGGGTGGTGAGGCTCCTGGGGGCGATGGCAGGGGAACCGGGCCCAGTGGGTCCCGCAAAGCCAGCTCTAGAAGCCGCGAGGGGAAGCGTTGGGTCGGGCAGGGCAGTGGGGGGCACCCGTCTTGGGGGGCAGGGATGTGAGCCGGAGTGCGGGTGGGTTACGGAGAGGCCGTGCATGGGGGGAGGAGCCCTGCAGATGTGCCAGGCGATCTGGATGGGAGCCATGCAAGTGGGTGGGCTGCATTTCAGCTGTGGGCCCAGGGTGGGGCCGGGGCCGCAGGCCAGCTGTGCGGTGCACTCCAGATGTGCAGGGGGTCCCAGCTGGGGGCAGGGTGAGGGGGTGGGGGTGCCATTCCAGATGTGCTGGGCGTGGCAGATGTGAGGCAGGTGCACCATGACGTCCCAGCTGTGGGGCGTAGGCCAGGTGGCAGGCGGGGGCTCCCCAAGTGGGTCATCTCCCCACCGCCCCCTGTTTCTCCTGTAACCCTCCAGCATTTAGACCCCCACTGCTCACCCCGAACGCCGCCAGGCTGTGCCCCGGGCCCCCACAGGGCAGAGGGGTCGCACGTCCCGTCCCCGCCTTACCTCTCAGCTGCCCGGGGCCTCGGTCTTTTGAGCGCTTGGGTTCTTCACTTTTTCTTTTTCCTCTTTCACGTTCCCTCCGTCCTCCCTGCCCTGCTCTCTGCCCCCAGCTCCAGCCCTTTGCGCTTTCTTTCTTTTTTTCTTTCCTTCTTTCTTCTCTTGCTCTCTGTCCCTGTCCCAGGCTCCGTCTCTCCGTCTCTCCCTTGTCTGCCTGGCTGGAGTGCTGTAATTTTGTTTCCTCTATAATATAGCCCTGGCCAAGTCCCCTGGCCCCCCTACCCGCCCCTACCCCCGCCCCTTGGCAAGTGGCGTCTCGACTCGGCAGATGAAATGATAAGGAGCCAATTAGCCAGTTCCTCTGCTGGGCGGTCAGCGCCACATGGGGACTGGGTCGCGCACTCCCGGCTCCCCCCTCCCGCACCGTTACAGACACACACAAACACACACACACACAGAGCAGGGACCAGCCCCTCCAGCAGGGGGTGGCAAGGACACACACAGGGTATGCACATACACACAAATTCCCTATAAACACAACTGCCCACCAGCCGTACACCCAACTCCCCTCCACAATGTCTATACACGCATACAATTTATCCCTCCACACAGAATTCCCATATATATACACACACACACACAGTAGGGCATATCCCTTCCAGCAGGGGGCAGCAGGGACACACACAGCACTGCCTCACAAATACACACTGTGATAGCATACGCAACCCAGCTGCACGCATGCCGCCAGCCCCGACACCACCACACACACCTGTCCCAAACCCACACACCCCACGCATGTGCCACCACACTAGAGAGGGGCGTGGGGCTGCTGTGGGAATGCGGGCTGTCGCTGTGCCTCATAGGAGTTGTAGTTCTGTGTCCCTAACATCCCCATTCCTGCCATAGGCCCCGTTCCCTCAGCTGGACTCCATCTCCCATGATGCACCGCGGCCTCCGTCATGAGACAGGTGGATTTTCCATCACCTGGCGTCTTTACAGCAGGACTAGACGTCGTTCTAAGCAAGTTGCTCCAGCTCAGCTATCAGATATGGGCTGGAACCAGGCATCATTGCGTGAAAAGCTCTGGCCTGGGTTACAGGAAGACAGAAACAGCCAGACTGGGTCAGACCTGAGGCCCATCTACCCTGGTATCCCGGCATCAACAGTGGCCAGCACTGGATGGGTCAGAGGACTCTAGGAACCCTGCAGAGGCAGATTTGAGGGAAGTGGTTAGAGCAGGGAGGGGCTGGGAGCCAGGATGCCTGGGTTCTATCCCTGGCTCTGGGAGGAGGGCTGGGATCTAGTGGTAAGAGTGGGGGTGTGGGGGCTGGGAGCCAGGATGCCTGGGTTCTATCCCTGGCTCCTCAGGACACTTTGACCCAGAGGTCTGCGGGAAGGGGGGATCAGCGAGCTGTGGGTCCCCCCAAACCCATTGACTCGTGATGCTGCCCCCTTTCTGCACCCCCCCCCCCCCACACACACACCATGTTACAGAGCCGGGCCCTTCACCTCCCTGTCCCTGACAGATCGACCATGACACTAATGCCACTTTGCTGACAGATCTGACCCACCAAAGCCGATTGAGCATATGGCACAAGGCACAGAGTGGGCTATAAGTAGCCGAGGCCCATTGTAATTAGCCACTGAGGGGCTCATGAAACAGCTCTGGGAGGGGAGTGGGGTCTAGTGCTTAGAGCATGGGTGGGGGGACTGGGAGTCTGGACCCATCTCTCTACTCACCCCTATACAAACCCTTCTATCCACCCATCCACCCATCCACCTTATCTATCTATCTATCTATCTATCTATCTATCTATCTATCTATCTATCTATCTATCTATCTATCTATCACCACACACCCTATCTATCTATCTATCTATCTATCTATCTATCTATCTATCTATCTATCTATCTATCTATCTATCTATCACCACACACCCTATCTATCTATCTATCTATCTATCTATCTATCTATCTATCTATCTATCTATCTATCTATCTATCTATCTATCTATCTATCTTCATACACACCCAGCATCTCTTTATCTATCTAAAGTTACAAAAACCCTCTTGTGTTTTAAAAGAGCAAATTTTAGTGGGAATCAAAGCCAGGACTCCTGGGAGGGTGTGACAGGATCCACGGGGTACACCCTGGAACTGGGGTACCGCTGTGCTCCCTTAACTCTCCAGCCTGGGCTGCCTTCACAATGCTTTGCTTGTGACATACAGCAAACCCCTCCAGGCGCTGCGATCACTCAGCACAACCGCATGTGGTGCCCCACACCCAGCTAGATTGTGTGAACGCCCCCAGAGCCACTCACGAATCACACTGAACAAGGCACCAGCCAAATCCCCCCAGCTCCCAGCCTTGCACCCCAGGGCTGTACCATCCTGCCTGGGTCAGAAGCCTGGTGGAGAGGACAATGCGCCAGCCTTTGTAACCGGAGCTGAGATTCCCCCAAGCGCTTCACCCAAACCACACAGCGTTAGGGGAAGTAGAAACCAGGGTTATTAATGACTGAACGCTGGATTTTCTGTGGTTATAAGTGGAAGGCACAACAGGTCAGAGATAGGTACTAAAGAAAATAAAAGATCAGCGAGAGCCCCAGGCTAAATCTTTAACCGTCTTACACTAGGCCAGAGGTGGCCAAACTATGGCCCGCGGGCCACATCCGGCCCACGGGACCGTCCTGCCCGGCCCCTGAGCTCCCGGCTGGGGACTCTAGCCCCTGGCCCCCCCCAGCCCCCCTGCCCCGCAGCCACAGATGGTAAGGGGGGCTGGGGGGGGCAGTCCAGGGACAGGGAGCAGGGGGGGTTGGATAGATGTGGGAGTCCCGGGGGGCCTGTCAGGGGTGGGGGTGTGGATAGGGGGAGGGGCAGTCAGGGGACAGGGAGCAGGGGGCGGTTGGATAGATGCGGGAATCCCGGGGGGCCTGTCAGGGGGTGGGGGTGTGGATAGGGGGAGGGGCCGTCAGGGGACAGAGAGCAGGGGGGGTTGGATAGGTGGGGGGTTCTGAGGGGGGCAGTCAGGGGTCGAGAAGTGGGAGGGGGCAGATAGGGGGCAGGGGCCAGGCTGTTTGGGGAGGCACAGCCTTCCCTACCCGGCCCTCCATACAGTTTTGCAACCCCCGTGTGGCCCTCAGGCCAAAAACTTTGCCCACCCCTGCACTAGGCAGGGTTTATGCAATTTTCTCAGCTCACTGGATGTTACAGTTCTTCATACACGGGCCTCTCCCTTCAGCAGGGGGGCTGGGAGCCGGGATTCCTGGGCTCTCGGTGGGGAGTGGGGTGGAGAGAGGGGTTTGTCTGGGGATGGGTAGATAGAGGGGTGGCTGGGGATAGATAGATAGTGGGGGTGTTGGGGTAGATAGATGGATAGATAGAGGGGGTGTTGAGGTGGATAAAGGGGTTTGGATGGGGTGGGTACACAGAAGGGGTGGCTGGGGAACAGATGGAGGGGTTTGTTTAGGAGTCGATAGGGGAGGTGGCTGGGGGTAACTAGATAAAGTGGATGGGTGGATAGAGGGGGTGTTGGGGTAGATAGATAAGGTGGATGGGGTAGATGGATAGAGGGGTTTGTTTAGGGGTGGGTCGATCGAGGAGGTGGCTGGGGGTAGATGGAGGGGTTCGTTTAGGGGTCGATCGAAGGGAGCTGGGGCTAGATGGAGGGGTTCGTTTAGGGGTCGATCGAAGGGGTGATTGGGGATAGATGGAGGGGTTCATTTAGGGGTCGATCGAGGGGGTGGCTGGGGGTAGATGGAGGGGTTCGTTTAGGGGTCGATCGAAGGGAGCTGGGGCTAGATGGAGGGGTTCGTTTAGGGGTCGATCGAAGGGGTGACTGGGGATAGATGAAGAGGTTTGTTTAGGGGTCGATCGAGGGGGTGGCTAGGGGTAGATGGAGGGGTTTGTTTAGGGGTCAATTGAGGGGAGCTAGGGTAGATGGAGGGGTTCATTTAGGGTTCGATCGAGGGGGTGGCTAGGGGTAGATGGAGGGGTTCGTTTAGGGGACGATCGAGTGGGTGGCTGGGGGTAGATGGAGGGGTTTGTTTAGGGGTCAATTGAGGGGAGCTAGGGTAGATGGAGGGGTTCATTTAGGGTTCGATCGAGGGGGTGGCTAGGGGTAGATGGAGGGGTTCATTTAGGGTTCGATCGAGGGGGTGGCTAGGGGTAGATGGAGGGGTTCGTTTAGGGGACGATCGAGTGGGTGGCTGGGGGTAGATGGAGGGGTTTGTTTAGGGGTCAATTGAGGGGAGCTAGGGTAGATGGAGGGGTTCATTTAGGGTTCGATCGAGGGGGTGGCTAGGGGTAGATGGAGGGGTTCGTTTAGGGGACGATCGAGGGGGTGGCTGGGGATAGATGGAGGGGTTCGTTTAGGGGTCGATCGAGGGGGTGGCTGGGGGTAGATGGAGGGGTTCGTTTAGGGGTTGATCGAGGGGGTGGCTGGGGGTTGATGGAGGGGTTTATTTAGGGGTTGATCGAGGGGAGCTGGGGGTAGATGGAGGGGTTCGTTTAGGGGTCAATCGAGGGGGTGGCTGGGGGTTGATGGAGGGGTTCGTTTAGGGGTCGATCGAGGGGGTGGCTGGGGGTAGATGGAGGGGTTTGTTTAGGGGTCGATCGAGGGGAGCTAGGGGTAGATGGAGGGGTTCGTTTAGGGGTCGATCGAGGGGGTGATTGGGGATAGATGGAAAGGTTTGTTTAGGGGTCGATCGAGGGGGTGGCTAGGGGTAGATGGAGGGGTTTGTTTAGGGGATGATCGAGTGGGTGTCTGGGGGTAGATGGAGGGGTTCATTTAGGGGTCGATCGAGGGGGTGGCTGGGGATAGATGGAGGGGTTTGTTTAGGGGTCGATTGAGGGGGTGTCTGGGGGTAGATGGAGGGGTTTGTTTAGGGGTCGATCGAGGGGGTGGCTGGGGATAGATGGAGGGGTTTGTTTAGGGGTCGATCGAGGGGGTGGCTGGGGATAGATGGAGGGGTTTGTTTAGGGGTCGATTGAGGGGGTGTCTGGGGGTAGATGGAGGGGTTCGTTTAGGGGTTTGATCGAGTGGGTGTCTGGGGGTAGATGAAGAGGTTTGTTTAGGGGTTTGATCGAGGGGGTGTCTGGGGGTAGATGAAGAGGTTCGTTTAGGGGTCGATCGAGGGGGTGTCTGGGGGTAGATGGAGGGGTTCATTTAGGGGTCGATCGAGGGGGTGGCTGGGGATAGATGGAGGGGTTTGTTTAGGGGTCGAGTGAGGGGGGTGGCTGGGGATAGATGGAGGGGTTTGTTTAGGGGTTTGATCGAGGGGGTGTCTGGGGGTAGATGAAGAGGTTCGTTTAGGGGTCGATCGAGGGGGTGTCTGGGGGTAGATGAAGAGGTTCATTTAGGGGTCGATCGAGGGGGTGGCTGGGGGTTGATGGAGGGGTTTGTTTAGGGGTCGATCGAGGGGGTGTCTGGGGGTAGATGAAGAGGTTCATTTAGGGGTCGATCGAGGGGGTGGCTGGGGGTTGATGGAGGGGTTTGTTTAGGGGTTCGATCGAGGGGAGCTGGGGGTAGATGGAGGGGTTTGTTTAGGGGTTTGATCGAGGGGGTGTCTGGGGGTAGATGAAGAGGTTCGTTTAGGGGTCGATCGAGGGGGTGTCTGGGGGTAGATGAAGAGGTTCATTTAGGGGTCGATCGAGGGGGTGGCTGGGGGTTGATGGAGGGGTTTGTTTAGGGGTCGATCGAGGGGAGCTGGGGGTAGATGGAGGGGTTTGTTTAGGGGTTCGATCGAGGGGAGCTGGGGGTAGATGGAGGGGTTTGTTTAGGGGTTCGATCGAGGGGGTGGCTGGGGGTTGATGGAGGGGTTTGTTTAGGGGTTCGATCAAGGGGAGCTGGGGGTAGATGGAGGGGTTCGTTTAGGGGTTCGATCGAGGGGAGCTGGGGGTAGATGGAGGGGTTTGTTTAGGGGTCGATCGAGGGGAGCTGGGGGTAGATGGAGGGGTTTGTTTAGGGGTTCGATCGAGGGGAGCTGGGGGTAGATGGAGGGGTTTGTTTAGGGGTTCGATCGAGGGGGTGGCTGGGGGTTGATGGAGGGGTTTGTTTAGGGGTTCGATCAAGGGGAGCTGGGGGTAGATGGAGGGGTTCGTTTAGGGGTTCGATCGAGGGGAGCTGGGGGTAGATGGAGGGGTTTGTTTAGGGGTTCGATCGAGGGGGTGGCTGGGGGTTGATGGAGGGGTTTGTTTAGGGGTTCGATCGAGGGGAGCTGGGGGTAGATGGAGGGGTTTGTTTAGGGGTTCGATCGAGGGGGTGGCTGGGGGTTGATGGAGGGGTTCGTTTAGGGGTTCGATCGAGGGGAGCTGGGGGTAGATGGAGGGGTTCGTTTAGGGGTTCGATCGAGGGGAGCTGGGGGTAGATGGAGGGGTTTGTTTAGGGGTTCGATCGAGGGGGTGGCTGGGGGTTGATGGAGGGGTTCGTTTAGGGGTTCGATCAAGGGGAGCTGGGGGTAGATGGAGGGGTTCGTTTAGGGGTTCGATCGAGGGGAGCTGGGGGTAGATGGAGGGGTTTGTTTAGGGGTTGATCGAGGGGGTGACTGGGGATAGATGAAGAGGTTCGTTTAGGGGTTGATTGAGGGGGGTGGCTGGGGATAGATGGAGGGGTTCGTTTAGGGGTTGATCGAGGGGGTGACTGGGGATAGATGGAGGGGTTCGTTTAGGGGTTGATCGAGGGGGTGACTGGGGATAGATGAAGAGGTTCGTTTAGGGGTTGATCGAGGGGGTGTCTGGGGGTAGATGAAGAGGTTCGTTTAGGGGTCCATCGAGGGGGTGGCTGGGGTAGATGGAGGGGTTCGTTTAGGGGTCGATCGAGGGGGTGGCTGGGGGTTGATGGAGGGGTTTGTTTAGGGGTTCGATCGAGGGGAGCTGGGGGTAGATGGAGGGGTTTGTTTAGGGGTTCGATCGAGGGGAGCTGGGGGTTGATGGAGGGGTTCGTTTAGGGGTTCGATCGAGGGGAGCTGGGGGTAGCTGGGCCGGGGGGGTGATAACAGCTGTGGAAGGAGGCGAAGCCGATGTGGAGGTAGGCGCACAAGGGCAGCGGCCGACAACACGCCAAGTGGCTCAGAGCTGCCAATCTCCCTTTAATAGCGCTAAAGAGCGTCTCATCCCCTGGCCGAAATGTGATCAGCGCTCCTGAAATAGCTGCGTGTGTGTGTCCGGGGGTGTGTGTCAGAGCCCCCCGCCCCTGCTGATCCCCCCCCCCTTCCCAGGGAGTCTATATAAGCAGGGGAGCACGAGGGCTTGGGAGAGAGGAGACGGAGCAAAGGAATCCACCTGCAAGTGCCGGGGATCCGAGCGGAGGATCAGTGCGGAGGATCGGGGTGCTGGGCTGGGGCTCGGAGCGGAGGATCGGGGCGGAGGATCGGGGTGCTGGGCTGGGGCTCGGAGCGGAGGATCGGGGCGGAGGATCGGCCCGCTAGCTGGAGGATTGGGGCGCTAGGCCGGGGCTCAGGGGCACTAGGGACGGGGATCAGGGCGGAGGCTCAGGGCGGAGGCTCGGGGCGCCATGGGGAACAGTAAAAGCGGGGCTCTGTCCAAGGAGATCCTGGAGGACCTGAAGCTCAACACCAAGTACTCGGAGGACGAGCTGTGCAAGTGGTACGAGAGCTTCCAGAAGCAGTGCCCGGACGGGCGCATCAGCCAGGCCGAGTTCGAGAAGATCTACGGCAACTTCTTCCCCAAGTCGGACCCCCAGGTCTACGCGCGCCACGTCTTCCGCAGCTTCGACACCAACGGTGACGGGACGCTGGACTTCCGGGAGTACATCATAGCCCTGCACCTCACCTCCTCCGGCAAGACCAACCTCAAGCTGGAGTGGGCCTTCTCCCTCTTCGACGTCGACCGCAACGGCGAGATCAGCAAGAGCGAGGTGCTGGAGATCATCACGGTGAGTCCGGGGCAAGGAGGGCGTGCTACGAGCTTCCCTGCAGCAGTGCCCTGAGGGGGGTGCTGTGAGCTTCTCCACAGCAGTGTCCTGAGGGGGTGCTGCAAGCTTCCCCACAGCAGTGCCCTGAGGGGGTGCTGCGAGCGTCTCCACAGCAGTGTCCTGAGGAGGTGCTGCGAGCGTCTCCACAGCAGTGTCCTGAAGGTGTGCTGCAAGTTTCCCCATGGCAGTGTCCTGAGGGGGTGCTGCGAGCTTCCCCACAGCAGTGTCCTGAGGGGCTGTTGTGAGCTTCCCTGCAGCAGTGCCCTGAGGAGGGGCAGATACACAGGCTTGCCGCGCCACCCTGAGAAGATTCCTGGTGCCCACCGAGCCAGAAAGGTTTTCCCCAGCTCTGACCGCGATTTCCCCCTCCTCGCAAATGAAACCGATTCCTGCTCGTTCTGCCTGCCGGGGCGACCGGCTCCCTCAGCCAGCGTCACAGCCTGTCCTCAGGCCCCCGCCCCCCCCCCCCTTCAAGTGCGGTGCCCGAGGCTGGGCTCCCCCACTGAACCCATCGACCGCCCGTGTCTGATGCACCTGTGAACGGAGACCAGACAGACACAGCGACACAACAGGCCCATCTACCCTGGTATCCCGCCTGCTCCCTGCCTCTCCCAGGGCCCATCCAGCCCGCTGTCATCCCCCCACTCCCGAGAGGCCCCCCGAAACACGCCCGCAGCCAGCCTGTTTGGCAGAGCTGGGAGGGGCCCAAGGGCTGCCTGACCTCCGGGCAGGTGGCAGGATGACGCCAGGCAGCATGACAGTGGATTAGCCCCGATCAAGGTTTGCGTAGTTCGTAAATGGCATTAGCCACCCCTGATGGGATTCCCCCCCCCCGCCCCCACGCAAAATCCTGTTTCGCTAATTTCCCTGGGCTGAGCCTCTTGGTTGCCAGGCGCCTGCCCGAATGGAGGCTGAAAGCGGCTTGGCTGAAAGCAGCGCCCCCCACCCCCCGTTAATTTTATCAGGGTGGCCTCAGCGGCCCCTTGCAAAGCTGCTGCTCCGGGGTCACGGAGGGTATCGGGGGTGCTCGCCTCCCCCATGGCAGAATGTAACAGACCATAAGCTGGATTTGCCACCCCAAAGAGGAGGAGGAGAAGGAGGAGGAAGGTGAGGGGGGGGCAAGGGGAGGGGCAGTGGCTTTGCAATGAGAGAGGTCGCTCTAAAAACAAGATGGGCAACTCCCAGAGGGGGCCAAATACTCGGTGACAGTGGCGTTCATGGCATGCTGAGGGGCACGAGGGTGGAAGAGGATGAGTAAATGATTCATTCCTCTCTGGGGAGAGAACCCAGGAGTCCTGGCTTCCAGCGCCCCTGCTCTAACCACTAGACCCCACTCCCCTTCCAGAGCCGGGGATAGAGCCTGTATTGCAATCTATGGGTTGCCTGCCTCCTAGTGGCCAAAACTTCCCTTTCCTACTGATTGCCCCCCAGCTGTGCTCGGGGCTAGTGTCTTGCATCTGAAGTCTATCTGTGTGGCACCTCCGGTTTGATCTCTCTTGGGACTGGATCAGGGCGGGATGGGCAGCTGTTACCTTGGCCTGATGGCTACGGAGGGCCTGGGGAACTACCCGTTACTGGATTTCAGAGAGGCTAAAAGATGGCTAAGATTTTTTATTTATTTTAAATAAAAGGATGTTTCTGGGGAGGTGACGAGACCCGGATGGGTTTAAAAGGACTCGGTAGGAATCTGTCCCCGCTCCTGAGGAACTAGGAAGCAACCCTGGAGCTGAGCCCCTGAAAATTTGTCGCCATTCCCCCCGAACCCAAGTTTTTCCCCCTGTGGGTTTTCGATTTCGCTGTTTCCGGAGGGGTTTCGCTCAGCCGCTTTTGGGGTGGGGATGGGGGTGAGTGTCAAAGGTCACCTACAAAATCGAAAGACGACTTCCATGTGAAAAAATCTCTTTCGGTCTTTTTTCTGCCCCCCTCTCCGGGAATCTTTCTGGGCTCTGAAAAAATCCATTTTTTGATGGGGAGAAAACAGCAGACAAAACGTGGCCCATCACAACCTCTGAGTCCTTCATAGTGGGGGGCCCTGGCTTTAAATCAAGGCGATTTAAATCACCCACTCTAACACCTCCATATCAATCACTGACTTTAATCCACTTTTCCATTTATTCTTCAGGCAGAACCATTCAAACACAGTGATTTACAACTCCCGGGTGCCTTTACCCTCGATTTTGTGCATCTTTTTGCTTCCTAGCAGGGTCCGCTGTACATTTATTTAAGCAACTAGGTAGCTTAATATCGTCAAGTTCTTATTCATTGTACTTTTTTAGTAGGGGAGAAACCGGTGACTCACATCTTGCTGGGTTCCTACTGTCGTGCCATATTTATAAAGCTTGCCTCAAAAGTTACATGTTTCCCCCTGGATTCTTGCTTTGTCTAGAAAAACAGCCTTTAATGTAGCGTTTTTGATACAGGCTCCTGGAATCCACATATTTGTAGGGTTTAAGAGATGCTAATAAGTTCAGGCCTTAGCGGGGTTTGTATTAAATTCAGATTTCCTTCAGAACAGATTTAGTTTTTAAAAGGAAAATGTAATCATTTAAATAGCAGAATTTAAAAAAAAAATCTGGTTTAAATTTTAAAAAAATCAATTAAAAAAGGTTTTTTTTTTTCCAAATAAAGACCAAAAAATCATTGGGTTTTATCCACCTTGGTTTTGCTCCTGTGAAGACCAGCGGCCCACCAGCAAAGTCTCGGGTAGTCAGAACAAAAGCTGGTGTCCAAACCTCTGCCCCTCCTGTCTGATCCCAAATTACCCAGCTACTGATCAGCAAACGCTTCTCCTAGCACGTATGCACCCTCACCCCGCCCTCTCACCAGCCGGGCTCTCTGATCCCTTGTAAATCAGGGATTAGCCCTTAGGTGCAATGGGCATGAACCTAGAGTGGGATCAGGGGGTAAGGTAAAGAGTCACCTGCTTGTTAATAGCAGGGGGAGGGGAAAATATGTTGGTGGCCGGTGGAACTACTTGCCACTTGATTTTGCTGAGAAGGTGAAAGGGAGGCAAGACATTGGGGGCCTTGGGGGTGGAAGTTCTTGGCTAGAGGGCAGGTGTTTCTGAGGACCAGGCTAGAGGCCAGGGGAGGATCCCTGGTGGGAGGATGAGTCTCACCAGGCATGGGTGGGGATGCAGGACGAGGGACCTTGAAAATAGATCAAAAACCTCCTCTGGGAAACAGCTGCCTCCACAGAGCAGATGAGGGGACTTGGCTGATTGGAATGCAGGGGTCTTTGGGACTCATGGCAGGCAGTGAAGAGAATGTGTCTGCATCCACCCACCCACCCCTCCACCTATCCCTCCATCCACCCACCAACCCCTACACCTATCCCTCTGTCCATCCACCCGCCAACCCATCCATCTCTACACCTATCCCTCCACCCACCCACAGACCTCTCCACCCACCCCTACATCTATCCCTCCACCTATCTCTCCATCCACCCCTCCACCGACTCCTCCATCCACTCACCAACCCCCACATCCACCCCTACACCTATCCCTCTGTCCATCCACCCGACAACCCATCCATCTCTCCACCTATCCCTCCACCCACCCACAGACCTCTCCACCCACCCCTACATCTATCCCTCCACCTATCTCTCCATCCACCCCTCCACCGACTCCTCCATCCACTCACCAACCCCCACATCCACCCCTACACCTATCCCTCTGTCCATCCACCCGCCAACCCATCCATCTCTCCACCTATCCCTCCACCCACCCACAGACCTCTCCACCCACCCCTACATCTATCCCTCCACCTATCTCTCCATCCACCCCTCCACCGACTCCTCCATCCACTCACCAACCCCCACATCCACCCCTACACCTATCCCTCTGTCCATCCACCCGCCAACCCATCCATCTCTCCACCTATCCCTCCACCCACCCACAGACCTCTCCACCCACCCCTACATCTATCCCTCCACCTATCTCTCCATCCACCCCTCCACCGACTCCTCCATCCACTCACCAACCCCCACATCCACCCCTACACCTATCCCTCTGTCCATCCACCCGACAACCCATCCATCTCTACACCTATCCCTCCACCCACCCACAGACCTCTC
The DNA here is from genome assembly GCF_965140285.1 of Lepidochelys kempii. NCBI lineage: Eukaryota > Metazoa > Chordata > Testudines > Cheloniidae > Lepidochelys > Lepidochelys kempii. The sequence goes on from NC_136402.1 coordinate 14,595,314, forward strand.
CACCCACCCCTACATCTATCCCTCCATCCATCCACCCCTACACCTATTCATCTGTCCATCCACCCACCAACCCATCCACCCACTCCTCCACCTATCACTCCATCCACCCACCTGTACAGCTATCCCTCCATCCACCCACCAACCCCCCCATCCAACCCTACACCAATCCCTCCACCCACCCACCCCTACACCTATCCCTCCACCCACCCACCGACCTCTCCACCCACCCCTACACCTATCCCTCCCTCCCTCCATCCACTCACCAACCCCCCCTACACCTATCCCTGTCCATCCACCCACCAACCCATCCATCTCTACCCCTATCCCTCCACCCACCCACCTTACCCTCCCAGTGGGTTAACCCCATTCTTTCCCTGGCAGACAGTTCCTGTCCCCCCCGCTGTCCCTTTCCCAAGCATGGCGTTTCCCAGAGGCTGGGTTAAGCTTCCCTCTGGTCAATCGCTGGGACCCTTTAATCATTTTTAATATTCCCCAAGGCTCGGATTCTATTCAGCTCCTGGCTCAGATTAATCTCCCGAGCCCAGACTGGGGGAAAATCTTAATAATGCCTCCTCCCCCACAATCAGCTGGGGCTGGAAACGAGAGCTTTAGAGCATCATATGGACACAGCTGAGACGGGGTCACACAGGGTATGGAGGGGGGACCTTAATAGCCATGAGGGTGGAAGCCAGGACTCCTGGGTTCTATCCCCAGCTCTGGTAGAGGAGGTGGGTCTAACGATTAGAGGAGGGGGGTTGGGAGTCAGGACGCCTGGGTTCTATACTTGCTCTAGGAGGGCAGTGCAGTCTAGTGGTTAGAGCTGGGGAGGGGCGCTAGGCGCCAGGCCCACATGGTTTACTGTTCTCTGCCCCATTGTATTTATTTGGAGAGGGAGGCAGAGCTGAACCCCCCCTCTCCCCTCCCTCAAGTTGGAGTGTAGCAATAAAACAGCAGCTTCATACACCCACCGGGTCGGGAAAATTCAATGAGATGCAGCCAGCATGGGGGGGGGGTGGTGAGGGGGCTGGGTATATGGGGCCGCTCACCCAGATTGGAGATGCAGTCAGCACTGGGGTGGGGCACAGAGGCTAGGTATATGGGGCCCCTTCCCCGGCATGGAGATGCAGCCAGCTCTGGGGTGGGGCACGGCTAGATGTCAAACGTTTTGTGTCTGCCCACAGGCAATATTTAAGATGATTCCCCTTGAAGAGCAGAAAATGCTCGCTGAGGATGAAAACACCCCCCAGAAACGAGCCAACAAGCTCTGGGACTTTTTCAAAAAGGGGGAAAACGGTAAGGGATCTGCCAGACCCCCCTTCTCCGCTCTCCATCCTCCCAGCCCACAGCCCAGCCCCACCTTGGCCGGCTCCGAGCTGCACTGCTCAGATGGTCCAATGCCCCATATTGATATTACATGGTGCCACACATGCACCCCCCCCACGGCACCTCAGGGCAAATCTTGAAGCCCTTTTAACCTATGATGAAACCCAGCCCTAGAGGGGACAGGCCCCGGGCCCCATTCCCTGCCTTCCCGAGCCAGCCAGTCCCTGCCCTGGGGCCAGGTAGAAGCCGTCACCCCCTAGAGGGGAAAGGCCCCAGGCCCCATTCCCTGCCCCCCTGAGCCAGCCAGGCCCTGCCCTGGGGGCTGGAACCCCCTAGAGGGGAAGGATTGCAGTTCATTAACCCCTCCTCTCCACTCTCCTTCCATTCCCTCCCCCCTGCCCTTCTGTTTTCTTCTCTCCCCCACTCCCCCCACAGACAAAATCGCCGAGGGGGAGTTCATCTCCGGGGTGATGCAGAACGAAGCCATCATGAAGCTGATCCAATACGAACCCAAGAAATAGGAAGGCCAAGGTCCCAGGCCGGGAGGGGAACGGCAGGAACGGCAAACAGGAGGGAGAGTGCGGGCTGAGCAGGGGCGGAGTGAGAGAGGACGAGTGAATGAGAAAATGATGGAACGGACAAATGAAACGACACGTGTGCGAGGCGCCCGACCCCTTTCCCTGGGTAGCTGGATCCTTTCCCCTCCTCCGCCAGCAGCCCGCTCTGGGCACTTCCAAACAGGCTGTCATTGGGGGCCGAGGGAGGGGGGACCCCACCGAGACCCCCGGGGTGGAAAGGAGCAGGGGAAAAGTGGAGGAGATGAAAGAGCGGATGATGGAAAAGGAAGGATAGGAGGAAGGAGAGAAAGAAAAATGGAGCAATGAAGGAGGAAGGAAAGTGGGGGATGTAACAGGGAGGAAGGGGGGAATGAGAAAGAACAGAGAATAAAAAGAAGGCAGAGCAGCAGTGAACAGAGGGCAGAGAATGGGAAATGAGAGGAGAGAAATAGCTGATGGAAGAGAAGGATCACGTAAAGAAGGTGCTGCCCAGACAGTCACTGAGATTGGGGCCCCGTCGCGCCGGGCGCTGCCCAGACAGTCACTGAGATCGGGGCCCCGTTGTGCCGGGCGCTGCCCAGACACAGCATGAGAGCCAAGGGTTGAACCCAGACATCCTGTCTCCTCGTCTAACACTCCAGCCACAGCTCCGCAGCAAAAAACCCTCGTCAACTGGCACAAACCAATGCCCTCTGTCTAGGGCCCTGAAAAGCGCTCTGCCCTCCTCCATTTGCTCCTTCTCTCTCCCTGCACCCTTGGTCTGATTCATGCCCTCTCCCCGTGGGCCTCTAATGCAGCTCTGTGGGGCAGATCATTCACCCCCCTCCCTCCTGCTGAAGCCTGTTTGGAAAACACCCCCCATCCCAGATTCATGTTGTGTTCTGCAGTTTGTGCTTCTGTCTCGTTTCTTCCCCACCCCAGAGCCAGCGGGATTCCTCGCCCAGCGCTGGGGGGGGGTGGAAGGAAGGGAGACAAAGGGCATTTGTCTTACATTGCTGTACTGGTGTCTGGTTTTCAATAAAGAGCGTTGTGTGTAAACCATTCGCCTGGCCTCTGGGGGGAGGGAGCGGGCCGGGGAGGAACCGAACCAGCCACCTGCAGGGCCTTGGGCACCGCCAGCCCCTGCTACAGTTGGAAGGCAGCAGCCACCCGGCCTGGCCACTGGGGGCGATACCGAGCCCTGCCAGAAGGGCGGGCCCTGAGCAGTGAAGTACCAAGTGCCGCCACTAGAGGGGGCAGGGAAGCGGACAAACTAGGAGCCATTCGTCCCTGACCCCCACCTCCTGTAACCACTAGACCCGTCCCCACTCTCCTCCCAGAACCGGGGAGAGAACCCAGGAGTCCTAACTCCCAGCCCCCCCTGCTCTAACCCGTGGCATACGTGGCCCCACTGGCCGGTCCCTGCTGCCCTGACAGGCATTACAGGGATAATCCATTTGTTCCCGGTCTGCTGGCGAGACAGGGGTTATGTAATAGGGGTCCCCCCCATCCCCACACTGCTTCCAATCCCGTTAGCGGGGATGAGCTCTGAGCCTGGCGCCGAAAGCACAGTGTAAACATGGCCTTAAGCAGCTTGGCCTAATCAGCCAGGGCTGGGCACCCAGGGGACAGATGGCAGCATCCGAGCCGGCCAACCCCCCCCCCCCCCCCCCGGACAGGGGAATGCCACCCACAGCTCTGCCGGTGCCCCTTACTCCCGACCTGCAGCCCCCCACCCTGGTGAGACCCCTTACAAAAGGGCAGCTTGTCTTCCTCTCCCACCCGTGGGTTCTCTCCCTTTTTAAGGTCACACGCTGACAGAACCATATCCCCATCTCGCTACCTCAGTTTCCCCACCTACTAGACACTATGTCTGAAGAACACTGGACCACCGCCATTGGGCACCCCCTCCACAGACGTTGCGCATCCCCAGGGACCCACCCCCTTTCCTGTTCTCCCCCCCACAGAGGTTGTGCCACGCTTGCAGGCAGGTTTGAACCCTTTATTGGGACATGCTAGCCATTCACGCTGTCTTGGTAGCCCGGGTTCTCTTCTTCTTCACCACCACTGGCTTCTGGCTCCGCAGGATGGCACTGGTGCGACGCAGAGCGGCCTGGAGACGGGGTGGGGGGGGGAACACGTGAGACTGACGCACAGTGGAGCGGGCCCTGGCACAGCACGGGGGGGTCCCTACTGCAGCGACTGGGACCGGCTTCCCCACCCCGCTGCCCCTGCAACAGGGGTAGACAGAGTGGGGCTGCAGCCCACTTCTAGATATCGCCCCTGAAGCTAAAGGGGGTGAAGGCACTGATCAGGCATGGCGAGTGGAGCAACTATCCCCCCCCATCACTGCTCACCCACGTGGTGGAATGGGGGTGCTCAGATTAGGGGTGGCAAGACGATCGCCAATCAATCCCCCCATTCTAGCATGATCACCCCCCCACGCCACAGGACGGGAGGGGAGGTCTCCAACGAGGCATGGTGAGCCGAGCGCAGATCGCAGCGACCCGCCCAGTCACCTGGGTTAAATCCAGCTCATCCTGTCTTTAAAACGGAGGTGCACCCCCCCCCAGATACAACCCCCTCGAGGAGCCAGCTGTGTCCCTTTCCGCCCCTCGGGACAGGCACTCTGGCCAATGGGGCAATGCTCCTCCCCCCCATGGGTTCATGAACACAGGACGGCCCCCTCTGGGGAAGCAGGGCACCAGACCCACGGCAGGGGAGGCTCGGCTGCCCCCGAGCCCAGCGCTCACCATGCGCAGATCCTTGCGGTAGTTGTTCTTGCGGATGATGTGGCGCAGGCTGCTGAGCGTAGCCCGGGCGTTCTTGTTAATGGTCGTCTTCTCATAGGACGTGGCTGGCTTGCGCTGGCCTGGGGGAAGGGGCCACGGGTCAGAGCCAGGGTACAGGACAGGGGCCAGGAAAGGCCACGGGCAGGGATCACAGGAAAGGAGCTGGTCTCTCCCGCCTACGGGGCAGGGGACTGGCTGGCTCAGCGGGGCAGGGAATGGAGCCTTTCCCGTCTAGGGGGCCCCAGCTCCGAACCAGCCCCAGGGCAGGGGGACTGGAGGGCTCAAGGGGGTGGGGAATGGAGTATGGGGCCCTTCCCGTCTAGGGGGCCCAAGCAGTGAACTGGGCAGGTGGGTCTCAATCCAGATCTGCCCGCCCCAGAAGAAACCATTATTTCACATCCCCGTGTGTCGGGAGTCTGGCTCCCGGAATCCTTCGCTGGGTGGGGAAGGAAACCAGCCCGTCTGCATCTCCCCACCTGCCCGCTTCTTCAGCACCACCACGATCCCCTTCCCGTCCGCCGCGGGCTCCACGCCCACTGTCTTGCGATGGATCAGCCCGTTGTAGCGGAAGGAGTTTCTGGCCTTCAGGTTGTTCGGCTCCTTCGGAGAGAACCACCCGGTTAGCGGGGCCCGGGCCCGGCTCCCCCCCCGCGGCGCCCCGGGCAGAGCCTTGTCCTGGGTCCGGGCAGCGCCCCGGGGCCCCGATCCCGGTCACTCTGTGTCTGGGGGTGCGTGTGCGGGGTTAGGAGCCCGGACGCCTGGGTTCCCGCGGGGCGGGGCGGCGGGGGAGGGGAGCCCGGACGCCTGGGTTCCCGCGGGGCGGGGCGGCGGGGGAGGGGAGCCCGGACGCCTGGGTTCCCGCGGGGCGGGGCGGCGGGGGAGGGGAGCCCGGACGCCTGGGTTCCCGCGGGGCGGGGCGGCGGGGGAAGGGAGCCCGGACGCCTGGGTCCCCGCGGGGCGGGGCGGCGGGGGAAGGGAGCCCGGACGCCTGGGTCCCCGCGGGGCGGGGCGGCGGGGGAGGGGAGCCCGGACGCCTGGGTCCCCGCGGGGCGGGAGCCCGGACGCCTGGGTTCCCGCGGGGCGGGGGGGGAGGGGGAGCCCGGACGCCTGGGTTCCCGCGGGGCGGGGCGGCGGGGGAGGGGAGCCCGGACGCCTGGGTCCCCGCGGGGCGGGGCGGGGGGGGGAGCCCGGACGCCTGGGTCCCCGCGGGGCGGGGCGGGGGGGGGACTCACGGTGCTGTAGGTTTGCTTGTTCCGCTTGAGCAGGAAGCTGGAGCTGTTGCGAACGATCATCCACTGCAGATGGGCCGACATCGCCCTGCGGGGACAGGGGCGTTAGCGGCGCGCGGGGGTCGCGACCGGGGGGGCGCGGGGCTGCGAGGCCGGGGGGGGGGCGGGTCCCGGGGGGGGTTTCGGGGGGTCCCACGTGGGACCGGGCCCGGAGCTCCGGGCCATACCTGCTCTCGCGGCCGCTGCCGGAAACGGAAAGGGAGGAGCCTGGCGGCCGGGGCAGGAACGTCACATCCGGTGCGCGCGCCCCGCTCGGGAATCTCCGGCACGGCCCCTCGGGCGCGTTCGGCTTCGCTCGGGAATCTCCGGCACGGCCCCTCGGGCGCGTTCGGCTCCGCTCGGGAATCTCCGGCACGGCCCCTCGGGCGCGTTCGGCTCCGCTCGGGAATCTCCGGCACCGCCCCTCGGGCGCGTTCGGCTCCGCTCGGGCTCGTTCGGCTCCGCTCGGCTCTTTCCCTCACTAGCCCCCCTTTCCCCACCCCCCATCAAAGCGGGGTGCGTGTAAATCTTTCCTCGCCCCGGACGCGGGCCGCCCCAGGGCTCCCCACAGCGGCCCCTGCAGCCCAGGGACCATGCACCTGCCCGTCCCCCGGCAACGTCCCCCCAACTGGGGGGTGGTGGTGAGATTTTGACTCCCAATCTATCTCTCTATTAGGTGTATTACGGTAGCCCTGGGAGCTAGGCGCTGTTCATTGTTCATTCAGTGTATTATGGGAGCGCTCAGTCATGGCCCACTAGTGCACGGTGCTGTACATGACGGTAGCACCATGTGACATCTTTCCCATTTCCCTGTGACTTTTTTCTTGTGGCTCATTAGCTGTCACTGAGATGCTGCGGGTCGGGAGTGAGGGGCACCAGCAGGGCTCGGGGGGGGGAAGGGTTGGGCTAGCAGGGGCTGCAGGTCAGGAGTGAGGGGCACCGGCAGAGCTGTGGGGGGCCCAGGGCCAGGCTAGCAGGGGGCTGCAGGTCGGGAGTGAGAAGCACCCTTCACTGAGCGGGGTTCTGCGGGCTGGTAATTAACAAGCCCCGGGGGGGCGCATTGATCGGGGCTGGCGCGCAGGCTGGGGATCGATGGGACGCGGGGCTGGCTCCGGTGCTCAGTCGGGACGGGGCCGTGGGCGGGCGGGATGGGGCTGTGGGGGGCCCTGGTGCTGCTGGCCCTGCTGGGGGGCGGGGGGTGCCCCTTCGAGCTGCAGGAGGCCATCCGGGAGCTGCAGAGCGAGAACGCCCAGTTGCAGGGCCGGGTGCAGAACCTGAGCCAGGCCCTGGGCGAGCTGCGTCTGCTCGTCTGGAACCGCTCGCGGGGTGAGCCGGGGATGGGGATGGGGATGGGGCGGGACCCAGGGAGCAACCCCCTCCCCGCCACCGGGTGCAGAGCCCCTCTCCTGTGACCCTGCCAGAAGCAGAGGCCCCACCCCCCTAGAGTTCAGAGCCCCCCTCCTGGGTTCAAAGCCCCCATCCTGTGACACTCCCCTGAGAGCATAGCACCGCCCTAGGTTCAGAGCTCCCCTGGGTTTAGACCCTCCCTCCTGGGACCCCCTGGCATCAGAGCCCCCCGCCTGGGACCCCCTAATAGCACAGCCAACCCCCCTCCCAGGGTGCAGACCGCCCCCAATGCAGATCCCCCACAGGCCCGTCCCCTCCGAGAACAGAGCATCTGCACCATTGAGAGTAGCCCCCTCTGAGACCAGAAACCCCCTTTTCTGAAACAAGACCCCCCAAAACCAGGGACCCAACCCCGGAACCCAGAGACCCCCCCTTTGAGATCAATGACCCCCCCCACCCACATCCCCTTCCTCCCAAGATTGGGACCCCCTTAGACCAGAGACACCCCCCTTCACTCCTTTTCTCCCTCTCCACCCCCCACACCCCAGCTCACACTCCGCCCAACTGGACACCAGCTCAGGGGACCCCAAACCTGGAGTGGGGTAGGGGGGCTCCAGCCCTCGACTTCTCTGCTTGCGGGGGGGCCTGTCCATGCCTGAGAGGGACCTGTTTGAGAACTAGGCTGAGGCCCCCAAAACTCATCACACATAAGTAGGCCTTAGGCCATGACTGACCTGGGCTGGGTTGGGAGACCAACTGGACCCTTGGCTCTAGGAGTGTGTGTGGGGGTGTCTAGTGGGTTAGCGTGGGGGTGGAGCTGGGAGCCAGGACACCTGGGTTCTCGCCCCAGCTCTGGGAGGGGAGTAGGGTCTAGTGGTTAGAGCGGGGGAGGACTCCTGGGTTCCATCCCTGGCTCGGGGGTGGGGGTGGGGGTGGGGGGCATGTTTAGAGCTCCTCTGATTCCCCTCTGTCCTGCCCCCCAGATTCAGGAGCCGCGCCCGAGCACCTACTCCATGACCACCTGCCCTGCCGGCCGGACCTGCCCCACGGCCGCGGCGCCGGCCCCCACCTCCACGCCCCCTGCCTGGGGCTGCTGGCGGCTGGCCTGACCCTGGGGGCGCTGGCCCTGCACGGCCCCCTCCTGCTGCTGGTGGGGGACTGAGACACTGCCCGCCCCCGGCTGCAGAGCCCCCCCGCCGCGTGCGTGAGGGGGACGGACTGACCCCCGCCTTGTTAGAAGGCTGAGGAGCAAAGAACAATGAGGGGAGGGGCTGGAGTTGGGGCAGATTTGGGGTGGGAAATCCCCCCTCCCCTCCCCTCCCCTCCCCCAAGCAACCCTACAAAAATAAAGAGCCTGAGGCAACATGGATGAGGCTGGGCTCATGTTTTGTGGTGCCAGGTTCCCCGCTGCCCCCCCCCCCGCATCCTCCTCCCCTGCAGCCTCCTCTCTGCCCTGACATGAACAATGTCTGCCCCCCCTCCGGGGACACATCCACCCCGCAGCCCCTGTTTTCCTCAGCCCCATACCCAGCCCTAGATCTGTCCCCGCAGGCCCCACAGCTGCCCCCCCACCCGCAACTCGCTCCATTCCCCCCCCCCCCCAGCGGGACCTGGCTGCAGTGCTGGGAGAGAGAAGAAAACAGCTGGTGGGGGATGGGGGATAGTGGTTAGAGTGGGGGGGGGGAGCTGGGAGCCAGGACTCCTGGGTTCTCTCCCTGGCTCTGGGAGGCGAGGGGGGTCTAGTGGTTAGAGCAGGGGGGCTGGGAGCCAGGACTCCTGGGTTCTATCCTGGCTCTGGGAGGGGAGTGGGGCTGCCCCACCCCCAGACTTTAGTGCCTCAGTCGTAAACCCTTCCCAACCCCAAAGGCCCCAGTTGACCTTCCAGCTCCCCTCGCCCAGTTCCATGGGAGCCCGATCCCCCTGGGGGAGCCGGGTTAGAGACGCGGGGGGTCCCCATGAATGGGGCAGCCTTAGCCTGGCTCAGGCCAACCTGCCCCCTGAGCAGCGTGGGGGTCGGCTGATTCCTGGGGGGTAGGAGGTGGACAGAGTTTGGCTCGGATCTGCCGCATCCGGGGCTAGGGGCAGTTCTGGGGGGGGTCAGGTAGGGGAGAAAGGGGGTGCTGGAGGTTCGCTTTGGACTCAGCAGCTTTTGGGGTGGGGGCAGGTTCAGCTCTCGGCCCCCATGGGCCAGGGGTGGAAGGAAAATAAGGCAGGGGGCAACACCTGGGAGTGAGGGGCACGGGCAGGGCTGGGGGGAGCCCAGGGCTGGGCTAGCAGGGGGCTGTGGGTCGGGAGTGAGGGGCACCAACAGAGCTGTATTAGGACCCCCACTGGCCGGGGAGGGGGAGTCCAGCCCCTCCTCCCCTCCCCTTCAGTTGATTAGCAGCCGCTGTTAATTGTGTCATTAAGCAGCAGGGGCTGAGGCAGCTGTTGGTGACGTGGGGCTGCAGCTAATGTGGGTCACTCAATGGGCTTTTTCCATCCCGCCCCCCATTGCAGGCCCAGAACCCCCGGGGGCGCCCGGTGCTGAGCAGGGAACGGCAAGGAGCAAATTTGTAACTGCAACACATGGTACCACTGTGGGCCTGATCCTGGGAGACTCCCAGAGCCGGGGAGAGAACCCAGGAGTCCTGGCTCCCAGCCCCCTCCACCCACTAGCCCCCAGTCCCCTCCCAAAGCTGGGGAGAGAACCCAGCTCCCAGGTCCCCCCCCTGCTCTAACCACTAGCCCACACTCCCCTCCCAGAGTGGGACTAGAACCCAGGAGTCCGGGCTCCCAGCCCCCCACTTTCTGTCTCACTGCGTGGCCTCTCCTCTAATTACTTCCCTGTGTTTAAATCTCCGCTGGCCCCACGGGCTCTAGGGGAAATGCTCCGGCTCTGTGACATGTTGATCTTAATGAAAGGAACATGCCAGGCAGGGCTTTGCAGCTGGCTCTAATCCCCTGGGATTTCAGGCCTCAGCTCGTCCCCGCGCTAACTCTGCCCTCCACGGCCCACCCTGGATGGGAGCCGGCGCCCCATCGAGGGGGAAGGCCCCATGCCCCATGCCCTGCCCCCCCTGAGCCAGCCCATCTGCCTCTTTGTAACCCAGCTGGTTCCCCATATACCCCCCTATTCCTGCACTCCATGTCCCCTCCCCTGTCCTTGGGACACGGCGGTGGGGGGCTGTGTCTGGACCTCTCCCTCCACTGACCTCTGCTCCCCCCTTTGCAAGGGCCTGGATCCTGCTCCCCAGTGCAGAGGAGCCGGTTGGTCCCTCTCCATGCGTCGGGGGAGCCATGGGGCCCGATATGGACCCGAGCCAGGCTGGCAGGCAGCAACCCAGATACACCCCACCCCGCCCCGCCAGCAGGGGGCAGCGGGGAGCGTGCGCACAGATACACACACACAGATCCTGTATCAGGGATCATTTCTGTAATGTGTATCTGTCCATCGCTCCGCGTATCCCTCTTCTCTGTCTGTCTCCTGAGCATCGTCAATCGCTTTCTTCCATCCACTCACCTACCCCCCCGCTGAGACACCCCCTCTATCTATCTATCTATCGCCGCACACCCCCTCTACCTATCTATCCCCATTCACCCCATCTATCTATCTATCTATCTATCTATCTATCTATCTATCTATCCCCACACACCCCACTATTTATCCCCATTCACCCCCTATCTATCTATCTATCTATCTATCTATCTATCTATCTATCTATCTATCTATCTATCTATCTATCTCCATTCACCCCCTCTATCTATCTATCTATCTATCTATCTATCTATCTATCTATCTATCTATCTATCTATCTATCTATCCCCACACACCCCACTATCTATTTATCCCCATTCACCCCCTATCTATCTATCTATCTATCTATCTATCTATCTATCTATCTATCTATCTATCTATCTATCTATCCCCACACACCCCACTATTTATCCCCATTCACCCCCCTATCTATCTATCTATCTATCTATCTATCTATCTATCTATCTATCTCCATTCACCCCCTCTATCTATCTATCTATCTATCTATCTATCTATCTATCCCCACACACCCCACTATTTATCCCCATTCACCCCTCTATCTATCTATCTATCTATCTATCTATCTATCTATCTATCTATCTATCTATCTATCTCCATTCACCCCCTCTATCTATCTATCTATCTATCTATCTATCCCCACACACCCCACTATTTATCCCCATTCACCCCCCTATCTATCTATCTATCTATCTATCTATCTATCTATCTATCTATCTATCTCCATTCACCCCCTCTATCTATCTATCTATCTATCTATCTATCTATCTATCTATCTATCTATCCCCACACACCCCACTATTTATCCCCATTCACCCCCCTATCTATCTATCTATCTATCTATCTATCTATCTATCTATCTATCTATCTATCTATCCCCATTCACCCCCCTATCTATCTATCGCCACACACCCCCTCTATCTATCTATCCCCATTCACCCCATCTATCTATCCCTCCACCCCTACACTTCTCTCCCTCTCTCTACCCCCCCGTTGAGACACCCCCTCTATCTATCTATCTATCTATCTATCTATCTATCTATCTATCTATCTATCTATCTATCTATCCCTCACCTCTACATTTCTCTCCCTCTCTCTTACCCCCCCCCCCCGCTGACCCCTCCAGCTGTGCGGGGCTGAGGGGATCAAGCTGAGTATCAGACTCCCCCCCCCCCGGTCCCATTGATTAGATGCTAATCCACAGCCCTCAGCACCAGGGCGCCTTTGCGCTAATGAAGAGCTTTTCAATCAGCGCGCGGCTTCCCCCCCAACCCGCCCCGCGGCTCGGGCCCGGGGGAAGCGTTTCCCCCAGCCCGGCAGGCACAGGGGCCGTTCGGGGGGCTCACGGGACACAAGGGGCAGAAGACCCCGGATTTCATGAAGCCAGCCAGACTCAAGGCTGTGTCCTGTGAGTCTGGATCCCAGCGGAGGCGGGTCCGGTTTGAGACTGTTCCAATCCACGGAGCAATTCATCGCGGAGCCGCTTTTCCTTTGCATCCCCCAAGCTCAATAGCCAACATCACCTGGTCGAAGAGCCGCATCGGTTTTATTCAGCGACGCAAAATCCACCCCCTGCCGCCTCCCCAGCCCCGATCCCTGGGTTGAACAGCTGAGGTGAGCCGGATCTCAGAAACTGCTGGAGTTTTATTCCTTTGAAGGGAAAGGCCCAGCTCAAAGTGTCTTCAAAACAGACACTTTTGAGTCGCACTCCCTGATACACTCCCCAGATTGAGGACTCAGTCTGGGTTTTTTTTCGTTTGTCGGACAGTCACTGCATTTCAGATTCTCCTTGCAATTTTCTTCTTTGGGCTCCACCCAAGTAACTCAGCACCCATCTAAAGCTCTCGCTGGCCCGGGTCTTCGCCGCTGATCCTGGCCCTGTGGCGGCGAATCGATCCAGTCAATCTCAGATTTTTTGGAGGTGGCCCAAACGCGGCTTCGTTTGCCGCCCCAATCTCCGCAACCGCTTGAGGATTCTGGAGTTTGTTCTTTTGAGCCAGCGCCGGTCCGAAGACGGTGTGACGCCCGGTCGGCGGGCGGGCAGGATCGAACCGGCCACCGCTGGAGCTAAATGCACGAGCCTCGGCTGCAGGAGCTAAAAGCCAACTGCTTGTATAGGAGACGCGTTAATCTCAGTGCCACTGGACGGGACACAGCGTCACACCCAGGAGGTGTGCGGGTCACAAGGGCCCCAAGGTGCCTCCAACCCCGAACGGAGCAGCCGAGATCTTTTGCCCAGGAAAGCAGCGGGTTGCGGGGGGGGTGGGGGGGAGCAGGAAGCTACATAATTCTCCGCAGCTTTGCAGGGAAGACAGAGACCCAGCACTGGATTAGCGCGGAGAAAAGATTTTGATTCCTGCCTCCAAGACGGGCTGGAAGCTAAGAGTGGATTAAACGATCAATCCGCAGAGCGTGGAGTGTCGTCCTGGCCCATCCAATTCGGGGAGGGAGGGAGGGAGGGAAGGGGCCATATGGGAGCCGAAATCGCCGTCTGGAGTCCAAGAAACTTTCTCTCCCAGAGAGACTGAAGCCTTGGCAGCGAGTGGGAGGAAAAGGCGGGGGGGTGGGGGGAGACAGACATTAGGAAGGGAGCTGCCGGCCTGTGGCGACGGAGGCCGGGGCTCAGGACGATGATCAAGCTGAGCCGGAAGACGCGCTCGCTGCTGGCTCTGGCCTTGAACTCGCTGGCCCTCTGCTTGGCCGTGTCGGCCTTCGCCACCAGCTACTGGTGCGAGGGGACGCACAAGGTGGTCAAGCCGCCCTGCCTGTCGGCCATCAGGGAGGGCAACTGTGTGCCCGTCGGGGCCAATGAGACGGAGGCCGGGAACGCCACCCTGGACCCCAACGTGGTGCAGTACATCTGGGAGACGGGCGAGGACAAGTACGCCTTCCGCTACTTCCACACCGGCTTCTGGCTCTCCTGCGAGGAGCACCACGGAGGTAGGGACAGCCCCCGTGTCCCACCCCAGAGTTGGTCGCATCTCGGTGCCAGGCGAGGGGTTCCCTTATACCCAACCCCTGCACCCCACCCCAGAGGGGCCGCATCAGCACTGGGCAAGGGATCCCTGTGTACCCAGCCCCTGGGCCCCACCCCAGAGGTGGTTGCATCTTAGTAATGGGCGAGGGGTCCCTGTATATACAGCCCCTGGGCCCCACCCTAGAGGGGCCGCATCAGCACTGGGCAAGGGATGCCCGTATACCCAGCCCCTGCACCCCACCCCAGAGGTGGCCACGTCTCAGCCCACGGCCAAGGTAAACCCAATAAACATTTGGGGGGGAGGGTTGGACTGTGCCCCCTCCGTCCCGCTGACCTCACACTCTGTCCTTTTCTCTCTCCCTCATCCTCCCGCCCCCAGACGAGATCTGTCGCAGTTTCATAGAGCTGCCCCCTGAGTCGGAGAAAGGTGAGCAGCCGGACAGATGGACAAATTTGGGGCGGGACTTTCCCCCAGCTCAGCAGCTCCCCCATGGGCACCCCCAGGATGGGGGCTCCAGCTGGCAGACACCCCCCACCAACACACCCACCCAGCAGCCCCCCCCACCGACACGCAGCCCCAGCAGCCCCCCCCAACGACACGCACACCCAGCAGTCCCCCGACACCCCCCCCAGCGGTCCCCCTGACACACCCACCGAGCGGCCCCCCCCACCGACACGCACACCCAGCAGCCCCCCCCCACCGACACGCACACCCAGCGGCCCCCAACACACCCACCCAGCAGCCCCCCTCCCCGACTGGGCAGAGTGGGGCTGGGAGGCAGGCGGGGGGGCAGGCCGGGGCGGGATGGGGGGGCCGTGCTGACTATGGGGTGCCCCCCAGGGGTGCTGTGGCTGTCGGTGGCGTCGGAGTTCCTGTACATCGCCCTGCTCAGCGTCGGCTTCGTGCTCATGGGCCTGGACGCCACCTGCTACGCGGACTTCATCGCCGGGCTCAAGATTAACGCCTTCGCCGCGGTGATCACCGTGCTGTCGGGTACCGGCCCCCCTCTGCCCCCCCAGGCCTGTCTGCCCCCCGCCTGCCCCCGGTCCCCCTCTGCCCCCTGCCTGCCCCCCAACGCCTTTGCTGCGGTGATCACTGTTCACTGTTGGGTACTGGCCCCTGGCCTTCTGGCCCCCCGGCCCCCTGCCTGCCCCCCACCTGCCCTCCCAGCCCCCCAACGCCTTAGCCGTGGTGATCACCATGCTGTCGGGTACCGAGCTCCCCCTTCAGCTCCCGCAGCCTCCCGCCCTCTACGTTCATCACTGTGCTGCTGGGTGCCACCCCACCCAAACCCCCATGGCCCCCCGACATCACCCCCATTAACCCCATCAGTGCCACTGCCCTCCCTGATCCCCCCAGCTGCCCCTGCTCACTGGGCTCTCTGTCCCCAGGCCTCCTGGGCATGGTGGCCCATATGATGTACATGACGGTCTTCCAGGTGGCCGTCAACCTGGGGCCCAAGGACTGGAGGCCCCAGACCTGGTTCTACGGCTGGTCCTTCGGGTGAGTGACCCCAGGGACATGGCGCCTTTCCCCTCTAGGGGGCACCGGCTCTCATCCAGCCCCCAAGTGCCCTGCTGCTCCCCCTGTTCTGGGGACGCACGATGGAGTCCTTCCTGGCCCTTTGGAAGAGCCCCGGAGATGCTGGACTGGCGTGTGCACGGCTGGGGAGGGGCGGGCCTGGGGGATGGATGGACTGAGGGACAGAGGGATGTGGAGCGGCTGGGCATAAGGGTGGGTGGGACATACATGGGTGGATGAGAGGGTGACTAGCTGGCTGGCTGGGGAAGGGAATGGCGGAACAGCTGCTGGGTGGGAAGATCGCTGAGCGGTGGATGGTGGGTGGGTGTGGGTGGGCGAGTAGATAGCTGAGTGGTGGATGGATGGATAGGGGAGTAGATAGCTGGGTGGGTGAGTGGATAGACGGGTGGGTGGGCGGGTGGGTAAGTCAGTGCGTGGACAGATGGATGGGTGGGTAGGTAGCTGGCTGGGTGGACAGATGGGTGGGTGGGTGGATGGATGGATGGGTGGATAGGTAGGTCAGTGGGTGGATGGTTGGGTGGGTAGGTAGGTCAGTGGGTGGACGGATGCGTGGGTGGGTGGATGGATGGATGGGTGGGTAGGTAGGTCAGTGGGTGGATAGATGGATGGGTGGGTAGGTAGCTGGCTGGCTGGGTGGGTGGGTAGGTAGCTGGCTGGCTGGCTGGGTGGGTAGGTAGCTGGCTGGGTGAACGGATAGGTGTGTGGGTGAATACGTAGGTAGGTCAGTGCGTGGATGGGTGGGTGGGTGGGTAGGTAGGTCAGTGGGTGGATGGATGGATGGGTGGGTAGGTTGGTCAGTGGGTGGACGGATGCGTGGGTGGGTGGATGGATGGATGGGTGGGTAGGTAGGTCAGTGGGTGGATGGGTGAGTGGATGGATGGATGGGTGGGTAGGTAGGTCAGTGGGTGGATAGATGGATGGGTGGGTAGGTAGCTGGCTGGCTGGGTGGGTGGGTAGGTAGCTGGCTGGCTGGGTGGGTGGGTAGGTAGCTGGCTGGGTGAACGGATAGGTGTGTGGGTGAATACGTAGGTAGGTCAGTGCGTGGATGGGTGGGTGGGTGGGTAGGTAGGTCAGTGGGTGGATGGATGGATGGGTGGGTAGGTTGGTCAGTGGGTGGACGGATGCGTGGGTGGGTGGATGGATGGATGGGTGGGTAGGTAGGTCAGTGGGTGGATGGGTGAGTGGATGGATGGATGGGTGGGTAGGTAGGTCAGTGGGTGGATAGATGGATGGGTGGGTAGGTAGCTGGCTGGCTGGGTGGGTGGGTAGGTAGCTGGCTGGGTGAACGGATAGGTGTGTGGGTGAATACGTAGGTAGGTCAGTGCGTGGATGGGTGGGTGGGTGGGAAGGTAGGTCAATGGGTGGGTGGATGGATGGGTGGGTAGGTAGGTCAGTGGGTGGGTGGGTGGGTAGGTAGCTGGGTGGGTTGGTGGATGGACGGACAGATGGAAGTTATGTGGAGAGGGCAGCGGGTACCTGGGTGTAGGGAAGAGGCTGGGGGTGGGTGGGAAGAGGTGGGGAGCACAGGGCTGGGTATTTGGGGAGAGTGGGGGGCTGTGGCTGGGGCTTACCGCTCCCTGGCCCGATCCCCCCTTCTTCCCCGCCCACCCGCAGCATGGCCTGGCTCTCGTTCACGCTCTGCATGTCGGCCTCGGTGCTGACCCTCAACACCTACACCAAGACCCTGCTGGAGTTCCAGTACCAGCGCCGGACCCGCGAGCAGCAGAGCCAGCGGGGGCCGCGCTCGCCCGGCCTGGCGCCCGACCTCGAGCGCTTCCTGTGGGACAAGTACGTCTTCAGCGTCAGCGGCTCGCTGGGCTTCTCCCCTGGCCGCGCCCGCCCCGCCACTGGGGGGTGCACGGGCCGTGGCGGGGGCTACGCCGGCCTGGCCGGGGAGCGCTGCGGGGATGCCGGCGACCCAGACGATGGCGAGCCCTGCTAGGGAGTGGGGGGGGAATCGACCGTCCCTGGCCCCCCTTATCTCCACAGTCCTACTCTCCCCCCACAATCAAACCTCCCTTCCCAGATCCCTTCCCCCATTCATGTCCCTTTCCCCTCCCCCTCCCCAATCCATGTCCCTTTCCCCTCCCCCCTGCCACAATTCCCTCCCCAATGGGGATGCCGGGCAGTGCAGGCTGGGGCAGCCCCAGGGTCCCTCTGAGGTCAGACCCCCTAGTGGGGACACTGGGCAGTGCAGGCTGGGGCAGCCCCAGGGTCCCTCTGAGGTCAGACCCCCTAGTGGGGACGCTGGGCAGTGCAGGCTGGGGCAGCCCCAGGGTCCCTCTGAGGTCAGACCCCCTAGTGGGGACGCTGGGCAGTGCAGGCTGGGGCAGCCCCAGGGTCCCTCTGAGGTCAGACCCCCTTGTGGGGACGCTGGGCAGTGCAGGCTGGGGCAGCCCCAGGGTCCCTCTGAGACCAGAGCCCCCTAGTGGGGACGCGGGGCAGTGCAGGCTGGGGCAGCCCCAGGGTCCCTCTGAGACCAGAGCCCCCTAGTGGGGACGCCGGGCAGTGCAGGCTGGGGCAGCCCCAGGGTCCCTCTGAGGCCAGAGCCCCCTAGTGGGGACGCAGGGCAGTGCAGGCTGGGGCAGCCCCAGGGTCCCTCTGGGCCCAGCAGCCTCAGTCCAGAACCGGGAGCGATCCCGGCCCCAGCCGCGGGCCCCAGAGCAGGAACCGAGTGGGAGCGACTCAGCCTGGTGGTGGCAGCGAGGGGCTCGCACAGGTGGCGGGGATGTAACAGCCAGAAGCTGGAGCTGGGGAGCGAGGCACCTGCAGGCCGCCCAGGGGCCATCACTGTGGGGGGCGGGTGGGTGGGTGTGTGACCGCTCCCAGGGCAGCAAGGGGGAGAAATGTCACCCTGAGTCCCGCTGGGAATTCCTCTGGGGTCCCCGTGACATCGAGTGGCCATGTGGGGAGCAGGGTGCCAATGCCCCTCGCTCCCGACCCGCAGCCCCCTGCTAGCCCAGCCCTGGTGCCTCTCAAACCCCAAACACCCCCCCTCCCCAGCTCTCCTGATGCGTGTGGCAGGGGTGTGTAATTGCTGTTTGGTTCTCATACGGCAGCTCCCATCTGGGGAGATCAGAGGTCGTACCACTCCGAGTGATTAAAGAAATTGAGAATTAAGCGGCGCCAGCCTGGTTCTTCTGGCGAGAGCGGAGGGGGGGAGTGGGCACCGTGCCAGCCTGGCGGCAGGAGCTATGCGGCGGTTCTCAAAGGCGGCCACCCAGGCCTTTTCCAGCAGCCTGGCAGCCTCCTGGGGGCAAAGCATCGGCCCCTCACCCCCTGTAGCTCCTGGATGCATCGTCCCGCACAACCTTTGGAGACAGGTGGGGCCAAACGTTGCAGGAGCAAAGGGAGTTCTCACCCCACCTTGGTGCTGGGGGGGCTCGGGCTTCAGTTCTGGGGTGGTTGAGTGGCAGGCTCCAGCTGTGGGGCACTGACCCACAGCTCTGGGCTCCGGCCACAAGCACTAGGCCCCGGGTCCCGCCTCGCTCTCTGGCCCCTGGCTGCGTAGCGGTGGGACTCACCCCCCCACATTGCCCCAGGCCTCTGTTGCCTCCCCCAACCCCCATCGTCCCCACTGTCCCCCCTCCGACCACCCCCATCCACAGCTTAATTTGTCCTGGGGCTTGCTGAAAAATGAATATTAACAAAGATACAAATATCACTTTTCACAGCATTATTTTTACTATTGAGGCCGCAAAAAAACCAAAAAAAACCAAACAAACCCCCACCCCACCCCCAAACCCAACAAAACAACCCTCCCCCCCCCAAACCCAACAAAACAACCCTCCCCCCCACCCTACATAAACAAAGGAGGAGGATTTGGACGGGTACATGTGCATATTTATTTGTTTTCCCTAAAGTTCAGTATTTTAGGGGAAAGGGTCAGTGCGACCCCCAGCAAGAGAACCCAGGAGTCCTGGCTCCCATCCCCCACTGCTCGAACCACCGGCCCCCACTCCCCTCCCAGAGCCCGCGAGAGAACCCAGGAGTCCGAGCGCGGGGGCCGGAGGGGGCAGCTCAGGGAGGAGGAGCGAGGGGTGGGGCAAGTGGAAACCGCTTCCTCTTTCAAAAGTCCCGTCGGCCAATGGGAGTGGCCGGGGCTCCCTGCCCCGATTTGGGATGGAACGAGGCGAAATCGGAAGCGCGCGGCCGGTTGGAGGATTCGGAGCTGGGCCCGGGGCAGACGCTGCGGGGATGGACCCCGAGAGGTCGGGCTCTGCGCCCCTGCCCTGCACCCTGCAGCCAGCGAGAGAGCCAGGTACAGGCCGGGTTCTGATCTCAGCCCGCTGGAGTCAATCCGGAGTCACCCCCGACTGCACTGGGGGCAGAGCTGGGGTCTGATCTCAGCCCCCCGGGGTCAATCCGGAGTCACCCCCGACTGCACTGGGGGCAGGGCCGGGTTCTGATCTCAGCCCACGGGGTCAATCTGGAGTCACCCGACTGCACTGGGGGCAGGGCCGGGTTCTGATCTCAGCCCACGGGGTCAATCCGGAGTCACCCCCGACTGCACTGGGGGCAGGGCCGGATTCTGATCTCAGCCCACCCAGGATCAATCCGGAGTCAATCCGGTGCCTGGGGAGTTACACAGATATAGTTTAGGGTTAGTTGCTCTCTCTGGTCTGTTTTTAATGGCTCCTTACATAAAATAATTGTTTAGACTTTTTGGAGTTTAACTGTGTATCCTGGGGTGGGGGCAGGGCTGGGGATCAGGCCTTCTGTGTATTCTGGGTGGGGGGCAGAGCAGGGGGTGGGGATTGGGCCCCTTGTGTATCCCCCCCCACTGCCTGAAGATGGGAAGAATCCTGCTGAAACCTTCAGGTTTGTTTCCTAAAAGACTGTCCCAAGATGTGGGAGGTATCGCTAGACCACACCTCCCCTGGCCCCAGCTGGGGATAGAACCCAGGAGTCCTGGCTCCCAGCCTCCCCCACTCCTCTCCCAGAGCCGCCTTGGGGCCAGCTCTGCCTGCCAGGGGAGAGCGCTCCCTGCTGAGCCCCCCAACCCTGCTTCCTCTAGCTCCAGGCCCCTTATTGCCATGCTGGGACATTGGGGTCAGCACTGAGTGCCAAGGGAAATCGGAGAAACCCAGGAGTCCTGCGCTCAGCTCGGACCTTTTGCCTTGTTCGGGTGGGGTGGGGTCCTCTCTGGGCTCACAGAGGTTCTTGCTTCTCACATGCAGGCTTCGTGCCCCTTCCCTTCTTCCTCCGGCACGACTCCCCAGTGTCCTGGGACCTCTGCGACCCGGCTGCCGAGAGCCCGGGCTCGTGGGAGAGCAGCTTGCTGTGGGATGGAGGGTCTCTGGTCTTCGCCAATTCTTCCCAGGGGCAGCCGGGGACGCCAGGGGGAGGTAAGGCGGGATTAAACTCTGGACCTTTGGCACCAAGAGCATAGGCCTCTGCCACTGGAGCTGAAGCAGGCCGTCCGGTGGCCGGTAGCAGTAGGAGGCTGTTATCCTGGCAGCAAAAAAGGCATGTGATACATTTGGTCACAGAAAGCACCGTCCACACCAATGACTAAGCTCAACCAGTTTCGAGCTTTAATTTGACCACGCTATGATGCTATGTTTCGACTTTAATTACGCATAAAAGGTAAATAAAGCGGATGGAGGAGGGGGGCGTGACGAGGAAGTATCTAGCCTTCGGGCGCAGGTCACTGGTGCTGTTAGTGTTCGATTGATGCCGGTCCGATCAGATGCAAGTCTTGCATTGTTTGAGCCCCCTTTGGTCAAACCCACAGGTTTTATCCCCCGTGTCTTGTGACGCAAGGCAGGCGCAGATCGCTGAAACGGCCATCTCTACCAACGTATTTTAAATATATTTCCATACATGCCAGTGTAAAATTCTTTGAACGGATGCATTTTTCCCTTACGTGACTAAAACGTTGCTTGGTACCTCTTTTATTTACTTCCACGATTACCATTCGTCTTAATGAGTGCTGGGTTTTCATTGCGTTTGTGTGTTTCCCTGCGTCTTACAACGGGTCATGCTGGCTTTTCCTCTTGGCGTTACTCTGTGGCCAGCACGATTCACGCTCCCTCGTCTGTTTTACGAGGGAGGTATAGGTCTGGCTAGTGAATCACCCATTTGGCTTTTGCCCTGTTATCTCTGCAGCAAAACGACACAAACCAACTTTCTGATTTTTGTTTTTGTTACAAGCTTTGAAAGCTGCGTCGGCAAGACACACCGAAAGCCGAGAAATACCCTTTGGTGTTTTCTTAGAACGCTATGAACGAGAGAAGTTACATTTTTCACATTATTTAATAGACATTTAGGAGAGTTCACTACACAGATATTTTTAAGTCTCTTTTTTTCCTTCTTTCTCCTTCCCCCCCCCTTTTTTTTTTTGGGGTCTTCCCTGTTTTTTCTCCTCTCCCCTCCCCCCCGCCCCCCCGAGGCTGTGGTTGGTGGACAAAAAGCTAGAGAACCCCCAGCACGAAGGGCAGCTGGCCGACGAGTTTGTGAACAGTCGGTCAGGGGGTAGCCGGGAGGAGTCCCAAAAGGACAGGCCCCCACTGATGCAGAGAGAGAGTCACCATGGGGCCTCCCAGCGAGGAAATAGGGAGAACCCCCTCCCAAGGGGAACGCCTGGCGTCGGGCCCCTCCGACCTGCTTGAGGGGACCAACGTGACCTGAGCTGCTATCACTGTGGCCAGAGAGGCCACGTATGGACCCAGTGCCCCAGGCTCAGGGACAGACTGAGCAGAGCCAACTTACCCAGGGTTAACTGGGTAGGGACCCAGTTGGACGAGGGGCAGACGGCTCAGGCAAGGGGGGTTGCCAGTTTACCACCAGCTCGGGAGGGAATAGTACCCCAGGCCAGCTCCGCCAAAGGGCTGGAGGCTCTGGACTCAGGGTTCTCGGTTTACAGGGTGGGCGCGGGGCTGTGCCTCCGGAGAGAGTGCCTTGTTCCCCTGGAGGTGGATGGGAGGAAGGTCAATGGATACTGGGATACGGGCGTGGAGGTGATGCTGGCCCGGCCCGAGGTGGTGACCCCAGATCGGGTGGTGTCCAACACCTACCTGACCCTGACGGGGGTGGGCGGGACCCCATTTAAGGTGCCTGTGGCAAGGTACACCTGAAATGGGGGGCCAAGGAGGGCCCCAAGGATGTAGGGGTGCACCACCATTTGCCCACTGAGGTTTTGATGGGGGGAGACCTAGAGGACTGGCCAAGCAAGCCCCAGACCGCCCTGGTTGTGACCCGTAGCCAGAGCCGGCAAGGGGCACTGCACCCTGACCTCGGGGAGGGTACCACACCGGAGGCGCAGGACCCTACCCTTGTGGGGAGGGAGCGCCGAGGGGCACGGCTCAGAGAGGCTCAGGCCTCAGACCCGGCCAATGAGGGGGAACCGGGCCCCCATCCTTTCCCCAGCCGCTGAGTTCCAGGCCGAGTTGAGGAAAGATCCCTCCTTGCAGAAGCTCAGGGACCTGGCCGACCTCAGGGTGGGACGGACCATGAGGAGAGGCTGCCAGGAGAGGTTCCTGTGGGAGAAGGGGTTCCTGTACCGAGAATGGGCTTCCACAAGGGAAGTAGAGTCCTGTGGGATCAGGAGGCAGCTGGTGGTCCCCCAGAAATATCGCCGCAAGCTCCTGTACCTGGCCCATGACATCCCCCTCGCAGGGCACCAGGGAATCCGGCGCACCCGGCAGAGGTTGCTACAGAACTTTTACTGGCCCGGGGTCTTTACCACGGTCCGGCAGTATTGCCGATCCTGTGACCCTTGTCAGAGGGTGGGGAAGGCCCGGGACAAGGGGCAAGCGGCTTTGAGACCTTTGCCCATCATAGAGAAGCCTTTCCAGAAGGTGGCCATGGACATTGTGGGGCTTCTCAGCAAGACGACCCGGTCAGGGAAGAAATACATTCTGGTGGTGGTAGATTTTGCCACCCGCTACCCCGAGGCAGTGCCCTTAGCTTCCACTGAAGCAGACACCGTGGCCGATGCACTCCTGACCATTTTCAGCCGAGTGGGGTTCCCCAAGGAAGCCTTGACAGACCAAGGATCCAACTTCATGTCGGCCCTGCTCCGGTGCTTGTGGGAGAAATGTGGGATCCGGCACAACTGGGCCTCAGCTTGTCACCCCCAGTCCAATGGGCTGGTGGAGAGGTTTAACGGGACGCTAAAGATGATGCTGAAAACCTTTATGAACCAGCACCCGCAGGATTGGGACAAGTACTTACCGCACCTGCTGTTCGCGTACAGGGAGGTGCCCCAGGAGTCTACCAGATTTTTGCCTTTCAAACTGTTATATGGAAGGAGGGTGAGGGGCCCCCTGGACCTGATGAGAGACGAGTGGGAGGGGAAGGCCACTCCCGATGGAGAGTCAGTGGTGGAGTATGGCCTGATCTTCCGAGAGAGACTGGCTGAACTCATGGGCCTGGCTATGGAGAATCTGGCCAGAGCCCAGAGGAAGCAGAAGGTCTGGTATGACCGCATGGCACGGGCCCCTGCCTACGCCACTGAGGATCAGGTGATGGTTCTCATCCCCATGAGAAAGAACAAACTACAGGCCGCCTGGGAGGGCCCTTTCAAGGTCGTCAAGCAGCTCAATGAGGTAAACTATGTGGTGGAGCTGTCGAACCGGGCGCACCACCGCCGGGTGTACCATGTGAATATGATGAAGCCATATTATGCCAGGGGGAATGTGGTGGTGGCCGTGTGTGGACAGTGAGAGGAGCAGGGAGATGACCCTTTAGTAGATCTATTCCCTGGGACCAGAGCTGGTTTCCCCCCTGGAAACAATTCCCCTCTCGCATCAGCTAACCCCTGACCCGCAAGCTGAGGTCAGGGGGGTGCTGCATCCGTCCCGACAGCTGTTTTCCAACCAGCCTGGATGCACTAATCTGACTGTCCACCTGGTGCAGACACGGTCTCACCCACTGATAAGATGCTCCCCCTTCCGAGTCAGAGGGAAAACTGCTCAGGACCTGGAAAGAGAGGTCCGGGACATGCTGGCTTTGGGGGTGATCCAGCCATCTGCCAGCCCTTGGGCCTCACCCGTGGTGCTGGTTCCCAAAAAGGATGGGTCGGTCCGGTTCTGTGTGGACTATCGGAAGCTCAATGCCATCACTGTATCTGATGCCTACCCCATGCCCAGGCCTGACGAGCTCCTAGACAAGCTGGGAGGAGCTCGGTACCTTACCACCACGGACCTTACAAAGTGCTACTGGCAAGTGCCGCTGGATGCAGATGCCCGGCTGAAATCAGCCTTTATCACCCCTCTGGGGCTCTATGAATTCCTGACCCTGCCTTTCGGCCTCAAGGGAGCGCCAGCCACCTTCCAGCGCCTGGTGGACCAGCTACTGAGGGGGATGGAGAGTTTTGCCGTGGCGTATATTGATGATATCTGTGTCTTTAGCCAGACCTGGGAGGACCACGTCTCCTAGGTTAGACAAGTGCTGGACCGACTCCAGGGGGCTGGGCTGACTGTAAAAGCGGAGAAGTGCAAGGTGGGGATGGCTGAAGTATCTTACCTGGGCCATCAGGTGGGGAGCGGCCGCCTAAAGCCGGAACCAGCCAATGTGGAGGTGATCAGAGTCTGGCCCGCTCCCCACACCAAAAAGCAGGTCCAAGCCTTTATTGGGATGGCAGGATACTACCGAAGATTTGTGCCTCACTTTAGCGCCATGGCCACCCCCATCACTGAGCTATGCAAGAAGGGGAAGCCAGACAAGGTGATCTGGACCGAGCAGTGCCAGGAGGCTTTCCGGGCGCTGAAGGAGGCTCTGGTCAGTGGCCCAGTTCTGGCAAACCCAGACTTTGACAAGCCCTTTGTGGTGTTCACTGATGCCTCAGACACGGGACTGAGGGTGGTGTTAATGCAGGAGGATGAAAAGGGGGAGAGACACCCCATCGTGTACCTGAGCAAGAAGTTGCTACCCCGGGAGCAACACTACGCGGCCATCGAGAAGGAGTGCCTGGCCATGGTGTGGGCCCTCAAGAAACCAGAGCCCTATCTCTTCGGGCGACACTTCACCATCTACACCGACCACTCTCCCCTGACCTGGCTGCACCAGATGAAAGGAGCCAACGCCAAACTCCTGAGATGGAGCCTGCTCCTGCAGGATTACGACATGGACGTGGTCCGCGTGAAGGGAAGTGCCAACCTGATAGCGGACGCGCTGTCCCGGAGAGGGGGCCCCGAACTTCCCCAGGTCACTGGTCAGAGTGACCCCGCTCAGTTCATTCTCGAAGGGGGGGAGAGATGTGACGCAGCAGGGAGGGGGGAGTGTTGACCTGGGGATGGGAGACCTGAGAGCCTGTCACCTGAGCCAGGAGGGGGAGGGGGAGGTGACACCTCTGCCCAGGAATGTGGAGACAGGCTGCAGGAGGGAGCCTGCTGGGGGGGTTTAGTTTTCAGTTTGAGGCTGGGTGGAGGAACGCAGGGAACTCCAGGGCTGGGGTCTAAGCTCCCTGCTCCCCCAGAAGGACTTGACTGAGGGGTCCTGGGTGTACCCACAAGCTCTGTTTTGGACTGTGTTCCTGTTGTCCAATAAACCTTCTGTTTTACTGGCTGGCTGAGAGTCTCAGTGAATCCCAGGAAGAGGGGTGCAGGGCCTGGACTCCCCCACACTCCATGACAGGCTGCCCACCTGGATCCCAGGGTGCCATGCTTGATGTCAAGGATAAATCCGGGTGACGTCTGGGGCGGGGGTCGCCGTGGTTGCCTGCCCTGGGGAATTGTGGGGAGCTGGGATCCTGTGTGTCGCTGTGTCTCGGCCTGGGCCGGATCAGACACAGAGGCTGAGCTCCCCACCCAGCTCCCCTCTAGGGAGGCAGATGGTGTCCCAGTGCATGCTGGGAAATTCTGGCCAACTGCACATTAGCCTTGTCCGTATCCTACTGCCCAGCCATGTCTGGCCAATGGCCTGTCCGTATTCTACCACCCAGCTGTCTCTGCCCCTGGGCATGCTGGGAAAACCTGGCCAATGGCCTGTCCATACCCTACCGCCCAGCCGTCACTGTCATGGAAGATTTGGACAGAAATGACTGGTTTGGGTCTTCTCTTGGAGAAAAGTAACTCGTTCTCATTTTTTACCAAAATGACTTTTTTTTGTTTTCTGAATAGCAGCCGTGTTAGTCGGTATCCGCAAAAAGGACAGGAGGACTTGTGGCACCTTATGCTTGTGCTCAAATAAATTGGTTAGTCTCTAAGGTGCCACAAGTGCTCCTTTTCTTTTTGCGAATACAGACTGACATGGCTGTTACTCTGAAACCTCTTTTTTGTTGTTGTTTCCCTTCTCTTCTATCTTCTTCCTTCCTTATGTTTCTTTCTGGGGGACCACCAGCTGCCTCCTGATCCCACAGGACTCTACTTCCTTTGTGGGAGCCCATTCTCGGTACAGGAACCCCTTCTCCCACAGGAACCTCTCCTGGCAGCCTCTCCTCATGGTCCGTCCCACCCTGAGGTCGGCCAGGTCCCTGAGCTTCTGCAAGGAGGGATCTTTCCTCAACTCGGCCTGGAACTCAGCGGCTGGGGAAGGGATGGGGCCCGGATCCCCCTCATTGGCCAGGTCTGAGGCCTGAGCCTCTCTGAGCCGTGCCCCTCGGCGCTCCCTCCCCACAAGGGTAGCGAGGTTAATTCCCTCGGTAATTCCCTCCTCTTCTTTTTCCAGCTTTTTCCCCCACTCCACCACCTCTGGATCCTGCTGGTTTTCCATTGCCTGAGCTCTGGACTGGGCCCCATATGGACGCCCCTCCTGCCGCAGCCCCCGATCCCACTCTGCCCCCCGTGGCTGCTGCCTGCCTGGATCCCACAGACGGACCCCCGACATCCAAGACAAATCCAGGTGAGGCTCTGGGAGAAGGTCGGTGCTGCCCGCCTTGGAGGATCCTGGGTAGTCAGGATCGTGCATGTCGTGAGTTGCCGGTTCTCGGTCCAGTTGGAACAGGCTGAGCAGAGAGGCTGAGGGCTGGACTGGATCCAGAGGCTGCTCCCTCCATGCCCCTCCCTAAGGAGGCAGGCGCTGCCCCAGTGCATGCTGGGAAAACCTGGTCAGTGGCCTGTCCATACCCTACTGCCCAGCCCTCACTGCCCCGGTGCATGCTGGGAAAACCTGGTCAATGGCCTGTCTGTATCCTGCTGCCCAGTATCTCTCATGGCATCTCTGTCTTGCCAGACATTGCGGGCCTCCTGCTGCTACTCTGCAGCACCCTGGACTCCTACCCCAATGGCCTGCAGGTCTTCAGCCTGAGGAAGGCCATGTGGCTGAGGCATGGGGTGAACCTGGAGTCATTCAACCAGCAACAGGGATATCTGGGCACCCTGGACTATCTGACCAAGCTGCGTGGGATCAGGCTGCAAGGGCTGGAGAGAGGGGACAAGTGTCTCGTTAAGCTTCAGACAGATGAGGAGAGAAGGATGGGGTCCATGCGTCAGGGCTGAACTAGTCTTGGTTAAGGATGAGGGCAGGTTATCCCACTGCTCACACCAATGGGCATCCTGCACCTTCCTCTGAGGCTCACTAGAGTGTATGGCCTTGGGCTTTCTCTGACACTTTTCGGGCTTAACTGAGGTGTCCTGGGTGAATTGCTACCACCTGGTGGGAGCAGGAGGGACTCTTGTCTGTGATGTAGTTAGATCGACACGGTGTCAGTGTAGACGCTGGGTTGCTTACGTCATGTTACCGGCTTTCAGGAGCCGTCCCACAGAGCCCCACGCCGACGGTACAATGGATGCAAGCGCTCCTGGTGGGGACACGCACCACCAACACATAACCGCAGTAGCTGTGTGCCAACAGAATTTTGTCATGGAGACGTGGCCCTAGAATCAAACCAAATTGAAGTTTATTTAATGGAGCTTGAGACCGATTCAGAGAAGGGTTTGCAAACATAAAGTTGCAGGGAAAAGTAAAACATAACCCATCATCTTCAGCTTCCAGTTTATTAACAAGTTCCTTCCCTGTCTACTGAGGTATTTCTCACCCAAAGGTTGGTCCATACAACGCTTGTCCAGCCTGGAGAGCTGGGATTTCATGAGGCACTCGCGCTGCCAAAATATCTCCTCCGTAACGATACCATCTTGTGCCCATTTGAAACTCTACAGTGCATCAGTGTAGACACTAGGGCCAATGTCCATACACTGTCTCTCTGGGTGGTGGTCTCCAAGGGCACAGGTTTGGGGTCTCGTGGGCTGGAGGGGCTCCCTTTCCTGTTGTTCAGCCCTGCTGTCTCCCTCCCTCTATGCAGACTTGGGTGAAGTCTTGGCCTACGTCTCTCACACCCTAAGCTGCCACCGCAAGGGTATGAGGGTGAAACCGTTGATGAAGAGGCTGCTGAAGGAGCATGGGGTGGACCTGTTGGCATTCAGCCAGGACGGGGGGTACCAGGGAGTCGTGTCCTTCCTGCAGGAGGTGCCGGGTATCGAACTCTGGAACCCCGAGAAGGGAGAGAAGTGTCGTGTCCTGAGCTGTACCTTTAAGAAGAGTGAGTGAGGAGATGGTTTCTTGTAGGGCTGCCCCAGCCCAGCCCCCTTCTTGAGCGGGGAGAGAGCCCGTGGCCAATGGCACACTGGCCTTGCTGCACCCTGCTGTGTCTGCCCAGTGCATGCTGGGGAAATCCGGCCAATGGCTTCTGTGCAGCCAACTTTGTCTGCCCCAGAGCAGGCTGGGAAAACATGGCCAATGGCCTGTCTGTATTGTGCTGCCCAGTATCTCTCATGGTGTCTCTCTCTTGCCAGACATTGCAGACCCTCTGCCACTACTCTGCAGCACCCTGGGCTCCTACCCCAATGGCCTGCGGGTCTTCAGCCTGCGGAAGGCCATGTGGCAAAGGCACGGGGTGAACTTGGAGGAGTTCAGCCAGCAACAGGGATATCTGAACACCCTGGACTATCTGACCAGACTGCGTGGGATCAGGCTGCAGGGGCTGGAGAGAGGGGAAAAGTGTCTTGTCCAGCTTCAGAAGGGTGAGGAGAGAGGGATGGGGTCCAGGTGTCAGGGCTTAACTGGTCTTGCATAGGATGAGGGCAGGTTATCCTACTGCTAACACCAATGGGCATCCTGCACCTTCCTCTGAGGCCCAACGGACTATATGGCCCTTTGGGCTCCCTCCCCCATGAGATTTCATCTCCCATGATGCACTGTGCTGCTGCCATCATGCACTGCCTTCCCCCACCAAGACTAGAAGCCATGGTGCATTGTGGGAGATGTAGTCCGACCAGGAACCCTGGGCTGTAGAGGAGAATGGGCGCCACGAGGCATCTGAACTACAACTCCCATGAGGCACCGTGGTGACTTTTCTAAATTGAGGTAGCTCACTGAAAACTTGAAATTTTCTAGGGACAATCTGGACCTTTTTGCCTCATGTTTACTTGACAGGAGTGACTCTCTTCCTCCCCCTTTTTTTTTGGGGGGGGACAAAAATGACTTTTTTCCTCACTCTTTTTTTTTTGACGTCTGCCATTTTTTCTCTGATTTTTGACAAAAGCGAGGTTTTTCCTTCCATATTTTTTTGACAAAAATGACATTTTTCCATCTGTTTTCTTGACAAAAGTGACTTTTTTACCTCATGTTGTTTGGCAAAAGCGATTCCCCCACCCCGCTCTGCTTTTTTGAGAAAAGCTGCTCCTTTTTTCTCAGTTTGGCTTAATGAAAATGACCCCCCGCCCCTTCAAGTTTTTTGACACGTGCAATGGTTTTCTCTCAGATTATTAACAAAAGAAATGTTTTCCCGCAGCGTTTTTGGAGAAAAATGGCTCCTTTCTTCTTCCACTTTCTTCCCAAACGGCGACTTTTAGTTCCCTCGGGCCTGGTCTACCCGTAAAACGTCGGTGGACGGAGCAATGACCTGCGGGGGTGTGAACAAGCCGCGCTCCGGAGTCCCGCAGCCTCGCCGCTCCGGCCCCGGTGTAGACTCGGCCAGGCGGAGGCTGAATGTGCCCGTGGCCGCGGTTCCCATTATTCGGGGAGTGGAGGTCCTCCCGCAAACCCCCGTTCTGGGGCTGTAACTGGTGCGGCAGGGGTACAGCGCCACAGACGCGGCCCCATGGCTGGGCTGCTCGGGCGCCCGTAGTGTAGACGTGGCCTCAGGGGTTTTCGGACAAACTCGAGTGTTTTTTTTTTTTCACTCCGGTGTTTGATGAAAGCCTCCGTTCCCTGCAGTTTTCTTCACCCAAGGGACTCTGTTCGCGCTTCTTGGGGGCACAAAAATGTCTTTTTCTTTTTCCTTTTTTCTGTTTCTTTTGACCAAAAAAGTGGCAGGAAAGGAGGACGGCACAGCTGGGCCTGTGCCCAGTATGAGGGATAGCCGTGCCCGGTGGGGGGAGCTGGGGGAGGGGGCCGTGCCTGGTGGGGGGAGCTGGGGGAGGGGGATGTGCTTGGTGGGGGAGCGGGGAGGGGAGGGGACGTGCCCGGTGGTGGGGAGCTGGGGGAGGGGAAGGCGTCTTGTCCGGTGGGGATAGCTTTGGGGGGAGGGGGACGTGTGGGGGCCGGCTGTACTTGTCTTTTCACGCCCACTGTTGTGGTCTTGTTTCTTCTCCCCTCCTTTAGGTGCCGCTGTGAAGCCCCCTGCCCCCCAGCCCCCCCCTGCTCCCCCATCGGCCCGGCACAGCAGCAGCCCCCCGCCCGATGCCCCTGCCCCCCACTCGCGGTCTGCCGACCAGGGGCCGACGGGAGCCCCGGGGGAGACGCCCGGTGAGCAGCTTAGCCGGCTTCTCAGCAAGGCCGCTGCGTGTGGGGCGCGAGCCTGGGCGGGGAGACCTCAGCCCAAGCCAGGCCCCCCAACGCCACCCCTACATCACCCTGCAGCCTGAACTCCCCTCTGCTCCTCCAGGGAAGGGCTCTGTGGGGCTTGGCGCCTGGGCTCTTTCCTTTGCCCATCTCGGGGGGCACGTTGGGGCAGGGCACGTTTGGGGGGAGATTGTGGGGGGGGGTGGCTGTGTTGGTGGGGGCTAGGTGTGTGGCATCATTGCCATTTGTGGGAGGCATCTTCGGGGGGGCTGTCGGGTTTATGTTGGTGGGGGGGTGGGGATGGAGGGAGCAGGTTGGTGGGATGGGGGGTTGTGGGGGAGATGGGGATGGAGGGAGGAGGTTGGAGGGGTGGGGGGATGTGCAGGGGGCTGGGGATGGAGGGAGCAGGATGGGGGTTGTGGGGGCGATGGGGATGGAGGGAGCAGGTTGGAGGGGTGGGGGATGTGCAGGGGGCTGGGGATGGAGGGAGCAGGTTGGTGCCATGAGGAGGCTTTGGGGGGGAGCTGGGAATGGGGGGGGCTGTGGATGGAGGGAGCCCGTGGCAGGGGTACAGGGATTGGCTGGGGGGACATACTGGCAGCGAACTGTGAGGAACGGGGGGCAGCCTGTGGGGTGCTCTCCTGGGCCCTGCCCCTGCTCTGGGGATGCCCAAGGACTCAGGCCCGTGGGGCTGCCAAACTGCCCCTCACCCCCAGCGCCGGGTCTGCACCCACAGGGTGCCCCATGGCGGGGGGGCTCTCAGCTGGCGCGGGCTCTCACAACCTCCTCCCCCCCCCGCCCCCCGGTCTGGTTGCAGGCTTGGCCGAGGTCTTGGCCTGTGTGCGGGATGTGCTGGGCCGCTTCCCGCTGGGGCTGAAGGTGGGCAAGCTGAAGGAGGCGCTGCGGAGCGAGCGCGGGCTGGACCTGGAGGAGCTGAGCCGTCAGCGGGGCTGCGGGGACGCCCTGCACCTGCTCCGGGCTCTGCCCCACCTGTGGCTGGGGGACCCGGGCAAGGGCGACGCCTGCCTGGCCCGGCTGAGCACGGGTAGGGGGGCAAGCGGCCGGAGGGGTGGGAGGCAGTTGGGCCGTGGAAGGTGGGGGAGGACGTGTCTATGGGGGAGCCCTGCTCCGTGGGAGAGGGGGCAGGGCATGGCTGGGCCTGTGCCCAGGGAGTGGGGGTTCCTGGGGTGTGGGGAGGCTGCTCCTGGTGTGGGAGGCATGGGTGGGCCTGTGCCCAGGGAGTGGGGGTTCCTGGGGTGTGGGGAGGCATGAGTGGGCCTGCTGCAGGGCAGGGGGCCATGCCCAGTGGGGGGAACTCACGGGGGGGGGGAGGGAAATGTGGCCAGTGGCAAGAGGAGGGGGAGGGGGATGTGCTTGGAGCGGGGAGGGGACATGCCCGGTGGGGGGAGCTGGGGGTGGGGATAGCTTTGGGGGGAGGGGGACGTGTGGGGGCCGGCTGTACTTGTCTTTTCACTCCCACTGAGGTGATCTTGTTTCTTCTCCCCTTCTTTAGGTGCCACTGTGAAGCCCCCTGCCCCACAGCCCCCCCCAGACCCTGCTGCCCCATCGGCCCGGCACGGCAGCAGCCCCCCGCCCGATGCCCCTGCACCCCCCTTGCAGCCTGCCGACGGGGAGCCCAGGGGAGCCCCGGGGGAGATGCCCGGTGAGCAGCTTAGCCGACTTCTCAGCAAGGCCGCTGCGTGTGGGGCATGGGCTTGGGTGGGGAAGCCTCAGCCCAAGCCAGGGACCCCCAATGCCACCCCTGCATCGCCCCAGAGCCTGAGCTCCTGTCTGCCACCCCGGGGAAGGGCTCTGTGGGGCTCAGCGGTTGGTCTCTTTCTCCAGGGTGGTCCAATAAAAGAGATTCCCTTGCCCATCTTGGGGAGGCTATGGGGCAGGGCACATTGGAGGGAGATTGTTTTGTGGGAGTGTTTGGGGCTTTGTTGGTTGGGCCAGATGTGTGGGTACCATGGGCATTTGTGGGAGGCATCTTGGGGGGGACTGTCGGGGGGGATCATTTTGGTGGGTGGAGGGGCTGTAGAGGGGGCTGGGGATAGAGGGAGCAGGTTGGTGGGGTGGGGAGTTTGGGGGGATGGAAATGGAGGGAGCCCACGGCAGGGGTACAGGGGTTGACTGGGGGGACACAGTGGCAGCGGAGTGTGAGGAGGGGGACCAGCCTGTGGGGTGCTCTCCTGGGCCCTGCCCCTGCTCTGGGCATGCCCGAGGACTCAGGCCTGTGGGGCTGCTGAACGGCTCCTCACACCCAGCGCCGGGTCTGCACCCACAGGCTGCCCCATGGCGGGGGGGCTCTCAGCTGGCGCGGGCTCTCACAACCTCCTCCCCCCCCACCCTGCTCCCCCTCCGGTCTGGTTGCAGACTTGGCCGAGGTCTTGGCCTGTGTGCGGGATGTGCTGGGCCGCTTCCCGCTGGGGCTGAAGGTGGGCAAGCTGAAGGAGGCGCTGTGGAGCGAGCGCGGGCTGGACCTGGAGGAGCTGAGCCGTCAGTGGGGCTGCGGGGACGCCCTGCACCTGCTCCGGGCTCTGCCCCACCTGTGGCTGGGGGACCTGGGCAAGGGTGATGCCTGCCTGGCCCAGCTGAGCGCCGGTAGGGGGGCAAGCGGCCGGGGGGGGGGGAGGCAGCTAGGCCTATAGCGGGAGATGCAGCTGGGGCCATGCACAGTGTGGAAGGTCGGGGAGGACACAGCTGTGGGGGGCTGTATTCTGTGGGGGGCGGGCAGCGCGTGGCTGGGCATGTGCCCGGAGGCTGGGGGTTGCAAGGCACAATTGAGGTTATGGGCTGTGAGGAGGCCATGCCTGGCAGGGGGAGGCATGGGTGGGCCTGCCCCGGGGTGGGGGGCCCTGTGCCTCACATGGGGGCCTCATGCTCTCACTCCATATAGGGGCTGTGTTATTTCTTTTCCCCTCCTCATCAGATGCTGCTGTTAATGCCCCTGCCCCCTCCCGGCCTGCTGAGGCGGGGGGGCTGGGCGCTGCAGGCCCAGCAAGGCAGAGGCGGGGCCAGCGGTGGGTGGCAAAGCCCAGTGCAATGGAGGCGTTGATCCGGGGCGCCCTGGCCCCCTGCCCCTTTGGTATGCGGGTGAAGAGCCTGAAGAAGCTGCTGGCGGGGAAGTATGGAGCCAAGCTGGAGGCCTTCAGCCAGGCCAGAGGCTACGGGGACGTGGTCTCCTTCCTGGGGGACGTCCCAGGACTCACGCTCCGGGACCCAGAGAGGGGCAACAACTGCATCGTGCAGCTCCAGAGAGGTAGGGAGTGCGGCCCGGAGCCAGGCTCACCAAAATGAATCCCCCGACAGTCCCCCCAAGATGCCCCCCACAAATGCCCATGGCACCCACACAAAATGTGATGCCAACCTGGGACCCTGACTTACTCCACTCTGCCCTGTTGTTACCTGCACGCATTAGGGCACCCCACCTTTTCCCAGGCCGTAAGGCTCCAGGTGAAAAGCATCTACCCGTATCCAATCCGTAGGGCTCCGGGTGTAACTAACCGGGTCAATTTAAGTACCCACACCCTTTCCCAATACGTAGGGCTCCGGGTGTAACTATTTCTGCAGGTGAAAGAGCTTTACCCAGTAATATCCTACGTAACCTCTATTAACAATCGCCAAAACCAGACGGCACACGCTACTCATACAGTGCTCACCACTCCCAATACGACAGAGGAACTTTTCTTGATGGCTGGTCTGGATCAGGCCCATCGGGGGGGCTCCAGTTTCTGCCCGGTGTCATTGGCAGAGCGTTGAGGTCTGGCAGCTCTGATCTCTGGGGCTGTGTCCTGGAGTTGGTTCCCAAAGAACTTCCTTTTGGACCCCAGTTTATACAGTGAAACTCGAGCCCTGCTTAGCTATATCTTAACCAATCGTTATACTGAAATCTATCTAACCAATCCTAACATAGTCTAACCAAATTCTCTAACCAATCCTACCCCACCACTTTAATTAATTTACACCCAGCAAAATTAATTATGTAGCAGAGAGAAACAGACAGACCACACAGACAAACAATAGGGAAGTGGGGACCATAATGACAGAACAATAACGAAATGAGGAGTTCACAACCACAGCTATTGAGAAGTGATTTCTTGCCAGACAAGACGCTGTCAAACTCCGTTTTCTTTAACCATCTCAAGATCTGTTTCTTTATCTGGCGACAGTGGGGGCCATTAGGCCGGGGTCTCCGTCTTAGCAGCCTGGTATGACATTGTTTGAATGTCCTGTAGATGGAAACTGAGGATTTGACTTCCTGCTTCTCAGCTAATGGCTGCTGCTCGGCTGCTCTTTTAATCTGGCGGCAGACGAAGGCCTTCTCCTTACACTCTCACCCCTTCACCTGTCCCCAAGACGACCCCTGGCAGGCCAGGGGCGTGGCTGGCATGTTAGGGTTCCGGGTGGCCAGTGAGGGCCCCATTCTGCCCTCTCCAGGGTCCCTGCATCCCCACGCAGCTTCCTGACCCGGGGAAGCAGCTGCCGGCATCCCCCCAGAGCAAGGGGTGGCCGTCAGCTGGGAGGCCGGGGAGCGGGACCCAGAACCTGCTGCCGTGCCGGAGAGAGGTAAGGTGATCAAATGTGGAAAATCAGGAGATTTTTTTTGGGGGGGAGGGTAAAGCCCCTAATATTGGGATGTCTGGGCACCTTAGAGAGAAGTGAGGGGGCTGTGCTGGGTTGGGGCGGGGAGGAGTAGCCCAAAGGGCTGCGTTGCCTTTGTTATATTCACCTGCAACCTACAGGCCTGTATCCATAGAGAAATGGCCCCACACTTGCCCTTCGGTTTTGGGGACCTTGGACTCTAAACCGCCGTGGCAGGAACAGGGAAGTGGTAACCACAAAACCCGTTGGACCCGGGGTGCGCTGATGAGTTAAAATGCTATCAGCCCTGTCCCTCCCCTTGCCAGATTTCACAGGCAAGGTCTGATTTCACGGTCCGTGACACGTTCTTCATGGCCATGAATTTGGTAGGGCCCTACCTATTGGATAAGTACACCCGATGAAAAGGGTGAGGAAGTTCGATTTTGGCCCAGAAGGCCGAGTACTCGAATGAATCATAGACCTGGAAGGGATCTCGAGAGGGCATCTTGTCCAGTCCCCTGCACGCATGGCAGGACTAAGGATTATCTAGACCATCCCTGACAGGGGTTTGTCCGACCTGCTCTTAAAAATCCCCAGTGATGAAGATTCCACAACCTCCCTGGGCAACTTATTCCAGTGTTTAGGAAAAACTTCCTGTCAGTGGTTAATGTCCAGCCTAACCCCCACTTGCTGCAATTTAAGCCCATTGCTTCTGGTCCTATCCTCAGAGGTTAACGAGAATTTTCTCCCTCCTTCTTGTAACAACCTTTTATGGACTTGAAAACTGTTATCACGTCCCCTCTGACTTCTCTTCTCCAGACTAAACAAACCCGTGTTTTTTTCAATCTTCTCTCGTAGCTCATGTTTTCTAGACCTTTCATCATTTTTGTTGCTCTTCTTTGGACTTTGTCCAGTTCGTCCACATCTTTCCTGAAATGTGGCGCCCAGAACTGGACACCATGCTCCAGTTGAGGCCGAATCAGCGCGGAGCAGAGCGGAAGAATCACTTCTCGTGTCTTGCTTACGACACTCCCGCTAATACAGCCCAGAAAGATGTTCGCTTTTTTTGCAACAATGTGACACTGTTGACTTGTATTTAGCTTGTGATCCATTCTGACCCCCAGACCCCTTCCCGCAGTACTCCTTCCTAGGCCGTCATTTCCCATTCTGTATGTGTGCAACTGATTGCTCCTCCTAAGTGGAGCACTTTGCATTTGTCCTAATTGAATTTCATCCTGTTTACTTCAGACCATTTCTCCTGTTTGTCCAGATCATTTTGAATTTTAATCCTGTCCCCCAAAGCACTCACAACCCCTCGAAGGGTTATTCATGATAGTGCTCGGGCCCTGTAATAGGGCCAACCACCATGTGGAGGGGGCTAGCTAGCCGTCTCTTGGGCCTTCAGCTCTGATGTTATCTGCTGTCCTTCTTGAGCGTTGAGGAACCTGGACCATCAGACCTTTGTCTCTGCTCTCCATGCCCTTGAGGAAGGGTGTGAGCATGCAGATCTAGGAGTATGATACTCCAGGTATCCCCAATAGTGTATTGTTCCTATCTCGTTATGAGCTTTTCTGGCTTTATTACCGATCTTAATCAAAATCGCCATGGCTTTGCTTTTCCCCTGGTGCGAGTGTCCTTGCCAGACACTCCGAGGTTCCCGCCACGGTATCAAACTCCGTGGTATTAGCCTGGTTCTGGGACAAGAACCTTATTCCTGCCGGATCAACTGGCCATCGGTAAAAGTATTGTTAACGTTGAATAGGATCGGGCGACGCTCCCCACATGGGTGTGTATGGTGGGCCAAACCGATCACCCCAGATCCCAGGGATTGGGGTTGGAGAGGGGGTGCAGATCCGAATGGGCCAGAATCCAAGGAATAGCCATCGGCCAGTGAGAGGGTGTGTAGGGGCTGCCCCCTAGTGGAGGGTAGGGGAATTGTAGCCTGTGTGCTGGAAGCAGTGGGGTGTAGCTGGTTTCCCCCTCCTACCCTAGGACATGAGAAACTCGGATTCATCCCTTCCTGGTTCCCTGGAGCCAGCCAGTCCCTGCCCTTGCGCTGGATGGGAGCTGGCGCCCCCTAGAGGGGAAAAAGCCCCATTCCCCATCCCTGACCCTGGCGCTCTTTCTTCTCTCGTCCTCTGTGCAGGCGAGACTGAGGTCCTGATGCTGCTCAAGGGCCTGCTATGCCCATACCAGTCTGGCCTGCGGCTGCAGGAGGTGCAGGAGGTGCTGCTGGAGAGACATGGGCTGGATCTGAAGCGGTTTGTCAGCTCCCAGGGCGAGGAGGACGTGCTGGGATTCCTGCAGAGGCGCCTGCCCACACTGCAGCACAGGCAGGCGGAGAAGGGGGAGAATTGTATCGTCTGGCTGGGGACAGGTACGACGGGACAGTGGAGGGGACGGGACAAGGAGCTGGGAACAGAACCCAGGAGTCCTGGCTCCCCGCCCCTCCCCTCCCTGCTCAAACCACTAGGCCCCCACTCCCCTCCCGGAGCCAGGGAGAGAACCCAGGAGTCCTGGCTCCCCCTGGACCAGCAGTCAGAACTCCATTCCACAGGCCAGAGCCCCGCCCCTAGCTGTCCATGGGGCCATCAGGGGTAGCTGAGACCTGGATTCCTTATTGTCTGTCTCCCCGGCTGTGGGGCAGGCTGCGGGGCTCCCCACACCCACCCATGGCGTATACCTGCCTTTGCTCCAGTGCATTGTGGGAAAAGTCCAGGCAGGTCCGGAGCGGGATGCAGGCAGAGCGGTAGCTGCCGTGCATGCTGGGGGATGCCATGTGCCTGTTACCCACCCTGACCTGATGGCACTTTTCCACCCCCCCACCCCCCCAGGGCAGAAGAAAGGCTCTGGATCTTTGCCCCCTGACAGTGTCCGCCCTCTGCCCGGCTCCAAGAGGTGCCTCCTCCCAACGAATGCTGCAGTGCACCCGGCCCCACCTGCCACCGACTGCCTCAACCCTCGGCTGCCCAGTGCTACCACCAACCGGCCTTTGCTTCCCAGCCTGCCCTCAGGCCGGGAGCCCTTCCGCGCCCCTGCTGTCCTGGGCAAGCTGGGAAAATCCCCAAGGGCCAACGCCCGCCTCCCAGCCTGGTTACTGAGCCCACCCCGGCCCACTGGCGCCTGCTCAGGCCTGAGAGCAGAGGAGGGGACCCAGAAGTCCGGGGCCAGGCCTGCCAGCGCCCCCTTGGCCCTGCGAGCAGAGGAGGGGACCCAGGAGTCCGGGGCCAGGCCTGCCAGCGCCCCCTTGGCCCTGCGAGCAGAGGAGGGGACCCAGGAGTCCGGGGCCAGGCCTGCCAGCGCCCCCTTGGCCCTGCGAGCAGAGGAGGGGACCCAGGAGTCCGGGGCCAGGCCTGCCAGCGCCCCCTTGGCCCTGCGAGCAGAGGAGGGGACCCAGGAGTCCGGGGCCAGGCCTGCCAGCGCCCCCTTGGCCCTGCGAGCAGAGGAGGGGACCCAGGAGTCCGGGGCCAGGCCTGCCAGCGCCCCCTTGGCCCTGCGAGCAGAGGAGGGGACCCAGGAGTCCGGGGCCAGGCCTGCCAGCGCCCCCTTGGCCCTGCGAGCAGAGGAGGGGACCCAGGAGTCCGGGGCCAGGCCTGCCAGCGCCCCCTTGGCCCTGCGAGCAGAGGAGGGGACCCAGGAGTCCGGGGCCAGGCCTGCCAGCGCCCCCTTGGCCCTGCGAGCAGAGGAGGGGACCCAGGAGTCCGGGGCCAGGCCTGCCAGCGCCCCCTTGGCCCTGCGAGCAGAGGAGGGGACCCAGGAGTCCAAGGCCAGGCCTGCCAGCGCCCCCTTGGCCCTGCGAGCAGAGGAGGGGACCCAGGAGTCTGGGGCCCAGCCCCCTGAGGACCTGAGGGAGCTGAAGCAGAAGGTGGGGGCCATCCTTGCCGGACACCCCGGGGGCATGTCCCTCTTCCAGTTCCGTGCCGCATACAGCGCTGCCCACCAGCACCCGCTGCCCCTGGGCCGCACGGCCTCCACCAAGCAGCGGCTGGCGCAGATGCCCGACGTGGTGCGGATGCAGGGCTGCGGGGTGCAGATGCTGCTGCTGCCAGTGGACCCCAACGGACCCCCCGGGGGAGAGCCTGG
This sequence comes from Lepidochelys kempii, assembly GCF_965140285.1. Taxonomy (NCBI): domain Eukaryota; kingdom Metazoa; phylum Chordata; order Testudines; family Cheloniidae; genus Lepidochelys; species Lepidochelys kempii. The sequence goes on from NC_136402.1 coordinate 14,634,968, forward strand.
TACGTAACGGGGGGGCAGCTGCCTTGCATGGTGCGGGGGGGATATTGAGGGGCTGGGCTGGGTCCCCCACAAGGGGTGTGTGATTGCGGGGGGAGTCAGGCTGGGCCACTCTGTCATTTTGTGACTGGCTCGGCCAGTCCTCCTCCTCCTCAGCTCTCCCTGTGGCGGGACATCTCCCACAATGCCCTGCTGGTGCCGCTCACTGTGTGGCCCACCCCAGAGCAGCCCAGACCTTCCCAGAATGCACTGGGGCATAATGCACAGCAGGGCGGGACGTTTCCCAGCATGCATTGCTGGTGCTGCGTTGCACCCCACTGTCTGAGGCACGCTGGGCATTTCCCAGAATGCACTGGGCAGGCAGCGCATCGATGGCGGGGCAGGACTCTGTCCCCCCCCTGCTGGTTGGTCCAGCTCAGAGGATAAAAGCCTCCAACCGCTGCCGGTTGAGGGAGCTCCCCTGCCAGCCCAAGCACCGTCTAGCGCTGAGCTTGGCAGGCCCAAACCCTGCGGGCAGGGGCAGGGATGTGGTTCAGCCTTGGAGGTGGCACTGGGTCAGACCCGCTGGGTTGGCTCTGCTCCACTGTCAGTGGGATTTAACTGGGTTTGTTTTTCAAGGTCTTGCCCTGTGGATCCCGCAAGAAGCTGCTGCCCTGGCTGGGGACCCCGACGACCCATCTGACCCCCGTCCTGCCCCTGCTGTTTCTGATCCAGCTGGGGACTCCCATGTTCCTGCCAAGCCCTGTTCCACTCTGGCCAAGATCCCCCCAGCTCCCACCCTGACTGGGGACCCCAACACTCCAACTGAGCCCCCTCCCCTGCCTGCAGCTCCCACCCTGACTGGGGACCCCGACACCCCAGCTAAGCCCCTTCCCACCCTGGCCGAGATCCCTCCGGTCCTCACAGCTCCTGACCGAGCTGGGGACCCCAAAGTCCCAGTCAAGCCCCCTCCCACCTTCATGGATCCAAGACCGGGGCCGAGCTCCCAGGCCCTTCAGCGCCCAGAAGCCGCCAGACCTGAAGCCAGCTGGGAGTTACCCAACTTGGTGCCCAGTGCCCCCGTGGTTCTCCCAGCATCGGGGCCGGGCAGCAGCTCGTGGTTCAAGGTTGGGGCAGAGTCTCCCCCCGCCCCGGGTGATCCCGGTGCTGCTGCTCGGCCGGTCGTGTACCCTCCTCCCCAGGAGGTCCCCCCGGCCCCTACTGCAGGCCCAGAGCCGCCTTCCCTGTGCCCAGAGGCACTGGGGCCATCCCAGGCCCGGCTCAAGCGGGTCCAACTGGTGCCTCCCTTCCAAGACCACCCCTGGGCTGGGGATGCCCCTCGGGCACAGCCGGTCCTTAAAGCCCTGGGTCAGAACCAGGGCACGTCAGCAGCTGTGAGATCCCCTGTGGGCCCGATCCCTGCAGATCCATCCACGGGCCAGGCCATCTCCCCTGCTAAGCAGCTCCCAGTGGTGGCCCCGGATCCCCTCCCACCTCCAGATGCCAGTGTCTTAGCGACCCCCGAGCAGGGCTGGCCAGAGACTGGGCCAGGTGGAGATGTTGGCTCTCCTGTTGACCCCTTGCGGCGCTGCAGTCCGACACAGCTGGTCCCCTCTGCAGGGAGGACCCGGCCGGGCCCGTGGGGCGAGATCCCCTCCGCCCCACTGGCCCACTCGCCGCCACGCAACACTGACACCTGCATTATCCTGTAGCCACCACTGGCAACTCAGGCTGGCGACTCTGGGGTGGAGCAGGTCGGCCTGCGGCCAACTCAGCACAGTGCCTGCAGGAGAGGTCGGGAAATGAACCCCTGTGATTTCCCCAGTAGGGGACACTGGGGCATTTCTCCCCCCAGGACTTGATTGGGGAGTGACGATCTCTTTAGTGGGCTTGAAAACGTGGGCTCACAACTTTAAAGAAGTGGCCACTGACTATTTTGGCGGTGGAGGTGGCTTAACTTCAGGACTCCTAACTCTAGACCCACCCTGAGACCACCCCCGCGCCCCTCCCCCCCCCCAGCTCCACCGAATCGCGAGTGCTCGGTGGTTCTGGAAACCAGTCGTGGCTTTTCAACCGCACGTTGCCCCAAACCGGTGGCCACTTCCTGAAAGCGGTGGCCAGCCACCAACGTCTCAGGGAAACCGCCCGTGGTCCCGCGTGCAGCATTTACATTTTATCCATTAAATTTTCTAAGAAGCGGCAGCCAAAGCTCCCGTGTGGTTTGGTTTCGCCGGCGTCTCTTGAAGTGGCTGGGGCCTGTAACTCTTCGCTTGCCACGGCTTAGCCCGGCCTCCGCCTTTGTTCCAGCGTCCGAATTACTTCCGCAGTGCCAGTGGGTGAGCGCAGGGGCGTTGTTTTGCCGCTCTGTGCCTTGGTTTCCCCAAGCTGCAGGATGGGATTAATGATCGTGACCGGCTGGGTAAGATGTACAGATTGTTCTGACGTGTGCTGATGAAAAGCCCTTCCCAAGCTGGATGGGTGGGGGTGAGGGGTGTTTCCAAAATCTCCAATGCACGGGGGTGGGGGGAGACCTTGCAAAATCTCACACAATGCACTGGAGGGACAGTGTGAAGGGGAACCAATTGTCCATCCCCTTCGCTCCCCCCCCGACCCCCCCCCGCCAGGGGCCCTGCCCAAGACTGAGTATCCAGGCCCCAGCCCCCCCCCATCCACTGTCCCCAAAGACAGTGTCTGGCCCCCTCCAAGACAGTTCACCACTCCCAACACAGAAATATTGGTGTTTACGGCCCCCCATCCCTGGGGCATCTGTCCCATGCCCCCCAGCCCCTTTTCTCCCCCCCTCTTTTTTTCCTAGGGCCCCCCATATTTCCATTGCACAACACCCCCCTCCCCCTCTGAGCATCTCAGCATCCTTCCCCCAAATCTACCCCCCCACCCATGGGCTCAGCTTGATTTAGCCACAGGGTACTCCAGGCCCTGCCTATTGCACATGTAGGGGGGGAGCCAAACGGGGGGGGTTTGAGCTGCTCCCTAGCCTCCCCCATGGGTGTTTGAGGGGGCTGGGGAGGGACTCATCTAGCTGCCCACCCCCAAGTTCCACTCTGGCAGAGATTCCCCCCCAGCTCCCCCAAGAGTCAGAGCTGAGGGGGGGGGGGGGCTTTTCCTACCAACCATCTCTGCTAAGCCAGGGCAGCTCTGGCTGGGGGGAGGAGTCTGAAGATGGGGGGGGAAGGGGAGGCAGTGCCCCCCCTCCCCCGTGGTCATGGGACAGGTTCAGGAGCTGGAAGTCTGAGGGGGGCAGCTGGGCTGCGGGGGGAGATAAGGGGGGGAAGATGGGGAAGAAGCTGGGGTGGGGCTCTTTCCATTGCCCCCCACCCCCACCTGTCGGCCATCTTTGCTGTGGGCAGCATGGTCTCAGATTTCCACTGTCCCCCTTTCAGGCAGCGGGTTCTAGAGATTCCCTTCTTGGCTCAGGGCATGGGCCTGTGAGTTGTTTCACTGGGGAACAGAAACAGATGGTCCAAATCTTGCATTTTCTGCCCCCTGGGGCCATCCTGTTTGCTTGCAAGGAGGGCGCGCCGAATCCCGTTTCCCTGGGCACAGCGCCTGTCTCCTTCCTCACCATGTCAAGTCCACCTTCCCCGTGGGTTCTGGGCCCATCACAAGCTCACTTTTTGCTGTCTTGCGCATGCCGCTTGCTAAACCAGCCTGTAGCCCCTGGGTTAGTTATTGCTGCCTTGGGCGCTGGCTTCTTTTGTTTACAGTATCGCTGTGTAAAGATGGGATTTAATTGCTCCTTCTCTATAAGTCAAAGCCCAGCTTCATCATGTCTAAACCCAGACGGGACTATTGGGATCACCTAGCCTGACGCAGGCCATAGGGTTGCCCCGTTGGAAACTAGAGCAGATCTTTTAGGGAAAGGGCCTGTCTTGATTTTTAAAATGGCTACTGATGGCACGGGTCAGTCAGTGGTTAATTGCCCTCCCTGGGAACAATTCACACCTTCTTCCCAGTCTGGATGGGTCTGGCTTGATTATCCCATTTCCCTTCCCCATGGGGGGGCCTATAGATGGGACCAAGTCCCTCTAACCCCTCCATCTCTCTGCACAGCCAGGAGGCTGGACCCAGGCATGTGGCGCAGAGAATCTCTCGGGCAGGGGGGAGGCGAGCCACTGCGCCTTGGGAGCACAATACCCCCCCCCGGCCCAAACACTCCTGCTAACGGCTGCACCCTGGGATTGAACCCCCAACCCTGCGAGTACCACCTAGAGGAACTGCCCCTGAGCTGGGCGCATCAGGCTCCACGCAGAGCAGCCACTGGAGGGTGCTGGGGTATCGGGGGCGGGGGCTCGAGGGTGAGTTTGTGGGGGCAGGTTCAGGGGAGCAGGTCTGTGGGTGAGTTTAGGAAGAAGGTTTGGAGGAGGGGTCCTGAGGGTGAGTTTGGGGGGGCAGGTTTGGGGGAAGGGGCCTGTGGGTGAGTTTGGGGGGGCAGGCTCAGGGGAGGAGGGGGCTGGACAGCACAGGAGCAGGCTCGGGGGAGGAGGGGGCCCAAGGGTGAGTTTGTGGGGGCAAGCTCAGGGGTGGCAGGATCCACCCGTGCCAGCCCGACCAGTCCGTCCAGTTCGGGTTACGTGGGTGCCGGGGCCCAGGGATTCCTGGTAACAACCACCCGGCTGTCTGGCCCTGCGCCCGGCCCCCGCCCAGATCCGGGACGCTGACGCTGCCGGCTCGGTGCCTGGGGCTGCCAGGCAGGTGCTGCCCCCTGCCCCAGGGGGTGACAGAGCTTTTAGCCCCAGAGCAAACCTCCAGATCCCGCGCTCCGGCCTGGAACACCCCCTGCCCCATAGATACACATGGGGGTGTGCGGCTGGGGTTAGGCCCTGCATCCCCAGCTCTGCGAGGGGAGTGGGGGCTAGTGGTTACAGTGTGGGGGCTGGGAGCCAGGACTCCTGGGTTCTCTCCTTGGCTCTGGGAGGGGAGTGGGAGCTCATGGGTAGAGTCGCTGGGGCTGGGAGTCAGGGGGGCTGGGTTCCCTTTTGACTCTTTTCTGGCCTCCTTTGCACAGCCCTGGAGGGCCCCCCCCCCCCGCTGCCAACGCGGGGCTGATTATTCAGTGCCACCCCAAGGCAAAGCGTCCCCGGCCCCATTTGTTACCCACGGCCCGGGTGCCATCCCCGCCCCCACCCTGTTCGCTCAGCGGGCAGGGTGAGGGCCCAGCTGCCTTCCCCTTTAACTGGCAGCTCTGCCCTTCCTGGGCCACTTCCCAGGAACTCCTGTGCCCAGCTTCAGGGCCTGCCTGGGGCGGGGGCAGGCTAGGGCGGGCCCTCCGGAGCCTGTGGGGAGGAGCGCAGCCTGCGGAATCATTAACAGGGACGGGACAGAGCGCGGGAGGGAGGATATGAACCCGGATCCCTGGGGCAGGTAGGTGTGGGCTACAATGGTTAGAGCAGGGAGGGTGGGAGCCAGGATTCCTGGGTTCTCTCCCTGGCTCTGGGAGGGAAGTGGGGGCTAGTGGTTAGAGCAGGGGAGGTCTGGGAGCCAGGACTCCTGGGTTTTCTCCCCGGCTCTGGGAGGGGAATGGGGGCTAGTGGTTAGAGCAGGGGTGGGGTTGGGAGCCAGGAGTCCTGGGTTCTTTCCCTGGCTCTGATAGGGGAATTGGGGGCCTGGGCTCCATTATGGCTCTTTCCCGGTTTCTCAGTTTTACGAGATTAACCCCTGGCAGGTCCAGTTCTGTTTGTTTGCAGGAAGCGATGCCCTGGTGATTAGCTTGTTCCTTCTTGGGAGCCTGGGGAGGGAAGGGGAGAGTCTATGATAGAACCCAGGCGTCCTGGCTCCCAGCCCCTCAGCTCAAACCACCAGACCCCATTTCCCTCTCAGAGCTGGGGAGAGAACCCAGGTGTCCTGGCTCCCAGCCCCCTCCATCCCCCCCCCCGGCTCTAGCCATTGCACCTCACCCCCTATCCAGTCCTGAGACCTATAACTAATAAAATGGAGGTGGGGAACCGAAAACCCACCCCTTGAACCTAATCTTATTGTGCCTTCTGCTGCGGCACCCTGCCGTGAACAGGGCGGTGGGGTGTGTCTCACTTCCCCAGAGCTGGGATCCTGCGCTGAGGCCTTGTCTCCCTCCCTCTAGGGCCTTCGAGCGGCAGAGCCCCCCAGGGCAGGAACCCAATTGCTGAGGGCTGGGTCTCAGGGGCACTCGCAGCCGCCGATCGGCCCAGGAGAGGTCCGTGCCAGCTGCCAGCCTGACAGAGGCACCCGTCTGCTTTAGATACTCTTCACTGTGGTATCTGGGGAAACTGAGGCACAGAGAGACCAAGGCCATAGTGCAGCAGGACCTTGAACTCAGGTCTCCCCAGTCTGCAGCTGCACCTCTGACCCATAGCCGAGCCTGCCTTCTGCTCCCCAGGCCAGACGGGGGTGGGATCCAGCTTTGAGGTGCCCCAGGACAGAGACACCCCCTGGTGTGGGGGTGTTTCCCTACAGATGTTGCTACCTCCTAGGACCGCACCGCCGGAGGTGCAGGGTGCTGAGTGTGGGGGCTTGCAGAGAACCAAATGGGGATTAGGCACCATGCTTTGGACAGGGGACAGGAAGGACAGACAACTGTGAGCTTTGTATCTGGGCAGCGCCCGGCGCAGAGAGAGAGAGAGAAAGGACCGACCGTCTGACCAGGTGGGCAGGGAGGTTGGCAGAGAGCAGAGTGTGTTGGGGAGGTGTCTGTGTCTGTGTGTGTGTGTGGGGTGCCCCCCAGCCCCACTTGCCACGGGGCCCATGGCAGCCTCCCAGCTGGACTGCTTGGAGGACGCCCCCGCAGGGAACCCAGTGAATGAATCCAGCCCTGAATTCTTCTACTCGGAGGGGCAGCGGTTGGCTGTGGAGGCCCTGCTGGCCGGAGGGCAGTCGGCCTACGCGCAGCGCCTGGCGCAGGACCGGCTGCGCCCCTTCCTGTCCGATGACGAGCTCCGGCACCTGGCCGAGGGGGCCCGGGACATCCCCGAGCCGGCAGGGGAGCAGGACGGGGACGCCGACGAGCTCAGCCTCAGCTACTGGCCCGGCTGCTCGGACGAGCCCATCCCTGAACTGGAGCTGGGCTGGCCCCTGGATGGGAACTGGAAGGGCACCACCTGCGTGGAGGTCTACACCCACCCTCCGGGGGACGGGGCCCCCAAGGTCAAGGAGCTGGTGCGCAGGAAAATTCAGCAGGCTGCCAAGGTAACGGGGAGCCAGGACGCCTGGGTTCTTTCCCCGGCTCTGGGAGGGGAGTGGGGTCTAGTGGTTGGAGCCCAGGTGCTGGGGGCTAGGACGCCTGGGTTGTCTCCCCGGCTCTGGGAGGGGAGTGGTGTTAGACCTCTTGGTGGGAGTCCCAGGGGAATGATACCGAGGGCTGGGAGCCTAACGTACCCTGCTCAGTCTCCCGCCCCCGAGCCGGCCAGTCTCTGCCCTGGGGCAGGGTGGGAGTTGGTGCCCCCTGGAGGCGATGTGTGTAGTTCTTTGTGGGGTGTTCCCCAGGTGGTTGCCGTAGTGATGGACGTCTTCACGGACCCCGATATCCTGCTGGATCTGCACGAGGCCGGCATGCAGCGCGGGGTCCCCGTGTACCTGATCCTGGGGGAGCAGCACCTGGCCGCCTTCCTCAGCATGGCCGAGGGGGCCTGCCTCAATGTGTACTATATGGAGGTGAGGCCTGGCTCCTGCAGCCCAGCACCCCCTAGTGCTGCACTGGGGCAGTGGGAAGAGCCCTGACTGCTAGGGCAGAGCTGCTGCCCCCCTGGAGGGGTAGGGACTGCAAGGGAGAAAAGCGGGGGGGGGGGGGAATCTGTGGCTGGGATCCAGAGATCTGGGGGGCGTTTGGCTACGCTCAGGGACCCCAGTCCCCTCTGGCTTGGGTTACCTGCCCTGGGGGTGGGGATCCCACAAATGTTGCTGAGGCCCCAGCTCCTGATTTTGTGCATCCTCCCCGCCCCACCCCCCAGAACCTGCGGGTCCGGGTCATTGCGGGCTGCACCTTCTGGAGCCGAAAGCGCAAACAGGTCACTGGGACCCTGAAGGAGAAATTCCTGCTGATTGACGGGGACACAGTGATAACGGGGAGCTACAGGTGAGATGGGGGGCATCAGGGATGAATGGGAGGGGAGAGCACCTCCGCCTGGGCCCCCCTGCTCCCTGCAGCACCAGGGGGTTTCCTTTAGCGTCTCCCATCTTGTCCCAGCCCAGAGGGGCCTTCTCCACTCCAGGTGAGGGGTCCCTGTATAACCAGACCCTGCTCCCCACCCCAGAGGGGCCGCATCTCAGCGCCAGGCCTCTGTGTCTGCAATGGGGTGGGCGGTTGTGTGATGGGGATGGACCCGTTCCGGCTGGGCAGCGAGGCTAAGAATGTATTGAACTCAGTTCACGAGTGGTGAGAAAAGCTCTCGGTTTAAGCAGTGTGGGATGCATGGATCATACGGGGCAGTGTGGGTGCTGGTGGGGGTGTGTGTGAGATATGCCACCCCTTTGTGCTTTGCAGAAGGGAGAGCGCCCCCTGACAAGGGGTCAGCACCCGCATGCTGCAGAAGGAATCCTGCGGCAGAGTGTGGGGAAGGGACCAGACCCCCTAGATCCCGCAATGGGTTGGGGCTGAGATGGAGATAGAACCCAGGAGTCCTGGCTCCCAGCCCCCCTCCTCCAACCACTAGACCTCCTCCCCTCCCAGAGCTAGGGAGAAAACCCAGGAGTCCTGGCTCCCAGCCCCCTCCACTCTAACCACTAGACTCTCTTTAGCTGATGACTCTATCACTCCTCTCTCTGGGCTCCAGACCTGATGGTGACATCACTCTCTGTGACATCATTCACTGTGACATCACCAGGCTCTGGCTGGAATGGGCCAATGAGAATCTTGCAGCCTTATTGTGAGGTCATCGCTGCTGGGCTACTCATTCTGGGCAGGGGGTCTCGGGGCAGCACTGAGCTCTCTGCAGTGGCCGCGGCCGGTAGCCCACAGCGACCCGGTTAGGGACAGGCACGTTCGGAGGGACTGGGAATCCGGACCCTCCAGCCAGACCCGCGTTCTGAACTCGCCGAGTCCTCGCGGCTCCCACCAGGTTCTGGAGTGACTGGAGCCGAGCAATTGGGATCCAGCTCGTTCCCTGGTTCTGACGTCCCTGGAGCCAGGAGATCTGGATCCAGACTCCGGTTCTGACGTCCCTGGAGCCAGGAGATCTGGATCCAGACTCCGGTTCTGACGTCCCTGCAGCCAGGAGATCCGGATCCAGACCCTGGTTCTGCCATTCCCAGAGCAGCCCGGATCCAGACTCCGGTTTTGAAGTCGCTGAGTCAGGAGGGCCGGGATCTGGTCGTGACGTCCCCAGCGTGGCCCGGATCCAGACTCCGGTTCTGACGTCCCTGCAGCCAGGAGATCTGGATCCAGACTCCGGTTCTGACGTCCCTGCAGCCAGGAGATCCGGATCCAGACCCTGGTTCTGCCATTCCCAGAGCAGCCCGGATCCAGACTCCGGTTCTGAAGTCGCTGAGTCAGGAGGGCCGGGATCTGGTCGTGACGTCCCCAGCGTGGCCCGGATCCAGACTCCGGTTCTGCCCTCCCCGTCTGTGCGATCACCCCGCTGCTCTCATGCTCCTCCTGCTGGCTCTGTCTCTCCTGTTGGCGCTGCCCGGCGCCAGCCCCAAGGAGTGCTTCTTCTGCGAGGTGACCTCCTCCCGCTACTGCCCCAGCACCCGGATGAGCTGCGCCCCGGACGAGGACTGCTTCGTGGGGCATGGTGCCGCCCTGGGGGTCTCCCTCATCCAGACCAAGGGCTGCACCCGGGCCATCCGCTGCGGCAAGGAGCACCCCATCACCCACATGGGAGTGACCTACAGCCTGGTCACCCAGTGCTGCAAGGGCAGCCTGTGTAACGGGGCCGTCGCCCCCCCCCGAGGGCCCGGCCTGGGCCTGCAGCTGGTGCTGGGCACGGCCGTCCTGCTGGCGGCGCTGTGAGAGACTGGGGGGTGGGGTGGGGGAAAAGGCGTTGGAGGAATAAAGCCCTGGCACGGGGCGACGGCTGGTGTGGTTGTCTCGCGCCGAGTTGGGGCGGCGGGGGTCCAGGGTTGGGGTGGATCAAAGAGGGCGGGGGGACAGGACAGCAGGAAGTGAGAACTGGGAATAGGACCCAGGCATCTGGGGGTGCATGCAGAGTCGTGGGGGATGGGAAGGGCAGCGGGGGGAATGGCAAACTGGGACTGGAACCCAGGCGTCCGGGGGTGAATGCAGAGTCATGGGGAGATGGGAAGGGGAGCGGGGGGAATGGCAAACTGGGAGTAGAACCCAGGCATCCAGGGATATACTTCCCCTCCCCCGTTTGCTGTGACCCCCACCCCATTGGCTCTTTGGGACAAGGACCGTCTTTGCGTTCGCACTACAGGAATCGGCCCCATGATCGGTGCCCCCGAACCCCGGCGTCCGGGCCCAATCCCAGCTGGGCCTGTGGCCGTCCGTGTCCCTCAGTGCCCCCTGCCTCGGGGCCTCGGGGCGTAGGGACGAGGTGAGCGGTTGCTGTGCCCCACCCCCAGAGGGGACGCGTGTCCGCGCTGGGCAGGGGGTCCCGGTGTAACCAGCCCCCAGGCCCGCCCCAGAGGTGGTCGCCCCTCAGCACCGGGAGTCGGGTGCAGCGACGCCGCTGTTCACACTCCCCTGAGCAGACGCTCTCCTGTGGGGAAGGTGCCATTTGCCCCGGGGGGCAGGGTCCCCCCCATTTCCTAGCCTTTTATTTGCCTTGGGGACGTTTCCAATTGTGTTTGTTCAGAATGTTTAATTTTTCTCATTGTCTCCCCGTGTCCCCTGCACCCCACTCACCCGGCCCCCACCCTGCTGTCCTCTGGCCCCTCTCCCATCCCTCCTGCACCCTACTATCCCCCACTGGTCCCTCCTCCTGCACCCTGCTCCCCCCATTCACCCCTGCACCCCCACTTGCCCCTCCCCCCACCCCCATGCACCCCACTCACCCTACCCTCTGGCCCCTCCCCCACCCGTCCTGCACCCACTATCCCCTATTTGCCCCTGCACCCCACTCTCCTCCCTTCCCTTGCACACCCTGCTATCTTCCTTCCCCTCTCCCACTCGCTCCTGCACCCCCCCATCCCTACACCACCCCACAGCTTCACGTGGAGCGACGCCCGGCTGAGCCGCCAGCTGGTGACGCTGCTGACGGGCGAGATCGCCGGGGCCTTCGACCGCGAGTTCCGGACCCTCTACGCCGCCTCCCGCCCGCTGGCGCCTGCCCGGGCCCCCCCACTCGGCCCCCCGGCCCCGCCCCGGGACGGCCGCCCCAACGGGCAGCCTGCCCCCTACCGCAGCGAGCTGGGCGGGCTGCAGCTCTCCAAGGGCGCCCACCGGGTGGCCGAGCGCCGCTCCGTGGCCCCCCAGCCCGTGGCCAAGAGCCGGGCTGGGGAGTGGGAGCTGGTGCGGGCCACCCGGGCCATGGCCGGCGACGAGCACCCGGCCCTGCCCCGGCGCCTGGGCCCCGAGGGCCACAGCGCCCTGAGCGACGTGGACCAGGGTGGCCAGCCGGGCCGGCTGGCAGGCGCCGTGGGGCAGAGACCCAGCAAGTCCCTCTGGGACCTGAGCCGCCTCTCCCAGCTCTCCGGTTCCAGTGACGGCCTCGAGCCGGGGGACGAGGCGAAGGTGAGCGGGCAGCGCCAGGCCAGGGGGAGGCCTGTGTATCCTGGGGCACAGAACTGGGGATTTGGGGGGTTCACTATATCCTGGGAGTCAGGGCTGGGGGTCAGGGGGCCCTGTGTATCCTGGGGGGCAGGGCTGGGGATTGGAGCCTCTGTATCCTGGGGTGCAGGACTTGGGACTAGGGGGGGTTCACTGTATATCCTAGGGGGCAGGGCTTGGGATTAGGGGTTCCATCTGTATCCCAGGGGGCAGGGCTTAGGTTGTGGGGGTCCCTCTGTATCCTGCGGGCAGGCCTGGGGATTAGGAGGGTCCTGTGTATCCCAGGGGAACAGGGTTTGGGGATTAGGGGGTTTGTGTATCTCAGGGTGGGGACACGGTTGGGGCCCCTTTGTGTCCTAGGGTGGGGGCAGACCTGGGAGCCCAAGGCTGGAGATTGCCCTACCCCCCTTGCGTCCCAGGCAGGGCTGGGGGGTGGCATGATGCCCCCCCCCCCCCCGCATCTCCAGTCCCGGCTGCGCCCTGGGCCCTGCCTTAATGCAACATCTCCTCCGCCCTGGGTCAATATTGACCCAGGCGCCGCTCCCAGCTCTGCCCCATGGGGCCTTTGCCCTCCCTGGGCGAGCTGTGGGGCCGAGGGGGAGCAGCGCCTGTCCCCCAGCCCCTGACACCCCCTTAATTCCCATCTGCATCTCCCCTCTCCAGTGTCTCCTCCTCTCCCTTTCCTCCTTCCCTCCCTCCCCCCTGGCTTTTCTCCATCCTCTCTTCTCCTTTGCTGCCCCTGCCCAAGGACCTGCCATTGGGGGCTGGGGTGGGGGGGGCATACGAGGGGGGAAGGCACTGCGGGATCCTGCCCCCTGCCCCTCCGTGCTGGGGGACCCTGGGGTGGGGTGGAGAAATGCTGGGGGGCAGGTTGTGCCATGGCAGGGACCCACCAGAAAGATCTGGGGGGGGATTCAGGGATGGAGGGTATACAGGGACCCATTGGGTGGGAAGATAAGGGTAAAGACTTAGAGGGATTTGGGGGGCACTGGGGGGGCAGATGGAGCTGCTGGAAGGGGCTGGGACATGGGCAGGAGTGCCCCAAGGGGGGCATAGCAGGGGGGAGAGGTTTGGGGGTCAGAGGGGCACTGGGGTGTTGCTGGGGCAGAGGGTGCTGGGCCAGGGGGACTGGGGTGCTCCCAGATGGCACTAACTCTCCCTTGGGGGGCTGCCCCCCCATTCCTTCCCCCCCACAGGGCAAGCACAAGTGGGGCCTGCAGGACACGCCAGCCCGGGCGCTGATGAGGCGGAGGGGTGCCCCCCCGGCCGGCGAGGAGCCCCGCCCTGCCCCCCTCTTTCTGTCGCCCGCCTACATGCCCCCGCCGCAGGGCTTCCGGGCCTTGGGCCGGCTGCAGGGGCAGCTCTACCATGGGGCCTCGGCCCTGCCCCGGGTCTGGGGGGCCCCCCACGGCTACAGCAGGGAGCGTCGCTATTGACCGGGCAGCTACCGGTATCGGCCGGCCGGGGGGGGCGCAGCTGAGAGAGACCCCCCCACACACATCTCCCCAGGCTGCCCCCAACTGGGGTAGGCCCATCGGTTACCCTGGACCCAGCGCGGGAGCAGGAAGGAGTTACACGGGGGAGTCGGGGCCGGCCTATGGGCCAGACTGGAACCCCCTGCATGCGCCGGGCCCCGTTTTCAGCCCGGGGCTGAACCGCTGAGGCTGGGAAGTCCCTGGAATCAAGCCGGCACTGGGAGCCACGGTCCTGGAGTCACTGGGAGGAACGGGCGGGCCTGGAGGGGGCCAGGGCTCGCTGTTCTGCAGCCCTGCGGGCGGGCGAGTACGGATTATACGGGGACACGAAAGCGGGAGGTGGAGGATGATTGGGGGCAGCTCAGCACCACACAGGGCATGTGCCCCCCAGCACAGCTGGTATGACAGTGTGTAGGGTGGGGGGCGCTGATTAAACTGGCATTACCTGGGAGTGCAGATTTCCTCCCCTGCCTCCGGGTGAACTGGGCTCAGCCCTAGCAGCTATGGGGGTGCTGGAGCGTTAATGGGCTCAGCTGGGACGGGGCTAGGGGAAGCCCCTAGGGCATTTCCAGGCTCCACTGGGGGCTATACTGGGATGAACTGGGCTGTCCAGTGCCATACTGGAAGGCTGGGAAGCAACACTCTGAAGGAGCCAGAGCCCAAGCAACTGGGCCAAGAACTGGGTTTTAATGGGGTTTAGTGGTTGGGGGCAGGGGAGTCTAGTGGTTAGAGCAGGGGGGACTGGGAAGCTGGGTTCTGTTGCCAGCTGGCACGCTGCTGAGGGATAATAATTATGTACAAACCACCACAACAAGGGGCTTTTCCAGTTGAAAGAGGGAGTTTTTGTTTCCTTGCGGCATTTACCCTGCACCTGCTGGTTTGGGACCCTGAAGCAGGGGCCCATCAGGGCTAAAGCCCCAGCTCCCGGAGTCATGAGACCTTTGTTGGGTCTCTACTGGCAATTAACAAGGCCCCTCTTGGCCTTGGGAAGAAAAGTGGCGGGGGAAGAAACATGACCAACCCTTGCCAGGGTCTGGGGGTGCTTGAGCCGACTACTCCCTGCTGGGGGACTTGCTCTAGGGGTGGGGCCTTCACTCCCAGCTCCACTGCTCTGGGCCTCTGTGGGAGAGAAGGGAAAAAGCCCCTCACATTCCCGCATCAGACAAATGGCAGGGCTGCCAATTGTAGGTGGGAGGAGACCGACCCCCCTGCAGGGGTATCCCCTCAGCCTCTCCACCCACACCAAGTGGCTCTGGCCCCACAAGGAGAGAGGCAGGGGTGGGAGCCTGGGGACCCTTGCCTCTGCATCAGACTCGCTGTGCCCGGCCTCTTGGCTCCCTCCAACACTCCCAGCTTGGGGGGCAGCACTCCCCCCAGTGGAAGGTCAGCAGGAGTTGGGGTCCATGGGGCTGCAGAGAAGAAAAATGGGAGGTGGGCTCAGGGAGAGGCAGTGGAACCCTAAAAATGGGACCACAGGCCCCTCCAACATCCTCCCAGCCTCTCCCCACGCCACTTCTGGGCTCTTGCCACTTTATAAGCACCAGAGCCAACACCTACTTTCCACAGGGTAACAACCTACTACTGCTGCCGGCAGCAGCAGACACACACAGCCATTTGGGTCACACTCCAGGCTTGTTGAGAGAAGTGTGGGACCATGTTTGCTGAGGCCCCACCTATTTCACTCCCATTATAGGCAATTTGTGGGGGGCCCAAAGCCCTAGTTCCACTGTCCCCACTTTCATCATCCCTGGACACTCCCCTTCCCCCCAAGTTGGGTCACAAGTAGGAACTGACAACTAGAGCCAGAGGAGGTGGGTTTCCCAAATGGCAGGAAATGCCATGGCTTTGTGCAAAATGTTTCAGAACAGGTGCAACTTCAATTTCCTCCAAAATTTTTTAACATACACAAACAAAGGGGGTCAAAACTCAGCTCTCCTCTGTTTGGATTTTTATCATAACCAAGGGTTTAAAAAGACCAGGCCCTGGTCTTTTTAGAGTTTCCTTTCAGGTCAAAAATAGTTTGGAGGAAAAATTGCAGCCGGTGAGTTCCTCGTTTGACCTCTTTGGGGAAGAAAACAAAAAAACCCCAAAAGATTCTGTTCCCAAAGCACCAAGAAGTTTTTCCTCCCCACTAAATGAAATTTCATCCAAGTCAGATGCACGCGATTTCATTTTGGGGGATGGGGTGGGGGTCCAAAAAGCCTTCTGATGAAAACCCAGCCGGCTTCACACCCCACCTCCAGGGCAAGAGGAACCAGATTCTCAGGCCAGATGGGAGCATGGTGATCATCTGGTCTGACCTCCTGCGTAACACAGGCTGCTACGAACTCCTTGAAATCGAGAGACTGGCACAGCCGACGCCTGCCTGAGTTTGCTGGGAGCCTGAGCCGCGAGGAGGCGACAGCGGGTGGGTGGATCCAGAGGGCCACAGACTCAGTGTAGAAGGGAGAGGGGCAAAAATCTCCCCCTGCTGCACCCACCTGCGTGGAGGTGCACGGTGTATGTATGGCCTCTGGAGGGCTTGTGCAACCAGATCCCGGGCACCTGCCCCAGCAGCTCCAGGACGTCTTTATACCCTGCTTCCCGGCTCAGCGCCGCCAGGTCCAGGTCGTGGTCCCGCCACATGGCCTCCAGCAGCTTGGGCAGCCCCAGGCCCAGGGGGAAGGGGCGCAGGACGTTCCACAAAGAGGGGGCGAGGGTGGCAGCCACACCTGGGGACAGACACACCCAGAGATCAGAAGCAGAGGGGGACTTGGGACCCTGGAGATTGGAGCCAGCTCAAACCTTAAAACCTAGGGGGGTCCTGCTCTAACCACTAGTCCCCACTCCCCTCCCAGTGCCAGGGATAGAACCCAGGAGTCCTGGCTCCCAGCCCCCTGCTCTAACCACTAGTCCCCACTCCCCTCCTGGTGCCAGGGATAGAACCCAGGAGTCCTGGCTATCAGCCCCCCTGCTCTAACCACGAGCCCCCACTCCCCTCCCGGTGCC
Organism: Lepidochelys kempii; assembly: GCF_965140285.1. Classification (NCBI taxonomy): domain Eukaryota; kingdom Metazoa; phylum Chordata; order Testudines; family Cheloniidae; genus Lepidochelys; species Lepidochelys kempii. The sequence goes on from NC_136402.1 coordinate 14,651,066, forward strand.
AGGGATTGAACGCAGGAGTCCTGGCTCCCAACTCTGCACTTTAACCACCTCCGTCTCCCATGGATTTCCATCTCTTCGGCTGCTGGCGCGCCAGGTCCCCTCTTCCGGGGCGGCAGGAGGCTGAGGACCCAGGATCCAAGCACGGGGCTGGCTGTGACTGGCAGCTGCCTGGGGCTGGACTGGGGGGCCCCCCAGGGCTGCTGCAGCATCATCTGCCAATGCTAGAAAGGGGAGAAAAGTAACAATCTACAGCCAAAAATAATCCCTGACACCGACCAGAGATAAAGCAGCCACAGGGCTGTGGGGTGGGTCAGACAGAGATCCCCAGGGGGAGATCAAGGCGGAATACAGCCGGTGTGCACCCACCCACTGCCCCCTCCTGCCTGCCAAACAGCCTCCTCAGGGTGCAGAATCTCAGCGCTCCTCGAAACGAAAAATGAAGCCTCTCGCCGTTCGGGCCGCCACAAACGGCTCAAAACCAGGAACCAGGCACAGCCGACGCCTGCCTGAGTTTGCCGGGAGCCTGAGCCGGTGGAGGCGACAGCGGGTGGGTGGATCCAGAGGGCCACAGACTCAGTGTAGAAGGGAGAGGGGCAAAAATCTCCCTGCCGCACCCACCTGCGTGGAGGTGCACGGTGTATGTATGGCCTCTGGAGGACTTGTGTAGCCAGATCCCGGGCACCTGCCCCAGCAGCTCCAGGACGTCTTTATACCCTGCTTCCTGGCTCAGCGCCGCCAGGTCCAGGTCGTGGTCCCGCCACACGGCCTCCAGCAGCTTGGGCAGCCCCAGGCCCAGGGGGAAGGGGTGCAGGACGTGCCCCAGAAAGGGGGCGAGGGTGGCAGCCACACCTGGGGACAGACACACCCAGAGATCAGAAGCAGAGGGGGACTTGGGACCCTGGAGATTGGAGCCAGCTCAAACCTTAAAACCTAGGGGGTCCTGCTCTAACCACTAGTCCCCACTCCCCTCCCAGTGCCAGGGATAGAACCCAGGAGTCCTGGCTCCCAGCCCCCTGCTCTAACCACTAGTCCCCACTCCCCTCCCGGTGCCAGGGATAGAACCCAGGAGTCCTGGCTCCCAACTCTGTGCTTCAACCACCTCTGTCTCCCATGGATTTCCGTCTCTTCGACCGAGCAGGCTTCTTCGGCTGCTGGTGCACCATGTCCCCTCTTCCGGGACGGCAGGAGGCAGAGGACCCAGGATCTGAGTGCAGGGCTGGCTGTGACTGGCTGCTGCATGGGGCTAGACTGGGGGGGTCCCCCGGGGCTGGTGTGTATTCATCTGCCAATGCTAGAAAGGGGAGAAAAGTAACAGAATCTACAGCAAAAATAAATAAATAAAATAAAAATCACTGACACGGACCAGAGATAAAGCAGACACAGGGCTGCGGAGTGGGTCAGAGACTGGGGTGGGGGGGAGATTAAGGCAGGATACAGCCGGTGTGCACCCACCCACTGCCCCCTCCTGCCTGCCAAACAGCCTCCTCAGGGTGCAGAACCTCAGCGCTCCTCGAAACGAAAAATGAAGCCTCTCGGTTCCGGCCGTGACCAACTGCTCAAAATGATGAAACAGGCAGAGCCGATGCCTGCCTGAGTTTGCCGGGAGCCTGAGAGGGAGGAGGAGCCACCGAGTGTAAGCAGCTCAGCATCAGTTAAACTGGGGGCAGCTCCCGCTCTCACACAACAACGAGCTCAGGCTCTGGGCAGACTCAGGCAGGCAGTTCTGAGCACGCTGTACAAGACACAGCGGGGAGGGTTGTCACGGAGTCCCCGGGCGATGCTCTGGAACTGCTCCCCATGAAGCCAGGCAGGACTCCGGGGAGTCTCCTCTCTGTGAGCAGCCTGTCTGCAGGGCAAACAGCTCACCCGGCTCCACCTTCCTGGGTCTGACCTCGGAGCATTCAGCCTCCTCTGCCCCTCCGTGCGCTTCCCCCAGTGAGTCCGCCCAGGCGGGGTCTTGGGGAAGCCAGAGGGTCCTGCCCCCCGACTCCGCTGTCAGACGTGACTCTCAGCCAGTCAGTAAAACAGAGGTTTATTAGACGACAGGAACATGATCTAACACAGAGCTTGTAGGTGCAGAGAACAGGACCCCTCAGATGGGTCCATTTTGGGGGGCAGTGAGCCAGACAACAATGTCTGCCCTTCACTCCATGTCCCAGCCAGCCCCAAACTGAAACTCCCTCCAGCCCCTCCTCCTCTGGGCTTTGTCCCTTTCCCAGGCCAGGAGGTCACCTGATTCCTTTGTTCTCCAGCCCTTTAGCTCTCACCTTGCAGGGGGGAAGGGCCCAGGCCATCAGTGGCCAGGAAACAGGGTGTCGGCCATTCTCCATGTCCAGACCCCTGCACACACCTGCCCTCTAGGGCTCTGCAGTGATCATACACCCTTATCCCACCACCTAGATACTTAAGAACTGCCTAGGGGAAACTGAGGCACCCCCACACTATTCAGAGGAAACATTGAGAACAGTCCCACTTTGTCACAGAGGGATAGCTCAGTGGTTTGAGCATTGGCCTGCTAAACCCAGGGTTGTGAGTTCAATCCTTGAGGGGGCCATTTAGGGATCTGGGGCAAAAATCGGGGATTGGCCCTGCTTTGAGCAGGGGGTTGGACTAGACACCTCCCGAGGTCCCTTCCAAGCCTGACATGCCCCAGAAAGGGGGCGAGGGTGGCAGCCACACCTGGGGACAGATACACCCAGAGATCAGAAGCAGAGGGGGACTTGGGACCCTGGAGATTGCGTAGAGGCAGAGCGCCCTCTGCTGGGCCACGAGAATGCAGCACTGGCTACTAGGCAGGGGAACACACCCCGGCGAGAGGGGTGGTAATATTGGGACTGCTGCCATGTTTTGGGGAGGCAGGGCAGGCCTGATGGGAAGGGGCAATTCACACGCCCACCAGCCCCTACCTCTCTCAAGCTGGATAAGGCACTGGGGGCCCCTCTCAGGGGTGCGTACCCGCAGCCCAGGCACCTGGGCCAGCAGCCGCAGGACGTCCGGGGCACTCTCAGCCCGGCACAGAGCCTCCACGTCAACCCCGTGCTGGTTCCTCATGAGCTCCAGCAGCTTTGCCAGTCTCAGGCCCGAGGCGAAGGCCGACAGGATGCCCTGTACCAGCGGAACAATGGCCGCGAGGCCTGGGATGGACGGACAGACAGAGAGCACAGAGCTTGGGGTTAGGAGTCACTGCTGGAGATTGTAGTCAGCGGAAACCCTAGAACTGAGAAGTCCTGCTGTAACCACTAGACCCCACTCCCCTCCCAGAGTCAGGGCTGGAACCCAGGAGTCCTGGCTCCCAGCCCCCTGCTCTAACCACGAGCCCCCACCCCCAGGGTAGAACCCAGGAGTCCTGGCTCCCATCTCTCCCCTTGAACCACCTCTGTTTCCCATGGATTTCCAACTCTTCGACCGAGCAGGCTTTTTCGGCTGCTGGCGCGCCAGGTCCCTTGTTCCAGGGCAGGAGGCAGAGGGTCCGGGATCCGAGCGCGCTGCTGGATGTGACTGGCTGCTGCATGGGGCTAGACTGGGGAGACCCCCCGAGGCCGGTGCGGATTCATCTGCCAACTCTACAATGAGGGGGGGAGGGAAGGAAGAGAATAGACTGCAAAATAAAACTCACTGACACGGAGCAGAGATACCCAGCAACAGGGCCGCGGGGTGGGTCAGAGACTCCTAGGGGGAGATCAAGGCTGAGATGCACCCACCCACCGCTCCCACCAGTCCACCGAGCCTGCCGAATCTCAGCGCTCCTCGGGATGAAAAACAGTCTCTTGCCGCCCCCCGCATCTAACCCACGGGACCTCACTTCCCTCCCAGAGCTGGGGAGAGAACCCAGGAGTCCTGGCTCCCTGCTCTAACCACTCGACCCCACTCCCCTCCCAGAGCTGGGGATAGAACCCAGGAGTCCTGCTCCTTCCCCCCATCCCCAGCCTCCTCACTTCTTGGCCCAGCCGGTTCCTTGGGCCACTCATGAGCCGGATCCCAGTGGTCGGTGGTCCAGTGGCTGGGGGAAATGGAGCATCGGGACCGGGAAGTGGAGCACGGCCAGCTGGGGGTACCCCATGTGAGGGGATCCCGACCTGAAGTGGGGAGAGAAGCCAACCCGCAGGAGATGGGAATAGTCTGGGGGCAGAGGATATAGGGCTGGGGGCCCTAACTGTGCCCCCCATGGACCCCAACCCCATAGAGAAGATACAGAGTACAGGCCCTGGGCAGGAGGGTGGGCAGTGAAGCCACCCAGGACAGGCAGAGGATCCGTGACACCTGGGACAGAAACAGATCAGAACCACGGACGCACCAGGCCTATAGCTCCCCCTGACCCCCAACGCTCCCCCCTGCCTACAAAACCCCTCCACCCCCTCTCTTTGCCCCCAGCTCTCTCCATCCCAAACCCCATCTTTGTCCCCCTAAACCCTCCTCCCCCCATCACCTCCCACCCACACAGTCTTCTCCCACACCCCACCAGCAAGGCAAAGGGGTGCCCTCCCCACCATACCAGCTGGCTCCAGGGGCTCCCACTCCATGGGAGTCTCTGTCCGGGGTGGGGAGCAGCGAGGTCTCTTCCTAGCAGGGGAGCTCCCCTCCCCAGCCAACGTGTCCCTGTCGGAGCCCAGCTCCAGGGGACCAGCAGCCACCACCACCACCTCGAGCCAGGGCTCCATGGTGCCCAGCCGGGACCTCAGCCAGCCCCGGGCGCAGCCCACCTGTGAGAGAAGAGCTTATGAGCCAGAGACAGAACCCAGGAGTCCTGGCTCCCAGCTCCTCCCCTGCTCCAACCCACTAGACCCCACTCCCATCCCAGAGCCAGGAAAGGACCCAGGAGTCCTGGCTTCCAACCCCATCCCTGCTCTAACCCACTAGACCACATTCTCCTCCCATAGCCAGGAAAGAACCCAGGAGTCCTGGCTCCCAGCTCCTCCCCACTAGACCCCACTCCCATCCCAGAGCCAAGAAAGGACCCAGGAGTCCTGGCTTCCAACCCCACCCCTGCTCTAACCCACTAGACTAGACCCCACCCTCCAAGCCAGGAAAGAACCCAGGAGACCTGGCTCCCTTCAGAGAGATCCAGACAAATAAGCTATTGAGACAGATACCAAAAACAGAAAGCAACTACCCATCTCCTAGGGGTCCCCTTTATACCTTAATCCCTTATGGGGCGGGATCCAAGGCAGCCAATCAGGAGACACCCTCTGGTCACTCAGGGCGGGACCTGTAGAGCAGGCCTTGCCATTGGCTGATGCTCAGAGCCAATCCCTTGTGCCTTCTCGGCGTTCCAGGCCCTCCCCATTTTCTAGGCCTTGGATGAGGGAGGGGTGCATTGCTGGTGGGGAGGGAGACACTGGGGGTCATTTAAGATGTGAGGGGGCATTTTGGGGGGGTCACTGAGGGGGAGGTTTACAGGCCTCCTGTGTGGGGGAGGAGTCCCTCAGTGGGGACACTTTAGACAGGGGTATCAGGTATTTGGAGGTCAGAGAGTATGTGAACAGCTCCCCTGAAAGAGGGTGTGGGGGGGCCAAAGAGAACAGTGTTAGTCTCCTTGGCAGGGATCCTTTGAGGGGCTGGTGGGGGGGACTGAGAGGGCATATGGGGGTGTCAGGGACATTGGGGGCCCTGTGCTTCCAGAATAGCAACTATGCAGGGAGATGACAGGCATAGGGGGCTGGGGGTTGCCGCAGCAGGCCACAGTCCTGGCAGTGCCAGGGTAAAGGATGACTGTAGGCTGGGAACTGCAGGCAGAGTTAAGGCTGTAAAGGACGCCTTGCCCCAGGGGGATCCAGGCCAATCATATAATCTGGGCTCAGAGACTGGCCTTCACAACTTGGAAAGGGGGAGGCAGTGGGCTGAGTGGGTGGGGCAGGATGGGGGGGGAGTGTCACAGAACAAGCCAAATATGCTGGGGAACAGGGGCAGAGCTGTGCCCCCAGCTGAGGCAATGTGGGTCGTGGGCCTATTTGAGGCACTGCTAGAAGGGAGCAGATCAAGTGGAGGGGGTGGCCTGGACTTTAACTCTCTGTGTCCCAGGCCCCAGAGGCTGCAGTTTAGGGAGCCATATCTGAAAGGCACTCTTGACGTGGTGTGAACCAAGTCTGGGGGTGGGGAGGACTATTCATGAGATGCCGAATGGGACAGAGATGGTCACTATACCCCCCAGCTCTGATCCTGCACTTTTCCATAGCAGATCCCCCAGGCTGCATTTTTCCAGATGGGGAAACTGAGGCACGGGAGAGGGCATGGGGAAGCAACTTGCCCAGGGTCCCCCAGCAGGACAAAGTCAGGAACACACACACACACACACACACACACACACAGTGCTCTAACCACTAGGCCATACTACTGCCTGTGGAACTACTGCACACTAGGAACAAGCTGGTCCAAAGTCAGAAATGCCATTTTATTTTTTGGGGGAGTGTGTGTGTGGGGGGCATTGTCCTGTTTCAAACGAAAAGGAGAAAATCCTAAATTCCTGGTGGCTCCCTGGAGCTGACCCAGCACAGCCCAGATTTCCAGCAGGCGGTGGCGAGTTGCCCTGCCCAGCCTCACAGCCCCCCTGAAGTCATTCCTGGTGGAAGCAGAGCCAATCTTTTCGCCAAACCAGCCCATCTTGATTTAAAAATGGCCAGCCACAGAGAATCCACCCCAGCTCCTGCTAAAGTGATCCACCAGTTCATTCCCCTCCCTGCTAAAAATGATCGTGACGGGGGTGGAGAAAGGGACCAGGGGAATGTTATTTACCCCTTCACATCACACACCACCCAGGGGCCAGCCCATGAAATGATCAGGGAAGGAATTCTTCATCCAACTCACAGACAGTCTCGGGGTGCTGGAACAGGGGGGCCCGAGGGCCATAGTCCTCCCATTTTTTAAGGGTCAGTGACAGGGGGAGGGGGCAGAGAGGAGCGAATGGGGAGGGTGGAGTCTTGGGGGGAAGAGGTGGCACAGGGGCAGGGCCTCAGGAAAAGGTGCAGGGCCTTGGGGAGAAGGGGTGGTGTGGTGTGGTGGTGGGGCCACAGCTCTGGCACCTGAGGCCCCTCCCTCTTTTAGAGCACCCCCCCCCGCTCCTAGTTAACCTGTGGAACTCACTGCCAGAGGATGATGTGAAGGCCAATAGGATAACTGGGTTCAAAACAAGAATCTGAGCAGGTCATGGAGGATTTATCTGGCTTCAGCCCCCACCTTGTTGGGCCTTTGTCTGCCAAATCAAAGAGGCCTCTCTTGTGAAATGGCCGGGCCCTGTGTAGGCACTTACAGCCCTGGCTCAAGTCACCCGCTCGCCTTCTCTTTGTGAAGCCGGGCAGCTGGAGTCTCTCCCCAGTTGGCAGATTTTTAATTTTCCCTCCATTTCACTCCCCACCCCCCCGCTCAGTTCACCTTCAGCCGGCCCCTTCCAAAGGAGCCAGAGCCCATCGGGAGTCCGGCAGGCGCTGAAAGCTGGGACAGACGGTTACGCCTTCCTAATGGGCAGATTTCACCCCCCTCCTGCTTCCACAGCTACACCCAGCCCAGCTACGATGCTGCCTCAGAGGATCCCGCAGTGCCACTGTGCGTGGGTTTTCCCCCTTGCATTAAAGATGGAGAACAGCATTCAGGCCGTATACACAGACTGTCCAGGCCCCTGGGTGTTAATTAAAGAGCAGCTGGACAGAGTCATCGGTACGTCCAAAAATCTGAACGTCCCGTGGACTGGACCCTCCCCCTTTCAAACAGATTAATACGAAACCTTCCCCTTCTGAACTTCACTCCAATTTCTGATTAGATCTGGGACAATGATCAGGGGAGAGTTATTTTTCTGATCTACCAAGGAACTAAGCAGAAAATTTGAGTTTAGGCCAAGTCACTTTCCAGGGCAGGGGGTTTTGACCTTTTTTTATTTGCCGCTCCCTAAAAAAAGGTAAAATGGAGAAGCAGACCCCTTGGGAAATCTTAGGCACAGTCTAGGACCCACCAGGGGTCTGCAGATCAGAGGTTGCAAACCACTTGTCTCAATCCCCTAAACCCAGGGCTGCTGCTCTAGAATTTTTAAGAGCAGGGGTTTTCCATCATGTCACGCATTCCCTGCCCCACTCCGTGATGAGAAAAAAAATTGATGCACCAGCAAACAAAAACAAACCCAGGCTGTGAGACTTGCAGCCGCTAGCTCTGTAGACATCACCTTAGAGCAGTGCTGCGAGTGAGCTTGATGGAGCACGATCCCACTTCTGAAACCATTTCACGCTCAACTGTCTCTGCGCCAGCCGGCATCTCCCTTGGTTGGAGAAGTTGCTCGAGGGAACTCGGCACCGAGCCAGCCTGGTCATCTCCCTGCAGCACATGCAGTCCCCATGGGTTATGTGAAGGAGCCTGCAGTGATGACTTAGCCTTGCTGGGTTCTAGGTTCTGCAAGCCAAGAGCCACTCTGCTCTAGCACCTTTAAGAGGGATTTCCCCACCCTATCATGGATTTCCCCCTCTGTGATGAGAAAAATGCCGCAGAAAGGAGCGGATCATTCAGGAAGCAAATTTTATTTGGAGAACAACTGGAGATTCATCAAATAAAATATGAGAAGATTCCCCTGGAGGGGTGGGAATATTTAAATAATTGTTTACTTTGCTCAGGGCCATGATATGGCTCTGGAGCAGCCATAGACCCTCTCCTGCCAGCCCCCCATAACACTGGGTATGTGGATCCTCCCACCAAAACAGATTGGGGGCTAGATCCCCAGAGAATGGAGGGGGTTCTAGAGTCCTCAACCCACAACAAAATGGAGCATGTTCCAGATTCTCCACCAGAATCAGTGCTACATTCCTCAGGACCCCACATAATCGAGGGGGTTATAGATTCAGCAAACTGGAACAGGTTCTAGATCCCACCATGTCCTGACAAAACAGACTGCGTTCCAGATGCCCCGCACCAGAATCTAGCTGGTTCTAGATTTCCCTCCCTCTCCCACCAAGTGGAGCATGTTCTAGACCCCCTTTCCCAAACCAAGTGAGTTCTACATTCAACAGATTTCCCCTGACTGGTGAAGCTTCCACTACGCTAGGTTGGGTTCTAGACCTGCCCCAGCCCCTACTAGAAGAGGGTGGGTTCTGGATCCACCCCAGATGGCTGAATCCCAGACAGACCCCAGCTTTAAGGGTGATTCCACCTCCCACTCAGACCTGACGGGCTGCCTCACTGGGACACAGCTGCCTTCCACCTCTAGGGGGCACTGGGGCCAATCCAGGCCCAGGCTGGGGCATTGCAAGAATAGGGGGCCATCCACCTACATTTAAACCAGCCTGCTGCCCATCATGAAGACTCCACCCAACCCCACATCAACCCCTGCCCTCTTCTCCCCTTCCCTGCCCACTCCAGATCCGCTCTCAGCTGGTGATGCAGGAGCCAGGGCAGAACCCGGCTCCCTCTCCCCTAGTAGGAGAGAAGCGTTTCTAACTCATGCGGGCGCTTGTCCTACAATCCCCCTCCTACCCAGCTGACCAAGCCCATTGTGTTGTCCCCCCCATGTCAATTTAGTGCCCCCCCCATTGCCACACAAATGCTGTCAACTTACAACATCCACCTCACAGAAGGACACAGAGGTTAGGTTTGCCCTTGAGTGGCTTCCTCTTACTCCCCATAGATGGGGGGCGGAGCGGGGAGATATGGGGCAGACGGGACTCTGGCTTGATGGCCGCCCATGGTGCCCCCCTGTCCTCCTGATGTTTGTAGGGGGATGCCAAGCTGGGCTCACCCAGAGGCAGGGGCCTGAAGGGTGGTCTTTCCCTGGCAGAATCCGCGGTGCCAGGGACGTCTTGGATGGGGGACCAGGCTGGCTCAGGGGAGACCACAGCCATCAGAGGATGGCCGCCAGACATGGGTCCTGGCAAAGTTGGGGAACAGGACAGCTCTGGGCTGGGACAGCTTGCAGAGCTGGGGGCAGAGTTAAGGCCGTAGAGGACGGCATCCGTGGCAGCCACATCGTCCAGGCTCAGCGCTGGGGTGGGACCCCAGGGGGAACCTGCGGGGGAGAGGGCTACCGAAGATGCCAGAGCCAATGGCAGGGGGAGCTCGGCCCCCAGTTCAGATGGCACAGAACCAGCAGCTGGTGTAGCAATGGCGACGCCCTCCATGACATCAGTCTCCTCAGTGATGGGCCCCATGGCTCCATGCTCCCATCCCATCCCCAGTGACCAGGGGGCTGCTGAGGCAGTGGGGGATACAGGGATCTCAACTGGGGCCCCCAGTGCCACTCTGTGCCCTGGGGGAGGGCTGCAAGGAACAGGGGGCTGCTCTGGGCCTGCAGGAACCAAGGTGGCCTCTGGGGAGCTGGCAGAGATGGAAGGCGATGGACAGACCACATCGGGGCTGGCAAGAGCGGCGACGGCCTCTGGCAGAGATGGGGTGAGACCTAGACACGAGAGAAGGGAATTCACTCAGTGACTGGGAAGTTTAGAGAGGGAGAGCATGCCCCCTACTGAGCCCCCGACCCACTGCTGAGCCCCCCGCTCCACTCCCTGCAGCACGGCACCCTCTGCTGAACCCTTCACCCCGCCACACAGCTGAGGTGCCCTACCCCACTCCCTGCCACACGGCACCCCCGCTGAGCCCCCCGCCCCACTCCTTTCAGCCTAGCGCCCCCTGCTGAGCCCCCCGCAGCCCAGGCCCCCTGGCCCTGCTTAGCTCCTTCCCGCTCAAGCCCAGCCTGACCCACAGGCTAGGACTCCTCCCCGGACTCATAGCTCAAGCTGCAGAGGCCCTTGCTCCCCAGGTTCGATCCCTGGGATGGTCCTTCTCCCCCCACCCTGCCCGACTCCCAGCACGTACCAGTCTCCTCGCTGGGGAGCTCCTGGGGGCAGACCGGGAAGAGCATCGTCTGCACCCCCCAGCCCTCCACCCTGACAACCCCCGGCATGGCCGCCAGCTGCTCCTTCACCGAGGCCGTGCTGTCCAGGGGGAAGGGGTGGCTGTAGGCGGCACCGTAGGCCTGGCGGAAGCGGAAGAGGGAGATGCCCCCGGGGTGGCCCCGCAGGACCCATGCCACATTCTGCTCCAGCTCAGCCCGCTCGGCCATGAGAGGGTCCAGCTGGGGGCTGGCTGGGCGGGTGGGGCGGGGCAGCCGGCTGGGGGCCTGCGCGGGGCTATTCAGGGCTGCCCCCTGGTACGCTGCCAGACCCCGTGACTGGTTGGTGAAGATTAGCAGGGGCGGCTGCCGGGGGGCGGCCACAGGAAGGCGGGAGCTGGGGAAGTGGCTCAGCGAGACAGCTCGGGGCAGCCAGGTGCTGGCTTGGTGGCCGGGGGCAGATCCGGCTGGCGGATGGTCCGGGGGTGCAGCCAGGTGGTGGCAGGAGTTCCAAGGCCTGGGAGCTGGAGGGAGAGGAGAGAGATGCCCGGTGAGATGCTGCCACCCCCGTTAGGATGCATGAGCCCCTCTAGGGGGCGCCAGTCGCACTGAGCCGGACCCCTTTGCAATGCACCCGCTTCGCATGGGAGCTGTTGTAAGCCAGGGCAGATTTTGCACCGAGCCGAGGCTCCCTCTAGGGGCGCTTGGGCCCCATAGCACAGGCCTGGGTCTTTCAGCTTCATCACTCGAGACTTGCGCAAAGAATTGGGGGCAGGGGTGGGAGAGGGGTCCAAGTTCACTCCCAACTTGGGTGGGGGCAGTGTTCAATTTCCCACCAGCCTCGATTCCCCAGGCACAGTGTCGCTCCCTGGGACCTGGCGCCCGCATTCAAGGCAGAGATTCCCAGTGAGGGGGGTTTCCTGCGTCCCCTTTGCAGCCAGCTCTGTACCAGGCCTGTTTAAATGATGCCCGTCGGTGATTCAGGGTACCCCCAGGCGCCCCATCATTGATTTCACCTGCCCCAAAGCAGAGGCAGGACCAGACGGTTTGCCTTATTACAGCAAGTTGACACGCTCCACCCCAGAGACAGCGGCATTCTCAGGGCTGAACTGTGCCCTCCAGCCAGAGGGCATCAAAGCCAGAGCTGCAGTTAAGCTTTGCAATCTGCAGGCAAAAGTTATTCCGCCATTTTTGAGGGGGAGAGGGAGAGAATTTGCCCAAGGTAGATGGCAGAACTGGGACCAGAGCCTTGTTCTCATCACTAGACCCCCACTCCCCTCCCTGAGCCAGGGAGAGGACCCAGGAGTCCTGACACAGATCTACCCTGAAAATCACTGATGCACCTAGTAGTGTAGACAGCACCTGTAATGCTACCCCAACAAAGGGAAGGGCAAGGTGACACACAGCCACCACATGCAGTTCCCACTCCCCCCAGTAGGGGGCAGCCCGCCCACAACCCATGACCACACCTGCTTTAGGAGCCCCTGGGTGCTGCCGTTCGGGTGGCGCCTCCTTGTGGATCCGGGGGTGATGGCAGCGTCTCTTGGGGGGCTTGGTCTCCGGCAGCAGGTCGCAGGCTGCGTGCCGGCACCTGACCCACGGTTCCTTGCCCTCCTCGTCCAGGACCACCAGCTCCTTCAGGTCACCCAGCAGCTGGGGCAGCGAGCGGTAGCCGTGCCGGGGCAGATCCAGGCGCCGGCCATGGTGCTGGTGGAAGAGCCTCCCCAAATCCCGCAGGGGGATGCCCCCCGGGTGGCTCAACAGCAGCTCCAGCACAGCCCCATTGAGGGTCAGCTGCGAGCCGGGATCCAGCCGCCCCCCAGCAACAGCTGGAAGGAGAAACAGCTGTTGGGGGGCTCAAAGGGCACCAGATGGGAGGACTTTACCCTTCACTGGCCACCCGGGGGACTCTCTCATAGCAGAGGGTTGGGCCTGGGCACAGCCGGGATACCGGGGAGATGGGCCCCTGCTCCGAGTGGGAGAGAAATTCCCTGCCCACGGTGGGACTGCAGGTCAGGACTAAAAGAAAAGGACGACTTGTGCCACCTTAGAGACTAACCAATTTAGTCTCTAAGGTGCCACAAGTCCTCCTTTTCTTTTTGCAAATACAGACGAACACGGCTGCTACTCTGACACGGGTCAGGACTAAGGCTCTCGTCAGCAGTGGGCAACTCAGGGCAGGGGCAGCCCCCTTCCCCAGAGACACTAGGCCCCACTCCCCTCCCAGAGCAGGGGAACGGGACCCAGGCATCCTAGCTCCCAGGCCCCCTGCTCTAACCACTAGCCCTAACTCCCTTCCCAGAGCCGGGGAGAGAACCCAGGAGTCCCAGCCCCCTCCCCCCCACTCTAACCACTAGCCCCCACTCCCCTCCCAGAGCCGGGGAGAGAACCCAGGAGTCCCAGCCCCCTCCCCCCCACTCTAACCACTAGCCCTAACTCCCCTCCCAGAGCCAGGGAGAGAACCCAGGAGTCCCAGCCCCCTCCCCCCCACTCTAACCACTAGCCCCCACTCCCCTCCCAGAGCCGGGGAGAGAACCCAGGAGTCCCAGCCCCCTCCCCCCCACTCTAACCACTAGCCCCCACTCCCCTCCCAGAGCCGGGGAGAGAACCCAGGAGTCCCAGCCCCCTCCCCCCCACTCTAACCACTGGCCCCCACTCCCCTCCCAGAGCCGGGGAGAGAACCCAGGAGTCCTGGCTCCCTCCCGGTCTTACCTGCCATAGCCTCCGGCTGGAAGCCCTCCGGGAGGGGAGGGGACAGGGCGCAGCTGAGCTCGCCCGTGGGGACCTTTGTAGCCAAGGTTCCTCGCCCCGCCCCCTCCCGGCTGAGGCTGGGCTCCTGTTAACCCTTTGGATGCTGTCACAAAACTGCGCAGTAGAGGCGGGGAGCCAGGACTCCTGGGCTCTCTCCCCGGCTCTGGGAGGGGAGTGGGGGCTAGTGGTTAGGGCAGAGGGGGCTGGGAGTCAGGACTCCGTCCCCGGGTCTGGGAGGGGAGAGGGGTCCAGTGGTTTTGGAGGTGGTGGTGGTGGGGCTGGGAGCCAGGACTCCTGGGTTCTATTCTCCGCCAGTGTTTTGGGCAAGTCATGTTACCTCTCTGCTAGCCCGCCTAGATGTAGGGCCCCCCAGTGAGCTCCCCACCCTGGTCCCTACTGCACGGCGCCTCAACAGTCTATTATCCCTTAGGGAGCGGGGGGCAGGACCATCCCCTCCAGTTTATTCCCCATCCTCGGGTAACCCAAGGTACCCCCTCAGCACCTAGATTGGTCCATCCGTACCACAGTCTTTACTGGGGCAAGAGTAGACAAAGGTAGGAAAGGAGCCCAAGCGGCCGGGCATGGTGTTGCCCCAGGGCAGCCAGAGCCTCCCTGCTCCTCATCCAGCCTTTTCTTTCCTGTCCAGTTCAGGCACGGTGCGCCCCCCCCATACGCCCTCCCTGCCCCCAATAGATCCCTGTCCAGCTCCCTGCCACCCCCACCCCAGGCACTCCTTGTGCCCAGATTGCTGGGTCACACCCACCCACGCTGCCCTTCCCTGATCCCAGCCAGGATTGGCAAGTGCCCGGGTCCAAAGGTGCCCTGGGAGGCTGGGAACTAGCTGCTGAGAGGAAAAGCGGGGAGCAATGCCCAGCCTTCAAAATAGAACCCAGGAGTCCTGGCTCCCAGCCTCCCTACTCTAACCACTAAACTCCACTCCGCTCCCTGAGCCAGGGATAGAACCCAGGAGTCCTGGATCCCAGCCCACCTGTTCTAACCCATTAGGCCCCAATACTCCACTGCTGCACTAGGGGGTGCTATGCTGCAGGGGAAGGGGCTCAGTGGAGGGGCAGGTTTCAGAGGAACAGCCGTGTTAGTCTGTATTCGCAAAAAGAAAAGGAGTACTTGTGGCACCTTAGAGACTAACCAATTTATTTGAGCATGAGCTTTCGTGAGCTACAGCTCACTTCATCAGCTGTAGCTCACGAAAGCTCATGCTCAAATAAATTGGTTAGTCTCTATAGTGGAGGGGCAGTCTCCCCTGGCCGTCACTGCTGGCCCTGATACCCCAGTGCACTGCTTGGGGGCGCTGTGCTGCAGGGAGTGGGGGCTCTCCCCTGGCCATCAGTGCCGGCCCCAGTGCTAAGTAAAGTCCTGCAGAGAGAAATCCTACAAAACCCTGTGCAACAATTACAGCCGTGGCCATCTTCACATCCTCCCCGGTGTTCTCGGCTCCGATAGGCCTCTCAGTAGACAAGCGTCGCTAGCGGGATGGTTCCTCCTGGGGTTTCCCTTGGGTCTTCCCTCTTTGATATTGTAGCCCTGACTACACCTGACACATAAGAACGGCCACACTGGGTCAGACCAAAGGGCCATCTAGCCCAGTATCCTGTCTGCGACAGTGGCCAGTGCCAGGTGCCCCATTGGGAATGAACAGAACAGGGAATCAGAGAGTGATCCATCCCCTGTAGTTCTCCCAGCAAACAGAGGCTCGGGACACCATCCCTGCCCATCCTGGCTAATAGCCATTGATGGACCTATCCTCATGAACTTATCTAGTTCTTTTTCAAACCCTGCTATAATCTTGGCTTTCACAACATCCTGTGGCAAGGAGTTCCACAGGCTGAGTGTGCATTGCATGAAGAAATACTTCCTCTTGTTTGTTTTAAACCTGCTGACTATTTATTTCATTGGGTGACCCCAAGCTCTTGCATTATGAAAAGCAGTAACCAACACTTCCTGATTTACTTTCTCCACACCAGTCATGGTTTTACAGACCTCCATCATATCCCCCCTGAGCTGTCTCTTTTCCAAGCTGAAAAGTTGTAATCTCTCCTCATACAGAAGCCGTTCCAGACCCCTCATCATTTTTGTTTCCCTTTTCTGAACCTTTTCCAATTCCAGTCTAATTTTTTTGAGATGGGGCGACCACATCTGCACGCAGTATTCAAGGTGTGTGCGTACCATGGATTTTGTCATGGAGTGTGGGTCCCAGGTCACCACTCCCCCTCCCTGCTGCGTCACAGATTTATATAGAGGCAACATGATATTTTATGTCTTATTATCTCTCCCTTTCTTAATGATGCCCAACCTTCTGCTGGCTTTTTTGACTGTCGCTGCACATTGAGTGGAAGTTTTCAGAGAACTCTCCGCACTGACTCCCAGATCTCTCTCTTGCCTGGTAACAGCTAATTGAGGCCCCATCATTGTATATGTAGAGCTGGGATGATGCTTTCCAACGTGCATCACTTTTCATTAATCAACATTGAATTTCATCTGCCAGTTTGTTGCCCAGTCACCCACTTTCGGGAGATCCCTTTGTAGCTCTTGGCAGTCTGCCTGCAACTTAACTAACTTGAGTAGTTTTGTATCATCTGCAAATTTTGCCACCTCACCGTTTATGCATGAAGGTGTGTCACGGACTCACAGGCCCCTGCAAGCTCTCTCGGCTCTGTAGGATCCCCGGGAGGAACTCCCCTCCGTCTGACAGCCCTTCTCAGGGTTCACTCTCTGTTGGGGGCTAAGCCCTGGGTTCCACCATCTCCTGGAACTGCACCTCTCAGAGCCTCCAGCCCGCCTGGCTCCCTTTGTGAGCCCCCTTGGGGGGTCCCCTTGCTCTGGCTACCTGGGGCCACCCCCACCAGATGGAGCGATGCCCCCCGATCTCCAGTCTGCAGGGACTCTCAGCCAGCGTAAAACAGGAGGGTTTATTGTATGGCCGAACCCAGCCTCGGCAGTACTCAGGGGCCTCGGGGCTGGCCAGTCTCAGCACCTTCCAGCTGGTCTGTCCCAGTCCAGGTGTGTCTGTCCCAGTCCAGGTGCAGCCAGACCCCTCTTTGTCCCCAGTCCAGAAGCAACTTCCTTCCAGCTGATCCCCCTATATCACCTTCCCCACAGCCCCTCCTCCGCCCTGCGTCTTCCTTCCGCACAAACAGATCACCGGGGCCCTCTCTCTTCCGTCCTTTGTCCTCCCACTGGCCAGAACTGCCCGGCTCCCAACACAGGCTGGGCCTCTGGGTCACCAGTTGCTGAGATCTATCATGTCCAGGCCGTTGTCTGGGGTCCAGGCTGCTAGGTGAGATCACACCTGGCCCTCTGTACCGGCAAACCCTCACTCCCACCACCTCGTGACACACACGGCAGCGCACAGGGGAAACTGAGGCACGCACAGTACTCATGCACAACACGAAGAAAATGCCCCGCTTCGTCACAAGGCGTCAACCCGCTTTTCCTTAGCTGCACTTCCACACCCCATGATTATTGGTCTGTCCTGTTTTTCATAGGTTGTTTGTAGTTCCTTTTCGTCTCACGTGCAGCTACGCATGGCAGGTACCCTGCGGTCAGGACAGACATTTAAAGATGTTACAATCGGGCGGCAGTTGGTTTTGGACAATATCGTGTGTCTATTGCAATCCATTTTCCCATAACCTCACCTGTTGGCACAGCTTATGCCGTAACCTTTGGTCTTAGCGGTTATTGCTAGGTCACGCAATCATCTTAAGCCTCTGGCCTAGTCTGGCGAAGCTAAAATCGTACAGATCTCAGCCTGTAGGCCTTGCTATTAACCGTGCTTTACTAATACCTAATACACACTCCTCACGCCTTCTTATCTATCCTATACTGCGCTAATCCTGCAACTCCAGTCTAAGGAGCATCCGTTGATTGTATAGGAAATAACAAATCCATTGGCCGTACCATCACATAATACACTGAGAAACGGAGGATATGAAGGCTCCACACATAATCGGGGTGTAGTGAGCAGAGCGGCCTCCCTCTGGACTTGAGAGCAAGGGACCACTATATTTCCCCTGGTGGGAGGAGCCAAATGGGCCCCGCCCCCTTCCCAGAAGTACCGGGGCGGGGCAGGAAGTATAAAGGGAGGGCCCTGCAGGGGAAGGAGGCAGATGTCTCCAGCCTGCTGCTGAATGCAGAGCTGACTCTGTGCTGTGCCCTTCCCCCGGGGAAAATGAACCCTGGAGATGTGGTGCCAGGATTGTCGTCTGCAGTGTACCCCACGGAGACAAAGGACCCCTGGACTGCGGAACCCGCCCCCCACCCACCCAAGCTGTGGTAGGAAGTAGCCCAAGGACACCAGACTTTTGCCTGGTTTTGTTGCTGGAGCACAGGCTGGTGTGATTGGGTAGGATCCCCACTGACCCAGTTGTGGCACTTCATATTCTTAAGTGAGATATGCTTTTGATATGAATATGGCATTACTAAGTTGTATTTTATGCAAGATGGGTCATGTAAGATATCATTGGAAAGATTATGATTTACTGAATGTGATTATCCTGTTTGTATGCATGGGTCATTTCTGTATCAGTCAATATTCCTAACTTTAATGTACCAATTACAAAAATGTTTGCACCTGAGGAACGCCCACACACAAAATGCCATGAGTCTGGCTGGTTGGCCAATGATCCGTTTGGGGGAACAATAGGATTTTGAAGATGCTAATCTCCCACCTTCCTCAGATGTTTCCTGGGATGCTGCAAACAACCTTTGACTTATGGCTGCTTTGACAAGGCAGGGTCATGTGATAATATCACCTGGTACTGGACTCCATCTTGGACTGATAGTAGTTTTCCACTTGTAGGAGGTGGGGATCAAACTGGGAAACAAAGGATTCCCCCCTTATGTAAATCCTATTTAAGGCTGGGGAGTGAGATAATCAGGGTTGGTTCTTCACTGAATCCCTGCCCAAGCTGACTGCTGAAAACACCTAAAACTGATCTGGGGAGGAAAGGACTGAACCCAGGCTAGAAGGTGTTTGGCCTGTGAAAGAAATACCTGGAGCTTGAAGTTGCAAGCAAGAGGAATTTGTCTTCAAGAAACTCTGCAACCTGCTGAAAACAACATTGAGGGTGAGAAATTACTGCTTGTAGCCAGTTTCTACTGTGTATTAAACTATAGTTTGCATGTTTGTTTTATTTGCTCAGTAATCTGCCTTTGATCTGTTTGCTATCCCTTAAAATCACTTAAAATCTATCCTTTGTAGTTAATAAACTTGTTTTGTTGTCTCAAAACCCAGTTTGTGGAAGTCATTACTGGCGGGTGGGGGGACAACGCTGTGCATATCTGCCTCCACATTGAGGGAGGAGGCAAATTTCAATTAGCTTATGCAGTACAGTTCTCTGTGCAGTGCAAGACAATACAGTTTTGGGTTTGTACCCTGAGAGGGTGTGCACCTGAGCACAGGTCAATTCCTTAGCTGAAAGCTTTCCCGTGTAGGGCTGGTTTCAGTGTCTGTGTCTTTCTGCAGCTGGGTGTGTCCCTACCTGTGTGTGTGTGCTGGAGAAGGCTTGAGGGCCTGGCTCTGCAGGACAGGGTGAGGGATCCCAGGCTGGTGGAACGGGTGGGCTCTGTGGTACCCCAGTACATCAGGTGGCATCCCCAGAGTGGGGGACAACCTGTCACACCAATGTTGGAACCATTCACCGTTATTTACTCCTTGGGGAATTCTGTGCATCTGCGAATGCGCAGAATTAATCTGTCCCGCATAATCTTTATTTTTCCTGCAAAAAATATATTCTGGCTGAGAAGTGCTGCAGTTCCGCCTTTTGCCCCCCGCAGAGGCTGCTGTGGGGCCAGAACAGCCAGCTGCGGGCGGGCGCTGCCAGCCCCTGGGGGAGTGGCTCTCGCTGGGCAGAGAAGGGGAGTCTGCCTAAGGCCGCTGGTGCGGAAGGAGACTTTGCATGGGGGAACACGCACGCCGTGACCTGGCCGCAGGGCCGAGTCACGAAGAGGCAGCAGAAGCTGCTGGAGAGCGAGAGAGGCGGAGGGATGGCAGGCAGCCGCGGGAAGGGGCGTCGAGCCGTTCCCCAGAACGATCAGCAGGAGGCGCCAGCCGCGTGGCGCGTGGAGCACCCCGTCACTGAACTGTTCCAAAGCCGACAGAGGTGCTGCACGTAGGGAAGAAAAACCAAGCGCAGCAGGGCAGGGTGGGGGCGAACGGGCCTGGCAGCAGCATGGCGGAAATGTATCGGGGAGTTGGGGTGGATCACGCCCTCAGCATGAGGCAGCCATGCGATGCCGTTGCAAAACCAAAAGCAAATGCAGCCTAAAGCTGCCTTTGCAAGAGAGGGGCAGAGTGTGAGTTCCGGGCGGTGAGAGTCCCGCTCTGCTCGGCGCTGGGCAGGCCGGGAGTGCTGCGTCCAGCTCCGGTCACCGCTGTGCGGAAAGGATGTGGAGAAACTGGAAAAAGGATCCAGAGGCGAGCGACAACGATGATCAAAGGGCGGGAATGCAGCCACGTGAGCAAAGGCTGGAGGAACCGGGCATGTTTAGTTTGGAAAAGAGGAGATTAAGTGGGGTTATGATCGTGGTCTTCAAATACTTGAAAGGCTGCCATAAAAAAGATTGAGAAAAGTTGTTCCCTTGTGGGGGGGCTGTGCCTGTGGGCGAGAGCTGCGTGGAGCTGCTTGTTTGCTTCCGCATAGGAGCCGGACCTGCAGCTGGCCGCTTCCGGGGGGGCTGCGTGGTCTGCGGTGCCAGGAGAGGTAGGAAGCCTGCCTCAGCGCCCCTGCTGCACCACTGACCGGGAGCCACACGAGGTAAGCCAGACCTGCTTCCTGCACCCTAAACCCCTCATCCCCAGCCCCACTCCAGAGCCTGCACTCCCAGCCCAGAGCCCTGACCCCCTCCCACACACCAACCCCTTGCTCCGGCCCAGAGCCCCCTCCCACACCCTGGACCCCTCATTCCCTGCTCACCCCACAGCCCTTGTCCGCGGGGAAGGGGACCCCTTTGGAGCAGAAGCTTCACCCCAGCATTGCAGCTGCTGCTTCCAGACCCAGGCTCCCTGCTCAAGTACGGCCTGGTCTAACCACTCGGGCTGGGGGGATTTCCAGCCCTGCCCACCAGGTCAGATGCCATTACCCACGCCCAGGGGGCATGGGGAACACAGGGGGCTCAGCACCCACTGGACCCCATTCTCCTTTCAGGGCCAAGGATAGAACCCAGGAGTCCTGACTTCCACCCCCTTCCTGCTCTAACCAGTAGACCCCACTCCCCTCCCAGAGCCAGGGATAGACCCCATGAGTCTTGACTCCCAGCCCCCCGTACTGCCCCCTGGACTCCAAGAAAACTCAGCCCTAGAGAGGAGAGGCCCCCTGCCCCATTTCCCGCCCCCCTGAGCCAGCCAGGCCCTGCCCTGGGGCTGGATGGGAGCCTGCGCCCCCTAGAGGGGAAAGGGTTCGTGCCCCATTCCCACCCCTCTGAGCCAGTCAGTCCCTGCTCTGGGGCCAGCAGACCCCCACCATATCACCTTCCCCTACAGCCGCTCCTCCACCCTTTGTCTTCTGACCCAGCTAAACAGGCCACCTGGGCCTACTCTCTTCTGTCCTTTGTTCCTCACTGGCTGGAACCGGCTGGTCAGGTCCCTGGGGTCCTCCTTCCTTGGCCCTTTGTCCTCCCACTGGCCAGAACTGGCTACTCCCAGTCACTAGTCACTGGGGTTCCCCATCTCCAGGCCGTTGTCCGGGGTCCAGGCTGCTAGGCGACGTCACACCTGGTCCTCTCTCCAGTCCCGAGCCCCCCTGCTTCCCAGCTGGGCATCTGATATCACCGGCCCCAAGCCCCCGATCTGTCCATTGTCTTCTCTCCAGGTAAACAGGGTCGCCTAGGCCCCCTCTTCTGTCCTCTGGCCCCTCTGGCTGGAACCGGCCAGTCCGGTCACCGGGGTCCTCTCTTCACAGCCCATTGTCCTCCCACTGGCCGGACCGGCTGTGACTCCTGAGCTGGGCCTCCCGGTCACCAGTCGCTGGGGTCTCCGATTGCCAGGCCATTGGCCGGGATCCCAAGTTCCCTCGCGGGTCCCCTGTACCAACCAACTCCCTCTCCCATCACCTTGTGAAACCAATAACACCCAGGGAAACTGAGTCCCACCCCCTCTGCATGCAGCCATTGAAAAAACCAAGAAAACCCCCCACTTTGTCAGATCTCTTCCCCCTTCAAGTCTGAACTGAGCGGGGTCACTTAGCCAGTCACCTGGGGAAGTTCAGGGCCCCCGCCCCATGATAAAGCATTAGCTTAGATGTGCTGTGCTGAGGGAGGCCAGGCCTGAGGCCTGGAGAGTTTCCTGTGCTGGATTCAGATGCTCAATAAACCCTCCTGTTTTACGCTGGCTGAGAGTCGCTCCGGGCTAGAGAACAGGGGGGCATTATTCCCTCTGGGAGTGGGGACCCCGGGGGTCCAGAGCGAGGGGACTCCCTGCTGAGGCCCAGGGCAGAGACAGGCGTGCTAAGGCTCAGAGAGGTGCGGTTCCAGGAGGCGGAGGGGCCTAACCCCCGAGAGAGAGTGGACCCCTGAGAAGGCACTGAAGGGGGTTCCCCCCAGGGAGTGTATGGGGCCAAGAGTGGGCACATCCTGTGAGTCCGTGACACACCCCAATTTTGGTCACGGATTTCTTCTCCCCCATTTCTCCCATGTCCCAGGCGGGCCCCAGCCCGGCCCGTGGGTTCTGTCTGGCGGCCGCTCGGGTTGGACTAATCCCGTCTTTCTGTCTCGCCAACTTTCCCCCCAACGTTCATTCGTCCAGGTTCTCATGAAGCTGCTTGAACTTCTCACTCACCTTCGTCGGTTGAACCCACCACGAGGGGACATTGGGAGGCTCTGGTATCACAGCCTCCGCTGAGGTGGGGAGATTTGGGGGGCAGGAGAGAGGGAAGCTCTGGGGGTTTGTACAATAGAAATACAGGGCCAGGGAGGTCTAGGGAGAAAGAGGGAGAGAAAAGGGGCTTCGCTACAGAGAGAGGAGGGGGACAGAGACCTGGGGGGCAGGAAGTGCCGTTATTCCATCACCAGGACCAGATGCAGCATCCCCACACAGAGGGGGCTAGGGACTCTGTCTTAGGACGCCGGGTGGCCTGGCTCAGGGCTGGGCGATGAGCCCTGATAGGTACTACTGGGGGGATTTAGGGCCAAACGCACCCTGCCCAGTGCGGCCCTGGATGGGCGGGGAACGACCTAGATCCTAGAGGGGAGGCTGTAACCGAGGGGTGGCTGGTTTAGAGTTGATG
Source organism: Lepidochelys kempii (assembly GCF_965140285.1). Lineage (NCBI taxonomy): Eukaryota > Metazoa > Chordata > Testudines > Cheloniidae > Lepidochelys > Lepidochelys kempii. Next base: position 14,673,851 of record NC_136402.1, read on the forward strand.
GAGACCCCTGGCAGGAGCTGGCTGCGAAGTGGCAGATGGGTGGGGTGAGCGTGGCTGTGAAACGCTGGGTACTGGCCCTAAGGAAAGGGAGCGGGCAGAGTGGGAAATCCAGCCGGGAAAGGGTTAGTTATTGCGTGCTTGGCCCCACAGTGCCCCGGGCTCCCCACAGACACAGGCGGTGCTCTCCCTGTGATGCTGTATGGAGTTTGGGGGACGTGTGAGGATATTATGAATACCAATATTGTAAAATTGCAATGAGTTATGATATGCCTTGTAAGTTATCTGCAAAAATGTTATAATTTGCCAGGTATGATAATCTCGTTTCTGTGTTTGTATCACCTTTGTATTGTAAGCTATATTATAGTATGTCTGTAGTTCCAAACTTGTGTTGTGTATCTGGATGACACCCCCAGATAGCCTGGCATCAGCACTGCCTAGCCTGCTTGATGGCCCATCAAGGGCCATCAGCTATACAACTGACCCACTGAGAGAGAAGGCAAGGGATACACCTTATGACTCAGCAAGGCATGCAGCAGGGATTTCCCTACACCCCCTGTGAATTTCCCTAACACCTCCCCAGTTGTGAACTAGTTATGTGCAGTGTTGCCAATTTAATCACTGGTTGGAAATTTGAATTGAAATTGAAACATTAATACACACTTTGAAAGCTTATCCAGTATATGATAGAATCATAGAATATCAGGGTTGGAAGGGCGTCTGCTCTCACCGTCCTCTTCCTCGGTAAGTATCGGAGACAGCCAGGGCGTGTGTCTATGTGGGGGGTGGATCTAAGACCAGGGCATGTGCTCATGGAGGGGTGGATCTGAGATCAGGGTGTGTGCCCATGGCGGGGTGGGGTGGAAATGAGACCAGTGTGCAGGATCCAGTTGCTCTGGGATCTGGTCACTAACGAGCCATCTCCTCTCCAGGCTGCTGGGTAGCTGGGCACAGGGGGCTGTGGGGAGGCGAGTGTCAGTCTGCGGGGAGGACAGTAACATCAAGGATGGAGGAGGGGAACTGAATCCTGAACCTTACCCAAAACTCAACACAAACTCCCCCTGGGCGGTCAGACCCATCCCAGTTCTTCTCTGCCCCGTCCCACCAGGGACTAACGAGGAGCCGACCTTGGCTCCCGGGGTCTGACAAAGCAGATGGGAATCATCCACTGGTTCAGTGTCCTTCCCCCCAAGGCTGGGAAGATTGTGGGGGGTGGGGGGAATGTGGATTTATTTCAGCTCATACAAACGCTAACAGCGCCCATTCATGGGCTCTAGATCCCCTCGTGGTTACCAAAATGTTCACGGTCAGTGCAGCCGTGGGGGAGAACCCCCCCCAGATCAGCCCCCGCCCCAACACCTCCCTCCCCGGCACTCACAGCCGCCCACCCCGCGATCCCAAGGCCTGGGGAAAGGTGGGTCTCTGCGCTGATGGGACGCTCAGAGCCAGGCTCTTCCCTGAGCCCAGCAGAGGGGACAGAGTCACTGGGGGGTTCCCCAGCCGGGGGGAGAAGCAGCCACTGGACATTCAGGGCTGAGGGAGGGGGGATCCCTGCCCCCTGAGAGGCTGCAGAACAGGGGGGCCTTTCCCAGGGGGATGTTCCCCCAGCTGACCCTGCTCTGGGGACACACAGAGGAGTCAGGGCTCAGAGGATGCCCAGCTGGCTCCTGCCCCAGCGCTGAATTCACTCCCCACCAACCTGGATAATTAAACCCATAACAAATGCCTGGTCATGGGGCGAGGGGCCCAGTCGCTGAGTCACCATTTCAGCCTCTTCCCACCCGGGCCTGGGTGCTGGTTCCGTCCCTCCCCAGCCCCAGCCCACACTTGATTTCATCCCACAGAGGGAACCGACCCAGCTGGGCCCCAGCAGCCGGATCCCCCCATGATGGAGCCGGAGGGAGAAGGTGAGCCGGAGAAATGGAACAATTCATCCCCCAGGGAACAGGGCTCCCCGCTCCGACACCCACAGGGCCAGTTGGGCTGTTTGGAGGGGGATGGTCCCTGCAGACAGAGCTGATGGGCTCATTTCTTCTATATAGAGGGTGATGGACAGATCCATGGGGACAGACGGCCACGGGTCAGTGGGAATGTGGGTCCATGGAAAGTAGGGAGGTGGACAGATGGGAGCGTGTTTGGTGAGGGATAGAAGGATGGACTAAAACCTTGTCTACATGAAAACTGGACCTGAAATGACGAATCCCGTGTGGTTCCCAACCGCCCCCCCCCCCCCCCGCAGTGATCTCAGAGCAAGTCTGGACTGTCGGATTAGCCGTCCCATCCAGTTTGATACAGCCCCGTTTGGCAGATGAGCTCCCCTTTAGCTCTATAGACACAGGGACGTTCCTCCTCCCAAATAGGAACAGCCGCACCGAGACCGGCTCCACAGTGACTCCAGGTGTGAATGGCACCTCCTGGCCTGCCTCTGCTACAGGCAAACAGGAGGAAGTGAGCGTCCCGCCCAGGGAGGGAACAGGGTGGGGGGGGGTCCCCATTCTCCACCAACTAAAATCCATCCCTCCTCTCCCTGGGACTGACAGTGAAGATCGATGCTGAGTCAGCAGCTGGGGGCAGATCGCTGAGTCGCTGTTTCTTCCCCTCCCCAGGCCCTGGTGTACGCTGGTTCTATTCCCACAGAGGGAACCGCCCTGATCCAGCCTGGAGCGGCACCGGCTACCACCCGCCCGAGCAGAACAGGGCCAGGTACCAGGGCCGGGGCGGGAATCACCGTCCAGCCAGCCCTGGAAACAGCCTTGTGGTGCCCAGGGGCTGGGGTTGGTTGCAGGGAATGACGGGGGAGTGAATCTGGGTGGGTGAGGCCCAGACACCACAGGGAGGGGCTCATTGACATGGGGGAAGGAGAAACAGACCTACTGCCCCTCGCCCACTGCCAGGCCCTCAGCTCCCCAGATGCCTGCTGCCCTGCAGGTCACTGCCTGGGAGCTGTGGGGGGATCCCAGGGGAGGGACGGGGCTGTGGGGGCTGGGCCCTGCTGGGTGCACAGGGGCTGGGGCAATGAGCCCCCTCCCTGGGCCTCATGATCTCCCCCTGGTAATAGGGGTGATCATTATCCAGAATTCCCTCTGCTCTTGCTTGCCCTCCCCCACCCCCCACAGATGTTTTGCTGCCTCTGGCTGCTCCCTGGGCACCACGGGGTCGGGGGAGCAGCGGGTTACGTCCCAGCCTCCCCCAGTGCGCACTGCCTGGCTGTGATTGGCAGCAGCCGAGATACCCCAGGGATGGGCTCACTGCGCAGCAGACAGGCCGGGGCAGAGGCACCTGTGGGGGTAAACTGAGGGGGTCCTACGGGGACAGGGAGCTGGGGTGGTTCCCTGTCGTGGGGGGCCTGGGACCCTGCGTCTCTGACTGTCACAGTCCCCTGGCCAGGCCCTTGGGTGCCGGGTGGCTCAGGGGGGCAGTTCACCCACTCTCTTTGGCCCCCAGCTGCTGATCTCCCCGTCTGAGCCGCCGAGTGACTCTCCCCTTCCCCCAGCAGCAGCCCCCCGGGATGCCCAGCTTTCACCCACGCAGACATCGCCCGCCTGGCGCTGAGCGCCATGGTCCTGCTCATCGTGGGGCTGATCCTGGCTGAGGCCCACTACAGCCGCCCGAGGCTGGTGTCCTAGGTGAGGTGACCCCCACTTCTGTGCCCCTTGCTGCCCCCAGGGGCTGGGTCTAGTGCGACATGGGCCCCTCTAACCTGCCATCTCTCTGCACCCCCAGGAGCCAGGATCCAGCCGTTCAGAGAAGAAAATCTCCCCGGAGGACGAGCTGCTCCCCCTTGGGGGGCTGAAACGCCGGCACAAAACCTCCTGCTCCCAAACACCCCTGCCTCGGTGAATCCCCCCCTCAACAGCTCCTGACCTGACAGCAACACCCCAGGATTGAACCCCAAACCCCGCGATCACCAGCCCCCGCAGCACCAGTTAGAGGAACTGCCCCTGTGCTGGGCTCATTGGGCTCCCCGCAGAGCAGCCCCTGGACAGCGCCAAACGGGCCAGTCTCTGCCCAGGGCTGTCAGTGGACAGCGGGGAGGCTGCATCTTGCATGGCACTGGAATAATGGCACTTATTGCCCCCGCCCACGCTGTTCATCCCCCTCCTGTCTCTGCAGCGGGGTCCCCCAGCCTCTTTTCTCTCCCCCTTTCTCCCTAGACCTCCCCTGCCCTGTATTTCTATTGTGCAAACCCTCAGAGTTTCCTGCTCCCCTGCCCCCAAATCTCCCCACCGCAGGGGGGGCTGTGATACCGGAGCCTCTCAATGTCCCCCCCGTGGTGGGTTTAGCCGACGAAGGTGAGTGAGAAGTTCAGGCAGCCTCACGAGAACCTGGACGAATTAACTTTGTGGGGAAAGTCGGTGAGACACAAAGACGGGATTTGTCCAACCCAAGCGGCCACCAGACAGACCCCACGGGCTGGGCTGGGGCCCGCCTGGGACATGGGAGAAGTTGGGGAGCAGAAATCTGTGACCCAAAATTGGGGTGTCAGAAACGAGGCCTCATTGGTGGATAAAATATTGCGGGGACGGGCTGTGCCACCCACCTCCCTTTGGGGCCTTGAAGCAAGAGACTCGCTTCACCCTCCTGGCTGCCACCCCCCGTTTCCTGGGCCCCCCGGGCCGTCCTGACCCTGCTCCGTGGAGACGTCCTGAGCAGAGTGGCTGGAGAGAAGGACCGTGACACCATCGCTCCTCCCCTGGCTGAACCCCCAACCCAGGAGGAAATGGGGTTGGACTTTTCACAGCTCCACCATCTCCTCTGCCCCCAGGACAGTCGCTAGCGTCTCCAGGGCCAGCGGGGAGATGCCCAAACCCGGGGGATTTTCCAGCTAGAGACTCGCTCCAGCGAATGGGGCCGGGGCTGGAACAAACCCCTCGTTTCACACGGCGCCTGCCACGGCTCCCTGGTTCCTGCTCTGCTAGGTCTGTCACAGCCGGTCCCAGGGGTCAATGGGGGGTTTGCCGTGGGGCTGAGCAGGCTGTGGGCTCTGGACCCTGCCCCGGCCCGTGATTAACCCTGTTCAATGTGGGGCAGGAGCTGGGGCGTGTTGGCACCTCCAGCCCTTTATTGCGTCTCCATGAACACAACAGGGCCCAGAGTGATTTAGCTGCCAGACCTTCTGGGCCCACCAAAGGCGGGTGTTTGGGGGGAGCCAGCTGGGGGGAGCCGGGAATTTGAGGGAAGTAGGTTGGGGATGTTGGGAGGGGGGTTGGGGGGAGAGGGGTCGGGATGGGTGCAGGAGTTTGAGGATAGACAGGCCCCCCGCAAAGGTCAGAGCCGGGGGCCAGGATTGTTTGGGGGTGTGAGGGGGGAGGAGGCAGACAGTGCCCCCCAGAAGGGAGCTGCCATTTCCACCCCTCGGCAGCTTCCCCTTCTCACTACCCCCCTCCTACTCCTGCCCCCTCAGTCCTGGGTCCCTCACTTTCTTTCCCCTCAGTCTCCTGCCTCCACAACACCATACAACCCCCTCTGCCCCAGGGAGGGAGGTCGGGATGTATGAGGGGATAAGGGATGGGGATAGGGCAGAACGGGGGAGGGGACAGGGGCGTGAGAGGACACAAGGGTGGTGAAGGGACATGGGACAGGGGGCAGAATTGGGGGGATGGGGACCTAATGGGGGGGACAGGGGATGGGACTGTCACGGAGACCCCGGGCAATGCTCTGGAACTGCTCCCTACGATGACAGGCAGGACTCTGGGGAAGTCTCCTCTCTGTGAGCAGCCTGGCTCCAGGGCAAGAAACTCACATGGCTACCACCTTCCTGGGTCTGACCTCGGAGCATTCAGCATCCCCTGCCCCTCTGTGCGCTTCCCACAGCGGGTCTGCCCAGGCGGGGTCCTGCCCCCCAACTTTGCAGTCAGACGTGACTCTCAGCCCTGGTCTACACTAGGAGCTGAGGTTGAATTTAGCAGCATTAAATCGATTTAACCCTGCACCTTTTTTTCGACTGAAAGGATTCTTAAAACCGATTTCTTTACTCCACCCCGACAAGGGGATGAGCGCTGAAATTGGCCTTGCTGAGTCGAAATTGGGGTAGTGTGGAGGCAATTCGACAGTACTGGCCTCCAGGAGGTATCCCAGAGTGCTCCATTCTGACCGCTCTGGATAGCACTCTCAACTTAGATGCACTGGCCAGGTAGACAGGAAAAGACCCGCAAACTTTTGAGTCTCATTTCCTGTTTGGCCAGCGTGGCAAGCTGCAGGTGAGTGCAGAGCTCATCAGCAGAGGTGACCATGATGGAGTCCCAGAATTGCAAAAGAGCTCCAGCATGGACCGAACGGCAGGTATGGGATCTGATGGCTGTATGGGGAGAGGAATCCGTGCTATCAGAACTCCGTTCCAGTTTTCGAAATGCCAAAACATTTGTCAAAATCTCCCAGGGCATGAAGGACAGAGGCCATAACAGGGACCCGAAGCAGTGCCGCATGAAACTTAAGGAGCTGAGGCAAGCCTACCAGAAAACCAGAGAGGCAAACGGCCGCTCCAGGTCAGAGCCCCAAACGTGCTGTTTCTATGACGAGCTTCATGCCATTTTAGGGGGTTCAGCCACCACTACCCCAACCGTGTGCTTTGACTCCGTCAATGGAGAGGGAGGCAACACGGAAGCAGGTTTTGGGGACGAGGAAGATGATGATGATGAGGTTGTAGATAGCTCAGAGCAAGAAAGCAGAGAAACCGGTTTTCCCGACAGCCAGGAACTGTTTCTCACCCTGGACCTGGAGCCAGTACCCCCCGAACCCACTCAAGGCTGCCTCCCAGACCCACCAGGTGGAGAAGGGACCTCTGGTGAGTGTACCTTTTTAAATAGTGTACATGGTTTAAAAGCAAGTGTGTTTAATGATTAATTTGCCCTAGCATTCACAGCCAGTACAGCTACTGGAAAAGTCTATTAACATGTCTGGGGATGGAGCGGAAATCCTCCAGAGACATCTCCATAAAGCGCTCCTGGATGTACTCCCAAAGCCTTTGCAAAAGGTTTCTGGGGAGGGCAGCCTTATTTCCTCCACCATGGTAGGACACTTTACCATGCCTGACCAGTAGCACGTAGTCGGAAATCATTGTAGAACAAAGCATTGCAGTGTATGTTTGCTGGCGTTCAAACAACATCCTTTCTTTATCTCTCTGTGTTATCCTGAGGAGAGTGATATCATTCATGGTCACCTGGTTGAAATAGGGTGCTTTTCTTCAGGGGACATTCAGAGGTGGCCGTTCCTGCTGGGCTGTTTGCCTGTGGCTGAACAGAAATGTTCCCCGCTGTTAGCCATGCGGTGGGGAGAGGGGTTAGCCACATGGTGGGGAGAGGCAAAATGAGACCTTGTAACGAAAGCACACATGCTATGTATGTAATGTTAACAGCAACCGTGAAAGAGTGTACCCATTGTTCTATAAAATGTGTCTTTTTAAATACCACTCTCCCTTTTTTTTCTCCACCAGCTGCATGTGTTTCAAGGATCACAGGTCTTCTCCTTCCCAGAGGCTAGTGAAGATTAGAAGGTGAAAAAAAAGCACTTGCGATGAAATGTGCTCTCTGACCTCATGCTGTCCTCCCACACTGACAGAGCACAGATGAATGCATAGAGGCAGACAACGTTAGAGTGCAGGAAAGCACAAAATGACGGGGAGGAGAGGTGGCAGGCTAAAGAGAGGGCTGAAGCTGAAAGATGGCGGCAGCGTGATTAGAGGAGGCAGGATTCAATGCTGAAGCTGCTGGAGGATCAAACTAATATGGAGCACAGACCACCGCTACAGCCCCTCTGTAACCAACCGCCCTCCTCCCCAAGTTCCATAGCCTCCTCACCCAGACATCCAAGAATGCGGTGGGGGGGCCTCCGGCCACCCAGCCACTCCACCCCAGAGGATTGCCCAAGCAACAGAAGGCTGGTATTCAATAAGTTTTAAAGTGCTGTGTGGCCTTGTCCTTCCCTCCTCCACCACCCGTCCCGGGTTATCTTGGCAGTTATCCCCCTATATGTGTTATGAATTAATAAAGAATGCATGAATGTGAAGGAACAATGACTTTATTGCTTCTGCAAGTGGTGATCGAAGGGGAAGGGGAGGGTGGTTAGCTTACAGGGAAGTAGAGTGAACCAAAATGGGGGGCGGGTTTCATCAAGGAGAAACAAACAGAACTTTCACACCGTAGCCTGGCCAGTCATGAAACTGGTTTTCAAACTTCTCTGATGTGCACGGCGCCCTCCTGTGCTCTTCTAACAGCCCTGGTGTCTGGCTGTGCGTAAGCAGCGGCCAGGCGATTTGCCTCAACCTCCCACCCCAGCATAAATGTCTCCCCCTTACTCTCAGAGATATTGTGAAGTGCACAGCAAGCAGTAATAACATTGGGAATATTGGTTTCGCTGAGGTCTAACTGAGTCAGTAAACTGCATCAGCGTGCTTTTAAATGTCCAAATGCACATTCTACCACCATTCTGCACTTGCTCAGCCTGTAGTTGACCAGCTCCTGACTGCTGTCCAGACTGCCTGTGTATGGCTTCATGAGCCATGGCATTAAGGGGTAGGCTGGGTCCCCAAGGATAACTATAGGCATTTCAACATCCCCAAGGGTGTTTTTCTGGTCTGGGAAGAAAGTCCCTTCCTGCAGCTTTTGAAACAGACCAGAGTTCCTGAAGATGCGAGAGTCATGTACCTTTCCTGGCCATCCCACATTGATCTTGGTGAAACATCCCTTGTGATCCACCAGTGCTTGCAGCACTATTGAAAAGTACCCCTTGCAGTTTATGTACTCACTGGCTTGGTGCTTTGGTGCCAAGATAGGGATATGGGTTCTGTCTATGGCCCCACCACAGTTAGGGAATCCCATTGCAGCAAAGCCATCCACTATGACCTGCACATTTCCCAGGGTCACTACCCTTGATATCAGCAGATCTTTGATTGCGTTGCCTACTTGCATCACAGTGACCCCCACAGTAGATTTGCCTACTCCAAATTGATTCCTGACTGACCGGTAGCTGTCTGCGGTTGCAAGCTTCCACAGGGCTATTGCCACTCGCTTCTCAGCTGTGAGGGCTGCTGTCATCTTGGTATTCTTGCGCTTCAGGGCAGGGGAAAGCAAGTCACAAAGTTCCATGAAAGTGCCCTTACGCATGTGAAAGTTTCACAGCCACCGGGAATCGTCCCAGACCTGCAACACTATGCGATCCCACCAGTCTGTGCTTGTTTCCCGGGCCCAGAATCGGTGTTCCACAGCATGAACCTGCCCCATTAGCACCATGATGCCCACATTGCCAGGGCCCGTGCTTTGAGAGAAGTCTGTGTCCACGTCCTCATCACTCTCGTCACTGCGCTGACGTCGCCTGCTCACCTGGTTTCGCTTTGGCAGGTTCTGATGCTGCATATACTGCTGGATAATGCGTGTGGTGTTTAATGTGCTCCTAATTGCCAAAGTGATCTGAGCGGGCTCCATGCTTGCCGTGGTGTGGCGTCCGCACGGAAAAAAGACGTTGTTGCCGGCACCCAGTGCCGAGAGACAAAACAACAGCAGGGGTTCGTTACCCAGTATGCGTCACCGAATAATCACAACGGGGTGGAGAAGCAGAAAAGTTTATTTGCAGCTGCAAACTAGGTACAGGGAGAATAGAATCTCAAATCCTGCACACCGAGCAGGAAGTTACACAGGCTTTTATACATCCTTTCTTCAGCATACTTATCCAATAACAAGCTGCCCTAAGTTTCCATATAGCCAGCCAATCCAGTTACCAGCTAGTTCCCTTGTTCTCTGTATCATTTGTTAAACCATACATAAAGCTGCTTTATTCAGCATTGTTCTTCCATATCTGCCCTGTTTGGCCTTGTTTAGTTTCAGGCAGTCTGACTCTGCAACATATTGTTGCAGATCCTCAGCATAGCTGCTGCGAGTGCCTCCAGGCGAGGGGGCCAAGGACACTTGGGCCTAGTGCGAGGGGGCTTCATCGACACTCGTGGTCTTCCATCCCCTCGAGTTACCTAGTGGCCATGCCCCAGTGTCCCCAACAACTCCCTCCTTTGAGAACACTCAACAGCCTGGGGTCTGAGTTTTCTCACTTGGGCTACTTATTTCTTTACGATAGGATTTTGCATAAGCACTTTGTGATAGCCCTGAAGAGAATGACTTATTAACTTTTGCAAAAGGGCCCTGACACATGAGACTGCACAGCATAATACCATTAATACAAGCAATACAGGAAAGAGAAGTTTCAATAACAGGCTAAATAAACCACCAAGCCAAGATGACAAACCCCAGCCTGAAAACAAGGTTTGCAACCAATCGCTCTCGGGGGCAGTATAGGCAACCTGTGCTCCGGCTCGGGCATGGGCCTCAGCCTGTACCACCTTTTCATAGATCTCATAACTGCTATCATTTACAGATACACACCATCGGGGCGCGACGAGGGCAGAAACCCCTCCTTGGGGTGCCAAGAGATAGTCCAAAGCCAGCCTGTTTTGGAGGGAAAACGTCCTGAGCTGCTGTACCTCTTTATTTAATGTTTTTACTGCTGACCCTAAATCACTAACCGAGTCCTCTAACTCTAAGGCAACTTTCTCAAGTACCATTTGCAGCCTTACAGTATAGCGGCCTATGCGTGCCATGGCTGGCCCGGTAAACAGTGGCGCTATTCCCAGTACAGAGCACCCTACAAGCTTCTCGGTTGTGAGGGAATTCTTCACATTGCCCTCCAATGCTGTAGTCAGTCGCCGCAGGGTCTTTTCTCATGACTCAACAGAGGTGTCTCGGGCATTTCTAATCTTTCCTTTGGGCGTGTGGCAGTTATGGACAGATGAGGAACTCCATGAGCTATATAACAGCTACCTGTCCAGTTGGCTGGCAGCACCTTGTAAGCCTTTCGGCCACATACAAAATAGTGACCCTGTAGGGCCCAGGAAGGACTGTTTCTTAAGGGGGTTCCTGGGATCTTTAAGGCTGCTTTGGCTGCTTTTCCAAACGGTTCATATGCCCCTAAAGGGGCATCCCATCCTCCTGACTGGGTACAAGTGGGGGCGTTTCTAATTGTGCCGTTCAAATTACACTCGCCATAGGGACCACTACAAACACACCATTGGCTTGCTACATTGGAGATATTAACTGGATGGCAAGTTATATTTCCAAACCCCTCTTTTGTGGTAAGATTATTTGTAACAGTTTCCCTAAAAGGGGTGGAACCATTACACCCACATTGCTGGCCTCCCCTTTTGGTCTTGATCCAACACCCATCAGCCCACTGTGTAATAACACAGGAGCTTTTTCCCACAGGACGCCCATAGTGATCAGATTGGTTTGGGGTAAAACATAACACTCCCTCAGTGAGTACTGTAACCAAATACTCCTGGTCCTGATAGGTGACTTGCTGTAAAGAGGTCTTGTTCCAGAACGGTGACTTCGTTCTTTGGTGGTGGCTAATTCTGCTAGGGTCAGGGGCAGCATGTCAAGGGGCATTCCCGTTCTGGGGGACAGTGGAGTCAGAGCACACACCCAGCAATCAGTCTGGTTTGTTAAAGTGGCGACATGGTGCGCAAGCGAAACAAAGGAGTTATGCTCCCGATATGCACAGTTTGGAAATACCAATACAGAGAATAACAATGTTACCCAATTAATTATCACCAGAGTCTTCCCAACCCAGGGTCTCCAGTACCTGGGTGGCCCATTTTAGCGTTAAGATGCCCGCTATTTGTGTCTTTTAAACAGTAGCTTTAGCTCGAGATCGTCACTAGATGAGGAGTCAGCAGGCTGGACGGTCCACTGTTCTGCTGACGAGGGGGCGGGTACTGCCTTCAGACGAGATTGATGGATCCAGTTCTTGTGTCCCTCGATCTTTGCCGCTGTATGGGAAATCAGCAGGACGGTATAGGGTCCTTTCCACTTTTCCTGGAGATGCTCGTCTTTCCAGGTGCGAACAAACACAGAGTCACCGGGCTGTAAGGAGTGGACAGGAGAGTCTAAGGGGAGAGGCTGGGAATCCTTGGTATACCTGTGAAGAGACAAGAGAACAGCAGACAGGGAACACATATACTGTGACAAAAAACCATTACCCAGCTCCCATTCCCCTGACAGAACCGGGTGCCATTCATAGGCCATGCCCTTCCAAACATAATTTCAAAGGGACTGAGCCCTAATGTACCCTTTGGGAGAACGCGGATACGGAGTAGGACGAGGGACAAAGCATCAGGCCATCGCAGTGAGGCTTCTTGGCACACTTTTGAGAGATGCCGTTTAAGGGTCTGATTGGTCCGCTCCACGACCCCACTGGCTTGCGGTCTCCAGGGCGTATGGAGTTTCCAGGGGATCTGTAAGGCATGTGAGATGCTTTGAATGGTTTGTGACGTGAAATGTGTCCCGTTGTCAGATTCCATCCACAGGGGGAGTCCAAAGCGAGGAATGATCTCCTTAACAAACTTGAGGGCCACTGTCCTGGCAGTGCAGTTACGGCATGGGAAGGCTTCTGGCCATCCGCTGAACCGATCCACTATAACAAGGAGATATTTGAACCCTTGGGTCCGGGGAAACTCAGTAAAGTCTATTTGCCACACTTGTCCGGGGCCCGGAGTGGGTTCCAGGGCAGCTGGTGGCACAGGATGTCCCGGTCGGGGGTTATTCTTTTGGCAGACTAAGCAGTCCGCTTGTACCTGGGCAGCCAGAGGTCGGAGTCCGGAAGTGATAAAGTATTTTCCCATTAGCTGGATAAGTGCTTCCCTGCCAGCATGAGTGGTTTGATGTAGTTTCTGCAGCACAGGCTGGATCAGGCCCTTTGGTAAGAGGACCTTCCCTTCTGGGGAATGGAGCCATCCCTCCTTTTCCCGGAGACCGAGTTTGTCAGTTAGCTGTCTCTCCTCCCCAGAGAACTGAGGGGTTGGAAGCTCCCCTACTGATGGGACAAGGGCATGCATATGGGCGTTCTCAGTCTGAGGGGATGGCAGGGTGGCAGCATGCTTAGCCTCTCTGTCTGCCCGGGCGTTACCTCTGGCCACATCTTGATCCTCCCTCTGATGGGCTTTACAGTGTACCCCCGCCACTTCCAAGGGGAGTTGTACGGCTTCTAGGAGCCGGAGGATTTGGGGCTCCTACTTGACTGGGGAGCCTTGGGCTGTCAGCATTCCCCTTTGCTTCCACAGGCCAGCATGAGCACGCAGCACACCAAAAGCATACTTTGAATCGGTAAAAATCTTGACCCGCTTTCCTTTTGACAGTTCAAGTGCACGGGTCAGGGCTATTAGTTCGGCAAGCCGGGCAGAGGTCCCAGCAGGCAAACCTTCAGCTTCCACAGTGTCATGGAGCGTCACAACAGCATAACCCGCCCTCCTTTGCCCATCTATTACAGTACTGCTACCATCAGTGTACCACTCATAATCTGCATTTGGGAGGGGTACATCCTTTAAATCCGGACGGCTGGAGTACTGGGCATCTATGATCTCTGAACAGTCATGTTTCTGTTCCTCTGTTTCTGGCAAGAGAGTGGCTGGGTTAAGGGAGGGGCAAGGCTGTAAGGTGACGTCAGAGTTCTCTAACAGCTTAGCCTGGTACCGAGCAATGGAGCCTGGGTGAGCCAAAGCCCTCCCTTTGCAGCCAATAAGGCTCGGACCATATGGGGAGTATAGATTTGCATAACCCCTCCCAATGTTAGCTTCTCGCTTCCTCAAGCAATAGGGCAGTAGCTGCGACCGCCCATAAACATGCCGGCCAATCCTTTCCAACCTGATCCAGTTGCTTAGAAAAATAAGCCACGGGACGTCTCCATGCTCCTAACAGCTGTGTAAGCACGCCTAGGGCCACCCCCTTTCGTTCATGTATATACAACTGAAATGGCTTAGAGAGATCTGGCAGGCCCAGAGCCAGGGCTTCCATCAATTTTCTTTTCAGGATTTTAAATGCCCTGTCAGCCTCTGGGGTCCAATAGAAGGGGTCACGATCTGCTCCTTTTACACAGTCGTACAGGGGTTTAGCCCACAGTCCAAACTCTGGGATCCATATCCTGCAAAAGCCTGCCGTACCCAGAAATGTCCTGAGCCCCTTACGATTACTTGGGGTAGGAACTTGACAGATAGCTTCCTTTCTTTTTTTTTTTCGCTTGAAAGCTGACGCTCCCCTTGCCTTAGCTGTAACCTGATTCCGCTCTACCTCAGACAACAGGGTTCTCAGGAGAATATTACAGTCATAGAATCATAGAATATCAGGGTTGGAAGGGACCTCAGGAGGTCATCTAGTCCAACCCCCTGCTCAAAGCAGGACCAATCCCCAACTAAATCATCCCAGCCAGGGCTTTGTCAAGCCTGACCTTAAAAACTTCTAAGGAAGGAGATTCCACCACCTCCCTAGGTAACGCATTCCAGTGCTTCACCACCCTCCTTGTGAAAAAGTTTTTCCTAATATCCAATCTAAACCTCCCCCACTGCAACTTGAGACCATTACTCCTCGTTCTGTCATGTGGTACTGAAGGGTTCATGTTTAGCTATTCCACCTGGAAGCAGGCGGGGCACACCCTGACTGTTTTGTAGAAGCAATGCACACATTGCTCTATCCAAGGACAAGGGCTAGATATGAACCATGAGAACTTGATTGTTGGGACAGTAACTGTGGAAAGCTTTCTTAGCCTGGGCTCAAGGCCTGAGAACCAGGATTGTAGTAGATAAAGGATGGTAAATAAGTATATTAATCAACGTCATACATTCCTTTGTGTATCTTTTTGCGGTAGCAGTGTGTAATGCTTAGGGGGAGAAATATAATAAAAGGAGAAGGTGGAAGGCGGGGGGGGGGGGGGCAGAACAGCCCATCTCAGCTGACCAGCCTGCTTGCTTGCATAAAGCTGTGTTCTGTCTCATCATTGAACCGCCACAACTGGCGCCCAACGTGGGGCCCTCAGCACTCACCTCGCCCGGCAAGGGTTTCAGACGCGTCACTCATCCGCTTCGTGGATCCCGGTGAGTATTTTTCATTGTGGTAAGTATGGGAAGCTCCCTCTCTGCTTTGCAAGTGCAACACCGCAATGAGCTGCAGTATTTGCTGCGTAAGGCTCAGCATGACTGCCCGGCTTGAGCACTTACTCTCCTGCTACAGGAGGTGCGTGCCCAGTGCCCGTGGTACCCTGAAGCCGGAAGCCTTAAGCTAGCGGACTGGGAGCGATTGGGCCAGACATTGCACGAAGAGCCTCAGGCGCCTGTGCAGGCTTTACATGCCTTGCACCTCTGTCGCGACGCGATACTGCGTGTCACCTCGGATAGGCCCTCTCTCACGAGGCTGGTGATCTCGCCACGCCCGTCGGCTCCTGTAGCCATCCCCGTTGCAGCTCTCCCCCCTTCTACTGATGCAACCCAGCGTGTCGCTTCGGAAAGACCCTCTCCCGTACCCACAGCCCCCCCTCTCCCTGCTTTGCCCCCAGTGTCTTCATTACCACCACCTCCCTTGCCTTCCCCACCAGAGCCAGTGTGTGATCACCCTCCGTCCGTGGGGCCCCATGCTCCGGGGCCCCCCGGAGGGTCATCTGTATCTGCTCAGAAGCTTTCGCTGGTGCAACAAATGGTTCACGCAGCGGAAGCTCGATCAGATCTCACAGCGGAGGAGCTGGCTGATCTGGTCTCAGTTTGCCCGGTGACCTGGCAGAATAATGACCAGGGCAACCCCGTGGGCACCTGGACCACTTTGCCATACTCGGTGGTTAGAGAGGTAAAGAAAGCAATTCGTGAGTTTGGCCTGACTAGCACCTTTGTGCGTGGTCTCATTGAAGGGATAGGTACTGGATACTCCCTAATCCCTGAGGATTGGAAAACGCTGCTGCGCATGATGTTATCACCCAGTCAGTATGTTATTTGGATTAGTGAGTATCGGCAGATGGCAGAACGCCAAGCTCAGGTACATAGAGAGCACGGTATCATTTATGAGCATTTGGCAGGGGAGGGCCCGTTTGCTACTATTGAGATGCAGTCTCAACTCCCTCAGGCCGTCTTCCCCATTATTTCCACCTGTGCCCAGCATGCTTTCAAGAAGGTCCCGGATTCAGGCAAGCCTACCAAAAGCTTTGTCAGTATCCGTCAGTGTGCCTCAGAGTCCTTTTTGGATTTTACCAACAGATTGCATGAGGCTATCCTCTGACAGGTGGATAACACTGAGGCAGCTCACGAGCTCCTGTTAAAATTGGCAGTTGAAAATGCAAACGAGGATTGCCGCCGTGCTCTCCAGGCAGTGCAAGCCTCTGGTATTTTAGAGCTCTCAGACATGCTGCGGGCGTGCCAGAACATTGGCACACAAGCCCACAAGGCTGGAGTTCTGGCTGCCGCCCTCAGAAAAACCGGGAAGGAGGGGAAGCGCTGTTACCGCTGTGGTAAGGAGGGTCATTTTCAGCGGGAGTGCCGCTCATCTAAGGCACCAGCCCGACCCTCAAAGAAGTGCCCCAAGTGTGGGAAAGGTTATCACTGGGCTAATCAGTGTCGTAGCGGGTCGGGAAACCGCACGACGGGTCCCCCCCGAACCCAGGGCCAAACGGGGGTGTTTCCCACTCAGAGAACCGCTCCTCTGCCTTAAAATCCGTAGACTCTATGAGGGTGGCGACTGCTGGAAGTGCAGGGCTTGATTTGATCATGCAGGAGGACACTGACTTTCGGCTGCCAGGGGAGGTCTGTGCCATACCTACACAGGTGACGGGACCTCTCCCTGCCGGCTTTGTAGGTCTTGTTCTCCCTCGCTCACATGCTGGGAAACAGGGCTTTTTTGTCATTCCAGGGGTCATTGATGCTGATTACACTGGCATTATTAAGGTTCAGGTGTGGACTCATCTTCCACAGTCGCTCCCGCGTGGACGGTCAATTGCACAATTGATTTTAGTCCCCTATCAGGTGCCAGCTGCCGAGGATCGAACTCAGGGCGGAGGCGGCTTTGGATCGACGTTGTCTCACTCGCCGTCTCACAGTGCGTCTTCTCCACTTGTTGCTCTGACAATGTCAGTCCGCCCCTCGAAACCTCAGTTCACACTTCTCTTAAATGATGTTCCTTTTACAGGGCTGGTGGACACTGGAGCTGACGTTACGGTGATTCGTGATCTGGAGTGGCCGGTTAGTTGGCCTACGGTTCCTTCTAAAGAATTGTGGGGGATCGGGGGTAGCAAACCCAGGCGACACAGTTTGTCTTGGGTCACAGTCTCTAAACTGGGAGGCCGTACCCTTGCTACAATCCGCCCTTTTGTACTCCCTGTCCACCTCAATATTTGGGGCCGTGATTTACTTACAAAGTTAGACACCACCCTCGATATTAACATCTGATGGCCCAAAACCCTCCCTCACCCACCGTGCCCTCCGCATTACCCTTGGTATGGCAATCCTTAGAGCCCGTATGGATTGACCAGTGGCCCCTCCCTCTAGGAAAGCTAAAAGCACTTCATTTGCTTGTGCAGCAGCATTTGCAAGCACAGCGATTGGAGAGCTCCACCAGTCCCTGGAACACCCCGGTGTTCGTTATTAAGAAAAAATCGGGTGCTTGGCGGCTGTTACATGATTTGAGAAAAATAAATAAACGCATCCAACCTATGGGCCCCTTGCAATTTGGCTTGCCAAATCCAAATTTAATTCCTCAAACCGATCAACTTTGTGTGTTAGATTTAAAAGATTGTTTTTTCACCATCCCCCTTTGCCCTCAAGATCGCGAAAAATTTGCATTTACGGTGCCACAATATAATAATCAGCAACCCTCTTAAAGGTATCAGTGGAAGGTCTTGCCCCAGGGAATGCAAAATAGTCCAACCTTGTGTCAGCTTTTTGTGGATCGGGCCCTTGCCCCTTTCCGTGCCCGGTACCCTTCGCTAAAGGTCTACCATTACATGGATGACATTTTGCTAAGTGGTCCCCGGGTCACGGCACAACAGCTTGAATCTTTATCTCAGATTCTTGGCCAAAATGGCCTGTTAGTGGCACCAAAAAAAATCCAACGCTCTTATCCCTACCACTACCTCGGATATAAGGTTTTACAAACCTATGCTGCTCCGGTTCGTCTGGAATGAATTCTACCTCAACCCCTAACCCTTGTTAAATTACAACAGATTTTGGGTCATTTAAATTGGATTCGGCCCTACTTTCGTCTCCCCACTTCAATGCTGCAGCCGTTGTTTGAGCCCCTGCGTGGAGCCCGGGCACCGGGTGCGGTTATTGCCATCACTGAAAAGCATACTGCCTGCATTCGACAAATCAATGCAGCATTGAGTCAGCAGTTTGTGGACAGACTCCCAGAGGTCCGTCCCTTATGGTTGGTTCTTCTTGCCACCCCTCATACGCCAACTGTGACTCTGTTTGTACCCCGTACAGACACAGCCATCTCTATTATAGAGTGGCTATACCTTTCATCCACCCCTCCTCGAAATATTTATCCGTATTTAGATGCCCTATCTGATCTTGTTCGTAAAGCCCGCCACCGTGCAGTGCAACTCACTGGCACTGATTTAGTTGCCATTGTGCTCCCCTTGTCCCGTACTGAATTTGACTCTTTGTGCCACACCTCCTTGGCCTGGCAGGTTGCTCTTTGTGATTATGTGGGAGAGATTTCTTACAATCCTCCAAAAGATCCTCGGTTGGTCATTACCCAAAAGGTGCCCCTAGTTGTTCATCGTCTTAGCCGCTCTCAACCCATTGTTTCCGCTGTCACTCTTTTTACTGATGGCTCTCCCCACCGAGGTGTAGTCACTTATCAGTTGGGTGACCCCCCTTGTTGGCATTCTCGTTTTACACTGCCTCAGCGTTCTGCACAGCGTTCAGAATTGGCTGCTGTTATTTTGGCCTTTCAACTTTTTGCTGATTGTCCCTTTAATTTAATTGTGGATACCCATTATGTTTATCAGGTAATTGATCATTTACCCCTTGCCCTCATTACCCCTCAGGTTGATGCAGACCTCCTTCGCCTGTTTTTGTCTTTGCAGCATCTTCTTGCCACTCGTCATTTCCCTTACTTTGTTGCTCATATTCGCAGTCATACCCCTCTGCCTGGGCCACTCACTCAGGGCAATGCACGCGCCGATCGCGCGTTGCGTGGTCAGGTAAATTCCCTTTTTTCTGACCCCATTGAAAGCCATGCCTTTTTTCATCAGTCTGCCTCTGTTTTGGCCCGGCAGTTTCACATTCCTGCTGATCATGCCCGTTCCATTGTTCATTCCTGCCCCCACTGTGCTGCTGCTGCTCCTACTTTTTCTTATGCCGTTAACCCCCGAGGTACCGCAGCAAATCAGCTGTGGCAAATGGATGTTACTCATGTGCCACAATTCCACCCCTATTCGTTTTTACATGTTTCCGTTAATACTTATTCGGGCTTCCTTTGGGCAACCCCACAATGTGGGGAAGCCACTAACAAAGTTATTCACCATTTGCTGGCCTGCTTTTCTGTTATGGGTCGCCCCTGCCAAATTAAAACAGATAATGCCCCAGCCTACTGCTCTGCAGCCCTCTCCACCTTTTGTGCCCGCTGGGACGTCCGTCTTAAACACGGAATCCCTTATAATTCCACGGGCCAAGCCATTGTTGAACGTGCCAATCGCACACTCAAAACCTTGCTAGATAAACAATTAAAACAAGGGGAGCTGCATCTCCGAACCTTAGGAGACATTCTACAACAAATGCATATCCTCTTGTTTACTTTAAATAATTTAACACTGAATGCAGATCAGCAGACCCCTGCGGATCGGCATTTTCACAAATCTGAGGTACTGGAAAGACCGCGTGTCTTTTACCGTCAGCTGCCCGATCCACAGTGGCTGGGCCCAGTACCTCTAATCACTTGGGGTCGGGGATATGCTGCTGTGTCTCTCCCTGCAGGACCGTTGTGGGTTCCAGCTCGGTGTGTGCGACCGGCACTTAAACAACATGGCATGGCACCAGGGGCTGTCGAATCCCATACCAGAGTTTCAGCTGACCTTGGAGGAGACCGTGTTGCCCCCCGAGTCGACAACGACGGGACGGAAACGGAGGAGGCGTAATGTCCCAAACCGGCCCGTGACATGGGGAGCAGTAAAAGCATTGGTCGCCGTGGCCCAACGAAGACTGGCAGCAGATCAACAGCCAGAGACTCCTGAGACTTTGTTTGTGGCGATTCTCGCCCAAATCACCGCTAATTCTGTGATGATTGTCTGCCTTTCGTGCCTGCTATTTCCTGTAGGGGTTGGCTCGGAAGCGCTTCCCCCGTTATGAGCCCGAATGACATATAACATATGGGAAAGATTGGCTTCCATAGCAAATGTTACCCACTTTTGTCTATCTAATTCTGTAGCAGCCGGAGATTTGTTAGGTACATGCCTTATTCCAGTATGTCATCACCCTGAGGAGATGGAGAATAAGACACTGTTCTCTGCTTATGCGAATCTTTCTTCCCAGTACTCTAGCATGGCTAATTGGGGCCCGGGCAACTATACTCTGCCTCGCACGGCTATATCCCTCCACACACCGTACCCGGCCGGGGCTCACAATGTCACCTGTGCGCGTGTAGTTAACTGCACTAGTACAAAGGTGCCCTTGGGCTGTCGAAAAATTTCTCAACCCCTTTTAAATTGTTCCCATGCTGTTAATGTTTCATACAATTATGGCCATATCATCCTACCATCAGGATGGTTTTTTACTTGCGGTTCACACACCTTTAATTATATTCCTGCAAATTTAAGTGATGGCACCCTTTGCTGTCTTAGTAGAATGACACTTATATTGCCTTTTGCCGGTCAAAAACGTAGTAAAAGAAGTGTACCCCTTTCAGATGATTGTATTGCAGATGTTGAGCTTTTTAGTCGTGCTGAGTATACTGCCTTAGCGGCCTCTATTGTTGGGGTCCCAGCGCTTGCTATGTATTCAGCCAGAACTTTAAATAACCTGGCATGCTTTGCAGCAAAGGCAATTAATACAACATCCCAGGCTATTGCCTTACTTAACACAGAACAACACAAATTAAGGGATGCAATTTTGGATAACAGAGCAGCCATTGATTTTCTGCTCCTGAAACACCATCTAGGCTTGATAGGGAAAAAAACCCAGAAAGCGACCCTATAATCATGTAAAGCTACGCTGCTGTCTTTTTTCTATGCTTATCTGTCCTTTCTACTTTGTTTATGGATAGAAAGAATGTGAACTGTGTGTAACCTGCACTCCCTGCTTTTGGGGAGAGAATTCCTTATACAGATAAGCCTCCATGCTCTTACCTACCCCAGAACTTCAAACAGACTGGGTTAACCGGTTCGAACTGGAAGAGATATCACAATGTATGTTGAACCAAGCTATAAAAGCTCATCCCTGTTCTTTGTTCGGGGCTTCACCATTTTCCTCTGAAAAGGAATTGGTGAGCCCTTCAGCTGTCGTATTTGCTAGCAATAAAGTGCCTCACTTTATCAAAGAGCCAAGACTCTGTGTTTTGTTTGGCTAATACAGAAGTCCAGGGAAGGCTACCCTCCTAACCCTAGACGGGAGGGGAACCCTTTTTCCCTAACAGGCTGCTCCACGTTTCAGCACATGTGTTGCTTTAATTTAACTGATAATAGTCGCTCCATAGAAACTAGACTGGCTAAATTGGCCAGTCTTACAACACACATACGCCAAGATCTGGGGTTTGAGGGTTTTTGGAATTGGCTTACAGGTTGGCTGCCCTCTCTAGAATGGCTGCGACAGCTTTTTGGTTATTCTGTGTTTGTAATCATTGGGCTTATTTTTTGCTGCTGCTGTGTACAATGTATTCCTTCCTTGTTAAGACTTTGTAAAATTTCGCCCTGGAAGGCTCCCCAAGTTATGTCCTTGTCTGTCTGGGAGTTAAATAGCATGACAAAACAAATTGACGGCTACCATGAGATGGCCAAATATCATTAAATAAAAAACGGGGGGATGAAGGGTTCATGTTTAGCTATTCCACCTGGAAGCAGGCAGGGCACACCCTGACTGTTTGGTACCACTGAGAACAGTCTAGAGCCATCCTCTTTGGAACCCCCTTTCAGGTAGTTGAAAGCAGCTATCAAATCCCCCCCTCCCCCTTCTCTTCCGCAGACTAAACAATCCCTGTTCCCTCAGTTTCTCCTCATAAGTCATGTGTTCCAGTCCCCTAATCATTTTTGTTGCCTTCTGCTGGACATTTTCCAATTTTTTCACATCCTTCTTGTAGAGTGGGGCCCAAAACTGGACACAGTCCTCCAGATGAGGCCTCACCAATGTCGAATAGAGGGGAACGATCACGTCCCTCGATCTGCTGGCAATGCCCCTACTTATACATCCCAAAATGCCATTGGCCTTCTTGGCAACAAGAGCACACTGTTGACCCATATCCAACTTCTCGTCCACTGTAACCCCTAGGTCCTTTTCTGCAAAACTGCTGCCGAGCCATTCGGTCCCTAGTCTGTAGCGGTGCATGGGATTCTTCCGTCCTGAGTGCAGGACTCTGCACTTGTCCTTGTTGAACCTCATCAGATTTCTTTTGGCCCAATCCTCCAATTTGTCTAGGTCCCTCTGTATCCTATCCCTACCCTCCAGCGTATCTACCACTCCTCCCAGTTTAGTGTCATCTGCAAACTTGCTGAGGGTGCATTCCACACCATCCTCCAGATCATTTATGAAGATATTGAACAAAACCGGCCCCAGGACCGACCCCTGGGGCACTCCACTTGATACCGGCTGCCAACTAGACATGGAGCCATTGATCACTACCCGTTGAGCCCGACAATCTAGCCAGCTTTCTATCCACCTTGTAGTCCATTCATCCAGCCCATACTTCTTTAACTTGCTGGCAAGAATACTGTGGGAGACCGTGTCAAAAGCTTTGCTAAAGTCAAGGAACAACACGTCCATTGCTTTCCTTTCATCCACAGAGCCAGTTATCTCGTCATAGAAGGCAATTAGATTAGTCAGGCATGACTTGCCCTTGGTGAATTCATGCTGACTGTTCCTGATCACTTTCCTCTCCTCTAAGTGCTTCAGAATTGATTCCTTGAGGAACTGCTCCATGATTTTTCCAGGGACTGAGGTGAGGCTGTGACTACTGAGGCACCCCTCAAAGACTGAAATAAACCAGCTTAGGTTCATGGAGAATTCCCCAGCCTGTGTTTTCAAAGCAGCCAAATCCACAGGATTAAAGGGCACATGAGTATAAACCTGCATAGTCATGGCCGGATGCCTGTCCGATCCAGACCGGGTGATTTTAGTTTCGGTGATTAAGGGGTATAGACCAACCATTGGGGACTTACAAGGTGTGGATGAAGGGGCTGAAGCGGACACCGGTTCTGCCCTTGCAGTGGGGGTGGGGGTCTGGGGACTAACATTAGCTGCTACCGAACCAGTCGGAGTCAGATTACAGCGCTGTAAAATATCTGGTCGAGTACATAAAGTCAGAAACAAATGCGCATACCTATGTTCATTCCATTTCCTTGTTCTCTGACAAAACAAAACTAATTGGAGGATCGTGTTGTAATTAATTGACCCTCCTGGTGGCCACCACTCCTGGTCCTCTAGTTGATATTGAGGCCAGTCAACTGTACAGAATCGTTTTAATTGGCTCTTAGTCATCGGATCTGCACCAAATACCTTCCAGTTTGCTAGAATGCATTCTAGGGGCATGCACCGTGCCCTAACCCCCGAGCTCTGTCCCTGTCCCATACCTACAGGGTAACTCTGGGCATCCTCAGGTTCCAACAGAGCATACAATCCGAATCCAAGGGACCGGTTCCTCATCGTTGCCTGCAGCTGCTCCTCCCCTATGTCCAAGGGACCGGCTCCTCACCGTTGCCCACAGCTGCTTCTCCACTATATGAGTGTGTTGCACCGTTGTGCCCTCCGGGGTCGATCAAATCACGTCTCCTCCGAAGCCCCCGATGAACTCACCGGTGCGCGCTGGGCGTCGGTTCTCGCCGCAATCCTCGACCTCCAGGAGGGGTTCGGGCAATGCTAAATAGCAGCCTCGTCGCCCACCCAGGGACACCAAAAGCTGTTGCCGGCACACAGTGCCGAGAGGCAAAACAACAGCAGGGGTTCGTTACCCGGTGTGCATCACCCAATAATCACAACGGGGTGCAGAAGCAGAAAAGTTTATTTGCAGCTGCAAACAAGGTACAGGGAGAATAAAATCTCAAATCCTGCACACAGAGCAGGAAGTTACACAGGCTTTTATACATCCTTTCTTCAGCATACTTATCCAATAGCAAGCTGCCCTAAGTA
This sequence comes from Lepidochelys kempii, assembly GCF_965140285.1. Lineage (NCBI taxonomy): Eukaryota > Metazoa > Chordata > Testudines > Cheloniidae > Lepidochelys > Lepidochelys kempii. The sequence goes on from NC_136402.1 coordinate 14,697,969, forward strand.
TCCATGTAGCCAGCCAATCCAGTTACCAGCTAGTTCCCTTGTTCTCTGTATCATTTGTTAAACTACACATAAAGCTGCTTTATTCAGCATTGTTCTTCCATATCTGCCCTGTTTGGCCTTGTTTAGTTTCAGGCAGTCTGACTCTGCAACATATTGTTGCAGATCCTCAGCATAGCTGCTGCGAGTGCCTCCAGGCGGGGGGGCCAAGGACACTTGGGCCTAGCACGCAGAGCTGCTGCGAGTGCCTCCGGGGGGGCGGGGGGCAAAGACACCTGGGCCTAGTGCGAGAGGGCTCCATCGACACTTGTGGTCTTCCATCCCCTCGAGTTACCTAGTGGCCATGCCCCAGTGTCCCCAACAATGTGGAACCATTGTCTGCCGTTGCCCTGACGGAGGGAGGGGCGAGTGACGACATGGCTTACAGGGTTGGCTTACAGGGAATTAAAATCAACAAAGGGGGTGGCTTTACATCAAGGAGAAACAGAAACTACTGTCACACAGAATGGCCCCCTCAAGGATTGAACTCAAAATCCTGGGTTTAGCAGGCCAATGCTCAACCCACTGAGCTATCCCTCTCCCTGCTATTCCAGGCAGGACTGAATCTCCATTAAACTTTTCAAGGTGCCCCTGACAGACCTCACTGAAACGATTGTCGGCCGTTGATTTCACGGAGGGAGAGGGGAGCAAAAGAATACAAAACAAATCTGGTCTCTTTCTTGTTTTGATCCACTCCATCTATCATTTACATTTTTGGCTGGCAGAATACAATACAATAGGACTGCTAGCCATCCTCATCCTCATCACCGGCAGAAGACGGTGTAATAGGGCTGCCGGCAGGACTGAAGAGAATGACCTGCTCGAGTCACTCCTATTTCAGTCCCTGCAGCCATGTCTACCCAGGAGCTCCTGACCTTACCTAGGGAGGTGGTAGAATCTCCTTCCTTAGAGGTTTTTAAGGTCAGGCTTGACAAAGCCCTGGCTGGGATGATTTAACTGGGAATTGGTCCTGCTTTGAGCAGGGGGTTGGACTAGATGACCTTCTGGGGTCCCTTCCAACCCTGATATTCTATGATTCTATGATTCTATGATTCTATGACCTTACTGAGGCGGCCAAGAGCTCCTAGGACATGAGGACGATGGTTATCAGGCCTATGCACCGTCTGCTGCCACAAGGCAATGAGCTGCAGCTGTGTAGCAATGCAGTCCTGCGTCTGCCAGCACCCAGGAGACGTAGGGTGACAGTGAGCTGAGCGGGCTCCATGCTTGCCGTGGTATGGCGTCTGCACAGGTAACTCAGGAAAAAAGGCGCGAAATGATTGTCTGCCGTTGCTTCCACGGAGGGAGGGAGGGAAGGGGGGGCCTGAGGACATGTGCCCAGAACCATCCGCGACAATGTTTTTTGCCCCATCAGGTACTGGGATCTCAACCCAGAATTCCAGTGGGCGGCAGAGACTGCAGGAACTGTGGGATCGCTTCCCACAGTGCAACGCTCCGGAAGTCGACGCGAACCTTGGTACTGTGGAAGCGCTCCGCCCAGTTAATGCACTTAATGCACTTAGAGCATTTTGTGTGGGGACACACACACTCGACTATATAAAAACGATTTCTAAAAACCAACTTCTATAAATTCGACCTAATTTTCATAGTGTAGACATACCCTTAGCCGGCCAGTAAAACAGAGGTTTATTAGACGACAGGAACATGGTCTAAAACAGAGCTTGTAGGTGCAGAGAACTGGACCCTTCAGCCGGGTCCATTTTGGGGGGCAGTGAGCCAGACAACCCCGTCTGCCCTTCACTCCATGTCCCCAGCCAGCCCCAAACTCAAACTCCCTCCAGCCCCTCCTCCTCTGGACTTTGTCCGTTTCCCGGGCCAGGGGAGCACCTGATTCCTTTGTTCTCCAATCCTTTATCTCTCACCTTGCAGGGGGGAAGGGCCCAGGCCATCACTTGCCAGGAGACAGAGTGTTGGCCATTTATGTACACTGGCCCTTTGCTCTGCAACAATTACACCCCCTTATCCCACCACCTAGAGACTGAAGAAATGCATAGGGGAAACTGAGGCTCCCCTACAGTATTCAGAGGAAACATTAAGAACAGTCCCACTTCGTCAGAGGGACACAGGCCAGGGGGCAGAAAGATGGGGACAGGCACATGAGGGGACACGGGATGGTGGGACATGTACGGAGGAGGGGATACAGGCCAGGAGGCTGAGGATCCCAAGGCATGAATGTCGGGGGTGGGGGGTGAAGGGTAAACAAGCTGGGGAGCCAGAGCTTGGGCATCTGCCAGGGATGGGGGAGGGGAGATTCTCTAGAGCTCTGTCCCTGTTAACTTGCCCCCTCCCCTTTCTGGGGGGGCTGGTTGGCTCCCTCCACCCCCCGTGGCCCTTTTGTAGCATCCTGAGGTGAGCTCTGCCCTGGGCCCTGAGATGCACAGACCCACTGCCCCGGGTATGGGATCGGGAAGGGACACGGGGCCTTTCACCCCTAGGGGGCTGGCTCAAATCTGTGTCCTTTTCTCTTAGCACTAGACCCCACCCCCCCAACCAGAGCCAGGAGAGAACCCAGGAGTCCTGGCTCCCAGCCACCCCCACCCCCCAATCACTAGATCCCATTCCCCTCCCAGAGCCAGGGTATAGAACAGGCTAGGTGCCGGGCATCAGGTTTTCACAGAATTTCACTGGCAGTAGCAGAAACAGGAAGCGAGCGCCGGCTCTGGCCAGACTTCCCCTTTCCCGGATTTATCCACTGCTCCATTATCAACTCAGGATCTACATTTACCCCTCCCTCCCCTGCTCACGGGGACCAGAAACCACAACCCCACCCCCCTCAAACCCACCGTCATGTCTCTGTGCCACATCACTCAGCTAAGAACGGCGTGTGCAGCGATGGTACCTGAGAAAGAGGTTGGCCAGGTCCCTCCACCCTCATGCTCCAGGGCTGGGGCTGGGCCCAGCTGGGTCAGGAAGGAATCTCTGTCCCGCTCCTTGGGAGAGGGTTACTTTGTGGGGGGCACTGTGTGTGTGTGTGGGGGTAGAAGCCCTCCTCTACTCTGAGCTGCTGCTCCAGGGAGGCTAGACGGGCCTGTTGGAAAAGCTCAGGGCAGCCTGGGCACCTCGTGACACCTCCTGAGATTCCCCTGTTCCCAGCTGGTCCCCGGACTGGGCAGCTCCCATGTGGGGCTGGCGGGTGATGGGGGGTGGCGTGGGACCAGGCAGCTGCAGGAGGGGATGTGGTTTGGTGGGTGTTGCAGGGAGCTGACTTTGCTCTGACCGTGGTAGGTTTGGGCTGGAGATTGCAGAGAAACCAGCTGATGGGAAGAAAGGTGCCGAGCGCATCACGGGCTTCCTGGGGCTGCAGCCCCCGGCGCAGTTCCTCATTCCGCTCGCACTCGGGCCTCAGGCTCAGTGGAGCTCAGCACTCAGTGGAGCTCAGGGGCCCCCCACTGCCCCATCATGGCATCTGCTCTCACCGTCCTCTTCCTCGGTAAGTATCAGAGACAGCCAGGGCGTGTGTCCATGTGGGGGGTGGATCTGAGACCAGGGCGTGTGTCCATGGAGGGGTGGATCTGAGACCAGGGCATGTGCTCATGGACGGGGGATCTGAGACCAGGGCGTGTGCCCATGGCGGGGTGGGGTGGGGTGGATCTGAGACCAGGGTGCGGGATCCAGTTGCTCTGGGATCTGGTCACTAACGAGCCGTCTCCTCTCCAGGCTGCTGGCTGACTGGTCACAGCGGGGCGTGGGGAGGTGAGTATCAGTCTGGGGGGAGAACAGTAACATCAAGGATGGGGGAGGGAATCTGAGTCCTGAACCTTACCCAAAACTCAACACAAACTCCCCCTGGGCGCTCAGACCCGTCCCAGTTCCTCTCTACCCCGCCCCACCAGGGAGTAAGGAGGAGCTGACCTTCGCTCCCGGGGTCTGACAAAGCAGATGGGAACCATCCACTGGTTTAGTGTCCTGCCCCCACAGGCTGGGAAGATTGCGGAGGGGAATGTGGATTTATTTCAGCTCATACAAACGCTAACAGCGCCCATCCGTGGGCTCAAGATCCCTTTGGGGTAACCAAAATGTTCACGGTCAGTGCAGCCATGGGGGACAAGCCCCCCAGATCAGCCCCCGCCCCAACACCTCCCTCCCCTGCACTCACAGCCGCCCACCCCGTGATCCCAAGGCCTGGGGAAAGGTGGGTCTCTTCACTGATGGGACGCTCAGAGCCAGGCTCTTCCCTGAGCCCAGCAGAGGGGACAGAGTCACTGGGGGGTTTATCAGCCGGGGGAAGAAGCAGCCACTGGACATTCAGGGCTGAGGGAGGGGGGATCCCTGCCCCCAGCGGGAGCTGCAGAGCAGGGGGGCCTTTCCAAAGTAACACATCAGCTAGGGGGTGACGGGCGGAGCTGAAGGTTATAAACCTCAGTGGATAGGAGAGATTTGCACAGTCCCCTACAAGTCAGGGGTGGTGCTGCGTGTAAGCGGGGGAATGATCCCGCTATTGTGGGGAACTTTCCTGGGTTATACCCGCCCCGGTGGGATTGGCTGGCGAAAGGATCTGAGTCCTCACTCCCACTCCCTTTACCCAGCGGCCTGCCTGACCTCGAGGGCTCCCCTTCCTCCCCGCAGTGTGGCAGAGTCCTCATGACCCCGGCAAGGCTGGGCCCCAGATTCCCGGGGGGCGCGACCCCCAACCTTGTTGTGGTCACTTCAGGAAGGGGCGAGGGTGTCCCCTCTCCCGGGTGCTCTCTCTGCGCTGGACGCTTCCCTGACCCCCTGATCATTACAGACAATTTATTACACAACAATCAATTTTTAAAAATAAGGAAAAAAATGGGGAAGGTGAAAGGAAAACCCGCCACCCTGCTCTGTGGCCCGGGGACGTCACAGCCAGCGTCTCTGGGCTCCGGTGGCTGCAGCTCCGCTCCCAGGACAGGGCTGCTCTGTGGGCTGCTGCGTTGACTCTGCTCCCAGCACGGACCTCCTCCCCGGGCTGCTGTTCTGGCCCCTCTGGCTGGCCCGGCTCTGGGTGCTCCCAGCTCAGCTCGGGCCCCTGCTTTCTCCTTAGCTCGGCCCCACTCTGTCTGCCCCAGGCGATTCCAGCTCACCCAGAGGACGGGACCCCCTGGATTCGTGACTAGCCCGCTGGCCCTGGCAATCAGGCTCACCTGGAGCGTTGGCCTCTCCTCATTGTTCCTGGGGACTGTCGGTCTCAGGGTCCTGGATTCCCATCGACCCTTCCCCTTGGTGCTGGGAGCTAGCAACCAAAACACCCCGAGTGAATGTCAGTAAGGGGACAACAGCCCCGTTACATGTGCACAGAACCCAGGAGTCCTGGCCCACATCCTCCTGCTGTCCTGCTTGGACCCCAAGCCCCTCCCAGAGCCAGGGACAGAACCCAGGAGTCCTGGCTCCAAGGCCCCTGCCAGCAGAGAAGCCAGGGCGTAAATGGACCCCTAGAGACTGGACTGGTGTGTCACCCACTTGGGAGCAGAGCTTTGGGCCCCCAGGGGCTGGGGTTGCTCCGTGTCTCATGCTGTTAGCCCAGGGCTCAGAGGATACTATGGGCCCCTGTGGAAAGGCATCCAGGAGTCCGTCCCCAGGGCCACCGGGTCTGACCCCCACGGAGGTCGCGTGGTGAGGACGGGCCCCAGGACTGGGTGACGGGGCCTGCGTCTCACGGCCTGTCTGCTTCCCCCTGCAGAGCCCAGCTACCCCAAACCCAGCATCTCCCTGAGCCCCAGCTGGGGGTTCTCCCTGGGGGGAGCTGTGGCTGTCTGGTGTCGGGGGTAGCACCGGGGCATGCGGTTCGTGCTGAATAAAGAGGGACGCCGTTTCCAAACTGTGGCTTCAAAGGGGTTGGAGGCTGTGTTTCCCATCAGCAACGTGCGCCGGGAGGACCGGGGGATCTACAGCTGCTCCTATCAGAACAGATCGGAGCCGTTCGCCGTGTCGTCCCCCAGCGACCCTGTGGATCTGGCGGTGAGAGGTGAGGGGACTTGCTCGGCGTCCCCGTTCCCAGCCCCACCCCCAGCCCGACCCTCACGGGGGCTCGGTGCTAATGGGACGCTTAGTGCCAGGCTCTGCCCTGAGCCCTGAGCCCGCAGTGGGGATGCCCAGCTGGGGAGTGGGGACTTTAACGCTGCCCCTTGTGTGTAGGAACCGTAAGTCACTATTTAATCCCGTGATCCCCTCCCCACTGTTCTCCTGGTGCGGCCACAGACTCTGTGTGATGGGAGCACATCACGGTTTTCAAAAGTGTCCTTCTTTGTCGGGGGGCCTCAATCTTGGGGGATCTCAGACCGACCGCCCACAAACGGAGACGCCCACAGTTAGTGGAGACCTCTGCAAACACTGGCCTCAGTAGCGCTGGATCCCTTGTGTTGGGGGAGCATGTAGGCCCCTGCCATGGTCAGGACCCCGTTGTGCCCGGCGCTGCATAAACACAGAGTGAAGAGACCGTCTCTGCCCCTGGGAGCTCACGAAGGAAAGTGAATCTGACTGTGACTCAGTTTCCCCCGTAGAATGGGGATAAAGACTCCTCGCTGCCTCCCAGGGGCTGACTTCCTTCCTGTGTGGGGCTCAGGCCCTATAGTGCCAGGCTCCAGAGAGCAGCCTCTGAGTCGCCCTGTGCTCGGGGGGGGGGGGGGGGGCGGATGCAGTGAATGAGGCAGGGGCCACACACGACGTATGAGGACCCCAAGAACTAGGCAGCCGCGCCTCCATGTGTGTGGGACTGGGAGCCCAGGTCACAGGGCCCGGTTTCTGGGTCAGGGGGACTCTGGAATCTGGGAGAGAATCTCTGCCAGGGGACCCTGGATCCGCCCATGCCAGGGCCAGACGGGGAATCATCGAAGATTAGGCTTGGAAGGAACCTCAGGAGGTCATCTTGTCCAACCCCTGCTCAAAGCAGGACCAATGCCAACTAAATCATCCCAGCCAGGGCTTTGTCAAGCCAGGCCTTAAAAACCTCTAAGGATGGAGATTCCACCACCTCCCTAGGGAGCCCATTCCAGTGCCTCATCACCCTGCCAGTGAAATAGTCGTTACGGGTTGGATCACAGAAACCCCCTTGGGGTTCCCAACTGATGTGACAAGACTACTTCTGCCCCTGCTCTCCTTGCCAGCTTGAGACTCCAGAATCCTCCCTGGCTGCGCCAGACGCGGTTACCGGGCCAGAAACACAGACCCAGACTGAACCAGGTCCCACAAGCTACAAGCTTAACTGAGAGCAGCTTACAGAAGTGTTCCTGTCTTTAACACTCAGATGCCCAACACCCAATCTGGTCTAAACCCCAAATAAGTTGGTTTTACTCTGTATAAAGCTTATACAGGGTAAACTCATAAATTGTTCACCCTCTATAACACTGATGGAGAGATATGCACAGCTGTTTGCGCCCCGCTCCCCAGGTATTAATACATACTCTGGGTCAATTAATAAGTAAAAAGCGATTTTATTAAATACAGAAAGCAGGATTTAAGTGGTTCCAAGTAGTAACAGACAGAACAAAGTGAATTACCAAGCAAAATAAAATAAAACACACATGTCTATGTCTAATCAAACTGAATACAGATGAAAACCTCACCAGTTCCAGTAAGTTTCCTTTTACTGACAAATCTCCTTCTAGTCTGGGTCCAGCTATCACTCCCATCCCCTGTAGTTCCTGTCCTTTGTTCCTTTGTCCTTTTTTCCTTTATTATCAGCCACGCCACATTCCTGGGAAAGCCCAGATGTGGACTGGCATCTCCAAGTTCATTGTTGGCTTAAGGGCTTCTTGATTGGGCACTTACTGAGAATAGTCCTTTCTCAGGAAGCTGACCAACTGTTTCACTAAAACCTACTCAGAATCAAACAAGTACGCAGCCAATACTCATAACTTCGAATACGATAATGACACATGCATACAAATAGGATGAATAGATTCAGTAGGTGATAACCTTGACAGAGATATGTTCGCTGTGGGAAGCGCACGGAGGGGCAGAGGATGCTCTGGAACTGCTCCCCATGAAGCCAGTCAGGACTCTGGGGCAGTCGCCTTCCCGTGAGCAGCCTGTCTTCAGGACACAAAGCTCACACAGCTTCCACCTTCCTGGGTCTGACCTCGGAGTGTTCAGCATCCTCTGCCCCTCCGTGCGCTTCCCACAGCGAATCCGCCCAGGCAGGGTCCTGGGGAAGCCAGAGGGTCCTGCACCCCAACTTTGCAGTCAGACGTGACTCTCAGCCAGCCAGTAAAACAGAGGTTTATTAGATGACTGGAACATGGTCTAACACAGAGCTTTTGGCTGCAGAGAACCGGACCCCTCAGCTGGGTCCATTTTGGGGGGCAGTGAGCCAGACAACCACGTCTGCCCTTCACTCCATTTCTCCAACCAGCCCCAAAGTTAAATTCTCTCCAGCCCCTCCTCCTTTGGGCTTTGTCCCTTTCTGGGGCCAGGAGGGCACCTGATTCCTTTGTTCTCCAGCCCTTTAGCTCTCACCTTGCAGGGGGGAAGGGCCAGGCCATCAGTTGCCAGGAAACAGGGTGTTGGCCATTCTCTGTGTCCAGACCCCTGCACACACCTGCCCTCTAGGGCTCTGCAACGATCATACACCCTTACCCAACCCCCTAGATACTTAAGAACTGCCTAGGGGAAACTGAGGCATCCCCACACAATTCAGAGGAAACATTAAGAACAGTCCCACCTTGTCACACATATATACATTGACAAGTATATTTTCATAAAGCCTTATGGGGGCACCGTCACAATAGTGTTTCCTAATATCCAAAGGAGACCTCCCCCACTGCAACCTGAGACCATTGCTCCTTGTTCTGTCATCTGCCCCCACTGAGAACAGCCCAGCTCCATCCTCTTTGGAGCCCCCCTTCAGGGAGTTGAAGGCTGCTATCAAATCCCCCCTCACTCTTCTCTTCTGCAGCTGGAGGCCAGGGCTGGGTGGGTGCCCAGGTCTGGCTCTCACAGCCTGTCTCCTGTGCGCAGATCCCAGCTTACCCAGACCCTCCATCTCTCTGAGCCCCACTGGGGTCACCGCCCCAGGGGCAGACGTCACCATCCGGTGTCAGGGGCAGAGCCGGGACGTGAGGTTCTTCCTGCACAAGGCTGGAGACCTGAACCCGCCGCGACACATGGACCCTGCTGGGGACGGGGCCGAATTCCACATCCCCACCGTGGGCCGGCAGCACGGAGGGAGCTACGGCTGCAGCTACCGGCCCCGGTCAGAGCCCTTCGTCTCCTCGCAGCCCAGCCACCCCGTGCAGCTGGTGGTAGCAGGGGAGGGGCCCGGCTCCACGTCCCCGCTCCCAGCCGGACCCTCAGAAGGTCGGCACCCAGATGGGATGCTCAGAGCCAGGCTCTGCCCAGAGCGATAGGTCTCCCGTAGACAGGGAGCGGGGACAGTGTCACTGGGGGGTTCCCCAGGCAGGGGGGAGCAGCAGCTCCTGGAGTTTCCGGGCTGAGGGAGGGGGGATCCCTGCCCCCAGGGGGAGCTGCAGAGCAGGGGTCTTTCCCAGGGGATGCTCCCCCAGCTGCCCCCGCACTGGGGATGCACAGAGGAATCAGGGCCCAGGGGCTGCCCAGCCAGCTCCGTCCCCAGCCACAAACCCCCCTCCCCGGGACTGACAGTAACGATCGATGCTGAGTCACGGGCAGAGTTGGATTAAGGTTTCCTGGGGCCCTGGGCCAGAGCAAGGGGGAGTCTCTCCCCACCTTTTCACCTGCCCTCCCTCTCCTGTCCCGCCTCCTTGGCCTGGGGCCCCGCCCACAGCCCCACCCCTTTCTGCCCCTTCCCCGGTCCCGCCCCTATTCCACGCTCGGTCCCGCCCCATTCCATCCCCTCACTGCAGCCCCGCAACCCATCTGCTACTTTCTGCCCCCAGCCACTGTAGGCCCAAGACCGGAGAAGTTCTGTCCCCCCACCCAGCCCCACACCCAGCTGGATCCTCTGGGGCTTTGCACTGATGGGACGCTCAGAACCAGGGTCTGCTCTGAGCCCTGGGCCCAGCAGAGGGGACACCCGGCCTGGCAGCCGGGACGGAGTCACTTGGGGGTTTCCCAGCCGGGGGTGAGCAGGAGCCACTGGAAGATCAGGGCAGAGGGAGGGGTCACCCCTTCCCCCAGGGAGAGATGCAGAGAAGGGGGCTTTTCCCGGGGGATGTTCCCCTGCGTTGCTCCCGTTCTTGGGAGCCATAGAGGAGTTTGGGTCTGGGGTGGTGGGTAATTACTATGGAAACAGGTCATGGTGCCCGGGGTGGGTGGGGCTGAGACATCATGGAGAGGGTCAGCCCCAGATCCAGAGCTCCCCCGATGCCTCCTGCTCAGCCTCTGGAGTTTGCTGGGGGATGCCAGGGGAAGAACAGGCTCTGGGGGGCTGGGCTGTGAAATTGGGCCCAGCTGGTGCCAGAGTCCTGGGGAAATAACCCCCAATTATTGGGCCACAAGACATCCCCCTGGCAATAGGAGTGAGGATTACCCAGAATTCCCTTGGTTCTTGCTTCCCCTCCCCCCACTGGGGGTCTATAGTACCCCTTGACCCTCCCCCAATAGATTTTCTGCCCCCTCTGGCTGCGCCCTGGTCCCCAGGGCCCTGGGCACCACCCGAGTGTGGGGGGCAGCGTGTGATGTTCCAGCCTCCCCCGTGTGCACTGCCTGGCTGTGTGTGTCAGCAGCCGAGATACCCCGGGGATGGGCTCACCACACAGGAGACAGGCCGGGGCAGAGTCACGTGTGGGGGTGGACAGAGGGGTCCTATGGGGACAGGGAGCTGGGGTGGTTCCCTGTTGTGGGGGGCTAAGACCCTGAGGTTCTGATTTTTCCTATCCCCTGGCCTGGTCCTGGGGTGCCAGGTGTCTCGGGGGCAGTTCGTCCACCTGGGAGCCCCCTTCACTGGGGAAACTGAGGCTCAGTGTCCCTGGGGCATCAGGACATGGCCTCCCCTTGGGGGTCCAGCACCAGGGAGTCTCCAAAGCCATGGCGCCTAGGAAACCCACAGAGGAGGGCTGGGCCGGTCCTGCTGGACGGGGTGTTGGGGGCTCTAATCCCGGAGCAGCCAATGTCCCCATCCGAGCTGCCAAATGACTCTTCCCTTCCCCCCTCATCAGCCCCCGCAGGGTGCCCTGATTTCACCAACGCCAACATTGCCCGCATGGCGCTGGGCGCCGTGGTCCTGCTCGTTCTGGGGCTGATCCTGGCCGAAGCCTATTACAGCCGCCCGAAGGAGGTGCCCTAGGTGAGGTGATCCCCCCTTCTGAGCCCCTTGCTCCCCCCAGGGCCTGGGCCCAGGGTGACACGGGCCCCTCTAACCCGCTGTCTCTCTGTGCCCCCAGGAGTCTAGATCCGGCCATGCTGGGAAGAGAATCTCCTCAGGGGACGTGCCGCTTCCCCTCGGGGGACTGAAATGCCAGCACAAACCTCCCTGCCTCCAAATACCCCTGCCTCAGAGAATCCCCCCGGCCAAAAAAGCTTCCGACCTGACAGCAGCTCCCCAGGATTGACCCCCTGATGCCGTGTGTGACAATTTTCTATAGATGGTTTATTTACCTGCAAGCCTTCTTGTGGACGTGGGGACCAGGCTGTGGGTAATGAAGAAGGAGGTCTCACAGGGACATGTGACCATGTCACCTGATACTGGAATCTATCTTAAGCCTGGTGCTTTTCCATTTAGAAGGAGGGGTGGGAACCCAGAGAGAGACAAAGGAGTCCCGCCTTTGGCCAAAGCTATAAAAGGGGGTGGAACAGAACAAAGGGGGCTGCCAAACATGAGGAATCGCCTAGTACCGCCTGAGCTAAAACTAACAAGGAGTGTACCAGGGGAAAGGATTGGGCCCAGACTAGGAAGGAGTCTAGTCTGGGAAAGAAGCTTCTTGGAACATCTCTAAGGGGGAGATTTACCTGTGTTCAGTTTCTTAATGCATTAGGATTAGACTTCCGTGTTTTGTTTTATTTTGCTTGGTAACTTACTGTTATTACTTGAAACCACTTAAATCCTACTTTTAATACCTAATAATATCACTTTTGTTTATTAATTAACCCAGAGTAAGTGATTAATACCTGGGGGAGCAAACAGCTGTGCATATCTCTCTATCAGTGTCATAGAGGGCGGATAATTTATGAGTTTACCCTGTTTAAGCTTTTTACAGAGTAAAATAGGTTTATTTGAGGTTTGGATCCCATTGGATGCTGGGTGTCTGGGTGCTGGAGATAGGTGACCTGCTGAGTGGGGTTTGGTTAAAGCCTCCAGCTTTGGGGGTGTGGACCAGACCTGGGTCTGTGTTTGGAGCAGACTAGTGTGTCTGGCTCAACAAGGCTGGGTTCTGGAGTCTCAAGGTGGCAGTGGAAAATGGCTCAGAGGTAATCTCAGCACGTCAGGTGGCAGTCCGAAGGGTGTCTCTCTGACTGAACCCGTCACACCGTGAGCACGAGCCCCTGCAGTACCAGCTAGAGGAGTTGCCCCTGGGCTGGGCACATTGGCCTCCCTACGGAGCAGCCCCTGGAGGGTGATGGGGTCCCACTTACTGGCCCAGCCAGGCTGGTTCTGCCCAGGGCTGCCAGTGGGGAGCAGGGACGAAGCAGGACTCAGCATGGGGAAGGCACCATCTGCATCTGTGGGGAGCCCAGAGCACTGGTGGGCCGGGCACTCGATAACTAGCCCCTTTGCGGCTGGATTCCCAGCACCACCCGCTCTGCCCACTCCCTTTCCTTGGGGCTGGGCACCCGGCATTTCACAGCCACGGTCACCCCACCCTCCTGCCACCTGCCGCTTTGCAGCCAGCTCCTGCCTGCGGGTCCCCATCAAGTCTAAACTGGCCACCCCCAGTTATGGCCTCTTTCTCAGACACCCGCCGTCGTCCCCTGTCCAGCCAGGACCTCACTGGGCGGGGCGCGTTAGGCCCTAGCACTTTCCCAACCAGCAGCTGGGTAGTTAAATCCCCCAGCACCACCAGGGCTCATCGCCCAGCCCTGAGCTGGGCCCCTCCCCGCATCCCACAAAATCCCATTCCCCCCAGCATCCCTAGACAGAGCTCCCATCCCCCGGTGTGTGGGGAGGCTGCGTCTGGCCCTGGCGCTGGAATAACGGCACTTACTGCACCCCCAGTGTCTGTCCCCCTCCTCTTTCTATAGCGGGGTCCCCCAGACCCTTTTCTGTCTCCCCTTTCTCCCTAGAACTCCCCTTCCCTGTATTTCTATTGTAGAACCCCCCCCAGAATTTCTGCCCCCCAAATCTCCCCACCGCAGGGGGCGGCTGTGATACCTGAGCCTCCAAATGTCGCAACCAATGAAGATGAGTGAGAAGTTCCGGCAGCGTCATGAGAACCTGGACAAATGAACGTTGGGGGGAACGTTGGCGAGACAGAAAGACGGGATTTGTCCAACCCAGGCGGCTGCCGGACAGACCCCACAGACCGGGCTGGGGCCCACCTGGACACGGGAAAAGGGTGGGAGGAGAAATGCGTGACCCAAAATTGGGGTGTTGGAAACGAGGCCTCATTGGTAGATAAAATATTGCGGGGACAGTCTGTGCCGCCCACCACCCTTTGGGGGCCGTAAAGAAAGAGACTCGCTTCACCCTCCTGGCTGCCAGGCCCCGTCTCCTGGTCCCCCCGGGCCGTCTGGGCCCTGATCTGCGGAGACATCCTGAGCAGAGCGGCCGGTGAGAGGGACCCTGACGCCACCGCCTCTCCCCTGGCTGAACCCCCAACCCGGGAGGAAATGAGGTCGGTGTGACATTGCACTCCATATTTTTATAAAAATATTTGTATATGTGTTGGTATGATGTAACTGGAATATGCTTTATGCAAAAGTTTTCTTGTCAGGTATCATTACAAAGCTTATAATCAACTGAGTGTGGTCATCCTATTTGTAGGAATGTATCATTCTTGTATCTGAAACTAGGAATATGAAATATAACTCCGAAGTCCTCTTGTAATTATGCAAAGTGTGGGCCATTAATGGTGGTTTGGAATCTTGATGGCTCCCATTCACCAGGACAATTGGTTGTAAACGGCTCTGTTTACTTGTGAGACTTCCTGTATACCTGTGTGCCAGCAAGAGGGTAATGAAGTCTCACAGGATATGTGATCATGTCATCTGAACGGAAATCCATCTTTAACCAGATGCTTTTCCATTTTGAAGGAGACAAAGGATTCCTGCCTTCTGCCAAAGCTATTAAAGGAACAGAACAAAGTGGGTCTCAGTCATGTTGAATCCCTTGCTTTTTACCTAAGATATCTGCTGGAATTAACAAGGACTGTACCAGGGAAAGGATTGGGCCCAGACTAGGAAGGAGTCAAGTCTGGGAAAGAAGCTTATTGGAACATCTCTGAGGGTGAGATTTACCTGTATTCAGTTTCTTAAACGTATTAGGCTTTGACTTGCGTGTTTTCTTTTATTTTGCTTGGTAACTTACTTTGTTCTGTCTGTTATTACTTGAAACCACTTAAATCTGACTTTTTATACTTAATAAAATCACTTTTATGTATTAATTGACCCAGAGTAAGTGATTACTACCTGGGGGAGGAGATAGCTGTGCGTATCTCTCTATCAGTGTTATAGATGGTGGGCAATTTATGAGTTTACCCTGTATAAGCTTTATACAGAGTAAAACAGGTTCATTTGGGGTTTGGATCCCATTGGGAGCTGGGTGTCTGGGTGCTGGAGACAGGAATACTTGCTGAGTGGGGGTTTTCAATTAAAGCTTGCAGCTTTGGGGGTGTGGTTCAGACCCTGGTCTATGTTTGTAGCAGGCTGGCGGGTCTGGCTCAAACCAGACAGAGCACTGAAGTCCTAAGCTGGCAGGGAAAAGAGACTCAGAGTTAGTTAAAGCACATCAGCAGACAGGCTCCCCGAAGAAGGTCAGAGCTGGAGGAGCAGGGGATAGGATTGCTGGGCATGTGAGGAGCGAGGGGGGAGCAGCACCCCCCAGTACTCCCTGGGCTGCCACTTCTTCCCCCAGAAGCCTCCCCTCTCACTGCCCCCCCCACATCCCTCCGCAGCTCCAGCCCCCTCGGCCTCAGGGTCCCCCATTTTCATTTTAGTCCCCTCAGTCTCCCCTCACAGCCCCTGTGTCATGGAGTGTGGGGGAGTCCAGGCCCTGCACCCCTCGTCCTGGGATTCACTGAGACTCTCAGCCAGCCAGTAAAACAGAAGGTTTATTGGACAACAGGAACACAGTCCAAAACAGAGCTTGCGGGTACAACCAGGACCCCTCAGTCAAGTCCTTCTGGGGAGCAGGGAGTGTGCTTGTGTGTATGTGAGCGTGTGTGTAATATATATCATATGCATATGATACAGCGTTAATTGATATATGTATAACCAATAAATGTGGCATTTTGTCTTATTCCCCCTGAACAGATCCTGTGCAGTTCTTTAAGTACAACACTCCCCGGGGTGGGGGAGAGGTAGGCGGGGAGCAGTCCCAGGCTGGGGGAGTCAGGGGAGCAGGGCACACCCCTCCTGGCTGGTGGGTTGCTCTGGGTAGCCCAGTTCCAGGGGGCCGGGATACAGGAGCTCGGTGCAGCCTGTGGGATCCCAGCGGGGGGAAGCTGTGAGACCCCAGGGAGTGGGCCGGGTTCGGTGTCTCACCCTCTGTCTCCTTCGGAGTGCAGAGATGTACCCCAAAGCCGCCATCTCCCTGAGCCCCAGCAGGGTGACCGTCCTGGGGCAGGATGTCACCGTTCGGGGTCGGGCTGGTCGCCGGGATGCCAGCTTCTCTCTGTTTAAGGTCAGGGATTGGACCCCGCTGGGACATGCGGAGCCTGCTGGGGCTGGGGGGCAATTGCTCATCTGCAGCGTGAGATGGGGAGACGGAGGGAGCTACACTTGCTATTATCACTATGCAACAGATCCCTTCCCCTGGTCAGAGCCCAGCGACCCCAAGGAACTGGTGGTAGCAGGTGAGGGGTCCGGCTTGGTGTCCAGAGCCCCACACTTAGCCGTACCCTCAGGGGGACTCTGTACTCATGGGACGCTCAGAGCCAGGCTCTGCCCTGGGCCCAGCAGAGGAGACGCCTGGCCAGGGAGTTGGGACAGAGTCACTGCGGGGGTTCCCCAGCCAGGGAGGAGCAGCAGCCGCTGG
The DNA here is from genome assembly GCF_965140285.1 of Lepidochelys kempii. Taxonomy (NCBI): domain Eukaryota; kingdom Metazoa; phylum Chordata; order Testudines; family Cheloniidae; genus Lepidochelys; species Lepidochelys kempii. Next base: position 14,714,032 of record NC_136402.1, read on the forward strand.
AGGTTCGGGGATAAGGGAAGGGGATCCCTGCCCCCGGGGGAGCTGCAGAGCAGGGGCCTTTCCCAGGGGGATGCTCCCCGAGGCTGCCCCCGTTAAGGGATCGCAGAGAGGAGTCAGGGCCCAGGGGCTGCCCAGCTGGCACCGTCCAGCCACATAAGTCCCCACACACACACCCAGGAAGGACCCTGATGGTTGATGCTGAGTCACCAGAGGGGAGGGGGAGGGGATCGCTGACGGACGCTGGTTCTATTCCCACAGGGGGACCCGACCCAGCCTGGAACGGCGCCGGCTCCCACCAACCAGGGCAGCCCAGGCCTGGTACCAGGGCCTGGGGGAATCTACTAAGTCACAGCTTATGGGGCAGTTCCCCAGGCAGTGGTTGCCCAGGGAGAGGGATGGAGGCTGTTCTCAGGGGCAGTGACTCCCCCTGAAACTCACCAAGGGATTTGGGAGAGAAGCCTCCTGCTTCAGACACGAACCTGCTGCTAACGAGGTGGCCCCATTTTTGGTTTTTGTCCCTTCAGTTTCCCCCCTCACAGCCCCTCTGCCCCACATTCCCTGCCCTATAATGGCCCCAACTTCACAGTCACCTCTCTACCTGCCCCTGCCAAGGGGGGCAACAAGCTGGGATATGGGGGTGGGGGTCAGGCGGGGGGGTCAGGTGGCGGGGGGAATGACCCTGCTTCACAATGAAACTGCTGCTCGTCTCCCTCCTGCTCCAGGGGCCGGGGGCGAAGCGTCCCAGGGGGCTGGTGAGCAGGGGGGCCGGGGCCCTGCGACGAGGGAGCTGATTGAAGGAGACTCATTGGGACCCTTCGGCCGGGCAGCTGATGCACCTTTAATGTCGCCCCGGCCCAGCCCAGCGCTGTGTGCGAGCCCCGGAGGGGCGACACCGCGATGGTGACACCAGGAGTCCTGGCCCCAGCTCCACCCCCCGGCTCTAACCACTAGTCCCCACTCCCCTGCCAGAGCCCAGAACTGAGTCAAACCTTCCTGATCCCCAGCTTTCTGCTGCCACTAACCAATGGCGTATAAACAAAGCCTCTCACATCCCTCTCTAGGGGCCTGGCCACATAACCACTGACAGTGTCTCCTCCAGCTCGGGGGCAGGGTCTCTGCAGGGGCATTAGAAGGTCCCTGGGTCTCTCCTGGCTGGTGACCCATTGGGGGCCTGGGATAGAATTTCTCTTTCTCTGATTTTCTTTTGAACCTGGTTGATTTAATTCACATGCTGAGAAAAGCCCCTTAGAACCAGGCATTACAGTGTAAACCCGTCATCACCGCTCAGCTAAGGTGCAAGGGGCAGAAAACCCAGGCCTTCCCTATCGTGCCTGCTCTTAAAACGGTGCCATGGCTTGTGTTGCAGGTGGGCAGTTGGCAGACTGAGCGGGAGGACTGCAGTCAAACTCTCCAGTATCAGGGAATGCCACAAAGTTTCCCAAACACCCTTAACTCTGCCCCCTTGTGCACATGCATTATGGCGCCACCCTTTAATTTTGTGATCATGTATTAATTTTATCTTCACGGGCCATGTTAAGGTTCCTTCCCCACTCTGAACTCTGGGGTACAGATGTGGGGACCTGCATGAAAGACCCCCTAAGATCATTTCTACCAGCTTAGGTTAAAAACTTCCCCAAGGCACAAAATCTCTATTTGTTCTTGGACGAGGAATGCTGCCACCACCAAGCGCTTTAACCAAGAACCAGGGAAAAGGACCACTTGGAGTTCCTCTTCCCCCAGCAATCCCCCCGAGCCCTCACACCCCCTTTCCTGGGGAGGCTTGAGAATAAACAAGTTGAGCACAGACCAGCTTGGATTTCTTAGGACCCTAAAAACCCAGTCAGATTCTTAAAAAACAGAACTTTATTAGAAGAACAAAACAAAGATAAAAGAAACACTCTGTAAGATTAGAATGGAAGATAATCTCACAGGCAGTCAGATTCAAAACACAGAGAATCCCTCTAGGCAAAACCTTAAATTACAAAAAGACACATAAACAGGAATACACATTCCCTCCAGCACAGCAAATTTACAAGCCAAAACAAAAAAAAACCTCATGTATTTTCTAGCTAGATTACTTACTAACTTTACAGGAGTGGAGGGCTTGCATCCTTGATCTGTTCCTGGCAAAGGTATCACACAGACAAACAAAAGCCTTTTCTGCCCCCTCGAGGTCTGAAAGTATCTTGCCCCCTCATTGGTGTTTTTGGGTCAGGTGCCAGCGAGGTTACCTGAGCTTCTTAACCCTTTACAGGTCAAAGGGTTTTGCCTCTGGCCAGGAGGGATTTTATAGCACTGTGTACAGAAAGGTGGGTACCCTTCCCTTGATATTTAGGACAGGCCACCACCAATGTTTGAACCCAGAATGTAAGAAAGGACGGGTGTGGGGGAATCTGCATGGAAATCATGGTCAGTGGCAGATTGAAGACCAGACCCCATGCTCTCTTGGCTCCCAGCCTGGTGCACCTTCCCCAAGGCTGCAGGGAACATGGAGGGAGAACTGTCCCCCTCCCCAGAGAGACACAGACAAGCTGGGAGCTGCATGACATTTGGCCAGGCTGATGGGCCCAGGCTTGGGTTTTGCAGGCGCCTCTGCTTACTTTGACCGCACTAGAGTTCCCCTGTAGATTAGAGACAACGTGTGATGCACACAGGAAGAGACGAGACATCGTCGGCTTCCTGTAGCTGGAGACACCAGCTGAGTTTGTTATTTGGGGCTCGGTGGAGCTGGGCTCTGGGGCATTGGTGGCAGTGCTGAGGGGCCTCTCACTGCCTCCGTCATGCCATCTGCTCTCACTGTCCTCTTCCTCGGTGAGTGTCAGAGAAAGCCAGTGCACATGCCCACTGAACTGATTTCTCCTTCCCCAGCTGATGGAGATAAAACGCAATTGGCCTCTAGGTCGCCTCGGCCTCTCCTTGCCCTGCCCCAGCCACCCCTCCATGGGCTCCTGGCAGATGGAGCCGCGCCGTTGCCCTGCTGAGGGGTGGGGGGCCCCCGGGGCTCTTGTGTCGCTAGCCCAGCTCTCTCGCTCTTGGATTTGGGGAAAAAGCATCCAGGAGACTCTCTCCCTGCAGCCCCCGTCTCGGCCTCGTCACTGGGGCCGGGCTGTGGGGACGGGGAACAGTGACCGTGCCGGGGTCTGTGTCTCACGGCCTGTCTCCTCCTGCCTGCAGAGCCCAGCTACCCCAAACCCAACATCTCCCTGCACCCAAGTGGGGGGTCGCCCCGGGGGGAGCCATGACCGTCCGGTGTGAGTGTCGGTGTCGGGGAGCGAGGGTCCTTCTGTATAAAGCTGGAGACCCAGAAGCACGACAGGACAAAGACCCCCCAGTGGATGTGGCTCAATTTTTCATCCACAACATGAGCCAGAGAGATGCAGGGAGCTACAGCTGCCGATATAGCATCAAATCCGACCTGTCTGTCTGGTCAGAGCCCAGCGACGCCATGGAGCTGGTAGTAGCCGGTGAGGGGCCCGGCTCAGCATCCCTGCTCCCAGCCCCACACCCAGCTGGATACTCAGAAGGGCTCAGCCCCAATGGGGAGCTCAGAGCCAGGCTCTGCCCTGAGCTGTGGATCCAGCAGAGGGGATACCCGGCTGGGGAGTGGGGACGGAGTCACTGCGGGGTTCCCCAGCCAGGGGGAGCAGAAGCTGCTGGAGATTCAGGGCAGAGGAAGGGGGGATCCCTGCCCCCAGGGGGGCTGCAGAACAGGGGGGCCTTTCCCAGGGGGATGTTCCCCCAGCTAACCCCGCTCTGGGGACACACAGAGGAGTCAGGGCTCAGAGGATGCCCAGCTGGCTCCGGCCCCAGCGCTGAATTCACTTCCCACCAGCCTGGACAATTAAACCCATAACAAACGCCTGGTCATGGGGTGAGGGGCCCAGTCGCTGAGTCACCATTTCAGACTCTTCCCACCCGGGTCTGGGTGCTGGTTCCATCCCTCCCCAGCCCCAGCCCACGCTCGATTTCATCCCACACCATCACCCCTCCCCTGGCTGAACCCCCAACCCAGGAGGAAATGGGCTTGGACTTTTCACAGCTCCGCCATCTCCTCTGCCCCCCAGGACAGTCGCTAGCATCTCCGGGGCCAGCGGGGAGAGGTCCAAACTTGGGGGATTTTCCGGCTAGAGACTCGCTCCAGCGAACGGGGCCGGGGCTGGAACAAACCCCTCGTTTCACACAGCGCCTGCCACAGCTCCCTGGTTCCTCCTCTGCTAGGTCTGTCACAGCCGGTCCCAGGGGTCAATGGGGGGTTTGCCGTGGGGCTGAGCAGGCTGCGGGTTCTGGACCCCGCCCCGGCCTGTGTTTAACCCTGTTCAATGTGGGGCAGGGGCTGGGGCGTGTTCGCACCTCCAGCCCTTTATTGCGTCTCCATGAACACAACAGGGCCCAGAGTGATTTAGCTGCCAGGCCTCTGGGCCCCCCATGGCGGGCGTTTGGGGGAAGCCAGCTGGGGGGAGCCGGGAGTTTGAGGGAAGTAGGTTGGGGATGTCGGGAAGGGGATTGAGGGGAGAGGGGTCGGGATGGGTGCAGGAGTTTGGGGGCAGACAGGCTCCCCGCAAAGGTAAGAGCCGGGGGCCAGCATTGTTTGAGGGTGTAAGGGGGGAGGGGGCAGACAGTGCCCCCCAGGAGGGAGCTGCAATTTCCACCCCTCAGCATCTTTCTGTCTCACTACCACCCTCCTACTCCTTCCCCCTCAGTCCTGGGTCCCTCACTTTCTTTCCCCTCAGTCTCCTGCCCGCACAACACCCTACACCCCTCTCTGCCCCAGGGAGGGAGGTCGGGGTGTGTGAGGGCATAGGGGATGGGGATAGGGCAGAACGGGGGAGGGGACAGGGGCGTGAGAGGACACAAGGCTGGTGAAGGGACATGGGACAGGGGGCAGAATTGGGGGGATGGGGACCTAATGGGGGGGACAGGGGATGGGACTGTCACGGAGTCCCCGGGCGATGCTCTGGAACTGCTCCCCACGAAGCCAGGCAGGACTCTGGGGAAGTCTCCTCTCTGTGAGCAGCCTGTCTCCAGGGCAAGAAGCTCACATGGCTTCCACCTTCCTGGGCCTGACCTCAGAGCATTCAGCATGCTCTGCCCCTCCGTGGGCTTCCCACAACAGGTCTGCCCAGGCGGGGTCCTGCCCCGCAACTTTCAGTCAGACGTGACTCTCAGCCCTGGTCTACACTAGGAGCTGAGGTTGAATTTAGTAGCATAAATCGATTTAACTCTGCACCCGTCCACACAACGAAGCCCTTTTTTTCGACTTAAAGGATTCTTAAAACCGATTTCTTTACTCCACCCCTGACAAGGGGATTAGAGCTGAAATCGGCCATGCTGGGTCGATATTGGGGTAGTGTGGACGCAATTCGACAGTACTGGCCTCCAGGAGGTATCCCAGAGTGCTCCATTGTGACCGCTCTGGATAGCACTCTCAACTCAGATGCACTGGCCAGGTAGACAGGAAAAGACCCGCAAACTTTTGAGTCTCATTTCCTGTTTGGCCAGCGTGGCAAGCTGCAGGTGAGTGCAGAGCTCATCAGCAGAGGTGACCATGATGAAGGCCCAGAATTGCAAAAGAGCTCCAGCATGGGCCGAACGGGAGGTACGGGATCTGATGGCTGTATGGGGAGAGGAATCCGTGCTATCAGAACTCTGTTCCAGTTTTTGAAATGCCAAAACATTTGTCAAAATCTCCCAGGGCATGAAGGACAGAGGCCATAACAGGGACCCGAAGCAGTGCCGCGTGAAACTTAAGGAGCTGAGGCAAGCCTACCAGAAAACCAGAGAGGCAAATGGCCGCTCCGGGTCAGAGCCCAAAACGTGCCGTTTTTATGATGAGCTTCATGCCATTTTAGGGGGTTCAGCCACCACTACCCCAACCGTGTGCTTTGACTCCCTCAATGGAGAGGGAGGCAACACGGAAGCAGGTTTTGGGGATGAGGAAGATGATGATGATGAGGTTGTAGATAGCTCAGAGCAAGAAAGCAGAGAAACCGGTTTTCCCGACAGCCAGGAACTGTTTCTCACCCTGGACCTGGAGCCAGTACCCCCCGAACCCACTCAGGGCTGCCTCCCGGACCCGCCAGGCGGAGAAGGGACCTCTGGTGAGTGTACCTTTTTAAATAGTGTACATGGTTTAAAAGCAAGTGTGTTTAATGATTAATTTGCCCTAGCATTCACAGCCAGTACAGCTACAGGAAAAGTCTATTAACGTGTCTGGGGATGGAACGGAAATCCTCCAGGGACATCTCCATAAAGCGCTCCTGGATGTACTCCCAAAGCCTTTGCAAAAGGTTTCTGGGGAGGGCAGCCTTATTTCCTCCACCATGGTAGGACACTTTACCATGCCAGACCAGTAGCACGTAGTCGGAAATCATTGTAGAACAAAGCATTGCAGTGTATGTTTGCTGGCGTTCAAACAACATCCTTTCTTTATCTCTCTGTGTTATCCTGAGGAGAGTGATATCATTCATGGTGACCTGGTTGAAATAGGGTGCTTTTCTTCAGGGGACATTCAGAGGTGGCCGTTCCTGCTGGGCTGTTTGCCTGTGGCTGAACAGAAATGTTCCCCGCTGTTAGCCATGCGGTGGGGAGAGGGGTTAGCCACACGGTCGGGGGAGGCAAAATGTGACCTTGTAACGAAAGCACACGTGCTATGTATGTAATGTTAACAGCAACTGTGAAAGAGTGTACCCATTGTTCTATAAAATGTGTCTTTTTAAATACCACTCTCCCTTTTTTTTCTCCACCAGCTGCATGTGTTTCAAAGATCACAGGATCTTCTCCTTCCCAGAGGCTAGTGAAGATTAGAAGTCGAAAAGAATGCACTCGCGATGAAATGTTCTCTGACATCATGCTGTCCTCCCACACTGACAGAGCACAGACGAGTGCATGGAGTCAGAAAATGTCAGAGTGCAGGAAAGCACAAAATGACGGGGAGGAGAGGTGGCGGGCTGAAGAGAGGGCTGAAGCTGAAAGGTTGTGGCAGCGTGATGAGAGGAGGCAGGATTCAATGCTGAAGCTGCTGGAAGATCAAACTAATATGGAGCACAGACCGCCGCTACAGCCCCTGTGTAACCAACCGCCCTCCTCCCCAAGTTCCATAGCCTCCTCACCTAGAAGGAAGTCACTTCTGTACTGGGGACAAAGAGGGGTCTGGCTGCACCTGGACTGGGACAGACCCACCTGGACTGGGAGAGACCAGCTGGACGGTGCTGAGACTGGCCAGGCCCGAGCCCCTGACAACTGCCTGGGCTGTATCCAGACATTCAATAAACCCTCCTGTTTTACGCCGGCTGAGAGTCCCTGTGGGAGGCTCATGGTGAGAACCAGGCGGGCTGGAGGCTCTGAGAGGTGCAGTTCCAGGAGACGATGGAACCCAGGGCTTAGCCCCCAAGAGAGAGTGGACCCCGAGAAGGGCTGTCAGACGGAGGGGAGTTCCTCCCGGGATCCTACAGAGCCGAGAGAGCTTGCAGGGGCCTGTGAGTCTGTGACACACCTTCATGCATAAACGGTGAGGTGGCAAAATTTGCAGATGATACAAAACTACTCAAGTTAGTTAAGTCGCAGGCAGACTGCAAAGAGCTACAAAGGGATCTCCCGAAAGTGGGTGACTGGGCAACAAACTGGCAGATGAAATTCAATGTTGATCAATGTAAAGTGATGAGTAAAGTGATACTCATATGACTGGAGTACTGTCATGGATGGTTATAAACTGTTCAGGAAGGACAGGCAGGGCAGAAAAGGTGGGGGAGTAGCACTGTATGTAAGGGAGCAGTATGACTGCTCAGAGCTCCGGTACGAAACTGCAGAAAAACCTGAGTGTCTCTGGATTAAGTTTAGAAGTGTGTGCAACAAGAGTGATGTAGTGGTGGGAGTCTGCTATAGACCACCGGACCAGGGGGATGAGGTGGATGAGGCTTTCTTCCGGCAGCTCACGGAAGCTACTAGATCGCATGCCCTGATTCTCATGGGTGACTTTAATTTTCCTGATATCTGCTGGGAGAGCAATACAGCGGTGCATAGACAATCCAGGAAGTTTTTGGAAAGCGTAGGGGACAATTTCCTGGCGCAAGTGCTAGAGGAGCCAACTAGGGGGGGTGCTTTTCTTGACCTGCTGCTCACAAACCGGGTAGAATTAGTGGGGGAAGCAAAAGTGGATGGGAATCTGGGAGGCAGTGACCATGAGTTGGTTGAGTTCAGGATCCTGACGCAGGGAACAAAGGTAAGCAGCAGGATACGGACCCTGGACTTCAGGAAAGCAGACTTTGACTCCCTCAGGGAACGGATGGCCAGGATCCCCTGGGGGACTAACTTGAAGGGGAAAGGAGTCCAGGAGAGCTGGCTGTATTTCAAGGAATCCCTGTTGAGGTTACAGGGACAAACCATCCCGATGAGTCGAAAGAATAGTAAATATGGCAGGCGACCAACTTGGCTTAATGGTGAAATCCTAGCGGATCTTAAACATAAAAAAGAAGCTTACAAGAAGTGGAAGGTTGGACATATGACCAGGGAAGAGTATAAAAATATTGCTCGGGCATGTAGGAATGTTATCAGGAGGGCCAAATCGCACCTGGAGCTGCAGCTAGCCAGAGATGTCAAGAGTAACAAGAAGGGTTTCTTCAGGTATGTTGGCAACAAGAAGAAAGCCAAGGAATGTGTGGGCCCCTTACTGAATGAGGGAGGCAACCTAGTGACAGAGGATGTGGAAAAAGCTAATGTACTCAATGCTTTTTTTGCCTCTGTTTTCACTAACAAGGTCAGCTCCCAGACTGCTGCGCTGGGCATCACAAAATGCGGAAGAGATGGCCAGCCCTCTGTGGAGATAGAGGCGGTTAGGGACTATTTAGAAAAGCTGGACATGCACAAGTCCATGGGGCCGGACGAGTTGCATCCGAGAGTGCTGAAGGAATTGGCGGCTGTGATTGCAGAGCCACTGGCCATTATCTTTGAAAACTCGTGGCGAACCGGGGAAGTCCCGGATGACTGGAAAAAGGCTAATGTAGTGCCAATCTTTAAAAAAGGGAAGAAGGAAGATCCTGGGAACTACAGGCCAGTCAGCCTCACCTCAGTCCCTGGAAAAATCATGGAGCAGGTCCTCAAAGAATCAATCCTGAAGCACTTGCATGAGAGGAAAGTGATCAGGAACAGCCAGCATGGATTCACCAAGGGAAGGTCATGCCTGACTAATCTAATCGCCTTTTATGATGAGATTACTGGTTCTGTGGATGAAGGGAAAGCAGTGGATGTATTGTTTCTTGACTTTAGCAAAGCTTTTGACACGGTCTCCCATAGTATTCTTGTTAGCAAGTTAAGGAAGTATGGGCTGGATGAATGCACCATAAGGTGGGTAGAAAGCTGGCTAAATTGTCGGGCTCAACGGGTAGTGATCAATGGCTCCATGTCTAGTTGGCAGCCGGTATCAAGTGGAGTGCCCCAGGGGTCGGTCCTGGGGCCGGTTTTATTCAATATCTTCATAAATGATCTGGAGGATGGTGTGGATTGCACTCTCAGCAAATTTGCGGATGATACTAAACTGGGAGGAGTGGTAGATACGCTGGAGGGGAGGGATAGGATACAGAAGGACCTAGACCAATTGGAAGATTGGGCCAAAAGGAATCTGATGAGGTTCAATAAGGATAAGTGCAGGGTCCTGCACTTAGGACGGAAGAACCCAATGCAAAGCTACAGACTAGGGACCGAATGGCTAGGCAGCAGTTCTGCAGAAAAGGACCTAGGGGTGACAGTGGACGAGAAGCTGGATATGAGTCAGCAGTGTGCCCTTGTTGCCAAGAAGGCCAATGGCATTTTGGGATGTATAAGTAGGGGCATAGCGAGCAGATCGAGGGACGTGATCGTTCCCCTCTATTCGACATTGGTGAGGCCTCATCTGGAGTACTGTGTCCAGTTTTGGGCCCCACACTTCAAGAAGGATGTGGATAAATTGGAGAGAGTCCAGCGAAGGGCAACAAAAATGATTAGGGGACTGGAACACATGAGTTATGAGGAGAGGCTGAGGGAGCTGGGATTGTTTAGCCTGCAGAAGAGAAGAATGAGGGGGGATTTGATAGCTGCTTTCAACTACCTGAAAGGGGGTTCCAAAGAGGATGGCTCTAGACTGTTCTCAATGGTAGCAGATGACAGAACGAGGAGTAATGGTCTCAAGTTGCAGTGGGGGAGGTTTAGATTGGATATTAGGAAAAACTTTTTCACTAAGAGGGTGGTGAAACACTGGAATGCGTTACCTAGGGAGGTGGTAGAATCTCCTTCCTTAGAGGTTTTTAAGGTCAGGCTTGACAAAGCCCTGGCTGGGATGATTTAACTGGGAATTGGTCCTGCTTCGAGCAGGGGGTTGGACTAGATGACCTTCTGGGGTCCCTTCCAACCCTGAGATTCTATGATTCTATGATTCTATGTTGGAAAGCATCATCCCAGCTCTACATATACAATGATGGGGCCTCAATTAGCTGTTACCAGGCAAGAGAGAGATCTGGGAGTCAGTGTGGAGAGTTCTCTGAAAACTTCCACTCAGTGTGCAGCGACAGTCAAAAAAGCCAGCAGAAGGTTGGACATCATTAAGAAAGGGATAGATGATAATATTGCCTCTCTATAAATCCATGGTATGCCCACAACTTGAATACTGCGTGCAGATGTGGTCGCCCCATCTCAAAAAAGATAGGGGTCTGGAATGGCTTCTGTATGAGAAGAAATTAAAACTTTTCAGCTTGGAAAAGAGACAACTAACGGGGGATCAGGTCGGGGTCTATAAAATCATGACTGGTGTGGAAGAAGTAAAGAAGAAAGTGTTGTTTACTCCTTCTCATGAAACAAGAACCAATGAAATTAATAGTCAGCAGGTTTAAAACAAACAAGAGGAAGTATTTCTTCACCCAATGCACAGTCAGCCTGTGGAACTCCTTGCCACAGGATGTTGTGAAAGCCAAGATTATAACAGGGTTCAAAAAAGAACTAGATAAGTTCATGGAGGTTACGTCCATCAATGGCTATTAGCCAGGATAGGCAGGGATGGTGTCCCGAGCCTCTGTTTGCTGGGAGGACGACAGAGGATGGATCACTTGATGGTTCCCTGTTCTGTTCATTCCCAATGGGGCACCTGGCACTGGCCACTGTCGCAGACAGGATACTGGGCTAGATGGCCCTTTGGTCTGACCCAGTGTGGCCGTTCTTATGTGTTAGGTGTAGTCAGAGCTACAATATCAAAGAGGGAAGACCCAAGGGAAACCCCAGCAGGAACCATCCCGCTAGCGACGCTTGTCTACTGAGAGGCCCATCGTAGCCGAGAACACCGGGGAGGATGTGAAGATGGCCACGGCTGTAATTGTTGCACAGGGTTTTGTAGGATTTCTCTCTGCAGGACTTTTCTTAGCACTGGGGACGGCACTGACGGCCAGGGGAGAGCCCCCTAGTGACCTCTGCCCCCACTCCCTGCAGCACAGCGCCCCCAAGCAGTGCACTGGGGTATCAGGGCCAGCAGTGACGGCCAGAGGAGACTGCCCCTCTACTGAGCCCCTTCCCCTGCACCATAGCACCCCCTAGTGCAGCAGGGGTATTGAGGCCTGTCATGGACTCCCAGGGGGTGCCCACTCTTGGCCGTGCGGTCCCTGGGGGGAACCCTCTTTAGTGCAACAGCCCTTCTCGGGGGTCCACTCTCTCTCGGGGGTTAGGCCCCTCTGCCTCCTGGAACTGCACCTCTCTGAGCCTTAGCACGCCTGTCTCTGCTGTGGGTCCTCGCAGGGAGTCCACTCGGTCTGGAGCCCCAGGGCCTCCACTCCCAGAGGGAATAACGCCCCCTGATCTCTAGCCCGGAGCGACTCTCAGCCAGCGTAACACAGGAGGGTTTATTGAGCATCTGAACGCAGCACAGGAAACTCTCCGTGCCTCAGGCCTGGCCTCCCTCAGCACAGCACATCCCAGTCTCCCCTGCATCCAGGTGGGCTCTGCCTGCTTCCTCTCTCCAGCCCCAAGCCCCCCTGCTTCATAACTGGGCATCTGATCTCACTGGCCAGAAGCCCGCCTCTGTCCATTGTCTTCTCTCCAGATAAACAGGGTCATCTGGGCCTCCTCTCCCCTCTTCTGTCCTCTGGCCCCTCTGGCTGGAACCAGCTGGTCCAGTTACCAGGATCCTCTCTCCTCAGCCCATTGTCCTCCCACTGGCCAGACCCAGCTGTGACTCCTGAGCTGGGCCCCCCGGTCACCAGTCACTGGGGTCTCCATTCTCCAGGCCATTGGCCGAGGTCCCAAGTTCCCTCGCGGGTCCCCTGTACCAACCAACTCCCTCTCCCATCACCACGTTAAACTTTAAACTTGTAAAGTTTCAGTTCTTAACAGCCAGAAATTTTCTGTTGTGAATGGATCCACTGACTTTCTTGTTGAAAGATCCAGTGTGGAGAGCTTTGAGAAGGTCTCAGATGGAGTGAAAGCTGTTAAGAAAGTTAAACAGTCCTCTAACCAAGTGGCTGTGTTTGGCCAGCTTGTTGGGGAGACAAGGTTGTTGAGAGAGGAATGTTTCCATGCTAGTTCTGTAAGTAAACAGTATGTGGCCCAGGTCAAGATGGGGGCTCTTAACCAAGAGAGCCCGAATTGCAGCCCTCCAGACTGGAGCGCTGGGAGAAGACCCAATCCCAGTTTGACCCCCTGGGGTTTTGGGGTGGCCAAAGGGCACAGGCCACATAAACCTTTCCACATGCGGCCTGTGAGTGCTATCGACCACCCCCGACCTAAGGGAGGATGTGAAACTGGAAGGGCCTGGTGTAACTCCCACCAAGGAACGGGAGAGATGCTGGGGCATCCATGGGAACGTTGGTGGGTTCGAACTTCCCCAGGTCACCGGCTAAAGTGACCCCGCTCAGTTCGATCTCGAAGGGGGGAGAGATGTGACGAAGCAGAACAGTTCTTAATGTTTCCTCTGAATAGTGTGGGGGCGCCTCAGTTTCCCCTATGCAGTTCTTAAGTATCTAGGTGGTGGGATAAGGGTGTATGATCCTTGCAGAGCCCTAGAGGGCAGGTGTGTGCAGGGGTCTGGACACAGAGAATGGCCGACACCCTGTTTCCTGGCACCTGAGGGCCTGGCCCTTCCCCCCTGCAAGGTGAGAGCTAAAGGGTTGGAGAATAAAGGAATCCGGTGCCCTCCTGGCCCTGAAAGGGACAAAGCCCAGAGGACCCTGCCTGGGCGGACTCGCTGGGGGAAGCGCACGGAGGGGCAGAGGAGGCTGAATGCTCCGAGGTCAGACCCAGGAAGGTGGAGCCGGGGGAGCTGTGTGTCCTGCAGACAGGCTGCTCCCAGAGAGGAGACTTCCCCAGAGTCCTGCCTGGCTTCGTAGGAAGCAGTTTCGGAGCATCGCCCGGGGACTCCGTGACACCCCCCAGCTGCAGCCCCAAGACCGGAGAAGCTCTGTCCCCACACCCCGGCCAGGGGCCCAGTGGGGAGTGAGGGCAGCAGCTCCGCCGCTCTTCGGCAGCGACTGCTTGGGGTGGCAAAATTGGTAGAGCCGCCCCTGGCTCCAGGGGGCCCCCCTTGGCCAGGGCCCCTGGACACACAGGCCCCATAGGCCCAGTGGCTGATCCACCACTGGTTGCAGAGAGCAGGGGGGCGATCCCTGTGTCGGTGTTTCAGCCCCTTCCCCCGCCCCGACAGACGCTGGTTCTGTTCCTGCAGGGGAAACCGACACGTTCACGGTCAGTGCAGCCGTGGGGAGAACCCCCCAGATCCACCCCCAAGAGCTCCCTCCCCTGCACTCACAGCCCCCCGTTCCCAAGGCCTGGGGAAAGGTGGGTCTTGTGTGACTCCCGCCGGTCACAGACTCTATTTCCGACCCCGGGGCGGGGGGCAGAGCTGCAAGGGGACCTACTGGTCAGGCTCCCGGGCTGGCCTCAGGTGGGGTGAGGCACGGCAGGTGATCTCCCATGCAGCCGGGTCCTGAGTTACGTATGGGTGAACCCCCTGCGCCCGAGCCCCATGGACAGGCAGTGCCAACCCGGGTAGGGGACAGACTCCCAGAGAGGCTGAACGAGGGATGGACTGAATTGAGGTGGAGGGGAAGCAGGGGGCTGTGTCTCCCCTGTTTAACTCCTGTCTCTTGTCGATAGCAGGGTGAGAATTTCTCAAACCCACCATCTGGGTGAGCCCCAGCAGGGTGGTGGCTCTCGGGGGAAGCGTCACCATCCGCTGTGAGGGTTGGCTCCCAGCCCTCCCAGCAAAGAACCCAGGGAATGAATGGACCTTAGAGACTGGACTCTGTGTGATGGGAGTTCGTCGCAGTTTTCAAAAGTGTTCTTCCTTGTGGGGTGGCCCCAGTCTTGGGGGATCTCAGTGTTGGGGACACTGGGGCATGGCCACTAGGTAACTCGAGGGGATGGAAGACCACGAGTGTCGATGAAACCCCCTCGCACTAGGCCCAGGTGTCCTTGGCCCCCCGCTCCCCCCCCCCGCCTGGAGGCACACACAGCAGTTATGCTGAGAATCTGCAACAGTATGTTGCAGAGTCAGACTGCCTGAAACTAAGCAAGGCCAAACAGGGCAGATATGGAAGAACAATGCTGAATAAAGCAGCTTTATGTATAGTTTAACAAATGATACAGAGAACCAGGGAACTAGCTGGGAACTGGATTGGCTGGCTATATGGATACTTGGGGCAGCTTGCTATTGGATAAGTATGCTGAGAAAAAGGATGTATAAAAGCCTGTGTAACTTCCTGCTCTGTTGTGCAGGATTTGAGATTTTATTCTCCCTGTACCTTTTTGCAGCTGCAAATAAACTTTTCTGCTTCTCCACCCCGTTGTGATTATTGGGTGTAGCACACCGGGTAACGAACCACTCAAGCTGTTGTTCAGCCTCTCGGCACTGGGTGCCAGCAACATCAGGGTAAATAGGGTCCCAAGAACGAGGGAGCTGAGGCGCTGTGTCTGTGGGGCTGGGAGCCCAGCTGCAGGAGGGGATGTGGTTTGCTGGGCGTTGCAGGGAGCTGACTTTGCTCTGACCGCTTTAGATTTGGTCTGGAGATTGCAGAGAAACCAGCTGATGGGGAAGAAAGGGGCCGAGCGCAAAACAGGCTTCCTGGGGCTGCAGCCCCCGGCGCAGTTCCTCATTCTGCTCGCACTCGGGCCTCAGGCTCAGTGGAGCTGGACACTGGGGTGTTGGTGGCAGCGCTGGGGGGCCCCCCACTGATCCATCATGGTGTCTGCTCTCACCGTCCTCTTCCTTGGTAAGTATTGGAGACAGCCAGGGCATGTGGCCATGGTGGGCGAGGGGTATCTGAGACCCGGGCGTGTGGCCATGGTGGGGATCTGAGACCAGGGTGTAGGATCCAGTTGCTCTGGGATGTGACCCCTTAACACCACTTTTCTCTCCAGGCTGCTGGCTGGCGGGGCACAGCGGGGCATGGGGAGGTGAGTATCAGTCTGTGGGGAGTGTGGTAACATCAAGGATGGGGGAGGGGGTGCGTGAGGTGGGGAAAAGAGGAATCGAGCCCTGAACCTTCCCGAAAACACAACCCAAACTCGCCCTGTGAAGACCCGTCACAGTTCTCCTGTGCCCCGACCCCATGGAGTAACTAGGAGCCAAATCTGGCTCCCAGACTCTGACAAAGAAGCCAGGATTTGAACCATTCACTGGTTCAAAGTTCTGCAATGCCCAGGCTGTGAGGATCGGCGGGGGGGACACCTGGATTTATTTCAGCTCATACAAACGCTAACAGGGCCCGTCTGTGGGCTCTAGATCCCCTCGGGGAACCGAAAGGTTCCCGGTCAGAGCAGCCATGGGGGAGAACCCCCCAGATCCACCCCTGCCCCGCGATCCACCCCCAACTGCTTCCTACCCTGCACTCACAGCCCCCTGTTCCCAAGGCCTGGGGGAAGGTGGGTCTTGTCTGACTCCCGCCGGTCACAGACTCTATTTCCAACCCCGAGGCGGGGGGCAGAGCTGCAGGGGGCCACTGGTCAGACTCCCTGGCTGGCCTTAGGTGGGGCCGGGGGGAGAGGTGATCTCTCATGCAGCTGGGTCCTGAGCTATGTATGGGTGAACCCCCTGTCCCCAGGGGCAGGCAGTGCCATGCCTGGTAGGGGACAGACTCCTAGAGAGGCTGAATGACAGATGAACTGAACTGGGGTGGGAGGGAGGCAGGGGTGGGGTATCTCCCTTCTTTAACTCCTGTCTCTTGTTGAAAGCAGGGTGAGAATTTCTCACGCCCACCGTCTGGCCCAGCACGGTGGTGGCGCTCAGGGGAAGCATCACCATCCGCTGTGAGGGTCGGTACCCGGGCATGAAGTTCTTTCTGCTTAAAGCCCTGGGCCTAGCAGAGAGGACGCCCAGCCGGGGAGCTGCAGAGCAGGGGGGGCCTTTCCCAGCCGACATATCAGTTAGGGGGTGATGGGCGGAGCTGAAGGTTATAAACCTCAGTGTGTAGTAGAGACTTGTACAGTCCCCTACAAGTCAGGGGTGGTGCAGTGCACAGAACCCAGGAGTCCTGGACCCCATCCCTCCTGCTGTCACCCCACTCCCTTCCCAGAGCTGGGGAGAGAATCTGGCTCCCAGCCCTCCTAGCAGAGAAGCCAGGGAGTGAACGGACCCTGGAGACTGGCTGTGATGAAGCGGGACTGTTCTTAATCATTCGTCTGAATAGTGTGGGTGTGCCTCAGTTTCCCCTATGCAGTTCTTAAGTATCTAGGTGGTGGGGTAAGGGTGTGTGATCATTGCAGAGCCCTAGAGAGCAGGTGTGTGCAGGGGTCTGGACACAGAGAATGGCCAACACCCTGTTTCCTGGCAACTGATGGCCTGGGCCCTTCCCCCGTGCAAGGTGAGAGCTAAAGGGTTGGAGAACAAAGGAATCAGATGCTCTCCTGGCCCAGGAAAGGGACAAAGCCCAGAAGAGGAGGCGGGGCTGGAGGGAGTTTCAGTTTGGGGCTGGCTGGGACATGGAGTGAAAGGCAGATATGGTTCTGTCACGGTTCCTCCCCCACTCTGAACTCTAGGGTACAGATGTGGGGACCTGCATGAAAAACCTCCTAAGCTTATCTTTACCAGCTTAGGTCAAAACTTCCCCAAGGTACAAAATATTACATCCGTTATCCTTGGATTGGCCGCTATCACCACCAAACTAATACTGGTTACTAGGGAAGAGCTGTTTGGACGCGTCCTTCCCCCCAAAATACTTCCCAAAACCTTGCACCCCACTTCCTGGACAAGGTTTGGTAAAAAGCCTCACCAATTTGCCTAGGTGACTACAGACCCAGACCCTTGGATCTTAAGAACAATGAACAATCCTCCCAACACTTGCACCCCCCCTTTCCTGGGAAATGTTGGATAAAAAGCCTCACCAATTTGCATAGGTGACCACAGACCCAAACCCTTGGATCTGAGAACAATGAAAAAGCATTCAGTTTTTTACAAGAAGACTTTTAATAAAAAAATAGAAGTAAATAGAAATAAAGAAATCCCCCCTGTAAAATCAGGATGGTAGATATCTTACAGGGTAATTAGATTCAAAAACATAGAGAACCCCTCTAGGGAAAACCTTAAGTTACAAAAAAGATACACAGACAGAAATAGTTATTCTATTCAGCACAATTCTTTTCTCAGCCATTTAAAGAAATCATAATCTAACACATACCTAGCTAGATCACTTACTAAAAGTTCTAAGACTCCATTCCTGTCCTGTCCCTGGCCAAGACGACTACAGACAGACACAGACCCTTTGTTTCTCTCCCTCCTCCCAGCTTTTGAAAGTATCTTGTCTCCTCATTGGTCATTTTGGTCAGGTGCCAGCGAGGTTACCTTTAGCTTCTTAACCCTTTACAGGTGAGAGGAGCTTTCCCCTGGCCAGGAGGGATTTCAAAGGGGTTTACCCTTCCCTTTATATTTATGACACGCCCCCCAAATCTCAGCTAGGGTGAAACACTGGCTGGGATTTCTTCCTGGAGCTCTAGGAAAACAGAGTTAATAAGACACATGCATCTCTAAATATACTACCAAGTACATAAAGACTAACAATATTTTCCACATCTCAAGGACGATTTTAACCAGTTGATTCTGGGAAACTTTCACGGGAGAGTGCATCAGCCACTTTGTTAGAAGCTCCTGAGATGTGTTGGATGTCGAAATCAAAATCTTGGAGAGCTAAACTCCACCGAAGAAGTTTTTTGTTAGTTTCTTTGACGGTGTGAAGCCACTTTAGTGCAGCATGGTCGGTTTGCAGGTGGAAACGCCGTCCCCAAACATATGGGCGTAGCTTTTCCAGAGCGTAGACAATGGCATAACATTCTTTTTCAGTGACTGACCAGTTGCTTTCCCTCTCAGATAGTTTTTTGCTGAGAAACACTACAGGGTGGAATTCTTGATCAGGTCCTTTCTGCATTAAAACTGCTCCCACACCACGCTCGGATGCATCTGTGGTTACTAGGAACGGTTTGTCAAAGTCTGGGGCCCTTAGTACAGGGTCAGACATGAGTGTCGCTTTAAGCTTGTTAAAGGCCTTCTGACACTTTCCGGTCCACTGAACAGCATTTGGCTGTTTCTTTTTGGTTAGGTCTGTCAGTGGGGCAGCGATTTGGCTGTAGTGTGGTACAAATCGTCTGTAATAACCGGCCAAGCCTAAGAAGGATTGAACCTGTTTCTTTGACTTTGGGACAGGCCACTTTTGGATAGCATCCACTTTGGCCTGTAGGGGGCTGATAGTTCCTTGACCCACCTGGTGTCCAAGGTAAGTCACTCTGTTTAGGCCTATTTGACACTTCTTAGCCTTAACAGTTAGTCCTGCCTCCCTTATGTGCTCAAGGACTTTTTGTAGATGTTCCAGGTGGTCTGCCCAGGAATCCGAAAATATGGCCACATCGTCAAGGTAGGTGACTGCATATTCTCCTAATCCCGCTAGGAGACCATCTACAAGTCTTTGGAAAGTGGCGGGTGCATTTCGCAGCCCGAAAGGGAGTACATTAAATTCATACAGCCCGAGATGTGTGATGAAGGCTGACCTTTCCTTGGCAGATTCATCTAGCGGTACCTGCCAGTACCCCTTGGTTAAGTCCAAGGTAGAGATGAACTGGGCCCGTCCCAGTTTCTCTAATAGTTCATCTGTGCGTGGCATTGGATAGTTGTCTGGGCGAGTTACAGCATTTAGCTTACGGTAGTCCACACAAAAACGTATTTCCCCATCTGGTTTGGGAACTAGAACCACTGGAGATGCCCATGCACTTTCGGAGGGGCGGATTACACCCATCTGTAACATATCTTGGATCTCCCGTTCTATAGCAGTTTTAGCTTGAGGAGACACCCGGTAAGGGTGGACCCTAATTGGGTGAGCATTACCTGTGTCAATGGAGTTGTTATGCCCGTTCAGTCAGTCCTGGGGTGGCTGAGAACGTTGGCGCGTAGCTAGTGCACAGCTCCTGGATCTGCTGTCGCTGCATACGCCCAAGGGTCATGGAGAGGTTCACCTCTTCCACACCACCAGCACATTTCCCTTCGTAATAGACACCTTCAGGCCACTCAGCGTCGTCTCCTCCCTGGGCTGTAAACTGACAAACCTTTAATTCTCTGGAATAAAAGGGCTTTAGAGAATTAATATGATACACCTTAGGCTTTCGGTTGGAGGTGGGGAATGCTATGAGATAATTAACAGCTCCCAGGCGCTCCTGGACCACGAATGGCCCTTCCCACGATGCTTCCATTTTATGGGCCTGGAGCGCCTTTAAGACCATGACCTGGTCTCCTACTTTGAAGGAACGCTCTCTGGCATGTTTATCATACCAGGCTTTTTGCCCTTTTTGAGCATCCTGTAAGTTTTCTCTAGCAAGGGCTAAAGAGGTTCGGAGGGTGTTTTGTAGGTTGGTTACAAAGTCCAGAATATTAGTTCCTGGAGAAGGTGTAAATCCCTCCCATTGCTGCTTCACCAACTGCAATGGCCCCTTAACCTCACGGCCATATACAAGTTCAAATGGGGAAAACCCTAAACTGGGATGTGGTACAGCTCTGTAGGCAAAGAGCAACTGCTGCAATACTAGGTCCCAATCATTGGAGTGCTCATTTACGAATTTACGTATCATGGCCCCCAAGGTTCCATTAAACTTCTCCACCATGCCATTTGTGTGATGGTGGTAAGGAGTGGCAACCAAGTGATTTACCCCATGAGCTTCCCAAAGGTTTTTCATAGTTCCTGCCAGGAAATTAGTCCCTGCATCTGTGAGGATGTCGGAGGGCCAACCTACCCTGGCAAAAATGTCTGCTAGTGCCTGGCACACACTTTTAGCCCTGGTGTTGCTTAGAGCTACTGCTTCCGGCCATCGGGTGGCAAAATCCATGAAAGTCAGTATGTACTGCTTTCCTCTGGGTGTCTTTTTCGGAAAAGGACCCAGAATATCCACAGCTACTCGCTGAAATGGAACTTCAATGATGGGGAGTGGCTGGAGAGGGGCTTTGACCTGGTCTTGGGGTTTTCCCACTCTTTGGCACACCTTACAAGACTGGACATAGGTAGAAACATCCTTGCCCATTCCCTCCCAGTGGAATGACCCCCCAAAACGGTCTTTGGTCCTGTTCACCCCAGCATGGCCACTAGGGTGATCATGGGCTAAGCTCAAGAGCTTGGCCCGGTATTTAGTTGGAACTACCAACTGTCTCTGAGGATGCCAGTCTTCCTGGTGTCCCCCAGAAAGAGTTTCCTTGTATAAAAGTCCTCTTTCTACAACAAACCTGGATCGATTAGAAGAGCTGAGAGGCGGTGGGTTGCTCCGTGCCGCCGTCCAAGCTCTCTGGAGGTTTTCATCTGCTTCCTGTTCGGTCTGGAACTGTTCCCTTGATGCTGGAGACATCAGTTCCTCATTGGATTGTGGACCTAGGCTTGGTCCCTCTGGAAGCGATATAGGGGATGGAGCTGTTTCTGTTGACTGTGAACCGCTCTCCGCTGGTGCACTATGTTGGGATTCAGGCTCTGGCTGAGCCTCTTGTGTAGGGTTATCGGCTGCTGCCAGTTCAGGTTCAGTGGGGCCCTCTGGTGTTGAGGTTGCAAGTACTGGATTCAGTGCTGGCACGGGGTCTGGTGTTGGTTGTTTGGCTGGTTCCGGTTCTGGGACTGGTTCCGTCTGGGTCTCTGGGACTGGATCCACTACTGCTGTTGCAGACATTGGCCTGGGGTCCGGGTCCATCACCTCTGACCGGGCCTTGATAGAAGTTTCCGGAACAGAGCTAGGCCTCACAGCTTGTTTAGCCTGGCTGCGGGTGACCGTTCCCACCCTCTTGGCCTTCTTCACGTGATTGGCCAAGTCTTCCCCCAAAAGCATGGGGATGGGATAATCATCATAGACTGCAAAAGTCCACATTCCTGACCAGCCCTTGTACTGGACAGGCAACTTGGCTGTAGGCAAATTGAAAGAGTTGGACTTGAAGGGTTGAATCGTCACTTGGATCTCTGGGTTGATTAAATTGGGGTCCACTAAGGAAGCATGGATAGCTGACACTTGTGCTCCGGTGTCCCTCCACGCGGTGACCTTCTTCCCGCCCACACTCACAGTTTCCCTCCGCTCCAAGGGTATCTGGGAGGTATCTGGGCCTGTGGACCTCTGGTGTGATTCCGGTGCAATGAACTGTAATCTGTTGGGGTTCTTGGGGCAGTTGGCCTTTACATGCCCCAGCTCGTTACATTTAAAACATCGTCCAGCTGACGGGTCACCGGGGCGAGGTGGGTTGCTGGAGAACGGGGTGGTGGGACGATAAGGGGTCTGGAGGGTTCTTTGGGAGGTAGGTGGGGCTTTGGGCAGCCCCCGGTAATAGGGTGTGGTCTGGGGTGGTCCCTTCTGGTCTCCGCTCCAACTGCGACCAGTTTTCTTCTTCTCTGCCACCTCCACCCATCTGGCTCCAATCTCTCCTGCCTCGATTACAGTTTTGGGTTTCCCATCTAGGATGTATCTTTCTATTTCCTCAGGAACACCCTCTAAGAATTGTTCCATTTGCATTAGGAAGGGCAAATTTACTGGAGATTCAACACTTGCTCCTGATATCCAGGCATCCCAATGTTTCACAATGTGGTAGGCATGTCGGGTAAATGACATGTCTGGTTTCCACCTTAGGGCTCGGAACCTCCGACGAGACTGCTCGGGTGTTATCCCCATTCTGACTCTCGCCTTGGATTTAAACAGTTCATACTTGTTCATATGTTCTTTAGGCATTTCAGCTGCCACCTCAGCTAAGGGTCCACTGAGCTGCGGCCTCAGCTCTACCATGTATTGGTCAGTAGAGATGTTGTACCCAAGGCAGGCCCTTTCGAAGTTTTCTAAGAAGGCCTCAGTATCATCACCTGCCTTGTAGGTGGGGAACTTTCTGGGATGGGAAGTGGTACCTGGAGAAGGATTGCTAGGGTTTGTTGGTATATTCTGCTGGGCCTTTATCCTCTCCATCTCCTCCACATGCTTCCTTGCCTCCATTTCCCTCTTGTGGGCAGCCTCCTGTACCTCCTTCTCCAGCCGCATGAGTTCTATCTGTCTTTCATGTTCCCTTTGTTTTTCCTCAGCCTGAAATTTGGCTAATTCCAGCTGTAGTCGAGCCGAGGATTTGGCCATTCTAACCTCTCTGTTTTTAACTAACTTTACACCCGAGGTTTAGAAATAAACAAACAAAACTTGGCTGTAAAATTTTGCTGTGCTGGAATAGAATACCTATTCTCTGATAGTGATTGTCAGCCTACAGAAAAAGACAATTCCCTTGTCTCTGCTCTGGGCCCAAATTAAAGCAAAAACCTCCAACTACTTGGAAACCTGCTTACCCAGCCCAAAGAAAAAAAAATTTCTTTTCAAACCTGTGCTCCTTGTAAAACAAAAAAAAATCAAAATCCTAAAAAAAACCCTGCCACTTTTGTCTCCAGGCAAATGGGTAGAGCACACACCCCCTATTTACTTTTAGGAAGAAAAGAAAAAAAAACCTCTGGGTTGGAAGACTGTGAATTTCCCTGCAGGAGTTAAGTACCCTGCCTCCAGGCAAAGAAAACCTGCAATTCACAAGATAATCCCCTTTTGTCTCTGCTTGGCCACAAAGCAGAGAGAAACCAAGCTGCTTTCAGTTTCAAAGCTGCTTTCTGGTCTTCTTAAAAATTCCTTTTTAAAATCTGTACTTCTAGTTCAAAAAATCTCAACTGGATCTCAAAATGATTTCAGGTTAATCCCACCACTGTGCCACCATGTCACGGTTCCTCCCCCACTCTGAACTCTAGGGTACAGATGTGGGGACCTGCATGAAAAACCTCCTAAGCTTATCTTTACCAGCTTAGGTCAAAACTTCCCCAAGGTACAAAATATTACATCCGTTATCCTTGGACTGGCCGCTACCACCACCAAACTAATACTGGTTACTGGGGAAGAGCTGTTTGGAGGCGTCCTTCCCCCCAAAATACTTCCCAAAACCTTGCACCCCACTTCCTGGACAAGGTTTGGTAAAAAGCCTCACCAATTTGCCTAGGTGACTACAGACCCAGACCCTTGGATCTTAAGAACAATGAACAATCCTCCCAACACTTGCACCCCCCCTTTCCTGGGAAATGTTGGATAAAAAGCCTCACCAATTTGCATAGGTGACCACAGACCCAAACCCTTGGATCTGAGAACAATGAAAAAGCATTCAGTTTTTTACAAGAAGACTTTTAATAAAAAATAGAAGTAAATAGAAATAAAGAAATCCCCCCTGTAAAATCAGGATGGTAGATATCTTACAGGGTAATTAGATTCAAAAACATAGAGAACCCCTCTAGGCAAAACCTTAAGTTACAAAAAAGATACACAGACAGAAATAGTTATTCTATTCAGCACAATTCTTTTCTCAGCCATTTAAAGAAATCATAATCTAACACATACCTAGCTAGATTACTTACTAAAAGTTCTAAGACTCCATTCCTGTCCTGTCCCTGGCCAAGACGACTACAGACAGACACAGACCCTTTGTTTCTCTCCCTCCTCCCAGCTTTTGAAAGTATCTTGTCTCCTCATTGGTCATTTTGGTCAGGTGCCAGCGAGGTTACCTTTAGCTTCTTAACCCTTTACAGGTGAGAGGAGCTTTCCCCTGGCCAGGAGGGATTTCAAAGGGGTTTACCCTTCCCTTTATATTTATGACAGGTTCTCTGGCTCACTGCCCCCCAAAATGGACGCAGCTGAGGGGTCCCATTCTCTGCACCTACAAGCTCTGTTTTAGACCATGTTCCTGTCGTCTAATAAACCTTCTGTTTTACTGGCTGGCTGAGTCACGTCTGACTGCGAAGTTGGGGTGCAGGGTAAAACAGAAGGTTTATTGGACAACAGGAACACAGTCCAAAACAGAGCTTGTGGGTACCCCCAGGATCCCTCAGTCAAGTCCTTCTGGGGGAGCAGGGAGCTTAGACCCCAGCCCTGGGGTTCCCTGTGTTCCTCCACCCAGCCCCAAACTGAAACTAAACCCACCCAGCCGGCTCTCTCCTGCAGCCTGTCTTCACATTCCTGGGCAGAGGTGTCACCTGGCCCCAACCCCCCCTGGCTCAGCTGACAAGCTCTCAGGTCTCCCATCCCAAGGGCACATTCCCAGGTCAACACTCCCCCCTCCCTGCTGCCCCACATCGTCACATCTCTCCCCGCTTCAAGACTGAACTGAGCAAGGTCACTGTGACCAGTGACCTGGGGAAGTTCAGGGCCCCCTCTCCGGGACAGCGCATCCACTATCAGCATTGGCACTTCCCTTCACGTGGACCACGTCCATGTTGTAATCTTGCAGGAGCAGGCTCCATCTCAGGAGCTTGGCGTTGGCTCCTTTCATCTGGTGCAGCCAGGTCAGGGGAGAGTGGTCGGTGTAGACGGTGAAGTGTCGCCTGAAGAGATAGGGCTCTAGTTTCTTGAGGGCCCACACCATGGCCAGGCACTCCTGCTCGATGGCCGCGTAGCGTTGCTCCCGGGGTAGCAACTTCTTGCTCAGGTACACGATGGGGTGTCTCTTCCCCTTTTCATCCTCCTGCATTAACACCGCCCCCAGTCCCGTGTCTGAGGCGTCTGTGAACACCACAAAGGGCTTGTCAAAGTCTGGGTTTGCCAGAACTGGGCCACTGACCAGAGCCTCCTTCAGCGCTCGGAAAGCCTCCTGGCACTGCTCGGTCCAGACCACCTTGTCTGGCTTCCCCTTCTTGCATAGCTCAGTGATGGGGGTGGCTATGGCGCTAAAGTGGGGCACAAATCTTCGGTAGTATCCTGCCATCCCAATAAAGGCTTGGACCTGCTTTTTGGTGTGGGGAGCGGGCCAGTCTCTGATCACTTCCACTTTGGCTGGTTCCGGCTTTAGGCGGCCGCTCCCCACCCGATGGCCCAGGTAAGATACTTCCGCCATCCCCTCCTTGCACTTCTCCACTTTTACAGTCAGCCCAGTCCCCTGGACTTGGTCCAGCACTTGTCTAGCCTGGGACACGTGGTCCTCCCAGGTCTGGCTAAAGACACAGATGTCATCAATATACGCCACGGCAAAACTCTCCATCCCCCTCAGGAGCTGGTCCACCAGGAGCTGGAAGGTGGCCGGCGCTCCCTTGAGGCCGAAAGGCAGGGTCAGGAACTCATAGAGCCCCAGAGGGGTGATAAAGGCCGATTTCAGCCGGGCATCTGCATCCAGCAGCACTTGCCAGTAGCCCTTTGTAAGGTCCATGGTGGTAAGGTACCGAGCTCCTCCCAGCTTGTCTAGGAGCTCATCCGGCCTGGGCATGGGGTAGGCATCAGATACAGTGATGGCATTGAGTTTCCGATAGTCCACACAGAACCGGACCGACCCGTCCTTTTTGGTATAGATGCAGCACCCCCCTGACCTCAGCTTGCTGGGCAAGGGTTAGCTGATCCGAGAGGGGAATTGTTTCCAGGGGGGAACCAGCTCTGGTCCCAGGGAATAGATCTACTAAAGGGTCATCTCCCTGCTCCTCCCAATGTCCACACACGGTCAACACCACATTCCCCCGTCATAATATGGCTTCATCATATTCACATGGTACACCCGGCAGTGGTGCGCCCGGTTCGACAGCTCCACCACATAGTTTACCTCGACTGAGCTGCTTGAAACCTTGAAAGGGAGGCCCTCCCAGGTGGCCTGTAGTTTGTTCTTTCTCACGGGGATGAGAACCATCACTTGATCTCCGGTGACGTAGGCACGGGCCCGCGCTGTGCAGTCATACCAGACCTTCTGCTTCTTCTGGGCTCTGGCCAGAGTCTCCCTGGAGAGGCCCATGAGTTCAGCCAGTCTCTCTCGGAAGATCAGGACATACTCCACCACTGACGCACCATCGGGAGTGGCCTTCCCCTCTCATTCATCTCTCATCAGGTCCAGGGGCCCCTTCACCCTCCTTCCATATAACAGTTCGAAAGGCGAAAATCCGGTAGACTCCTGGGGCACCTCCCTGTACGCGAACAGCAGGTGCGGTAAGTACTTGTCCCAATCCTGCGGTTGCTGGTTCATAAAGGTTTTCAGCATCATCTTTAGCGTCCCGTTAAACCTCTCCACAACCCCATTGGACTGGGAGTGATAAGCTGAGGCCCAGTTGTGCCGGACCCCACATTTCTCTGACAAGCACCGGAGCAGGGCCGACATGAAGTTGGAGCCTTGGTCTGTCAAGACTTCCTTGGGGAACCCACTCGGCTGAAAATGGTCAGGAGCGCATCGGCCACGGTGTCTGCTTCAATGGAAGCTAAGGGCACGGCCTCGGGGTAGCGGGTGGCAAAATCTACCACCACCAGAATGTATTTCTTCCCTTACCTGGTCATCTTGCTGAGAGGCCCCACGATGTCCATGGCCACCTTCTGGAAAGGCTCCTCTATGATGGGCAAAGGTCTCAAAGCTGCTTTCCCTTGTCCCGGGCCTTCCCTGGCTGTATTTCAAGGAATCCCTGTTGAGGTTACAGGGACAAACCATCCCGATGTGTCGAAAGAATAGTAAATATGGCAGGCGACCAGCTTGGCTTAACGGTGAAATCCTAGCAGATCTTAAGCATAAAAAAGAAGCTTACAAGAAGTGGAAGGTTGGACATATGACCAGGGAAGAGTATAAAAATATTGCTCGGGCATGCACGAATGAAATTAGGAGGGCCAAATCGCACCTAGAGCTGCAGCTAGCAAGAGATGTTAAGAGTAGCAAGAAGGGTTTCTTCAGGTATGTTGGCAACAAGAAGAAAGCCAAGGAAAGTGTGGGCCCCTTAATGAATGAGGGAGGCAACCTAGTGACGGAGGATGTGGAAAAAGCTAATGTACTCAATGCTTTTTTTGCCTCTGTCTTCACGAACAAGGTCAGCTCCCAGACTGCTGTGCTGGGCATCACAACATGGGGAATAGGTGGCCAGCCCTCTGTGGAGAAAGAGGTGGTTAGGGACTATTTAGAAAAACTGGACGTGCACAAGTCCATGGGGCCGGACGAGTTGCATCCGAGAGTGCTAAAGGAACTGGCGGCTGTGATTGCAGAGCCATGGGCCATTATCTTTGAAAACTCGTGGCGAACGGGGGAAGTCCCGGATGACTGCAAAAAGGCTAATGTAGTGCCAATCTTTAAAAAAGGGAAGAAGGAGGATCCTGGGAACTACAGGCCAGTCAGCCTCACCTCAGTCCCTGGAAAAATCATGGAGCAGGTCCTCAAGGAATCAATCCTGAAGCACTTACATGAGAGGAAAGTGATCAGGAACAGTCAGCATGGATTCACCAAGGGAAGGTCATGCCTGACCAATCTAATCGCCTTCTAATATGAGATTACTGGTTCTGTGGATGAAGGGAAAGCAGTGGATGTATTGTTTCTTGACTTTAGCAAAGCTTTTGACACGGTCTCCCATAGTATTCTTGTCAGCAAGTTAAAGAAGTATGGGCTGGATGAATGCACTATAAAGGTGGGTAAAAAGTTGTCTAGATTGTCGGGCTCAACGGGTAGTGATCAATGGCTCCATGTCTAGTTGGCAGCCGGAGTCAAGTGGAGTGCCCCAGGGGTCGGTCCTGGGGCCAGTTTTGTTCAATATCTTCATAAATGATCTGGAGGATGGTGTGGATTGCTCTCTCAGCAAATTTGCGGATGATACTAAACTGGGAGGAGTGGTAGATACGCTGGAGGGCAGGGATAGAATACAGAGGGACCTAGACAAATTGAAGGATTGGGCCAAAAGAAATCTGATGATGTTCAATAAGGATAAGTGCAGGGTCTTGCACTTAGGACGGAAGAACCCAATGCACTGCTACAGACTAGGGACCGAATGGCTAGGCAGCAGTTCTGCGGAAAAGGACCTAGGGGTGACAGTGGACGAGAAGCTGGATATGAGTCAGCAGTGTGCCCTTGTTGCCAAGAAGGCCAATGGCATTTTGGGATGTATAAGTAGGGGCATAGCGAGCAGATCGAGGGACGTGATCGTCCCCCTCTATTCGACATTGGTGAGGCCTCATCTGGAGTACTGTGTCCAGTTTTGGGCCCCACACTACAAGAAGTATGTGGATAAATTGGAGAGAGTCCAGCGAAGGGCAACATAAATGATTAGGGGTCTGGAACACATGAGTTATGAGGAGAGGCTGAGGGAACTGGGATTGTTTAGCCTGCAGAAGAGAAGAATGAGGGGGGATTTGATAGCTGCTTTCAACTACCTGAGAGGTAGTTCCAGGGAGGATGGTTCTAGAGTATTCTCAGTGGTGGAAGAGGACAGGACAAGGAGTAATGGTCTCAAGTTGCAGTGGGGGAGGTTTAGGTTGGATATTAGGAAAAACTTTTTCACTAGGAGGGTGGTGAAACACTGGAATGCGTTGCCTAGGGAGGTGGTGGAATCTCCTTCCTTAGAAGTTTTTAAGGTCAGGCTTGACAAAGCTCTGGCTGGGATGATTTAATTGGGTATGGGTCCTGCTTTTGAGCAGGGGGTTGGACTAGATGACCTCCTGAGGTCCCTTCCAACCCTGATATTCTGATTCTATGATTCTATGATTCCACACCCTCTGACAGGGGTCACACGATCGGCAATACTGCCGGACCGTGGTAAAGACCCCGGGCCAGTAAAAGTTCTGTAGCAACCTCTGCCGGGTACGCCGGATTCCCTGGTGCCCTGAGAGGGGGATGTCATGGGCCAGGTACAGTAGCTTGCAGCGATACTTCTGGGGTACCACCAGCTGCCTCCTGATCTCACAGGACTCTACTTCTCTTGTTGGAGCCCATTCTCGGTACAGGAACCCCTTCTCCCACAGGAACCTCTCCTGGCAGCCTCTCCTCATGGTCCGTCCCACACTGAGGTCGGTCAGGTCCCTGAGCTTCCGCAAGGAGGGATCTTTCCTCAACTCGGCCTGGAACTCAGCAGCTGGGGAAAGGACGGAGTTCCCCCTCAGTGGTCAGGTCTGAGGCCTCAGCCTCTCTAAGCCGTGCCCCTCGGCGCTCCCTCCTCATCAGGGTAGGGTCCTGCACCTCCGGTGTGGTACCTTCCCCAAGGTCAGGGTGCAGTACACCTCGCTGGCTCTGGCTACAGGTCACAACCAGGGCGATCTGGGGCTTGCTTGGCCAGTCCTCTAGGTCTCCCCCCATCAAAACTTCAGTGGGCAAATGGTGGTGTACCCCCACATCCTTGGGGCCCTCCTTGGCCCCCCATTTCAGGTGTACCCTTGCCACGGGTACCTTAAATGGGGTCCCGCCCACCCCTGTCAGGGTCAGGTAGGTGTTGGGCACCACCCGATCTGGGGCCACCACCTCGGGCTGGGCAGCGTCACCTCCGCGCCCGTATCCCAGTATCCATTGACCTTCCTCCCATCCACGTCCAGGGGAACAAGGCACTCTCTGCGGAGGGACAGCCCCACGCCCACCCTGTAAACCGAGCACCCTGAGTCCAGAGCCTCCAGCCCTCTGGCGGAGCTGGCCTGGGGTACTCTTCCCTCCGGAGCAGGTGGTAAACCGGTAGCCCCCCTTGCCTGGGTCATCTGCCCCTCGACCAGCTGAGTCCCTACCCAGTTAACCCTGGGTAGGTTGGGTCTGCTCAGTTTGTCCCTGAGCCTGGGGCAATGGGTCCGTACGTGACCTCTCTGGCCACAGTGATAGCAGCTCAGGTCATGTTGGTCCCCTCGAGTGGGTTGGAGGGGCCCGACCCCAGGCGTTCCCCTATGGAGGGGTTTCTCCCTATTTCCCCACTGGGAGGCACCATGGTGACTCTCTCTCTGCATCGGGGGGGGGCCTGTTCTTTTGGGACTCCTCCCGGCTACCCCCTGACCGACTGTTCACAAACTCGTCGGCCAGCTGCCCTGCGTGCTGGGGGTTCTCGAGCTTTTTGTCCACCAACCACAGCCTCAGGTCGGACGGGCACTGTTCATACAGTTGCTCCAGTACAATTAGGCCAAGCAGGTCCTCTCTAGCTTGGGCCCCAGCTGTCCACTTGCGGGCATATCCCTGCATCCGGTTGACCAGTTGTAGGTAGGTGACCTCAGGCGTTTTACGCTGACTCCGGAACCTTCTCCGGTACATCTCGGGGGTCAGCCCAAACTCACGGAGCAGGGCCTGTTTGAACAGTTCATAGTCCCCTGCCTCCGGCCCTGTCATCCGGCTGTACACCTCCACGGCTTTGGGGTCCAGTAAGGGGGTGAGGAACTGGAGCCTGTCTGCAGGGTCAACCCTGTGCAGCTCACAGGCATTCTTAAAGGCCGTCAGGAAGCTATCTATGTCCTCCCCCTCCTTCCGCTGGGCCAGGAAGCACTTATCAAAGTTCCTTGCAGTCTTGGGTCCCCCCGCACTCACCGCAGCCGGGGCCCCACTGCTCCTCAGCCTGGCCAGCTCCAGTTCATGCTGTCTTTGTTTCTCCTTCTCCTCCTGCTCATGCCTACGTTGCCTCCCCTTCTCCTGACGCTCCCGCTCCTTCTCCTGACGCTCCCGCTCCTTCTCCTGAAGTTCCCACTCCTTCTCCTCCTGCTCATGTTGACATTGTTTTTCATGATCCTCCAGCTCCCTCATTTTCATCTCCCTCTCCCATTCCAGCCGCCTCCGCTCCAGGGATGCACAGCTCCACCACACAGCTCCACCAGGTCGCTCTTAAGGTGTTTAGCGTACATCTCCCTGCTGGCCACTCGCAGGCCTGGGCAGCTTTCTACGGTTTCCAGGAAAAACCCCTAGTGTGCCAGTCCTTCTTGAGGTCACCACCTCTTTACCAGGGTCGAGCTGCAGACTCCTCCGCCCCTGGGACCGCTCGCTGCGATCCCCCAGGGGACCCTGTTACTGCAAAAGTCCTTCTCTGGTCACACACCCCCAGGGGTTAACCGCCCCCTGAAACTGTCTCTCTCTGAATCTTCAGCATGCCTGGTCCCCGTCAATCCCCCTTCGTTTTACTGCTCCCCAGTCACTTACTGTAGGAAGCGCCATTCACGGGGTGCAGTACATCGCACCTCTGCCACCAGTTGTCACGGAGTGTGGGGGAGTCCAGGCCCTGCACCCCTCTTCCTGGGATTCACTGAGACTCTCAGCCAGCCAGTAAAACAGAAGGTTTATTGGACAACAGGAACACAGTCCAAAACAGAGCTTGCGGGGACACCCAGGACCCCTCAGTCAAGTCCTTCTGGGGGAGCAGGGAGCTTAGACCCCAGCCCTGGGGTTCCCTGCGTTCCTCCACCCAGCACCAAACTGAAACTAAACCCCCCCAGCAGGCTCCCTGCTGCAGCCTCTGTCCACATTCCTGGGCAGAGGTGTTACCTCCCCCTCCCCCTCCTGGCTCGGTTACAGGCTCTCAGGTCTCCCATCCCCCGGGCACACTCCCAGGTCAACACTCCACCTACATCATCACACCAGACCCCTGGGGCTGCCTGGGACAGAGAGATGCTCCCCACCCCTCTTGCATGCTGAAGCGGGGGCGGGGGGGTGGCGGGGGCATTAGGCTGGCTCTGATGCAGTGAGGAAAGCAGCGAGCTCACTGCCTGCCCCCACTGGGACAGCAAGGGCAGTGCTGAGCACAGTGGGAGCTGAGACCCCGGCTGAGTGGGGGGAGACACAGGCTGGGCAGGGGATCTGTGGGGAGCGGCAAGGTGCTTGGTAAAGAAAGTCTGGATGAGCCTAGGCAGCCTTGTGAGCTGATGCCTGTGTCTAGTCAGCAGGGTGGGAAGGCGAGGAGAGTGGAATATGAGTGTCCCTGGACCTTACCTATTACCTGGGTGGAGAAT
Source organism: Lepidochelys kempii (assembly GCF_965140285.1). Taxonomy (NCBI): domain Eukaryota; kingdom Metazoa; phylum Chordata; order Testudines; family Cheloniidae; genus Lepidochelys; species Lepidochelys kempii. Next base: position 14,746,144 of record NC_136402.1, read on the forward strand.
TGTGACAGTGAAGGAAACATGCCTGTGTCTGTCAGGGGTATTGACTTGCCTATGGAGGGAGCTACCCTGATCTCCAAGCAGTTGTCTGTGACCAGCCTTGTGTGCTGGGACAAGGGGAATGAGATCCCCAGCTGTGTGTCTGGGAAAGGAGAATGTGACTCGGGCTCTTTGTTTGTGGAGCAGACAGAAGGGGCCTTTCAGCCTGTGATGGTTGAGGATAGTGCAGTTGTCTCAGAGTTGGTTCTGGATTCAGCTAAAGCCCAGGAAGGGAATGGTCCTAAGTTTGTGTCTGCTCGGGAGAATGGCCCTGTAACTAGGTCACATCCAGTTAGTGTCTATGCAAAATCCCAGAGACCAGACAATTCTGGTGCTTGTATTTTGCCTGTTGCTAGTGTGTTGTTGGGAAAGGGTGGAGCAACTCTGTCTAATCAGGGTGAGATCCTAGCCGGGGCACAAGGAGAGCATGAAGGTGATGTGATTGTGTTACCTACTGAGGGTGCGGAAACCTGTAGCAAGAAGGAAAAGATTCCTGAACTTGTGTGTGGCAAAGGGAAGGAGAATGCTTCTGACCTGTTATCTAGGAAGTCTGTAAGTTTGCCTGAAAGGGGATTGTGTAGGAATCTGCCGGATGGGCCAGAGGTAATTCTGGATGTAAGGGAGACCCAGAAAGAGTCTGTTGTTACTCAGGAAAGTGTTGCTCTAGAGCAAGCCCTAGGTGAAGAGGGTAAGAGCAGAATTTCTGTGAGGGGTTGTTGCCGGCACCCAGTGCCGAGAGGCTGAACAACAGCTTGAGTGGTTCGTTACCCGGTGTGCTACACCCAATAATCACAACGGGGTGGAGAAGCAGAAAAGTTTATTTGAAGCTTCAAAAAGGTACAGGGAGAATAAAATCTCAAATCCTGCACAACAGAGCAGGAAGTTACACAAGCTTTTATACATTCTTTTTCCCAGCATACTTATCCAATAGCAAGCTGCCCCAAGTATTCATATAGCCAGCCAATTCAGTTTCCAGCTAGTTCCCTGATTTTCTGTATCATTTGTTAAACTATACATAAAGCTGCTTTATTCAGCATTGTTCTTCCATATCTCCCCTGTTTGGCCTTGCTTAGTTTCAGGCAGTCTGACTCTGCAACATACTGTTGCAGATTCTCAGCATAACTGCTGTGTGTGCCTCCAGGCGGGGGGGCCAAGGACACTTGGGCCTAGCACGCAGAGCTGCTGCGAGTGCCTCCAGGCAGGAGGGGGGGGGGGCAAGGACACCGGGGCCTAGTGCGAGGGGGCTTCATCGACACTTGTGGTCTTCCATCCCCTCGAGTTACCTAGTGGCCATGCCCCAGTGTCCCCAACAACTCCCCCCTTTGAGAACACTCAACAGCCTTGGCTCTGAGTTTTCTCACTTGGGCTTGCTAGATTGGAGATGTTAACTTGACAGCAAGTTACATTTCCAAACCCCTTTTTTGTGGTAAGATTATTTGTAAGTGTTTCCCTAAAAGGGGAGGAACCATTACACCCACACTGTTGGCCTCCCCTGTTGGTCTTTATCCAATACCCATTAGCCCACTGTGTAATAACACAGGAGCTCTTTCCCACAGGATGCCCATAGGGATAAGATTGGTTTCGGGTAAAACATAACACTCCCTCAGTGAGTACTGCAACTGAATACTCCTGGTCCTGATAGGTGGCTTGCTGTAAAGAGGTCTTGTTCCAGAACGGTGAGTCCGTTCTTTTCTGCTCTTTGGTGGTGGCTAATTCTGCTAGGGTCAAGGGCAGCATGTCAAGTGGCATTCCCGTTTTGGGGGATAGTGGAGTTGAAGCACACACCCAGCAATCAGTCTGGTTTGTTAAAGTAGCAACATGGTGCACAAGCAAAACAAAGGAGTTATGCTCCCGATATGCACAGTTTGGAAATACCAATACAGAGAATAACAATTTTACCCAATTAATTATTACCAGAGTCTTCCCAACCCAGGGTCTCCAGTACCTGGGTGGGCCCATTTTAGCATTAAGGTGCCCGCTATTTGTGTCTTTTAAACAGTAGCTTTAGCCCGAGATCGTCACTAGATGAGGAGTCAGCAGGTTGGATGGTCCACTGTTCTGCTGACGAGGGGGCGGGTACTGCCTTCAGACGAGAGTGATGGATCCAGTTCTTGTGTCCCTCGATCTTTGCCGCTGTATGGGAGATCAGCAGGACGGTATAGGGTCCTTTCCACTTTTCCTGGAGAGGCTCGTCTTTCCAGGTGCGAACAAGCACAGAGTCACTGGGCTGTAAGGAGTGAACAGGAGAATCCAAGGGGAGAGGCTGGGAATTCTTGGTATACCTGTGAAGAGACAAGAGAACAGCAGACAGGGAACACATATACTGTGACAAAAAAACATTACCCAACTCCCATTCCCCTGACAGAACCGGGTGCCATTCATAGGCCATGCCCTTCCAAACATAATTTCAAAGGGACTGAGCCCTAATCTACCCTTTGGGAGAACGCGGATACGGAGTAGGACGAGGGACAAAGCATCAGGCCATCGCATTGAGGCTTCTTGGCACACTTTTGAGAGATGCCGTTTAAGGGTCTGATTGGTCCGCTCCACGACCCCACTGGCTTGCGGTCTCCAGGGCGTATGGAGTTTCCAGGGGATCTGTAAGGCATGTGAGATGCTTTGAATGATTTTTGACGTGAAGTGTGTCCCGTTGTCAGATTCCATTCACAGGGGGAGTCCACAGGACGTCTCCATGCTCCTAACAGCTGTGTGAGCACGCCTAGGACCACCCCCCTTCGTTCATGTACATACAACTGAAACGGCTTAGAGAGATCCGGGAGGTCCAGAGCTGGGGCTTCCATCAATTTTCTTTTCAGGATTTTAAATGCCCTGTCAGCCTCTGGGGTCCAATAGAAGGGGTCATGATCTGCTCCTTTTACACAGTCGTACAGGGGTTTAGCCCACAGTCCAAACTCTGGGATCCATATCCTGCAAAAGCCTGCCATACCCAGAAATGCCCTGAGCCGCTCACAATTATTTGGAGAGGAACTTGACAGATAGATTCCTTTCGCTTGAACGCTGACGCTCCCCTTGCCTTAGCTGTAACCTGATCCCTCTCCACCTCAGACAACAGGGTTCTCAGGAGGATATTACAGTCGTCTCAATCGGCTTGTGACTACTGAGGCACCCCTTAAAGACTGAAATAAACCTGCTTGGGTTTGTTGAGAATTCCCCAGCCTGTGTTTTAAAAGCTGCTAAGTCTATTGGATTGAATGGCACATGGGTTTAAACGTGCATAGTGGTAGCCTGACGTCCATCTGCCCCTGGGCAGGCCACAACCGTCTCGGTAAGCAAAGGATAGAGTACCACCGAGGGGGCACTCTCTGTAACCCGAGGCATCCTACCCTTATAAGGTGGGAGTGTGGGGGCCGAAGGGGACACCGGCTCTGCCATTACAGTGGGGGTTGGGGTCTGGGGACTAACATTAGCTGCTACCGAACCAGTCGGAGTCAGATTACAGTGCTGTAAAATATCTGGTCAAGTACATAAAGTCAGAAACAAATGCGCATACATATGTTCATTCCATTTACCCATTCACTGACAAAACAAAACTAATTGGAGGATCGTGTTGTAATTAATTGACCCTCCTGGTGGCCACCACTCCTGGTCCTCTAGTTGATATTGAGGCCAGTCAACTGTACAGAATCGTTTTAATTGGCTCTTAGTCATCGGATCCGCACCAAATACCTTCCAGTTTGCTAGAATGCACTCTAGGGGCGTACACCGTGCCCTAACCTCTGAGCTCTGTCCCTGTCCCATACCTACAGGGTAACTCTGGGCGTCCCCAGGTTCCAACAGAGCATACAATCCGGATTTTAAAAGGTTCCTACCTTATCCAAGGGACCGGTTCTTCACCGCCGTCCTGCAGCTGCTCCTCCCCCACGTCTAAGGGACCGGTTCTTCACCGCCGTCCACAACAGCTTCTCCACTATATGAGTGCGTTGCACCGTTGTGCCCTCTGGGGTCGATCAAATTGCGTCTCCTCCGAGGCCCCCGATGAACTCACCGGTGCGCGCTGGGCGTCGGTTCTCGCCGCAATCCTCGACCTCCAGGAGGGGTCCGGGCAAGGCTAAATTGCAGCCTCGAGCCCACCCAGGGACGCCAAAAGCTGTTGCCGGCACCCAGTGCCGAGAGGCTGAACAACAGCTTGAGTGGTTCGTTATCCGGTGTGCTACACCCAATAATCACAACGGGGTGGAGAAGCAGAAAAGTTTATTTGCAGCTGCAAAAAGGTACAGGGAGAATAAAATCTCAAATCCTGCACAACAGAGCAGGAAGTTACACAGGCTTTTATACATCCTTTTTCCCAGCATACTTATCCAATAGCAAGCTGCCCCAAGTATCCATATAGCCAGCCAATTCAGTTCCCAGCTAGTTCCCTGATTTTCTGTATCATTTGTTAAACTATACATAAAGCTGCTTTATTCAGCATTGTTCTTCCATATCTGCCCTGTTTGGCCTTGCTTAGTTTCAGGCAGTCTGACTCTGCAACATACTGTTGCAGATTCTCAGCATAACTGCTGTGAGTGCCTCCAGGAGGGGGGGCCAAGGACACTTGGGCCTAGCACGCAGAGCTGCTGCGAGTGCCTCCAGGCAGGAGGGGGGGGGGGGGGCAAGGACACCGGGGCCTAGTGCGAGGGGGCTTCATCGACACTTGTGGTCTTCCATCCCCTCGAGTTACCTAGTGGCCATGCCCCAGTGTCCCCAACAGGGTGAATTGTTGCATAGAAAAGCCCCTCGGGAAAGGAATCCTCATGGAGTCTTTGCAAGCAGTTTACTGCAACTGAAGGGTGTGAAAGTGATTTAATCAAGAAAGTTTCAGTTCCTAAAGGCCATCAATTTTCTGTTGTGAATGGATCCACTGACTTTCCTGTTGAAGGATCTAGTGTGGATAGCTCTGAGAAGGTCTGAGATGGAGTGAAAGCTGTTAAGAAAGTTTAAGGGTATGTCTACACTACGGAATAAGGTCGAATTTATTGAAGTCGGTTTTTTAGAAATCGGTTTTATATATTCGAGTGTGTGTGTCCCCACAGAAAATGCTCTAAGTGCATTAAGTGCATTAACTCGGCGGAGCGCTTCCACAGTACCGAGGCTAGAGTCGACTTCCGGAGCGTTGCACTGTGGGTAGCTATCCCACAGTTCCCGCAGGCTCCGCTGCCCATTGGAATTCTGGGTTGAGATCCCAATGCCTGATGGGGCTAAAACATTGTCGCGGGTGGTTCTGGGTACATATCGTCAAGCCCCCGTTCCCTCCCTCCCTCCGTGAAAGCAAGGGCAGACAATCATTTCGCGCCTTTTTTCCTGAGTTACCTGTGCAGACGCCATACCACGGCAAGCATGGAGCCCGCTCAGGTAACCGTCACCCTATGTCTCCTGGGTGCTGGCAGATGTGGTACGGCATTGCTACACAGTAGCAGCAACCCCTTGCCTTGTGGCAGCAGACGGTACAGTACGACTGGTAGCCGTTATCGTCATGTCTGAGGTGCTCCTGGCCACGTCGGCTGGGAGCGCCTGGGCAGACATGGGCGCAGGGACTAAATTTGGAGTGACTTGACCAGGTCATTCTCTTTAGTCCTGCAGTCAGTCCTATTGAACCGTCTTATGGTGAGCAGGCAGGCGATACGGACCGCTAGCAGTCGTACTGTACCATCTTCTGCCGAGCAGCCATGAGATGTGGATGACATGCAGTTCTTCTGCACCGTCTGCTGCCAGCCAAAGATGTAAAAGATAGATGGAGTGGGTCAGAACAAGAAATAGACCAGATTTGTTTTGTACTCATTTGCCTCCTCCCCTGTCTAGGGGACTCATTCCTCTAGGTCACACTGCAGTCACTCACAGAGAAGGTGCAGTGAGGTAAATCTAGCCATGTATCAATCAGAGGCCAGGCTAACCTCCTTGTTCCAATAAGAACGATAACTTAGGTGCACCTTTCTTATTGGAACCCTCCGTGAAGTCCTGCCTGAAATACTCCTTGATGTACAGACACCCCCTTTGTTGATTTTAGCTCCCTGAAGCCAACCCTGTAAGCCGTGTTGTCAGTCGCCCCTCCCTCTGTCAGAGCAACGGCAGACAATCGTTCCGCGCCTTTTTTCTGTGCGGACGCCATACCAAGGCAAGCATGGAGGCCGCTCAGCTCACTTTGGCAATTAGGAGCACATTAAACACCACACGCATTATCCAGCAGTATATGCAGCACCAGAACCTGGCAAAGCGATACCGGGCGAGGAGGCGACGTCAGCGTGGTCACGTGAGTAATCAGGACATGGACACAGATTTCTCTGAAAGCATGGGCCCTGCCAATGCATGCATCATGGTGCTAATGGGGCAGGTTCATGCTGTGGAACGCCGATTCTGGGCTCGGGAAACAAGCACAGACTGGTGGGACCGCATAGTGTTGCAGGTCTGGGACGATTCCCAGTGGCTGCGAAACTTTCGCATGCGTAAGGGCACTTTCATGGAACTTTGTGACTTGCTTTCCCCTGCCCTGAGGCGCATGAATACCAAGATGAGAGCAGCCCTCACAGTTGAGAAGCGAGTGGCGATAGCCCTGTGGAAGCTTGCAACGCCAGACAGCTACCGGTCAGTTGGGAATCAATTTGGAGTGGGCAAATCTACTGTGGGGGCTGCTGTGATGCAAGTAGCCCACGCAATCAAAGATCTGCTGATATCAAGGGTACTGACCCTGGGAAATGTGCAGGTCATAGTGGATGGCTTTGCTGCAATGGGATTCCCTAACTGTGGTGGGGCCATAGATGGAACCCATATCCCTATCTTGGCACCGGAGCACCAAGCCGCCGAGTACATAAACCGCAAGGGGTACTTTTCGATAGTGCTGCAAGCTCTGGTGGATCACAAGGGACGTTTCACCAACATCAACGTGGGATGGCCGGGAAAGGTGCATGATGCTCGCATCTTCAGGAACTCTGGTCTGTTTCAAAAGCTGCAGGAAGGGACTTTATTCCCAGGCCAGAAAATCACTGTTGGGGTCACCAAGGGCAAGTCATGCCTGACTAATCTAATTGCCTTCTATGACGAGATAACTGGCTCTGTGGATGAGGGGAAAGCAGTGGACATGTTGTTCCTTGACTTAGCAAAGCTTTTGACACGGTCTCCCACAGTATTCTTGCCAGCAAGTTAAAGAAGTATGGGCTGGATGAATGGACTATAAAGTGGATAGAAAGTTGGATGAATGGACTATAAAGTGGATAGAAAGTTGGCTAGATTGTCGGGCTCAACAGGTAGTGATCAATGGCTCCATATCTAGTTGGCAGCCAGTATCAAGTGAAGTGTCCCAAGGGTTGGTCCTGGGGCCGGTTTTGTTCAATATCTTCATTAATGATCTGGAGGATGGTGTGGATTGCACCCTCAGCAAGTTTGCAGATGACACTAAACTGGGAGGAGAGCTAGATACGCTGGAGTGTAGGGATAGGATACTGAGGGACCTAGACAAATCGGAGGATTGGGCCAAAAGAACTCTGATGAGGTTCAACAAGGACAAGTGCAGAGTCCTGCACTTAGGACGGAAGACTCCCATGCACCGCTACAGACTAGGGGCCGAATGGCTAGGCAGCAGTTCTGCAGAAAAGGACGTAGGGGTTACAGAGGACGAGAAGCTGGATATGAGTCAACAGTGTGCCCTTGTTGCCAAGAAGGCCAGTGGCATTTTGGGCTGTATAAGTAGGGGCATTGCCAGCAGATCGAGGGATGTGATCGTTCCCCTCTATTTGACATTGGTGAGGCCTCATATGGAGTATTGTGTCCCGTTTTGGGCCCCACACTACAAGAAGGATGTGGAAAAATTGGAAGGAGTCCAGCGGAGGGCAACAAAAATTATTAGGGGACTGGAACACATGACTTATGAGGAGAGGCTGAGGGAACTGGGATTGTTTAGTCTGCGGAAGAGAAGAATGAGGGGGGATTTGATAGCTGCTTTCAACTACCTGAAAGCGGGTTCCAAAGAGGATGGATCTAGACTGTTCTCAGTGGTAGCAGATGACAGAACAAGGAGTAATGGTCTCAAGTTGCAATGGGGGAGGTTTAGGTTGGATATTAGGAAAAACTTTTTCACTAGGAGGGTGGTGAAACACTGGAATGCGTTACCTAGGGAGGTGGTGGAATCTCCTTCCTTAGAAGTTTTTAAGGTCAGGCTTGACAAAGCCCTGGCTGGGATGATTTAGTTGGGGATTGGTCCTGCTTTGAGCAGGGGGTTGGACTAGATGACCTCCCGAGGTCCCTTCCAACCCTGATATTCTATGATTCTATGTTGAAATGCCTATATGTATCCTTGGGGACCCAGCCTACCCCTTAATGCCATGGCTCATGAAGCCGTACACAGGCAGCCTGGACAGTAATCAGGAGCTGTTCAACTACAGGCTGAGCAAGTGCAGAATGGTGGTAGAATGTGCATTTGGACGTTTAAAGGCGCGCTGGCGCAGTTTACTGACTCGCTTAGACCTCAGCGAAACCAATATTCCCACTGTTATTACTGCTTGCTGTGTGCTCCACAATATCTGTGAGAGTAAGGGGGAGACGTTTATGGCGGGGTGGGAGGTTGAGGCAAATTGCCTGGCTGCTGGTTACGCGCAGCCAGACACCAGGGCGGTTAGAAGAGCACAGGAGGGCGCGGTACGCATCAGAGAAGCTTTGAAAACCAGTTTCATGACTGGCCAGGCTACGGTGTGAAAGTTCTGTTTGTTTCTCCTTGATGAAACCCCCCGCCCCTTGGTTCACTCTACTTCCCTGTAAGCTAACCACCCGCCCCTCCTCCCTTCAATCACCGCTTGCAGAGGCAATAAAGTCATTGTTGCTTCACATTCATGCATTCTTTATTCATTCATCACACAAATAGGGGGATGACTACCAAGGTAGCCCAGGGGGGTGGTGGAGGAGGGAAGGAAAATGCCACACAGCACTTTAAGCACAGCACTTTAAAAGTTTACAACTTTAAAATTTATTGAATGACAGCCTTCTTTTTTTTGGGCAATCCTCTGTGGTGGAGTGGCTGGTTGGCCGGAGGCCCCCCCACCGCGTTCTTGGGCGTCTGGGTGTGGAGGCTATGGAACTTGGGGAGGAGGGCGGTTGGTTACAGAGGGGCTGCAGTGGCAGTCTGTGCTCCAGCTGCCTTTGCTGCAGCTCAACCATACACTGGAGCATACTGGTTTGGTCCTGCAGCAGCCTCAGCATTGAATCCTGCCTCCTCTCATCACGCTGCCGCCACATTTGAGCTTCAGCCCTGTCTTCAGCCCGCCACTTACTCTCTTCAGCCCGCCACCTCTCCTCCCGGTCATTTTGTGCTTTCGTGCACTCTGACATTATTTGCCTCCACGCATTCGTCTGTGCTCTGTCAGTGTGGGAGGACAGCATGAGCTCAGAGAACATTTCATCGCGAGTGCGTTTTTTTTTCTTTCTAAGCTTCACTAGCCTCTGGGAAGGAGAAGATCCTGTGATCATTGAAACACATGCAGCTGGTGGAGAAAAAAAAAGGGACAGCGGTATTTAAAAAGACACATTTTATAAAACAGTGGCTACACTCTTTCAGGGTAAACCTTGCTGTTAACATTACATACATAGCACATGTGCTTTCGTTACAAGGTCGCATTTTGCCTCCTCCCACCGCGTGACTACCCCCTCAACATTCCCCCCTCCCTGTGGCGAACAGCGGGGAACATTTCTGTTTAGCCACAGGCAAACAGCCCAGCAGGAATGGGCTCCTCTGAGTGTCCCCTGAAGAAAAGCACTCTATTTCAACCAGGTGACCATGAATTATATCTCACTTTCCTGAGGATAACACAGAGAGATAAAGAACGGATGTTGTTTGAATGCCAGCAAACATACACTGCAATGCTTTGTTCTACAATGATTCCCGAGTACGTGTTACTGGCCTGGAGTGGTAAAGTGTCCTACTATGAAGGACGCAATAAGGCTGCCCTCCCCAGAAACCTTTTGCAAAGGCTTTAGGACTACATCTAGGAGAACCGCAAATGCCAGGGCAAAGTAATCCTTTCACTTGCTTGCTTTTAAACCATGTATAGTATTTTAAAAGGTACACTCACCAGAGGTCCCTTCTCCGCCTGCTGTGTCCAGGAGGCAGCCTTGGGTGGGTTCAGGGGGTACTGGCTCCAGGTCTAGGGTGAGAAACAGTTCCTGGCTGTCAGGAAAACCGGTTTCTCCGCTTGCTTGCTGTGAGCTATCTACAACCTCCTCCTCCTCATCATCTTCTTCGTCCCCAAAACCTGCTTCCGTATTGCCTCCATCTCCATTGAAGGAGTCAAACAACACGGCTGGGGTAGTGGTGGCTGAACCCCCTAAAATGGCATGCAGCTCATCATAGAAGCGGCATGTTTGGGGCTCTGACCCAGAGCGGCTGTTCGCCTCTCTGGTTTTCTGGTAGGCTCCTTCAGTTTCAGCTCCTTCAGTTTCACGCGGCACTGCTTCGGGTCCCTGTTATGGCCTCTGTCCTTCATGCCCTGGGAGATTTTCACAAAGGTTTTGGCATTTCGAAAACTGGAACGGAGTTCTGATAGCACGGATTCCTCTCCCCAAACAGCGATCAGATCCCGTACCTCCCGTTCGGCCCATGCTGGAGCTCCTTTGCAATTCTGGGACTCCATCATGGTCACCTGCAGCTTGCCACGCTGGCCAAACAGGAAATGAGATTCAAAAGTTCGCGGTTCTTTTCCTGTCTACCTGGCCAGTGCATCTGAGTTGAGAGTGCTGTCCAGAGCGGTCATAATGGAGCACTCTGGGATAGCTCCCGGAGGCCAGTACCATCGAATTGTGTCCACAGTACCCCAAATTCGAGCCGGCAACGTCGATTTAAGCGCTAATCCACTTGTCAGGGGTGGAGTAAGGAAATCGATTTTAAGAGCCCTTTAAGTCGAAATAGAGGGCTTCATTGTGTGGACGGGTGCAGGTTTACATCGATTTAACGCTGCTAAATTCGACCTAAAGTCCTCGTGTAGACCAGGGCTAAGAGTCCTCTAACCAAGTGGCTGTGTTTGGCCAGCTTGTTGGGGAGAAGACCCAATCCCAGTTTGACCCCGTGGGGTTTTGGGGTGGCCAAAGGGCAGAGGCCGCATAAAGCTTCCCACATGCGGCCTGCGAGTGCTATCGACAACCCCCGACCTAAAGGAGGGCGTGAAACTGGAAGGGCCTGGTGTAACTCCTACCAAGGAATGGGAGAGGTGCTGGGGCATCCATGGGAATGTTGGTGGTTTCAAACTTCCCCAGGTCACCAGCTAAAGTGACCCCACTCAGTTCGATCTCGAAGGGGGGAGAGATGTGATGAAGTGGGATTGTTCTTAATGGTTCCTCTGAATGGTGTGGGGGTGCCTCAGTTTCCCCTATGCAGTTCTTAAGTATCTAGGGGGTGGGGTAAGGGTGTGTGATCATTGCAGAGCCCTAGAGGGCAGGTGTGTGCAGGGGTCTGGACACAGAGAACTGGCCAACACCCTGTTTCCTGGCAACTGATGGCCTGGGCCCTTCCCCCCTGCAAGGTGAGAGCTAAAGGGCTGGAGAACAAAGGAATCAGGTGCCCTCCTGGCCCAGGAAAGGGACAAAGCCCAAAGCGGGAGGAGGGGCAGGAGGGAGTTTCAGTTTGGGGCTAGCTGGGGACATGGAGTGAAAGGCAGATATGGTTCTCTGGCTCACTGCCCCCCAAAATGGACGCAGCTGAGGGGTCCTGTTCTCTGCACCTACAAGCTCTGTTTTAGACCATGTTCCTGTCGTCTAATAAACCTTCTGTTTTACTGGCTGCCTGAGAGTTACGTCTGACTGCGAAGTTTGGGGGCAGGACCCTCTGGCTTCCCCAGGATCCCTGCCTGAGCGGACTCGATGTGGGAAGCGCAGGGAGGGGCAGAGGATGCTGAATGCTCCGAGGTCAGACCCAGTAAGGTGAAAGCTGTGTGAGCTGTGTGTCCTGCAGACAGGCTGCTCCCAGAGAGGAGACTTCCCCAGAGTCCTGCCTGGCTTCATGGGGAGCAGTTCCAGAGCATGGCCCGGGGACTCCGTGACACTGGCCTGGCCTGTCTCCTGCTAGGGAGCAGAGCTTTGGGCCCCCAGGGGCTGGGGTTGCTCCATGTCTCATGCTGTTAGCCCAGGGCTCAGAGGAAACTCTGGGCCACTGTGGAAAGGCATCCAGGAGCCCGTCCCCAGGCCTGCCAGGTCTGACCCACCACTGAGGCTGCATGGTGAGGACGGGGCCTCTGTCTCATGGCCTGTCTGCTTCCCCCTGCAGAGCCCAGCTACCCCAAACCCAGCATCTCCCTGAGCCCCAGCGGGGGGGTCTCCCTGGGGGGAGACGTGGCCGTCTGGTGTCGGGGGCAGCACCAGGGCATGCGGTTCGTGCTGAATAAAGAGGGACGCCATTTCCCAGCTGTGGATCCGAAAGGGTTGGAGGCTGTGTTTCCCATCAGGAACGTGAGCCGGGAGGACCGGGGGAGATACAGCTGCTCCTATCACAGCAGATCGGGGTCAGCCGCCGCATCGTCCCCCAGCGACCCCGTCGAGCTGGTGGTGACAGGTGAGGGGCCCGGCTCGGCATCCCCATTCCCAGCCCCAGCCAGACCCTCACAGGGGCTCGGTGCTGATGGGACACTCAGAGCCAGGCTCTGCCCTGAGCCCTGACGGGATGCCCGTCATAGAATCATAGAATATCAGGGTTGGAAGGGATCTCAGGAGGTATCTAGTCCAACCCCCTGCTCAAAGCAGGACCAAATCCCCAATTTTTGCCCCAGATTCCAAAATGGCCCCCTCAAGGATTGAACTCATAACCTTGGGTTTAGCAGGCCAATGCTCAAACCACTGAGCTATCCCTCCCCCCGTGGAGCAGCAGCCCCTGGAGACTCGGGGCAGGGAGGTGACTTTAAAGCTGCCCCTTGTGGGTAGGAGCCGTGAGTCGCTATTTAATCCCATGATCCCCTCCGCTCTGTTCTCCAGGCCCCACCCCAGGCAGTGTCCCGGCAGGAGCTGAATGAGGCAGGGGCTGCAGGGGAAGTGGTGGCTTGGTGGACACAGTGCTGGGCTGGGACCCAGGAGATCTGGCCCAGCTCCTGGCGCGGCCACAGACTCTGTGTGATGGGAGCATGTCATGATTTTCAAAAGTGTCCTTCAAAAGGGCCTCAATCTTGGGGGACCTCAGGCCAAGCGCCAGAAACCGAGATGCCCACAGTTAGTGGAGACCTCTGCAAATGCTGGCCTCAATAGCGCTGGATCCCTTGTGTTGGGGGAGCATGTAGGGTCCCTGCCATGTTCAGGGCCCCTTTGTGTCAGGCGCTGCATAAACACAGAGTGAAGAAATGGTCCCTGCCCCTGGGAGCTCACTAACAAAGTGAATCTGTCTGTGCCTCAGTTTCCCCTTGTTTAGAAAGGGGATAATGATGCCTCCCTGCCTCCCGGGGAGCTGGCAGGGTGACTCCCTTTCTGTGTGGGGCTCAGGCCCTGTCGTGCTGGGCCCCGGAGACAAGCCCGTGTGTCGCTGTGTGTCCAGGGCAGGCCAGATGCAGTAAACAAGGCAGGGGTCACAAACGGGCATATGAGGACCCCAAGCAGTAGGGAGCCGTGGCTCGGTGTCTGTGGGGCCGGGAGCCCAGCTCGCAGGGCCGGGATTCTGGGTCAGGGGGACTCTGGGATCTGGGAGAGAATCTCTGCCGGGGCCCTGGATCTGCCTGTGGCTGGGGCCTGCCTGGGAGTCCGGGGCTGGGTGGGTGCCCGGGTCTTGTTCTCACAGCCTGTCTCCTGTGCACAGACCCCAGCTTGCCCCGACCCTCCATCTCTCTGAGCCCCACTGGGGTCACCGCCCCAGGGGCAAACGTCACCATTCAGTGTCAGGGGCAGCCCCGGGACGTGAGGTTCTTCCTGCACAAGGCTGGAGACCTGAACCCGCCGCGACACATGGACCCTACTGGGGACGGGGCCGAGTTCCGCATCCCCACCGTGGGCCGGCAGCACGGAGGGAGCTACGGCTGCAGCTACAGGCCCCGGTCAGAGCCCTTCGTCTCCTCGCAGCCCAGCCACCCCGTGCAGCTGGTGGTAGCAGGTGAGGGGCCCGGCTCCACGTCCCCGCTCCCAGCCCCACACCCGGCCAGATCCCTCGGGGCTTCGCACTGATGGGACGCTCAGAACCAGGGTCTGCCCTGAGCCCTGGGCCCAGCAGAGGGGACACCCAGGCGTGCAGCCGGGATGGAGTCACTTGGGGGTTCCCCAGCCGGAGGAGGTTCAGGGCAGAGGGAGGGGGGATCCCTTCCCCCAGGGGCAGCTGCGGAGAAGGGGGCTTTTCCCAGGGGGATGTTCCCCCCTGTTGCTCTCGTTCTTGGGACCCATAGAGGAGGTTGGGTCCTGGGTCCGGGGTGGGGGGCAATTACTGTGGAAACAGGTCGTGGTGCCCAGGGGTGGGTGGGACTGAGACATCAGGGGGAGGGGCAACCCCGGACCCACAGCTCCTCCTGTGCCTCCTGATCTGCAGACCGCAGCTGGGAATTTGCTGGGGGATCCCAGGGGAGGGACAGGATCTGGGGGACTGGGCTGTGAAATTGGGCCCAGAGTCCTCTGGCAATAACCCCCCATTATTGGGCCACATGACATCCCCCTGGCAATAGCAGTGAGCATTACCCAGAATTTCCGTGGTTCTTGCTTCCCCTCCCCACACTGGGGTCTCAGGGGACCCCCTGACCCTCTCCCCAATAGATGTTCTCCCGCCTCTGGCTGCGCCCTGGTCCCCAGGGCCCTGGGCACCACCCGACTGTGGGGAGCAGCGGGTGATGTTCCAGCCTCCCCCCACAAGCTCTGCCTGGCTGTGTTTGGCAGTAGCCAAGATACCCCAGGGACGGGCTCACTGCACAGCAGACAGGCTGGGGCAGAGGCACCTGTGGGGGTGGACAGAGGGGGTCCTATGGGGACAGGGAGCTGGGGTAGTTCCCTGCTGTGGGGGGCTAAGACCCTGAGGTTCTGATTGTCCCCATCCCCTGGCGTGGTCTGGGGTGCTGGGTGTCTCGGGGGCAGTTTGTCCACCCGGGAGCCCCCTTCATCGGGGAAGCTGAGGCTCAGCCCCCTGGGGCAGCAGGACATGGCCTCACCTGAGGGGTCCAGCCCTGGGGAGATCTCAGAGCCGCAGCACCTGGGAGACCCCCAGAGGGGGGCTGGGCTGGACCTGCTGGATGAGGTGTTGGGGGCTCCACTCCTGGGGCAGAGCTAGCTGCTGATCTCCCCATCTGAGCTGCCAAGTGACTCTCCCCTTCCCTCTGCAGCAGCCCGCCCGGGACACCAGGATTTCACCTACGCCAACATCGCCCGCCTGGCCCTGAGCGCCATGGTCCTGCTCGTCAAGGGGCTGATCCCGGCTGAGGCCTATTACAGCCGCCCGAGGGAGGTGCCCTAGGTGAGGTGATCCCCCCCTTCTGAGCCTCTTGCTCCCCCCAGGACTTGGGCCCATGATGACATGGGCCCCTCTAACCCGCCGTCTCTCTGTGCCCCCAGGAGTCTGGATCCGGCCGTGCAGGGAAGAGAATCTCCCCGGGGGACGAGCCGCTTCCCCTCGGGGGACTGAGATGCCAGCAGAAACCCCCCTGCCCCCAAATACCCCTGCCTCAGAGAATCCCCCCCGCAAAACAGCTCCCGTCCTGACAGCAGCTCCCCTGGATTGGACCCCCAATGCCATGTGTGACACTGCACTCCATATGTTTATGGAAATATGCTTATGAGTGTAACTATAATGTAACTGGAATATTCTTTAAGCAAAAGGTCTCTTGGAAGGTATCATTACAAAACTTATGATCTACTGAGCGTGGTCATCCTATTTGTATGCATGTATCATTCTTGTAACTAAAACTCGAAATATGACGTTAACTCTGAAGTCACTTAATGGTGGTTTAGAATCTTGATGGCCCCCATTGACTAGGACAATTGGCTGTAGATGGTTTATTTACCTGCAAGCCTTCTTGTGGACCTGGGGGCCAGCCTGTGGGTAATGAAGAAGGAGGTCTCACAGGGACATGTGACCATGTCAGCTGATACTGGAATCTATCTTAAGCCTGGTGCTTTTCCATTTAGAAGGAGGGGTGGGAACCCAGAGAGAGACAAAGGAGTCCAGCCTTTGGCCAAAGCTATAAAAGGGGGTGGAACAGAACAAAGGGGGCTTCCAGACATGAGGAATCGCCTAGTTACCACCTGAGCTAAAACTAACAAGGGCTGTACCAGGGGACAGGATTGGGCCCAGACTAGGAAGGAGGCTAGTCTGGGAAAGAAGCTTATTGGAACAGCTCTAAGGGGGAGATTTACCTGTATTCAGTTTCTTAATGCATTAGGATTAGACTTGCGTGTTTTGTTTTATTTTGCTTGGTAATCTTACTGTTATTACTTGAAACCACTTAAATCCTACTTTTAATACCTAATAATATCACTTTTGTTTATTAATTAACCCAGAGTAAGTGATTAATACCTGGGGGAGCAAACAGCTGTGCATATCTCTCTATCAGTGTTATAGAGGGCGGATAATTTATGAGTTTACCCTGTATAAGCTTTTTACAGAGTAAAATGGGTTTATTTGAGGTTTGGATCCAATTGGACGCTGGGTGTCTGGGTGCTGGAGATAGGTGACCTGCTGAGCAGTGTTTGGTCAAAGCCTGCAGCTCTGGGGGTGTGGACCAGACCTGGGTCTGTGTTTGCAGCGGACTAGTGTGTCTGGCTCAACAAGGCAGGGTTCTGGAGTCTCAAGGTGGCAGTGGAAAACGGCTCAGAGGTAATCTCAGCATGTCAGGTGGCAGTCCGAAGTGTGTCTCTCTGACTGAACCCGTCACACCGTGAGCACGAGCCCCTGCGGTACCTGCTAGAGGAGTCGCCCCGGGCTGGGCACATTGGACTCCCTATGGAGCAGAACCTGGAGGGTGATGGGGTCCCACTCGCTGGCCCAGCCAGGCTGGTTCTGCCCAGGGCTGCCAGTGGGGAGCAGGGATGAAGCAGGGCTCAGCATGGGGAAGGTGTGACGAAGTGGGACTGTTCTTAATGTTTCCTCTGAATATTGTGGGGGTGCCTTAGTTTCCTCTAGGCAGTTCTTAAGTATCTAGGTGGTGGGGTAAGGGTGTATAATCACTGCAGAGTCCTAGAGGGCAGGTGTGTGCAGGAGTCTGGACACAGAGGATGGCCGACACCCTGTTTCCTGGCAACTGATGGCCTGGGCCCTTCCCCCCTGCAAGGTGAGAGCTAAAGGGCTGGAGAACAAAGGACTCAGGTGCCTTCCTGGCCTGGGAAAGGGACAAAGCCCAGAGGAGGAGGGGCAGGAGGGAGTTTCAGTTTGGGGCTGGCTGGCACATGAAGTGAAGGGCAGACGGGGTTGTCTGGCTCACTGCCCCCCCAAAATGGACCCAGCTGAGGGGTCCCGTTCTTTGCACCTACAAGCTCTGTTTTAGACCATGGTCCTCTCGTCTAATAAACCTCTGTTTTACTGGCTGGCTGAGAGTCACGTCTGACTGCGGAGTTGGGGGGCAGGACCCTCTGGCTTCCCCAGGACCCCGCCTGGGCGGACTGGCTGTGGGAAGCGCACGGAGGGGCAGAGGATGCTGAATGCTCCGAGGTCAGACCCAGGAAGGTGGAAGCTGTGTGAGCTGTGTGTCCTGCAGACAGGCTGCTCACAGGAAGGCGACTGCCCCAGAGTCCTACCTGGCTTCATGGGGAGCAGATCCAGAGCATCGCCCGGGGACTCCGTGACAAAAGGCACCACCTGCATCTGCGGGGAGCCCAGAGCACTGGGGAGCCGGGCACTCGATAACTAGACCCTTCCCGGCCGGATTCCCAGCACCGCCCGTTCTGCCCGCTCCCTTTCCTTGGGGCTGGGCACCCGGCATTTCACAGCCCTGGTCACCCCACCCGCCTGCCAGCTGCCACTTCGCAGCCAGCACCTGCCTGCAGGTCCCCATTGAGTCTAAACTGGCCACTCCCAATTATGGCCTCCCTCTCAGACACCCGCCGTTGTCCCCCATCCATCCAGGACCTCATTGGGCAGGGTGCGTTAGGCCCTAGCGCTTTCCCAACTCGCAGCTGGGTAGTTAAATCCCCCAGGACCACCAGGGCTCATCGCCCAGCCCTGAGCTGGGCCCCTCCCCGCATCCCACAAAATCCCATTCCCCACAGCATCCCTAGACAGAGCCCCCGTCCCCCTGTGTGCGTCTGGCCCTGGCGCTGGAATAACGGCACTTACTGCACCCCCAGTGTCTGTCCCCCTCCTCTCTCTGCAGCGGGGTCCCCCAGCCACTTTTCTGTCCCCCTTTCTCCCTAGACCTCCCCCTCCCTGTATTTCTATTGTAAAAACCCCCAGAGCTTCATGCTCCTCTGCCCCCCAAATCTCCCCACTCCAGGGGGGACTGTGATACCAGAGCCTCCAAATGTCCCCTAATGTTGCAGCCGACGAAGGTGAATGAGAAGTTCCGGCAGCGTCACGAGAACCTGGATGAATGAACGTTGGGGGGAAAGTTGGCGAGACACAAAGATGGGATTAGTCCAACCCGAGCAGCTGCCAGACAGAACCCACGGGCCAGGCTGGGGCCCACCTGGGACACGGGAGAAAGCGGGGAGCAGAAATCCGTGACCCAAAATTGGGTGTCGGAAACGAGGCCTCATTGGTGGATAAAATATTGCGGGGACAGTCTGTGCCGCCCACCACCCTTTGGGGGCCGTAAAGAAAGAGACTCGCTTCACCCTCCTGGCTGCCAGCCCCCCGTCTCCTGTTCCCCCCGGGCCATCTGGGCCCTGATCTGCAGAGACGTCCTGAGCAGAGAGGCCGGAGAGAGGGACCTCGACTCCATCGCCCCTCCCCTGGCTGAACCCCCAACCCGGGAGGAAACGGGGTCGGTGTGACATTCAACTCCATATCTTTATAAAAATATTTGTATATGTGTGGATATGATGTAAATGGAATATGCTTTATGCAAAAGTTTTCTTGTCAGGTATCATTACAAAGCTTATAATCTACTAAGTGTGGTCATCCTATTTGTAGGAATGTATCATTCTTGTATCTGAAACTAGGAATATGAAATATAACTCCGAGGTCCTATTGTAATTATGCAAAGTGTCCCATTCACCAGGACAATTGGTTGTAAATGGCTCAGTTTACTTGTAAGACTTCCTGTATACCTGTGTGCCAGCAAGCGGGTAATGAAGTCTCACAGGATATGTGATCATGTCACCTGAACTGAAATCCATCTTTAACCGGATGCTTTTGCATTTTGAAGGAGACAAAGATTCCTGCCTTCTGCCAAAGCTATTAAAGGAACAGAACAAAGTGGGTCTCAGTCATGTTGAATCCCCTGCTTTTCACCTAAGATATCTGCTGGAATTAACAAGGACTGTACCAGGGAAAGGATTGGGCCCAGACTAGGAAGGAGTCTAGTCTGGGAAAGAAACTTATTGGAACATCTCTGAGGGTGAGATTTACCTGTATTCAGTTTCTTAAATGTATTAGGCTTTGACTTGTGTGTTTTGTTTTATTTCGCTTGGTAACTTACTTTGTTCTGTCTGTTGTTACTTGAAACCACTTAAATCCGACTTTTTATACTTAATAAAATCACTTTTGTGTATTAATTGACCCAGAGTAAGTGATTACTACCTGGGGGAGGAAAGAGCTGTGCGTATCTCTCTATCAGTGTTATAGACAGTCATAAATATAAAGGGAAGGGTAACCACCTTTCTGCATACAGTGCTATAAAATCCCTCCTGGCCAGAGGCAAAGTCCTCTTACCTGTAAAGGGTTAAGAAGCTAAGATAACCTCACTGGCACCTGGTGGGTCTGGCTCAAACCAGACTGGGCACTGAAGTCCTAAGCTGGCAGGGAAAAGAGACTCAGAGTTAGTCAAAGCACATCAGCAGACACGCTCCCCCAAGAAGGTCAGAGCTGGGGGGGCGGGGGGTAGGATTGTTGGGCATGTGTTAGCCGACGGCCAAGGATGTTTGGTGAGGTGCCAGCTATGCCCGTTTATACCATCCGTGACTTTAACCGCTAGGACGCACTGTCCCTTCGCGGCGGGCAGCCCGGGCTAGGCTGACGGATGCCCCAAGGTCCTAACCACCCGTGACTTTAACTGCTAGAGCTCAGAGCTCCTTCGCAGCGGGCAGCCAGGATTGACTGACAGGTGCCCCAAGAGTTTGCCCCGTGGAGGCGGCACAACTCAACGCTAGGCTCTTAGTACTCTCACCTAATGGCCAGGCTTTAGAGCCAAAACGGCTGAGGTTCTTTAATTGTGTTGGCTGCTTTACAGTAAACCAGAGAAAACAAGTCAGGCTTATGCATAAATGGTTACCAAAATTTATTAAGCTAGATTCTAATCATGTGGTTACAAAATTGCTAGTGCCTACTTATTTAAATGTAGAGATGTTACACACACAAACAAGTTACAAAACTGAAGCCACAATCCCAAAGAAAGAAAACAAAGTATAGAGCTCTATTTCAAAATATGTGTACACTAAAGATAGGAGATCAGGTGTGGGTGCTTCTTACCCTCCTTGCATCTCTCGATTCCAGCGGTGCCAAGCCAGGATCGGTCACTCAATTCCGCGGAAAGACGAATAAGGGACAAGGCGTAGGGACCCTCTTAGCTGCAGAAGCCTTGGGAGGCTGTCACTTATCTGACCAGCAGATAGATAGTGAAAAGCACTCAAAAATCATGGTGCTGTAGGTCCCCTACTTATACCTCTGTACTCCTTTATTCTCTTTCTCCTTTCTTATGCCAAATTGAGGCTGGTCTGTCGGGGTGACGCCAGCTTTCGCAAGAGTAGTTTACACTTGCAAAGGAGAGAAACAATAAGTTTCGACTACTGGACATTTCTTTTATCAGGGTAAATATTTTCCCACCTAGGATGTTGGTGTGTGTGCATCACGCTATTTAGTTGGGGCTAAGAGCCATGTCTGTCACAGGGCCTCTGCCTGCTGTGAGCTTAATCGTTGTATCTGTTCCCAGAGGCACATTGTAGCAGCACACCTGTGCTTTCACAGCTTCAAAGGCTGTGCTGGAATATATGTTAAGTGCCCTGTTCCTGCTTCCTCCTGTGTTTCCAGCAATGCTGGTCTGAGGGGGGGGGAGGGGGCTGGCTGTCTGGCTACAGCATGTGAGGAGCGAGGGGGGAGCAGCACCCCCCAGTACTCCCTGGGCTGCTACTTCTACCCCCAGCAGCCTCTCCTCTCACTCCTCCCCCTCCACATCCCTCCGCAGCTCCAGCCCCCTCACCCTCAGGGTTCCCCATTTTCTTTTTAGTCCCCTGAGTCTCCCCTCACAGCCCCTGTGCTGCAAATTCCCTGCCCAATAAGGGCCCCAACCCCACAGTCACCTCTCTCCCTGCCCCTTCCAAGGCGGGCAGCAAGCTGGGAGATTGCGGGGGTCAGGCGGTGGGGTCAGGTGTGGGGGGGAATGACCCTGCTTCACAATGAATCTGCTGCTTGTCTCCCTCCTGCTCCGGTGGCTGGGGGAGAAGGGTCCCGGAGAGCTGGTGAAGAGGTGGGCCAGGGCCCTGGGACGAGGGAGCTGATTGAAGGAGGCTCATTGGGAGCCTTCGGCCGGGCAGCTGATGCACCTTTAATGCAGCCCCGGCCCAGCCCAGCGCTGTGTGCGAGCCCCGGAGGGGTGACACTACAATTGTGACATCAGGAGTCCTGGCCCCAGCTCCACCCCCCGGCTCTAACTACTAGTCCCCACTCTGCTGCCAGAGCCCAGAACTGAGTCAAACCTTCCTGACCCCCAGCTTTCTGCTGTCCTCTAGCCAATGGCGTATAAACAAATCCCGTGTCACGTCCCTCTCTAGGGGCCTGGCCACATAACCACTGACAGTGTCTCCTCCAGCTCGGAGGACAGGGTCTCTGCAGGGGCATTAGAAGGTCCCTGGGTCTCTCTTGGTTGGTGACCCGCTGGGGCCTGGGATGGAATTTCTTTTTCTCTGATTTTCTTTTGAACCTGGTTTATTTAATTCACACGCTGAGAAAAGCCCCTTAGAACCAGGCATTACAATGTAAACCCGTCATCACCGCTCAGCTAAGGCGCAAGGGGCAGCAAACCCAGGTCTTTCATATCGCGCCTGCTCTTAACATGGTGCCACGGCTTGTGTTGCAGGTGGGCAGGTTGGCAGACTGAGCGGGAAGGCTGCAGTCAAACCTTCCAGCATCAGGGAATGCCACAAAGTTTCCCAAACACCCTTAACTCTGCCCCCTTGTGCACATGCATTACGGCGCCATCCTTTAATTTCGTGATCACGTATTAATTTGATCTTCATGGGTCATGTCAAGGTTCCTTCCCCACTCTGAACTCTGGGGTACAGATGTGGGGACCCGCTTGAAAGACCCCCCAAGCTTATTTCTACCAGCTTAGGTTAAAAACTTCCCCAAGGCACAAAATCTCTATTTTCTTCTTGGACGAGGAATGCTGCCACGACCAAGCGCTTTAACCAAGAACCAGGGAAAAGGACCACTTGGAGTTCCTCTTTCCCCAGCAATTCGCCCGAGCCCTC
Organism: Lepidochelys kempii; assembly: GCF_965140285.1. NCBI lineage: Eukaryota > Metazoa > Chordata > Testudines > Cheloniidae > Lepidochelys > Lepidochelys kempii. The sequence goes on from NC_136402.1 coordinate 14,768,656, forward strand.
ACACCCCCTTTCCTGGGGAGGCTTGAGAATAAACAAGTTGAGCACAGACCAGCTTGGATTTCTTAGGACCCTAAAAACCCAGTCAGATTCTTAAAAAACAGAACTTTATTAGAAGAACAAAACAAAGATAAAAGAAACACTCTGTAAGATTAGAATGGAAGATAATCTCACAGGCAGTCAGATTCAAAACACAGAGAATCCCTCTAGGCAAAACCTTAAATTACAAAAAAGACACAAAAACAGGAATACACATTCCCTCCAGCACAGCGAATTTACAAGCCAAAACAAAGAAAACCTAATGCATTTTCTAGCTAGATTACTTACTAACTTTACAGGAGTGGAGAGCTTGCATCCTTGATCTGTTCCTGGAAAAGGTATCACACAGACAGACAAAAGACTTCCCCCCGCCCCCCCGAGGTCTGAAAGTATCTTGCCCCCTTGTCATAAATATAAAGGAAAGGGAAAACACCTTTAAAATCCCTCCTGGCCAGAGGAAAAATCCTTTCACCTGTAAAGGGTTAAGAAGCTAGGATAACCTCGCTGGCACCTGACCAAAATGACCAATGAGGAGACAAGATACTTTCAAAAGCTGGGAGGAGGGAGAAAAACAAAGGGTCTATGTCTGTCTGGGTGATGCTTTTGCCGGGGACAGAACAGGAATGGAGTCTGGGCCAAATGCGATGACATTGCATTGCCAAATGACAAATCTGGGCCAAATGCGATGACATTGCATTGCATCCAATGCTGGATACTCAGAGGGGCTTAGCCCCAATGGGGCGCTCAGAGCCAGGCTCTGCCCTGAGTCCTGGATCCAGCAGAGGGGACGCCCGGCTGGGGAGTGGGGAGGGAGTCACTGCGTGGTTCCCCAGCCAGGGGGAGCAGAAGCTGCTGGAGATTCAGGGCAGAGGAAGGGGGGATCCCTGCCCCCAGGGAGGCTGCAGAACAGGGGGGCTTTTCCCAGGGGGATGTTCCCCCCAGCTGACCCCGCTCTGGGGACACACAGAGGAGTCAGGGCTCAGAGGATGCTCAGCTGGCTCCGGCCCCAGCGCTGAATTCACTTCCCACCAGCCTGGACAATTAAACCCATAACAAACGCCTGGTCGTGGGGCGAGGGGCCCAGTCGCTGAGTCACCATTTCAGCCTCTTCCCACCCGGGCCTGGGTGCTGGTTCTATCCCTCCCCAGCCCCAGCCCACGCTCGATTTCATCCCACAGAGGGAACCGACCCAGCTGGGCCCCAGCAGCCGGATCCCGCCATGATGGAGCCGGAGGGAGAAGGTGAGCCGGAGAAATGGAACAATTCATCCCCCAGGGAACAGGGCTCCCCGCTCCGACGCCCACGGGGCCAGTTGGGCTGTTTGGAGGGGGATGGTCCCTGCAGACAGAGCTGATGGGTTCATTTCTTCTATATAGAGGGTGATGGACAGATCCATGGGGACGGACGGCCACGGGTCAGTGGGAATATGAGTCTGTGGGAAAGTAGGGAGATGGACAGATGGGAGCGTGTTTGGTGAGGGATAGAAGGATGGACTAAAACATTGTCTACATGAAAACTGGACCTGAAATGACGAATCCCGTGTGGTTCCCAACCGCCCCCCCCGCGGTGATCTCAGAGCAAGTCTGGACTGTCGGATTAGCCGTCCCATCCGGTTTGATACAGCCCCGTTTGGCAGATGAGCTCACCTTTAGCTCTATAGACACAGGGACGTTCCTCCTCCCAAATAGGAACAGCCGCACCGAGACTGACTCCGCAGTGACTCCAGGTGTGAATGACACCTCCTGGCCTGCCTCTGCTAGAGACAAACAGGAGGAAGTGAGCGTCCCCACCAGGGAGGGAACAGGGCGGGGGGGTCCCCATTCTCCACCAACTAAAATCCATCCCTCCTCTCCCTGGGACTGACAGTGAAGATCGATGCTGAGTCAGCAGCTGGGGGCAGATCGCTGAGTCGCTGTTTCTTCCCCTCCCCAGGCCCTGGTGTACGCTGGTTCTATTCCCACAGAGGGAACCGCCCTGATCCAGCCTGGAGCGGCACCGGCTCCCACCTGCCCGAGCAGAGCAGGGCCAGGTACCAGGGCCGGGGCGGAAATCACCGTCCAGCCAGCCCTGGAAACAGCCTTGTGGTGCCCAGGGGCTGGGGCTGGTTGCAGGGAATGACGGGGGAGTGAAGCTGGGTGGGTGAGGCCCAGACACCACAGGGAGGGGCTCATTGACATGGGGGAAAGGAGAAACAGACCCACTGCCCCTCACCCATTGCCAGGCCCTCAGCTCCCCAGAAGCCTGCTGCCCTGCAGGTCACTGCCTGGGAGCTGTGGGGGGATCCCAGGGGAGGGACGGGGCTGTGGGGGCTGGGCCCTGCTGGGTGCACAGGTGCTAGGGCAATGAGCCCCCTCCCTGGGCCTCATGATCTCCCCCTGGTAATAGGGGTGACCATTATCCAGAATTCCCTCTGCTCTTGCTTGCCCTCCCACATGGGGCTCCCAGGGGACCCCTGACCCATCCTCCACAGACGTTTTGCTGCCTCTGGCTGCTCCCTGGGCACCACGGGGTCGGGGGAGCAGCGGGTTACGTCCCAGCCTCCCCCAGTCCGCACTGCCTGGCTGTGTTTGGCAGCAGCTGAGATACCCCGGGGATGGGCTCACTGCGCAGCAGACAGGCCGGGGCAGAGGCACCTGTGGGGGTAAACTGAGGGGGTCCTACGGGGACAGGGAGCTGGGGTGGTTCCCTGTCCTGGGGGGCCTGGGACCCTGAGTCTCTGACTGTCAGAGTCCCCTGGCCAGGCCCTGTGGTGCCGGGTGGCTCAAGGGGGTAGTTCACCCACTCTCTTTGGCCCCCAGCTGCTGATCTCCCCGTCTGAGCCGCAGAGTGACTCTCCCCTTCCCCCCGCAGTAGCCCCCCTGGGATGCCCGGATTTCACCCACGCCGACATCGCCCGCCTGGCGCTGAGCGCCATGGTCCTGCTCATCGTGGGGCTGATCCTGGCTGAGGCCCACTACAGCCGCCCGAGGCTGGTGTCCTAGGTGAGGTGACCCCCACTTCTGTGCCCCTTGCTGCCCCCAGGGGCTGGGTCTAGTGCGACACGGGCCCCTCTAACCTGCCATCTCTCTGCACCCCCAGAAGCCTGGATCCAGCCTTGAAGAGAGGAGAATCTCCACGAGGGACGAGCTGCTCCCCCTTGGGGGGCTGAAACGCCGGCACAAAACCTCCTGCTCCCAAACACCCCTGCCTCGGTGAATCCCCCCTCAACAGCTCCTGACCTGACAGCAACACCCCAGGATTGAACCCCGAACCCCGCGAGCACCAGCCCCTGCAGCACCAGTTAGAGGAACTGCCCTGTGCTGGGCTCATTGGGCTCCCCGCGGAGCAGCCCCTGGACAGCGCCAAACGGGCCAGTCTCTGCCCAGGGCTGTCAGTGGACAGCGGGGAGCCTGGGTCTTGCATGGCACTAGAATAATGGCACTTATTGCCCCCCCCCCGCTGTCCATCCCCCTCCTCTCTCTTCAGCGGGGTCCCCCAGCCCCTTTTCTCTCCCCCCTTTCTCCCTAGACCTCTCCCACCCTGTATTTCTCTTGTACAAACCCTCAGAGTTGCCCCCCAAATCTCCCCACCCCGGGGGGGCTGTGATACCGGAGCCTTCCAATGTCCCCCCCATGGTGGGTTTAGCCGATGAAGGTGAGTGAGAAGTTCAGGCAGCCTCACGAGAACCTGGACGAATGAACGTTGGGGGGAAAGTTGGCGAGACAGAAAGATGGGATTTGTCCAACCCAAGAGGCCACCGGACAGACCCCATGGGCCGGGCTGGGGCCCACCTGGGACACGGGAGAAGGGGGGGAGCAGAAATCCGTGACCCAAAATTGGGGGGTCAGAAACGAGGCCTCATTGGTGGATAAAATATTGCGGGGACGGGCTGTGCCACCCACCACCCTTTGGGGCCTTAAAGAAAGAGACTTGCTTCACCCTCCTGGCTGCCACCCCCCGTCTCCTGGGCCCCCGGGCCCTCCGGACCCTGCTCCGTGGAGACGTCCTGAGCAGAGCGGCTGGAGAGAGGGACCCTGACGCCATCGCCCCTCCCCTGGCTGAACCCCCAACCTGGGAGGAAATGGGGTTGGACTTTCATAGCAGCCGCGGCGACGCCAGATCCAGCCCAGCTCCACCGGCTCCTCTGCCCCCAGGACAGTCACTAGCGTCTCCGGGGCCAGCGGGGAGACGCCCAAACCCGGGGGATTTTCCGGCTAGAGACTCGCTCCAGCGAACGGGGCCGGGGCTGGAACAAACCCCTCGTTTCACACGGCGCCTGCCACGGCTCCCTGGTTCCTGCTCTGCTGGGTCTGTCTCAGCCGGTCCCAGGGGTCACTGGGGGGTTTGCCGTGGGGCGGAGCAGGCTGCGGGCTCTGGACCCCGCCCCGGCCTGTGTTTAACCCTGTTCAGTGTGGGGCAGGGGCTGGGGCGTGTTCGCACCTCGGGCCCTTTATTGCGTCTCCATGAACACAACAGGGCCCAGAGTGATTTAGCCACCAGCGCTTCTGGACCCCCCCACAGCGGGTGCTTGCGGGGAGCCAGCTGGGGGGAGCCGGGAGTTTGGGCGAAGTAGGTTGGGAGAGTGGGTAGAGGGGAGAGGGGTCAGGATGGGGGCAGGACTTTGGGGCAGACAGGCTCCCCACAAAGGTCAGAGCCGGGGGCCAGGATTGTTTGGGGAAGTGAGGGGGGAGGGGGCAGACGGTGCCCCTGTCAGGGAGTGTGAGGATGTGAGGCAGCAGGGAGAGGGGAGTGTTGACCTGGGAATGTGCCCTGGGGATGGGAGACCTGAGAGCCTGTCACCTGAGCCAGGAGGGGTGGGGAGGTGGCCAGGAATGTGGAAGGAGACTGCAGCAGGGAGCCTGCTTCGGGGGGTTTAGTTTTCAGTTTGACTGAGGGGTCCTGGTTGTACCCACAAGCTCTGTTTGAGACTGTGTTCCTGTTGTCCAATAAACCTTCTGTTTTACTGGCTGGCTGAGAGTCTCAGTGAATCCCAGGAAGAGGGGTGCAGGGCCTGGACTCCCCCACACTCCGTGACAACTGGTGGTAGCGGTGGGATGTACTGCACCCCGTGAACGGCGCTTCCTGCAGTAAGTGACTGGGGAGCAGTAAAACGAAGGGGGATTGACGGGGACCAGGCGTGCTGAAGATTGAGAGAGACGGTTTCGGGGGGCAGTTAACCCCTGCGAGTGTGTGACCAGAGAGAAGGACTTTTGCAGTAACAGGGTCCCCCGGGGGATTGCAGCGAGCGGTCCCAGGGGCGGAGGAGTCTGCAGCTCGACCCTGGTAAAGAGGTGGTGACCTCAAGAAGGACTGGCACACGAGGGGTTTTTCCTGGAAACCGTGGGAAGCTGCCCGGCCTGCGAGTGGCCAGCAGGGAGATGTACGCTAAACGCCTTAAGAGCGACCTGGTGGAGCTGTGCAGGCAGAGGGGGCTGCGCACTGGGAGGTCCACCAAGGAACAGCTGATTGCCCAGTTGGAGGAGAGGGATCGCTTGGATGACCCGATCCCTGTCCCTGAGGGAAGCCGGCCGGTGGACGCAGCGTGGGCCCTGGGGCCTGACCGGGCTGGGAGGCGTCAGACTGCTGCCGAGGACATCCCGAGACCCTTCCTACCTATGCCTGGGGGAGGGGTTGGGAGAAGCCCAGTGAAGACCGAAGACACCCTGACCCCGGCACCCAGCAGGGGATCCTCCCGGCGGAGCTCCCCATCCCTGGAGCGGAGGTGGAAGGAATGGGAGAGGGAGATGAAAATGAGGGAGCTGGAGGACCGTGAAAAGCAGCGTCAGCATGAGGAGAAACAACGTCGACATGAGCAGGAGGGAAGGAGAGGGAACATCAGGAGAAGGAGAAACAAAGACAGCATGAACTGGAGCTGGCCAGGCTGAGGAGCAGTGGGGCCCCAGCTGCGGTGAGTGTGGGGGGACCCAAAACTGCAAGGACCTTTGATAAGTGCTTCCTGGCCCAGCGGAAGGAGGGAGAGGACATAGATAGAATCATAGAATATCAGGGTTGGAAGGGACCTCAGGAGGTCATCTAGTCCAACCCCCTGCTCGAAGCAGGACCAATTCCCAGTTAAATCATCCCAGCCAGGGCTTTGTCAAGCCTGACCTTAAAAACTTCTAAGGAAGGAGATTCCACCACCTCCCTAGGTAACACATTCCAGTATTTCACCACCCTCTTAGTGAAAAAGTTTTTCCTAATATCCAATCTAAACCTCCCCCACTGCAACTTGAGACCATTACTCCTCGTTCTGTCATCTGCTACCATTGAGAACAGTCTAGAGCCATCCTCTTTGGAACCCCCTTTCAGGTAGTTGAAAGCAGCTATCAAATCCCCCCTCATTCTTCTCTTCTGCAGGCTAAACAATCCCAGCTCCCTCAGCCTCTCCTCATAAGTCATTTGTTCCAGACCCCTAATCATTTTTGTTGCCCTTCGCTGGATTCTCTCCAATTTATCCACATCCTTCTTGTAGTGTGGGGCCCAAAACTGGACACAGTACTCCAGATGAGGCCTCACCAATGTCAAATAGAGGGGAACGATCACGTCCCTCGATCTGCTCGCTATGCCCCTACTTATACATCCCAAAATGCCATTGGCCTTCTTGGCAACAAGGGCACACTGCTGACTCATATCCAGCTTCTCGTCCACTGTCACCCCTAGGTCCTTTTCCGCAGAACTGCTGCCTAGCCATTCGGTCCCTAGTCTGTAGCTGTGCATTGGGTTCTTCCGTCCCAAGTGCAGGACCCTGCACTTATCCTTATTGCTTCCTGATGGCCTTTGAGAATGCCTGCGAGATGCACAGGGTTGACCCTGCAGACAGGCTCCAGTTCCTCACCCCCTTACTGGACCCCAAAGCTGTGGAGGTGTACAGCCGAATGACAGGGGCGGAGGCAGGGGACTACGACCTGTTCAAACAGGCCCTGCTCCGTGAGTTTGGGCCCGACCCCCGAGATGTACCGGAGAAGGTTTCGGAGTTAGCATAAAATGCCTGAGGTCACATATCTACAACTGGTCAACCGGATGCAGGGATATGCCCGCAAGTGGACAGCTGGGGCACAAGCTAGAGAGGACCTGCTTGACCTAATTGTACTGGAGCAACTGTATGAACAGTGCCCTTCTGACCTGAGGCTGTGGTTGGTGGACAAAAAGCTCGAGAACCCCCAGCACGCAGGCAGCTGGCTGACGAGTTTGTGAACAGGTCAGGGAGTAGCAGGGAGGAGTCCCAAAATAACAGGCCCCCCACGAAGCAGAGAGAGAGTCACCTTGGGACCTCCCAGTGGGGAAATAGGGAGAACCCCATCCCAAGGGGAACGCCTGGCGTCGGGACCCTCCAACCCGCTCGAGGGCACCAATGTGACCTGAGCTGCTATCACTGTGGCCAGAGAGGCCACGTACAGACCCAGTGCCCCACGCTCAGGGACAGACTGAGCAGACCTTGGGGAGGGTACCACATCGGAGGCGCAGGACCCTACCCTGGTGGGGAGGGAGCGCTGAGGGGTACGGCTCAGAGAGCCTGTGGCCTCAGACCCAGCCAATGTGAAGGAACCGGTCCCCATCCCTTCCCCAGCCGCTGAGTTCCAGGCTGAGTTGAGGAAAGATCCCTCCTTGCGGAAGCTCAGGGACCTAGCCGACCTCAGTGTGGTATGGACCATGAGGAGAGGTTGCCAGGAGAGGTTCCCATGGGAGAAGGGGTTCCTGTACCGAGAATGGGCTCCCCCAAGGGAAGTAGAGTCCTGTGGGATCAGGAGGTAGCTGGTGGTCCCCCAGAAGTATCGCTGCAAGCTACTGTACCTGGCCCATGACATCCCCCTCTCAGGGCACCAGGTAATCCGGCACACCCGGCAGAGGTTGCTACAGAACTTTTACTGGCCTGGGGTCTTTACCACGGTCCGGCAGTATTGCTGATCCTGTGACCCCTGTCAGAGGGTGAGGAAGGCCCGGGACAAGGGGGAAAGCGGCTTTGAGACCTTTGCCCATCATAGAGGAACGTTTCCAGAAGGTGGCCATGGACATAGTGGGACCTCTCAGCAAGACGACCCGGTCGGGGAAGAAATACATTCTGGTGGCAGTAGATTTTGCCACCCGCTACCCCAAGGCAGTGCCCTTAGCTTCCATTAAGGTAGACACCATGGCAGATGTGCTCCTGACCATTTTCAGCCGAGTGGGTTCCCCAAGGAAGTCTTGACAGACCAAGGCTCCAACTTCATGTCGGCCCTGCTCCGGTGCTTGTGGGAGAAATTTGGGGTCCGGCACAACTGGGCCTCAGCTTATCACCCCCAGTCCATTGGGCTGGTGGAGAGGTTCAATGGGATGCTAAAGATGATGCTGAAAACCTTTATGAACCAGCACCCGCAGGATTGGGACAAGTACTTACCTCACCTGGTGTTCGCGTACAGGGAGGTATCCCAGGAGTCTACCGGATTTTCACCTTTCGAACTGTTATATGGAAGGAGGGTGAGGGGCCCCCTGGACCTGATGAGAGACGAGTGGGAGGGGAAGGCCACTCCCGATGGAGAGTCAGTGGTGGAGTATGTCCTGATCTTCCGAGGGAGATTGGCTGAACTCATGGGCCTGGCCAGGGAGAATCTGGCCAGAGCCCAGAAGAAGCAGAAGGTCTGGTATGACCACACGGCGCGGGCCCGTGCCTTCACCACCGGGGATCAGGTGATGGTTCTCATCCCCGTGAGAAAAAACAAACTACGGGCCGCCTGGGAGGGCCCTTTCAAGGTTATCACGCAGCTCAATGAGGTAAACTATGTGGTGGAGCTGTCTATCCGGGCGCACCATCGCCGGGTTTACCATGTGAATATGATGAAGCCATATTATGCCAGGGGGTATGTGGTGTTGGCCGTGTGTGGACATTGGGAGGAGCAGGGAGATGACCCTTTAGTAGATCTATTGCCTGGGACCAGATCTGGTTCCCCCCTGAAAACAATTCCCCTCTCGGATCAGCTAATCCCTGCCCCTCAAGCTGAGATCAGGGGGGTGCTGCATCCCTACCGTCAGCTGTTTTCCAACCAGCCTGGACGCACTAATCTGACTGTCCACTGGGTGCAGACAGGGTCGCACCTGCGGATAAGATGCTCCCCCTTCCGAGTCACAGGGAAAACTGCTCAGGACCTGGAAAAAGAGGTCAGGGATATGCTGGCTTTGGGGGTGATCCAGCCATCTGCCAGCCCTTGGGCCTTGCTGGTGGCGCTGATCCCCAGAAAGGATGGGTCGATTCGGTTCTGTGTGGGCTGTCGGAAGCTCAATGCCATCACTGTATCTGATGCCTACCCCATGCCCAGGCCTGACGAGCTCCTAGACAAGCTGGGAGGAGCTCGATACCTTATCACCATGGACCTTGCAAAGGGCTACTGGCAATTGCCGCTGGATGCAGATGCCCGGCTGAAATCGGCCTTTATCACCCCTCTGGGGCTCTATGAGTTCCTGACCCTGCCTTTCGGCCTCAAGGGAGCGCCGGCCACCTTCCAGCGCCTGGTGGACCAGCTCCTGAGGGGGATGGAGAGTTTTGCCGTGGCGTATATTGATGACATCTGTGTCTTTAGCCAGACCTGGGAGGACCACGTATCCCAGGTTAGACAAGTGCTGGACTGACTCCAGGGGGCTGAGCTGACCATAAAAGCTGAGAAGTGCAAGGTGGGGATGGTGGAAGTATCTTACCTGGGCCATCGGGTAGGGAGCGGCCACCTAAAGCCGGAACCAGCCAAGGTGGACGTGATCAGAGACTGGCCCGCTCCCCACACCAAAAAGCAGGTCCAAGCCTTTACTGAGTTGGCAGGATACTATCAAAGGTTTGTGCCCCACTTTAGCGCCATAGCCACCCCCATCCCTGAGCTATGCAAGAAGGGGAAGCCAGACAAGGTGGTCTGGACCGAGCAGTGCCAGGAGGCTTTCCGAGCGCGGAAGGAGACTCTGGTCAGTGGCCCAGTTCTGGCAAACCCAGACTTTGACAAGCCCTTTATGGTGTTCACCGATGCCTCAGACACGTGACTGGGGGTGGTGTTAATGCAGGAGGATGAAAAGCGGGAGAGAAACCCCATCGTGTACCTGAGCAAGAAGTTGCTATCCCGGGAGCAACACTACGCGGCCATCGAGAAGGAGTGCCTGGCCATGGTGTGGGCCCTCAAGAAACTAGAGCCCTATCTCTTCGGGCGACACTTCACCATCTACACCGACCACTCTCCCCTGACCTGGCTGCACCAGATGAAAGGAGCCAACGCCAAGCTCCTGAGGTGGAGCCTGCTCCTGCAGGATTAGGACGTGGACGTGGTCCACGTGAAGGGAAGTGCCAACATGATAGCGGATGCGCTGTCCCGGAGAGTGGGGCCTGAACTTCCCAAGGTCACTGGTCACAGTGACCCCGCTCAGTTCAGTCTCCAAGGGGGGAGAGATGTGAGGACGTGACACAGCAGGGAGGGGGGAGTGTTGACCTGGGAATGTGGCAGGGGAGTTTCAATGGGAGACCTGAGAGCCTGTAACCTGAGCCAGGTCGGGAAGGGGGAGGTAACACCTCTGCCCAGGAATGTGAACAGAGGCTGGAGGAGAGAGCCTGCTGTGGGGGGAAAGGGGGGGTTAGTTTCAGGTTTGGGCTGGGTGGAGGAACACAGGGAACCCCAGGGCTGGGGTCTGAGCTCCCTGCTCCCCCAGAAGGACTGGACTGAGGGGGTCCTGGGTGTACCCACAAGCTCTGGTTTAGACTGGGTTCCTATTGTCCAATAAACCTTCCATTTTACTGGCTGCCTGAGAGTCATAGTGAATCCCAGGAAGAGGGGTGCAGGCCCCGGACTCCCCCACACTCTGTACACTCTGTGACAAGATCCTTTTCCCTTGCCTGGTTGGGTTGTTTGCCACCCCGCTGTGTCTTTCGTCCTCTCCTAGCTCACTCTCCTGGCTTTCCATCAGATGCTGCAGTCAGGTGTGTGGCACCCACCCCACCTGTCCTGCCTGCTGAATCGAGGTGGGGAGAGGGGGGATCACTGAGTCGCTGTTTCAGTCCCTCCTCCGGCCCCTGACAGGTGCTCGTTTTATTCCCACAGGGGGAACCAACCCGACCCAGCCTGGAGCGGCGCCGACTCCCACCGGCCCGGGCAGCACGGGGCCAGATACCATCAAACCAGCTCTAGAAACAGGCTCGTGGTGCCCAGGGGCTGGGGCTGGTTGGGGGGCACGGAGGCAGTGAATCCAGGTGAGTGGGGCCCAGACACCTCGGGGAGGGGCTCATTGAGATGGGGGGATGGAGAGACAACCTCACTGCCCCTCCACCACTGGTAGACCCCCAGCTCCCCCGATGACTCCTGCCCTGAAGGTCACTGCTTGGAAGCTGTGGGGGGATCTCAGGGAAGGGGCACGATCTAGGAGGAGATCTAGGGCAATAACCTCCCTCTCTGGGGCCCATGACGTCCCCTTACCAATAGGGGCAACCCCTGCTCCCCACTGTGAGAAAGTGGGGGCGTTTCTTGGCTTTTCCTTGGTTTTTCCAATGGTTTGCATGCAGAGTAGGTGGGACTCAGTTTCCCTGAGTGTTACTGGTTTCACGAGGTGATGGGAGAGGGAGTTTTATTGGTACAGAGGACCCGCGAAGGAACTTGGGACCCCGGCCAATGCCCTGGAGAATGGAGACCCCAGCGACTGGTGACCTGGTGACCGGGAGGCCCAGCTCAGGAGTCACAGCTGGTCCGGCCAGTGAAAGGACAATGGGCTGTGAAGAGAGGATCCTGGTGACCTGACCAGCCGGTGCCAGCCAGAGTTCCATATCATTATGGAAATATACTTATGAATGTATATTTGACATAACTGGAATATGTTTTATGCTACTGTCACGGTTTCCCTGGGCGATGCTCTGGAACTGCTCCCCATGAAGCCAGTCAGGACTCTGGGGCAGTCGCCTTCCTGTGAGCAGCCTGTCTGCAGGACACACAGCTCACCCGGCTCCACCTTTCTGGGTCTGATCTCGGAGCATTCAGCATCCTCTGCACCTCCATGCGCTTCCCCCAGCGAGTCCGCCCAGGCGGGGTCCTGGGGAAGCCAGAGGGTCCTGCCCCCCAACTCCGCAGTCAGACGGGACTCTCAGCCAGCCAGTAAAACAGAGGTTTATTAGACGACAGGAACATGATCTAACACAGAGCTTGTAGGTGCAGAGAACAGGACCCCTCAGCTGGGTCCATTTTGGGGGGCAGTGAGCCAGACAACCCCGTCTGCGGTTCACTTCATGTCCCAGCCAGCCCCAAACTGAAACTCCCTCCAGCCCCTCCTCCTCTGGGCTTTGTCCCTTTCCCGGGCCAGGAGGTCACCTGATTCCTTTGTTCTCCAACCCTTTAGCTCTCATCTTGCAGGGGGAAGGGCCCAGGCCATCAGTTGCCAGGAGACAGGGTGTCAGCCATCCTCTGTGTCCAGACCCCTGCACACACCTGCCCTATAGGGCTCTGCAACGATCGTACACCCTTATCCCACCCCCTAGATACTTAAGAACTGCCTAGAACTTTGTTCTGTCTGTTATTACTTGGAACCACTTAAATCCTACTTTTTGTATTTAATAAAATCACTTTTTACTTATTAACCCAGAGTATGTATTAATACCGAGCCTGGGGGGGTGGAAACAGCTGTGCATGTCTCTCTGTGTTATAGAGGGCGAACAGTTTATGAGTTTACCCTGTATAAGCTTTATCTAGGGTAAAACGGATTTATTTGGGGTTTGGACCCCATTGGGAACGGGGCATCTGGGTGTTGGAGACAGGAACACTTCTTAATCTGTTTTCAGTTAAGCCTGCAGCTTTTGTGGGACGTTGTTCAGACCTGGGTCTTGATTTGCAACAGGATAGCGTGTCTGGCTCAAACTAGGCAGGGTTGTGGAGTCCCAAATTGGCAGGGAAAGCAGGGGCAGAAGACGTCTCAGCAAATCAGTTGGCAGTCCCACGGGGGTTTCCTGTGATCCAACCCATCACAGGGGGGACAGGATTGTTCCTGCCCCCAGGTTGAGGCGTTGGCCATCTTAGCCAGGGGCCAGCATGGCTACCCTGTGAGGGCTGCAGGGGGCGAGGGGGCGGCCATGTTAACTGAGAGCAGCCAGGTGTCCCTTCTCTACAACGGGGAGGTCAGGGGGATGGGGGGCAGAACAGGGGACAGGACATGGGGCATGAGTGGCACAACGGGGGATGAAGGGATAGGGGACAGGGCAGAACTAGGAAGGCGGGGGCCATGATGGGGTGGACGTGAGGGAACTACAGGCTGGGGGGGGGACAGAATGGGGGAGGGGACGCAGGCCAGGGGGCAGAATGGGGGGGCTGAGGGGCCCAATGCCTGAATGTCGGGGGGGGGTGAAGGGCAAATGAGCTGGGGAGCCAGAGCTGGGGCATCTGCCGGGGGGGCCAGTTTCTCTTGAGCTCTGTCCCCGTGATCTTGCCCCCTCCCCTTTCTGGGGGGCTGGTCAGCTCTCTCCCATCCCCTGTGTCCCTTTCGCAGCATCCTGAGGGGGGAGAGGGAAACTCTGCTCAGCTGTCGACCCGCTATGAGCTCTGCCCTAGGCCCTGAGCTGTGCAGACCCGCTGACCCAGGGATGGGCTGGGGAAGGGACATGGGGCTTTTCACCTCTAGGGGGCTGGCTCAAATCTGTGTCCTTTTTCTCTAAGCACCAGATCCCACCCCCCAACCAGAGCCAGGGAGGGAACCCAGGAGTCCTGGCTCCCAGCCTGTCCCGCCCAATCACTAGACCCCATTCCCCTCTCCGAACTGTGGTATATAACAGGGTAGCTGCATCAGGTTTATAAAAAAATTCCTCAGGCATGCAGGAGTGAAATGAGGAAGGCCAAATCACACCTGGAGTTGCAGCTAGCAAGAGATGTTAAGAGTAACAAGAAGGGTTTCTTCAGGTATGTTAGCAACAAGAAGAAAGTCAAGGAATGTGTGGGCCCCTTAACGAATGAGGGAGGCAACTTAGTGACAGAGGATGTGGAAAAAGCTAATGTACTCAATGCTTTTTTTGCCTCTGTCTTCACAAACAAGGTCAGCTCCCAGACTGTTGCCCTGGGTAGCACAGCATGGGGAGGAGGTGACCAGCCCTCTGTGGAGAAAGAAGCGGTTCGGGACTATTTAGAAAAGCTGGACGAGCACAAGTCCATGGGGCCGGACGAGTTGCATCCGAGAGTGCTAAAGGAACTGGCGGCTGTGATTGCAGAGCCATTGGCCATTATCTCTGAAAACTCATGGTGATCGGGGGAGTCCCGGACGCCTGGAAAAAGGCTAATGTAGTGCCAATCTTTAAAAAAGGGAAGGAGGAGGATCCTGGGAACTACAGGCCAGTCAGCCTCACCTCAGTCCCCGGAAAAATCATGGAGCAGGTCCTCAAGGAATCAATTCTGAAGCACTTAGAGGAGAGGAAAGTGATCAGGAACAGTCAGCATGGATTCACCAAGGGCAAGTTGTGCCTGACTAATCTAATTGCCTTCTGTGACGAGATAACTGGCTCTGTGGATGAGGGGAAAGCAGTGGACGTGTTGTTCCTTGACTTTAGCAAAGCTTTTGACATGGTTTCCCACAGTATTCTTGCCAGCAAGTTAAAGAAATATGGGTTGGATGAATGGACTACAAGGTGGATAGAAAGCTGGCTAGATTGTCAGGCTCAACGGGTAGTGATCAATGGCTCCAAGTCTAGTTGGCAGCCGGTCTCAAGTGGAGTGCCCCAAGGGTCGGTCCTGGGGCCAGTTTTGTTCAATATATTCATAAATGATCTGGAGGATGGTGTGGATTGCACCCTCAGCAAGTTCGCGGATGACACTAAACTTGGAGGAGAGGTAGATACGCTGGAGGGCAGGGATAGGATACAGAGGGACCTAGACAAATTAGAGGATTGGGCCAAAAGAAATCTGATGAGGTTCAACAAGGACAAGTGCAGAGTCCTGCACTTAGCAAGGAAGAATCCCATGCACCGCTACAGACTAGGGACCGAATGGCTTGGCAGCAGTTCTGCAGAAAAGACCTAGGGGTTACAGTGGACGAGAAGCTGGATATGAGTCCACAGTGTGCCCTTGTTGCCAACAAGGCCAATGGCATTTTGGGATGTATATGTAGGGGCATTGCCAGCAGATCGAGGGATGTGATCGTTCCCCTCTATTTGACATTGGTGAGGCCTCATCTGGAGGACTGTGTCGAGTTTTGGGCCCCACACTACAAGAAGGATGTGGAAAAATTGGAAAGAGTCCAGCGGAGGGCAACAAAAATGATGAGGGGACTGGAACACATGACTTATGAGGAGAGGCTGAGGGAACTGGGATTGTTCAGTCTGCGGAAGAGAAGAATGAGGGGGGATTTGATAGCTGCTTTCAACTACCTGAAAGGGGGTTCCAAAGAGGATGGGTCTAGACTGTTCTCAGTGGTAGCTGATGACAGAACAAGGAGCTATGGTCTCAAGTTGCAGTGGAGGATGTTTAGGTTGGATATTAGGAAAAACTTTTTCACTAGGAGGGTGGTGAAGCACTGGAATGCGTTACCTAGGGAGGTGGTGGAATCTCCTTCCTTGGAAGTTTTTATGGTCAGGCTTGACAAAGCTCTGGCTGGGATGATTTAGTTGGGGATTGGTCCTGCTTTGAGCAGGGGGTTGGACGAGATGACCTCCTGAGGGCCCTTCCAACCTGATATTCTATGATTCAGAGTTTCACTGGCAGTACCAGAAACAGGACGCGAGCGCCGGCTCTGGGCAGACTTCCCCTTTCACGGATTTATCGGCTGTTCCTTTAACAACTCAGGATCTACATTTATTCCTTCCTCCCCCACTCACGGGGACCGGAAACCACAACCCCTCCCAGCCACCCGTCCCATCTCTGTGCCACGTCACTGGGCGAAGAATAGATTCTGCAGCGACACAATCTGAGAAGGAGTTTGGTCAGGCCCCTCCACTCTCATGCTCCAGGGTGGGTCAGGAAGGAATCTCTGCCCTGCTTCATGGGAGGGGGGCACTGTGTGTGTATGGGGGAAGCCTTCCTCTGCTCTGAGCTGCTTCTCCAGGGAGGCTAGATGGGCCTGTTGGAAAAGGTCAGGGCAACATGGGCACCTTTTGTTGCCTCCTGAGATTGCCCCGCTCCCAGCTGGTCCCCGGACTGGGCAGCTCCCATGTGGGGCTGGGAGATCATGGCGGGGTGGGGCCAGGCAGCTGCAGGAGGGGATGTGGTTTGCTGGGCGTGGCAGGGAGCTGGCTTTGCTCTGACCGTGGTAGATTTGAGGAGGAGAGTTCAGAGAAACAATCTGATGGGGAAGAAAGGGGCTGAACACATCACGGGGTTCCTGGGGCTGCAGCCCCTGGTGCTGTTCCTCATTCCGCTCGCACTCGGGCCTCAGGCTGGGTGGAGCTGGGCACTGGGGCGTTGGTGGCAGCGCTGAGGGGCCCCCCACTGCCCCATCATGGTGTCTGCTCTCACCGTCCTCCTTGGTGAGTATCAGCCACAGCCAGGGCGTGTGGCCACGGTGGGGATCTGAGACCAGGGAGTGTGCCCATGCGGGGCGGAGGGGCAGATCTGAGACCAGGGTCCAGTTGCTCTGGGATCTGGTTTCTAACAAGCTGTCTCCTCTCCAGGCTGCTGGCTGGCTGGGCGGAGCGGGGCGTTGGGACGTGAGTATCTGTGGGGAATGGGGAAGCTGGGGGAATTTCCACATTAGGGACGAGGGATGTGGGTGAGGGTGAGGGGCACCAGTCCCCCAAAGGGATGATCCTGTCAGACATGTGTTCTCCAGAGGTGGGGACTGAGACCTCGCCCTACTCATCACAGGGATGGGAACCTGTTGGAACAACTGGGGGATTTTGTTAACAAGTTTTCTTGGGGTGCTTGTTCTGGGAGCAGCTTCCTCAAATGACCCATATTTAGACCAGGAACCCCATGTCGCGGAGTGTGGGGGAGTCAGGGCCCTGCACTTCCTGCGGTTCACTGTGACTCTCAGCCAGCCAGTAAAACAGAAGGCTTATTACACGACAGGAACACGGTCTAAGGTCTAAAACAGAGCTTGTATATACACAAAACAGGACCCCTCAGTGGGGTCCTTCTTCGGGGGTGGGGAGCCCAGACCCAGGTTCTGGGCCTCCCCCCTCAGCCGGCTCCAAACTGAAACTCCCTCCAGCCGCCTCCCACAGCCACACACCCCGACCCCTCCTCCAGCCTTGGTCCAGTTTCCTGGGCAGAAGGTGTCACCTGGCCCCAACCCGCTCCTGGGCTCAGGTTAGGAGCTGGCCGTCAAGTATCATCCCGCAGTGAAGTCACACCCTGATATCCCACCATCATCTAGTATCAATGCAGACAGTCAACTAGTAAAACTCCCATGCAACATTACCAGGTTAATATTCTCTACTCCCTACCCCGTCACACCTCGCAGGGTAGATCCCAATTCACTGCCTGACTGCAATGGGGGCAGGGCTGGGTTCTGATCTCAGCCCCCCGGGCTCAATCCGGAGTGACCCTTGACTGCAGCGGGGGCCGGGCTGAATTGACCCTGGAGAACTAAAGGAATGAGAGACTGGAAATCTCCTTTCCCCCTGCTGTGTCTCTCCCGGGCTGTGAGTCCCGGGGCTGGGCCTGCACCCAGGGACAGGCGGGGCTGGGGTGACAGACGGGCAGAGGATTGAATCAGACGGACGCGGTTTGTGTCACCCCCACTTACTGCCTGTTTGTTTGTGAATCCAGAGGGGTCCTACCCCAAACCCTCCATCTCCGTCAGCCCCGGTGGGGTGATCCCCGTGGGGGGAAACTTCACCATCCAGTGTTGGCATCAGCGCCTGGGCGTGAGGTTCGTCCTCTACAAGGATGGAGACGGGAACCATCTGACGTACACAGACTCTGCTAGTTATGGGGCTGAATTTCCCATCCCCAGCGCCAGACGGGAACACGGGGGCAGCTACACCTGTCGTAGCTACCGAACAGGACCAACTGGCTACTCGGAGCCCAGCGACCCCGTGCAGATCATTGTAGTAGGTGAGGGGCCCAGCCCGGCACCTCGGCTCCCAGCCCCACACCCGGCCAGGCCCGCAGGGGGTCTCAGCAAGCCCTGGTGCCCAGCAGATGGGACGTCCAGCCCAATCAGTGAAGGTTGAGGGGAGGGAGGATATCTCGGCCGTGGATCCCAAGGGAGACCCTGACCCTGTCTCTGCCCCGTCGCTGATGCTCCCTGCTGGGGACGGGGTCTGTTTCACGCCCCATCCCCCTCCTACTGCAGAGCTCAGCTCCCCCAAACCCTCTGTCTCCCTGAGCCCCAGCGGGGGGGTCGCCCTATGGTGAGCCGTGACCCTCCGGCGTCGGGGTCAGCGCCGGGGTCTGGAGCTGGTTCTGTACAAGGCAGATGCCAGGAACGCAGCAGCGCAGGGCGGGACTCAGCTGGGGTCAACTTTCCCATCCCCGAAGTGAGCCGGGCAGACGGAGGCAGCTACACATGCTATTATCCCCCCGACTCGGATCCCGACACCTGGTCGGAGCCCAGCGACCCCGTGGAATCGGTGGTAACAGGTGAGGAGCCTGGCTCGGCGTCTCCGCTCCGAGCCTTAGGCCCAGCCGGACCCTTGGCCCAGCAGAGGGGACACCCTCCGGGAAGGAGGGACCGAGTCACTGGGGTGTTCCCCAGCCACAGGGGAGAAGCAGCTGCTGGAGATTTGGGGCTGAGGAAGGGGGGACCCCTGCCCCCAGGGGGAGCTGCAGAGCAGGGGGGACCTTTCCCAGGCAACACCTCAGTTAGGGGGTGACGGATGAAGCTGAAAGTTATAAACCTCAGTGGATAGTAGAGACTTACACAGTCTCCTACAAGTCAGGGGTGGTATTGTGCACAGAAACCAGGAGTCCTGGCCCTCAGTTGCAGTGGGGGAGGTTTAGATTGGATATTAGGAAAAACTTTTTCACTAAGAGGGTGGTGAAACACTGGAATGCGTTACCTAGGGAGGTGGTAGAATCTCCTTCCTTAGAGGTTTTTAAGGTCAGGCTTGACAAAGCCCTGGCTGGGATGATTTAACTGGGAATTGGTCCTGCTTTGAGCAGGGGGTTGGACTAGATGACCTTCTGGGGTCCCTTCCAACCCTGATATTCTATGATTCTATGATTCTATGATTCAGCCATCCCCTCCCCCGCTCTAACCAGGCTATGATCAGGGCCCCTTTGTGCCAGGTGTTGCATAAACACAGAGTGAAGAGACGGTCTCTGCCTCTGGGAGCGCACTGAGGAAAGTGAATCTGTCTGTGCCTCAGTTTCCCCACGTAGAATGGAGATAATGACACCTCCCTGCCTCCCAGGGTGCTGACTCCCTTCCTGTGTGGGGCTCAGGCCCTGTGGTGCTGGGCACCAGAGACCAGCCCGTGAGTCGCTCAGTATCTCTGGGGGAGTGGGGGGTAGGGCTCAGACACAGTGAACGAGGCAGGGGTCACACAAAGCATATGAGGACCCCAACAACTCGGCTGCCATGGCCCTGTGTCTGTGGGACTGGGAGCCCAGCTCACAGGGCCGGGATTCTGGGTCAGGGGGACTCTGGGATCTGGGAGAGAATCTCTGCCAGGGGGCCCCTGGATCTGCCCGCTCTGGGGCCGGCTGGGGAATCATAGAAGATCAGGGTTGGAAGAGGCCTCAGGAGGTTCTAGTCCAACCCCCTGCTCAAAGCAGGACCAACTAAATCATCCCAGCCGAGGTGTTGTCAAGCCGGGGCTTAGAAACCTCTAAGGAAGGAGATTCCACCACCTCCCTAGGGAACCCCTTCCAGTGCCTCACCACCCTCCTAGTGAAATAGTGTTTCCTAATATCCAACCTAAACCTCCCCCACTGCAACCTGAGACCATCGCTCCTTGTTCTGTCATCTGCCCCCACTGAGAACAGCCCAGCTCCATCCTCTTTGGAGCCCCCTTCAGGGAGTTGAAGGCTGCTCTCAAATCCCCCCTCACTCTTCTCTTCTGCAGCTGGAGGCCGGGGCTGGGTGGGTGCCCGGGTCTGGCTCTCACAGCCTTTCTCCTATGCGCAGATCCCAGCTTACCCAGACCCTCCATCTCTCTGAGCCCCACTGGGGTCACCGCCCCAGGGGCAGACGTCACCATCCGGTGTCGGGGGCAGAGCCGGGACGTGAGGTTCTTCCTGCACAAGGCTGGAGACCTGAACCCGCCGCGACACATGGACCCTGCTGGGGACGGGGCCGAGTTCCGCATCCCCACCGTGGGCCGGCAGCACGGAGGGAGCTACGGCTGCAGCTACCGGCCCCGGTCAGAGCCCTTCGTCTCCTCGCAGCCCAGCCACCCCGTGCAGCTGGTGGTAGCAGGTGAGGGGCCCGGCTCCACGTCCCCGCTCCCAGCTGGACCCTCAGAAGGTCGGCACCCAGATGGGATGCTCAGAGCCAGGCTCTGCCCAGAGCCCTAGGACTCGCCTGGACAGGGAGCGGGGACAGTGTCACTGGGGGGTTCCCCAGGCAGGGGGGAGCAGCAGCTCCTGGAGATTTGGTGCCAAGGGAGGGGGGATCCCTGTCCCCAGGGGCAGCTGCACAGCAGGGGCCTTTCCCAGGGGATGCTTCCCCGGCTGCCCCCGCACTGGGGACTCACAGAGGAGTCAGGGCCCAGGGGCTGCCCAACCAGCACCGTCCCCAGCAACAAACCCCCCTCCCCGGGACTGACAGTAATGATCGATGCTGAGTCACGGGCAGAGGTGAATTAACATTTCCTGGGGCCCTGGGCCAGAGCAAGGGGCATCCCTCTGCACCCCTTCCACCTGCGTCCCTCGGCCTGTGGCCCCGCCCACAGCCCCACCCCTTTCTCTCCCTTCCCCAGGGCCCCGCCCCTATTCCACGCACGGTCCCGCCCCATTCCGTCCCCCCACTGCAGCCCCACAACCCATTTGCTACTTTCTAACCCCCCGACCCCAACTGCAGCCCCAAGACTGGAGAAGCTCTGTCCCCTCACCCCGGCCCAGGGGCGCAGCGGGGAGTGAGAGTCCCCCAGCCCCGAGGCAGTGGCGGGTAGCGAGAGCTCCTCCCGTCCCAGGGCTGCAACGGAGGTCTCGGTGCTAAGGCTTCCCCTGCCACCACCACCCCGTGCTTCTGAGAGGAGCAGGGTCGGGCTGCTGGGGCTTCTCCCGTCCTGCTCGCCCGGCGGCCAGGGCTCTGGGGCCCCCCACTTGGCCGCGGCCTCTGGGCACTGGCCCCATAGGCCCAGTGGCTGATCCACCACTGGTTGCGGAGGGTACAGGGAGATCTCTGAGTCGGTGTTTCAGCCCCTCCCTGACAGACGCTGGTTCTATTCCCGCAGGGGGAACCCACCTGACCCAGCCTGGAGCGGCGCCGGCTCCCACCCATGCAGGCAGGGCGGGGTCAGGTACCGGGCTGGCGATGGGAATCTATTGAGTCACAATAGATGGAGGCTGTTCACGGGGGCAGTGACTCCCCCCCACCAATGGTTTTGGGAGGGGAGCGAAGCCTCCTGCTCAAACACGAACCTGCCACTAACGGGGCAGCCAGAGGCTTCCTCTGGGGGCAGCTGGGCCCATCAGTGGCCATGGAGAGGGGTGCCCTGGAGCTCCCTGCGAAGCAGCCAGGAGCAGCCAGCATGGGAGGCGGGATACCGGGCTAGATGGACCTGTTGGCCTGAGTCGGTGTGGCCATGAGGAAGGGGGTGAAATGCCTTAGAAATGACGGCCAGCCTGGATCAGAGAGGGCCCGCTAGCTCCATGCTGGGGCAATGGGGCCAGCCCTGACTGATGGGGAGCGCGCCTCCTACTGAGCTCCCTGCCCCCTGCAGCCCAGCGCCCTCTAGCGCTACAAATCCCCCAAACCTTGCTTGCTCTGACCCCACTTGATGCCCTGGGGCCCCCGACATCCTCCCCATAGAATTTTCGGCTCCCTCTGCCCTGCGGTGTCCCAGCCCCTTGGGTGCCACCTGGGGTAGGAGGGGGCATGGGGGGGAATAGATCAGCCGCTCCCGGCACTCACGGCCTGCTGCTAATTCCCAGGTGGATCCAAATCGCCGGCACCTTCAGGTCTGACCAGCCCCATCATCGCTGGGGCGAGCGCGGCAGCTGCTGTCCTCCTCCTCCTCCTCCTCCTCCTCGTGGCCTTCCTCTGCTTCAGAAAAACCCGAGTCAGTGAGTGCTCTGCCCAGCGAGGGAAGGGTTAAACCTGCCACTAAGCAGGGCGGGATGGGGTCACGGCTTGGATGGGGGACTGTGCCGGGAAAGCCCAGGAGCAGGGGTCGTGGATCAGCAGGGGGCGCTGCGTGAGTAATCCCTGGACACACACAGCTGTCCCACCCCAGAGGGGCTGCATCTTAGTGCCGGCTGAGGGGTCCCCATATAACCAGCCCCCATGCCCCACCCCAGAGGTAGCTGCATCTCAGCACCAGGCGAGGGGTCCCTGTATAACAAGCCACTGGCACCGTGCCTCTCAGGTACCTGGGGAGCTGACCTATGGATCAATTTCGTTATAACGAGTCACTAACGAGGGAGGATTGGGGACAGAAAAAGCCCCTCCCCCGAGTTAATCTGCCCCTCCCGCTGGCACATACTATGGTGTTGTGCTGCCCCCTACTGGTCCATCCCACCCCAGCAGGGATCCAGGCTCAGCCCCAGCAGCAGAGGGGACCCCTCCCTGGCACCCTCATCCCTGCTGCCCTGTCGGGGGTGAGTGGCCGGTGCTGGGACCAGGGGATCGGCTCATGGGGGATTCTGGTTTGTGTCCCTCTGCAGGAAAAGGAGCCGCACCGAGACCGAGGAGGTAGGAACCCCGGCCCCTCCCGCTCCTGATCAACCTGCCTCGGTCACAGGACTCCTGGGTTCTCTCCCTGGCTCTGTGGGGGGACGGGATTGGGAGCCAGGACCCCTCAGAGATGACTTGGGCCTGCTGACAGTGGAGGGGCACAACCCCAGAACAGCTGGAGTCACACCACGCGCCCCCCGCCGGAGAGCAGTGACCCCCCCCCCCCCGTGCAGCTCCCAGCTGTTCCTCTGCACCTACCTCTGCCCCTCCCTGTCCAGCGCAGCTCCCCAGCTCAGCTGCTCTGCAGGGAGGGGGCCTGGCTGCACCATGTCACAGAGCCACCTGGGGGGGTGTGTCATGTGACCCTGCATGCCCCCCCCCAAAGTGTCACCCCCAGGGTTCAGTGCGAGGCAGGATGGGGGAGCTCTCTGGGTGTGTTGGGGAATCTCCCTGTGGGTGGGGGGATATGACATTTACAGGTAGATTTTCTATCTTTTAGCACCATCCCGTTGGGGATGTTGAAGGCCCCGGCTCAGCAAGACCCCATCTGTGAGTAACACACCAAAGGGGGTACCAGGGTGGGGCAGGACCCCTGGGGAGGGGCAGGGCTTGTGGGGGCTCCACCAATACAGGGCAGGGCCTGATTTACAGCTGCTGCTGGGTGGGACTAAGGAGAGGGTCCCAGAGATAGCTGTTGTCAGCTGAGCTTCTTGCCTGTCTCCCCACCAACTCCCTGGGGGTCACCCTCCCCTCCCCCTCTAGTTCAGGGACTCCCTCTGTGAGCCCCCCATTCTACCCCACCAGGCCTGAGGCTTTGTGTGTCCCCCCTTCACTTCTCCATCGGACCTTCCCAGCCAGTGACCTGTGGGGAATCCCCATCCACTCCTGGCTCCCAGCCCCCTGCTCTAACTGCTAGACCCCACTCCCCTCCCAGGGCTGGGGTGAGAACCCAGGAGTCCTGACTCCCAGCCACCCTGCCCTGCCATAACACCCTAGACTCTGCTGCCATCTCTGTGCCTCAGTTTTCCTCTCTGTAACACGGGGCTAATGACCATGGCCCATGCTGTGGGGCGGGGGAGGGGCGGCTGTGCCGGTCTCTGAGCCCCCTGGCTGGACATAGGGGGTCGGAGCTAGGTATGGGGCTCTGCTCTGGGCCGGCCGGGGGTGCAGCTCAGCGGGTGTCTCTGTTCTGCAGACTCCTCCGTCGACGAAGGGAAAGAGACACAGACCCTGGTAAGTGTCCCCTGTTCCCCCATGGGGCCTGACCCCAACCTTGACCCACATGGGCCCTACTCACCTTGTCTGGCACACTCAGTATTTTGGGGTGGGGGTTGGGTTGCTGGGAGGGGCTCATGGGATCGCAGCTGGGATTGCAAGTGTGTGTGTGTGTGTGTGTCCCTGTCACCCCCTGTGGGAGGGGACAAGCCCTGCTCTGTGTGACTGTGTGTGGGGGGGGGGGGGGTTGGTGCACACACGCACACCCCAGTGACTCTCTCCCCTCCCAGCCCCAGGAGCCCGACCCCGGCACCGATGGTCTCACCTACGCCGAGCTGGACTGCCAGGCGCTGCATGCCAAGCCGGGGGGCCCGCCCCCTGCCCCTGAGCCCACCCAGCCCAGCATGTACGCCGTGATCAGCGTGAGCCAGGGGGCCTTGCAGTGAGAGCCCCCCACAGCCATGGGGCGCCGGCCCACAGGGCGCCACAGACTCACTGATTTTAAGGCCAGAAGGGTCCATCGTGATCATCTGGTGTGAGCTGCTGCACATCGCAGGCCACAGAGCCTCCCTCGCCCACTCCTGTAGCAGGCCCCTCGCCTCCGGCTGAGTCACTGACGTCCTCAGATCGAGGGCTACAGACTTCGAGTTCCAGAGAATCCACCACTGACACTAGTTGAAACCTGCCAGTGCCCCGCGCCCCAGGCCACAGACGAAGGTGAACCCCCCCAGGGTCTCTGCCAGTCTGACCCGGGGGGGAAATTCGTTCCTGACCCCAGATACAGCGATGGGTTAGACCCTGAGCATGTGGGCAAGACCCTCCAGCCAGACACCTGGGAACGGATCCTCTGTCGTCACTCAGAGCCCTCCCCAGCGGGTGTCCCGTCTCCGGCCGCTGGAGAGATTTGCTGCTAGCAGTCGCGGATCGGCTCCCTGCCGTTGTGGGATGTCTCCTCATCCCGTCCCCTCCAGAAACGTCTCAAGCTCAGTCTTGAAGCCAGTGAGGTCCCTTGGGAGGCTGCTCCAGAACTTCGCTCCTCTGGCGTTGGGCCGTGTCTACACTACAGAGAGTTGTCGGCAAAAGGCACCACGATGACATCGCTATTGCGCGTTCCCACTGCGCTTCCTCTGCCGGCAGAGCGTGTCCGCCTTTGGTGTGCCATCGTCCACAGCGAGAGCAGTGCATTGTGGGTAGCTGTCCCACCGTGCTACTCGGCACCTTCTGCAGCTAGGACTTGTGGGCAGGCGGGATGGATTGCAGTGCGTCGTGGGGGCGGCTCAAGGTCCCGTGGTGCCTTATTTTCTCTCCCAGCATCCCACGCTGTTCCGACTGCGTTTTGCGGCATTTTCCAACGGCCCCTGTTCCCGGGGCGCCCTCCACCCCTGTGCGAAAGGATGGATCCCGCCTGGCTCTCCACTGCTGTGAACGCAGCGTGGCTGGTCAGGCAGTATGTCACGAGCTCCCAGTCTGAACAGGGATCAGAGCTGCCCGAGAGGCTGGGTGTCATTGGAAGAAACAACACCAGCTTCCTTCTGGCATCACGGGGCGGCTGCACACGGCGGAGCGTCGCTTTGGGGCTCGGGAAACGAGCGCTGAGTGGTGGGATCACATTGTTATTCAGGTCTGGGACAGGTGACCTGTGGGGGGGGGTACGCAGGGTTCACATGCCCCCCCCCCCCCAGTTTCAGCCAGGGTGCGAGTTGGCCTGTGCGTGGGAAAGGCACCAGCAGCGGGTCCTGCCGCTGAGACCCACTCGGTGTGTCCCAGAGCCAGGAAGTGAGACCGGGCTGTCAGCGCAGCTCTCTGCTGGAGGGGGCGCGGGGAAGCCGGCTGAGTCCCATCCCTTCCTCGCCTGGCAGCCGCTTGGTCCTGTGAGAATAACTCCTCTTCACGGGTGACACAGGTCTGGTGAACTAAGTATTAACCAGCAGGGAAATGTATGTACCTGCTCGAGTGCGGGTCTGGACTAGCCTGCCTGGGTGCATAGAAGGGAGCTCAGGGAGTCGGGGCGAAAGTGGGGAGGCAGTGGGGGCTGGGGCGATATGGGGGGTGGGGAGCTGGGGGAGGCAGCAGGGGCCAAGGCGCCAAAATATAAGTTCACCTAGGGGGCCATTTCCCCTCCGGTCAACCCTGACAGGGCCGGTCTTAAGTGTGGGTGAGGTGGGTGACTGACCGCCCCCTCCTATCTGCAATTACCCGTCTCCTGGTCAGGGATGACGAGCCGCGGCTACAGAACGTTCGGATGTGGGAAGCCTCCTTCCTAGACCTCAAAAAGAAAAGGAGTACTTGTGGCACCTTAGAGACTAACCAATTTATTTGAGCATGAGCTTTCGTGAGCTACAGCTCACTTCATCGGATGCATACCGTGGAAACTGCAGCAGACATTATATACACACAGAAATCATGAAACAATACCTCCTCCCACCCCATTGTCCTGCTGGTAATAGCTTATCTAAAGTGATCATCAAGTTGGGCCATTTCCAGCACAAATCCAGGTTTTCTCACCCTCCACCCCCCCACACACACAAACTCACTCTCCTGCTGGTAATAGCCCATCCAAAGTGACAACTCTCTTCAACAACTTCTGCTGCAGTTTCCACGGTATGCATCCGATGAAGTGAGCTGTAGCTCACGAAAGCTCATGCTCAAATAAATTGGTTAGTTTCTAAGGTGCCACAAGTACTCCTTTTCTTTTTGCGAATACAGACTAACACGGCTATTACTCTGAAACCTTCCTAGACCTGTGTGCGGAGCTCGCCCCAGCCCTGCGGCGCAAGGACACCCAAATGAGAGCAGCCTCTCGTGGAGAAGTGCCCGGCGATCGCTGTGTGGATGCTGGCGACTCAAGACTGTACTGGTCAGTTGGAATCAGTTGGGAGAGGGAAAGTCTACCGGGGGTGCCCCGTTAACACAAGTGCACAGAGCCATTAATCGCATCTTGTTACGAAGGACTGTGACTCTTGGCAATGAGCGTGAAATAGCAGATAGGCTTTGCGACAATGCAATTCTCTAACTGCTGCGTGGCAATAGATGGAACACATGTTCCAATTTTGGCCCCGGACGATCTTGCGATGGAGAACATCAGTAGAAAGGGGTACTTCTCCATAGTATTGCAAGCACTTGTTGATCACCGTGGGCGTTTCACTGACATCAACACAGGGTGGTCCAGGAAGGTGCATGACACACACATCTTCAGGAACACTGGCCTGTACAGAAAACTGCAAGCTGGGACTTTCTTTCCAGGCTGGAAGATTCCAGTGGAGGGTGTTGAAATGCCCAAAGGGATCTTGGGAGACCCAGCATACCCCTTACTCCCATCGACTCATGAAGTCTTACATGGGAACCCTGAACAGCAGCAAGGAGCACTTCAAGAATGGGCTGAGCAGGTGCAGAATGACCGTGGAATGTGTCTTTGACAGATTAAAAGCGCGCTGGTGATGCCTTTATGGCAGGTTAGACCTAAGTGAGGAAAACATTGCCATGGTCACAGCTGCCTGATGCACTCTCCATAATACAAACATAACACAAATCAGATGTCAAGAATTATAACATTCATAAACCAGTCGGAGAACACTTCAATCTCTCTGGTCACGCAATCACAGACATGAAGGTCGCTATCTTAAAACAAAAAAACTTCAAATCCAGACTCCAGCGAGAAACTGCTGAATTGGAATTCATTTGCAAATTGGATACTATTAATTTAGGCTTAAATAGAGACTGGGAGTGGCTAAGTCATTATGCAAGGTAGCCTGTTTCCTCTTGTTTTTTCCTACCCCCCCCCCAGATGTTCTGGTTTAACTTGGATTTAAACCTGGAGAATGGTCAGTTTAGATGAGCTATTACCAGCAGGAGAGTGAGTTTGTGTGTGTATGGGGGTGGGGGGGATGTGAGAAAACCTTGATCTATGCAGGAAATAGCCCGACTTGATTATGTAAAGAGTTGTCACTTTGGATGGGCTAGCACCAGCAGGAGAGTGAATTTGTGGGGGGGGGTGGAGGGTGAGAAAACCTGGATTTGTGCTGGAAATGGCCCACCTGTTGATCACTTTAGATAAGCTATTACCAGCAGGACAGTGGGGTGGGAGGAGGTATTGTTTCATGATTTCTGTGTGTATATAAAGTCTGCTGCAGTTTCCACGGTAAACATCTGATGAAGTGAGCTGTAGCTCACGAAAGCTCATGCTCAAATAAATTGGTTAGTCTCTAAGGTGCCACAAGTACTCCTTTTCTTTTTGCGAATACAGACTAACACGGCTGTTCCTCTGAAATCTCCATAATCTATGTGAGACTAATGGTGAAAAGTTTGCCCGGGGTGGAGCGCTGAGGCAGATCACCTGGCTGCTGATTTTGAGCAGCCTGATACCTGGGCTATTAGGGGGACATAAGGGGGGGGCAATTCAAGTTAGGGAGGCTTTGAGGCAACCTTTTTTGATAATGAGTAATGTGTATTTCTCTTCAGGAATCTGCCATGATTCATTAATTTGAGTTTTCTGATTTTGCCTAACACTTGCGATGCATCCTGAGCAGGATTTACAGAAAGCAAATGATTAAACTGTATGTCCCAGCAGTAATCACCACGTGTAGGACACAAATAAAGCTTGGTTCTCTTTCAGAGAGTTTGTGTTTATTAAACACCAAATAACACACAAAAAAGGCTTGGTGGGAAGTGTGGCAGCAGTGCAGGGCAGTGGAGGCTGTCATAGCCCTGTGTGAGTCCAGCTATCATTTTGGAAGCTGTCCGAAGGGATGGAGTGAACAGGATACCGAGATGTTCCGTAAAATTCAAAGGAATGTGTGGAAGAATTTTCGGGAGGGCATGGACAATAGTTCTGATTCAGCTGCAGAGGGGGGCAAGCACGCATCTGTTCTGACTGAAGAGTGATGAGAGACTTCAGCATTTCTGTTTGCTCCTCCATGACTTTTATCATCCGCTCATGGGCCTTTTGAACGCTCTCCTCACTCTCCTTTCTGTCCCACCTTTCCATTTCTCTCCACTCCCTGTGTTCTCTTTTTATTGCCTCTGAGGATTGAAGCACCTCACAGAACATGTCCTCCTTACTCCATCTAGGTCGCTTCCCTATCTGGCGGAGGCTTCCACTGATGTGTAGGGTGTTCCCCTGAAAGCCACATTTACAGAAGCAAAAGAAGCAATGCACAGAAGCATGATTGTTAGTTCACACACAGCATTGAATCATGACAGTAAAATGCACCTCTTGTAACATACCAATCACTTTCTCTTAGACCCTTAGCAAAGCACACATCTCGGGGAACACATTAAAAAATGTGAGTTCAGCCTGGGTGGGTGGTGGGCATTCAAACTGGGGCAAAGAGTGTAGGTGATGTTTCAAGGGGAACAATGCTGGTGAGTAGGGAGAAGATTGTAAATTCTACCCCCATTTTCCACAGGCAGGGGTCACTGAAGCCAATATCACACTCCCGAGGGTAAGCAAGGATGCCAGGATGCCTCTCCAACATGCATGCGGCTTCAGACCCGCTCCCTATGCTGCTCGCCTGTGTGCCGCTTTGGTTCCTCCACAAGTGATTGCCGAGTGGCGTGGGAAAGTTTCCTAGAATGGGGGAAGGAGCAAAGCAGCTCTGCCCAGGAACCTTCGGGCAGAGGATCAGCGAGAACCTCCAGGAAAGTTTCCTCGAGATCTCTCTGGAGGATTCCCATGAAATCTCGATGTGCATCAACACACTGATCCGCCGCACTGCTTAGCTGCACAGGGGAACGTGGAGCACATGCAAACACAGCTAGTCTGGCACATTTCTATCACTTCACCCAGTTCTACAGTATACAGCGCAAAGGACACCTGTACGTCACATGACAGAGCAGCATCAACTCAAAAAGATCACTTCCCATTGGTCTCCTCTCCTGCATCTTGCTCACCGGAGATGTGCTGCTTGGATTGGCTAGACCCCTCTGGAGTGGAGACGAGTTCCTGACTGACCAGACGACCCTGCTGTAGGCCCCACATCATCCTCCAACTTCACCTCCTCGTCCACGACTTTGTCCTTGGGGTAAGGTCCACTGTCCACTGCCTTCAGCCTGGCCGAAGTGTCCACAGGGCTCTTGGCAGTGGAGTGGGGTCAGTGCCGAGGATGGTGCCCAGCCCCGGACAATGGTTTGCCTCCCTTGTCTTCTGCTATTCCTGCCTCAGCTCCTTTATCTTCGCTCTGCCGCCCACTGTGTCCCAAACGTGGCCCTTATCACACAAGCCAGGAGAAATCGGCCTGTAGGTGTCGGAGTTCCTTCAGCTGGAGCGGAGCTGGGACCGGATGGCCTCCTCTCCCCATGCACTCAGCAGATCTAACAGCTCCCCATCGCTCCAAGCTGGGGGTTTTGCCATGTGGACCGCCAGGGTCAGCCGGGAAGATGCGATGTGAGCTCTCCGCTGAGCAAACAGGAAATGGAATTTCAAAAATTCCCTGGCCTTTAAAGGGGGCGGGACGGATGGTTGTTTACCTGGGTGCCGGGCAGCGGAGTTCGAACTGCTGACCAGAGCGGTCAGGATGGGCCTTATAGGCCACCTCCTGCAGGCCACTTACAGTGACACAACCAAGCATGGTGTGGTCAGTGACACAACCAAGCATGGTGTGGTCACTGACACTTTGTCGCTAAAACTTTGCCACAAAAAGCTCTACGCCTCTCCTCCAAGGGGTTTTACTTTGTCGGCTAAACAGGGGAATTTTCCCGGCGAAAGTGGCACTGTAGTGTGTTCACCTCCCCTGTTTTGTCGACAAAAGCTGCCATTTGCCGACAAAACTGTGTAATGTAGACGAGGTCTTAGACACCTTCATCTAATTTCAAGCCTAAACTTGCTGATGGCCAGTTTATATCCATTTGTTCTTGTGTCCAAACTGGTGCTCAATGTAAATAACTCCTCTCCCTCCCTGGGCTTTATCCCTCTGATATATTGATAGAGAGCAGAGCAGTCGTATCTCCCCTCAGCCTTTTTTGGGTTCGGCGAAACAAGCCAAGCTCTTTGAGTCTCCTCTCGTAAGGTGGGTTTTCTATTCCTCAGATCATCCTCGTAGCCCTTGTCTGCACCTGCTCCAGCTTGAATTGATCTTTCTTGAACATGGGAGACCAGAATTGCACACAGTGTTCCAGATCAGGTCTCACCAGTGCCCTGTAGAACGGTACAAACGCTTCCCTCTCTCTATGGGAACTACCTCGCCTGATGCATCCTGTGACTGCATTCGCCTTTTCCACAGCCACATCACACTGGCATCTCCTAGCCATCCTGTGATCAACCCACCCACTCTCCTCCTCTTTTGCTTCCAATTGGTACATCCCCAGCTTATAGCAAAAATTCTTGTCGTTAGTGGATGATCCTGCACTTTGCATTGTTAAATTTCATCCCGTGCCTATTGCTCCAGTTTTCCAGGTCGTCCAGATCTTCGTCTGTACGATAGTCCGGTCCTCCTCCCAATTGGCAATACGTCCCGCCTTTTTGTCAGCCGCAAATTTTATGACAACCCGCCCAGTTTTTGTGCCAAGATCAGGAATAATGTGAAACAAGCTGGGTCCCAAGCTAAGTTCCCTGTTCGCCGTGCAGCGGTGTGGACGGACAGCAGCCCATTGAGCACCGTGACCTGCTGCTACTGGGGGAGGAGCCACTATTACAGCCGCCCGAGGGGGGCGCCCTAGGTGACCGGAGCTGGACGCAGCACTCCCGGCCTGCCCAGCGCCGAGCAGAGCGGGACTCTCACCGCCCGGGACTCGCACGCTGCCCCTCTCTTAATACAGCCTAAAGCTGCCTTTGCTTTTGGTTTTGCAACGGCATTGCACGGCTGCCTCATGCTGAGGGCATGATCCACCCCAACTCCCCGATCCGTCTCCGCCGAGCTGCTGCCAGGCCCGTTCGCCCCCACCCTGCCCTGCTGCGCTTGGTTTTTCTTCCCTACATGCAGCACCTCTGTCGGCTTTGGAACAGTTCGGTGACGGGGTGCTCCACGCGGCTGGCGCCTCCTGCTGGCAGTTCTGGGGAACGGCTCGACGCCCCTTCCTACAGCTGCCTGCCGTCCCTCCGCCTCTCTCTCTCTCTTGCTCCAGCAGCTTCTGCTGCCTCAGCCCTGCGGCCAGGTCATGGCGTGCATGTTCCCCCGTTCAAAGTCTCCCTCCGCACCACTCCGGGGATGCCACCTGATGTACTGGGGTACCACAGAGCCCACCCGTTCCACCAGCCTGGGCTTCCTCACCCTGTCCTGCAGAGCCAGGCCCTCAAGCCTTCTCCAGCACATACACACACAGGTAGGGACACACCAGCTGCGGAAAGACACAGACACTGAAATCCGCCCTGCATAGGAAAGCTTTCAGCTAAGGAATTGACCTGCACTCAGGTGCACACCCTCTCAGGGTGCAAACCCAAAATTGTTTTGTCTTGCGCTGCACAGAGAACTGTACTGCATAAGCTAATTGAAATTTGCCTCCTCCCTCAATGTGGAGGAAGATATGCATAGCTTTGTCCCCCCACCCGCCAGTAATGAGTTCCACAAACTGGGTTTTGAGAAAACAAAACAAGTTTATTAACTAGAAAGGATAGATTTTAAGTGATTATAAGGGATAGCAAAGAGATCAAAGGCAGATTACTGAGCAAATAAAACAAACATGCAAACTATAGTTTAATACACGATAGAAACTGGCTACAAGCAGTAATTTCTCACCCTCAATGTTGTTTTAAGCAGGTTGCAGAGTTTCTTAAAGACAAACTTGAAGCTCCAGGTATTCCTTTCACAGGCCAGACAACTTCTAGCCTGGGTTCAGTCCTTTCTTCCCCAGATCAGTTTTAGGTGTTTTCAGCAGTCAGCTTGGGCAGGGACTCAGTGAAGAACCAACCCTGATTATCTCACTCCCCAGCCTTAAATAGGATTTACATAAGGCGGGAATCCTTTGTTTCCCAGTTTGATCCCCACCTCCTACAAGTGGAAAACTGCTATCAGTCCAAGATGGAGTCCAGTACCAGCTGACATGATCACATGACCCTGCCGTGTCAAAGCAGCCATGAGTCAAAGGTGGTTTGGAGCATCCCAGGAAACGTCTGAGGAAGGTGGGAGGTTAGCATCTTCAAAATCCTATTGTTCCCCCTAACGGTTCATTGACCAACCAGCCAGACTCATGGCGTTTTGTCTGTGGGCGTTCCTCAGGTGTAAACATTTTTGTAATTGGTACATTAAAGTTAGGAATATTGACTGATACTGAAATGATCCATGCATAC
Source organism: Lepidochelys kempii (assembly GCF_965140285.1). Classification (NCBI taxonomy): domain Eukaryota; kingdom Metazoa; phylum Chordata; order Testudines; family Cheloniidae; genus Lepidochelys; species Lepidochelys kempii. Next base: position 14,801,789 of record NC_136402.1, read on the forward strand.
AAACAGGATAATCACATTCAATAAATCATAATCTTTCCAATGATATCTTACATGACCCATCTTGCATAAAATACAACTTAGTGATGCCATATTCGTATCAAAAGCATATCCCGATGGAGAATATGAAGTGCCATAACTGGGTCAGTGGGGATCCTACCCAAACACACCAGTCTGTGCTCCGGCGACAAAACCGGACTCAAGTCTGGTGTCCCTGGGCTACTTCCTACCACAGTCTGGGTGGGGGTGGGGGGATTCTGCAGTCCAGGGGTCCTTTGTCTCCGTGGGGTACACTGCGGACGACAGTCCTGGCACCACGTCTCCAGGGCTGATTTCCCCCGGGGGCAGGGCACTCCACAACACAGAGTCATCTCTGCATTCAGCAGCAGGCTGGAGACATCTGCCTCCTTCCCCTGCAGGGCCCTCCCTTTATACTTCCTGCCCCGCCCCGGTACTTCCGGGAAGGGGGCGGGGCACATTTGGCTCCACCCACCAGGGGGGAACATAGTGGTCCCTCGCTCTCAAGTCCAGAGGGAGGACGCTCTGCTCACTACACCCCGATTATGTGTGGAGCCTTCATTTTATCCTCCGTTTCTCAGTGTATTATGTGATGGTACGGCCAATGGATGTGCATTTCCTATACAATCAATGGATGCTCCTTAGACTAGAGATGCAGGATTAGCGCAGTATAGGATAGATAAGTAGGCATGAGGAGTGTGTATTAGGTATTAGTAAAGCACGGTTAATAGCAAGACCTACAGGCTGAGACCTGTACGATTTTAGCTTCGCCAGACTAGGCCAGAGGCTTAAGATGATTGCATGACCTAGCGTCCTAGTCCTCCTCAATGACTTTATTGCCTCTGCAAGCGGTGCTCGAAGGGGAAGGGGAGGGTGGTTAGCTTACAGGGAAGTAGAGTGAACCAAAAGGGGGGGGGCAGGTTTCATCAAGGAGAAACAAACAGAACTTTCACACCGTAGCCTGGCCAGTCATGAAACTGGTTTTCAAAGCTTCTCTGTTGTGCACGGCGCCCTCCTGTGCTCTTCTAACAGCCCTGGTGTCTGGCTGTGCGTAAGCAGCAGCCAGGCGATTTTCCTCAACCTCCCACCCCAGCATAAATGTCTCCCCCTTACTCTCAGAGATATTGTGGAGTGCACAGCAAGCAGTAATAACAGTGGGAATATTCGTTTCACTGAGGTCTAACTGAGTCAGTAAACTGCACCAGCGCGCTTTTAAACGTCCAAATGCACATTCTACCACCATTCTGCACTTGCTCAGCATGTAGCTGAACAGCTCCTGACTACTGTCCAGGCTGCCTGGGTATGGCTTCATGAGTCATGGCATTAAGGGGTAGGCTGGGTCCCCAAGGATAACTATAGGCATTTCAACATCCCCAAGGGTTATTTTCTGGTCTGGGAAGAAAGTCCCTTCCTGCAGCTTTTGAAACAGACCAGAGTTCCTGAAGATGCGAGCATCATGCACCTTTCCTGGCCATCCCACGTTGATCTTGGTGAAACATCCCTTGTGATCCACCAGAGCTTGCAGCACTATTGAAAAGTACCCCTTGCAGTTTATGTACTCGCTGGCTTGGTGCTTCGGTGCCAAGATAGGGATATGGGTTCTGTCTATGGCCCCACCACAGGTAGGGAATCCCATTGCAGCAAAGCCATCCACTATGACCTGCACATTTCCCAGGGTCACTACCCTTGATATCAGCAGATCTTTGATTGCGTTGCCTCCTTGCATCACAGCAGCCCCCACAGTAGATTTCCCCACTCCAAATTGATTCCCGACTGACCGGTAGCTGTCTGCGGTGGCAAGCTTCCACAGGGCTATTGCCACTCGCTTCTCAGCTGTGAGGGCTGCTCTCATCTTGGTATTCTTGCACTTCAGGGCAGGGGAAAGCAAGTCACAAAGTTCCATGAAAGTGCCCTTACGCATGCGAAAGTTTCACAGCCACCAGGAATCGTCCCAGACCTGCAACACTATGCGATCCCACCAGTCTGTGCTTGTTTTCCGGGCCCAGAATCGGCGTTCCACAGCATGAACCTGCCCCATTAGCACCATGATGCCCACATTGCCAGGGCCCATGCTTTGAGAGAAGTCTGTGTCCACATCCTTATCACTCTTGTCACTGCGCTGACGTCACCTGCTCACCTGGTTTCGCTTTGGCAGGTTCTGGTGCTGCATATACTGCTGGATAATGCGTGTGGTGTTTAATGTGTTCTTTATTGCCAAAGTGATCTGAGCGGGCTCCATGCTTGCCGTGGTGTGGCATCTGCACGGAAAAAGGACATTGTTGCCGGCACCCAATGCCGAGAGGCAAAACAACAGCTGGGGTTCGTGTGACGATGTGACTCAGCAGGGAGGGGGGAGTGTTGACCTGGGAATGTGCCCTGGGGATGGGAGACCTGAGAGCCTGTCACCTGAGCCAGGAGGGGGAGGGGGAGGTGACACCTCCGCCCAGGAATGTGAACAGAGGCTGCAGCAGGGAACCTGCTGGGTGGGTTTAGTTTTCAGTTTGGGGCTGGGGAGAGGAACACAGGGAACCCCAGGGCTGGGGTCTAAGCTCCCTGCTCCCCCAGAAGGACGTGATTGAGGGGTCCTGGTTGTACCCACAAGCTCTGTTTGGGGCTGTTCCTGTTGTCCAATAAACCTTCTGTTTTACTGGCTGGCTGAGAGTCTCAGTGGATCCCAGGAAGAGGGGTGCAGGGCCTGGACTCCCCCACACTCCGTGACAACTGGTGGCAGCGGTGGGATGTACTGCACCCCGTGAACGGCGCTTCCGGCAGTAAGTGACTGGGGAGCAGTAAAACGAAGGGGAATTGACGGGGACCAGGCGTGCTGAAGATTCAGAGAGAGACGGTTTCGGGGGGCGGTTAACCCCTGGGAATGTGTGACCAGAGAGAAAGACTTTTGCAGTAACAGGGTCCCCCAGGGGATTGCAGCGAGCGGTCCCAGGGGCGGAGGAGTCTGCAGCTCGACCCTGGCAAAGAGTCGGTGACCTCAAGAAGGACGGGCACACGAGGGGCTTTTCCTGGAAACCGTGGGAAGCTGCCCGGCCTGCGAGTGGCCAGCAGGGAGATGTACGCTAAACGCCTGAAGAGCGACCTGGTGGAGCTGTGCAGGCAGAGGGGGCTGCGCATCGGGAGGTCCACCAAGGAACAGCTGATTGCCCAGCTGGAGGAGAGGGATCGCTTGGATGACCCGATCCCTGTCCCTGAGGGAAGCTGCCCGGGGGACGCAGCGTGGGCCCTGGGGCCTGACCGGGCTGGGAGGGGTCAGACTGCTGCTGAGGACATCCCGAGACCCTTCCTACCTATGTCCGGGGGAGGGGTTGGGGGAAGCCCAGCGAATACCGAGGGCACCCTGACCCCGGCACCCAGCAGGGGATCCTCCCAGCGGAGCTCCCCATCCCTGGAGCGGAGGCGGCTGGAATGGGAGAGGGAGATGAAAATGAGGGAGCTGGAGGATCATGAAAAACAACGTCAACATGAGGAGAAACAACGTCAACATGAGCAGGAGGAGAAGGAGAAACAACGTCAACATGAGCAGGAGGAGAAGGAGAAACAACGTCAACATGAGCAGGAGGAGAAGGAGAGGGAGCGTCAGGAGAAGGAGAGGGAGCGTCAGGAGAAGGAGAGGGAGCATCAGGAGAAGGAGAAACAAAGACAGCATGAACTGGAGCTGGCCAGGCTGAGGAGCAGTGGGACCCCGGCTGCGGTGAGTGAGGGGGGACCCAAGACGGCAAGGAACTTTGATAAGTGCTTCCTGGCCCAGCGGAAGGAGGGGGAGGACATAGATAGCTTCCTGACGGCCTTTGAGAATGCCTGTGAGCTGCACAGGGTTGACCCTGCAGACAGGCTCCAGTTCCTCACCCCCTTACTGGACCCCAAAGCCGTGGAGGTGTACAGCCGAATGACAGGGGCGGAGGCAGGGGACTACGAACTGTTCAAACAGGCCCTGCTCCGTGAGTTTGGGCTGACCCCCGAGATGTACCGGAGAAGGTTCCGGAGTCAGCGTAAAACGCCTGAGGTCACCTACCTACAACTGGCCAACCGGATGCAGGGGTATGCCCGCAAGTGGACAGCTGGGGCCCGAGCTAAAGAGGACCTGCTGGACCTAATCGTACTGGAGCAGCTGTATGAACAGTGCCCTTCCGACCTGAGGCTGTGGCTGGTGGACAAAAAGCTCGAGAACCCCCAGCACGCAGGGCAGCTGGCCGACGAGTTTGTGAACAGTCGGTCAGGGGGTAGCCGGGAGGAGCCCCAAAAGAACAGGCCCCCCCCCGATGCAGAGAGAGAGTCACCAGGGGGCCTCCCAGCGGGGAAATAGGGAGAACCCCCTCCCAAGGGGAACGCCTGGCGTCGGGCCCCTCCGACCTGCTCGAGGGGACCAACGTGACCTGAGCTGCTATCACTGTGGCCAGAGAGGCCACGTACGGTCCCAGTGCCCCGGGCTCAGGGACAGACTGAGCAGACCCAACCTACCCAGGGTTAACTGGGTAGGGACCCAGCTGGACGCGGGGCAGACGACCCAGGAAAGGGGGCCTACCAGTTTACCACCTGCCCCGGAGGGAAGAGTACCCCAGGCCAGCTCCACCAGAGGGCTGGAGGCTCTGGACTCAGGGTGCTCAGTTTACAGGGTGGGCGCGGGGCTGTCCCTCCGGAGAGAGTGCCTTGTTCCCCTGGAGGTGGATGGGAGGAAGGTCAATGGATACTGGGATACGGGCGCGGAGGTGACGCTGGCCCGGCCCGAGGTGGTGGCCCCAGATCGGGTGGTGCCCAACACCTATCTGACCCTGACAGGGGTGGGCGGGACCCCATTTAAGGTGCCCGTGGCAAGGGTACACCTGAAATGGGGGGCCAAGGAGGGCCCCAAGGATGTGGGGGTACACCACCATTTGCCCACTGAAGTTTTGATGGGGGGAGACCTAGAGGACTGGCCAAGCAAGCCCCAGGCCGCCCTGGTTGTGACGCGTAGCCAGAGCCGGCGAGGGGCACTGCGCCCTGACCTCGGGGAGGGTATCACACCGGAGGCGCAGGACCCTACCCTGGTGGGGAGGGAGGGCCGAGGGGCACGGCTTAGAGAGGCGGAGGCCTCAGACCTGGCCAGCGAGAGGGAACCGGGCCCCGTCCCTGCCCCAGCTGCTGAGTTCCAGGCCGAGTTGAGGAAAGACCCCTCCTTGCGGAAGCTCAGGGACCTGGCCGACCTCAGGGTGGTACGGACCATGAGGAGAGGCTGCCAGGAGAGGTTCCTGTGGGAGAAGGGGTTCCTGTACCGAGAATGGGCTCCCACAAGGGAAGTAGAGTCCTGTGGGATCAGGAGGCAGCTGGTGGTCCCCCAGAAGTATCGCCGCAGGCTCCTGCACCTGGCCCATGACATCCCCCTCGCAGGGCACCAGGGAATCCGGCGCACCCGGCAGAGGTTGCTACAGAACTTTTACTGGCCCGGGGTCTTTACCACGGTCCGGCAGTATTGCCGATCCTGTGACCCCTGTCAGAGGGTGGGGAAGGCCCGGGACAAGGGGAAAGCGGCTTTGAGACCTTTGCCCATCATAGAGGAGCCTTTCCAGAAGGTGGCCATGGACATCGTGGGGCCTCTCAGCAAGACGACCCGGTCGGGGAAGAAATACATTCTGGTGGTGGTAGATTTTGCCACCCGCTACCCCGAGGCAGTGCCCTTAGCTTCCATTGAAGCAGACACCGTGGCCGATGCGCTCCTGACCATTTTCAGCCGAGTGGGGTTCCCCAAGGAAGTCTTGACAGACCAAGGCTCCAACTTCATGTCGGCCCTGCTCCGGTGCTTGTGGGAGAAATGTGGGGTCCGGCACGACTGGGCCTCAGCGTATCACCCCCAGTCCAATGGGCTGGGGGAGAGGTTTAACGGGACGCTAAAGATGATGCTGAAAACCTTTATGAACCAGCACCCGCAGGACTGGGACAAGTACTTGCCTCACCTGCTGTTCGCATACAGGGAGGTGCCCCAGGAGTCTACCGGATTTTCGCCTTTCGAACTGTTATATGGCAGGAGGGTGAGGGGCCCCCTGGACCTGATGAGAGACGAATGGGAGGGGAAGGCCACTCCCGATGGAGAGTCAGTGGTGGAGTATGTCCTGATCTTCCGAGAGAGACTGGCTGAACTCATGGGCCTGGCCAGGGAGAATCTGGCCAGAGCCCAGAAGAAGCAGAAGGTCTGGTATGACCGCACGGCACGGGCCCGTGCCTACGCCACCGGGGATCAGGTGATGGTTCTCATCCCAGTGAGAAAGAACAAACTACAGGCCGCCTGGGAGGGCCCTTTCAAGGTCGTCAAGCAGCTCAATGAGGTAAACTATGTGGTGGAGCTGTCAAACCGGGCGCACCACCGCCGGGTGTACCATGTGAATATGATGAAGCCATATTATGCCAGGGGGAATGTGGTGTTGGCCGTGTGTGGACAGTGGGAAGAGCAGGGAGATGACCCTTTAGTAGATCTATTCCCTGGGACCAGAGCTGGTTTCCCCCTGGAAACAATTCCCCTCTCGGATCAGCTAACCCCTGCCCAGCAAGCTGAGGTCAGGGGGGTGCTGCATCCGTACCGACAGCTGTTTTCCAACCAGCCTGGACGCACTAATCTGACTGTCCACCGGGTGCAGACAGGGTCACACCCGCCGATAAGATGCTCCCCCTTCCGAGTCACAGGGAAAACTGCTCAGGACCTGGAAAGAGAGGTCCGGGACATGCTGGCTTTGGGGGTGATCCAGCCATCTGCCAGCCCTTGGGCCTCGCCGGTGGTGCTGGTCCCCAAAAAGGACGGGTCGGTCCGGTTCTGTGTGGACTATCGGAAGCTCAATGCCATCACTGTATCTGATGCCTACCCCATGCCCAGGCCGGACGAGCTCCTAGACAAGCTGGGAGGAGCTCGGTACCTCACCACCATGGACCTTACAAAGGGCTACTGGCAAGTGCCGCTGGATGCAGATGCCCGGCTGAAATCGGCCTTTATCACCCCTCTGGGGCTCTATGAGTTCCTGACCCTGCCTTTCGGCCTCAAGGGAGCGCCGGCCACCTTCCAGCGCCTAGTGGACCAGCTCCTGAGGGGGATGGAGAGTTTTGCCGTGGCGTATATTGATGACATCTGTGTCTTTAGCCAGACCTGGGAGGACCACGTGTCCCAGGTTAGACAAGTGCTGGACCGACTCCAGGGGGCTGGGCTGACTGTAAAAGCGGAGAAGTGCAAGGTGGGGATGGCGGAAGTATCTTACCTGGGCCATCGGGTGGGAAGCGGCCGCCTAAAGCCGGAACCAGCCAAGGTGGAGGTGATCAGAGACTGGCCCGCTCCCCACACCAAAAAGCAGGTCCAAGCCTTTATTGGGATGGCAGGATACTACCGAAGATTTGTGCCCCACTTTAGCGCCATCGCCACCCCCATCACGGAGCTATGCAAGAAGGGGAAGCCAGACAAGGTGGTCTGGACCGAGCAGTGCCAGGAGGCTTTCCGGGCGCTGAAGGAGGCTCTGGTCAGTGGCCCAGTTCTGGCAAACCCAGACTTTGACAAGCCCTTTGTGGTGTTCACCGACGCCTCAGACACAGGACTGGGGGCGGTCTTAATGCAGGAGGGTGAAAAGGGGGAGAGACACCCCATCGTGTACCTGAGCAAGAAGTTGCTACCCCGGGAGCAACACTACGTGGCCATCGAGAAGGAGTGCCTGGCCATGGTGTGGGCCCTCAAGAAACTAGAGCCCTATCTCTTCGGGCGACACTTCACTGTCTACACCGACCACTCTCCCCTGACCTGGCTGCACCAGATGAAAGGAGCCAACGCCAAGCTCCTGAGATGGAGCCTGCTCCTGCAGGATTACGACATGGACGTGGTCCACGTGAAGGGAAGTGCCAACCTGATAGCGGATGCGCTGTCCCGGAGAGGGGGCCCCGAACTTCCCCAGGTCACTGGTCAGCGTGACCCCGCTCAGTTCAGTCTCGAAGGGGGGAGAGATGTGACGATGTGACTCAGCAGGGAGGGGGGAGTGTTGACCTGGGAATGTGCCCTGGGGATGGGAGACCTGAGAGCCTGTCACCTGAGCCAGGAGGGGGAGGGGGAGGTGACACCTCCGCCCAGGAATGTGAACAGAGGCTGCAGCAGGGAACCTGCTGGGTGGGTTTAGTTTTCAGTTTGGGGCTGGGGAGAGGAACACAGGGAACCCCAGGGCTGGGGTCTAAGCTCCCTGCTCCCCCAGAAGGACGTGATTGAGGGGTCCTGGTTGTACCCACAAGCTCTGTTTGGGGCTGTTCCTGTTGTCCAATAAACCTTCTGTTTTACTGGCTGGCTGAGAGTCTCAGTGGATCCCAGGAAGAGGGGTGCAGGGCCTGGACTCCCCCACACTCCGTGACAGTTCGTTACCCGGTGTGCGTCACCCAATAATCACAATGGGGTGGAGAAGCAGAAAAGTTTATTTGCAGCTGCAAACAAGGTACAGGGAGAATAAAATCTCAAATCCTGCACCCAGAGCAGGAAGTTACACAGGCGTTTATACATCCTTTCTTCAGCATACTTATCCAATAGTAAGCTGCCCTAAGTATCCATATAGCCAGCCAATCCAGTTACCAGCTAGTTCCCTTGTTCTCTGTACCATCTGTTAAAGCACACATAAAGCTGCTTTATTCAGCATTTTTCTTCCATATCTGCCCTGTTTGGCCTTGTTTAGTTTCAGGCAGTCTGACTCTGCAACATATTGTTTCAGATCCTCAGCATAACTGTGCGAGTGCCTCCAGGCGGGGGGGCCAAGAACACCTGGGCCAAGTATGAGGGGGCTTCATCGATACTCGTGGTCTTCCATCCTCTCGAGTTACCTAGTGGCCATGCCCCAGTGTCCCCAACAACTCCCTCCTTTGAGAACACTCAACAGCCTTGGCTCTGCGTTTTCTCACTTGGGCTACTTATTTCTTTACAATTGGACTTTGCATAAGCACTTTGTGATAGCCCTGAAGAGAATGACTTATTAACTTTTGCAAAAGGGCCCTAACACATGATACTGCACAGCATAATACCAATAATACAAGCAATACAGGAAAGAGAAATTTCAATAGCAGCCTAAATAAACCACCAAGCCAAGATGACAAACCCCAGCCTGAAAACAAGGTTTGCAACCAATCGCTCTCGGGGGCAGTATAGGCAACCTGTGCTCCGGCTCGGGCAAGGGCCTCAGCCTGTACCACCTTTTCATAGATCTCATAACTGCTATCATTTACAGATACACACCATCGGGGCACGACGAGGGCAGAAACCCCTCCTTGGGATGCCAAGAAATAGTCCAAAGCCAGCCTGTTTTGGAGGGAAAACGTCCTGAGCTGCTGTACCTCTTTATTTAATGTTTTTACTGCTGACCCTAAATCACTAACCGAGTCCTCTAACTCTAAGGCAACTTTCTCAAGTACCATTTGCAGCCTTACAGTATAGCGGCCTATGTGTGCCATGGCTGGCCCGGTAAACAGTATTCCCAGTACAGAGCACCCTACAAGCTTCTCGGTTGTGAGGGAATTCTTCATATTACCCTCCAATGCCGTAGTCAGTCGCCGCAGGGTCTTTTCTTGTGACTCAACACAGGTGTCTCGGGCATTTCTAATCTTTCCTTTGGGCAGTGCGGCAGTTATTGACAGATGAGGAACTTCATGAGCTATATAACAGCTACCTGACCAGTGAGCCTTTCGGCCACATACAAAATCGTGACCCTGTAGGGCCCAGGAAGGACTGTTTCTTAAGGGGATTCCTGGGATCTTTAAGGCTGCTTTGGATGCTTTTCCAAACAGTTCATATGCCCCTAAAGGGGCATCCCATCCTCCTGACTGGGTACAAGTGGGGGCGTTTCTAATTGTGCCGTTCAAATTACACTCGCCATAGGGACCACTACAAACCCACCATTGGCTTGCTACATTGGAGATATTAACTGGACGGCAAGTTATATTTCCAAACCTTTCTTTTGTGGAAAGATTATTTGTAAGAGTTTCCCTAAAAGGGGAGGAACCATTACACCCACATTGCTGGCCTCCCCTTTTGGTCTATATCCAATACCCATCAGCCCACTGTGTAATAACACAGGAGCTTTTTCCCACAGGATGCCCATCGTGATCCGACTGGTTTCGGGTAAAACATAACACTCCCTCAGTGAGTACTGTAACCGAATACTCCTGGTCCGGATAGGTGGCTTGCTGTAAAGAGGTCTTGTTCCAGAACGGCGAGTCCGTTCTTTCCTGCTCTTTGGTGGCAGCCAATTCTGCTAGGGTCAGGGGCAGCATGTCAAGGGGCATTCCCGTTCTGGGGGACAGTGGAGTCGGAGCACATACCCAGCTATCAGTCTGGTTTGTTAAAGTAGCAACATGGTGCGCAAGCGAAACAAAGGAGTTATGCTCCCGATATGCACGGTTTGGAAATACCAATACAGAGAATAACAATGTTACCCAATTAATTATCACCAGAGTCTTCCCAACCCAGGGTCTCCAGTACCTAGGTGGGCCCATTTTAGCATTAAGGTGCCCTCTATTTGTGTCTTTTAAACAGTAGCTTTAGCCCGAGATCGTCACTAGATGAGGAGTCAGCAGGCTGGACGGTCCACTTTTCTGCTGACGAGGGGACGGGTACTGCCTTCAGATGAGAGGGATGGATCCAGTTCTTGTGTCCCTCAATCTTTGCCGCTGTATGGGAGATCAGCAGGACGGTATAGGGTCCTTTCCACTTTTCCTGGAGAGGCTCGTCCTTCAGCTTCCACAGTGTCATGGAGGGTCACAACAGCATAACCCGCCCTCCTTTGCCCATCTATTACAGTACTGCTACCATCAGCATACCACTCATAATCTGCATTTGGGATGGGTACATCCTTTAAATCTGGACGGCTGGAGTACTGGACATCTATGATCTCTAAACAGTCATGTTTCTGTTCCTCTGTTTCTGGCAAGAGGGTTGCTGGGTTAAGGGAGGGGCAAGGCTGTAAGGTGACGTCAGAGTTCTCCAACAGCTTAGCCTTATACGAGCAATCCGAGCCTGGGTGAGCCAAAGCCCTCCCTTTGCATCCAATAAGGCTCAGACCATATGGGGAGTATAGATTTGCATAACCCCTCCCAATGTTAGCTTCTCAGCTTCCTCAAGCACTAGGGCAATAGCTGCGACAGCCCGTAAACGGCCAACCCTTTGCAACCTGATCCAGTTGCTTAGACAAATAAGCCACGGGATGTCTCCATGCTCCTAACACCTATGTGAGCACTCCTTGGGCCACCCCCTTTCGTTCATGTACATACAACTGAAACGGCTTAGAGAGATCTGGCAAGCCCAGAGCTGGGGCTTCCATCAACTTCCTTTTCAGGATTTTAAATGCCCTGTCAGCCTCTGGGATCCAATAGAAGGTGTCATGATCTGCTCCTTTTACACAGTCGTACAGGGGTTTAGCCCACAGTCCAAACTCTGAGATCCATATCCTGCAAAAGCCTGCCATACCCAGAAATGCCCTGAGCTGCTAACGATTACTTGGGGTAGGAACTTGACAGATAGCTTCCTTTCTTTTTTTTTTCTTTGCTTGAAAGCTGACGCTCCCCTTGCCTTAGCTGTAACCTGATTCTGCTCTACCTCAGACAACAGGGTTCTCAGGAGAATATTACATTCATAGAATCATAGAATCATAGAATATCAGGGTTGGAAGGGACCTCAGAAGGTCATCTAGTCCAACCCCCTGCTCAAAGCAGGACCGATCCCCGACTAAATCATCCCAGCCAGGGCTTTGTCAAGCCTGACCTTAAAAACTTCCAAGGAAGGAGATTCCACCACCTCCCTAGGTAACGCATTCCAGTGTTTCACCACCCTCCTAGTGAAAAAGTTTTTCCTAATATCCAACCTAAATCTCCCCCACTGCAACTTGAAACCATTACTCCTTGTTCTGTCATCTGCTACCACTGAGAACAGTCTAGAGCCATCCTCTTTGGAACCCCCTTTCAGGTAGTTGAAAGCAGCTATCAAATCCCCCCTCATTCTTCTCTTCTGAAGACTAAACATCCCCAGTTCCCTCAGCCTCTCCTCATAAGTCATGTGTTCCAGTCCCCTCATCATTTTTGTTGCCCTCCGCTGGACTCTTTCCAATTTTTCCACATCCTTCTTGTAGTGTGGGGCTCAAAACTGGACACAGTACTCCAGATGAGGCCTCACCAATGTCGAATAGAGGGGAATGATCACGTCCCTCGATCTGCTGGCAATGCCCCTACTTATACATCCCAAAATGCCATTGGCCTTCTTGGCAACAAGGGCACACTGTTGACTCATATCCAGCTTCTCGTCCACTGTAACCTCTAGGTCCTTTTCTGCAGAACTGCTGCCGAGCCATTTGGTCCCTAGTCTGTAGTGGTGCATGGGATTCTTCCTTGCTAAGTGGAGGACTCTGCACTTGTCCTTGTTGAACCTCATCAGATTTCTTTTGGCCCAATCCTCTAATTTGTCTAGGTCCCTCTGTATCCTATCCCTACCCTCCAGCATATCTACCTCTCCTCCCAGTTTAGTGTCATCTGCAAACTTGCTGAGGGTGCAATCCACACCATCCTCCAGATCATTTATGAATATATTGAACAAAACCGGCCCCAGGACCGACCCTTGGGGCACTCCACTTGATACCGGCTGCCAACTAGACATGGAGCCATTGATCACTATCCATTGAGCCCGACAATCTAGCCAGCTTTCTATCCACCTTAGAGTCCATTCATCCAGCCCATACTTCTTTAACTTGCTGGCAAGAATACTGTGGGAGACTGTGTCAAAAGTTTTGCTAAAGTCAAGGAACAACATGTCCACTGCTTTCCCTTCATCCACAGAGCCAGTTATCTCGTCATAAAAGGCAATTAGATGAGTCAGGCATGACTTGCTCTTGGTGAATCCATGCTGACTGTTCCTGATCACTTTCCTCTCCTCTAAGTGCTTCAGAATTGATTCCTTGAGGACCTGCTCCATGATTTTTCTAGGGACTGAGGTTAGGCTGTGACTACTGAGGCACCCCTCAAAGACTGAAATAAACTGGCTTGGGTTCACGGAGAATTCCCCAGCCTGTGTTTTCAAAGCAGCCAAATCCACAGGGTTAAAGGGCACATGAGTATAAACCTGCATAGTCATGGCCAGATGCCTGTCCGATCCAGATCGGGCGACTTTAGTTTCCGTGATTAAGGGGTATAGGCCAACCATTGGGGACTTACAAGGTGTGGGTGTAGGGGCCGAAGGGGACACCGGTTCTGCCATTACAGTGGGGGTGGGGATCTGGGGACTAACATTAGCTGCTACCGAACCAGTCGGAGTCAGATTACAGCGCTGTAAAATATCTGGTCGAGTACATAAAGTCAGAAACAAATGCGCACACATAAGTTCATTCCAGTTCCTTATAAGGGTAGGATGCCTCGAGTTACAGAGATTGCCCCCTCGGTGGGACTCTATCCTTTGGTTACCAAGACTCTTGTGGCTTGCCCAGGGGCAGACGGAAGTCAGGCTACCACTATGCAGTTTACACCCATGTGCCATTCAATCCAATAAACTTAGCAGCTTTTAAAACACGGGCTGGGGAATTCTCCATGAACCCAAGCCAGTTTATTTCAGTCTTTGAGGGGTGCCTCAGTAGGCACAAGCCGGATTGAGATGACTGTAATATCCTCCTGAGAACCCTGTTGTCTGAGGTGGAGAGGGATCAGGTTACAGCTAAGGCAAGGGGAGCGTCAGCTTTCAAGCAAAAAAAAGAAAAGAAAAGAAGGAAGGAAGCTATCTGTCAAGTTCCTACCCCAAGTAATCGTAAGCGGCTCAGGGCATTTCTGGGTATGGCAGGCTTTTGCAGGATCTGGATCCCAGAGTTTGGACTGTGGGCTAAACCCCTGTATGACTGTGTAAAAGGAGAAGATCATGATCCCTTCTATTGGACCCTAGAGGCTGACAGGGCATTTAAAATCCTGAAAAGGAAGTTGATGGAAGCCCCGGCTCTGGGCCTGCTGGATCTCTCTAAGCCATTTCAGTTGTATGTACATGAACGAAAGGGGGTGGCCCTAGGCGTGCTTACACAGCTGTTAGGAGCATGGAGACGTCCCGTGGCTTATTTGTCTAAGCAACTGGATCAGGTTGCAAAGGGTTGGCCGGCATGTTTACGGGTGGTCGCAGCTACTGCCCTAGGGCTTGAGGAAGCCGAGAAGCTAACATTGGGAGGGGTTATGCAAATCTATACTCCCCATATGGTCTGAGCCTTATTGGATGGAAAGGAAGGGCTTTGGCTCACCCAGGCTCGGATTGCTCGTATAAGGCTAAGCTGTTAGAGAACTCTGAAGTCATCTTACAGCCTTGTCCCTCCCTTAACCCAGCCACCCTCTTGCCAGAAACAGAGGAACAGAACATGACTATTTAGAGATCATAGATGTCCAGTACTCCAGCCGTCCAGATTTAAAGGATGTACCCCTCCCAAATGCAGATTATGAGTGGTACACTGATGGTAGCAGTACTGTAATAGATGGGCAAAGGAGGGCGGGTTATGCTGTTGTGACCCTCCATGACACTGTGGAAGCTGAAGGTTTGCCTGCTGGGACCTCTGCCCAGCTTGCCGAACTAATAGCCCTGACCCGTGCACTTGAACTGTCAAAAGGAAAGCGGGTCAACATTTTTACCGATTCAAAGTATGCTTTTGGTGTGCTGCATGCTCATGCTGGCCTGTGGAAGCAAAGGGGAATGCTGACAGCCCAAGGCTCCCCAGTCAAGTACGGGCCCCAAATCCTCCGGCTCCTAGAAGCTGTACAACTCCCCTCGGAAGTGGCGGGGGTACACTGTAAAGCCCATCAAAGGGAGGATCAAGATGTGGCCAGAGGTAACGCCCGGGCAGATAGAGAGGCTAAGCATGCTGCCACCCTGCCATCCCCTCAGGCTGAGAACGCCCATATGCATGCCCTTGTCCCATCAGTAGGGGAGCTTCCAACCCCTCAGTACTCTGGGGAGGAGAGACAGCTAACTGACAAAGTCGGTCTCCGGGAAAAGGAGGGATGGCTCCATTCCCCAGAAGGGAAGGTCCTCCTACCAAAGGGCCTAATCCGGCCAGTAGTGCAGAAACTACATCAAACCACTCATGCTGGCAGGGAAGCACTTATCCAGCTAATCGGAAAATACTTTATCACTTCCGGACTCCGACCCCTGGCTGCCCAGGTACAGGCGGACTGCTTAGTCTGCCAAAAGAATAACCCCCGACCGGGACATCCTGTGCCACCAGCTGCCCTAGAACCCACTCCGGGCCCCGGACAAGTGTGGCAAATAGACTTTACTGAGTTTCCCCGGACCCAAGGGTTCAAATATCTCCTTGTTATAGTGGATCGGTTCAGCGGACGGCCAGAAGCCTTCCCATGCCGTAACTGCACTGCCAGGACAGTGGCCCTCAAGTTTGTTAAGGAGATCATTCCTCGCTTTGGGCTCCCCCTGTGGATGGAATCTGACAACGGGACACATTTCACGTCACAAATCATTCAAAGCATCTCACATGCCTTACAGATCCCCTGGAAACTCCATACGCCCTGGAGACCGCAAGCCAGTGGGGTCGTGGAGCGGACCAATCAGACCCTTAAACGGCATCTCTCAAAAGTGTGCCAAGAAGCCTCACTGCAATGGTCTGATGCTTTGCCCTTCGTCCTACTCCGTATTCGCGTTCTCCCAAAGGGTAGATTAGGGCTCAGTCCCTTTGAAATTATGTTTGGAAGGGCATGGCCTATGAATGGCACCCCGGTTCTGTCAGGGGAATGGGAGCTGGGTAATGGTTTGTTGTCACAGTATATGTGTTCCCTGTCTGCTGTTCTCTTGTCTCTTCATAGGTATTCCAAGGATTCCCAGCCTCTCCCCTTGGACTCTCCCGTCCACTCCTTACAGTCCTGTGACTCTGTGCTTGTTCGTACCTGGAAAGACGAGCATCTCCAGGAAAAGTGGAAAGGACCCTATACTGTCCTGCTGGTCTCCCATACAGCGGCAAAGATTGAGGGACACAAGAACTGGATCCATCCCTCTCGTCTGAAGGCAGTACCCGTCCCCTCGTCAGCAGAACAGTGGACCATCCAACCTGCTGACTCCTCATCTAGTGACAATCTCGGGCTAAAGCTACTGTTTAAAAGACACAAATAGAGGGCACCTTAATGCTAAAATGGGCCACCCAGGTACTGGAGACCCTGGGTTGGGAAGACTCTGGTGATAATTAATTGGGTAACATTGTTATTCTCTGTATTGGTATTTCCAAACCGTGCATATCGGGAGCATAACTCCTTTGTTTCGCTTGCGCACCATGTTGCTACTTTAACAAACCAGACTGATTGCTGGGTATGTGCTCCGACTCCACTGTCCCCCAGAACGGGAATGCCCCTTGACATGCTGCCCCGACCCTAGCAGAATTAGCCGCCACCAAAGAGCAAAAAAGAACGGACTCGCCGTTCTGGAACAAGACCTCTTTACAGCAAGCCACCTATCCGGACCAGGAGTATTCGGTTGCAGTACTCACTGAGGGAGTGTTATGTTTTACCCGAAACCAATCTGATCACGATGGGCGTCCTGTGGGAAACAGCTCCTGTGTTATTACACAGTGGGCTGATGGGTGTTGGATCAAGACCAAAAGGGGAGACCAGCAATGTGGGTGTAATGGTTCCTCCCCTTTTAGGGAAACTCTTACAAATAATCTTACCACAAAAGAGGGGTTTGGAAATATAACTTGTCGTCCAGTTAATATCTCCAATGTAGCAAGCCAAAGGTGGGTTTGTAGTGGTCCCTATGGCGAGTGTAATTTGAACGGCACAATTAGAAACGCCCCCACTTGTACCCAGTCAGGAGGATGGGATGCTCCCTTAGGGGCATATGAACTGTTTGGAAAAGCAGCCAAAGCAGCCTTAAAGATCCCAGGAATCCCCTTAAGAAACAGTCCTTACTAGGCCCTACAGGGTCACTATTTTGTATGTGGCCGAAAGGCTCACTGGTCAGGTAGCTGTTATATAGCTCATGGAGTTCCTCATCTGTCAATAACTGCCGCACTGCCCAAAGGAAAGATTAGAAATGCCCGAGACACCTCTGTTGAGTCATGAGAAAAGACCCTGCGGCGACTGACTACGGCATTGGAGGGCAATATGAAGAATTCCCTCACAACCGAGAAGCTTGTAGGGTGCTCTGTACTGGGAATACTGTTTACCGGGCCAGCCATGGCACATATAGGCCGCTATACTGTAAGGCTGCAGATGGTACTTGAGAAAGTTGCCTTAGAGTTAGAGGACTCGGTTAGTGATTTAGGGTCAGCAGTAAAAACATTAAATAAAGAGGTACAGCAGCTCAGGACATTTTCCCTCCAAAACAAGCTGGCTTTGGATGATCTCTTGGCACCCCAAGGAGTGGTTTCTGCCCTCGTCGCGCCCCGATGGTGTGTATATATAAATGATAGCAGTTATGAGATCTATGAAAAGATGGTACAGGCTGAGGCCCATGCCTGAGCCGGAGCACAGGTTGCCTATACTGCCCCCGAGAGCGATTGGTTGCAAACCTTGTTTTCAGGCTCGGGTTTGTCGTCTTGGCTTGGTGGCTTATTTAGCCTGTTATTGAAACTTCTCTTTCCTGTATTGCTTGTATTAATGGTATTATGCTGTGCCGTCTCATGTTTCAGGGCCCTTTTGCAGAAGTTAATAAGTCATTCTCTTCAGGGCTATCACAAAGTGCTTATGCAAAGTCCAATTGTAAAGAAATAAGTAGCCCAAGTGAGAAAACTCAGAGCCAAGGCTGTTGAGTGTTCTCAAAGGAGGGAGTTGTTGGGGACACTGGGGCATGGCCACTAGGTAACTCGAGGGGATGGAAGACCACAAGTATCAATGAAGCCCCCTCGCACTAGGCCCAAGTGTCCTTGGCCGCCCCCCATCCCTCCTGGAGGCACTCGCAGCAGCTCTGCGTACTAGGCCCAAGTGTCCTTGGCCCCCCCGCCTGGAGGCACACACAGCAGTTATGCTGAGGATCTGAAACAATATGTTGTAGAGTTAGACTGCCTGAAACTAAACAAGGCCAAACAGGGCAGATATGGAAGAAAAATGCTGAATAAAGCACCTTTATGTATAGTTTAACAAATGATACAGAGAACAAGTGAACTAGCTGGTAACTGGATTGGCTGGCTATATGGATACTTAGGGCAGCTTGCTATTGGATAAGTATGCTGAAGAAAGGATGTATAAACGCCTGTGTAACTTCCTGCTCTGGGTGCAGGATTTGAGATTTTATTCTCCCTGTACCTTTTTGAAGCTTCAAATAAACTTTTCTGCTTCTCCACCCCGTTGTAATTATTGGGTGAAGCACACCGGGTAGTGAACCAAACCCTGCTGTTGTTTTGCCTCTCGGCACTGGGTGCCGGCAAGAACGTGGAACCATTGTCTGCCGTTGCCCTGACGGAGGGAGGGGCGAGTGACGACATGGCTTACAGGGTTGGCTTACAGGGAATTAAAATCAACAAAGGGGGTGGCTTTACATCAAGGAGAAACAAAAACAACTGTCATACAGAATGGCCCCCTCAAGGATTGAACTCAAAACCCTGGTTTAGCAGGCCAATGCTCAACCCACTGAGCTATCCCTCCCCCTGCTATTCCAGGCAGGACTGAATCTCCATTAAACTTTTCCAGGTGCCCCTGACAGAGCTCACTGAAACGATTGTCGGCCGTTGATTTCACGGAGGGAGAGGGGAGCAAAAGAATAAAAAACAAATCTGGTCTATTTCTTGTTTTGATCCACTCCATCTATCTTTTACATCTTTGGCTGGCAGAAGACGGTGCAATAGGACTGCTCGCCATCCTCAGCTCCTGGCTGGTCGGCAGAAGACGGTGCAATAGGACTGCTAGCTATCCTCATCTCCTGGCTGCTCAGCAGAAGATGGTGCAATAGGACTGCTAGCCATCCTCATCTCCTGGCTGGTCGGCAGAAAACAGTGCAATAGGGCTGCCGGCAGGACTGAAGAGAATGAACTGCTAGAGTCACTCCTATTTCAGTCCCTGCGGCCATGTCTGCACAGGAGCTCCTGACCGACCTTACTGAGGCGGCCAAGAGCTCCTAGGACATGAGGACGATGGTTATCAGGCCTATGCACCGTCTGCTGCCACAAGGCAATGAGCTGCAGCTCTGTAGCAATGCAATCCTGCGTCTGCCAGCACCCAGGAGACGTAGGGTGACAGTGCGCTGAGCGGGCTCCATGCTTGCCGTGGTATGGCGTCTGCACAAGTAACTCAGGAAAAAAGGCGCTAAACGATTGTCTGCCGTTGCTTTCATGAAGGGAGGGAGGGAAGGGGGGGCCTGAGGACATGTGCCCAGAACCACCCTCGACAATGTTTTTTGCCCCATCAGGCACTGGGATCTCAACCCAGAATTCCAGTGGGCGGCGGAGACTGCGGGAACTGTGCGATGGCTACCCACAGTGCAACGCTCCGGAAGTCGACGTGAGCCTTGGTACTGTGGAAGCGCTCCGCCCAGTTAATGCACTTAATGCACTTAGAGCATTTTGTGTGGGGACACACACACTCGACTATATAAAAACGATTTCTAAAAACCAACTTCTATAAATTTGACCTAATTTCATAGTGTAGACATACCCTTAGCCAGCCAGTAAAACAGGTTTATTAGATGACAGAAACATGGTCCAAAACAGAGCTTGTACGTGCAGAGAACTGGACCCCTCAGCCGGGTCCATTTTGGGGGGCAGTGAGCCAGACAACCACGTCTGCACTTCACTCCACGTCCCCAGCCAGCCCCAAACTGAAACTCTCTCCAGCCCCTCCTCCTCTGGGTTTTGTCCCTTTCCCGGGCCAGGAGGGCACCTGATTCCTTTGTTCTCCAACCCTTTATCTCTCACCTTGCAGGGGGGAAGGGCCCAGGCCATCACTTGCCAGGAGACAGACTGTCAGCCATTTATGTACACTGGCCCTTTGCTCTGCAACAATTACATCCCCTTATCCCACCACCTAGAGACTGAAGAAATGCATAGGGGAAACTGAGGCACCCCTATAGTATTCAGAGGAAACATTAAGAACAGTCCCACTTCGTCACAGGGCCTTTCACCTCTAGGGGGCTGGCTCAAATCTGCGTCCTTTTCTCTTAGCAGTAGACCCCACCCCCCAACCAGAGCCAGGAGAGAACCCAGGAGTCCTGGCTCCCAGCCACCCCCACCCCCCAATCACTAGACCCCATTCCCCTCCCAGAGCCGGGGTATAGAACAGGCTAGGTGTCGGGCATCAGGTTTTCACAGAATGTCACTGGCAGTAGCAGAAACAGGAAGCGAGCGCCGGCTCTGGCCAGACTTCCCCTTTCTCAGATTTATTCACTGCTCCTTTATCAACTCAGGATCTACATTTACCCCTCCCTCCCCTGCTCACGGGGACCAGAAACCTCAACTCCCACCCCCCTCAGACCCCCCTGTCATGTCTCTGTGCCACATCACTCAGCTAAGAACGGCGTGTGCAGCGATGGTACCTGAGAAGGAGGTTGGCCAGGTCCCTCCACCCTCATGCTCCAGGGCTGGGGCTGGGCCCAGCTGGGTCAGGAAGGAATCTCTGTCCCGCTCCTTGGGAGAGGGTTTCTTTGTGGGGGGCACTGTGTGTGGGAGGGGGGTAGAAGCCCTCCTCTACTCTGAGCTGCTGCTTCAGGGAGGCTAGACGGGCCTGTTGGAAAAGCTCAGGGCAGCCTGGACACCTCTTGACACCTCCTGAGATTCTCCTGTTCCCAGCTGGTCCCCGGACTGGGCAGCTCCCATGTGGGGCTGGGTTGTGATGGGGGGTGGCGTGGGACCAGGCAGGTGCAGGAGGGGATGTGGTTTGGCGGGTGTTGCAGGGAGCTGGCTTTGCTCTGACCCTGGTAGATTTGGGCTGGAGATTGCAGAGAAACCAGCTGATGGGAAGAAAGGGGCCGAGCGCATCACGGGCTTCCTGGGGCTGCAGCCCCCGGCGCAGTTCCTCATTCCGCTCGCACTCGGGCCTCAGGCTCAGTGGAGCTCAGCACTGGGGTGTTGGTGGCAGCGCTGAGGGGCCCCCCTGTCACGGAGTGTGGGGGAGTCCAGGCCCTGCACCCCTCTTCCTGGGATTCACTGAGACTCTCAGCCAGCCAGTAAAACAGAAGGTTTATTGGACAAGAGGAACACAGTCCACAACAGAGCTTGTGGGTACAACCAGGACCCCTCAATCACGTCCTTCTGGGGGAGCAGGGAGCTCAGACCCCAGCCCTGGGGTTCCCTGCGTTCCTCCACCCAGCCCCAAACTGAAACTAAACCCCCCGAAGCAGGCTCCCTGCTGCAGCCTCTGTCCACATTCCTGGGCAGAGGTGTCACCTCCCCCTCCCCCTCCCGGCTCGGTTACAGGCTCTCAGGTCTCCCATCCCCCGGGCACATTCCCAGGTCAACACTCGCCCCTCCCTGCTGAGTCACATTGTCACATCCCCCTCCCATCATGGCGTCTGCTCTCAGTGTCCTCTTCCTCGGTAAGTATCGGAGACAGCCAGGGCGTGTGGCCATGTGGGGGGTGGATCTGAGACCAGGGCTTGTGCCCAAGGAGGGGGGATCTGAGACCAGGGCGTGTGCTCATGGAGGGGGGATCTTAGACCAGGGCATGTGCCCAAGGAGGGGGGATCTGAGACCAGGGCGTGTGCCCATGGAGGGGGGATCTGAGACCAGGGCATGTGCCCAAGGAGGGGGGATCTGAGACCAGGGCGTGTGCTCATGGAGGGGGGATCTGAGACCAGGGCGTGTGCCCATGGCGGGGTGGGGTGGGGTGGGGTGGAAATGAGAGCAGGGTGAGGGATCCAGTTGCTCTGGGATCTGGTCACTAACGAGCCGTCTCCTCTCCATGCTGCTGGCTGGCCGGTCACAGCGGGGTGTGGGGAGGGGAGTATCAGTCTGGGGGGAGAACAGTAACATCAAGGATGGGGGAGGGGATCTGAGTCCTGAACGTTACCCAAAACTCAACACAGACTCCCCCTGGGCGCTCAGACCCGTCCCAGTTCTTCTCTGCCCCGCCCCACCAGGGAGTAACGAGGAGCTGACCTTGGCTCCCGGGGTCTGACAAAGCAGATGGGAACCATCCACTGGTTCAGTGTCCTGCCCCCCCAGGGCTGGGAAGATTGCGGGGGGCGGGGGGAATGTGGATTTATTTCAGCTCATACAAACGCTAATAGGGGCCATCTGTGGGCTCTAGATCCCCTCGGGGTAACCGAAACGTTCACGGTCAGTGCAGCCGTGGGGAAGACCCCCCCCAGATCAGCCCCCGCCCCAACACCTCCCTCCCCTGCACTCACAGCCGCCCACCCCACGATCCCAAGGCCTGGGGAAAGGTGGGTCTCTGCACTGTTGGGACGCTCAGAGCCAGGCTCTGCCCTGAGCCCAGCAGAGGGGACAGAGTCACTGGGGGGTTCCCCAGCCGGGGGAAGAAGCAGCCACTGGACATTCAGGGCTGAGGGAGGGGGGATTCCTGCCCCCAGCGGGAGCTGCAGAGCAGGGGGGCCTTTCCCAGGTAACACATCAGTTAGGGGGTGACGGGCGGAGCTGAAGGTTATAAACCTCAGTGGATAGGAAAGATTTGCACAGTCAAATTTGCACCCCTACAAGTCAGGGGTGGTGCTGCGTGTAAGCGGGGGAATGGTCCCGCTATTGTGGGGAACTTTCCTGGCTTATACCCACCCCGGTGGGATTGGCTGGCGAAAGGATCTGAGTCCTCGCTCCCACTCCCTTTACCCAGCTGCCTGCCTGACCTCGAGGGCTCCCCTTCCTCCCTCCCGTGTGGCAGAGTCCTCATGACCCCGGCAAGGCTGGGCCCCAGATTCCCAGGGGGCTCGACCCCCAACCTTGTTGTGGTCACTTCAGGAAGGGGCGAGGGTGTCCCCTCTCCCGGGTGCTCTCTCTGCGCTGGACGCTTCCCTGACCCCCTGATCATTACAGACAATTTATTACACAACAATCAATTTTTAAAAATAAGGAAAAAAATGGGGAAGGTGAAAGGAAAACCCGTCACCCCGCTCTGTGGCCCGGGGACGTCACAGCCAGCGTCTCTGGGCTCCGGTGGCTGCAGCTCCGCTCCCAGGACAGGGCTGCTCTGTGGGCTGCTGCTTTGACTCTGCTCCCAGCACGGACCTCCTCCCCGGGCTGCTGTTCTGGCCCCTCTGGCTGGCCCGGCTCTGGGTGCTCCCAGCTCAGCTCGGGCCCCTGCTTTCTCCTTAGCTCAGCCCCCCTCTGTCTGCCCCAGGCGATTCCAGCTCACCCAGAGGACGGGATCCCCTGGATTCGTGACTAGCCCGCTGGCCCTGGCAATCAGGCTCACCTGGAGCGTTGGCCTCTCCTCATTGTTCCTGGGGACTGTCGGTCTCAGGGTCCTGGATTCCCATCGACCCTTCCCCTTGGTGCTGGGAGCTAGCAACCAAAACACCCCGAGTGAATGTCAGTAAGGGGACAACAGTCCCGTTACATGTGCACAGAACCCAGGAGTCCTGGCCCCCACCCTCCCTGCTCTCCCCACTGGACCCCACTCCCCTCCCAGAGCCAGGGACAGAACCCGGAGTCCTGGCCCACATCCTCCTGCTCTCCAGCCTAGACCCCAAGCCCCTCCCAGAGCCAGGGACAGAACCCAGGAGTCCTGGCTCCCAGCCCCCTCCCAGCACAGAAGCCAGGTCGTGAATGGACCCCTAGAGACTGGACTGGTGTGTCACCCACTTGGGAGCAGAGCTTTGGGCCCCCAGGGGCTGGGGTTGCTCCATGTCTCATGCTGTTAGCCCAGGGCTCAGAGGAAACTCTGGGCCCCTGTGGAAAGGCATCCAGGAGCCCGTCCCCAGGGCCACCGGGTCTGACCCCCCACGGAGGCCGCGTGGTGAGGACGGGCCCCAGGACTGGGTGACGGGGCCTGCGTCTCACGGCCTGTCTGCTTCCCCCTGCAGAGCCCAGCTACCCCAAACCCAACATCTCCCTGAGCCCCAGCTGGGGGGTCTCCCTGGGGGGAGCCGTGGCCGTCTGGTGTCGGGGGCAGCACCGGGGCATGCGGTTCGTGCTGAATAAAGATGGACGCCGTTTCCAAACTGTGGCTTCGAAGGGGTTGGAGGCTGAGTTTCCCATCAGCAACGTGAGCCGGGAGGACCGGGGGAGCTACAGCTGCTCCTATCAGAACAGATCAGAGCCGTTCGCCATGTCGTCCCCCAGCGACCCCGTGGATCTGGCGGTGACAGGTGAGGGGCCCGGCTCGGCGTCCCCGTTCCCAGCCCCACCCCCAGTCTGACCCTCACGGGGGCTCGGTGCTAGTGGGATGCTCAGAGCCAGGCTCTGCCCTGAGCCCTGACCCCGCAGTGGGGACGCCCAGCCGGGGAGCGGGGACGGAGTCACTGGGGGGTTCCCCAGCCAGGGGGGAGCAGCAGCCCCTGGGGACTCGGGGCAGGGAGGTGACTTTAACGCTGCCCCTTGTGTGTAGGAACCGTGAGTCGCTATTTAATCCCGTGATCCCCTCCCCACTGTTCTCCTGGTGCGGCCACAGACTCTGTGTGATGGGAGCACATCGCGGTTTTCGAAAGTGTCCTTCTTTGTCGGGGGGCCTCAATCTTGGGGGATCTCAGACCAACCGCCCACAAATAGAGATGCCCACAGTTAGTGGAGACCTCTGAAAACACTGGCCTCAGTAGCGCTGGATCCCTTGTGTTGGGGGAGCATGTAGGGCCCCCGCCATGGTCAGGGCCCCTTTGTGCCGGGCGCTGCATAAACACAGAGTGAAGAGACGGTCCCTGCCCTGGGAGCTCACGAAGGAAAGTGAATCTGACTGAGACTCAGGTTCCCCCTGTAGAATGGGGATAAAGACGCCTCGCTGCCTCCCAGGGGCTGACTTCCTTCCTGTGTGGGGCTCAGGCCCTGTAGTGCCAGGCTCCAGAGAGCAGCCTCTGAGTCGCCCTGTGCTCGGGGGGGGGGGGAGGGGGGGCGGCGGATGCAGTGAATGAGGCAGGGGCCACATACGGCATATGAGGACCCCAAGAATAAGGCCGCCGCGGCTCCATGTGTGTGGGACTGGGAGCCCAGGTCACAGGGCCAGGTTTCTGGGTCAGGGGGACTCTGGGATCTGGGAGAGAATCTCTGCCATGGATCTGCCCATGCCAGGGCCAGACGGGGAATCATCGAAGATTAGGCTTGGAGGGGACCTCAGGAGGTCATCTTGTCCAACCCCCTGCTCAAAGCAGGACCAACGCCAACTAAATCATCCAGCCAGGGCTTTGTCAAGCCAGGTCTTAAAAACCTCTAAGGATGGAGATTCCACCACCTCCCTAGGGAGCCCATTCCAGTGCCTCACCACCCTCCCAGTGAAATAGTTGTTACGGGTTGGATCACAGAAACCCCCTTGGGGCTCCCAACTGATGTGCCAAGACTACTTCTGCCCCTGCCCTCCTTGCCAGCTTGGCACTCCAGAATCCTGCCTGGCTGCGCCAGACGCACTTGCCGGCCAGAAACACAGACCCAGGTCTGAACCACATCCCACAAGCTACAAGCTTAACTGAGAGCAGCTTACAGAAGTGTTCCTGTCTTTAACACTCAGATGCCCAACTCCCAATCGGGTCTAAACCCCAAATAAGTTGGTTTTACTCTGTATAAAGCTTATACAGGGTAAACTCATAAATTGTTCGCCCTCTATAACACTGATCGAGAGATATGCACAGCTGTTTGCCCCCCGCCCCCCAGGTATTAATACATACTCTGGGTTAATTAATAAGTAAAAAGTGATTTTACTAACTACAGAAAGTAGGATTTAAGTGGTTCCAAGTAATAACAGACAGAACAAAGTGAATTACCAAGCAAAATAAAATAAAACACGCATGTCTATGTCTAATCAAACTGAATAGAGATAAAAACCTCACCAGTTCCAGTAAGCTTCCTTTTACAGACAAATCTCCTTCTAGTCTGGGTCCAGCTATCACTCACATCCCCTGAAGTTACTGTCCTTTGTTCCAGATTCTTTCAGGTATTTTTGGGGGTGGAGAGGCTCTCTCTTTAGCCAGCTGAAGATAAAAATGGAGGGGTCTTCCAGAGGTTTAAATACACTTTCTCTTGTGGGTGGAGACCCCCTCCTCTCTCCTATGCAAAGTCCAGCTACAAAATGGAGTTTTGGAGTCACCTGGGCAAGTCACATGTCCACACATGACTGAGTTCCTTACCAGGCACGCCACATTCCTGGGAAAGCCCAGATGTGGACTGGCGTCTCCAAGTTCATTGTTGGCTTAAGGGCTTCTTGATTGGGCACTTACTGAGAACAGTCCTTTCTCAGGAAGCTGATCAACTGCTTCACTGAAAGCTACTCAGAATCAAACAAGTACGCAGCCGATACTCGTAACTTCGAATACGATAAGGACACATGCATACAAATAGGATGAATAGATTCAGTAGGTCATAACATTGACAGAGATACATTACGTGGCATATGTAGCATAAAACACATTCTAGTCATGTCATATATACATTGACAAGTATATTTTCATAAAGCCTTATGGGGGCACCGTCACAATAGTGTTTCCTAATATCCAAAGGAGACCTCCCCCACTGCAACCTGAGACCATCGCTCCTTGTTCTGTCATCTGCCCCCACTGAGAACAGCCCAGCTCCATCCTCTTTGGAGCCCCCTTCAGGGAGTTGAAGGCTGCTCTCAAATCCCCCCGTCGCTCTTCTCTTCTGCAGCTGGAGGCCGGGGCTGGGTGGGTGCCCGGGTCTGGCTCTCACAGCCTGTCTCCTGTGCGCAGATCCCAGCTTACCCAGACCCTCCATCTCTCTGAGCCCCACTGGGGTCACCGCCCCAGGGGCAAACGTCACCATCCGGTGTCAGGGGCAGCCCTGGGACGTGAGGTTCTTCCTGCACAAGGCTGGAGACCTGAACCCGCCGCGACACATGGACCCTGCTGGGGACGGGGCCGAGTTCCACATCCCCACCGTGGGCCGGCAGCACGGAGGGAGCTACGGCTGCAGCTACAGGCCCCGATCAGAGCCCTTCGTCTCCTCGCAGCCCAGCCACCCCGTGCAGCTGGTGGTAGCAGGTGAGGGGCCCAGCTCCACGTCCCCGCTCCCAGCCGGACCCTCAGAAAGTCGGCACCCAGATGGGATTCTCAGAGTCAGGCTCTGCCCAGAGCCCTAGGAACCCCGTGGACAGGGAGCGGGGACAGTGTCACTGGGGGGTTCCCCAGGCAGGGGGGAGCAGCAGCTCCTGGAGGTTCACAGCTGAGGGAGGGGGGATCCCTGCCCCCAGGGGGAGCTGCAGAGCCGGGGCCTTTCCCAGGGGATGCTCCCCCGGCTGCCCCCGCACTGGGGACTCACAGAGGAATCAGGGCCCAGGGGCTGCCCAGCCAGCTCCGTCCCCAGCCACAAACCCCCCTCCCCGGGACTGACAGTAACGATCGATGCTGAGTCACGGGCAGAGTTGGATTAAGGTTTCCTGGGGCCGTGGGCCAGAGCAAGGGGGAGTCTCTCCCCACCTTTTCACCTGCCCTCCCGCTCCTGTCCTGCCTCCTCGGCCTGCGGCCCTGCCCACAGCCCCACCCCTTTCTGCCCCCTCCGTGGTCCCGCCCCATTCCGTCCCCCCACTGCAGCCCCGCAACCAATTTACTACTTTCTGCCCCCCCCAAACTACGGCCCCAAGACCCGAGAACTCTGTCCCCCTACCCCGGCCCAGGGGTGCAGCAGGGAGTCAGAGTCCAGTGTGGGACAAGGGGAGAATCTCTTGAGTCACAGATTATGGGGCAGCTTCCCCCAGTGGTTGCCCAGGGGGAGGGATGGAGGCTGTTCTCAGGAGCAGTGACTCCCCCGCCGCAGACGGATTTGGGAGGGGAGTGAAGCCTCCTGCTCAGACACGAACCCGCCCCGCTAACAGGGCAGCTGGAGGCCCCCTCTGGGCGCAGCTGGGCCCATCAGTGGACATGGGGGTGGTGCCCTGGAGGTCTCTGTGAGGCTGCCAGGGACAGCCAGCATGGGAGGCGGGATACCAGGCTAGATGCGCCCGTTGGCCTGAGTCAGTGTGGCCATGAGGAAGGGGGTGAAATGCCTTAGAAATGACGGCCAGGCTGGATCAGACAGCGCCCCCAGTGCCGTGCTGGGGCAATGGGGCCAGCTCTGACCAATGGGGTGAACGCCCCCTACTGAGCCCCCCGCCCACTGCAGCCCAGTGCCCCCTAGCACTACAAATCCCCCAAATCTTGCTTGATCTGACCCCACTTGATACCCTGGGAGCCCCCAACATCCTCCCCATAGAATTTTCTCCTGGCTGTGCCCTGCGGTGTCCCAGCCCCTTGGGTGCTGCCTGGGGTGGGAGGGGCCGGGGGGGGAACAGACCAGCCCCTCCCAGCACTCACAGCCTGCTGCTGTTTCCCAGGAGAATCGGGACCTCTGGCACCGCCGTCTCTGACCAGCCAAATCATCGCCGGGGCGAGTGCGGCAGCCGCCGGCCTCCTCCTCCTCCTGGTGGCCTTCCTCTGCTTCCGAAAAACCCGAGCCAGTAAGTGCCCCCACCCAGCGAGGAAAGGGTTAAACCTGCCGCTAAGCAGGGCGGGATGGCATTACGGCTTGGATGGGGGACAGTGCCGGGAAAGCCACGGAGTGGGGTGGGGGCTCAGCAGGGGGTTCTATTGCATGGGTTATCCCTGTACACACACACACCTGTCCCACCCCAGAGGGGCTACATCTCAGCACAGACTGAGGGGTCCCCATATAACCAGTCCCCTTGCCCCACCCCAGAGGTGGCAGCATCTCAGCGCCGGGCGAGGGGTCCCTTTATTAAGAGCCACCGACTCCATGCCTGGTACATGGGGTGCCAGGGAAGCCGACCTATGGATCAGGTTTGTTATAGCGAGTCACTAAGGAGGGAGGATTAGGGACAGGAAAAGCCCCCCAAAGTTAATCTGCCCCGCCCCTGGCGCATGCTACAGTGTTGTCCTGCCCCCCACCCCTGCTGCCCTGTGCGGGGTGCGTGGCCGGGCTCTGGGACCGGAGGATCCCAATCTGCTGATGGGGGATTCTGGTTTGTGTCCCTCTGCAGGAAAAGGAGCTGCACCGAGACCCAGCAGGTAGGAACCCGGCTCCTCCCCCTCCCAATCGACCTGCCGGGGTCACAGGGCTCCTGGGTTCTCTCCTTCATCTGGGAGGGGAGTGGGGTCCAGTGGTTACAGCAGGGAGGTGTGGGTGTGTGTGTTGGGCTGTGACCAGGAGTCCTGGGTTCTAGGGAACTGGGTTCAGTGTGAGGCAGGATGGGGGGCTCTCTGGGTGTGTTGGGGAATCTCTCTGCGGTGGGGGGATATGACATTTACAAGGGGATTTTCTCTTTTAGCACCAGCCCTATGGGGGCATTAAAGGCATCGGCTAAGAAAGACCCCGTCTGTGAGTAACACACCCAAGGGGGTACCAGGGTGGGGCAGGGCCCCAGGGAGGGATGGGGCTTGTGTGGGCTCCACCCATATGGGGCAGAGTCTGATTTACAGCTGCTGCTGGGCGGGACTAAGGAGGGGGTCCCAGAGGTAGCTGGTGTCAGCTGAGAGTGTTGGACTGCGAGGAGCTCCCTGGGGCCACCCTCCTTTCCCGCTCTAGTTCCCCGTCCACTCCTGGCTCCCAGCCCCCTGCTCTAACCACTAGTCTAGACCCCACTCTCCTCCTGAGCCAGGGCGAGAACCCAGGCCTTCTGACTCCCAGCCCCCAGCCCCCGCTGTAACCCCCTCGACATCTTTGTGACTCAGTTTTCCTCTCTGTAACTCGGGGCTAATGACCCTGGCCCATGGTGTGGGGCGGGGAGCGGATGGCTCTGCCAGTCTTTGACCCCCCCGGGATGGATGTGGGGGGTTGGAGCTGGGTGTGGGGTCCTGCTCTGGGCCAGCCGGGGGTGCAGCTCAGCGAGTGTCTCTGTTCCGCAGACACCTCTATCAACGAGGGAAAAGAGCCACAGACCCTGGTAAGTGTCCCCTGTTCCCCCATGGGGCCTGACCCCCAACCATGGGCCCCAGCAGCCCCCTCACAGCCCCCCCCCCCCCCGCAAATACACCTTTCCTGGCACACTCAGTGGCGTGGGGTGGGGGGGTCAGGCTGGTAGGAGAGAATGTGTGTGTGTGTACCCTGTGCTCTGTGTGTGTGTTGGGGTGTTGGTAGATTCACACACACGCTCACACACACCCCAGTGACTCTCTCCCCTCCCTGCCCCAGGAGCCCGACCCCGGTGTCCAGGGACTCACCTACGCCGAGCTGGACGTCCAGGTGCTGCAGGCCAAGCGGGGTGTCAAAGTCAGATTCAGGACTCACATAATTTGTCAGACCACTCTGTTTATTAGCAAAACGCTTTGCTAATGCACCCAGGTGTGACCTTGAGCCTCAGAGAGGGGCTAACTTATTCATACAGCTAAGCCAAAGCCAATTTAACATAAGGGACAAAAGGAAGCAGAAACTGACAAATATACATACATATCTTATTTGCATACTAACATTTACCAATCTCCTAGCTCAGTAGGAGCTCTAAGTTAATTAGTTTGAGGACCCATTGTCTCACACTCCTTAATGTTTCTCTTCCTGACAACTATATTTCAACAAACCCTTCAGGTAGCATTTCTTTAATGAATTATAATTTCAATATAATTCATTCTACTTTCACAGGGGGAAAGCTGCCCCTGAGTCTGCCCAGCCCAGCCGCGATCAACATGCCCCGGGGGGCCCCGCAGTGAGAGCCCCCTGCAGCCATGGGGCACCTGGCCCCAGGGGGGGACAGACTCACCCCCCCTGCAACGCCAGTCCCAGAGAACTCTGCTTCGAAGAAGCTTCAGGGGAGACGCTGCCCTCCCCCCACTGCTGCCCTGTCCCATCGAGCTGCTGGCCCCCTGCCCCGTCCTGACCCACATGTAGGGTCAGTGTGGGGGGCTTAGCACCGGGAGGGGGAGAGGATGTGCCGAGGCTGTCTATGTTATTTTGCATCCTGTTAATCTCCAGCTTTGTAATAAACACAGAACCACAAACCAGCCCCCCTGTGCCCCTGCTGTGAATGTGTGTAACACCTGGGCGAGATGGGGTGGGGTGCGTGGGCTGGTTATAAAGGGACCCCTCGTCCAACGCAGGGACGCAGCCCCATCTGGGGTGGGGTGCTGGTTATACAGGGACCCCTCGCCTGGCGCTGGGTTTCAGCTCCTCTGGGGAAGGTCGTCCGTTGGGCAGGATGCCGGGGTTCACACCCTGACTTTGGGCGAAGCTGCAGAAGGGTCTGTGATGCTGTACAGAACTCCAGAATTTGCTAAGCAATAAAAAAGGCATAGTCAACCAGTTATTTTAGATATTTTAAGTTGACGTAAGACAAATTTTAAAATAAAATTTTAGAATAAAAGAAGGAAAACTATATTTTCAAATTATACAAATAGATGGTCTCAAATTACTTCGGCTACAAATAAGGTAACTTTGAATGGAAGTGTGACACAGCCATGTGCAATGTTGCACTCTAGGTGTGTACTACAAGGTCTGGATTCATCAACCTGTATCTTAGCACTCAGGTGGGCACTCTTTATTATCTTGGGGAAATGAGAAGCCCAAGCCCACAGATAGATAGATGCAGAATAAGGAAAATAGAAACTCCTTTTCCACCATGAATATTGATTGATAAAAATCTCCTTCCTTAGAAATTTTTAAGGTCAGGCTTGACAAAGCCCTGGCAAGGATGATTTAGTTGGGGATTGGTCGTGCTTTGAGCAGGGGGTTGGACTAGATGACCTCCTGAGGTCCCTTCCAACCCTGCACCCTCTGCTGACCCTCCCACCCCACTCCCTGCCACACGGCACCCCCTGCTGAGCCCCCCGCCCCACTCCTTTCAGCCTAGCGCCCCCTACTGAGCCCCCCGCTCCCCGCAGCCCAGGCCCCTTGGCCCTGCTTAGCTCCATCCCGCTCAAGCCCAGCCTGACCCACAGGCGAGGACTCCTCCCCGGACTCATAGCTCAAGCTGCAGAGGCCCTCGCTCCCCAGGTTCAATCCCTGGGATGGTCCTTCTCCCCCCACCCCGCCCGACTCCCAGCACGTACCAGTCTCCTCACTGGGGAGCTCCTGGGGGCAGACCGGGAAGAGCATCGTCTGCACCCCCCAGCCCTCCACCCTGACAACCCCCGGCATGGCCGCCAGCTGCTCCTTCGCCGAGGCCGTGCTGTCCAGGGGGAAGGGGTGGCTGTAGGCGGCACCGTAGGCCTGGCGGAAGCGGAAGAGGGAGATGCCCCCGGGGTGGCCCCGCAGGACCCACGCCACATTCTGCTCCAGCTCAGCCCGCTCGGCCATGAGAGGGTCCAGCTGGGGGCTGGCTGGGCGGGTGGGGCGGGGCAGCCGGCTGGGGGCCTGCGCAGGGCTATTCAGGGCTGCCCCCTGGTACGCTGCCAGACCCCGTGACTGGTTGGTGAAGATTAGCAGGGGCGGCTGCCGGGGGGCGGCCACAGGAAGGCGGGAGCTGGGGAAGTGGCTCAGCGAGACACCTCGGGGCAGCCAGGTGCTGGCTTGGTGGCCGGGGGCAGATCCGGCCGGTGGATGGTCCGGGGGTGCAGCCAGGTGGTGGCAGGTGTTCCAAGGCCTGGGAGCTGGAGGGAGGAGAGAGAGATGCCCGGTGAGATGCTGCCATCCCAGTTAGGATGCACGAGCCCCTCTAGGGTCGCCAGTCGCACTGAGCCGGACCCCTTTGCAATGCACCCGCTCCGCATGGGAGCTGTTGTAAGCCAGGGCAGATTTTGCACCGAGCCGAGGCTCCCTCTAGGGGCGCTTGGGCCCCATAGCACAGGCCTGGGTCTTTCAGCTTCATCACTCGAGACTTGCGCAAAGAATCGGGGCGGGGGTGGGAGAGGGGTCCAAGTTCACTCCCAACTTGGGTGGGGGCAGCGTTCAATTTCCCACCAGCCTCGATTCCCCAGGCACAGTGTTGCTCCCTGGGACCTGGCACCCGCATTCAAGGCAGAGATTCTCAGTGAGGGGGGTTTCGTGCGTCCCCTTTGCAGACAGCTCTGTACCAGGCCTGTTTAAATGATGCCCGTCGGTGATTCAGGGTACCCCCAGGCGCCCCATCATTGATTTCACCTGCCCCAAAGCAGAGGCAGGACCAGACGGTTTGCCTTGTTACAGCAAGTTGACACGCTCCACCCCAGAGACAGCGGCATTCTCAGGGCTGGACTGTGCCCTCCAGCCAGAGGGAATCAAAGCCAGAGCTGCAGTTAAGCTTTGCAATCTGCAGGCAAAAGTTATTCTGCCATTTTTGAGGGGGAGAGGGAGAGAATTTGCCCAAGGTAGATGGCAGAACTGGGACCAGAGCCTTGTTCTCATCACTAGACCCCCACTCCCCTCCCTGAGCCAGGGAGAGGTCCCAGGAGTCCTGACACAGATCTACCCTGAAAGTCACTGATGCACCTAGTAGTGTAGACAGCACCTGTAATGCTACCCCAACAAAGGGAAGGGCAAGGTGACACAGCCACCACATGCACTTCCCACTCCCCCCAGTAGGGGGCAGCCCGCCCACAACCCATGACCACACCTGCTTTAGGAGCCCCTGGGTGCTGCCGTTCGGGTGGCGCCTCCTTGTGGATCCGGGGGTGATGGCGGCGTCTCTTGGGGGGCTTGGTCTCCGGCAGCAGGTCGCAGGCTGCGTGCCGGCACCTGACCCACGGTTCCTTGCCCTCCTCGTCCAGGACCACCAGCTCCTTCAGGTCACCCAGCAGCTGGGGCAGCGAGCGGTAGCCGTGCCGGGGCAGATCCAGGCGCCGGCCATGGTGCTGGTGGAAGAGCCTCCCCAAATCCCGCAGGGGGATGCCCCCCGGGTGGCTCAAGAGCAGCCCCAGCACAGCCCCATTGAGGGTCAGCTGGAGCCGGGATCCAGCCGCCCCCCGGCAACAGCTGGAAGGAGAAACAGCTGTTGGGGGGCTCAAAGGGCACCAGATGGGAGGACTTTACCCTTCACTGGCCACCCGGGGGACTCTCTCATAGCAGAGGGGTGGGCCTGGACACAGCCAGGATACCAGGGGAGATGGGCCCCTGCTCCGAGTGGGAGAGAAGTTCCCTGCCCACGATGGGGCTGCAGGTCGGGACTAAAAGAAAACGAGGACTTGTGGCACCTTAGAGACTAAATTGGTTAATTTATGAACACGGCTGTTACTCTGATACCGGGCAGGACTAAGGCTCTCGTCAGCAGGGGGCAACTCGGGGTGGGGGCAGCCCCCCCTCTCCAGAGACACTAGGCCCCACTCCCCTCCCAGAGCAGGGGAACGGGACCCAGGCATCCTGGCTCCCAGACCCCCTGCTCTAACCACTAGCCCCCACTCCCCTCCCAGAGCCAGGGAGAGAACCCAGGAGTCCTGCTGGCTCCCTGCCCTCCCGTCCCAGAGCTGGGAAGAGAACCCAGGAGTCCTGGCTCCCAGCCCGCTGCCCCCTGCTCTAACCACTAGCCCCCAGCCCCCTCCCAGAGCCAGGGAGAGAACCCAGGAGTCCCAGCCCCCAGCCCCCTCCCCCCTCCTCTAACCGCTAGCCCCCACTCCCCTCCCAGAGCCAGGGAGAGAACCCAGGAGTCCTGGCTCCCAGCTCCCCTGCTCTAACCACTAAACCCCACTCCCCTCCCGGAGCCAGGGACAGAATCCAGGAGTCCTGGCTCCCAGCCCACCTGTTCTAACCCATTAGGCCCCAATACTCCACTGCTGCACTAGGGGGTGCTATGCTGCAGGGAGCAGGAGGAGGGCCTCAGTGGAGGGGCAGTCTCCCCTGGCCGTCACTGCTGGCCCTGTTACCCCAGTGCACTGCTTGGGGGGCGCTGTGCTGCAGGGAGTGGGGGCAGAGGTCACTAGGGGGCTCTCCCCTGGCCGTCAGTGCCGGCCCCAGTGCTAAGTAAAGTCCTGCAGAGAGAAATCCTACAAAACCCTGTGCAACAATTACAGCCGTGGCCATCTTCACATCCTCCCCGGTGTTCTCGGCTCCGATAGGCCTCTCAGTAGACAAGCGTCGCTAGCGGGATGGTTCCTGCTGGGGTTTCCCTTGGGTCTTCCCTCTTTGATATTGTAGCCCTGACTACACCCAACACATAAGAACGGCCACACTGGGTCAGACCAAAGGGCCATCTAGCCCAGTATCCTGTCTGCGACAGTGGCCAGTGCCAGGTGCCCCATTGGGAATGAACAGAACAGGGAATCAGAAAGTGATCCGTCCCCTGTCGTCCTCTCAGCAAACAGAGGCTCGGGACACCATCCCTGCCCATCCTGGCTAATAGCCATTGATGGACCTATCCTCATGAACTTATCTAGTTCTTTTTCGAACCCTGTTATAATCTTGGCTTTCACAACATCCTGTGGCAAGGAGTTCCACAGGCTGAGTGTGCATTGCCTGAAGAAATACTTCCTCTTGTTTGTTTTCAAACTGCTGACTATTCATTTCATTGGGTGACCCCTAGCTCTTGTATTATGAAAAGCAGTAACCAACACTTCCTGATTTACTTTCTCCACACCAGTCATGGTTTTACAGACCTCCATCATATCCCCCCGAGTTGTCTCTTTTCCAAGCTGAAAAGTTTTAATCTCTCCTCATACAGAAGCCGTTCCAGACCCCTCATCATTTTTGTTTCCCTTTTCTGAACCTTTTCCTACTCCAGTAGATGGGGCGACCACATCTGCACGCAGTATTCAAGGTGTGCACGTTCCATGGATTTTGTCACGGAGTGTGGGTCCCAGGTCACCACTCCCCCTCCCTGCTGCATCACAGATTTATATAGAGGCAACATGATATTTTATGTCTTATTATCTCTCCCTTTCTTAATGATGCCCAACCTTCTGCTGGCTTTTTTGACTGTCGCTGCACATTGAGTGGAAGTTTTCAGAAAACTCTCCACACTGACTCCCAGATCTCTCTCCTGTGTGGTAACAGCTAATTGAGGCCCCATCATGGTATATGTAGAGCTGGGATGATGCTTTCCAACGTGCATCACTTTGCATTGATCAACATTGAATTTCATCTGCCAGTTTGTTGCCCAGTCACCCACTTTCGGGAGATCCCTTTGTAGCTTTTGGCAGTCTGCCTGCGACTTAACTAACTTGAGTAGTTTTGTATCATCTGCAAATTTTGCCACCTCACCGTTTATGCATGAAAGTTTGTCACGGACTCACAGGCCCCTGCATGCTCTCTCGGCTCTGAAAGATCCCCGGGAAGAACTCCCCTCCATCTGACAGCCCTTCTTGGGGTTCACTCTCTGTTGGGGGCTAAGCCCTGGGTTCCACCGTCTCCTGGAACTGCACCTCTCAGAGCCTCCAGCCCGCCTGGCTCCCTTTGTGAGCCCCCTTGGGGGGTCCTCTTGCTCTGGCTACCTGGGGCCAGCCCCACCAGATGGAGCGATGCTCCCTGATCTCCAGCCTGCAGGGACTCTCAGCCGGTGTAAAACAGGAGGGTTTATTGTACGGCCGAACCCAGCCTCAGCAGTTCTCAGGGGCCTCGGGCATGGCCAGTCTGAGCACCGTCCAGCTGGGTCTGTCTCAGTCCAGGTGGGTCCAGACCCCTCTTTGTCCCCAGTCCAGAAGCAACTTCCTTCCAGCTGATCCCCCTATATCACCTTCCCCACAGCCCCTCCTCCGCCCTGCGTCTTCCTTCCGCACAAACAGATCACCGGGGCCCTCTCTCTTCCGTCCTTTGTCCTCCCACTGGCCAGAACTGCCTGGCTCCCAACACAGGCTGGGCCTCTGGGTCACCAGTTGCTAAGATCTGTCATGTCCAGGCCATTGTCTGGGGTCCAGGCTGCTAGGTGAGATCACACCTGGCCCTCTGCACCGGCAAATCCTCACTCCCACCACCTCGTGACACACATGGCAGCGCACAGGGGAAACTGAGGCACACACAGTACTCATGCACAACACGAAGAAAATCCCCTGCTTCGTCACAAGGTGTCAGCCTGCTTTCCCTTAGCTGCACTTTCACACCCCATGATTATTGGTCTGCCCCGTTTTTCATAGGTTGTTTGTAGTTCCTTTTCGTCTCACGTGCAGCTACGCATGGCAGGTACCCTGCGGTCAGGACAGACATTTAAAGATGTTACAATCGGGCGGCAGTTGGTTTTGGACAATATCGTGTGTCTATTGCAATCCATTTTCCCATAACCTCACCTGTTGGCACAGCTTATGCAGTAACCTTTGGTCTTAGCAGTTATTGCTAGGTCACGCAATCATCTTAAGCCTCTGGCCTAGTCTGGCGAAGCTAAAATCGTACAGATCTCAGCCTGTAGGCCTTGCTATTAACCGTGCTTTACTAATACCTAATACACACTCCTCACGCCTTCTTATCTATCCTATACTGCGCTAATCCTGCAACCCCAGTCTAAGGAGCATCCGTTGATTGTATAGGAAATAACAAATCCATTGGCCGTACCATCACATAATACGCTGAGAAACGGAGGATAAAATGAAGGCTCCACTGTTGCGGTTCAGTGATGAGACAGAACACAGCTTTATGCAAGCAAACAGGCTGGTCAGCGGAGATGGGCTGTTCTGCCCCCCCCGCCTTCCACCTTCTCCTTTTATTATATTTCTCCCCCTAAGCATTACACACTGCTACACAAAGGAATGTATGACGTTGATTCATATGCTTAGTTACCATCCTCTATCTACTACAATCCTGGTTCTCAGGCCTTGAGCCCAGGCTAAAGAAACCTCCCACAGTTGCTGTCCAAACAATCAAGTTCTCAGGGTTCATATCTAGCCCTTGTCCTTGGATAGAGCAATGTGTGCATTGCTCCTAGGAAACAGTCAGGGTGTGCCCCGCCTGCTTCCAGGTGGAATAGCTAGACATTAACCCTTCATCTCCCCTTTTTTTGTTTATTGATATTTGGCCATCTCATGGTAGCCGCCAATTTGTTTTATCATGCTATTTAACTCCCAGACAGACAAGGACATAACCTGGGGAGCTTTCCAGGGCAAAAATTTTACAAAGTCTTAACAAGGAAGGAATACATTGTACACAGCAGCAGCAAAAAATAAGCCCAATAATTACAAACACAGAATAACCAAAAGCTTAACATCTGCAATATAATCATCTAAAAGAGGTACACTTCTTTTACTACAATTGTGACCAGCAAAAGGCAATATAAGTGTCATTCTACTAAGACAGCAAAGGGTGCCATCACTTAAATTTGCAGGAATATTATTAAAGGTGCATGAACCACAAGTAAAAACCCATCCTGATGGTAGGATGATATGGCCATAATTGTATGAAACATTAACAGCATGGGAACAATTTAAAAGGGGTTGAGAAATTTTTTGACAGCCCAAGGGCACCTTTGCACTAGTGCAGTTAACTACACGCGCACAGGTGACATTGTGAGCCCCGGCCGGGTGCGGTGTGTGGAGGGATATAGCCGTGCGAGGCAGAGTATAGTTGGCCGGGCCCCAATTAGCCATGCTAGAGTACTGGGAGAAAAGATTAGCATAAGCAGAGAACAGTGTCTTATTCTCCTTCGGGCTTGTAACGGGGGAAGCGCTTCCGAGCCAACCCCTACAGGAAATAGCAGGCACAAAAGGCACACAATCATCGCAGAATTAGCAGTGATTTGGGCGAGAATCGCCACAAACAAAGTCTTAGGAGTTTCTGGCTGCTGATCTGCTGCCAGTTTTCGTTGAGCCGTGGCGACCAATGCTTTTACTGCTCCCCATGTCACGGGCTGGCTTGGGACGCTACGCCTCCTCCGTTTCCGTCCCGCCGTTGTCGACTCGGTGGGCAACGCGGTCTCCTCCAAGGTCAGCTGAAACTCTGGTATGGGATTCGACAGCCCCTGGTGCCATGCCATGTTGTTTAAGTGCCGGTCGCACGCACCGGGCTGGAACCCACAACGGTCCTGCAGGGAGAGACACAGCAGCATATCCCCGACCCCAAGTGATTAGAGGTGCTGGGCCCAGCCACTGTGGATCGGGCAGCTGACGGTAAAAGACACGCGGTCTTTCCAGTACCTCAGATTTGTGAAAATGCCGATCCGCAGGAGTCTGCTGATCTGCATTCAGTGTTAAATTATTTAAAGTGTAACCCTTCTGCCCGTCAGAGTTGGCAGCAACAAGGGCCGGGTTCAATATCTAGGGGTTCCATTCCAATAACACAATGCAAACCGGCTCGAGCCCCCACCCAGTGACCTGGGACAAATATATACCACCCCCGCTGGGCGCCTCCAAGAGGCGATACTTCCCCTCTCGCAAGCACATAGTCTGAGTGTAGCAAAAGCCTTTTAATAACAGAGAGAAACAATGTGGCATTATGTTGGGGAAACACCCCCAACAGGATTCATAACACAACCCATGAGCAAAAACCCACCCCAAGCAAATTGGGGCGTGTCCTTTCCCTTTGGTTCTTGAGTCCAGCAATCCAAAATCACCCAAAGTCCCAAAAGTCCAATGCCCCAAAAGTCTCTGTCCCTGGTCAGGGCAGCCCCAGAGTTCGAAAGTTTATCGGCGGAGCTTTACCTCCCAATCTGGGTGGAAATGGGACAGGGGTAAGAGGCACCTTACGTGATCTGAAGCTGACCGCCCCATAGCTCCATAGCGGCGCTCCGCTCCGCCAGCCGCCCCACGAACTCCTTCGCTCAGCTGCGCTCCGCCAGCCGCCCCACGAACTCCTTCACTCAGCTGCGCTCCACTCCGCCAGCCGCCCCACGAACTCCTTCACTCAGCTCCACGGCCCACAAGCAGCTCCTGCCATCCACACACTGCTCCGCGTCGAACTGCTTCACCAGCCGTCCCGCAAATTGCTCCACAATATATCTTCAGGCTCCCCCACTACTTAACACAACACTCAGTGATTTCAGCTCTTAGGTGAATTCAGCTTATAGTAGGGGAGCCCCAGTGCTGGTGCACTGTCAGCCCAAAGTGAGCTCAGCAGCCTATAACTAGACTTCTAATGAAATCAAAATTAGCTCTGATATTCCACAGTGGAGAGAGGAGGAAGTGCAATCAGCATGTAAGGCCCTCACCAAGGGGCCCATGCCACCAAGTATTAATACTTGTCCCCAGCCTCTCTCCATTCACACAGTTTTGGAACCCATGACCCTTGCCTAGCGAGTGCTACTTAGTTGATAGTGAATCCCTCCATCATAACAAAAGGCCACGTACAGTTCCAAGCACAGTTCCCATAATCAGGGTAATAGCAATTTATTCTTCCTGCCCCAATAACAGAGACACTGGGGATCCCACAGCAGCCAAAGTGACCATTTGGGCAGCTATGGTCTCATTCTAGGCGTGGTGGGTGTGCCTATGCAAATGAGATCGGCCCCTGAAGTTCTTTTCCACAACTTGCCACACCTCACCACCAGATGTCAGGGTGGAGCTCATCCTGACACTGCTTACATCCTCCCCCCAGCCGAGACTTTGTCGTCCCGACAAATCACACTCCCTTTATACCAACTCATTGGTTTCCTCCAAAGGGCCTCAGGAAGCCCACTTTAGCTTCCACAAGCCTGTGTGCTAAATGTATTGGCTCCTCACTAGTCACCCCAGGTGCATCATAAGTTAACCGTTTCACTGGTCTTATCACCCTGTCTCGTCTATTGAGAATCTCTGTTGCCGAAGTAAGGGGAACATCCTCTTGAGTGACGGATGGAGAGGCTTCCCTGGAGGGTCCCTCGGCTACTGGCGTAGGCCCCTGCACTCCTAGTTCTAACGCTGGAGGGTCCAAGGTGCCCAGGACATCCTCTACCTGTCTGTCCCCATTGTCCAATAACCTGTGTTTGTCATCACAGGGGGGTCTCATCAGCAGCACCGGGGTATCAGAAAGGGGCCTAAATAGTTCCGCCAATGGGTTTAGGGCGGAAAAGGGAGAACTCTCGTTTGGTTCAGCTGATCGAGACTGAAATCTTGTCTCCATCCCAGGATACACCAGGGTTGTGTCTTCCTCCTCAGACTCACTCTCAGATGTGCAGAATAGGGGTAAGTTAGCTGCAGGGGGCCCACTGTCTGTGTTGGATGGCGGCTTTGGTCTAGCACCTCTGTTCTGCCCGGCGGCCCTGCCGTGGCCCATCTCACAAGGGGTGCTTACCAATTCCCCCACAGGGAGCAAAAGGTTTCTATGCACCGTCTTTATTTGCCCTGGACCGTCTTCAGGTTTGATCTTGTAGACCGGCAGATCTCCCAGCTTTTCCATCACCAGGTAAGGTATTGCCTTCCCTCTGTCAGCTATCTTGTGTTTGCCAGCAATACCCAAATTTCGCAGCAGGACTCTGTCCCCCGGCTGGAGCTCCTGCGAACGCACTCTAGCATCATATCGATGTTTGTTGCGGTCTGCGTTCTTCCGAGCCGCAGCGGTAGCTAAGCGATAAGCATCCCGCAGCTTTTCTCTTAGTCGGGATACATATTGCTGATGAGTTTCATAGCTATCTCCATCCTCTGATACACCAAAGCACAAGTCTATGGGTAATCTTGGTTCTCGCCCAAACATCAAGAGATATGGGGTGACTCCCGTAGCATCGTTCTTTGTGGCATTGTAGGCATGCACCAGAAATGCGACATGCTGGCTCCAGGTTGCCTTCTGCTCTGGTCGCAAAGTTCCCAACATATCTAATAGGGTTCGATTGAACCTCTCTGGCTGAGGATCACCTTGGGGGTGATAAGGCGTTGTCCTAGACTTTTTAATTCCTGCTATCTTCAGCACCTCCTTCAGAAGGTGACTCTCAAAATCCCGCCCCTGATCAGAGTGTATCCGAGCCGGGAATCCATAGACTGAGAAATATTTGTCCCACAATACTCGAGCAACGGTGGTGGCCCTCTGATCACGTGTGGGATATGCTTGTGCATACCGTGTAAAATGGTCAGTCAC
The DNA here is from genome assembly GCF_965140285.1 of Lepidochelys kempii. Classification (NCBI taxonomy): domain Eukaryota; kingdom Metazoa; phylum Chordata; order Testudines; family Cheloniidae; genus Lepidochelys; species Lepidochelys kempii. The sequence continues at coordinate 14,843,566 of NC_136402.1, forward strand.
TACTAGAATGTTTCCAACATTCCTCTTGTCTACCTCTACAGACAAGAAATCAATGCATACCAACTCCAAAGGTTTGTTGCTGGTGATGTTCTTGAGATATGCAGCCCTCGTGGGCAGAGTTTTCCTTTGAACACATCGAGCGCAAGTCTCACATTTCCTGCGAACATCTTCAGCCATTCGGGGCCAATAGAACCTACTACGAATAAGTTCCAGGGTCCTCTCCATCCCTAAATGCCCAAAGTCATCATGCAGGGCCCTCATGGCCAGGGCTCTGTACTTTTTTGGCAGTACTAGTTGTGCTCGTTGTTTTTGTAAAGGGTCAGTGGTCATTCGGTGTAGCACTCCCTGAATCAGTTTTAGTTTGGTCCATTCTCTCAATAGTAGTTTACCCTCCGGGTTAGGTGGGACAACCGCAGTTGGGCTTCGCCCCTCCCTTTTGGCAAGTAGTGTATCACGAATGTCAATATCTTGCCGCTGGGCTTCTTGCCAGTCAGCCGCATTGAGCATGGGCAAAGGAGATTGGTCTAATGCAATATAGTTCACCGAAGCAGAAGGCATGCATTCAGGGGGCAGGCCCAAAGCTTCTGCAACACATCCCTGAAAGTCTTCACGGGCCTCTGGCTCTCGGCGACTCACACTGCAAATAGCTCTCACTCCATCTGTGGGTATCACAGCAACTTCTGGAGCCTGCGGACGCCTGGACAATGCATCTGCATCTACATTGCTTCTCCCTGATCGGTACTGAATGCTGAACTCATAGCTAGCCAAGGCGGCCACCCATCTCTGCCCTGTAGCATCCAGCTTAGCACTTGTTAACACATAAGTCAGTGGATTGTTATCTGTCCACACCTGGAACTGAGCACCATACAAGTAGTCTCGAAATTTCTCAGTGATGGCCCATTTCAAGGCCAAAAACTCCAGCTTGTGGGTGGGATAGCGAGTTTCACTATCAGACAATCCTCGGCTGGCAAAGGCTACAGGTTTACATTTGCCTTCCACTTCCTGGTACAGGACTGCTCCCAGACCCTCCAAACTGGCATCAGTATGCAGGATAAATGGTTTGCTTGGGTCAGCAAAAACTAGGACTGGAGCATGAGTTAGGCAAGTAATGATTTCTTGAAAAGCCCTTTCACATCTCTCATCCCACCGTGGCCCAAATGGTGCAAAGGGGCCATTGTGTCTCTGCACAGGAGGCTTTGGGGACCTCCCCTTATTCTTGGACTTAGATTTGTTCTTGCTGAACTGATGTCCCCTGGTAAGATCATTCAGAGGCTTTACAATCGTAGCATAGTTTTTCACAAATCTGCGGTAGTAGCCACTAAATCCAAGGAAGGTCTTGAGTTCTCTGTAGTTACTTGGACGTGGCCATGTAGTGAGTGCTTCTATTTTATCAGGATCAGTACTCACACCTTCTTGGGACACAATGTGACCCACATACTTCACTGAGGTTCTGCAGAACTGGCATTTGTCAATTGAAAGCTTCAGACCATAATCCTCCAACCTATCAAGCACTTTAAGAAGTCTTTCTTCATGCTCCTCTAAGGTTCTTCCAAACACAATCAGGTCATCCAAATAAACTAACACTTGCAGTAAATTCATGTCTCCCACAACTTTCTCCATGAGACGTTGAAAGGTGGCAGGTGCTCCAGAAATCCCTTGGGGCATGCGTTCGAACTGATAAAACCCTAATGGGCAGATGAAGGCTGTCTTCTCCTTATCTTTTTCTCCCAGAGGGATCTGGTAGTATCCACTTCGAAGATCCAACACAGAGAACCACTGGCTTCCCAGCAAACAGTCTAAGGCGTCTTGCACTCGAGGCATAGTGTACTGGTCGACCACAGTACGGCTGTTTAGGGTGCGGTAGTCAATACACATCCGGATTTTCCCATTCTTTTTGCGGACTACCACAATGGGTGAGGCGTATGGGCTGCGGGACTCTGTAATGATGCCATTCGCAGCCAGCTCCTGAAGATGATGTCGCACATCTTCCATCTCAGAGAGAGCAATCTTCCTAGATCTCTCCCTGAAAGGTCGAGAGTCATGTAGTCTGATATTGTGCTCTACTCCTTTTGCACATCCCACATCCCACTCATGCAGTGAGAACACCTTGGATCTTTCACAAAGTTTCTTCCTCAGGCGATCTTTCCAGTCCTCGGACACTGGTGAATCTCCAAAGTCAAACTTTGCTGGGTCTATTGCCGAAACTGGAGTTTCATACTGGGGTTTTACAATCGACTCAGGCTCAAAGAGGTCTGCTATCTTTTGTCCTTGCTTCACAAAAATATCACGACTCGTTTCATTAGCAATCAATATAGTCACCCTTTCCTGGGCTTCAGCAGGTAGGGTTATGACTCCACTGGGGACCAGCACTCCTTCAGGGAGCTCTCCTCCCATCGGCTGCTCTATCATTGCTAACGTCCCTTTACTGCCTTTCAGACAGGTACTCATGACAAGCACTTCTTGCTCCGTCCTTGCAGGCACTACTAAGGGGGTTGTGCCCGCGTACTTCAGTGCCCCAAGCGGTAGCTCAGATGTGTCCCTTTTAGCGCTCTCAATTTTCCTATAGGCTTCAGCACAAAGCGTATGGATCATCAGGGTATTCAGGTACTGGTCCCCAGCCCGCCTTCTGCAGTAATCCGCGAGTACCTTGAAGAGACTGGAGTTGGTCCCTATCAGCACAGACACATCAGAAGTCCCTTTAGGGTCAGGGCATATTAAGGCAGCTGTGTCTACCTCTTCTCTTACCCCAGCAACCTCCTCTGGGAATTCCAGGTGCACTATGACATACCCTTGATAGGGGTATTCATCCATGCTGAGGCCACATAGGCCAAGGCCAGTCAGTGGCTGTATAGGCAGGTGCCTAAGCATCTGTTGGTAGAATGACTGAAATATAATAGTCACTTGAGATCCAGTGTCAAGCACTGCTTTACACTCCACCCCTTCGATCCTCACCATGACCTCTGCTCGAGGCCCTATCAGTCCTGCAGGGATCCCAGCTGGACAGTCTTTTCTGGGGGAATCTTCAAATCCTGCAGACCTGGGGGGTCCCCGTCCCCAGACCCTCTGGCAGCTACCGGATCTCTCCCAACTGATCCTCAGCTTTCCATACACTAAGGAGGGGTTTTCTTCATTACGGCACTTGGCAGCACTGTGTCCATCCTGACCACATCGGTAGCAGAAGAATTGACCTTTCCCCCTTCGCCTGGGGGGGATGGTGGCTCTAAGTGCGGGCTTCTCAATCGCCACAGTTTGAGGCTTCTTATTCCTAGAAGTCTTAACTCGGTCAACGGTACTTTGCAGCTCAGCTATCCGTTCCGTCAGGACCTGCATTTGTTGGGCAAGTTCCTCTCTGGTGCTCACCATCAGTACACTGGCCATTTGCAGTGGTGTTGTGCTGGCTGGCTCCGATGTTTGGGCTTCCCAAAACTCACTGGCAGCCTGCCTTTCTTCCTCCTCTCGGACCTCTTTTATCAGCTGGGAGTAACTTGGGGGATGTTCCCGTCGTTCTCTTAGCCGGAGATGAAGTAGAATCGGGTTCTGATACTGAGTTCCTCTTACAATTTGAGCCAGTCTGGTCTGATCCATCTGCTCAGCAGTCACTGCTCCCCTCATGACAGCTCTCTGAAGCAGTCTCTCCAGTCTCTGTATGTAGGCTGAAGCCTTCTCGCCCTTTTGTTGTCGGGAATTAAGGAACTTACAGTAGCTGTCTTCAGGGCCCTCTACGCTCCCAAAGTTGTGTTCAAGGGCCTCTAGGCAGTCCTTCACACTGACCCCAGGGTCAATGAGCTTCAGGGTGCGAATCACATCTAATGCTGGGCCGCCAAGGCTCTCTATAAGGCATCTTCGCTTTTCTGCATCTGGTACGGCCCACTCTTGCAGCATTTCAGTGGTATGCTCTAACCAGGGTTCAAACTCCTCCTCCCCAGCAAATAATCTTAACTTACGACAAGAGTCTGACTCAGCATGGGGCAGCGCAACCTTTTCCAATATTTGCCCCAGAGCTTTTGTCCAATCATCAGCCGAGGCTGCAGCCTCCGAGCTAGAAGCTGCTGAGCCAGGGCCCAACAAACCTGACATATTAGCCATTATACAAACAGTAATTTCCTCAAAATATAAGCACAAACAAAAAAATATATAAATTGTTTCCCAATGTAGTGGATCACTCAACAGGTGCTTGCGAGGGGTACTGACCCAGGCGATCCCGGACGAGCCCCCAAAAATGTAACCCTTCTGCCCATCAGAGTTGGCAGCAACAAGGGCCGGGTTCAATATCTAGGGGTTCCATTCCAATAACACAATGCAAACCGGCTCGAGCCCCCACCCAGTGACCTGGGACAAATATATACCACCCCCGCTGGGCGCCTCCAAGAGGCGATACTTCCCCTCTCGCAAGCACATAGTCTGAGTGTAGCAAAAGCCTTTTAATAACAGAGAGAAACAATGTGGCATTATGTTGGGGAAACACCCCCAACAGGATTCATAACACAACCCATGAGCAAAAACCCACCCCAAGCAAATTGGGGCGTGTCCTTTCCCTTTGGTTCTTGAGTCCAGCAATCCAAAATCACCCAAAGTCCCAAAAGTCCAATGCCCCAAAAGTCTCTGTCCCTGGTCAGGGCAGCCCCAGAGTTCGAAAGTTTATCGGCGGAGCTTTACCTCCCAATCTGGGTGGAAATGGGACAGGGGTAAGAGGCACCTTACGTGATCTGAAGCTGACCGCCCCATAGCTCCATAGCGGCGCTCCGCTCCGCCAGCCGCCCCACGAACTCCTTCGCTCAGCTGCGCTCCGCCAGCCGCCCCACGAACTCCTTCACTCAGCTGCGCTCCGCTCCGCCAGCCGCCCCACGAACTCCTTCACTCAGCTCCACGGCCCACAAGCAGCTCCTGCCATCCACACACTGCTCCGCGTCGAACTGCTTCACCAGCCGTCCCGCAAATTGCTCCACAATATATCTTCAGGCTCCCCCACTACTTAACACAACACTCAGTGATTTCAGCTCTTAGGTGAATTCAGCTTATAGTAGGGGAGCCCCAGTGCTGGTGCACTGTCAGCCCAAAGTGAGCTCAGCAGCCTATAACTAGACTTCTAATGAAATCAAAATTAGCTCTGATATTCCACAGTGGAGAGAGGAGGAAGTGCAATCAGCATGTAAGGCCCTCACCAAGGGGCCCATGCCACCAAGTATTAATACTTGTCCCCAGCCTCTCTCCATTCACACAGTTTTGGAACCCATGACCCTTGCCTAGCGAGTGCTACTTAGTTGATGGTGAATCCCTCCATCATAACAAAAGGCCACGTACAGTTCCAAGCACAGTTCCCATAATCAGGGTAATAGCAATTTATTCTTCCTGCCCCAATAACAGAGACACTGGGGATCCCACAGCAGCCAAAGTGACCATTTGGGCAGCTATGGTCTCATTCTAGGCGTGGTGGGTGTGCCTATGCAAATGAGATCGGCCCCTGAAGTTCTTTTCCACAACTTGCCACACCTCACCACCAGATGTCAGGGTGGAGCTCATCCTGACACTGCTTACAAAAGTAAACAAGAGGATATGCATTTGTTGTAGAATGTCTCCTAAGGTTCGGAGACGCAGCTCCCCTTGTTTTAATTGTTTATCTAGCACGGTTTTGAGTGTGCGATTGGCACGTTCAACAATGGCTTGGCCCGTGGAATTATAAGGGATTCCGTGTTTAAGACGGACGTCCCAGCGGGCACAAAAGGTGGAGAGGGCTGCAGAGCAGTAGGCTGGGGCATTACCTGTTTTAATTTGGCAAGGGCGACCCATAACAGAAAAGCAGGCCAGCAAATGGTGAATAACTTTGTTAGTGGCTTCCCCACGTTGTGGGGTTGCCCAAAGGAAGCCTGAATAAGTATCAACGGAAACATGTAAAAATGAATAGGGGCGGAATTGTGGCACATGAGTAACATCCATTTGCCACAGCTGATTTGCTGCGGTACCTCGGGGGTTAACGGCATAAGAGAAAGTAGGAGCAGCAGCAGCACAGTGGGGGCAGGAACGAACAATGGAACGGGCATGATCAGCAGGAATGTGAAACTGCCCGGCCAAAACAGAGGCAGACTGATGAAAAAAGGCATGGCTTTCAATGGGGTCAGAAAAAAGGGAATTTACCTGACCACGCAACGCGCGATCGGCGCGTGCATTGCCCTCAGTGAGTGGCCCAGGCAGAGGGGTATGACTGCGAATATGAGCAACAAAGTAAGGGAAATGACGAGTGGCAAGAAGATGCTGCAAAGACAAAAACAGGTGAAGGAGGTCTGCATCAACCTGAGGGGTAATAAGGGCAAGGGGTAAATGATCAATTACCTGATAAACATAATGGGTATCCACAATTAAATCAAAGGGACAATCAGCAAAAGGTTGAAAGGCCAAAATAACAGCAGCTAATTCTGAGGGCAAAGGGGGATGGTAAAAAAACAATCTTTTAAATCTAACACACAAAGTTGATCGGTTTGAGGAATTAAATTTGGATTTGGTAAGCCAAATTGCAAGGGGCCCATAGGTTGGATGCGTTTATTTATTTTTCTCAAATCATGTAACAGCCGCCAAGCACCCGATTTTTTCTTAATAACGAACACCGGGGTGTTCCAGGGACTGGTGGAGCTCTCCAATCGCTGTGCTTGCAAATGCTGCTGCACAAGCGAATGAAGTGCTTTTAGCTTTCCTAGAGGGAGGGGCCACTGGTCAATCCATACGGGCTCTAAGGATTGCCATACCAAGGGTAATGCGGAGGGCACGGTGGGTGAGGGAGGGTTTTGGGCCATCAGATGTTAATATCGAGGGTGGTGTCTAACTTTGTAAGTAAATCACGGCCCCAAATATTGAGGTGGACAGGGAGCACAAAAGGGCGGATTGTAGCAAGGGTACGGCCTCCCGGTTTAGAGACCGTGACCCAAGACAAATTTTGGCGCCCGGGTTTACTACCCCCGATCCCCCACAATTCTTTAGAAGGAACCGTAGGCCAACTAACCGGCCACTCCAGATCACGAATCACCGTAACGTCAGCTCCAGTGTCCACCAGCCCTGTAAAAGGAACATCATTTAAGAGAAGTGTGAACTGAGGTTTCGAGGGGCGGACTGACATTGTCAGAGCAACAAGTGGAGAAGACGCACTGTGAGACGGCGAGTGAGACAACGTCAATCCAAAGCCGCCTCCGCCCCGAGTTCGATCCTCGGCAGCTGGCACCTGATAGGGGACTAAAATCAATTGTGCAATTGACTGTCCACGTGGGAGCGACTGTGGAAGATGAGTCCACACCTGAACCTTAATAATGCCAGTGTAATCAGCATCAATGACCCCTGGAATGACAAAAAAGCCCTGTTTCCCAGCATGTGAGCGAGGGAGAACAAGACCTACAAAGCCGGCAGGGAGAGGTCCCGTCACCTGTGTAGGTATGGCACAGACCTCCCCTGGCAGCCGAAAGTCAGTGTCCTCCTGCATGATCAAATCAAGCCCTGCACTTCCAGCAGTCGCCACCCTCATAGAGTCTAGGGATTTTAAGGCAGAGGAGCGGTTGTCTGAGTGGGAAACACCCCCGTTTGGCCCTGGGTTCGGGGGGGACCCGTCGCGCGGTTTCCCGACCCGCTACGACACTGATTAGCCCAGTGATAACCTTTCCCACACTTGGGGCACTTCTTTGAGGGTCGGGCTGGTGCCTTAGATGAGCGGCACTCCCGCTGAAAATGACCCTCCTTTCCACAGCGGTAACAGCGCTTCCCCTCCTTCCCAGTTTTTCTGAGGGCGGCAGCCAGAACTCCAGCCTTGTGGGCTTGTGTGCCAATGTTCTGGCACGCCCGCAGCATGTCTGAGAGCTCTAAAATACCAGAGGCTTGCGCTGCCTGGAGAGCACGGCGGCAATCCTCGTTTGCATTTTCAACTGCCAATTTTAACAGGAGCTCGTGAGCTGCCTCAGTGTTATCCACCTGTCGGAGGATAGCCTCATGCAATCTGTTGGTAAAATCCAAAAAGGACTCTGAGACACCCTGACGGATACTGACAAAGCTTTTGGTAGGCTTGCCTGAATCCGGGACCTTCTTGAAAGCATGCTGGGCACAGGTGGAAATAATGGGGAAGACGGCCTGAGGGAGTTGAGACTGCATCTCAATAGTAGCAAACGGGCCCTCCCCTGCCAAATGCTCATAAATGATACTTGTGGCACCTTAGAGACTAACCAATTTATTTGAGCATGAGCTTTCGTGAGCTACAGCTCACTTCATCAGATGTTTACCGTGGAAACTGCAGCAGACTTTATATACACACAGAAATCATGAAACAATACCTCCTCCCACCCCACTGTCCTGCTGGTAATAGCTTATCTAAAGTGATCAACAGGTGGGCCATTTCCAGCACAAATCCAGGTTTTCTCACCCTCCACCCCCCCACACAAATTCACTCTCCTGCTGGTGCTAGCCCATCCAAAGTGACAACTCTTTACATAATCAAGTCGGGCTATTTCCTGCATAGATCAAGGATAGCCCGACTTGATTATGTAAAGAGTTGTCACTTTGGATGGGCTAGCACCAGCAGGAGAGTGAATTTGTGTGGGGGGGTGGAGGGTGAGAAAACCTGGATTTGTGCTGGAAATGGCCCACCTGTTGATCACTTTAGATAAGCTATTACCAGCAGGACAGTGGGGTGGGAGGAGGTATTGTTTCATGATTTCTGTGTGTATATAAAGTCTGCTGCAGTTTCCACGGTAAACATCTGATGAAGTGAGCTGTAGCTCACGAAAGCTCATGCTCAAATAAATTGGTTAGTCTCTAAGGTGCCACAAGTACTCCTTTTCTTTTTGCGAATACAGACTAACACGGCTGTTCCTCTGAAACCTGTCATAAATGATACTGTGCTCTCTATGTACCTGAGCTTGGCGTTCTGCCATCTGCCGATACTCACTAATCCAAATAACATACTGACTGGGTGATAACATCATGCGCAGCAGCGTTTTCCAATCCTCAGGGATTAGGGAGTACCCAGTACCTATCCCTTCAATGAGACCACGCACAAAGGTGCTAGTCAGGCCAAATTCACGAATTGCTTTCTTTACCTCTCTAACCACCGAGTATGGCAGAGTGGTCCAGGTGCCCACGGGGTTGCCCTGGTCGTCATTCTGCCAGGTCACCGGGCAAACGGAGACCAGATCAGCCAGCTCCTCCGCTGTAAGATCTGATCGAGCTTTCGCTGCGTGAACCATTTGTTGCACCAGCGAAAGCTTCTGAGCAGATGCAGATGACCCTCCGGGGGGCCCCACGGGGGGAGGGTGATCACACACCGGCTCCGGTGGGGAAGGCCAGGGAGGCGGTGGTAATAGAGGCACTGGGGGCGAAGCAGGGGGAGGGATGGCTGCAGGAGCGGACGGGGGTGGCGGGATTGGCAGCCCCTCTGTTGGTGCTGGAAAGGGCCTTTCCGAGGCGACACGCTGTGTCGCATCGCCAGGAGGGGGGATGGCTGCAGGAGCGGACGGGCGTGGCGAGATCACCAGCCTCGCGAGGGAGGGTCTGTCCGAGGCGACACGCTGTACCACGTCGCGGCAGAGGTGCCAGGCATGTAAAGCCTGCATGGGCGCCCGAGGCTCTTTGTGCAATGTCTGGCCCAATCGCTCCCAGTCCGCTAGCTTAAGGCTTCCGGCTTCAGGGTACCACAGGCACTGGGCACGCACCTCCTGTAGCAGGAGAGTGAGTTCTCGAGCCGGGCAGTCATGCTGAGCCTTACGCAGCAAATACTGCAGCTCATTGCGGTGTTGCACTTGCAAAGCAGAGAGGGAGCTTCCCATACTTACCACAATGAAAAATACTCACCGGGATCCATGAAGCGGATGAGTGACGCGTCTGAAACCCTTGCCGGGCAAGGTGAGTGCTGAGGGCCCCACGTTTGGGCGCCAGTTGTGGCGGTTCAATGATGAGACAGAACACAGCTTTCTGCAAGCAAGCAGGCTGGTCAGCGGAGATGGGCTGTTCTGCCCCCCCCCCCCGCCTTCCACCTTCTCCTTTTATTATATTTCTCCCCCCTAAGCATTACACACTGCTACCGCAAAAAGATACACAAAGGAATGTATGACGTTGATTCATATACTTAGTTACCATCCTTTATCTACTACAATCCTGGTTCTCAGGCCTTGAGCCCAGGCTAAGAAAGCCTCCCACAGTTGCCGTCCAAACAATCAAGTTCTCATGGTTCATATCTAGCCCTTGTCCTTGGATAGAGCAATGTGTGCATTGCTTCTAGGAAACAGTCAGGGTGTGCCCTGCCTGCTTCCAGGTGGAATAGCTAAACATGAACTCTTCACAAAGCTGTGCATATCTTCCTCCACATTGAGGGAGGAGGCAAATTTCAATTAGCTTATGCAGTACAGTTCTCTGTGCAGTGCAAGACAATACAGTTTTGGGTTTGCACCCTGAGAGGGTGTGCACCTGAGCGCAGGTCAATTCCTCAGCTGAAAGCTTTCCCATGCAGGGCTGGTTTCAGTGTCTGTGTCTTTCTGCAGCTGGTGTGTCCCTACCTGTGTGTGTATGTGCTGGAGAAGGCTTGAGGGCCTGGCTCAGCAGGACAGGGTGAGGGATCCCAGGCTGGTGGAACGAGTGGGCTCTGTGGTACCCCAGTACATCAGGTGGCATCCCCAGAGTGGGGGACAACCTGTCACACCAATGTTGGAACCATTCACCGTTATTTACTCCTCGGGGAATTCAGTGCATCTGCGAATGCGCAGAATTAATCTGTCCCGCATAATCTTGATTTTTCCCGCAAAAAATATATTCTGGCTGAGAAGTGCTGCAGTTCTGCCTTTTGCCCCCCGCAGAGGCTGCTGTGGGGCCAGAGCAGCCAGCTGCAGCCAGGCGCTGCCAGCCCCTGGGGGAGTGGCTCTCACTGGGCAGAGAAGGGGAGTCTGCCTAAGGCCGCTGGTGCGGAGGGAGACTTTGAACGGGGGAACACGCACGCTGTGATCTGTGCGCAGGGCCGAGTCTCAAAGAGGCAGCAGAAGCAGCTGGAGCGAGAGAGAGAGAGAGGCGGAGGGACGACAGGCAGCTGTAGGAAGGGGCGTCGAGACGTTCCCCCGAATGGCCAGCAGGAGGCGCCAGCCGCGTGGAGCACCCCGTCACCGAACTGTTCCAAAGCCGACAGAGGTGCTGCACGTAGGGAAGAAAAATCAAGCGCAGCAGGGCAGGGTGGGGGCGAACGGGCCTGGCAGCAGCTCGGTGGAGACGGATCAGGGAGTTGGGGTGGATCATGCCCTCAGCATGAGGCAGCCATGCGATGCCGTTGCAAAACCAAAAGCAAAGGCAGCTTTAGGATGCATTAAGAGAGGGGCAGCGTGCGAATCACGGGCGGTGAAAGTCCCGCTCTGCGGGGCCCTGGGCAGGCCGGGAGTGCTGCGTCCAGCTCTGGTCACCGCTGTGCAGAAAGGATGTGGAGAAACTGGAAAAAGGATCCAGAGGCGAGCGACAACGATGATCAAAGGGCGGGAATGCAGCCATGTGAGCAAAGTCTGGAGGAACCGGGCATATTTAGTTTGGAAAAGAGGAGATTAAGTGGGGTTATGATCGTGGTCTTCAAATACTTGAAAGGCTGCCATAAAAAAGATTGAGGAAAACTTGTTCTCTTGTGGGGGGGCTGTGCCTGCGGGCGAGAGCTGCGTGGAGCCGCTTGTTTGCCTCCGCATAGGAGCTGGACCTGCTGCTGGCCGCTTCCGGGGGGGGCTGCGTGGTCAGCGGAGCCAGGAGAGGTTTCTCCTCCTCCTCCTGCCCATGCCTATGTTGCCTCTCCTTCTCCTGACGTTCCCGCTCCTTCTCCTCCTGCTCATGTTGACGTTGTTTCTCCTCATGTTGACGTTGTTTTTCATGATCCTCCAGCTCCCTCATTTTCATCTCCCTCTCCCATTCCAGCCGCATCTGCTCCACGGATGGGGAACTCTGCCGGGAGGATCCCCTGCTGGCTGCTGGGGTCAGGGTGCCCTCAGTATTCGCTGGGCTTCCCCCAACCCCTTCTCCAGGCCTAGGTAGGAAGGGTCTCGGGATGTCCTCGGCAGCAGTCTGACCCCTTCCAGCCCAGTCAGGCCCCAGGGCCCACGCTGCGTCCGCCAGGCGGCTTCCCTCAGGGACAGGGATCGGGTCATCCAAGCGATCCCTCTCCTCCAACTGGGCAATCAGCTGTTCCTTGGTGCACCTCCCAATGCGCAGCCCCCTCTGCCTGCACAGCTCCACCAGGTCGCTCTTAAGGCGTTTAGCGTACATCTCCCTGCTGGCCACTCGCAGGCCGGGCAGCTTTCTACAGTTTCCAGGAAAAACCCCTCGTGTGCCAGTCCTTCTTGAGGTCACCACCTCTTTGCTAGGGTCGAACTGCAGACTCCTCCGCCCCTGGGACCGCTCGCTGCAATCCCCCGGGGGACCCTGTTACTGCAAAAGTCCTTCTCTCTGGTCACACACTCCCAGAGGTTAACCGCCCCCTGAAACCGTCTCTCTCTGAATCCTCAGCAGAGCTGGTGCCCGTCAATCCCCCTTTGTTTTACTGCTCCCCAGTCACTTACTGCAGGAAGCGCCGTTCATGGGGTGCAGTACATCCCACCGCTGACACCAGTTGTCACGGAGTGTGGGGGGAATCCAGGCCCTGCACCCCTCTTCCACTGAGACTCTCAGCCAGCCAGTAAAACAGAAGGTTTATTGGACCACAGGAAAACAGTCTCAAACAGAGGTTGTGGGTGCAACCAGGACCCCTCAGTCAAGTCCTTCTGGGGGAGCAGGGAGCTCAGACCCCAGCCCGGGGGTTCCCCGTGTTCCTCCACCCAGCCCCAAGCTGAAACTAAACCCCCCCCAGCAGGCTCCCTCCTGCGACCTCTGTCCACATTCCTGGGCAGAGGTGTCACCTCCCCCTCCCCCTCCTGGCTCAGGTGACAGGCTCTCAGGTCTCCCATCCCCAGGGCACATTCCCAGGTCAACACTCCCCCTCCCTGCTGGGTCACAACTTCACACCAGGCATCCCCAAGACTCCTGTCCCCGACCAGATGAGGGTCTTCACGATCAGGTTCGCTATCCGGGGATCGGAGACTGACGGGATTGGAGCTGAGTCCGAAAGAGCAAGAGGACTGTGAGAGATAGCGAGAGTCCAAGAAAGAGCTGCCTGACTAATCTAATTGCCTTCTATGACAAGATAACTGGCTCTGTGGATGAGGGGAAAGCGGTGAACGTGTTGTTACTTGACTTTAGCAAAGCTTTTGACACAGTCTCCCACAGTATTCTTGCCAGCAAGTTAAAGAAGTATGGGCTGGATGAATGGACTCTAAGGTGGATAGAAAGTTGGCTAGATTGTCGGGCTCAACGGGTAGTGATCAATGGCTCCATGTCTAGTTGGCAGCCGGTATGAAGCGGAGTGCCCCAAGGGTCGGTCCTGGGGCCGGTTTTGTTCAATATCTTCATTAATGATCTGGAGGATGGTGTGGATTGCACCCTCAGCAAGTTTGCAGATGACACTAAACTGGGAGGAGAGGTAGATATGCTGGAGGGTAGGGATAGGATACAGAGGGCCCTAGACAAATTAAAGGATTGGGCCAAAAGAAATCTGATGAGGTTCAACAAGGACAAGTGCAGAGTCCTGCATTTAGGAGGGAAGAATCCCATGCACCGCTACAGACTAGGGGCCGAATGGCTCGGCAGCAGTTCTGCAGAAAAGGACCTAGGGGTTACAGTGGACAAGAAGTTGGATATGAGTCAACAGTGTGCCCTTGTTGCCAAGAAGGCCAATGGCATTTTGGGATGTATATGTAGGGGCATTGCCAGCAGATCGAGGGATGTGATCGTTCCCCTCTACTCGATATTGGTGAGGCCTCATCTGGAGTACTGTGTCCAGTTTTGAGCCCCACACTACAAGAAGGATGTGGCAAAATTGGAAAACGTCCAGCAGAGGGCAACAAAAATGATTAGGGGACTGGAACACACGATTTATGAGGAGAGGCTGAGGGAACTGGGATTGTTTAGTCTGCAGAAGAGAAGAATGAGGGGGGATTTGATAGCTGCTTTCAACTACCTGAAAGGGGGTTCCAAAGAGGGTGGCTCTAGACTGTTCTCAGTGGAAGCAGATGACAGAACAAGGAGTAATGGGCTCAAGTTGCAGTGGGGGAGATGTAGGTTGGATATTAAGAAAAACTTTTTCACGAGGAGGGTGGTGAAACACTGGAATGCGTTACCTATGGGGTTGGTGGAATCTCCTTCCCTTGAAGTTTTTAAGGTCAGGCTTGACAAAGCCCTGGCTGGGATGATTTAGTCGGGGATCGGTCCTGCTTTGAGCAGAGGGTTGGACTAGATGACCTCCTGAGGTCCCTTCCAACCCTGATATTCTATGATTCTATCATATACTGTATAGGCTTTCAGAGTGCGTATTAATGTTTCAATTTCAATTCAAATTTCCAACCAGTGATTAAATTGGCAACACTGCACATAACTAGTTCACAACTGGGGAGGTGTTGGGGAAATTCACAGGGGGTGTAGGGAAATCCCTGCTGCATGCCTTGCGGAGTCATAAGGTGTATCCCTTGCCTTCTCTCAGTGGGTCAGTTGTATAGCTGATGGCCCTTGATGGGCCGTCAAGCAGGCTAGGCAGTGCTGATGCCAGGCTATCTGGGGGGGTCATCCAGATACACAACACAAGTTTGGAACTACAGACATACTATAATATAGCTTACAATACAAAGGTGATACAAACACAGAAACGAGATTATCATACCTGGCAAATTATAACATTTTTGCAGATACCTTACAAGGCATATCATAACTCATTGCAATTTTACAATATTGGTATTCATAATATCCTCACACGTCCCCGAAACTCCATACAGCATCACAGGGAGAGCACCGCCTGTGTCTGTGGGGAGCCCGGGGCACTGTGGGGCCAAGCACTCGATAACTAACCCTTTCCCGGCTGGATTTCCCACTCTGCCCGCTCCCTTTCCTTAGGGCCAGTACTCAGCATTTCACAGCCATGGTCACCCCACCCATCTGCCACCTGCCCCTTCGCAGCCAGCTCCCCATCAACTCTAAACCAGCCACCCCTCGGTTACAGCCTCCCCCTTGGGTATCTAGGTCATTCCCCGCCCATCCAGGGCCGCACTGGGCAGGGTGCGTTTGGCCCTAAATCCCCCCAGTAGTACCTATCAGGGCTCATCGCCCAGCCCTGAGCCGGGCCCCCCTAGACCTCCCTAGACCTCCCCGGCCCTGTATTTCTATTGTACAAACCCCCAGAGCTTCCCTCTCCCCTGCCCCACAGATCTCCCCACCTCAGGGGAGGCTGTGATACCGGAGCCTCCCAATGTCCCCTCGTGGTGGGTTCAGCCGACGAAGGTGAGTGATTTCAGAGTAACAGCCGGGTTAGTCTGTATTCGCAAAAAGAAAAGGAGGACTTGTGGCACCTTAGAGACTAACCAATTTATTTGAGCATAAGCTTTCGTGAGCTACAGCTTCACGAGAACCTGGACGAATGAACGTTGGGGGGGAAAGTTGGCGAGACAGAAAGACGGGATTAGTCCAACCCAAGCGGCCGCCAGACAGAACCCACGGGCCGGGTTGGGGCCCGCCTGGGACACGGGAGAAATGGGGGAGCAGAAATCCGTGACCAAAATTGGAGTGTGTCACAGGACGTGCCCACTCTTGGCCCCATACACTCCCTGGGGGGAACCCCCTTTAGTGCCTTCTCAGGGGTCCACTCTCTGTCGTGGGTTAGGCCCCTCCACCTCCTGGAACCGCACCTCTCTGAGCCTTAGCACGCCTGTCTCTGCCCTGGGCCTCAGCAGGGAGTCCCCTCGCTCTGACCCCCGGGGCCCCCACGCCCAGAGGGAATAGTGCACCCCTGTTCTCTAGCCTGGAGCGACTCTCAGCCAGCGTAAAACAGGAGGGTTTATTGAGCAACTGAACTCAGCACAGGAAACTCTCCAGGCCTCAGGCCTGGCATCCCTGCACACAGCACATCCAAGCTAATGCTTTATCACGGGGTGGGGGTCCTGAATTTCTCCAGGTGACTGGCTAAGTGACCCCGCTCAGTTCAGACTTGAAGGGGGAAGAGATGTAACGAAGTGAGGGTTTTTTTTGGTTTTTTCAATGGCTGCATGCGGAGGGGTTGGGATTCAGTTTCCCTGTTGGTTTCACGAGGTGATGGGAGAGGGAGTTGGTTGGTACAGGGGACCCGCGAGGGAACTTGGGACCCCGGCTAATGGCCTGGAGATCGGAGACCCCAGCGACTGGTGACCGGGAGGCCCAGCTCAGGAGTCACAGCCGGTCCGGCCAGTGGGAGGACAATGGGCTGTGAAGAGAGGACCCCGGTGACCGGACCAGCCGGTTCCAGCCAGAGGGGCCAGAGGACAGAAGAGGGGAGAGGGGGCCCGGGAGACCCTGTTCCCCTGGAGAGAAGACAATGGACAGATCGAGGGCTTGGGGCCGGTGATATCAGATGCCCAGCTGGGAATCAGGGGGGCTCGGGACTG
This sequence comes from Lepidochelys kempii, assembly GCF_965140285.1. Classification (NCBI taxonomy): domain Eukaryota; kingdom Metazoa; phylum Chordata; order Testudines; family Cheloniidae; genus Lepidochelys; species Lepidochelys kempii. The sequence goes on from NC_136402.1 coordinate 14,860,044, forward strand.
GAGAGAGGACCAGGTGTGACCTCGCCTAGCAGCCTGGACCCCGCACAAAGGCCTGGAGATGGGGAATCCCAGTGACTAGTGACCGGGAGTAGCCAATTCTGGCCAGTGGGAGGACAAAGGGCCAAGGAAGGAGGACCCCGGGGACCTGACCTGCCTGTTCCAGCCAATGAGGAACAAAGGACAGAAGAGAGGAGGCCCAGGTGGCCTGTTTAGCTGGGTCAGAAAACAAAGGGCGGAGGAGGGGCTGTAGGGGAAGGTGATATGGGGGGGTTGGCTGGCCCCAGAGCAGGGACTGAGTGGTTCAGTGGGGTGGGGAATGGGGCACGAAGCCTTTCCCCTCTAGGGGGCGCAGGCTCCCATCCAGCCCCAGGGCAGGGCCTGGCTGGCTCAGGGGGGCAGGAAATGGGGCACGGGGCCTCTCCTCTCTAGGGCTGAGTTTTCTTGGAGTCCGGGGGGCAGAACAGGGGGGCTGCGAGTCAAGACTCATGGGGTCTATCCCTGGCTCTGGGAGGGGAGTGGGGTCTACTGGTTAGAGTGGGGAGGGGTGGAAGTCAGGACTCCTGAGTTCTATCCTTGGCCCTGGAAGGAGAATGGGGTCCAGTGGGTGCTGAGCCCCCTGTGTTCCCCATGCCCCCTGAGCGTGGGTAATGGCATCTGACCTGGTGGGCAGGGCTGGAAATCCCCCCAGCCCCGGGCCGAGCGATTAGACCAGGCCGAACTTGAGCAGGGAGCCTGGGTCCAGAAGCAGCAGCTGCAATGCTTGGGCGAAGCTTCTGCTACAAAGGGGTCCCCTTCCCCGCAGACAAGGGCTGTGGGGTGAGCGGGGAATGAGGGGTCCAGGGTGTGGGAGGGGGCTCTGGGCAGGACCAAGGGGTTGGTGTGTGGGAGGGGGTCAGGGCTCTGGGCTGGGAGTGCAGGCTCTGGAGTGGGGCTGGGGATGAGGGGTTAGGGTGCAGGAAGCAGGTCTGGCTTACCTTGTGTGGCTCCCGGTCAGCGGTGCAGCAGGGGCGCTGAGGCAGGCTTCCTACCTCTCCTGGCACCGCAGACCACGCAGCCCCCCCGGAAGCAGCCAGCTGCAGGTCCGGCTCCTATGCGGAGGCAAACAAGCGGCTCCACACAGCTCTCACCTGCAGGCACAGCCCCCCCACAAGGGAACAACTTTTCTCAATCTTTTTTATGGCAGCTTTTCAAGTATTTGAAGACCACGATCATAACCCCACTTAATCTCCTCTTTTCCAAACTAAACATGCCCGGTTCCTCCAGCCTTTGCTCACGTGGCTGCATTCCCGCCCTTTGATCATCGTTGTCGCTCATCTCTGGATCCTTTTTCCAGTTTCTCCACATCCTTTCTGTACAGCGGTGACCGGAGCTGGACGCAGCACTCCCGGCCTGCCCAGCGCCGAGCAGAGCGGGACTCTCACCGCCCAGGACTCACACGCTGCCCCTCTCTTAATGCAGCCTACTATCAGTCCAAGATGGAGTCCAGTACCAGGTGATATTATCACATGACCCTGCCGTGTCAAAGCAGCCATGAGTCAAAGGTTGTTTGGAGCATCCGAGGAAACGTCTGAGGAAGGTGGGAGATTAGCACCTTCAAAATCCTATTGTTCCCCCTAATGGTTCATTGACCAACCAGCCAGACACATGGCATTTTGTGTGTGGGCGTTCCTCAGGTGCAAACATTTTTGTAATTGGTACATTAAAGTTAGGAATAGTGACTGATACAGAAATGATCCATGCATACAAACAGGATAATCATGTTCAGTAAATCATAATCTTTCCAATGATATCTTACATGACCCATCTTGCGTAAAATACAACTTAGTGATGCCATATTCATATCAAAAGCATATCCCGATGAAGAATATGAAGTGCCACAACTGGGTCAGCGGGGATCGTACCCAAACACACCAGCCTGTGCTCCGGCGACAAAACCGGACGAAAGTCTGGTATCCCTGGGCTACTTCCTACCACAGTCTGGGGGGCAGGGGTGTTCCACAGTCCAGGGGTCCTTTGTCTCCATGGGGTACACTGCGGACGACAGTCCTGGCACCATGTCTCCAGGACTGGTTTCCCCCAGGGGCAGGGCACTACACAACACAGAGTCATCTCTGCATTCAGCAGCAGGCTGGAGACATCTGCCTCCTTCCCCTGCAGGGCCCTCCCTTTATACTTCCTGCCCCACCCCGGTACTTCCGGGAAGGGGGCGGGGCACATTTGGCTCCACCCACCAGGGGGGAACATAGTGGTCCCTCGCTCTCAAGTCCAGAGGGAGGCTGCTCTGCTCACTACACCCCGATTATTTGAGGAGCCTTCATTTTATCCTCCGTTTCTCAGCGTATTATGTGATGGTACGGCCAATGGATGTGCTATTTGCTATACAATCAACGGATGCTACTTAGACTGGGGTTGCAGGATTAGCGCAGTATAGGATAGATAAGAAGGCGTGAGGAGTGTGTATTAGGTATTAGTAAAGCACGGTTAATAGCAAGGCCTACAGGCTGAGACCTGTACGATTTTAGCTTCGCCAGACTAGGCCAGAGGCTTAAGATGATTGAGTGACCTAGCAATAACCGCTGAGACCAAAGGTTACTGCATAAGATGTGCCAACAGGTGAGGTTATGGGAAAATGGATTGCAATAGACACAAGGTATTGTCCAAAACCAACTGCCGCCTGATTGTAACATCTTTAAATGTCTGTCCTGACCGCAGGGTACCTGCCATGCGTAGCTGCACATGAGACGAAAAGGAACTACAAACAACCTATGAAAAATGGGGCAGACCAATAATCATGGGACGTGGAAGTGCAGCTCAGGGAAAGCGGGCTGACACCTTGTGACGAAGCAGGGGATTTTCTTTCTGTTGTGCATGAGTACTGTGCGTGCCTCAGTTTCCCCTGTGCGCTGCCGTGTGTGTCACGAGGTGGTGGGAGTTAGGGTTTGCCGGTGCAGAGGGCCAGGTGTGATCTCACCTAGCAGCCTGGACCCCAGACAACGGCCTGGGCATGATAGATCTCAGCAACTGGTGACCCAGAGGCCCAGCCTGTGTTGGGAGCCGGCCAGTTCTGGCCAGTGGGAGGACAAAGGACGGAAGAGAGAGGGCCCCGGTGATCTGTTTGTGCGGAAGGAAGACGCAGGGCGGAGGAGGGGCTGTGGGGAAGGTGATATAGGGGGATCAGCGGGAAGGAAGTTGCTTCTGGACTGGGGACAAAGAGGGGTCTGGGCCCACCTGGACTGAGACAGACCCAGCTGGATGGTGCTCAGACTGGCCAGGCCCGAGGCCCCTGAGAACTGCCTAGGCTGGGTTCGGCCGTACAATAAACCCTCCTGTTTTACGCCGGCTGAGAGTCCCTGCAGGCTGGAGATTGGGAGGCGTTGCTCCATCTGTTGGGGGTGGCCCCAGGTAGCCAGAGCAAGGGGACCCCCCAAGGGGGCTCACGAAGGGAGCCAGGCGGGCTGGAGGCTCTGAGAGGTGCAGTTCCAGGAGACGGTGGAACCCAGGGCTTAGCCCCCAAGAGACAGTGGACCCCGAGAAGGGCTGTCAGACGGAGGGGAGTTCCTCCCAGGATCCTACAGAGCCAAGAGAGCTTGCAGGGGCCTGTGAGTCCGTGACACACCTTCATGCATAAATGGTGAGGTGGCAAAATTTGCAGATGATACAAAACAACTCAAGTTAGTTAAGTCGCAGGCAGACTGCCAAGAGCTACAAAGGGATCTCCCAAAAGTGGGTGACTGGGCAACAAACTGGCAGATGAAATTCAGTGTTGATCAATGTAAAGTGATGCACGTTGGAAAGCATCATCCCAGCTCTACATATACAACGATGGGGCCTCAATTAGCTGTTACCAGGCAGGAGAGAGATCTGGGAGTCAGTGCGGAGAGTTCTCTGAAAACTTCCACTCAGTGTGCAGCGACAGTCAAAAAAGCCAGCAGAAGGTTAGGCATCATTAAGAAAGGGAGAGATAATAAGACATAAAATATCATGTTGCCTCTATATAAATCTGTGACGCAGCAGGGAGGGGGAGTGGTGACCTGGGACCCACACTCTGTGATAAAATCCATGGTACGTGCACACCTTGAATACTGCGTGCAGATGTGGTCACCCCATCTCAAGAAAGATAGACTGGAATTGGAAAAGGTTCAGAAAAGGGAAACAAAAATGATGAGGGGTCTGGAACGGCTTCTGTATGAGGAGAGACTAAAACTTTTCAGCTTGGAAAAGAGACAACTCAGGGGGGATATGATGGAGGTCTGTAAAACCATGACTGGTGTGGAGAAAGTAAATCAGGAAGTGTTGCTTACTCGTTTTCATAATACAAGAGCTAGGGGTCACCCAATGAAATGAATAGTCAGGAGGTTGAAAACAAACAAGAGGAAGTATTTCTTCACGCAACGCACACCCAGCCTGTGGAACTCCTTGCCACAGGATGTTGTGAAAGCCAAGATTATAACAGGGTTTGAAAAAGAACTAGTAAGTTCATGGGGGATAGGTCCATCAATGGCTATTATCCAGGATGGGCAGGGATGGTGTCCCGAGCCTCTGTTTGCTGGGAGGATGACAGAGGACGGATCACTTTCTGATTTCCTGTTCTGTTCATTCCCAATGGGGCACCTGTCACTGGCCACTGTCGCAGACAGGATACTGGGCTAGATGGCCCTTTGGTCTGACCCAGTGTGGCCGTTCTTATGTGTTAGGTGTAGTCAGGGCTACAATATCAAAGAGGGAAGACCCAAGGGAAACCCCAGCAGGAACCATTCCGCTAGCGACGCTTGTCTACTGAGAGGCCTATCGGAGCCGAGAACACCGGGGAGGATGTGAAGAAGGCCACGGCTGTAATTGTTGCACAGGGTTTTGTAGGATTTCTCTCTGCAGGACTTTACTTAGCACTGGGGCCGGCACTGACGGCCAGGGGAAAGCCCCCTAGTGACCTCTGCCCCCACTCCCTGCAGCACAGCGCCCCCAAGCAGTGCACTGGGGTATCAGGGCCAGCAGTGACCGCCAGGGGAGAACGCCCCTCTACTGAGCCCCTCCTCCTGCTCCCTGCAGCATAGTACCCCCTAGTGCAGCAGTGGAGTATTGGGGCCTAATGGGTTAGAACAGGGGGGCTGGGATCCAGGACTCCTGGGTTCTGTGCCTGGCTCCGGGAGGGGAGTGGGGTTTAGTGGTTAGAGCAGGGGGGCTGGGAGCCAGGACTCCTGGGTTCTATCCCTGGCTCTGGGAGGGGACTGGGGTCTTGTGACTAGAGCGAGTGGGAGGCTGGGAGCCAGGACTCCTGGGTTCTATTTTGAAGGCTGGGCATTGCTCCCCGCTTTTCCTCTCAGCAGCTAGTTCCCAGCCTCCCAGGGCACCTTTGGACCCGGGCACTTGCCAATCCTGGCTGGGATCAGGGAGGGGCAGCAAGGGTGGGTGTGACCCAGCAATCTGGGCACAAGGAGTGCATGGGTGGGGGTGGCAGGGAGCTGGACAGGGATCTATTGGGGGCAGGGAGGGCGTATGGGGGGGGCGCACCGTGCCTGAACTGGACAGGAAAGAAAAGGCTGGATGAGGAGCAGGGAGGCTCTGGCTGCCCTGGGGCAACACCATGCCCGGCCGCTTGGGCTCCTTTCCTACCTTTGTCTACCCTTGCCCCAGTAAAGACTGTGGTATGGATGGACCAATCTAGGTGCCGAGGGGGTACCTTGGGTTACCCGAGGATGGGGAATAACCTGGAGGGGATGGTCCTGCCCCCTGCTCCCTAAGGGACAATAGACTGTTGAGGTGCGGTGCAGTAGGGACCAGGGCGGGGAGCTCACTGGGGACCCTACATCTAGGCGGGCTAGCAGAGAGGTAGCATGACTTGCCCAAAACACTGGCGGAGAATAGAACCCAGGAGTCCTGGCTCCCAGCCCCATTACCACCACCTCCAAAACCACTGGACCCCTCTCCCCTCCCAGACCTGGGGACGGAGTCCTGACTCCCAGCCCCCTCTGCCCTAACCACTAGCCCCCACTCCCCTCCCAGAGCCGGGGAGAGAGCCCAGGAGTCCTGGCTCCCCGCCTCTACTGCGCAGTTTTGTGACAGCATCCAAAGGGTTAACAAAAAGAAAAGGAGGACTTGTGGCACCTTAGAGACTAACCAATTTATTAGAGCATAAGCTTTCGTGAGCTACAGCTCACGAAAGCTTATGCTCTAATAAATTGGTTAGTCTCTAAGGTGCCACAAGTCCTCCTTTTCTTTTTGCGAATACAGACTAACACGGCTGTTACTCTGAAAAGGGTTAACAGGAGCCCAGCCTCAGCCGGGAGGGGGCGGGGCGAGGAACCTTGGCTACAAAGGTCCCCACGGGCGAGCTCAGCTGCGCCCTGTCCCCTCCCCTCCCGGAGGGCTTCCAGCCGGAGGCTATGGCAGGTAAGACCGGGCGGGAGCCAGGATGCCTGGGTTCTCTCCCCGGCTCTGGGAGGGGAGTGGGGGCCAGTGGTTAGAGTGGGGGGGAGGGGGCTGGGACTCCTGGGTTCTCTCCCTGGCTCTGGGAGGGGAGTTAGGGCTAGTGGTTAGAGCAGGGGGCCTGGGAGCCAGGATGCCTGGGTCCCGTTCCCCTGCTCTGGGAGGGGAGTGGGGCCTAGTGTCTCTGGGGACGGGGGCTGCCCCTGCCCCAAGTTGCCCACTGCTGACGAGAGCCTTAGTCCTGACCCGTGTCAGAGTAGCAGCCGTGTTCGTCTGTATTTGCAAAAAGAAAAGGAGGACTTGTGGCACCTTAGAGACTAAATTGGTTAGTCTCTAAGGTGGCACAAGTCCTCCTTTTCTTTTAGTCCTGACCTGCAGTCCCACCGTGGGCAGGGAATTTCTCTCCCACTCGGAGCAGGGGCCCATCTCCCCTGGTATCCCGGCTGTGCCCAGGCCCAACCCTCTGCTATGAGAGAGTCCCCCGGGTGGCCAGTGAAGGGTAAAGTCCTCCCATCTGGTGCCCTTTGAGCCCCCCAACAGCTGTTTCTCCTTCCAGCTGTTGCCGGGGGGCGGCTGGATCCTGGCTCGCAGCTGACCCTCAATGGGGCTGTGCTGGGGCTGCTGTTGAGCCACCCGGGGGGCATCCCCCTGCGGGATTTGGGGAGGCTCTTCCACCAGCACCATGGCCGGCGCCTGGATCTGCCCCGGCACGGCTACCGCTCGCTGCCCCAGCTGCTGGGTGACCGGAAGGAGCTGGTGGTCCTGGACGAGGAGGGCAAGGAACCGTGGGTCAGGTGCCGGCACGCAGCTTGCGACCTGCTGCCGGAGACCAAGCCCCACAAGAGACGCCGCCATCACCCCCGGATCCACAAGGAGGCGCCACCCGAACGGCAGCACCCAGGGGCTCCTAAAGCAGGTGTGGTCATGGGTTGTGGGCGGGCTGCCCCCTACTGGGGGGAGTGGGAACTGCATGTGGTGGCTGTGTGTCACCTTGCCCTTCCCTTTGTTGGGGTAGCATTACAGGTGCTGTCTACACTACTAGGTGCATCAGTGATTTTCAGGGTAGATCTGTGTCAGGACTCCTGGGTCTTCTCCCTGGCTCAGGGAGGGGAGTGGGGGTCTAGTGATCAGAACAAGGCTCTGGTCCCAGTTCTGCCATCTACCTTGGGCAAATTCTCTCCCTCTTCCCCTCAAAAATGGCAGAATAACTTTTGCCTACAGATTGCAAAGCTTAACCGCAGCTCTGGCTCTGATTCCCTCTGGCTGGAGGGCACAGTCCAGCCCTGAGAATGCCGCTGTCTCTGGGGTGGAGCGTGTAAACTTGCTGTAACAAGGCAAACCGTCTGGTCCTGCCTCTGCTTTGGGGCAGGTGAAATCAATGATGGGGCGCCTGGGGGTACCCTGAATCACCGACGGGCATCATTTAAACAGGCCTGGTACAGAGCTGGCTGCAAAGGGGACGCACGAAACCCCCCTCACTGAGAATCTCTGTCTTGAATGCGGGTGCCAGGTCCCAGAGAGCAACACTGTGCCTGGGGAATCGAGGCTGGTGGGAAATTGAACGCTGCCCCCACCCAAGTTGGGAGTGAACTTGGACCCCTCTCCCACCCCCGCCCCCGATTCTTTGCGCAAGTCTCGAGTGATGAAGCTGAAAGACCCAGGCCTGTGCTATGGGGCCCAAGCGCCCCTAGAGGGAGCCTCGGCTCCGTGCAAAATCTGTCCTGGCTTACAACAGCGCCCATGCGAAGCGGGTGCATTGCAAAGGGGTCCAGCTCAGTGACTGGCACCCCCTAGAGGGGCTCGTGCATCCTAACTGGGATGGCAGCATTTCACTGGGCATCTCTCTCCTCTCCCTCCAGCTCCCAGGCCTTGGAACTCCTGCCACCACCTGGCTGCACCCCCGGACCATCCACCGGCCGGATCTGCCCCCGGCCACCAAGCCAGCACCTGGCTGCCCCGAGGTGTCTCGCTGAGCCACTTCCCCAGCTCCCGCCTTCCTGTGGCCGCCCCCCCGCAGCCGCCCCTGCTAATCTTCACCAACCAGTCACGGGGTCTGGCAGCGTACCAGGGGGCAGCCCTGAATAGCCCCGCGCAGGCCCCCAGCCGGCTGCCCCGCCCCACCCGCCCAGCCAGCCCCCAGCTGGACCCTCTCATGGCCGAGCGGGCTGAGCTGGAGCAGAATGTGGCGTGGGTCCTGCGGGGCCACCCCGGGGGCATCTCCCTCTTCCGCTTCCGCCAGGCCTACGGTGCCGCCTACAGCCACCCCTTCCCCCTGGACAGCACGGCCTCGGCGAAGGAGCAGCTGGCGGCCATGCCGGGGGTTGTCAGGGTGGAGGGCTGGGGGGTGCAGACGATGCTCTTCCCGGTCTGCCCCCAGGAGCTCCCCAGCGAGGAGATTGGTACGTGCTGGGAGTCGGGCGGGGTGGGGGGAGAAGGACCATCCCAGGGATTGAACCTGGGGAGCGAGGGCCTCTGCAGCTTGAGCTATGAGTCCGGGGAGGAGTCCTCGCCTGTGGGTCAGGCTGGGCTTGAGCGGGATGGAGCTGAGCAGGGCCAGGGGGCCTGGGCTGCGAGGAGCGGGGGGCTCAGCAGGGGGGGCTAGGCTGAGAGGAGTGGGGTGGGGGGCTCAGCAGGGGGCGCTGTGTGGCAGGGAGGAGGGCAGGGGGTGCTGTGTAGCAGGGAGTGGGGTGGGAGGGTCAGCAGAGGGTGCAGGGTTGGAAGGGACCTCAGGAGGTCATCTAGTCCAACCCCCTGCTCAAAGCAGGACCGATGCCCAACTAAATCATCCCAGCCAGGGCTTTGTCAAGCCTGACCTTAAACTTCTAGGGAAGGAGATTTTTATCAATCAATATTCATGGTGGAATAGGAGTTTCTATTTTCCTTATTCTGCATCTATCTGTGGGCTTGGGCTTCTCATTTCCCCAAGATAATAAAAAGATTGCCCACCTGAGTGCTAAGATACGGGTTGATGAATCCAGACCTTGTAGTACACACCTAGAGTGCAACATTGCACAGGGCTGTGTCACACGTCCATTCAAAGTTACCTTATTTGCAGCCTAAGTAATTTGAGACCATCTATTTGTATAATTTGAAAATATAGTTTTCCTTCTTTTATTCTAAAATTTTATTTTAAAATTTGTCTTAAGTCAACTTAAAATATCTAAAATAACTGGTTGACTATGCCTTTTTTATTGCTTAGCAAATTCTGGAGTTCTGTACAGCATCACAGACCCTTCTGCAGCTTCGCCCAAAGTCAGGGTTTGAACCCCGGCATCCTGCCCAACGGACGACCTTCCCCAGAGGAGCTGAAACCCAGCGCCAGGCGAGGGGTCCCTGTATAACCAGCACCCCACCCCAGATGGGGCTGCGTCCCTGCGTTGGACGAGGGGTCCCTGTATAACCAGCCCACACACCCCACCCCATCTCGCCCAGGTGTTACACACATTCACAGCAGGGGCGCAGGGGGGCTGGTTTGTGGTTCTGTGTTTATTACAAAGCTGGAGATTAACAGGATGCAAAATAACATAGACAGCTTTGGCACATCCTCTCCCCATCCCGGTGCTAAGCCCACAACACCAGCCCTACATGTGGGTCTGGACGGGGCAGGGGGCCAGCAGCTTGATGGGACGGGGCAGCAGTGGGGGGAGGGCAGCATCTCCCCTAAATCTTCTTAGAAGCAGAGTTCTCTGGGACTGGCGCTGCAGGAGGGTGAGTCTGTCCCCCCCTGGGGCCAGGTGCCCCATGGCTGCAGGGGGCTCTCACTGTGGGGTCCCCGGGGCATGTTGATCGTGGCATACATGCTGGGCTGGGCAGACTCAGGGGCAGCTTTCCCCCTGTGAAAGTAGAATGAATTATATTGAAATTATAATTCATTAAAGAAATGCTACCTGAAGGGTTGGTTTGAAATATAGTTGTCAGGAAGAGAAACATTAAGGAGTGTGAGACAATGGGTCCTCAAACTAATTAATTTAGAGCTCCTACTGAGCTAGGAGATTGGTAAATGTTAGTATGCAAATAAGATATGTATGTATATTTGTCAGTTTCTGCTTCCTTTTGTCCCTTATGTTAAATTGGCTTTGGCTTAGCTGTATGAATAAGTTAGCCCCTCTCTGAGGCTCAAGGTCACACCTGGGTGCATTAGCAAAGCGTTTTGCTAATAAACAGAGTGGTCTGACAAATTATGTGAGTCCTGAATCTGACTTTGACACCCCGCTTGGCCTGCAGCACCTGGACGTCCAGCTCGGCGTAGGTGAGTCCCTGGACACCGGGGTCGGGCTCCTGGGGCAGGGAGGGGAGAGAGTCACTGGGGTGTGTGTGAGCGTGTGTGTGAATCTACCAACACCCCAACACACACACAGAGCACAGGGTACACACACACACATTCTCTCCTACCAGCCTGACCCCCCCACCCCACGCCACTGAGTGTGCCAGGAAAGGTGTATTTGTGGGGGGGGGCTGTGAGGGGGCTGCTGGGGCCCATGTGGGGCAAGGTTGGGGGGTCAGGCCCCATGGGGGAACAGGGGACACTTACCAGGGTCTGTGGCTCTTTTCCCTCGTTGATAGAGGTGTCTGCGGAACAGAGACACTCGCTGAGCTGCACCCCCGGCTGGCCCAGAGCAGGACCCCACACCCAGCTCCAACCCCCCACATCCATCCCGGGGGGTCAGAGCCTGGCAGAGCCACCCCCTCCCCGCCCCACACCATGGGCCAGGGTCATTAGCCCCGAGTTACAGAGAGGAAAACTGAGTCACAAAGATGTCGAGGGGGTTACAGCGGGGGCGGGGGGGTGGGTAGTCAGAAGGCCTGGGTTCTCGCCCTGGCTCAGGAGGAGAGTGGGGTCTAGACTAGTGGTTAGAGCAGGGGGCTGGGAGCCAGGAGTGGATGGGGAACTAGAGCGGGAAGGGAGGGTCGCCCCAGGGAGCTCCTGGGAGTCCAACACTCTCACTGACACCAGCTACCTCTGGGACTCCCTCCTTAGTCCTGCCCAGCAGCAGCTGTAAATCGGACCCTGCCCCATATGGGTGGAGCCCCCACAAGCCCCGTCCCTCCCTGGGGTCCTGCCCCACCCTGGTACCCCCTTGGGTGTGTTACTCACAGACAGGGTCTTGCTGAGCCGATGCCTTTAATGCCCCCATAGGGCTGGTGCTAAAAGAGAAAATCCCCTTGTAAATGTCATATCCTCCCACCGCAGAGAGATTCCCCAACACACCCAGAGAGCCCCCCATCCTGCCTCACACTGAACCCAGTTCCCTAGAACCCAGGACTCCTGGTCACCCCGCAACACACACACCCACACCTCCCTGCTGTAACCACTAGACCCCCACTTCCCTCCCAGATGAAGGAGAGAACCCAGGAGCCCTGTGACCCCGGCAGGTCGATTGGGAGGGGGAGGAGCCGGGTTCCTACCTGCTGGGTCTCGGTGCAGCTCCTTTTCCTGCAGAGGGACACAAACCAGAATCCCCCATGAGCAGATCGGGATCCCCCGGTCCCAACACGGGGCAGCAGGGGTGGGGGGCAGAACAACACTGTAGCATGCGCCGGGGCGGGGCAGATTAACTTTGGGGGGCTTTTCCTGTCCCTATTCCTCCCTCCTTAGTGACTCGCTATAACAAACCTGATCCATAGGTCAGCTCCCCTGGCACCCCATGTACCAGAGAGGCACAGTGTCGGTGGCTCTTAAAGGGACCCCTCGCCCGGCACTGAGATGCGGCCACCTCTGGGGTGGGGCAAGAGGACTGGTTATATGGGGACCCCTCAGCCTGTGCTGAGATGTGACCCCTCTGGGGTGGAACCGATGTGTGTGTACAGGGATAACGCATGCAGCAGAACCCCCTGCTGAGCCCCCACCCCACTCCGTGGCTTTCCTGGCACCGTCCCCCATCCAAGCCGTAACGCCATCCTGCCCTGCTTAGCGGCAGGTTTAACCCTTTCCTCTCTGGGTGGGGCACTTACTGGCTCGGGTTTTCCTGAAGCAGAGGAAGGCCACTAGGAAGAGGAGGAGGCCGGCGGCTGCCGCGCTCGCCCCGGCGATGATGTGGCTGGTCAGACACGGAGGTGCCAGAGGTCCCGATTCGCCTGGGAAACAGCATCAGGCCGTGAGTGCTGGGAGGGGCTGGTCTGTTCCCCCCCGGCCTCTCCCACCCCAGGCAGCACCCAAGGGGCTGGGACACTGCAGGGCACAACCAGGAAAAAATTCTATGGGGAGGATGTTGGGGGGGGGGGGCGGGGGCCAGGGTATCAAGTGGGGTCAGATCAAGCAAGATTTGGGGGATTTGTAGTGCTACGGGGCACTGGGTTGCAGTGGGCGGGGGGCTCAGTAGGGGGCGTTCACCCCATTGCCCCAGCACGGCACTGGGGGAGCTGTCTGATCCAGCCTGGCTGTCATTTCTAAGGCATTTCACCTCATGGCCACACTGACTCAGGCCAACGGGCCCATCTAGCCTGGTATCCCGCCTCACAGGGACGTCCAGGGCACCACCCCCATGGCCACTGATGGGCCCAGCTGCCCCCAGAGGGGGCCTCCGGCTGCCCTGATAGTGGGGCGGGTTCGTGTCTGAGCAGGAGGCTTCGCTCCCCTCCCAAATCCATCGGCGGGGGGGGGGGGGGGAGGGGAGTCACTGCTCCTGAGAACAGCCTCCATCCCTCCCCCTGGGCAACCGCTGGAGGAAGCTGCCCCATAATCTGTGACTCAAGAGATTCTCCCCTGGTCCCACACTGGACTCTGACTCCCTGCTGCACCCCTGGGCCGGGGTCAGGGGACAGAGTTCTCGTGGCCGCAGTTGGGGGGGCAGAAAGTAGCAAATGGGTTGCGGGGCTGCAGTGGGGGATGGAATGGGGTGGGACCAGGGAGGGGGCAGAAAGGGGTGGGGCTGTGGGCAGGGCCGCAGGCCAAGGAGGCAGGACAGGAGAGGGAGGGCAGGTGAAAAGGTGGGGAGAGACTCCCCCTTGCTCTGGCCCAAGGCCCCAGGAAACCTTAATCCAACTCTGCCCGTGACTTAGCATCACTCGTTACTGTCAGTCCCGGGGAGGGGGGTTTGTGGCTGGGGACGGAGCTGGCTGGGCAGCCCCTGGGCCCCGATTCCTCTGTGCAACCCCAGTGCGGGGGCAGCTGGGGGAGCATCCCCTGGGAAAGGCCCCTGCTCTGCAGCTCCCCCTGGGGGCAGGGATCCCCCTCCCTCAGCTCTGAACCTCCAGCAGCTGCTGCTGCTCCCCCCTGCTTGGGGAACCCCCCAGTGACACTGTCCCCGCTCCCTGTCCACGGGAGTCCCAGAGCCAGGCTCTGCCCAAAGCTCTGAGCATCCCATCTGGGTGCCGACCTTCTGAGAGTCCGGCTTGGAGCGGGGACGTGGAGCCGGGCCCCTCACCTGCTGCCACCAGCTGCACGGGGTGGCTGGGCTGCGAGGAGACGAAGGGCTCTGACCGGGGCCGGTAGCTGCAGCCGTAGCTCCCTCCGTGCTGCCGGCCCACGGTGGGGATGCGGAACTTGGCCCCGTCCCCAGCAGGGTCCATGTGTCGCGGCGGGTTCAGGTCTCCAGCCTTGTGCAGGAAGAACCTCACGTCCCGGCGCTGCCCCTGACACCGGATGGTGATGTCTGCCCCTGGGGCGGTGACCCCAGTGGGGCTCAGAGAGATGGAGGGTCTGGGTAAGCTGGGATCTGCGCATAGGAGAAAGGCTGTGAGAGCCAGACCCAGGCACTCACCCAGCCCCGGCCTCCAGCTGCGGAAGAGAAGAGTGAGGGGGGATTTGATAGCAGCCTTCAACTACCTGAAGGGGGGCTCCAAAGAGGATGGAGCTGGGCTGTTCTCAGTGGGGGCAGATGACAGAACAAGGAGCGATGGTCTCAGGTTGCAGTGGGGGAGGTCTCCTTTGGATATTAGGAAACACTATTGTGACGGTGCCCCCATAAGGCTTTATGAAAATATACTTGTCAATGTATATATGACATGACTAGAATGTGTTTTATGCTACATATGCCACGTAACATATCTCTGTCAAGGTTATCACCTACTGAATCTATTCATCCTATTTGTATGCATGTGTCCTTATCGTATTCAAAGTTATGAGTATTAGCTGTGTACTTGTTCGATTCTGAGTAGGTTTTAGTGAAGCAGTTGGTCAGCTTCCTGAGAAAGGACTGGTTTCAGAGTAACAGCCGTGTTAGTCTGTCTTTGCAAAAAGAAAAGGAGTACTTGTGGCACCTTAGAGACTAACGAATTTATTTGAGCACGATTTATTATTATCACTTTGGATAAGCTATTACCAGCAGGAGATTGAGTTTCTGTGTGTATGGGGTTGGGGGTGAGAACCTGGATTTGTGCTGGAAATGGCCCACCTTGATTATCATGCACATTGTAGGGAGAGTGGTCACTTTTGATAAGCTATTACCAGCAGGAGAGTGAGTTTTTGTGTGGGGGGGCAGAGGGTGAGAGAACCTGGATTTGTGCTGGAAATGGCCCAACTTGATGATCACTTTAGATAAGCTATTACCAGCAGGACAGTGGGGTGGGAGGGGGTATTGTTTCATGGTCTCTGTGTGTATATAATGTCTACTGCAGTTTCCACGGTATGCATCCAATGAAGTGAGCTGTAGCTCACGAAAGCTCATGCTCAAATAAATTGGTTAGTCTCTAAGCTGCCACAAGTACTCCTTTTCTTTTTGAGAAAGGACTGTTCTCAGTAAGTGCCCAATCAAGAAGCCCTTAAGCCAACAATGAACTTGGAGATGCCAGTCCACATCTGGGCTTTCCCAGGAATGTGGTGTGGCTGGTAAGGAACTCAGTCCTGCGTGGACATGTGACTTGCCCAGGTGACTCCAAAACTCCATTTTGTAGCTGGACTTTGCATAGGAGAGAGGAGGGGGTCTCCACCCGCAAGAGAAAGTCTATTTAAACCTCTGGAAGACCCCTCCATTTTGTCTTCAGCTGGCTAAAGAGAGAGCCTCTCCACCCCCAAAGACACCTGAAAGAAACTGGAACAAAGGACAGTAACTACAGGGGATGTGAGTGATAGCTGGACCCAGACTAGACGGAGATTTGTCTGTAAAAGGAAGCTTACTGGAACTGGTGAGGTTTTTATCTCTATTCAGTTTGATTAGACATAGACATGCGTGTTTTATTTTATTTTGCTTGGTATTTCACTTTGTTCTGTCTGTTATTACTTGGAACCACTTAAATCCTACTTTCTGTTGTTAATAAAATCATTTTTTACTTATTAATTAACCCAGAGTATGTATTAATACCTGGGGGGCAGAGGGGCAAACAGCTGTGCATATCTCTCGATCAGTGTTATAGAGGGCAAACAATTTATGAGTTTACCCTGTATAAGCTTTATACAGAGTAAAACAAACTTATTTGGGGTTTAGACCCGACTGGGAGTTGGGCATCTGAGTGTTAAAGACAGGAACACTTCTGTAAGCTGCTCTCAGTTAAGCTTGTAGCTTGTGGGATGTGGTTCAGACCTGGGTCTGTTTCTGGCCGGCAAGCGCGTCTGGCGCAGCCAGGCAGGATTCTGGAGTGCCAAGCTGGCAAGGAGGGCAGGGGCAGAAGTAGTCTTGGCACATCAGTTGGGAGCCCCAAGGGGGTTTCTGTGATCCAACCCGTAACAACTATTTCATGAGCAGGGTGGTGAGGCACTGGAATGGGCTCCCTAGGGAGGTGGTGGAATCTCCATCCTTAGAGGTTTTTAAGGCCTGGCTTGACAACGCCCTGGCTGGGATGATTTAGTTGGCGTTGGTCCTGCTTTGAGCAGGGGGTTGGACAAGATGACCTCCTGAGGTCTCTTCCAACCCTAATCTTCGATGATTCCCCATCTGGCCCTGGCATGGGCAGATCCAGGGTCCCCCTGGCAGAGATTCTCTCCCAGATTCCAGAGTCCCCCTGACCCTGTGACCTGGGCTCCCAGTCCCACACACATGGAGCCGCGGCTGCCTAGTTCTTGGGGTCCTCATACGCCGTGTGTGGCCCCTGCCTCATTCACTGCATCCGCCCCCCCCCTCCCCCGAGCACAGGGCGACTCAGAGGCTGCTCGCTGGAGCCTGGCACTATAGGGCCTGAGCCCCACACAGGAAGGAAGTCAGCCCCCCGGGAGGCATCAAGGCGTCTTTATCCCCATTCTACAGGGGGAAACTGAGTCAGTCAGATTCACTTTCCTTCGTGAGCTCCCAGGGGCAGGGACAGTCTCTTCACTCTGTGTTTATGCAGCGCCCGGCACAACGGGGTCCTGACCATGGCGGGGGCCCTACATGCTCCCCCAACACAAGGGATCCAGCGCTACTGAGGCCAGTGTTTGCAGAGGTCTCCACTAACTGTGGGCATCTCCGTTTGTGGGCGGTCGGTCTGAGATCCCCCAAGATTGAGGCCCCCCGACAAAGAAGGAGACTTCTGAAAACCACGATGTGCTCCCATCACACAGTCTGTGGCCGCACCAGGAGAACAGTGGGGAGAGGATCACGGATTAAATAGCGACTCACGGTTCCTACACACAAGGGGCAGCGTTAAAGTCACCTCCCTGCCCCGAGTCCCCAGGGGCTGCTGCTTCCCCCCTGCCTGGGGAACCCCCCAGTGACTCCATCTCCGCTCCCCGGCTGGGCGTCCCCACTGCGGGGTCAAGGCTCAGGCCAGAGCCTGGCTCTGAGCATCCCACTAGCACCGAGCCCCCATGAGGGTCAGACTGGGGTTGGGGCTGGGAACGGGGACGCCGAGCCGGGCCCCTCACCTGTCACCGCCAGATCCACGGGGTCGCTGGGGGACGACATGGCGAACGGCTCCAATCTGTTCTGATAGGAGCAGCTGTAGCTCCCCCGGTCCTCCCGGCTCACGTTGCTGATGGGAAACACAGCCTCCAACCCCTTCGAAGCCACAGTTTGCAAACGGCGTCCCTCTTTATTCAGCACGAACCGCATGCCCCGGTGCTGCCCCCGACACCAGATGGCCACAGCTCCCCCCAGGGAGACCCCCCAGCTGGGGCTCAGGGAGATGTTGGGTTTGGGGTAGCTGGGCTCTGCAGGGGGAAGCAGACAGGCCGTGAGACGCAGGCCCCGTCACCCAGTCCTTGGGCCTGTCCTCACCACACGGCCTCCGTGGGGGGTCAGACCCGGCAGCCCTGGGGACGGGCTCCTGGATGCCTTTCCACGGGGCCCAGAGTATCCTCTGAGCCCTGGGCTAACAGCCTGAGACATGGAGCAACCCCAGCCCCTGGGGGCCCAAAGCTCTGCTCCCTAGCAGGAGACAGGCCAGTCCAGTCTCGAGGGGTCCATTCACGCCCTGGCTTCTGTGCTGGGAGGGGGCTGGGAGCCAGGACTCCTGGGTTCTGTCCCTGGCTCTGGGAGGGGCTTGGGGTCCAAGCAGGACAGCAGGAGGATGTGGGCCAGGACTCCTGGGTTCTGTGCACATGTAACGGGGCTGTTGTCCCCTTACTGACATTCACTCGGGGTGTTTTGGTTGCTAGCTCCCAGCACCAAGGGGAAGAGTCGATGGGAATCCAGGACCCTGAGACCGACAGTCCCCAGGAACAATGGGGAGAGGCCAACGCTCCAGGTGAGCCTGATTGCCAGGGCCAGTGGGCTAGTCAGGAATCCAGGGGGTCCCATCCTCTGGGTGAGCTGGAATCGCCTGGGGCAGACAGAGTGGGGCCGAGCTAAGGAGAAAGCAGGGGCCCGAGCTGAGCTGGGAGCACCCAGAGCCGGGCCAGCCAGAGGGGCCAGAACAGCAGCCCGGGGAGGAGGTCCGTGCTGGGAGCAGAGTCAACGCAGCAGCCCACAGAGCAGCTCTGTCCCCGGAGCTGCAGCCACCGGAGCCCAGAGACGCTGGCTGTGACGTCCCCGGGCCACAGAGCGGGGTGACGGGTTTTCCTTTCACCTTCCCCATTTTTTTCCTTATTTTTAAAAATTGATTGTTGTGTAATAAATTGTCTGTAATGATCAGGGGGTCAGGGAAGCGTCCAGCGCAGAGAGAGCACCCGGGAGAGGGGACACCCTCGCCCCTTCCTGAAGTGACCACAACAAGGTTGGGGGTCGTGCCCCCCGGGAATCTGGGGCCCAGCCTTGCCGGGGTTACGAGGACTCTGCCACACTGCGGGGAGGAAGGGGAGCCCTCGAGGTCAGGCAGGCCGCTGGGTAAAGGGAGTGGGAGCGAGGACTCAGATCCTTTCGCCAGCCTATCCCACCGGGGTGGGTATAAGCCAGGAAAGTTCCCCACCATAGTGGGACCGTTCCCCCGCTTACACACAGCACCACCCCTGACTTGTAGGGGACTGTGCAAATCTCTCCTATCCACTGAGGTTTATAACCTTCAGCTCCGCCCGTCACCCCCTAACTGATGTGTTACCTGGGAAAGGCCCCCCTGCTCTGCAGCTCCCGCTGGGGGCAGGGATCCCCCCTCCCTCAGCCCTGAATGTCCAGTGGCTGCTTCTTCCCCTGGCTGATAAACCCCCCTGTGACTCTGTCCCCTCTGCTGGGCTCAGGGCAGAGCCTGGCTCTGAGCGTCCCATCAGTGCAGAGACCCACCTTTCCCCAGGCCTTGGGATCGTGGGGTGGGCGGCTGTGAGTGCAGGGGAGGAAGGTGTTGGGGCGGGGGCTGATCTGGGGGGGTTCTCCCCAGGGCTGCACTGACCGTGAACGTTTCAGTTACCCCGAGGGGATCTGGTAGGGCAGGACACTGAACCAGTGGATGGTTCCCATCTGCTTTGTCAGACCCCGGGAGCCAAGGTCGGCTCCTCGTTACTCCCTGGTGGAGCGGGGCAGAGAAGAACTGGGACGGGTCTGAGCGCCCAGGGGGAGTTTGTGTTGAGTTTTGGGTAAGGTTCAGGACTCAGATCCCCTCCCCCATCCTTGATGTTACTGTCCTCCCCCCAGACTGATACTCACCTCCCCACGCCGCACTGTGACCGGCCAGCCAGCAGCCTGGAGAGGAGACAGTTCGTTAGTGACCAGATCCCAGAGCAACTGGATCCCACACCCTGGTCTCATTTCCACCCCACCCCACCCCGCCATCGGCACACGCCCTGGTCTCAGATCCACCCCCCACATGGACACACGCCCTAGCTGTCTCCGATACTCACCGAGGAAGAGGACGGTGAGAGCAGACGCCATGTTGGGGGCAGTGGGGGGCCCCTCAGTGCTGCCACCAACACCCCAGTGCTGAGCTCCACTGAGCCTGAGGCCCGAGTGTGAGGGGAATTTGGAACTGCGCCAGGGGCTGCAGCCCCAGGAAGCCCGTGATGCGCTCGGCCCCTTTCTTCCCATCAGGTGGTTTCTCTGCAATCTCCAGCCCAAATCTACCACGGTCAGAGCAAAGCCAGCTCCCCGCAACACCTAGGAAACCACATCCCCTCCTGCAGCTGCCTGGTCCCACGCCACCCCTCATCACAACCCAGCCCCACATGGGAGTTGCCCAGTCCGGGGACCAGCTGGGAACAGGGGAATCTCAGGTGGTGTCAAGAGGTGTCCAGGCTGCCCTGAGCTTTTCCAACAGGCCCATCTAGCCTCCTTGGAGCAGCAGCTCAGAGCAGAGGAGGGCTTCTACCCCCCCACGCACAGTGCCCCCCACAAAGAAACCTTCTCCCAAGGAGCGGGACAGAGATTCCTTCCTGACCCAGCTGGGCCCAGCCCCAGCCCTGGAGCATGAGGGTGGAGGGACCTGGCCAACCTCCTTCTCAGGTACCATCGCTGCACACGCCGTTCTTAGCTGAGTGATGTGGCACAGAGACATGACGGGGGGTTTGAGGGGGGTGGGGGTTGTGGTTTCTGGTCCCCGTGAGCAGGGGAGGGAGGGGTAAATGTAGATCCTGAGTTGATAAAGGAGCAGTGGATAAATCCGGGAAAGGGGAAGTCTGCCCAGAGCCGGCGCTCACTTCCTGTTTCTGCTACTGCCAGTGAAATTCTGTGTAAACCTGATGCCCGGCACCTAGCCTGTTCTATACCCTGGCTCTGGGAGGGGAATGGGGTCTTGTGATTGGGGGGTGGGGATGGCTGGGAGCCAGGACTCCTGGGTTCTCTCCTGGCTCTGGTTGAGGGGTGGGGTCTAGTGTTAAGAGAAAAGGACACAGATTTGAGCCAGTCCCCTAGAGGTGAAAGGCCCCATGTCCCTTCCCGATCCCATACCCGGGACAGTGGGTCTGCGCATCTCAGGGCCCAAGGCAGAGCTCACCTCAGGATGCTGCAAAAGGGACACTGGGGGTGGAGGGTAGAATGGGGAGAGGGCAAGATCACGGGGACAGAGCTCAAGAGAAACTCCCCCCACACCCGCAGCAGATGCCCAAGCTCTGGCTCCCCAGCTTGTTTAGCCTTCACCCCCAACCCCCAACATTCACGCATTGGGACCGTCAGCTACCTGGCCTATATCTCCTGCCCCATACATGTCCCACCATCCCATGTCTCCTCATGTCCCTGTCCCCCTCTTTCTGCCCCCTTCCCTATGTCCCTGTGATGAAATGGGACTGTTCTTAATGTTTCCTCTGAACACTGTAGGGGTGCCTCAGTTTCCCCTATGCATTTCTCTGGTCTCCAGGTGGTGGGATAAGGGGGTATAATTATTGCAGAACAAAGGGCCAGTGTACATAAATGGCTGACACTCTGTCTCCTGGCAAGTGATGGCCTGGGCCCTTTCCCCCTGCAAGGTGAGAGATAAAGGGTTGGAGAACAAAGGAATCAGATGCCCTCCTGGCCCAGGAAAGGGACAAAGCCCAGAGGAGGAGGGGCTGGAGGGAGTTTCAGTTTGGGGCTGGCTGGGGACATGGAGTCAAGGGCAGATGTTGTTATCTGGCTCACTGCCCCCCAGAATGGACCCGGCTGAGGGGTCCAGTTCTCTGCACCTACAAGCTCTGTTTTAGACCATGTGTCACGGAGTCCCTGGGTGATGCTCTGGAACTGCTCCCCATGAAGCCAGGCAGGACTCTGGGGCAGTCTCCTTTCTGTGAGCAGCCTGTCTGCAGGACATAAAGCTCACACAGCTTCCACCTTCCTGGGCCTGACCTCGGAGCATTCAGCATCCTCTGCCCCTCCGTGCGCTTTCCACAGCGAGTCCGCTCAGGTGGGGCTCCTGGGGAAGCCAGAGGGTCCTGCACCCCAACTTCGCAGTCAGACGTGACTCTCAGCCAGCCTGTAAAACAGAGGTTTATTAGACGACAGGAACATGGTCTAACACAGAGCTTGTAGGTGCAGAGAACAGGACCCCTCAGCTGGGTCCATTTTGGGGGGCAGTGAGCCAGACAACCACGACTGCCCTTGACTCCATGTCCCCAGCCAGCCCCAAACTGAAACTCCCTCCAGCCCCTCCTCCTCTGGGCTTTGTCCCTTTTCCGGGCCAGGAGGTCACCTGATTCCTTTGTTCTCCAACCCTTTAGCTCTCACCTTGCAGGGGGGAAGGGCCCAGGCCATCAGTTGCCAGGAAACAGGGTGTCGGCCATTCTCTGTGTCCAGACCCCTGCACACACCTGCCCTCTAGGGCTCTGCAGTGATTGTACACCCTTACCCCACCACCTAGATACTTAAGAACTGCATAGGGGAAACTGAGGCACCCCCACACTATTCAGAGGAAACATTAAGAACAGTCCCAGTTCGTCACACCATGTTCCTGTCGCCTAATAAACCTCTGTTTTACTGGCTGGCTGAGAGTCACGTCTGACTGTGAAGTTGTGGGGCAGGACCCTCTGGCTTCCCCAAGACCCCACCTGGGCGGACTCTCTGTGTGAAGCGCACAGAGGGGCAGAGGATGCTGAATGCTCCGAGGTCAGACCCAGGAAGGTGGAAGCCGGGTGAGCTGTGTGTCCTGAAGACAGGCTGCTCACAGAAACGAGACTGTCCCAGAGTCCTGACTGGCTTCATAGGGAGCAGTTCCAGAGCATCGCCCGGGGACTCCGTGACAACTGGTGGTAGCGGTGGGATGTACTGCACCCCGCGGATGGCGCTTCCTACAGTAAGTGACTGGGGAGCAGTAAAACGAAGGGGGATTGACGAGGACCAGGCGTGCTGAAGGCTCAGAGAGGAGCGGTTTCGGGGGGCGGTTAACCCCTGGGAGTGTGTGACCAGCGAGGAGGACTGTGCAGTAATGGGGTCCCTCTGGGGACTGCGATGAGCAGTCCCAGGGGCGGAGGAGTCTGCAGCTCGACCCTGGCAAAGAGGTGGTGACCTCGAGAAGGGCTGGCACACGAGGGTTCTCCCTGGAAACTGTGGGGAGCTGAGAGCACCCAGGCCTGTGAGTCCACAACAACTTGGGAAGAGCGGAGTGACGGCCTGTCACCGTCTCCTTAAGAAGGACGTTGTAACCCTGTGCAAAAAGAGAGGGTTGCACATTGGAAAGTTCACCAAAGCACAGTTCATCGTGCAGCTGGAGGAGGATGACCGCTCTAAGGAACAGATTCCTGACCCCAAATGGGACTATAGCAGGATCTGGGAGCAGCTGGAGTGGGAGCCAGGCATCCCAAAGACTCCTGTCCCCAACCAGACGGGGGTCTTCATGATTGGGTTCCCCATCGGGGGATCGGAGACGGACGGGATTGGAGCTGAGTCAGAGAGAGCAAGAGGACTGTGAGAGACAGCGAGTGTCCGAGAAAGAGCTGCAGAAGCAGCAGCAGCATGAACTGGCGGTGGGGGAGCAGAGAGGCCTAGGGGACCCCCCAGGGGTGAATGGGGATAGACCCCGGGGGGCCAGTTCCGCAGGGAACCTCGAGACTAAATTGCTGCCCCTGGTTAAGGAGGGGGGGATGTGGATGCCACCTCACTGCCTTTGAGCAGGCTGGAGATTTGAACCAGGGGGACCCTGTGGAAAAGCCCCGGTGTCTAGCTCCCTTGCTGGGTCCCAAGGCCATCGACTCCGTCAGCCAGATGGGTGGGGTGGTGGACAGGCTCCCACTCCTGACCCCAACCTGTATGTCTGTGTGGAGTCTCCTGAGGTCAGGCCCCTCGGACCCCCAGTGGGAGCAGAAGGTGATGGTCAATGAGGAGACATTCCTGGGGTGGCGAGACCCTGGGACAGAAAGAACTGTTGTCAGGCCCCGGGTGGTGCAGCCTCAGATGCTGAGGGGCTGTGTGACCTCTGTCTTCGTGACCTCTGTGCCTCTGTCTTCACGAACAAGGTCAGCTCCCAGACTACTGCACTGGGCAGCACAGCATGGGGAGGAGGTGACCAGCCCTCTGTGGAGAAAGAAGTGCTTCGGGACTATTTAGAAAACCTGGACGAGCACAAGTCCATGGTGCCGGATGCGTTGCATCCGAGAGTGCTAAAGGAGTTGGCGGATGTGATTGCAGAGCCATTGGCCATTATCTTTGAAAACTCATGGCGATCGGGGGAAGTCCCGGACGTCTGGAAAAAGGCTAATGTAGTGCCCATCTTTAGAAAAGGGAAGAAGGAGGATCCTGGGAACTACAGACCAGTCAGCCTCACCTCAGTCCCTGGAAAAATCATGGAGCAGGTCCTCAAGGAATCAATTCTGAAGCACTTAGAGGAGAGGAAAGTGATCAGGAACAGTCAGCATGGATTCACCAAGGGCAAGTCGTGCCTGACTAATCTAATTGCCTTCTATGACAAGATAACTGGCTCTGTGGATGAGGGGAAAGTGGTGGATGTGTTGTTACTTGACTTTAGCAAAGCTTTTGACATGGTCTCCCACAGTGTTCTTGCCAGCAAGTTAAAGAATTATGGGCTGGATGAATGGACTATAAGGTGGATAGAAAGTTGGCTAGATTGTTGGGCTCCACGGGTAGTGATCAATGGCTCCATGTCTAGTTGGCAGCCGGTATCAAGTGGAGTGCCCCAAGGGTCGGTCCTGGGGCCGGTTTTGTTCAATATCTTCATAAATGATCTGGAGGATGGTGTGGATTGTACCCTCAGCAAGTTTGCAGATGACACTAAATTGGGAGGAAAGGTAGATATGCTGGAGGGTAGGGATAGGATACAGAGGGACCTAGACAAATTAGAGGATTGGGCCAAAAGAAATCTGATGAGGTTCAACAAGGACAAGTGCAGAGTCCTGCACTTAGCAAGGAAGAATCCCATGCACCGCTACAGACTAGGGACTGAATGGCTCGGCAGCAGTTCTGCAGAGAAGGACCTAGGGGTTACAGTGGACGAGAAGCTGGATATGAGTCAACAGTGTGCCCTTGTTGCCAAGAAGACCAATGGCATTTTGGGATGTATATGTAGGGGCATTGCCAGCAGATCGAGGGATGTGATCGTTCCCCTCTATTCGACATTGGTGAGGCCTCATCTGGAGTACTGTGTCCAGTTTTGGGCCCCACACTACAAGAAGGATGTGGAAAAATTGGAAAGAGTCCAGCGGAGGGCAACAAAAATGATTAGGGACAGAACAAAAAAGACAGAACAAGGAGTAATGGTCTCAAGTTACAGTGGGGGAGGTTTAGGTTGGATATTAGGAAAAGCTTTTTCACTAGGAGGGTGGTGAACCACTGGAATGCGTTACCTAGGGAGGTGGTGGAATCTCCTTCCTTAGATATTTTTAAGGTCAGGCTTGACAAAGCCCTGGCTGGGATGATGTAGTTGGGGATTGGTCCTGCTTTGAGCAGGGGTTGGACTAGATGACCTCCTGAGGTCCCTTCCAACCCTGATATTCTATGATTCTATGACCTGGGTGAGGTTAATACATTTGTTTGTTTATTTTATCTGAAGCCGTGCATTTGGTTTGAAGCCTGTCAGAGACTCCCGTTGGGATAACAAGCCTGGTACATATCAATTTCTTTGTTAAATGGATGAACTCGTAAAAGCTTGCAGCGTCCAGCAGGCATAACTGGACACTGCAAGATGGAGGTTCCTAGGGTTATGTCTGGGACCAGAGATATTGGCTAGTGTCATTCGGTTGCACAATCCAAGCAGCGGCTGGCCAAAAGTGCTCACTCCCATAGCTGGGAGCAGCTCACATGCCAGAGGCTGTGCGGGAACAGTCCAGGAGTGGAGGTTCTCACCATGGAGGAGGGCAAGGCTGGCTCCCAGAGTCGAGGATTGGAGTGACCTAGCAGATCACCAGTCCAGATAACACCAGGGGAACGTCACACACCCCTGGCTCTGGGAGGGGAGTGGGGTATTCCCTTGTTCCAGGGCCGGCTCAGGGGGGTGGGCAATGGGACACGGGGTCTCTCCCTCTGGGGGGGCACTGGCTCCGATCCAGCCCCAAGGTAGGGGCACAAGAAGACTCAACTATTCTTTCACCGGTGGGTGGGCGTCCCGTATCCCTTTGTCCCTCCCAACCCATATCACTCCAGTGTTTTCCCCAGGAATTGAAGTTGGGGGGGGTGTTTGAATTTATACGGGGGGTCGGTCAGGGCCGATGAGGGCAAAGGGGGGCTGTATGGCACCATAGTAAAAACTGAAAAATGTTTCATGACCATTTTATTAGATTTAACACGTTTTAAAATCATCACAAATTAAAGTTGGCTACTCAAGCCTTCCATGGAGCACTGTGTCTACATCCTTCTTGGTTTCTTGTTATAATTTTGCATGACTCTGTTAACGAACTTCTTGAATGCAATGCGTTCATCTTCGGTGGCTTCTTGTGTGTCCAGTACTTCCATTCCTTCAACTGATATGCTCATTAGTTCCTTCACATGATCAGGCAGAAGGCGACATCTTTCAGAACACAAAATACTACTCAGTGATGAAAAAGAACGTTCCACTGTAGCTGTTGTGACGGGGAGTAGCAAGAGATGAATTCCTACTTCTCTCAGCCCAGGAAACGTAGCACAAAGATCGGGGCGAGCCACGAGTGAGGATAAAAAAGAAGTTGAAGTCAAATCTTCATTCATTTGTCGTACGATATTCCACTCTGTTTTCAAATTCTCTATTCTGTCCTGAGCACACGGCAGCCCCATTGCTGGTCGTGCCTCACTCCACTCAATGGTCGGTGTTTTATAGGACAGGGATCTGTAAAAGCTACGTAGAAGTTGAGTCGAATCTAGAAGTCACTGTTGTAGATTTGTAAGAATCGAGCCTGTGTACTTTTTCAGCAGGCTTAACAGACACTTCTTTTCCTCTTCATTTAAGGAATCAATATAAGTGCCTTCATCAGTCAATTTCTGAAGTCTTTGCTTCTTCCAGTACATTTTCAATGCATCTCTCTCGGATTGATCCAAGGGTAGCTTCTATTGCTGGACAAAGATCTACTACTGTTGTAGCAGATGCCTGGATGACATTGTTTAATGACCCAAGTGGTTTCAACAGTCGAGTTACAAGAGAGAGAACAGTGATAGTCTTCTCTGAATGTAGTAGCAAAAGTAGTCCACCAGCCTCACCACTTAGATCCATCCCATCTTGGTAGATACTTTCCAAAGCCAGTAATAACGTCTGGAGTAATTTCAAGACAACAGCCAAGGATGGCTCATGAGAAAACCAGGGGGGTTTTCCAGGTTGGACTAATATGAACTTCAGTCCCACTGTATCTTCTATATTTTCCAAGACATTCAGTCTTTTTGGACTCTTGCTGAAAAAAGAATATAATGAAGACCTTAAATTTATAGCTTTTTTAATGTTTGAAGATTCTGCAGCTCGTACTAGCGCTGGTTGAAGTAGATGGCCTCTGCAGTGTGTATAGGAGAGATCAGGGTTACACTTTTCTCTAAGCAAAGCTTGTTCTCCACCATGTCTTCCTGAGAAGTTTCAAATGTACAAGCAGCCATCTGTTTGGGATCCAATTGACAAGCATTTAACTCTTCTGAGATGTGGGTTGTCACAGATGCAGCAGATGTGTCTTCTATAACTTGAACATCTAGAAATGAATCTACTGGCCTACCACTGACATCAAGATAACATACACAATGACTTAATACTTGATGCCCACTTGCATCGGTGCATTCATCAGCCATGTATGCAAATTTTTTGAATGTGGTGAGAGAGTTCTTCACTTTTTCAACTTTTTAGTCTTTCTCTGTTGCACCGCATGCTTCTAACCAGTCAGCTGAGTTTCTTGCAGAAAGGTAGTGAGCATCTGCCCGTCCATCACTGTTCAACTGACAGTGCACTTAACACTGGCCTCCAGTTTGTAGTGTGTGGTATCTCTTGCTTAAATAAAAAGTAGGATGCCACGGCCATGTTTGTTCGCATGAACTGTGTTGTGTCTCCAGCATTCTTAGCAGCCTCATTAAGTACTTCTAAAAATTGGCTTTGAAAGTGGGCTTATAAGGCTTTCTGCATGTTGATGCACTCCAGAGTCCTGGTGTTTTGCAGCCTTTTCACATAGTTTGTCAGCATTGGCTTTGCTGATTGGTCTGGCAAACCAAGCTCCTCCACTTTTACCAGTTATAGCATTGGGAAGCTTTCCTTCTTTGTAAGCTTTTTTGGAAGAGGTGCGCCAGTCGCCATCTTTTGTAACTTCAATAAATGGGAACACTCTGACTGACAAACATTGGGAGCTGCCTTTAGGTTTTGGATACTCTGTTTCTTTAGTAGGTAGCTGTATCTGTGCTGGTCAGATGTAGATACACCACTGGAAGCTTCAGATGACATGTTGATATTTTCGTGGTGTGTTCTTCACCTTGGTTGTTTTTTGAGGCCTTTGAGTGGATTGTTTTTTCTCTTTTCATTTTCACTTTGACCTGCAACATATAGAAGAGATCTGAATAAATTAAATGTTTCGCTAGGATAATGCAAATTTAACATAAGGATCATGAAAATTACACCAAAACACAGAACAGTTCTATATTTCTAAAACAAATATACTTTTTTTATTTTAATTATTTAAATTGACTTTTAAAAAGTAAGCCATCATGGGATAAGAGGGAAAGTCCTCTCATGGATCAGTAACCGGTTAAAAGATGGGAAACAAAGGGTAGGAATAAATGATCAGTTTTCAGAATGGAGAGAGATAGTGGTGTCCTGGAGGGGTCGGTACTGGGACCAGTCCTATTCAGCGTATTCATACATAATCTGGTAAACAGTGAGGTGGCAAAATTTACAGATGATACAATTCAAGATAGTTAAAGTCCAAAGTCAACTGTGAAGAGTTACAAAGGGATCTCACCAAACTGGGTGACTGGGCAACAAAATGGCAGATGAAATTCAATGTTGATAAATGCAAAGTAATGCACATTGGAAAACATAATCTCAACTATACATACATAATGATGGGGTCTAAATTAGCTGTTACCACTCAAGAAAGAGATCTTGGAGTCATTGTGGATGGTTCTCTGATGCGATGGTTCACATCCCCTCAGTGCGCAGCAGCAGTCAAAAAGCGAACAGAACGTTCAGAACCATTAGGAAAGGGATAGATAACAAGACAGAAAATATCATAGAGCCACTAAATAAATCCATGGTACCCGCACACCTTGAATACTGCATGCAGATCTGGTCACCCCATCGCAGAAAAGGGATATTGGAATTGGAAAAGGTAGAGAGATGGGCCACTAAAATGATTAGGGGTATGAAACAGGAGGAGAGATTAAAATGACAGGGACTTTTCATCTTAGAAAAGAGACGACTAAGGGGGGATATGATAGAGGTCTATAAAATCATGACTGGTGTGAAGAAGGTCAATAAGGAAATGTTATCTACTCCTTCACATAAGACAAGAACTAGCAGTCACCCAATTAAATTAATAGGCAGCAGGTTTAAAAAAAACAAAAGGAAGAACTTCTTCACACAACATACAGTCAAGTGGAACTCTTTGCCAGGGGATGCTGTGAAGGCCAAAACTATAACAGGATTAAAAAAAGAACTAGATAAGTGCATGGAGGTTACGTCCATCAGTGTCTATTAGCCCGGACCGGGAGGGATGCAACACCAGGCTCTGAGTGTCCCTAGCCTGTTTGCCAGAAGCTGGGAATGAGCAACAGGGGATGGATCACTTGATGGTTCCCTGTTCTGTTAATTCCCTCTGGGGCACCTGACATTGGCCACTGTCGGCAGACAGGATACTGGGCTAGATGGACCTTTGGTCTGACCCAGTCTGGCCGTTCTTATGTAAAAAATAATTATAATAATAAAAAAATGTTTAATACAGAAACTCCCTGACATAATGGCCTCTCAAGATAGCAACGAGGTGAGACAACAACCTTGGCAAATAATGCCTTTTAAAGATCTTGGCCTACTAGGAAACTTATTTATATTTATATTCCCAGTCACAAATCTAGCAATCAGGAGCAAAGTCACTGAAATTAGTCCAACAAACAAATGTACATTTAACGGGCCCCTCACTTTTCCCTCCACCGCACCCCACTCACTGGTGTTGTCCTTGGTCAGTGGACACTCAGAGTTCAGAGGTGCTTTTACGTGAGTTCACTTCCTAGGTGGGGGGCAAGAAGGCACCTTGCTCGTTCCTCCAGCTGCTCACCGTTCGCTCTGGCCCCTGTTGTTCGTTGTGCCACCGTTCACTCCATCGCTCTGTGGCCAGGGCCCTGCGCCGTCACCTTCTGCTGCCGCCTGCCACCGTGACCTCTGCGAGTGGGTCTCTTGAGGTTCCACCCAGCTCTCAGTGATTTCAGCTGAGCTCTCAGTGGGGGAACCTCGCTGCTCGTGCGGGCTGGGCCGTCTCTTCCACAGAAACACTGTCCCACAGCAGGTCTAAGCACTTAGACCTGATTCTCAGTGATTTCAGCTGCAGTGGTCACTTAAGAAAACAAAAGACTCTCTATGGAGCCTACTCAGCTCTGTCTCTAAAGAGTGGAGAGGGGCAGGTCAAATCGTACTTGGGACTCAGGCAGATCATCAAGCAAAACACCTGTCCCCACCCTCTCTCTTGATGCCCTCAGTCAGCACAGGCCAAGTACAGTTCTACTACCCTTTAGTCATACAATCAAAACAACAACATTTCATTACATACACACACCCCGCCGCATTCAAGTGATTTATAACCCAACCCCAGCCAGAATCCATCACTTGGGCAACGCAGCTCTGTTTGCTGGATACCTAGGTAGATGAGGTATGAATGTAAATATAATCTGGTCCTGAAGCCTTTCCCCACAGCCCCCAGCTCATCACTAGCTGGCAGGGAGAGCTCATTTAGACTTTGCTTACAAATCATAATTTGAAATTATTAGGTTGGCCACCATCGCTGAAATGAATGAACCAACATTGTCAAAAAAAAACAACAGCTGTATAAGGAAGCTAGTCTTTGTTCATACTTTCCAAATCTATTACACTTTTTCAGATACACGTATTATATCATATACTGGATAGGCTTTCAAAGTGTGTATTCATGTTTCAATTTCAATTCAAATTTCCAACCAGTGATTAAACTGGCAACACTGCACGTAACTAGTTCACAACTGTGGAGGTGTTGGGGAAATTCACAGGGGGTGTAGGGAAATCCCTGCTGCATGCCTTGCTGAGTCATAAGGTGTATCCCTTGCCTTCTTTCTCAGTGGGTCAGTTGTATAGCTGATGGCCCTTGATGGGCCATCAAGCAGGCTAGGCAGTGCTGATGCCAGGCTGTCTGGGGGTGTCATCCAGATACACAACACAAGTTTGGAACTACAGACATACTATACATATAACTTACAAAGGTGATACAAACACAGAAACGAGATTATCATACCTGGCAAATTATAACATTTTTGCAGATACCTTACAAGGCATATCATAACTCATTGCAATTTTACAATATTGGTATTCATAATATCCTCACACGTCCCCCAAACTCCATACAGCATCACAGGGTGTGACGATGTGACTCAGCAGGGAGGGGGGAGTGTTGACCTGGGAATGTGCCCTGGGGATGGGAGACCTGAGAACCTGTCACCTGAGCCAGGAGGGGGAGGGGGAGGTGACACCTCCGCCCAGGAATGTGAACAGGGGCTGCAGCAGGGAACCTGCTGGGTGAGTTTAGTTTCAGTTTGGGGCTGGGTGGAGGAACACAGGGAACCCCAGGGCTGGGGTCTAAGCTCCCTGCTCCCCCAGAAGGACGTGATTGAGGGGTCCTGGTTGTACCCACAAGCTCTGTTTTTGGACTGTGTTCCTGTTGTCCAATAAACCTTCTGTTTTACTGGCTGGCTTAGAGTCTCAGTGGATCCCAGGAAGAGGGGTGCAGGGCCTGGACTCCCCCACACTCCGTGACAACTGGTGGCAGCGGTGGGATCTACTGCACCCCGTGAACGGCGCTTCCTGCAGTAAGTGACTGGGGAGCAGTAAAACGAAGGGGAAGTGACGGGGACCAGGCGTGCTGAAGATTCAGAGAGAGACGGTTTCGGGGGGCGGTTAACCCCTGGGAATGTGTGACCAGAGAGAAAGACTTTTGCAGTAACAGGGTCCCCCGGGGGATTGCAGCGAGCGGTCCCAGGGGCGGAGGAATCTGCAGCTCGACCCTGGCAAAGAGGTGGTGACCTCGAGAAGGACTGGCACACGAGGGGCTTTTCCTGGAAACCGTGGGAAGCTGCCCGGCCTGCGAGTGGCCAGCAGGGAGATGTACGCTAAACGCCTGAAGAGCGACCTGGTGGAGCTGTGCAGGCAGAGGGGGCTGCGCATCGGGAGGTCCACCAAGGAACAGCTGATTGCCCAGCTGGAGGAGAGGGATCGCTTGGATGACCCGATCCCTGTCCCTGAGGGAAGCCGCCCGGCAGACGCAGCATGGGCCCTGGGGCCTGACCGGGCTGGGAGGGGTCAGACTGCTGCTGAGGACATCCCGAGACCCTTCCTACCTATGTCCGGGGGAGGGGTTGGGGGAAGCCCGGCGAATACCGAGGGCACCCTGACCCCGGCACCCAGCAGGGGATCCTCCCGGCGGAGCTCCCCATCCCTGGAGCGGAGGCGGCTGGAATGGGAGAGGGAGATGAAAATGAGGGAGCTGGAGGATCATGAAAAACAACGTCAACATGAGCAGGAGGAGAAGGAGAAACAACGTCAACATGAGCGGCAGGAGAAGGAGAAACAAAGACAGCATGAACTGGAGCTGGCCAGGCTGAGGAGCAGTGGGGCCCCGGCTGCGGCTGCGGTGAGTGCGGGGGGACCCAAGACTGCAAGGAACTTTGATAAGTGCTTCCTGGCCCAGCGGAAGGAGGGGGAGGACATAGATAGCTTCCTGACGGCCTTTGAGAATGCCTGTGAGCTGCACAGGGTTGACCCTGCAGACAGGCTCCAGTTCCTCACCCCCTTACTGGACCCCAAAGCCGTGGAGGTGTACAGCCGAATGACAGGGGCGGAGGCAGGGGACTATGAACTGTTCAAACAGGCCCTGCTCCGTGAGTTTGGGCTGACCCCCGAGATGTACCGGAGAAGGTTCCGGAGTCAGCGTAAAACGCCTGAGGTCACCTACCTACAACTGGCCAACCGGATGCAGGGATATGCCCGCAAGTGGACAGCTGGGGCCCAAGCTAAAGAGGACCTGCTGGACCTAATCGTACTGGAGCAACTGTATGAACAGTGCCCGTCCGACCTAAGGCTGTGGCTGGTGGACAAAAAGCTCGAGAACCCCCAGCACGCAGGGCAGCTGGCCGACGAGTTTGTGAACAGTCGGTCAGGGGGTAGCCGGGAGGAGCCCCAAAAGAACAGGCCCCCCCCGATGCAGAGAGAGAGTCACCAGGGGGCCTCCCAGCGGGGAAATAGGGAGAACCCCCTCCCACGGGGAACGCCTGGCGTCGGGCCCCTCCGACCCGCTCGAGGGGACCAACGTGACCTGAGCTGCTATCACTGTGGCCAGAGAGGCCACGTACGGTCCCAGTGCCCCGGGCTCAGGGACAAACTGAGCAGACCCAACCTACCCAGGGTTAACTGGGTAGGGACCCAGCTGGACGAGGGGCAGACGACCCAGGAAAGGGGGGCTACCAGTTTACCACCTGCTCCGGAGGGAAGAGTATCCCCGGCCAGCTCCACCAGAGGGCTGGAGGCTCTGGACTCAGGGTGCTCAGTTTACAGGGTGGGCGCGGGGCTGTCCCTCCGGAGAGAGTGCCTTGTTCCCCTGGAGGTGGATGGGAGGAAGGTCAATGGATACTGGGATACGGGCGCGGAGGTGACGCTGGCCCGGCCCGAGGTGGTGGCCCCAGATCGGGTGGTGCCCAACACCTATCTGACCCTGACAGGGGTGGGCGGGACCCCATTTAAGGTGCCCGTGGCAAGGGTACACCTGAAATGGGGGGCCAAGGAGGGCCCCAAGGATGTGGGGGTACACCACCATTTGCCCACTGAAGTTTTGATGGGGGGAGACCTAGAGGACTGGCCAAGCAAGCCCCAGGCCGCCCTGGTTGTGACGCGTAGCCAGAGCCGGCGAGGGGCACTGCGCCCTGACCTCGGGGAGGGTATCACACCGGAGGCGCAGGACCCTACCCTGGTGGGGAGGGAGGGCCGAGGGGCACGGCTCAGAGAGGCGGAGGCCTCGGACCTGGCCAGCGAGAGGGAACCGGGCCCCATCCCTTCCCCAGCCGCTGAGTTCCAGGCCGAGTTGAGGAAAGATCCCTCCTTGCGGAAGCTCAGGGACCTGGCCGACCTCAGTGTGGTACGGACCATGAGGAGAGGCTGCCAGGAGAGG
Source organism: Lepidochelys kempii (assembly GCF_965140285.1). Taxonomy (NCBI): domain Eukaryota; kingdom Metazoa; phylum Chordata; order Testudines; family Cheloniidae; genus Lepidochelys; species Lepidochelys kempii. Next base: position 14,893,864 of record NC_136402.1, read on the forward strand.
TTCCTGTGGGAGAAGGGGTTCCTGTACCGAGAATGGGCTCCCCCAGGGGAAGTAGAGTCCTGTGGGATCAGGAGGCAGCTGGTGGTCCCCCAGAAGTATCGCCGCAGGCTCCTGTACCTGGCCCATGACATCCCCCTCGCAGGGCACCAGGGAATCCGGCGCACCCGGCAGAGGTTGCTACAGAACTTTTACTGGCCCGGGGTCTTTACCACAGTCCGGCAGTATTGCCGATCCTGTGACCCTTGTCAGAGGGTGGGGAAGGCCCGGGACAAGGGGAAAGCGGCTTTGAGACCTTTGCCCATCATAGAGGAGCCTTTCCAGAAGGTGGCCATGGACATCGTGGGGCCTCTCAGCAAGACGACCCGGTCGGGGAAGAAATACATTCTGGTGGTGGTAGATTTTGCCACCCGCTACCCCGAGGCAGTGCCCTTAGCTTCCATTGAAGCAGACACCGTGGCCGATGCGCTCCTGACCATTTTCAGCCGAGTGGGGTTCCCCAAGGAAGTCTTGACAGACCAAGGCTCCAACTTCATGTCGGCCCTGCTCCGGTGCTTGTGGGAGAAATGTGGGGTCCGGCACGACTGGGCCTCAGCTTATCACCCCCAGTCCAATGGGCTGGTGGAGAGGTTTAACGGGACGCTAAAGATGATGCTGAAAACCTTTATGAACCAGCACCCACAGGATTGGGACAAGTACTTACCTCACCTGCTGTTCGCATACAGGGAGGTGCCCCAGGAGTCTACCGGATTTTCGCCTTTCGAACTGTTATATGGCAGGAGGGTGAGGGGCCCCCTGGACCTGATGAGAGACGAGTGGGAGGGGAAGGCCACTCCCGATGGAGAGTCAGTGGTGGAGTATGTCCTGATCTTCCGAGAGAGACTGGCTGAACTCATGGACCTGGCCAGGGAGAATCTGGCCAGAGCCCAGAGGAAGCAGAAGGTCTGGTATGACCGCATGGCACGGGCCCGTGCTTACGCCACCGGGGATCAGGTGATGGTTCTCATCCCAGTGAGAAAGAACAAACTACAGGCCGCCTGGGAGGGCCCTTTCAAGGTCGTCAAGCAGCTCAATGAGGTAAACTATGTGGTGGAGCTGTCAAACCGGGCGCACCACCGCCGGGTGTACCATGTGAATATGATGAAGCCATATTATGCCAGGGGGAATGTGGTGTTGGCCGTGTGTGGACAGTGGGAAGAGCAGGGAGATGACCCTTTAGTAGATCTATTCCCTGGGACCAGAGCTGGTTTCCCCCTGGAAACAATTCCCCTCTCGGATCAGCTAACCCCTGCCCAGCAAGCTGAGGTCAGGGGGGTGCTGCATCCGTACCGACAGCTGTTTTCCAACCAGCCTGGACGCACTAATCTGACTGTCCACCGGGTGCAGACAGGGTCGCACCCGCCGATAAGATGCTCCCCTTCCGAGTCACAGGGAAAACTGCTCAGGACCTGGAAAGAGAGGTCCGGGACATGCTGGCTTTGGGGGTGATCCAGCCATCTGCCAGCCCTTGGGCCTCGCCGGTGGTGCTGGTCCCCAAAAAGGACGGGTCGGTCCGGTTCTGTGTGGACTATCGGAAGCTCAGTGCCATCACTGTATCTGATGCCTACCCCATGCCCAGGCCGGACGAGCTCCTAGACAAGCTGGGAGGAGCTCGGTACCTTACCACCATGGACCTTACAAAGGGCTACTGGCAAGTGCCGCTGGATGCAGATGCCCGACTGAAATCGGCCTTTATCACCCCTCTGGGGCTCTATGAGTTCCTGACCCTGCCTTTCGGCCTCAAGGGAGCGCCAGCCACCTTCCAGCGCCTGGTGGACCAGCTCCTGAGGGGGATGGAGAGTTTTGCCGTGGCGTATATTGATGACATCTGTGTCTTTAGCCAGACCTGGGAGGACCACGTGTCCCAGGTTAGACAAGTGCTGGACCGACTCCAGGGGGCTGGGCTGACTGTAAAAGCGGAGAAGTGCAAGGTGGGGATGGCGGAAGTATCTTACCTGGGCCATCGGGTGGGGAGCGGCCGCCTAAAGCCGGAACCAGCCAAGGTGGAGGTGATCAGAGACTGGCCCGCTCCCCACACCAAAAAGCAGGTCCAAGCCTTTATTGGGATGGCAGGATACTACCGAAGATTTGTGCCCCACTTTAGCGCCATCGCCACCCCCATCACGGAGCTATGCAAGAAGGGGAAGCCAGACAAGGTGGTCTGGACCGAACAGTGCCAGGTGGCTTTCCAGGCGCTGAAGAAGGCTCTGGTCAGTGGCCCAGTTCTGGCAAACCCAGACTTTGACAAGCCCTTTGTGGTGTTCACCGACGCCTCAGACACGGGACTGGGGGCGGTGTTAATGCAGGAGGATGAAAAGGGGGAGAGACACCCCATCGTGTACCTGAGCAAGAAGTTGCTACCCCGGGAGCAACACTACGCGGCCATCGAGAAGGAGTGCCTGGCCATGGTGTGGGCCCTCAAGAAACTAGAACCCTATCTCTTCGGGCGGCACTTCACCGTCTACACCGACCACTCTCCCCTGACCTGGCTGCACCAGATGAAAGGAGCCAACGCCAAACTCCTGAGATGGAGCCTGCTCCTGCAGGATTACGACATGGACGTGGTCCACGTGAAGGGAAGTGCCAACCTGATAGCGGATGCGCTGTCCCGGAGAGGGGGCCCCGAACTTCCCCAGGTCACTGGTCAGCGTGACCCCGCTCAGTTCAGTCTCAAAGGGGGGAGAGATGTGACGATGTGACTCAGCAGGGAGAGGGGAGTGTTGACCTGGGAATGTGCCCTGGGGATGGGAGACCTGAGAGCCTGTCACCTGAGCCAGGAGGGGGAGGGGGAGGTGACACCTCTGCCCAGGAATGTGGACAGAGGCTGCAGCAGGGAACCTGCTGGGGGGGTTTAGTTTCAGTTTGGGGCTGGGTGGAGGAACACAGGGAACCCCAGGGCTGGGGTCTAAGCTCCCTGCTCCCCCAGAAGGACGTGATTGAGGGGTCCTGGTTGTACCCACAAGCTCTGTTTTTGGACTGTGTTCCTGTTGTCCAATAAACCTTCTGTTTTACTGGCTGGCTGAGAGTCTCAGTGGATCCCAGGAAGAGGGGTGCAGGGCCTGGACTCCCCCACACTCCGTGACACAGGGAGAGCACCGCCTGTGTCTGTGGGGAGCCCGGGGCACTGTGGGGCCAAGCACTCGATAACTAACCCTTTCCCAGCTGGATTTCCCACTCTGTCCGCTCCCTTTCCTTAGGGCCAGTACCCAGCATTTCACAGCCACGGTCACCCCACCCATCTGCCACCTGCCCCTTCGCAGCCAGCTCCTGCCAGGGGTTCCCCATCAACTCTAAACCAGCCACCCCTCGGTTACAGCCTCCCCGTCGGGGATCCAGGTCGCTCCCCACCCATCCAGGGCCGCACTGGGCAGGGTGCATTTGGCCCTAAATCCCCCCAGTAGTACCTATCGGGGCTCATCGCCCAGCCCTGAGCCGGGCCACCCGGCGTCCTAAGACAGAGCCCGTAGCCCCCTCTGTGTGGGGATGCCGCATCTGGTCCTGGTGATGGAATAATGGCACTTCCTGCCCCCCAGGTCTCTGTCCCCCTCCTCTCTCTGCAGTGGGGTTCCCCAGCCCCTTTTCTCTCCCTCTTTCTCCCTAGACCTCCCCGGCCCTGTATTTCTATTGTACAAACCCCCAGAGCTTCCCTCTCCCCTGCCCCCCAAATCTTCCCACCCCAGGGGAGGCTGTGATACCAGAGCCTCCCAATGTCCCCTCGTGGTGGGTTCAACCAACGAAGGTGAGTGAGAAGTTCAGGCAGCCTCACGAGAACCTGGACGAATGAACGTTGAGGGGAAAGTTGGCGAGACAGAAAGACGGGATTAGTCCAACCCGAGCGGCCGCCAGACAGAACCCACGGGCCGGGCTGGGGCCCGCTTGGGACACGGGAGAAACTGGGGAGCAGAAATCTGTGACCAAAATTGGGGTGTGTCACAGACTCACAGGACGTGCCCATTCTTGGACCCACTCCCTGGGGGGAACCCCCTTCAGTGCCTTCTCTCGGGGGTTAGGCCCCTCCACCTTGCTGGGGCCCAGCCTTGCCGGGGTTACGAGGACTCTGCCACATGGGAGGGAGGAAGGGGAGCCCTCGAGGTCAGGCAGGCCACTGGGTAAAGGGAGTGGGAGCGAAGACTCAGATCCTTTCGCTAGCCAATCCCATCGGGGTGGGTATAAGCCAGGAAAGTTCCCCACAATAGCGGGACCATTCCCCCGCTTACACACAGCACCACCCCTGACTTGTAGGGGACTGTGCAAGTCTCTCCTATCCACGGAGGTTTATAACCTTGAGCTCCGCCCCTCACCCTCTAACTGATGTGTTACCTGGGAAAGGCCCCCCCGCCGATAAGATGCTCCCCATTCCGAGTCACAAGGGAAAACTGCTCAGGACCTGGAAAGAGAGGTCCAGGAAATGCTGGCTTTGGGGGTGATCCAGCCATCTGCCAGCCCTTGGGCCTCACCCGTGGTGCTGGTCCCCAAAAAGGATGGGTCGGTCCGGTGCTGTGTAGACTATTGGAAGCTCAATGCCATCACTGTATCTGATGCCTACCCCATGCCCAGGCCTGATGAGCTCCTAGACAAGCTGGGAGGAGCTCGGTACCTTACCACCACGGACCTTACAAAGGGCTACTGGCAAGTGCCGCTGGATGCAGATGCCCGGCTGAAATCAGCCTTTATCACCCCTCTGGGGCTCTATGAATTCCTGACCCTGCCTTTCGGCCTCAAGGGAGCGCCGGCCACCTTCCAGCGCCTGGTGGACCAGCTACTGAGGGGGATGGAGAGTTTTGCCGTGGCGTATATTGATGACATCTGTGTCTTTAGCCAGACCTGGGAGGACACGTGTCCCAGGTTAGACAAGTGCTGGACCGACTCCAGGGGGCTGGGCTGACTGTAAAAGCAGAGAAGTGCAAGGTGGGGATGGCCGAAGTATCTTACCTGGGCCATCGGGTGGGGAGCGGCCGCCTAAAGCCGGAACCAGCCAAGGTGGAGGTGATCAGAGACTGGCCCGCTCCCCACACCAAAAAGCAGGTCCAAGCCTTTATTGGGATGGCAGGATACTACCGACGATTTGTGCCCCACTTTAGCGCCATAGCCACCGCCATCACTGAGCTATGCAAGAAGGGGAAGCCAGACAAGGTGGTCTGGACCGAGCAGTGCCAGGAGGCTCTGGTCAGTGGCCCAGTTCTGGCAAACCCAGACTTTGACAAGCCCTTTGTGGTGTTCACCGACGCCTCAGACACGGGACTGGGGGCGGTGTTAATGCAGGAGGATGAAAAGGGGGAGAGACACCCCATCGTGTACCTGAGCAAGAAGTTGCTACCCCGGGAGCAACACTACGCGGCCATCGAGAAGGAGTGCCTGGCCATGGTGTGGGCCCTCAAGAAACTAGAGCCCTATCTCTTCGGGTGACACTTCACCGTCTACACCGACCACTCTCCCCTGACCTGGCTGCACCAGATGAAAGGAGCCAACACCAAGCTCCTGAGGTGGAGCCTGCTCCTGCAGGATTACGACATGGACATGGTCCATGTGAAGGGAAGTGCCAACCTGATAGCGGATGCGCTGTCCCGGAGAGGGGTCCCCAAACTTCCCCAGGTCACTGGTCAGAGTGACCCCGCTCAGTTCATTCTCGAAGGGGGGAGAGATGTGAGGATGTGACACAGCAGGGAGAGGGGAGTGTTGACCTGGGAATGTACCCTGGGGATGGGAGACCTGAGAGCCTGTCACCTGAGCCAGGAGTAGGACGATGTGACACAGCAGGGAGAGGGGAGTGTTGACCTGGGAATGTACCCTGGGGATGGGAGACCTGAGAGCCTGTCACCTGAGCCAGGAGTAGGACGGGGAGGTAACACATCTGCCCAGGAATGTGAACAGAGGCTGCAGGACAGAGCCTGCTGGGGGGGTTTAGTTTCAGTTTGAGGCTGGGTGGAGGAACGCAGGGAACCGCAGGGCTGGGGTCTAAGCTCCCTGCTCCCCCAGAAGGACTTGACTGAGGGGTCCTGGGTGTACCCACAAGCCCTGTTTTGGACTGTGTTCCTGTTGTCCAATAAACCTTCTGTTTTACTGGCTGGCTGAGAGTCTCAGTGAATCCCAGGAAGAGGGGTGCAGGGCCTGGATTTCCCCACACTCCATGACACCTGGCTACCACTCCAGCTGCTCCCAGATCCTGCTATAGCCCCATTTGGGGTCAGAAATCTGTTCCTTAGAGCGGTCATCCTCCTCCAGCTGCACGATTAACTGTGCTTTGGTGAACGTTCCAAGGCTCAACTCTCTCTTTTTGCACAGGGTTACAATGTCCTTCTTAAGGAGACGGTGACAGGCCGTCACTCCACTCTTCCCAAGTTGTTGTGGACTCACAGGCCTGGGTGCTCTCAGCTCCCCACAGTTTCCAGGGAGAACCTCTCGTGTGCCAGCCCTTCTCGAGGTCACCACCTCTTTGCCAGGGTCGAGCTGCAGACTCCTCTGCCCCTGGGACCGCTCGCTGCAATCCCCAGGGGAACCCTGTTACTGCAAAAGTCCTTCTCTCTCCCAGGGCCAAGCCGCAGACTCCTCCGCCTCTGAGACTGCTCACCCCCGTTACTGCATAGTCCTTCTCGCTGGTCACACGCTCCCAGGGGCTAACCGCCCCCCAAAACCGCTCCTCTCTGAGCCTTCAGCACGCCTGGTCCTCGTCAATCCCCCTTCGTTTTACTGCTCCCCAGTCACTTACTGCAGGAAGCGCCTTCCGCAAAGTGCAGCACATCCCACCGCTGCCACCAGTTGTCACGGAGTCCCTGGGCCATGCTCTGGACCTGCTCCCCATGAAGCCAGGCAGGACTCTGGGGAAGTCTCCTTTCTGTGAGCAGCCTGTCTGCAGGGCACACAGCTCCCCCGGCTCCACCTTCCTGGGTGTGACCTCGGAGCATTCAGCATCCTCTGCCCCTCCGTGTGCTTCCCACAGCGAGTCCGCCCAGGCAGGTATCCTGGGGAAGCCAGAGGGTCCTGCCCCCCAACTCCGCAGTCAGATGGGACTCTAAGCCAGCCTGTAAAACAGAGGTTTATTAGATGACAGGAACATGGTCTAAACCAGAGCTTGTAGGTGTAGAGAACAGGACCCCTCGGCCGGCTCCATTTTGTGGGGCAGTGAGCCAGACAACCCCTGCACTTTACTCCACGTCCCCAGCCAGCCCCAAACTGAAACTCCCTCCAACCCCTCTTCCTCTGGGCTTTGTCCCTTTCCCGGATTAGGAGGGCACCTGATTCCTTTGTTCTCCAACCCTTTAGTAGTCACCTTGCAGGGGGGAAGGGCCGAGGTCATCAGTTGCCAGGAGACAGAGCGTCGGCCATTTATGTACACTGGCCCTTTGCTCTGTAATAATGACAGCTTATGCTCTAATAAATTGGTTAGTCTCTAAGGTGCCACAAGTACTCCTTTTCTTTTTGCTCTGTAATAATTACACTTCCTTATCTCACCACCTGGAGACTTGAGAAATGCATAGGGGAAACTGATGCACCCCTACAGTATTCAGAGGAAACATTAAGAACAGTCCCATTTCATCGCAGGGACATAGGGCAGGGGGCAGAAAGAGGGGGACAGGGACATGAGGGGACACGGGATGGGTCTCAATGCATGAATGTTGGGGGTGGGGGGTGAAGGCTAAACAAGCTGGGGAGCCAGAGCTTGGGCATCTGCCGCGGGTGTGGGGGAGGGGAGTTTCTCTTGAGCTCTGTCCCCGTGATCTTGCCCTCTCCCCTTTCTGGGGGGCTGGTTGGCTTTTGCAGCATCCTGAGGTGTCCCTTTTGCAGCATCCTGAGGTGAGCTCTGCCCTGGGCCCTGAGATGTGCAGACCCACTGCCCCGGGTATGGGATCGGGAAGGGACATGGGGCCTTTCACCTCCAGGGGGCTGGCTCAAATCTGTGTCCTTTTCTCTTAGCACCTGAGGTCTAGCCCCGCCCCCCAACCAGAGCCAGGAAAGAACCCAGGAGTCCTGGCTCCCAGCCACCCCCACCTCCCAATCACTAGACCCCATTCCCCTCCCAGAGCCGGGGTATAGAACAGGCTAGGTGCCGGGCATCAGGTTTATACAGAATGTCACTGGCAGTAGAAGAAACAGGAAGCGAGCGCCTGTTCTGGCCAGACTTCCCCTTTCCTGGATTTATCCACTGCTCCTTTATCAACTCAGGATCTACATTTACCCCTCCCTCCCCTGCTCACGGGGACCAGAAACCACAACCCCACCCCCCTCAAACCCACCGTTGTGTCTCTGTGCCACATCACTCAGCTAAGAACGGCGTGTGCAGCGATGGTACCTGAGAAGGAGGTTGGCCAGGTCCCTCCACGCTCATGCTCCAGGGCTGGGGCTGGGCCCAGCTGGGTCAGGAAGGAATCTCTGTCCCGCTCCTTGGGAGAGGGTTTCTTTGTGGGGGGCACTGTGTGTGGGAGGGGGGTAGAAGCCCTCCTCTGCTCTGAGCTGCTGCTTCAGGGAGGCTAGACGGGCCTGTTGGAAAAGCTCAGGGCAGCCTGGACACCTCTTGACACCTCCTGAGATTGCCCCGTTCCCAGCTGGTCCCCGGACTGGGCAACTCCCATGTGGGGTTGGCTTGTGATGGGCGGTGGCGTGGGACCAGGCAGCTGCAGGAGGGGATGTGGTTTGCTGGGTGTTGCAGGGAGCCTGCTTTGCTCTGACTGTGGTAGATTTGGGCTGGAGATAGCAGAGAAACCACCTGATGGGAAGAAAGGGGCCGAGCGCATCACGGGCTTCCTGGGGCTGCAGCCCCCGGCGCAGTTCCTCATTCCGCTCGCACTCGGGCCTCAGGCTCAGTGGAGCTCAGCACTGGGGTGTTGGTGGCAGCGCTGAGGGGCCCCCCACTGCCCATCATGGCGTCTGCTCTCACCGTCCTCTTCCTCGGTGAGTATCGGAGACAGCCAGGACGTGTGTCCATGTGGGGGGTGGATCTGAGACCAGGGCGTGTGTCCATGTGGGGGGTGGGGTGGGGTGGAAATGAGACCAGGGTGTGGGATCCAGTTGCTCTGGGATCTGGTCACTAACGATCTGTCTCCTCTCCAGGCTGCTGGCTGGCCGGTCACAGCGGGGCGTGGGGAGGTGAGTATCAGTCTGGGGGGAGAACAGTAACATCAAGGACGGGGGAGGGGATCTGAGTCCTGAACCTTACCCAAAACTCAACACAAACTCCCCCTGGGCGCTCAGACCCGTCCCAGTTCTTCTCTGCCCCACCCCACCAGGGAGTAACGAGGAGCCGACCTTGGCTCCCGGGGTCTGACAAAGCGGATGGGGACCATCCACCGGTTCAGTGTCCTGCCCCCCCAGGCTGGGAAGATTGCGGGGAGGGAGGGGAGAATGTGGATTTATTTAAACTCATACAAACCTTATCAGGGCCCACCCGTGGGCTCTAGATCCCCTCGGGATAACCAAAATGTTCACGGTCAGTGCAGCCGTGGGGCAGAACCCCCCCAGATCAGCTCCCGCCCCAACACCTCCCTCCCCAGCACTCACAGCCGCCCACCCCGTGATCCCAAGACCTGGGGAAAGGTGGGTCTCTGCACTGATGGGACGCTCAGAGCCAGGCTCTGCCCTGAGCCCAGCAGAGGGGACAGAGTCACTGGGGGTTCCCCAGCCGGGGGGAGAAGCAGCTACTGGACATTCAGGGCTGAGGGAGGCGGGGGATCTCTGCCCCCAGCGGGAGCTGCAGAGCAGGGGGGCCTTTCCCAGGTAACACATCAGTTAGGGGGTGACGGGCGGAGCTGAAGGTTATAAACCTCAGTGGATAGGAGAGACTTGCACAGTCCCCTACAAGTCAGGGGTGGTGCTGTGTGTAAGCGGGGGAATGGTCCCGCTATGGTGGGGAACTTTCCTGGCTTATACCCACCCCGGTGGGATTGGCTAGAGAAAGGATCTGAGTCCTCGCTCCCACTCCCTTTACCCAGCGGCCTGCCTGACCTCGAGGGCTCCCCTTCCTCCCTCCCGTGTGGCACAGTCCTCGTAACGCCGGCGAGGCTGGGGCCCAGATTCCTGCTCGACCCCCAACCTTGTTGTGGTCACTTCAGGAAGGGGCGAGGGTGTCCCCTCTCCCAGGTGCTCTCTCTGCGCTGGATGCTTCCCTGACCCACTGATCATTACATTGCTTCCCCCTGCAGAGCCCAGCTACCCCAAACCCAACATCTCCCTGAGCCCCAGCTGGGGGGTCTCCCTGGGGGGAGCCGTGGCCGTCTGGTGTCGGGGGTAGCACCGGGGCATGCGGTTCATGCTGAATAAAGATGGACGCCGTTTCCAAACTGTGGCTTCGAAGGGGTTGGAGGCTGTGTTTCCCATCAGCAACGTGCGCCGGGAGGACCGGGGGAGCTACAGCTGCTCCTATCAGGACAGATTGGAGCCGTTCGCCATGTCGTCCCCCAGCGACCCCGTGGATCTGGCGGTGACAGGTGAGGGGCCCGGCTCGGCGTCCCCGTTCCCAGCCCCACCCCCAGTCTGACCCTCACGGGGGCTCGGTGCTAGTGGGATGCTCAGAGCCAGGCTCTGCCCTGAGCCCTGACCCCGCAGTGGGGACGCCCAGCCGGGGAGCGGGGACGGAGTCACTGGGGGGTTCCCCAGCCAGGGGGGAGCAGCAGCCCCTGGGGACTTGGGGCAGGGAGGTGACTTTAATGCTGCCCCTTGTGCGTAGGAACCGTGAGTCGCTATTTAATCCCGTGATCCCCTCCCCACTGTTCTCCTGGCGCGGCCACAGACTCTGTGTCCTTGTTTGTCGGGGAGCTTCAATCTTGGGGGATCTCAGACCGACCACCCACAAACTGAGACGCCCACAGTTAGGGGAGACCTCTGCAAACACTGGCCTCAGTAGCGCTGGATCCCTTGTGTTGGGGGAGCAGGTAGGCCCCTGCCATGGTCAGGACCCCGTTGTGCCGGGCGCTGCATAAACACAGAGTGAAGAAACTGTCCCTGCCCCTGGGAGCTCACAAAGGAAAGTTAATCTGTCTGTGCCACAGTTGCCCCCTGTAAAAGGGGTATAAAGGTGCATCGCTGCCTCCCAGGGGGCTGACTTCCTTCCTGTGTGGGGCTCAGGCCCTATAGTGCCAGGCTCCAGAGAGCAGCCTCTGAGTCGCCCTGTGCTCAGGGGGAAAGGGGGATGCAGTGAATGAGGCAGGGGCCACACACGGCGTATGAGGACCCCAAGAACTAGGCAGCCGCGGCTCCATGTGTGTGGGACTGGGAGCCCAGGTCACAGGGCCAGGTTTCTGGGTCAGGGGGACTCTGGAATCTGGGAGAGAATCTCTGCCAGGGGGCCCCTGGATCTGCCCATGCCAGGGCCAGACGGGGAATCATCGAAGATTTGGGTTGGAAGGGACCTCAGGAGGTCATCTTGTCCAACCCCCTGCTCAAAGCAGGACCAACGCCAACTAAATCATCCCAGCCAGGGCGTTGTCAAGCCGGGCCCTAAAAACCTCTAAGGATGGAGATTCCACCACCTCCCTAGGGAGCCCATTCCAGTGCCTCACCACCCTCCTAGTGAAATAGTTGTTACGGGTTGGATCACAGAAACCCCCTTGGGGCTCCTTCTAGTCTGGGTCCAGCTATCACTCACATTCCCTGAAGTTACTGTCCTTTGTTCCAGTTTCTTTCAGGTATCTTTGGGGGTGGAGAGGCTCTCTCTTTAGCCAGCTGAAGATAAAATGGAGGGGTCTTCCAGAGGTTTAAATAGATTTTCTCTTGTGGGTGGAGAACCCTCTCCTCTCTCCTATGCAAAGTCCAGCTACAAAATGGAGTTTTGGAGTCACTTGGGCAAGTCACAGTTCCTTACCAGCCAGGCCACATTCCTGGGAAAGCCCAGATGTGGACTGGCTTCTCCAAGTTCATTGTTGGCTTAAGGGCTTCTTGATTGGGCACTTACTGAGGACAGTCCTTTCTCAGGAAGCTGACCAACTGCTTCACTAAAACCTACTCAGAATCAAACAAGTACACAGCTAATACCCGTAACTTCGAATTCGATAAGGACACATGCATACAAATAGGATGAATAGATTCAGTAGGTGATGACCTTGACAGAGAAATGTTACGTGGCATATGTAGCATACAACACATTCTAGTTATGTCATTTATAGATTGACAAGTATATTTTCATAAAGCCTTATGGGGGCACCGTCACAATAGTGTTTCCTAATATCCAAAGGAGACCTCCCCCACTGCAACCTGAGACCATCGCTCCTTGTTCTGTCATCTGCCCCCACTGAGAACAGCCCAGCTCCATCCTCTTTGGAGCCCCCCTTCAGGGAGTTGAAGGCTGCTATCAAATCCCCCCTCACTCTTCTCTTCTGCAGCTGGAGGCCGGGGCTGGGTGGGTGCCCGGGTCTGGCTCTCACAGCCTGTCTCCTGTGCGCAGATCCCAGCTTACCCAGACCCTCCATCTCTCTGAGCCCCACTGGGGTCACCGCCCCAGGGGCAGACGTCACCATCCGGTGTCGGGGGCAGCGCCGGGACGTGAGGTTCTTCCTGCACAAGGCTGGAGACCGGAACCCGCCGCGACACATGGACCCTGCTGGGGACGGGGCCGAGTTCCACATCCCCACCGTGGGCCGGCAGCACGGAGGGAGCTACAGCTGCAGCTACCGGCCCCAATCAGAGCCCTTCGTCTCCTCGCAGCCCAGCCACCCCGTGCAGCTGGTGGTAGCAGGGGAGGGGCCCGGCTCCACGTCCCCGCTCCCAGCTGGACCCTCAGAAGGTCGGCACCCAGATGGGATGCTCAGAGCCAGGCTCTGCCCAGAGCCCTGGGACTCCCGTAGACAGGGAGCGGGGACAGTGTCACTGGGGGGTTCCCCAGGCAGGGGGGAGCAGCAGCTCCTGGAGTTTCCGGGCTGAGGGAGGGGGGATCCCTGTCCCCAGGGGGAGCTGCAGAGCAGGGGTCTTTCCCAGGGGATGCTCCCCCGGCTTCCCCAGCACTGGGGACTCACAGAGGAATCAGGGCCCAGGGGCTGCCCAGCCAGCTCCGTCCCCAGCCACAAACCCCCCTCCCCGGGACTGACAGTAACGATCGATGCTGAGTCACGGGCAGAGTTGGATTAAGGTTTCCTGGGGCCCTGGGCCAGAGCAAGAGGGAGTCTCTCCCCACCTTTTCACCTGCCCTCCCTCTCCTGTCCCGCCTCCTTGGCCTGTGGCCCCGCCCACAGCCCCACCCCCTTCTGCCCCTTCCCCGGTCCCGCCCCATTCCGTCCCCCCACTGCAGCCCTGCAACCCATTTGCTTCTTTCTGCTCCCGCCCACTGTGAGCCCAAGAGAAGCTCTGTCCCCCGACCCAGCCCCACACCCAGCTTGATCCTCCGGGGCTTTGCACTGATGGGACGCTCAGAACCAGGGTCTGCTCTGAGCCCTGGGCCCAGCAGAGGGGACACCCTGCCTGGCAGCCGGGACGGAGTCACTTGGGGGTTTCCCAGCCGGGGGTGAGCAGGAGCCACTGGAAGATATGGGCAGAGGGAGGGGGCAACCCTTCCCCCAGGGGGAGCTGCAGAGAAGGGGGCTTTTCCCAGGGGGATGTTCCCTTGCGTTGCTCCCGTTCTTGGGAGCCATAGAGGAGTTTGGGTCTGGGGTGGTGGGTAATTACTGTGGAAACAGGTCGTGGTGCCCAGGGGTGGGTGGGGCTGAGACGTCATGGGGAGGGTCAGCCCCGGACCCAGAGCTCCCCCGATGCCTCCTGCTCTGCAGGTCACTGCCTGGAGTTTGCTGGGGTATGCCAGGGGAGGGACAGGCTCTGGTGGGCTGAGCTGTGAAATTGGGCCCAGCTGGTGCCAGAGTCCTGCGGAAATACCCCCCCCTTATCAGGCCACATGACATCCCCCTGGCAATAGGAGTGAGGATTACCCAGAATTCCCTTTGTTCTTGCTTCCCCTCCCCCCACTGGGGGTCTATGGTACCCCCTGACACTCCCCCAGTAGATTTTCTGCCCCCTCTGGCTGCGCCCTGGTCCCCAGGGCCCTGGGCACCACCCGAGTGTGGGGGGCAGCGTGTGATGTTCCAGCCTCCCCTGGTGGGCACTGCCTGGATGTGTGTGTCAGCAGCCGAGATACCCCGGGGATGGGCTCACCGCACAGCAGACAGGCCGGGGCAGAGGCACGTGTGGGGGTGGACAGAGGGGTCCTATGGGGACAGGGAGCTGGGGTGGTTCCCAGTTGTGGGGGGCTAAAGCCCTGAGACTCTGATTGTTCCTATCCCCTGGCCTGGTTCTGGGGTGCCGGGTGTCTCAGGGGCAGTTCGTCCACTTGGGAGCCCCCTTCACCGGGGAAACTGAGGCTCAGGGCCCCTGGGGCAGCAGGATGTGGCCTCCCCTTGGGGGTCCAGCCCCAGGGAGGCTCCAAAGCCGCAGCTCCTGGGAAACCCCCAGTGGGGGGCTGGGCCGGTCCTGCTGGATGGGGTGTTGGGGGGCTCCAATCCCGGAGAAGCCGATGTCCCCATCCGAGCTGCCAAGTGACTCTTCCCTTCCCCCTTCATCATCCCCCCCAGGGTGCCCTGATTTCACCAACGCCAACATTGCCCGCATGGCGCTGGGCGCCGTGGTCCTGCTCGTCCTGGGGCTGATCCTGGCCGAAGCCTATTACAGCCGCCCGAGGGAGGTGCCCTAGGTGAGGTGATCCCCCCTTCTGAGCCCCTTGCTCCCCCCAGGGCCTGGGCCCAGGGTGACACGGGCCCCTCTAACCCGCCGTCTCTCTGTGCCCCCAGGAGTCTAGATCCGGCCGTGCTGGGAAGAGAATCTCCCCGGGGGACGAGCCGCTTCCCCTCGGGGGACTGAGATGCCAGCACAAACCCCCTGCCTCCAAATACCCCTTCCTCAGAGAATCCCCCCGCAAAACAGCTCCCAACCTGACAGCAGCTCCCCAGGATTGACCCTCCGACGCCGTGTGTGACAATTGACTGTAGATGGTTTATTTACCTGCAAGCTTTCTTGTGGTTGTGGGGACTAGGCTGTGGGTAATGAAGAAGGAGGTCTCACAGGGACATGTGACCATGTCACCTGATACTGGAATCTATCTTAAGCCTGGTGCTTTTCCATTTAGAAGGAGGGGTGGGAACCCAGAGAGACAAAGGAGTCCCGCCTTTGGCCAAAGCTCTAAAAGGGGGTGGAACAGAACAAAGGGGGCTCCCAGACATGAGGAATTGCCTAGTTACCATCTGAGCTAAAACCTAACAAGGGCTGTACCAGGGGAAGGATTGGGCCCAGACTAGGAAGGAGTCTAGTCTGGAAAGAAGCTTCTTGGAACATCTCTAAGGGGGAGATTTACCTGTATTCAGTTTCTTATGCATTAGGATTAGACTTGCGTGTTTTGTTTTATTGTGCTTGGTAACTTACTGTTATTACTTGAAACCACTTAAATCCTACTTTTAATACCTAATAATATCACTTTTGTTTATTAATTAACCCAGAGTAGTGATTAATACCTGGGGGAGCAAACAGCTGTGCATATCTCTCTATCAGTGTTATAGAGGGCGGATAATTTATGAGTTTACCCCTGTATAAGCTTTTTACAGAGTAAAATGGGTTTATTTGAGGTTTGGATCCCATTGGATGCTGGGTGTCTGGGTGCTGGAGATAGGTGACCTGCTGAGCGGGGTTTGGTTAAAGTCTCCAGCTTTGGGGGTGTGGACCAGACCTGGGTCTGTGTTTGCAGCGGACTAGTGTGTCTGGCTCAACAAGGCAGGGTTCTGGAGTCTCAAGGTGGCAGTGGAAAACGGCTCAGAGGTAATCTCAGAACATCAGGTGGCAGTCCGAAGGGTGTCTCTCTGACTGAACCCGTCACACCGTGAGCACGAGCCCCTGCAGTACCAGCTAGAGGAATGCCCCTGGGCTGGGCACATTGGCCTCCCTACGGAGCAGCCCCTGGAGGGTGATGCGGTCCCACTCATTGGCCCAGCCAGGCTGGTTCTGCCCAGGGCTGCCAGTGGGGAGCAGGGATGAAGCAGGGCTCAGCATGGGGAAGGCACCACCTGCATTAGGTTGGATATTAGGAAAAACTTTTTCACTAGGAGGGTTGTGAAACACTGGAATGCGTTCCCTAGGGAGGTGGTAGAATCTCCTTCCTTAGAAGTTTTTAAGGTCAGGCTTGACAAAGCCCTGGCTGGGATGATTTAATTGGGAATTGGTCCTGCTTTGAGCAGGGGGTTGGACTAGATGACCTCCTGAGGTCCCTTCCAACCCTGATATTCTATGATTCTATGATCTGCGGGGAGCCCAGAGCTCTGGGGGGCCAGGCACTCGATAACTAGCCCCTTCCCAGCTGGATTCCCAGCACTGCCCACTCTGCCCTCTCCCTTTCCTTGGGGCTGGGCACCCAGCATTTCTCAGCCACGGTCACCCCACCTGCCTGCCGCTTCGCAGCCAGCTCCTGCCTGGGGGTCCCCATCAAGTCTAAACTGGCCACCCCCAGTTATGGCCTCGTTCTCAGACACCCGCCGTCGTCCCCCGTCC
This sequence comes from Lepidochelys kempii, assembly GCF_965140285.1. Lineage (NCBI taxonomy): Eukaryota > Metazoa > Chordata > Testudines > Cheloniidae > Lepidochelys > Lepidochelys kempii. The sequence goes on from NC_136402.1 coordinate 14,910,340, forward strand.
ATCCAGGACCTCACTGGGCGTGGCGCATTTGGCTCCAGCGCTTTCCCAACCGGTGGCTGGGTAGTTAAATCCCCCAGGACCACCAGGGCTCATCGCCCAGCCCTGAGCTGGGCCTCTCCCCCCATCCCGCAAAATCGCATTTCCCCAGCATCCCTAGACAGAGCCCCCGTCCCCCTGTGTGTGGGGAGGATGAGTCTGGCCCTGGTGCTGGAATAACGGCACTTACTGCACCCCCAGTGTCTGTCCCCCTCCTCTTTCTATAGTGGGGTCCCCCAGACCCTTTTCTGTCCCCCCTTTCTCTCTAGAACTCCCCCTCCCTGTATTTCTATTGTAGAACCCCCCCAGAAATTCCTGCCCCCCAAATTTTCCCACCGCAGAGGGCGGCTGTGATAACTGAGCCTCCAAATGTCGCAGCCAATGAAGATGAGTGAGAAGTTCCGGCAGCGTCACGAGAACCTGGACAAATGAACGTTGGGGGGAACGTTGGCGAGAAAAAAAGACGGGATTTGTCCAACCCGAGTGGCCGCCGGACAGACCCCACGGGTCGGGCTGGGGCCCGCCTGGGACACGGGAGAAGGGGGGGAGCAGAAATGCGTGACCCAAAATTGGGGTGTTGGAAACGAGGCCTCACTGGTAGATAAAATATTGCGGGGACGGGCTGTGCCGCCCACCACCCTTTGGGGGCCGTAAAGAAAGAGACTCGCTTCACCCTCCTGGCTGCCAGCCCCTGTCTTCTGGTCCCCCCGGGCTGTCTGGGCCCTGATCTGCGGAGACGTCCTGAGCAGAGCGGTCGAAGAGAGGGACCCTGACGCCATCACCTCTCCCCTGCTGAACCCCCAACCCGGGAGGAAATGAGGTCGGTGTGACATTGCACTCCATATTTTTATAAAAATATTTGTATATGTGTGGATATGATGTAACTGGAATATGCTTTATGCAAAAGTTTTCTTGTCAGGTATCATTACAAAGCTTATAATCAACTGAGTGTGGTCATCCTATTTGTAGGAATGTATCATTCTTGTATCTGAAACTAGGAATATGAAATATAACTCCGAAGTCCTATTGTAATTATGCAAAGTGTGGGCCATTAATGGTGGTTTGGAATCTTGATGGCTCCCATTCACCAGGACAATTGGTTGTAAACGGCTCTGTTTACTTGTGAGACTTCCTGTATACCTGTGTGCCAGCAAGCGGGTAATGAAGTCTCACAGGATATGTGATCATGTCACCTGAACGGAAATCCATCTTTAACAGGATGCTTTTCCATTTTGAAGGAGACAAAGGATTCCTGCCTTCTGCCAAAGCTATTAAAGGAACAGAACAAAGTGGGTCTCAGTCATGTTGAATCCCCTGCTTTTCACCTAAGATATCTCCTGGAATTAACAAGGACTGTACCAGGGAAAGGATTGGGCCCAGACTAGGAAGGAGTCAAGTCTGGGAAAGAAGCTTATTGGAATATCTCTGAAGGTGAGATTTACCTGTATTCAGTTTCTGAAATGTATTAGGCTTTGACTTGCGTGTTTTGTTTTATTTTGCTTGGTAACTTACTTTGTTCTGTCTGTTATTACTTGAAACCACTTAAATCCAACTTTTTATACTTAATAAAATCACTTTTGTGTATTAATTGACCCAGAGTAAGTGATTACTACCTGGGGGAGGAAAGAGCTGTGCGTATCTCTCTATCAGTGTTATAGATGGTGGGTAATTTATGAGTTTACCCTGTATAAGCTTTATACAGAGTAAAACAGGTTCATTTGGGGTTTGGATCCCATTGGGAGCTGGGTGTCTGGGTGCTGGAGACAGGAATACTTGCTGAGTGGTTCTGAATTAAAGCCTGCAGCTTTGGGGGTGTGGTTCAGACCCTGGTCTATGTTTGTAGCAGGCTGGCGGGTCTGGCTCAAACCGGACAGGACACTGAAGTCCTTAGCTGGCAGGGAAAAGAGACTCAGAGTTAGTTAAAGCACATCAGCAGACAGGCTCCCCGAAGAAGGTCAGAGCTGGGGGACCGGGGGGTAGGATTGCTGGGCATGTGAGGAGCGAGGGGGGAGCAGCACCCCCCAGTACTCCCTGGGCTGCCACTTCTTCTCCCAGAAGCCTCCCCTCTCACTGCCCTCCCTCCACATCCCTCCGCAGTTCCAGCCCCCTCAGCCTCAGGGTTCCCCATTTTCATTTTAGTCCCCTCAGTCTCCCCTCACAGCCCCTGTGTCATGGAGTGTAGCGGGGTCCAGGCCCTGCACCCCTCGTCCTGGGATTCACTGAGACTCTCAGCCAGCCAGTAAAACAGAAGGTTTATTGAACAACAGGAACACAGTCCAAAACAGAGCTTGTGGGTACAACCAGGACCCCTCAGTCAAGTCCTTCTGGGGGAGCAGGGAGCTCAGACCCCAGCCCTGCGGTTCCCTGCGTTCCTCCACCCAGCCCCAAACTGAAACTAAACCCCCCCAGCAGGCTCCCTCCTGCAGCTTCTGTTCACATTCCTGGGCAGAGGTGTTTCCTCCCCCTCCCTGTCCTGGCTCAGGTGACAGGCTCTCAGGTCTCCCATTGAAACTCCCCTGCCACATTCCCAGGTCAACACTCCCCCCACCCTGCTGTCTCACACCCTGTGCTGCAAATTCCCTGCCCGATAAGGGCCCCAACCCCACAGTCACCTCTCTCCTTGCCCCTGCCAAGGAGGGCAGCAAGCTGGGGGATTGTGGGGGGTCAGGCAGTGGGGTCAGGTTGGGGGGGAAATGTCCCTGCTTCACAATGAACCTGCTGCTCGTCTCCCTCCTGCTCTGGGGGCTGGGGGCAAGAGCTCCCAGGGGGGCTGGTTAGCAGGGGGGTCGGGGTCCTGGCACGAGGGTGCTGATTGAAGGAGGCTCATTGGGACCCTTCGGCCGGGCAGCTGATGTTCCTTGAATGCAGCCCTGGCCCGGCCCAACGCTGTGTGCGAGCCCCGGAGGGGCGACACTGCGATGGTGCCACCAGGAGTCCTGGCCCCAGCTCCCGCCCCAGCTCTAACCACTAGTCCCCACTCCCCTGCCAGAGCCTGGAACAGATGGAAATATTCGCAATCGTCAGCCAAAGGTTGAAGATCAGACTCTGTGGTCTCCTAGCACCTTCCCCAAGGCTGCAGGGTACATCGAAGGTGATCTTTCCCCCCTCCCCACAGAAACACAGACAAGCTGCGAACTACGTGACACTTCGCCAGGCTGACGGCTCCTGGGTTTGCTGGATGTTGCAGTGAGCTCAGCTTATTTTGACCGCACTAGATTTGGCCGGCAGATTAGAGACAAGCTCTGAGGTACTCAGGAAGACATGAGCCATCGCCGGCTTCCTGCGTCTGCAGCCTCCAGCTCAGCGCCTCATTTGGGGCTCAGTGGAGCTGGGCTCCAGGGCATTGGTGGCAGTGCTGAGGGGCCCCTCACTGCCTCATCATGGCATCTGCTCTCGCTATCCAAGACAGCCAGGGCGTGTGTCCATGGGGGAGATTTGAGACCAGGGTGTGTGTCCATGGCAGGTGGATCTGAGACCAGGGCATGTGTCCATGGGGGATCTGAGACCCGGGTGTGTGCCCGTGTGGGGTGGATCTGAGACCAGGGCATGTGTCCATGGGTGGGGGGGAGAGGACCTGAGACCAGGGCGTGTGTCCATGGGGGATCTGAGACCCGGGTGTGTGCCCATGGGGGGTGGATCTGAGACCAGGGTGTGTGTCCATGGGGGTGGATCTGAGACCAGGGCATGTGTCCATGGGGGGGGGGGGAATCTGAGACCAGGGCATGTGTCCATGGTGGGATCTGAGACCTGGGTGTGTGTCCATGGCGGTTGGATCTGAGACCAGGGTGTGTGTCCATGGTGGGTGGATCTGAGACCAGGCTGTGTGTCCATGGCGGGTGGATCTGAGACCAGGCTGTGTGCCCATGGGGGAGGGATCTGAGACCAGGGAATGTGTCCATGGTGGGGGCGGGGCGGGGGTCACAGACCAGAGTGTGTGTCCATGGGGGTGGGATCTGAGACCAGGGCATCATTCCCAGCGCTGTGTCGGGTACATCAACTGATCAGTCCTTACGGGTACTTATGGGTCATGTTGGTCTCTGATTTGGGTCGTGGTTCTGTTTGGACAGCAGTGGTGTGATGTCACCCCTAGGGCAGTGGGTGGGGAGAGTTCAGAGCTCCTGTAGGTAAACCTCTGCATTAAGCATCTTCACATAACTTTCATATGGCTTTGTATTATGCCTCTATTTTCCTACAACTCTGTATCAGATCCTTATATAGAAAACTTCGTATTGAGCCTTGGTATAATGTTAAACAAATGTCTTTTTGCTAGGAGTAGAATAAGATCTCCCCCCCCGGCCCCCGCTTTTAAGCAGTTGCCCTGTTGAATGAACGACATGTGAATGAGTAAGACGTGGAAGGCAGCACCTCCAGACAGCTGCAACAGTTGGAGAGGGGATGAAAGGCAGACCCAAGAACAATAAAACTTGTCAGCTGGGCTCACTAAAGAAGAGCAGACGTATGGATGGCCTTGGGGGTTAGAAGTGAGCACCCTCTTTTGAAAACACCCTCTTTCTAGCAGCAAGACAACACCCAGAAGGAAGCGGGGGACGCAGACACAGATTTTGTATCTGGGATGGATTTGCACGAGAGGGAAGCGGCTGTAAATGTGAAGTCTCTTGCAGAGGACCCCGGGTCTCGTCTTGTCAACATCGGAGCATCGATCCGGATCGGCAGAAGCCCGACTCCACTTCTCCCCCAACTAACTCACCTGGCTAGTGAAGTTAAAGGGAGCAACAAGTTGGTAACAACAACAAGACGGAGTGTGCTTGTGTGTATGTGAGCGTGTGTGTAATATATATCATATGCATATGATACAGCGTTAATTGATATATGTATAACCAATAAACATGGCATTTTGCCTTATTCCCCCTGAACAGATCCTGTGCAGTATTTTAAGTACTCCCCGGGGCCGGTGAGAGGTAGGCGGGGAGCAGTCCCAGGCTGGGGGAGTCAGGGGAGCAGGGCACACCCCTCCTGGCTGGTGGGTTGCTCTGGGTAGCCCAGTTCCAGGGGGCCGGGATACAGGAGCTCGGTGCAGCCTGTGGGATCCCAGCGGGGGGAAGCTGTGAGACCCCAGGGAGTGGGCCGGGTTCGGTGTCTCACCCTCTGTCTCCTTCGGAGTGCAGAGATGTACCCCAAAGCCGCCATCTCCCTGAGCCCCAGCAGGGTGACCGTCCTGGGGCAGGATGTCACCGTTCGGGGTCGGGCTGGTCGCCGGGACGCCAGCTTCTCTCTGTTTAAGGTCAGGGATTGGACCCCGCTGGGACATGCGGAGCCTGCTGGGGCTGGGGGGCAATTGCTCATCTGCAGCGTGAGATGGGGAGACGGAGGGAGCTACACTTGCTATTATCACTATGCAACAGATCCCTTCCCCTGGTCAGAGCCCAGCGACCCCGAGGAACTGGTGGTAGCAGGTGAGGGGTCCGGCTTGGTGTCCAGAGCCCCACACTTAGCCGTACCCTCAGGGGGACTCTGTACTCATGGGACGCTCAGAGCCAGGCTCTGCCCTGGGCCCAGCAGAGGAGACGCCTGGCCAGGGAGTTGGGACAGAGTCACTGCGGGGGTTCCCCAGCCAGGGAGGAGCAGCAGCCGCTGGAGGTTCGGGGATAAGGGAAGGGGATCCCTGCCCCCGGGGGAGCTGCAGAGCAGGGGCCTTTCCCAGGGGGATGCTCCCCGAGGCTGCCCCCGTTAAGGGATCGCAGAGAGGAGTCAGGGCCCAGGGGCTGCCCAGCTGGCACCGTCCAGCCACATAAGTCCCCACACACACACCCAGGAAGGACCCTGATGGTTGATGCTGAGTCACCGGAGGGGAGGGGGAGGGGATCGCTAACGGACGCTGGTTCTATTCCCACAGGGGGACCCGACCCAGCCTGGAACGGCGCCAGCTCCCACCAACCAGGGCAGCCCAGGCCTGGTACCAGGGCCTGGGGGAATCTACTAAGTCACAGCTTATGGGGCAGTTCCCCAGGCAGTGGTTGCCCAGGGAGAGGGATGGAGACTGTTCTCAGGGGCAGTGATTCCCCCTGAAACTCACCAAGGGATTTGGGAGAGAAGCCTCCTGCTTCAGACACGAACCTGCTGCTAACGAGGTGGCCCCATTTTTGGTTTTTGTCCCTTCAGTTTCCCCCCTCACAGCCCCTCTGCCCCACATTCCCTGCCCTATAATGGCCCCAACTTCACAGTTGTGGCGATGGTGACACCAGGAGTCCTGGCCCCAGCTCCACCCCCCGGCTCGAACCACTAGTCCCCACTCCCCTGCCAGAGCCCAGAACTGAGTCAAACCTTCCTGATCCCCAGCTTTCTGCTGCCACTAACCAATGGCATATAAACAAAGCCTGTCACATCCCTCTCTAGGGGCCTGGCCACATAACCACTGACAGTGTCTCCTCCAGCTCGGAGGACAGGGTCTCCGCAGGGGCATTAGAAGGTCCCTGGGTCTCTCCCAGTTGGTGACCCGCTGGGGGCCTGGGATAGAATTACTTGAACCTGGTTTATTTAATTCACATGCTGAGAAAAGCCCCTTAGAACCAGGCATTACAGTGTAAACCCGTCATCACCGCTCAGCTAAGGCGCAAGGGGCAGAAAACCCAGGCCTTCCCTATCGTGCCCGCTCTTAAAACGGTGCCACGGCTTGTGTTGCAGGTGGGCAGTTGGCAGACTGAGCGGGAAGGCTGCAGTCAAACCCTCCAGTATCAGAGAATGCCACAAAGTTTCCCAAACACCCTTAACTCTGCCCCCTTGTGCACATGCATTACGGCGCCATCCTTTAATTTTGTGATCACATATTAATTTTATCTTCATGGGCCATGTTAAGGTTCCTTCCCCACTCTGAACTCTGGGGTACAGAAGTGGGGACCTGCATGAAAGACCCCCTAAGTACATTTCTACCAGCTTAGGTTAAAAACTTCCCAGGGCACAAAATCTCTATTTGTTCTTGGACGAGGAATGCTGCCACCACCAAGCGCTTTAACCAAGAACCAGGGAAAAGGACCACTTGGAGTTCCTCTTCCCCCAACAATCCCCCCGAGCCCTCACACCCCCTTTCCTGGGCAGGCTTGAGAATAAACAAGTTGAGCACAGACCATCTTGGATTTCTTAGGACCCTGAAAATCCAGTCAGATTCTTAAAAAACAGAACTTTATTAGAAGAACAAAACAAAGAAGAAAGAAACACTCTGTAAGATTAGAATGGAAGATAATCTCACAGGCACTCAGATTCAAAACACAGAGAATCCCTCTAGGGAAAACCTTAAATTACAAAAAGACACATAAACAGGATGTGAGGATGTGACGCAGCAGGGAGGGGGGAGTGTTGACCTGGGAATGTGCCCTGGGGATGGGAGACCTGAGAGCCTGTCACCTGAGCCAGGAGCGGGAGGGGGAGGTAACCCCTCTGCCCAGGAATGTGGACAGAGGCTGCAGGAGAGAGCCTGCTGGGGGGAGTTTAGTTTCAGTTTGGGGCTGGGTGGAGGAAGGCAGGGAACCCCAGGACTGGGGTCTAAGCTCCCTGCTCCCCCAGAAGGACTTGACTGAGGGGTCCTGGTTGTACCCACAAGCTCTGTTTGAGACTGTGTTCCTGTTGTCCAATAAACCTTCTGTTTTACTGGCTGGCTGAGAGTCTCAGTGAATCCCAGGAAGAGGGGTGCAGGGTCTGGACTCCCCCACACTCCGTGACACAGGAATACACATTCCCTCCAGCACAGCGAATTTACAAGCCAAAACAAAGAAAACCTAATGTATTTTCTAGCTAGATTACTTACTAACTTTACAGGAGTGGAGGGCTTGCATCCTTGATCTGTTCCTGGCAAAGGTATCACACAGACAGACAAAAGCCTTTTCCGCCCCCTCGAGGTCTGAAAGTATCTTGCCCCCTCATTGTTCTTTTTGGGTCAGGTGCCAGCGAGGTTACCTGAGCTTCTTAACCCTTTACAGGTGAAAGGGTTTTGCCTCTGGCCAGGAGGGATTTTATAGCACTGTGTACAGAAAGGTGGGTACCCTTCCCTTGATATTTAGGACAGGCCACCACCAATGTTTGAACCCAGAATGTAAGAAAGGACGGGTGTGGGGGAATCTGCATGGAAATCATGGTCAGTGGCAGATTGAAGACCAGACCCCATGCTCTCTTGGCTCCCAGCCTGGTGCACCTTCCCCAAGGCTGCAGGGAACATGGAGGGAGAACTGTCCCCCCTCCCCACAGAGACACAGACAAGCTGGGAGCTGCATGACATTTGGCCAGGCCGATGGGCCCAGGCTTCGGTTTTGCAGGCGCCTCTGCTTACTTTGACCGCACTAGATTTCCCCTGCAGATTAGAGACAACGTGTGATGCACACAGGAAGAGACGAGACATCGTCGGCTTCCTGTAGCTGGAGACACCAGCTGAGTTTGTTATTTGGGGCTCGGTGGAGCTGGGCTCTGGGGCGTTGGTGGCAGTGCTGAGGGGCCTCTCGCTGCCTCTGTCATGCCATCTGCTCTCACCGTCCTCTTCTCGGTGAGTGTCAGAGAAAGCCAGTGCACGTGCCCACTGATTTCTCCTTCCCCAGCTGATGGAGATAAAACGCAATTGGCCTCTAGGTCGCCTTGGCCTCTCCTTGCCCTGCCCCAGCCACCCCTCCATGGGCTCCTGGCAGATGGAGCCGTGCCGTTGCCCTGCTGAGGGGTGGGGGGCCCCGTGTCTCTTGTGTCGCTAGCCCAGCTCTCTCGCTCTTGGATTTGGGGAAAAAGCATCCAGGAGACTCTCTCCCTGCAGCCCCCGTCTCGGCCTCGTCACTGGGGCCGGGCTGTGGGGACGGGGAACAGTGACCGTGCCGGGGTCTGTGTCTCACGGCCTGTCTCCTCCTGCCTGCAGAGCCCAGCTACCCCAAACCCAACATCTCCCTGCTCCCAAGTGGGGGGTCGCCCCGGGGGGAGCCGTGACCGTCCGGTGTGAGTGTTGGTGTCGGGGAGCGAGGGTCCTTCTGTATAAAGCTGGAGACCCAGAAGCACGACAGGACAAAGACCCCCCAGAGGATGTGGCTCAATTTTCCATCCACAACATGAGCCAGAGAGATGCAGGGAGCTACAGCTGCCGATATAGCATCAAATCCGACCTGTCTGTCTGGTCAGAGCCCAGCGACGCCATGGAGCTGGTAGTAGCCGGTGAGGGGCCCGGCTCAGCATCCCTGCTCCCAGCCCCACACCCAGCTGGATACTCAGAGGGGCTTAGCCCCAATGGGGCGCTCAGAGCCAGGCTCTGCCCTGAGCCCTGGATCCAGCAGAGGGGACACCCGGCTGGGGAGCGGGGACAGAGTCACTGCGGGGTTCCCCAGCCAGGGGGAGCAGAAGCTGCTGGAGATTCAGGGCAGAGGAAGGGGGGATCCCTGCCCCCAGGGAGGCTGCAGAACAGGGGGCCTTTCCCAGGGGGATGTTCCCCCAGCTAACCCCGCTCTGGGGACACACAGAGGAGTCAGGGCTCAGAGGATGCTCAGCTGGCTCCGGCCCCAGCGCTGAATTCACTTCCCACCAGCCTGGACAATTAAACCCATAACAAACGCCTGGTCGTGGGGCGAGGGGCCCAGTCGCTGAGTCACCATTTCAGCCTCTTCCCACTCGGGCCTGGGTGCTGGTTCTATCCCTCCCCAGCCCCAGCCCACGCTCGATTTCATCCCACAGAGGGAACCGACCCAGCTGGGCCCCAGCAGCCAGATCCCCCCATGATGGAGCCGGAGGGAGAAGGTGAGCCGGAGAAATGGAACAATTCATCCCCCAGGGAACAGGGCTCCCCGCTCCAACACCCACGGGGTCAGTCAGGTTGTTTGGCGGGGGCTGGTCCCTGCAGACAGAGCTGATGGGTTCATTTCTTCTATATAGAGGGTGATGGACAGATCCATGGGGACAGACAGCCACGGGTCAGTGAGAATATGGGTCCATGGGAAAGTAGGGAGGTGGACAGATGGGAGCGTGTTTGGTGAGGGATAGAAAGATGGACTAAAACTTTGTCTACATGAAAACTGGACCTGAAATGACGAATCCCATGTGGTTCCCAACCGCCCCCCCCCCCGCGGTGATCTCAGAGCAAGTCTGGACTGTCGGATTAGCCGTCCCATTCGGTTTGATACAGCCCCGTTTGGCAGACGAGCTCCCCTTTAGCTCTCTAGACACAGGGACGTTCCTCCTCCCAAATAGGAACAGCCGCACCGAGACCAGCTCCGCAGTGACTCCAGGTGTGAATGGCACCTCCTGGCATGCCTCTGCTAGAGACAAACAGGAGGAAGTGAGTGTCCCCCCCAGGGAGGGAACGGGGCGGGGGGTCCCCATTCTCCACCAACTAAAATCCATCCCTCCTTTCCCTGGGACTGACAGTGAAGATCGATGCTGAGTCAGCAGCTGGGGGCAGATCGCAGAGTCGCTCTTTCTTCCCCTCCCCAGGACCTGGTGTACGCTGGTTTTATTCCCGCAGAGGGAACCGCCCTGATCCAGCCTGGAGCGGCACCGGCTCCCACCCGCCCGAGCAGAGCAGGGCCAGGTACCAGGGCCGGGGCGGGAATCACCGTCCAGCCAGCCCTGGAAACAGCCTTGTGGTGCCCAGGGGCTGGAGCTGGTTGCAGGAAATGACGGGGGAGTGAATCTGGGTGGGTGAGGCCCAGACACCACAGGGAGGGGCTCATTGACATGGGGGAAAGGAGAAACAGACCCACTGCCCCTCGCCCACTGCCAGGCCCTCAGCTCCCCGGACGCCTGCTGCCCTGCAGGTCACTGCCTGGGAGCTGTGGGGGGATCCCAGGGGAGGGACGGGGCTGTGGGGGCTGGGCCCTGCTGGTTGCACAGGGGCTGGGGCAATGAGCCCCCCCCTGGGCCCCATGATCTCCCCCTGGCAATAGGGGTGATCATTATCCAGAATTCCCTCTGCTCTTGCTTGCCCTCCCTCATGGGGTTCCAGGGGACCCCCGACCCATCCCCCACAGATGTTTTGCTGCCTCTGGCTGCTCCCTGGGCACCACGGGGTTGGGGGAGCAGCGGGTTACGTACCAGCCTCCCCCCGTGCGCACTGCCTGGCTGTGATTGGCAGCAGCCGAGATACCCCGGGGATGGGCTCACTGCGCAGCAGACAGGCCGGGGCAGAGGCACCTGTGGGGGTGGACTGAGGGGTCCTACGGGGACAGGGAGCTGGGGTGGTTCCCTGTCCTGGAGGGCCTGGGACCCTGCATCTCTGACTGTCACAGTCCCCTGGCCAGGCCCTGGGATGCCGGGCGGCTCAGAAGGGCAGTTCACCCATTCTCTTTGGCCCCCAGCTGCTGATCTCCCCATCTGAGCTGCCGAGTGACTCTCCCCTTCCCCCAGCAGCAGCCCCCCGGGATGCCCGGATTTCACCCACGCCGACATCACCCGCCTGGCTCTGAGCGCCATGGTCCTGGCTGAGGCCCACTACAGCCTCCCGAGGGTGGTGTCCTAGGTGAGGTGACCCCCACTTCTGTGCCCCTTGCTGCCCCCAGGGGCAGGGCCTAGTGCGACACGGGCCCCTCTAACCTGCCATCTCTCTGCACCCCAGGACCCTGGATCCAGCCGTGCAGAGAAGAAAATCTCCCCGGGGGACGAGCTGCTCCCCCTTGGGGGGCTGAAACGCCAGCACAAAACCTCCTGCTCCCAAACACCCCTGCCTCAGTGAATCCCCCCCCAACAGCTCCTGACCTGACAGCAACACCCCAGGATTGAACCCCGAACCCTGCAATCACCAGCCCCTGCAGCACCAGTTAGAGGAACTGCCCCTGTGCTGGGCTCATTGGGCTCCCAGTGGAGCAGCCCCTGGACAGCGCCAGGTCCCACTCCCTGGCCCTACCAGACCTGTCTCTGCCCAGGGCTGTCAGTGGGCAGCGGGGAGCCTGCGTCTTGTGTGGCACTGGAATAATAGCACTTATTGCCCCCACACCCGCTGTCCATCCCCCTCCTCTCTCTACAGCAGGGTCCCCCTGCCTCAGCCAGGTCCATTTCGGAGGGCAGTAAGCCAGACAACCACCTCTGCCATTCACTCCAGGTCCCCAGCCAGCCCCAAACTGAAACTCCCTCCAGCCCCTCCTCCTCTGGGCTTTGTCCCTTTCCCGGGCCAGGAGGGCACCTGATTCCTTTGTTCTCCAACCCTTTAGCTCTCACCTTGCAGGGGGGAAGGGCCCAGGCCATCACTTGCCAGGAGACAGAGTGTTGGCCATTTATGTACACTGGCCCTTTGCTCTGTAACAATTACACCCCCTTATCCCACCACTTAGAGACTGAAGAAATGCATAGGGGAAACTGAGGCACCCCTACAGTATTCAGAGGAACCATTAAGAACAGTCCCACTTCGTCACAGGGACCCAGGCTAGGGGGCAGAAAGATGGGGACAGGGATATGAGGGGACACGGGATGGTGGGACATGTACGGGGGAGGGGATACAGGCCAGGGGGCTGAGGATCCCAAGGCATGAATGTCGGGGGTGGGGGGTGAAGGGTAAACAAGCTGGGAAGCCAGAGCTTGGGCATCCGCTGGGGGTGGGGGAGGGGAGTTTCTCTTGAGCTCTGTCCCAGTGAACTTGCCCTCTCCCCTTTCTGTGGGGCTGGTTGGCTCCCCCCACCCCCCGTGGCCCTTTTGCAGCATCCTGAGGTGAGCTCTGCCCTGGGCCCTGAGATGCGCAGACCCACTGTCCCGGGTATGGGATCGGGAAGGGACACGGGGCCTTTCACCTCCAGGGGGCTGGCTCAAATCTGTGTCCTTTTCTCTTAGCACTAGACCCCACCCCCCAACCAGAGCCAGGAGAGAACCCAGGAGTCCTGGCTCCCAGCCACCCCCACCCCCCAATCACTAGACCCCATTCTCCTCCCAGAGCTGGGATATATAACAGGCTAGGTGCCGGGCATCAGGTTTACACAGAATTTCACTGGCAGTAGCAGAAACAGGAAGTGAGCGCCGGCTCTGGGCAGACTTCCCCTTTCCCGGATTTATCCACTGCTCCTTTATCAACTCAGGATCTACATTTACCCCTCCCTCCCCTGCTCACGGGGACCAGAAACCACAACTCCCACCCCCCTCAAACCCCCCGTCATGTCTCTGTGCCACATCACTCAGCTAAGAACGGCGTGTGCAGCGATGGTACCTGAGAAGGAGGTTGGCCAGGTCCCTCCACCCTCATGCTCCAGGGCTGGGCCTGGGCCCAGCTGGGTCAGGAAGGAATCTCTGTCCCGCTCCTTGGGAGAGGGTTTCTTTGTGAGGGGCACTGTGTGTGCGGGGGGTAGAAGCCCTCCTCTGCTCTGAGCTGCTCCTCCAGGGAGGCTAGACGGGCCTGTTGGAAAAGCTCAGGGCAGCCTGGACACCTCTTGACACCTCCTGAGATTCCCCTGTTCCCAGCTGGTCCCCGGACTGGGCAGCTCCCATGTGGGGCTGGGGGTTATGGGGGGTGGCGTGGGACCAGGCAGCTGCAGGAGGGGATGTGGTTTGCTCGGTATTGCAGGGAGCTGCCTTTGCTCTGACTGCGGTAGATTTGGGCTGGAGATTGCAGAGAAACCACCTGATGGGAAGAAAGGGGCCGAGCGCATCACGGGCTTCCTGGGGCTGCAGCCCCAGGCGCAGTTCCAAATTCCCCTCACACTCGGGCCTCAGGCTCAGTGGAGCTCAGCACTGGGGTGTTGCTGGCAGCACTGAGGGGCCCCCCACTGCCCCATCATGGCGTCTGCTCTCACCCTCCTCTTCTTCGCTAGGTATTGCAGACAGCCGGGGAGTGTGTCCATGTGGGGGGTGGATCTGAGACCAGGGCATGTGCTCATGGAGGGGGGATCTGAGACCAGGGCGTGTGCCCATGGCGGGGTGGGGTGGGGTGGATCTGAGACCAGGGTGCGGGATCCAGTTGCTCTGGGATCAGGTCACTAACGAGCCGTCTCCTCTCCAGGCTGCTGGCTGGCCGGTCACAGCGGGGCGTGGGGAGGTGAGTATCAGTCTGGGGGGAGAACAGTAGCATCAAGGATGGGGGAGGGGATCTGAGTCCTGAACCTTACCCAAAACTCAACACAAACTCTCCCTGGGTGCTCAGACCTGTCCCAGTTCTTCTCTGCCCCACCCCACCAGGGAGTAACAAGAAGCCGACCTTGGCTCCCGAGGTCTGACAAAGCAGATGGGAACCATCCACTGGTTCATTGCCCTGCCCCTCCAGGCTGGGAAGATTGCGGGGGGGGGGGGCAGGGGAATGTGGATTTATTTCAGCTCATACAAATGCTAACAGGGCCCATCCGTGGGCTCTAGATCCCCTCAGGGTAACCGAAACGTTCACGGTCACATGGGGAAGAACTCCCCCAGATCAGCCCCCGCCCCAACACCTCCCTCCCCTGCACTCACAGCCGCCCACCCTGCGATCCCAAGGCCTGGGGAAAGGTGGGTCTCTGCACTGTTGGGACGCTCAGAGCCAGGCTCTGCCCTGAGCCCAGCAGAGGGGACAGAGTTACTGGGGGGTTTATCAGCTGGGGGAAGAAGCAGCCACTGGACATTCAGGGCTGAGGGAGGGGGGATTCCTGCCCCCAGCGGGAGCTGCAGAGCAGGGCGGCCTTTCCCAGGTAACACATCAGTTAGGGGGTGACGGGCGGAGCTGAAGGTTATAAACCTCAGTGGATAGAAGAGACTTGCACAGTCCCCTACAAGTCAGGGGTGGTGCTGCGTGTAAGCGGGGGAACGGTCCCGCTATTGTGGGGAACTTTCCTGGGTTATACCCACCCCGGTGGGATTGGCTGGCGAAAGGATCTGAGTCCTCGCTCCCACTCCCTTTACCCAGCGGCCTGCCTGACCTCGAGGGCTCCCCTTCCTCCCCGCAGTGTGGCAGAGTCCTCGTAACCCCGGCAAGGCTGGGCCCCAGATTCCCGGGGGGCACGACCCCCAACCTTGTTGTGGTCACTTCAGGAAGGGGCGAGGGTGTCCCCTCTCCCGGGTGCTCTCTCTGCGCTGGACGCTTCCCTGACCCCCTGATCATTACAGACAATTTATTACACAACAATCAATTTTTAAAAATAAGGAAAAAAATGGGGAAGGTGAAAGGAAAACCCGTCACCCCGCTCTGTGGCCCGGGGACGTCACAGCCAGCGTCTCTGGGCTCCGGTGGCTGCAGCTCCGCTCCCAGGACAGGGCTGCTCTGTGGGCTGCTGCTTTGACTCTGCTCCCAGCACGGACCTCCTCCCCGGGCTGCTGTTCTGGCCCCTCTGGCTGGCCCGGCTCTGGGTGGTCCCAGCTCAGCTCGGGCCCCTGCTTTCTCCTTAGCTCGGCCCCACTCTGTCTGCCCCAGGCGATTCCAGCTCACCCAGAGGACGGGATCCCCTGGATTTGTGACTAGCCCGCTGGCCCTGGCAATCAGGCTCACCTGGAGCGTTGGCCTCTCCCCATTGTTCCTGGGGACTGTCTGTCTCAGGGTCATGGATTCCCATCGATCCTTCCCCTTGGTGCTGGGAGCTAGCAACCAAAACACCCCGAGTGAATGTCAGTAAGGGGACAACAGCCCCGTTACATGTGCACAGAACCCAGGAGTCCTGGCCCCCACCCTCCCTGCTCTCCCCACTAGACCCCACTCCCCTCCCAGAGCCAGGGACAGAACCCGGAGTCCTGGCCCACATCCTCCTGCTCTCCAGCCTAGACCCCAAGCCCCTCCCAGAGCCAGGGACAGAACCCAGAGTCCTGGCTCCCAGCCCCCTCCCAGCAGAGAAGCCAGGGCTTGAATGGACCCCTCGAGACTGGACTGGCCTGTCTCCTGCTAGGGAGCAGAGCTTTGGGCCCCCAGGGGCTGGGGTTGCTCCATGTCTCATGCTGTTAGCCCAGGGCTCAGAGGATACTCTGGGCCCCGTGGAAAGGCATCCAGGAGCCCGTCCCCAGGGCCACCGGGTCTGACCCCCCACGGAGGCCGCGTGGTGAGGACGGGTCCCAGGACTGGGTGACGGGGCCTGCGTCTCACGGCCTGTCTGCTTCCCCCTGCAGAGCCCAGCTACCCCAAACCCAGCATCTCCCTGAGCCCCAGCGGGGGGGTCTCCCTGGGGGGAGCCGTGGCCGTCTGGTGTCGGGGGCAGCACCAAGGCATGCGGTTCGTGCTGAATAAAGAGGGACGCCGTTTCCAAACTGTGGCTTCGAAGGGGTTGGAGGCTGAGTTTCCCATCAGCAACGTGAGCCGGGAGGACCGGGGGAGCTACAGCTGCTCCTATCAGAACAGATCGGAGCCGTTCGCCATAGAATCATAGAATCATAGAATATCAGGGTTGGAAGGGACCCCAGAAGGTCATCTAGTCCAACCCCCTGCTCAAAGCAGGACCAATTCCCAGTTAAATCATCCCAGCCAGGGCTTTGTCAAGCCATGTCGTCCCCCAGCGACCCCGTGGATCTGGCGGTGACAGGTGAGGGGCCCGGCTCGGCGTCCCCGTTCCCAGCCCCACCCCCAGCCCGACCCTCACGGGGGCTCGGTGCTAGTGGGATGCTCAGAGCCAAGCTCTGCCCTGAGCCCTGACCCCGCAGTGGGGACGCCCAGCCGGGGAGCGGGGACGGAGTCACTGGGGGGTTCCCCAGCCAGGGGGGAGCAGCAGCCCCTGGGGACTCGGGGCAGGGAGGTGACTTTAACGCTGCCCCTTGTGCGTAGGAACCGTGAGTCGCTATTTAATCCCGTGATCCCCTCCCCACTGTTCTCCTGGTGCGGCCACAGACTCTGTGTGATGGGAGCACATCGCGGTTTTCAGAAGTGTCCTTCTTTGTCGGGGGGCCTCAATCTTGGGGGATCTCAGACCGACCGCCCACAAACGGAGACGCCCACAGTTAGTGGAGACCTCTGCAAACACTGGCCTCAGTAGCGCTGGATCCCTTGTGTTGGGGGAGCATGTAGGCCCCTGCCATGGTCAGGACCCCGTTGTGCCCGGCGCTGCATAAACACAGAGTGAAGAGACCGTCCCTGCCCTGGGAGCTCACGAAGGAAAGTGAATCTGACTGTGACTCAGTTTCCCCCTGTAGAATGGGGATAAAGACGCCTTGATGCCTCCCGGGGGGCTGACTGCCTTCCTGTGTGGGGCTCAGGCCCTATAGTGCCAGGCTCCAGAGAGCAGCCTCTGAGTCGCCCTGTGCTTGGGCGGGGGGCAGGGGGATGCAGTGAATAAGGCAGAGGCCACAGTATGAGGACCCCAAGAACTAGGCAGTCATGGCTGCATGTGTGTGGGACTGGGAGCCCAGGTCACAGGGTTGGGATTCTGGGTCAGGGGGACTCTGGGATCTGGGAGAGAATCTCTGCCAGGGGGCCCCTGGATCTGCCCATGCCAGGGGCAGACGGGCAATCATCGAAGATTAGGGTTGGAAGAGACCTCAGGAGGTCATCTTGTCCAACCCCCTGTTCAAAGCAGGACCAAGGGCAACTAAATCATCCAGCCAGGGCTTTGTCAAGCCAGGCCTTAAAAACCTCTAAGGATGGAGATTCCACCACCTCCCTAGGGAGCCCATTCTAGTGCCTCATCACCCTCCCAGTGAAATAGTTGTTACGGGTTGGATCACAGAAACCCCTTTGGGGCTCCCAACTGATGTGCCAAGACTACTTCTGCCCCTGCCCTCCTTGCCAGCTTGGCACTCCAGAATCCTGCCTGGCTGCGCCAGACGCGCTTGCCGGCCAGAAACACAGACCCAGGTCTGAACCACGTCCCACAAGCTACAAGCTTAACTGAGAGCAGCTTACAGAAGTGTTCCTGTCTTTAACACTCAGATGCCCAACTCCCAGTCGGGTCTAAACCCCAAATAAGTTTGTTTTACTCTGTATAAAGCTTATACAGGGTAAACTCATAAATTGTTTGCCCTCTATAACACTGATCGAGAGATATGCACAGCTGTTTGCCCCTCTGCCCCCCAGGTATTAATACATACTCTGGGTTAATTAATAAGTAAAAAATGATTTTATTAACAACAGAAAGTAGGATTTAAGTGGTTCCAAGTAATAACAGACAGAACAAAGTGAAATACCAAGCAAAATAAAATAAAACACGCATGTCTATGTCTAATCAAACTGAATAGAGATAAAAACCTCACCAGTTCCAGTAAGCTTCCTTTTACAGACAAATCTCCTTCTAGTCTGGGTCCAGCTATCACTCACATCCCCTGTAGTTACTGTCCTTTGTTCCAGTTTCTTTCAGGTGTCTTTGGGGGTAGAGAGGCTCTCTCTTTAGCCAGCTGAAGATAAAATGGAGGGGTCTTCCAGAGGTTTAAATACACTTTCTCTTGTGGGTGGAGACCCCCTCCTCTCTCCTATGCAAAGTCCAGCTATAAAATGGAGTTTTGGCATCACCTGGGCAAGTCACATGTCCACGCATGACTGAGTTCCTTACCAGCCACGCCACATTCATGGAAAGCCCAGATGTGGACTGGCGTCTCTAAGTTCATTGTTGGCTTAAGGGCTTCTTGATTGGGCACTTACTGAGGACAGTCCTTTCTCAGGAAGCTGACCAACTGCTTCACTAAAACCTACTCAGAATCAAACAAGTACGCAGCCGATACTCGTAACTTTGAATACGGTAACGACACATGCATACAAATAGGATGAATAGATTCAGTAGGTGATAACCTTGACAGAGAAATGTTATGTGGCATATGTAGCATAAAACACCTTCTCGTTATGTCATATATACGTTGACAAGTATATTTTCATAAAGCCTTATGGGGGCACCATCACAATAGTGTTTCCTAATATCCAAAGGAGACCTCCCCCACTGCAACCTGAGACCATCGCTCCTTGTTCTGTCATCTGCCCCCACTGAGAACAGCCCAGCTCCATCCTCTTTGGAGCCCCCTTCAGGGAGTTGAAGGCTGCTATCAAATCCCCCCTCACTCTTTTCTTCTGCTGCTGGAGGCCAGGGCTGGGTGGGTGCCCGGGTCTGGCTCTCACAGCCTGTCTCCTGTGCACAGATCCCAGCTTACCCAGACCCTCCATCTCTCTGAGCCCCACTGGGGTCACCGCCCCAGGGGCAGACGTCACCATCCGGTGTCGGGGGCAGAGCCAGGACGTGAGGTTCTTCCTGCACAAGGCTGGAGACCTGAACCCGCCGCGACACATGGACCCTGCTGGGGACGGGGCCGAGTTCCACATCCCCACCGTGGGCCGGCAGCACGGAGGGAGCTACGGCTGCAGCTACCGGCCCCGGTCAGAGCCCTTCGTCTCCTCGCAGCCCAGCCACCCCGTGCAGCTGGTGGCAGCAGGGGAGGGGCCCAGCTCCACATCCCCGCTCTGGGGGCAGCAGGGCCCATCAGTGGCCGTGGGGGTGGTGCCCTGGAGGTCCCTGTGAGGCTGCCAGGGGCAGCCATCATGGGAGGCAGGATACCAGGTTAGATGGGCCCCTTGGCCTGAGTCAGTGTGGCCATGAGGAAGGGGGTGAAATGCCTTAGAAATGACAGCCAGGCTGTATCAGACAGCGCCCCCAGTGGCGTGCTGGGGCAATGGGGCCAGCTCTGACCAATGGGGTGAACGCCCCCTACTGAGCCCCCCGCCCCCTGCAGCTCAGCGCCCCCAAGCACTACTAATCCCCCAAGTCTTGCTTGATCTGACCCCACTTGATACCCTGGGGCCCCCCCAACATCCTCCCCATAGAATTTTCTCCTGGCTGTGCCCTGCGGTGTCCCAGCCCCTTGGGTGCTGCCTGAGGTGGGAGGGGCCGGGGGGAACAGACCAGCCCCTCCCAGCACTCACGGCCTGCTGCTGTTTCCCAGGTGAATTGGGACCTCTGTGTCTGACCAGCCACATCCTCGCCGGGGCGAGCGCGGCAGCCGCCGGCCTCCTCCTCCTGGTGGCCTTCCTCTGCTTCCGAAAAACCCGAGCCAGTAAGTGCCCCACCCAGCGAGGAAAGGGTTAAACCTGCCGCTAAGCAGGGCGGGATGGCGTTACGGCTTGGATGGGGGGCGGTGCCAGGAAAGCCAAGGAGTGGGGTGGGGGCTCAGCAGGGTGTTCTACTGCATGGGTTATCCCTGTACACACACATCGGTCCCACCCCAGAGGGGCCGCATTTCAGCACAGGCTGAGGGGTCCCCATATAACCAGTCCCCTTGCCCCATCCCAGAGGTGGCCGCATCTTCATTTATAAGGAGCCACCGACACTGTGCCTCTCTGGTACATGGGGTGCCAGGGGAGCTGACCTATGGATCAGGTTTGTTATAGCGAGTCACTAAGGAGGGAGGAATAGGGACAGGAAAAGCCCCCCAAAGTTAATCTGCCCCGCCCCGGCCCATGCTACAGTGTTGTGCTGCCCCCCACCCCTGCTGCCCTGTGCTGGGACCGGGGGATCCCGATCTGCTCATGGGGGATTCTGGTTTGTGTCCCTCTGCAGGAAAAGGAGCTGCACTGAGACCCAGCAGGTAGGAACCCAGCTCCTCCCTCTCCCAATCAACCTGCCGGGGTCACAGGGCTACTGGGTTCTCTCCTTTGTCTGGGAGAGGAGTGGGGGTCTAGTGGTTACAGCAGGGAGGTGTGGGTGTGTGTGTTGCGGGGTGACCAGGAGTCCTGGGTTCTAGGGAACTGGGTTCAGTGTGAAGCAGGATAGGGGGCTTTCTGGGTGTGTTGGGGAATCTCTTCACGGGTGGGGGGATATGACATTTACAAGGGGATTTTCTCTTTTAGCACCAGCCCTATGGGGGCATTAAAGGCATCAGCTCAGAAAGACCCCGTCTGTGAGTAACACACCCAAGGGGGTACCAGGGTGGGGCAGGACCCCAGGGAGGGACGGGGCTTGTGGGGGCTCCACCCACATGGGGCAGAGTCTCATTTACAGCTGCTGCTGGGCGGGACTAAGGAGGGGGTCCCAGAGGTAGCTGGTGTCAGCTGAGAGTGTTGGACTCCCAGGAGCTCCCTGGGGCCACCCTCCCTTCCCGCTCTAGTTCCCCGTCCACTCCTGGCTCCCAGCCCCCTGCTCATTCTATTTTCACAGGGGGAAAGCTGCCCCTGAGTCTGCCCAGCCCAGCATGTACACCGCGATCAACATGCCCCAGGGGGCCCCACAGTGAGAGCCCCCTGCAGCCATGGGGCACCTGGCCCCAGGGGGTGACAGACTCACCCCCCCCCTCCCGCAGCGCCAGTCCCAGAGAACTCTGCTTCTAAGAAGCTTTAGGGGAGACGCTGCCCTCTTCCCGCTGCTGCCCCGTCCCATCGAGCTGCTGGCCCCCTGCCCCGTCCAGACCCACATGTAGGGCCAGTGTGGGGGGCTTAGCACCGGGAGTGGGAGAGGATGTGCCGAGGCTGTCTATGTTATTTTGCATCCTGTTAATCTCCAGCTTTGTAATAAACACAGAACCACAAACCAGCCCCCCTGCGCCCCTGCTGTGAATGTGTGTAACACCTGGGCGAGATGGGGTGGCGTGCGTGGGCTGGTTATACAGGGACCTCTCGTCCAACACAGGGACGCAGCTCCATGTGGGGTGGGGTGCTGGTTATACAGGGACCCCTCGCCTGGCACTGGGTTGCAGCTCCTCTGGGGAAGGTCGTCCGTTGGGCAGGATGCCAGTGTTCACACCCTGACTCGGGGCGAAGCTGCAGAAGGGTCTGTGATGCTGTACAGAACTCCAGAATTTGCTAAGCAATAAAAAAGGCATAGTCAACCAGTTATTTTAGATATTTTAAGCTGACTTAAGACAAATTTTAAAATAAAATTTTAGAATAAAAGAAGGAAAACTATATTTTCAAATTATACAAATATACGGTCTCAAATTACTTAGGCTGCAAATAAGGTAACTTTGAATGGACGTGTGACACAGCCATGTGCAATGTTGCACTCTAGGTGTGTACTACAAGGTCTGGATTCATCAACCCGTATCTTAGCACTCAGGTGGGCACTCTTTTTATTATCTTGGGGAAATGAGAAGCCCAAGCCCACAGATAGATAGATGCAGAATAAGGAAAATAGAAACTCCTATTCTAGATAAACTATTACCAGCAGGACAGTGGGGTGGGAATAGGTATTGTTTCATATTCTCTGTGTATATATAAAGCCTGCTGCAGTTTCCACGATATGCATCTGAAGAAGTGAGCTGTAGCTCACGAAAGCTTATGCTCTAATAAATTGGTTAGTCTCTAAGGTGCCACAAGTCCTCCTTTTCTTTTTGCGAATACAGACTAACACGGCTGTTACTCTGAAACCTATTCCACCATGAATATTGATTGACAAAAATCTCCTTCCTTAGAAGTTTTTAAGGTCAGGCTTGACAAAGCCCTGGCTGGGATGATTTAGTTGGGGATTGGTCGTGCTTTGAGCAGGGGGTTGGACTAGATGACTTCCTGAGGTCCCTTCCAACCCTGCACCCTCTGCTGACCCTCCCACCCAACTCCCTGCCACACAGCGCCCCCTGCCCTCCTCCCTGCCACACAGCGCTCCCTGCTGAACCCCTGCCCTACTCCCTGCCAAGCCCCCCGCCCCACTCCTTTCAGCCTAGCGCCCCCTGCTGAGCCCCCTGCTCCCCGCAGCCCAGGCCCTCTGGCCCTGCTTAGCTCAATCCCGCTCAAGCCCAGCCTGACCCACAGGTGAGGACTCCTGCCCGGACTCATAGCTCAAGCTGCAGAGGCCCTCGCTCCCCAGGTTCGATCCCTGGGATGGTCCTTCTCCCCCCACCCCGCCCGACTCCCAGCACGTACCATTCTTCTCACTGGGGAGCTCCTGGGGGCAGATCAGGAAGAGCATCATCTGCACCCCCCAGCCCTCCACCCTGACAACTCCCAGCGTGGCCGCCAGCTGCTCCTTCACCGAGGCCGTGCTGTCCAGGGGGAAGGGGTGGCTGTAGGCGGCACCGTAGGCCTGGCGGAAGCGGAAGAGGGAGATGCCCCCGGGGTGGCCCCGCAGGACCCACGCCACATTCTGCTCCAGCTCAGCCCGCTCGGCCATGAGAGGTTCCAGCTGGGGGCTGGCTGGGCGGGTGGGTGGAGCGGGGCAGCCGGCTGGGGGCCTGCGCGGGGCTATTCAGGGCTGCCCCCTGGTACGCTGCCAGACCCAGTGACTGGTTGGTGAAGATTAGCAGGGGCGGCTGCCGGGGGGCGGCCACAGTAAGGCGGGAGCTGGGGAAGCGGCTCAGCGAGACACCTCGGGGCAGCCAGGTGCTGGCTTGGTGGCCGGGGGCAGATCCGGCCGGCGGATGGTTGGGAGGTGCAGCCAGGTGGTGGACTGTGCCCTCCAGCCAGAGGGAATCCAAGGCCTGGAAGCTGGAGGGAGAGGAGAGAAGAGATGCTCGGTGACATGCTGCCATCCCCGTTAGGATGCACGAGCCCCTCTAGGGGGCGCCAGTCGCACTGAGCCGGACCCCTTTGCAATGGAGCTGTTGTAAGCCAGGGCAGATTTTGCACGGAGCCGAGGCTCCCTCTAGGGGCGCTTGGGCCCCATAGCACAGGCCTGGGTCTTTCAGCTTCATCACTCGAGACTTGTGCAAAGAATCGGGGGGCGGGGGTGGGAGAGGGATCCAAGTTCACTCCCAACTTTGGTGGGGGCAGCGTTCAATTTCCCACCAGCCTCGATTCCCCAGGCACAGTGTCGCTCCCTGGGACCTGGCGCCCGCATTCAAGGCAGAGATTCTCAGTGAGGGGGGTTTCGTGCGTCCCCTTTGCAGCCAGCTCTGTACCAGGCCTGTTTAAATGATGCCCGTCGGTGATTCAGGGTACCCCCAGGCGCCCCATCATTGATTTCACCTGCCCCAAAGCAGAGGCAGGACCAGACGGTTTGCCTTATTACAGCAAGTTGACACGCTCCACCCCAGAGACAGCGGCATTCTCAGGGCTGGACTGTGCCCTCCAGCCAGAGGGCATCAAAGCCAGAGCTGCAGTTAAGCTTTGCAATCTGCAGGCAAAAGTTATTCTGCCATTTTTGAGAGGGAGAGGGAGAGAATTTGCCCAAGGTAGATGGCAGAACTGGGACCAGAGCCTTGTTCTGATCACTAGACCCCCACTCCCCTCCCTGAGCCAGGGAGAGGTCCCAGGAGTCCTGACACAGATCTACCCTGAAAATCACTGATGCACCTAGTAGTGTAGACAGCACCTGTAATGCTACCCCAACAAAGGGAAGGGCAAGGTGACACAGCCACCACATGCAGTTCCCACTCCCCCCAGTAGGGGGCAGCCCGCCCACAACCCATGACCACACCTGCTTTAGGAGCCCCTGGGTGCTGCCGTTCGGGTGGCGCCTCCTTGTGGATCCGGGGGTGATGGCGGCGTCTCTTGGGGGGCTTGGTCTCCGGCAGCAGGTCGCAGGCTGCGTGCCGGTACCTGACCCACGGTTCCTTGCCCTCCTCGTCCAGGACCACCAGCTCCTTCCGGTCACCCAGCAGCTGGGGCAGCGAGCGGTAGCCGTGCCGGGGCAGATCCAGGCGCCGGCCATGGTGCTGGTGGAAGAGCCTCCCCAAATCCCGCAGGGGGATGCCCCCCGGGTGGCTCAACAGCAGCTCCAGCACAGCCCCATTGAGGGTCAGCTGGAGCCGGGATCCAGCCGCCCCCCGGCAACAGCTGGAAGGAGAAACAGCTGTTGGGGGGCTCAAAGGGCACCAGATGGGAGGACTTTACCCTTCACTGGCCACCCGGGGGACTCTCTCATAGCAGAGGGTTGGGCCGGGGCACAGCCGGGATACCAGGGGAGATGGGCCCCTGCTCCGAGTGGGAGAGAAATTCCCTGCCCACGGTGGGACTGCAGGTCGGGACTAAAAGAAAAGGAGGACTTGTGCCACCTTAGAGACTAACCAATTTAGTCTCTAAGGTGCCACAAGTCCTCCTTTTCTTTTTGCAAATACAGACTAACACGGCTGCTACTCTGACACGGGTCAGGACTAAGGCTCTCGTCAGCAGTGGGCAACTCGGGGCAGGGGCAGCCCCCTTCCCCAGAGACACTAGGCCCCACTCCCCTCCCAGAGCAGGGGAACGGGACCCAGGCATACTGGCTCCCAGGCCCCCTGCTCTAACCACTAGCCCTAACTCCCCTCCCAGAGCCAGGGAGAGAACCCAGGAGTCCTAGCCCCCAGCCCCCTCCCCCCACTCTAACCACTGGCCCTCGCTCCCCTCCCAGAGCCAGGGATAGAACCCAGGAGTCCTGGCTCCCAGCCCCCCTACTCTAACCACTAAACTCCACTCCGCTCCCTGAGCCAGGGATAGAACCCAGGAGACCTGGATCCCAGCCCACCTGTTCTAACCCATTAGGCCCCAATACTCCACTGCTGCACTAGGGGGTGCTATGCTGCAGGGGAAGGGGCTCAGTAGAGGGGCAGTCTCCCCTGGCCGTCACTGCTGGCCCTGATACCCCAGTGCACTGCTTGGGGGCGCTGTGCTGCAGGGAGTGGGGGCAGAGGTCACTAGGGGGCTCTCCCCTGGCCGTCAGTGCCGGCCCCAGTGCTAAGTAAAGTCCTGCAGAAAGAAATCCTACAAAACCCTGTGCAACAATTACAGCCGTGGCCATCTTCACATCCTCCCCGGTGTTCTCGGCTCCGATAGGCCTCTCAGTAGACAAGCGTCGCTAGCGGGATGGTTCCTCCTGGGGTTTCCCTTGGGTCTTCCCTCTTTGATATTGTAGCCCTGACTACACCTGACACATAAGAACGGCCACACTGGGTCAGACCAAAGGGCCATCTAGCCCAGTATCCTGTCTGCGACAGTGGCCAGTGCCAGGTGCCCCATTGGGAATGAACAGAACAGGGAATCAGAGAGTGATCCATCCCCTGTAGTTCTCCCAGCAAACAGAGGCTCGGGACACCATCCCTGCCCATCCTGGCTAATAGCCATTGATGGACCTATCCTCATGAACTTATCTAGTTCTTTTTCAAACCCTGCTATAATCTTGGCTTTCACAACATCCTGTGGCAAGGAGTTCCACAGGCTGAGTGTGCGTTGCATGAAGAAATACTTCCTCTTGTTTGTTTTAAACCTGCTGACTATTCATTTCATTGGGTGACCCCAAGCTCTTGCATTATGAAAAGCAGTAACCAACACTTCCTGATTTACTTTCTCCACACCAGTCATGGTTTTACAGACCTCCATCATATCCCCCCTGAGCTGTCTCTTTTCCAAGCTGAAAAGTTGTAATCTCTCCTCATACAGAAGCCGTTCCATACCCCTCATCATTTTTGTTTCCCTTTTCTGAACCTTTTCCAATTCCAGTCTAATTTTTTTGAGATGGGGCGACCACATCTGCACGCAGTATTCAAGGTGTGCGCGTACCATGGATTTTGTCACGGAGTGTGGGTCCCAGGTCACCACTCCCCCTCCCTGCTGCGTCACAGATTTATATAGAGGCAACATGATATTTTATGTCTTATTATCTCTCCCTTTCTTAATGATGCCCATCCTTCTGCTGGCTTTTTTGACTGTCGCTGCACATTGAGTGGAAGTTTTCAGAGAACTCTCCGCACTGACTCCCAGATCTCTCTCTTGCCTGGTAACAGCTAATTGAGGCCCCATCATTGTATATGTAGAGCTGGGATGATGCTTTCCAACGTGCATCACTTTGCATTGATCAAGATTGAATTTCATCTGCCAGTTTGTTGCCCAGTCACCCACTTTCGGGAGATCCCTTTGTAGCTCTTGGCAGTCTGCCTGCGACTTAACTAACTTGAGTAGTTTTGTATCATCTGCAAATTTTGCCACCTCACCGTTTATGCATGAAGGTGTGTCACGGACTCACAGGCCCCTGCAAGCTCTCTCGGCTCTGTAGGATCCCCGGGATGAACTCCCCTCCGTCTGACAGCCCTTCTCAGGGTTCACTCTCTGTTGGGGGCTAAGCCCTGGGTTCCACCATCTCCTGGAACTGCACCTCTCAGAGCCTCCAGCCCGCCTGGCTCCCTTTGTGAGCCCCCTTGGGGGGTCCCCTTGCTCTGGCTACCTGGGGCCACCCCCACCAGATGGAGCGATGCCCCCCGATCTCCAGTCTGCAGGGACTCTCAGCCAGCGTAAAACAGGAGGGTTTATTGTATGGCCGAACCCAGCCTCGGCAGTACTCAGGGGCCTCGGGGCTGGCCAGTCTCAGCACCTTCCAGCTGGTCTGTCCCAGTCCAGGTGTGTCTGTCCCAGTCCAGGTGCAGCCAGACCCCTCTTTGTCCCCAGTCCAGAAGCAACTTCCTTCCAGCTGATCCCCCTATATCACCTTCCCCACAGCCCCTCCTCCGCCCTGCGTCTTCCTTCCGCACAAACAGATCACCGGGGCCCTCTCTCTTCCGTCCTTTGTCCTCCCACTGGCCAGAACTGCCCGGCTCCCAACACAGGCTGGGCCTCTGGGTCACCAGTTGCTGAGATCTATCATGTCCAGGCCGTTGTCTGGGGTCCAGGCTGCTAGGTGAGATCACACCTGGCCCTCTGTACCGGCAAACCCTCACTCCCACCACCTCGTGACACACACGGCAGCGCACAGGGGAAACTGAGGCACGCACAGTACTCATGCACAACACGAAGAAAATGCCCCGCTTCGTCACAAGGCGTCAACCCGCTTTTCCTTAGCTGCACTTCCACACCCCATGATTATTGGTCTGCCCTGTTTTTCATAGGTTGTTTGTAGTTCCTTTTCGTCTCACGTGCAGCTACGCATGGCAGGTACCCTGCGGTCAGGACAGACATTTAAAGATGTTACAATCGGGCGGCAGTTGGTTTTGGACAATATCGTGTGTCTATTGCAATCCATTTCCCCATAACCTCACCTGTTGGCACAGCTTATGCCGTAACCTTTGGTCTTAGCGGTTATTGCTAGGTCACGCAATCATCTTAAGCCTCTGGCCTAGTCTGGCGAAGCTAAAATCGTACAGATCTCAGCCTGTAGGCCTTGCTATTAACCGTGCTTTACTAATACCTAATACACACTCCTCACGCCTTCTTATCTATCCTATACTGCGCTAATCCTGCAACCCCAGTCTAAGGAGCATCCGTTGATTGTATAGGAAATAACAAATCCATTGGCCGTACCATCACATAATACACTGAGAAACGGAGGATATGAAGGCTCCACACATAATCGGGGTGTAGTGAGCAGAGCGGCCTCCCTCTGGACTTGAGAGCAAGGGACCACTATATTTCCCCTGGTGGGAGGAGCCAAATGTGCCCCGCCCCCTTCCCGGAAGTACCGGGGCGGGGCAGGAAGTATAAAGGGAGGGCCCTGCAGGGGAAGGAGGCAGATGTCTCCAGCCTGCTGCTGAATGCAGAGCTGACTCTGTGCTGTGCCCTTCCCCTGGGGGAAAACGAACCCTGGAGATGTGGTGCCAGGATTGTCGTCTGCAGTGTACCCCACGGAGACAAAGGACCCCTGGACTGCGGAACCCGCCCCCCACCCACCCAAGCTGTGGTAGGAAGTAGCCCAAGGACACCAGACTTTTGCCTGGTTTTGTCGCCGGAGCACAGGCTGGTGTGATTGGGTAGGATCCCCACTGACCCAGTTGTGGCACTTCATATTCTTAAGTGAGATATGCTTTTGATATGAATATGGCATTACTAAGTTGTATTTTATGCAAGATGGGTCATGTAAGATATCATTGGAAAGATTATGATTTACTGAACATGATTATCCTGTTTGTATTCATGGTTCATTTCTGTATCAGTCAATATTCCTAACTGTAATGTACCAATTACAAAAATGTTTGCACCTGAGGAACGCCCACACACAAAATGCCATGAGTCTGGCTGGTTGGCCAATGATCCGTTAGGGGGAACAATAGGATTTTGAAGATGCTAATCTCCCACCTTCCTCAGATGTTTCCTGGGATGCTGCAAACAACCTTTGACTTATGGCTGCTTTGACACGGCAGGGTCATGTGATAATATTACCTGGTACTGGACTCCATCTTGGACTGATAGTAGTTTTCCACTTGTAGGAGGTGGGGATCAAACTGGGAAACAAAGGATTCCCCCCTTATGTAAATCCTATTTAAGGCTGGGGAGTGAGATAATCAGGGTTGGTTCTTCACTGAATCCCTGCCCAAGCTGACTGCTGAAAACACCTAAAACTGATCTGGGGAGGAAAGGACTGAACCCAGGCTAGAAGGTGTTTGGCCTGTGAAAGAAATACCTGGAGCTTCAAGTTGCAAGCAAGAGGAATTTGTCTTCAAGAAACTCTGCAACCTGCTGAAAACAATATTTAGGGTGAGAAATTACTGCTTGTAGCCAGTTTCTACTGTGTATTAAACTATAGTTTGCATGTTTGTTTTATTTGCTCAGTAATCTGCCTTTGATCTGTTTGCTATCCCTTAAAATCACTTAAAATCTATCCTTTGTAGTTAATAAACTTGTTTTGTTGTCTCAAAACCCAGTTTGTGGAAGTCATTACTGGCGGGTGGGGGGACAACGCTGTGCATATCTGCCTCCACATTGAGGGAGGAGGCAAATTTCAATTAGCTTATGCAGTACTGTTCTCTGTGCAGCGCAAGACAATACAGTTTTGGGTTTGTACCCTGAGAGGGTGTGCACCTGAGCACAGGTCAATTCCTTAGCTGAAAGCTTTCCTATGCAGGGCTGGTTTCAGTGTCTGTGTCTTTCTGCAGCTGGGTGTGTCCCTACCTGTGTGTGTGCTGGAGAAGGCTTGAGGGCCTGGCTCTGCAGGACAGGGTGAGGGATCCCAGGCTGGTGGAAGGGGTGGGCTCTGTGGTACCTCAGTACATCAGGTGGCATCCCCAGAGTGGGGGACAACCTGTCACACCAATGTTGGAACCATTCACCGTTATTTACTCCTTGGGGAATTCTGTGCATCTGCGAATGCGCAGAATTAATCTGTCCCGCATAATCTTGATTTTTCCCGCAAAAAATATATTCTGGCTGAGAAGTGCTGCAGTTCCGCCTTTTGCCCCCCGCAGAGGCTGCTGTGGGGCCAGAGCAGCCAGCT
This sequence comes from Lepidochelys kempii, assembly GCF_965140285.1. NCBI lineage: Eukaryota > Metazoa > Chordata > Testudines > Cheloniidae > Lepidochelys > Lepidochelys kempii. The sequence continues at coordinate 14,940,159 of NC_136402.1, forward strand.
GCGGCCGGGCGCTGCCAGCCCCTGGGGGAGTGGCTCTCGCTGGGCAGAGAAGGGGAGTCTGTCTGAGGCCGCTGGTGCGGAGGGAGACTTTGAACGGGGGAACACGCACGCCGTGACCTGGCCGCAGGGCCGAGTCACGAAGAGGCAGCAGAAGCTGCTGGAGCAAGAGAGCGAGAGAGGCGGAGGGACGGCAGGCAGCCGCGGGAAGGGGCGTTGAGCCGTTCCCCAGAACGACCAGCAGGAGGCACGTGGCGCGTGGCGCGTGGAGCACCCCGTCACTGAACTGTTCCAAAGCCGACAGAGGTGCTGCACGTAGGGAAGAAAAACCAAGCGCAGCAGGGCAGGGTGGGGGCGAACGGGCCTGGCAGCAGCTCGGTGGAGACGGATCGGGGAGTTGGGGTGGATCACGCCCTCAGCATGAGGCAGCCATGCGATGCCGTTGCAAAACCAAAAGCAAAGGCAGCTTTAGGATGCATTAAGAGAGGGGCAGCGTGCGAGTCCCGGGCGGTGCGAGTCCCGCTCTGCTCGGCGCTGGGCAGGCCGGGAGTGCTGCGTCCAGCTCCAGTCACCGCTGTGCAGAAAGGTTGTGGAGAAACTGGAAAAAGGATCCAGAGATGAGCGACAACGATGATCAAAGGGCGGGAATGCAGCCACGTGAGCAAAGGCTGGAGGAACCGGGCATGTTTAGTTTGGAAAAGAGGAGATTAAGTGGGGTTATGATCGTGGTCTTCAAATACTTGAAAGGCTGCCATAAAAAAGATTGAGAAAAGTTGTTCCCTTGTGGGGGGGCTGTGCCTGCGGGCGAGAGCTGCGTGGAGCTGCTTGTTTGCCTCCGCATAGGAGCCGGACCTGCAGCTGGCCGCTTCCGGGGGGGCTGCGTGATCTGCGGTGCCAGGAGAGGTAGGAAGCCTGCCTCAGCGCCCCTGCTGCACCACTGACCGGGAGCCACACGAGGTAAGCCAGACCTGCACCCTAAACCCCTCATCCCTAGCCCCACTCCAGAGCCTGCACTCCCAGCCCAGAGCCCTGACCCCCTCCCACACACCAACCCCTTGCTCCGGCCCAGAGCCCCCTCCCACACCCTGGACCCCTCATTCCCTGCTCACCCCACAGCCCTTGTCTGCGGGGAAGGGGACCCCTTTGGAGCAGAAGCTTTGCCCAAGCATTGCAGCTGCTGCTTCCAGACCCAGGCTACCTGCTCAAGTACGGCCTGGTCTAACCGCTCGGCCCAGGGCTGGGGGGATTTCCAGCCCTGCCCACCAGGTCAGATGCCATTACCCACGCCCAGGGGGCATGGGGAACACAGGGGGCTCAGCACCCACTGGACCCCATTCTCCTTTCAGGGCCAAGGATAGAACCCAGGAGTCCTGACTTCCACCCCTCCCTGCTCTAACCAGTAGACCCCACTCCCCTCCCAGAGCCAGGGATAGACCCCATGAGTCTTGACTCCCAGCCCCCCTGTTATGCCCCCTGGACTCCAAGAAAACTCAGCCCTAGAGAGGAGAGGCCCCCTGCCCCATTTCCCGCCCCCCTGAGCCAGCCAGGCCCTGCCCTGGGGCTGGATGGGAGCCTGCGCCCCCTAGAGGGGAAAGGGTTCGTGCCCCATTCCCACCCCCCTGAGCCAGTCAGTCCCTGCTCTGGGGCCAGCAGACCCCCCCCATATCACCTTCCCCTACAGCCCCTCTCCTCCGCCCTTTGTCTTCTGACCCAGCTAAACAGGCCACCTGGGTCTCCTCTCTTCTGTCCTTTGTTCCTCCCTGGCTGGAATCAGCTGGTCAGGCCCCCGGGGTCCTCCTTCCTTGGCCCTTTGTCCTCCCAGTGGCCAGAACTGGCTACTCCCGGTCACTAGTCACTGGGGTTCCCCATCTCCAGGCCGTTGTCCGGGGTCCAGGCTGCTAGGCGACGTCACACCTGGTCCTCTCTCCAGTCCCGAGCCCCCCTGCTTCCCAGCTGGGCATCTGATATCACCGGCCCCAAGCCCTCGATCTGTCCATTGTCTTCTCTCCAGGTAAACAGGGTCGCCTAGGCCCCCCTCTCCCCTCTTCTGTCCTCTGGCCCCTCTGGCCGGAACCGGCCGGTCCGGTCACCGGGGTCCTCTCTTCACAGCCCATTGTCCTCCCACTGGCCGGACCGGCTGTGACTCCTGAGCTGGGCCTCCCGGTCACCAGTCGCTGGGGTCTCCGATCTCCAGGCCATTGGCCGGGGTCCCAAGTTCCCTCGCGGGTCCCCTGTACCAACCAACTCCCTCTCCCATCACCTTGTGAAACCAATAACACCCAGGGAAACTGAGTCCCACCCCCTCTGCATGCAGCCATTGAAAAAACCAAGAAAACCCCCCACTTTGTCAGATCTCTTCCCCCTTCAAGTCTGAACTGAGCGGGGTCACTTAGCCAGTCACCTGGGGAAGTTCAGGGCCCTCGCCCCATGATAAAGCATTAGCTTAGATGTGCTGTGCGGAGGGATGCCAGGCCTGAGGCCTGGAGAGTTTCCTGTGCTGGATTCAGATGCTCAATAAACCCTCCTGTTTTACGCTGGCTGAGAGTCGCTCCGGGCTAGAGAACAGGGGGGCATTATTCCCTCTGGGAGTGGAGGCCCTGGGGGTCCAGAGGAAATGGATTCCCTGAGGGGTCCCATGGCAGGAGACAGGTGTGCTAAGGCTCAGAGAGGTGCGGTTCCAGGAGGCGGAGGGGCCTAACCCCCGAGAGAGAGTGGACCCCTGAGAAGGCACCGAAGGGGGTTCCCCCCAGGGAGTGTATGGGGCCAAGAGTGGGCACATCCTGTGAGTCCGTGACACACCCCAATTTTGGTCACGGATTTCTTCTCCCCCATTTCTCCCGTGTCCCAGGCGGGCCCCAGCCCAGCCCGTGGGTTCTGTCTGGCGGCCGCTCGGGTTGGACTAATCCCGTCTTTCTGTCTCGCCAACTTTCCCCCCAACGTTCATTCATCCAGGTTCTCATCAAGCTGCTTGAACTTCTCACTCACCTTCGTCGGTTGAACCCACCACGAGGGGACATTGGGAGGCTCTGGTATCACAGCCTCCGCTGAGGTGGGGAGATTTGGGGGGCAGGAGAGAGGGAAGCTCTGGGGGTTTGTACAATAGAAATACAGGGCCAGGGAGGTCTAGGGAGAAAGAGGGAGAGAAAAGGGGCTTTGCTACAGAGAGAGGAGGGGGACAGAGACCTGGGGGGCAGGAAGTGCCGTTATTCCATCACCAGGACCAGATGCAGCATCCCCACACAGAGGGGGCTAGGGGCTCTGTCTTAGGACGCCGGGTGGCCTGGCTCAGGGCTGGGCGATGAGCCCTGATAGGTACTACTGGGGGGATTTAGGGCCAAACGCACCCTGCCCAGTGCGGCCCTGGATGGGCGGGGAACGACCTAGATCCTAGAGGGGAGGCTGTAACCGAGGGGTGGCTGGTTTAGAGTTGATGGAGACCCCTGGCAGGAGCTGGCTGCGAAGCGGCAGGTGGCAGATGGGTGGGGTGACCGTGGCTGTGAAATGCTGGGTACTGGCCCTAAGGAAAGGGAGCGGGCAGAGTGGGAAATCCAGCCGGGAAAGGGTTAGTTATTGAGTGCTTGGCCCCACAGTGCCCCGGGCTCCCCACAGGCACAGGCGGTGCTCTCCCTGTGATGCTGTATGGAGTTTGGGGGACGTGTGAGGATATTATGAATACCAATATTGTAAAATTGCAATGAGTTATGATATGCCTTGTTATTATCTGCAAAAATGTTATAATTTGCCAGGTATGATAATCTCGTTTCTGTGTTTGTATCACCTTTGTATTGTAAGCTATATTATAGTATGTCTGTAGTTCCAAACTTGTGTTGTGTATCTGGATGACACCCCCAGATAGCCTGGCATCAGCACTGCCTAGCCTGCTTGACGGCCCATCAAGGGCCATCAGCTATACAACTGACCCACTGAGAGAAGGCAAGGGATACACCTTATGACTCAGCAAGGCATGCAGTAGGGATTTCCCTACACCCCCTGTGAATTTCCCTAACACCTCCCCAGTTGTGAACTAGTTATGTGCAGTGTTGCCAATTTAATCACTGGTTGGAAATTTGAATTGAAATTGAAACATTAATACACACTTTGAAAGCCTATCCAGTATATGATAGAATCATAGAATATCAGGGTTGGAAGGGCGTCTGCTCTCACCGTCCTCTTCCTCGGTAAGTATCGGAGACAGCCAGGGCGTGTGTCTATGTGGGGGGTGGATCTGAGACCAGGGCATGTGCTCATGGAGGGGTGGATCTGAGATCAGGGTGTGTGCCCATGGCGGGGTGGGGTGGAAATGAGACCAGTGTGCAGGATCCAGTTGCTCTGGGATCTGGTCACTAACGAGCCATCTCCTCTCCAGGCTGCTGGCTAGCTGGGCACAGGGGGCTGTGGGGAGGCGAGTGTCAGTCTGCGGGGAGGACAGTAACATCAAGGATGGAGGAGGGGAACTGAATCCTGAACCTTACCCAAAACTCAACACAAACTCCCCCTGGGCGCTCAGACCCATCCCAGTTCTTCTCTGCCCCATCCCACCAGGGACTAATGAGGAACCGACCATGGCTCCCGGGGTCTGACAAAGCAGATGGGAATCATCCACTGGTTCAGTGTCCTGCCCCCAAGGCTGGGAAGATTGTGGGGGGTGGGGGGAATGTGGATTTATTTCAGGGAATGTGTATTTTATCTCATACAAACGCTAACAGCGCCCATCCATGGGCTCTAGATCCCCTCGGGGTTACCAAAACGTTCACGGTCAGTGCAGCCCTGGGGGAGAACCCCCCCCAGATCAGCCCCCGCCCCAACACCTCCCTCCCCGGCACTCACAGCCGCCCACCCCGCGATCCCAAGGCCTGGGGAAAGGTGGGTCTCTGCGCTGATGGGACGTTCAGAGCCAGGCTCTGTCCTGAGCCCAGCAGAGGGGACAGAGTCACTGGGGGGTTCCCCAGCCGGGGGGAGAAGCAGCCGCTGGAAATTCAGGGCTGAGGGAGGGGGGATCCCTGCCCCCAGAGAGGCTGCAGAACAGGGGGGCCTTTCCCAGGGGGATGTTCCCCCAGCTGACCCCGCTCTGGGGACACACAGAGGAGTCAGGGCTCAGAGGATGCCCAGCTGGCTCCTGCCCCAGCGCTGAATTCACTCCCCACCAACCTGGATAATTAAACCCATAACAAATGCCTGGTCATGGGGCGAGGGGCCCAGTCACTGAGTCACCATTTCAGCCTCTTCCCACCCGGGCCTGGGTGCTGGTTCCGTCCCTCCCCAGCCCCAGCCCACGCTCGATTTCATCCCACAGAGGGAACCGACCCAGCTGGGCCCCAGCAGCCGGATCCCCCCATGACGGAGCCGGCGGGAGAAGGTGAGCCGGAGAAATGGAACAATTCATCCCCCAGGGAACAGGGCTCCCCGCTCCGACGCCCACAGGGCCAGTCGGGCTGTTTGGAGGGGGATGGTCCCTGCAGACAGAGCTGATGGGCTCATTTCTTCTATATAGAGGGTGATAGACAGATCCATGGGGACAGACGGCCACGGATCGGTGGGAATGTGGGTCCATGGAAAGTAGGGAGGTGGACAGATGGGAGCGTGTTTGGTGAGGGATAGAAGGATGGACTAAAACCTTGTCTACATGAAAACTGGACCTGAAATGACGAATCCCGTGTGGCTCCCAACCGCCCCCCGAAGGTAATCTCAGAACAAGTCTGGGCTGTCGGATTAGCCAGCCACCCCCCCACCCCACCGCCGGGGTTTGATACAGCCCCGTTTGGCAGACGAGCTCCCCTTTAGCTCTATAGACACAGGGACGTTCCTCCTCCCAAATAGGAACAGCCGCACCGAGACCGGCTCCACAGTGACTCCAGGTGTGAATGGCACCTCCTGGCCTGCCTCTGCTACAGGCAAACAGGAGGAAGTGAGCGTCCCCCCCAGGGAGGGAACAGGGCGGGGGGGGTCCCCATTCTTCACCAACTAAAATCCATCCCTCCTCTCCCTGGGACTGACAGTGAAGATCGATGCTGAGTCAGCAGCTGGGGGCAGATCGCTGAGTCGCTGTTTCTTCCCCCCCCAGGCCCTGGTGTACGCTGGTTCTATTCCCGCAGAGGGAACCGCCCTGATCCAGCCTGGAGCGGCACCGGCTCCCACCTGCCCGAGCAGCGCAGGGCCAGGTACCAGGGCTGGGGCGGGAATCACCGTCCAGCCAGCCCTGGAAACAGCCTTGTGGTGCCCAGGGGCTGGGGTTGGTTGCAGGGAATGACCGGGGAGAGAAGCTGGGTGGGTGAGGCCCAGACTCCACAGGGAGGGGCTCATTGACATGGGGGGAAGGAGAAACAGACCCACTGCCCCTCGCCCACTGCCAGGCCCTCAGCTCCCCGGACGCCTGCTGCCCTGCAGGTCACTGCCTGGGAGCTGTGGGGGGATCCCAGGGGAGGGACGGGGCTGTGGGGGCTGGGCCCTGCTGGGTGCACAGGGGCTGGGGCAATGAGCCCCCTCCCTGGGCCTCATGATCTCCCCCTGGTAATAGGGGTGATCATTATCCAGAATTCCCTCTGCTCTTGCTTGCCCTCCCCCACCCCCCACAGATGTTTTGCTGCCTCTGGCTGCTCCCTGGGCACCACGGGGTTGGGGGAGCAGCGGGTTACGTCCCAGCCTCCCCCAGTGCGCACTGCCTGGCTGTGATTGGCAGCAGCCGAGATACCCCAGGGATGGGCTCACTGCGCAGCAGACAGGCCGGGGCAGAGGCACCTGTGGGCGTAAACTGAGGGGGTCCTACGGGGACAGGGAGCTGGGGTGCTTCCCTGTCGTGGGGGGCCTGGGACCCTGCATCTCTGACTGTCACAGTCCCCTGGCCAGGCCCTTGGGTGCCGGGTGGCTCAGGGGGGCAGTTCACCCACTCTCTTTGGCCCCCAGCTGCTGATCTCCCCGTCTGAGCCGCCGAGTGACTCTCCCCTTCCCCCAGCAGCAGCCCCCCGGGATGCCCAGCTTTCACCCACGCAGACATCGCCCGCCTGGCGCTGAGCGCCATGGTCCTGCTCATCGTGGGGCTGATCCTGGCTGAGGCCCACTACAGCCGCCCAAGGCTGGTGTCCTAGGTGAGGTGACCCCCACTTCTGTGCCCCTTGCTGCCCCCAGGGGCTGGGTCTAGTGCGACATGGGCCCCTCTAACCTGCCATCTCTCTGCACCCCCAGGAGCCTGGATCCAGCCGTTCAGAGAAGAAAATCTCCCCGGAGGACGAGCTGCTCCCCCTTGGGGGGCTGAAACGCCGGCACAAAACCTCCTGCTCCCAAACACCCCTGCCTCGGTGAATCCCCCCCTCAACAGCTCCTGACCTGACAGCAACACCCCAGGATTGAACCCCGAACCCTGCAATCACCAGCCCCTGCAGCACCAGTTAGAGGAACTGCCCCTGTGCTGGGCTCATTGGGCTCCCCGCAGAGCAGCCCCTGGACAGCGCCAAACGGGCCAGTCTCTACCCAGGGCTGTCAGTGGACAGCGGGGAGGCTGCATCTTGCATGGCACTGGAATAATGGCACTTATTGCCCCCCCCCACGCTGTTCATCCCCCTCCTGTCTCTGCAGCGGGGTCCCCCAGCCTCTTTTCTCTCCCCCTTTCTCCCTAGACCTCCCCTGCCCTGTATTTCTATTGTGCAAACCCTCAGAGTTTCCTGCTCCCCTGCCCCCAAATCTCCCCACCCCAGGGTGGGCTGTGATACCGGAGCCTCTCAATGTCCCCCCGTGGTGGGTTTAGCCGACGAAGGTGAGTGAGAAGTTCAGGCAGCCTCACGAGAACCTGGACGAATTAACTTTGTGGGGAAAGTCGGTGAGACACAAAGACGGGATTTGTCCAACCCAAGCGACCACCAGACAGACCCCACGGGCTGGGCTGGGCTGGGGCCCACCTGGGACATGGGAGAAGTTGGGGAGCAGAAATCTGTGACCCAAAATTGGGGTGTCAGAAACGAGGCCTCATTGGTGGATAAAATATTGCGGGGACGGGCTGTGCCACCCACCTCCCTTTGGGGCCTTGAAGCAAGAGACTCGCTTCACCCTCCTGGCTGCCACCCCCTGTTTCCTGGGCCCCCCAGGCCGTCCTGACCCTGCTCCGTGGAGACGTCCTGAGCAGAGTGGCTGGAGAGAGGGACCCTGACACCATCGCTCCTCCCCTGGCTGAACCCCCAACCCAGGAGGAAATGGGGTTGGACTTTTCACAGCTCCACCATCTCCTCTGCCCCCAGGACAGTCACTAGCGTCTCCGATGCCCAAACCCGGGGGATTTTCCAGCTAGAGACTCGCTCCAGCGAATGGGGCCGGGGCTGGAACAAACCCCTCGTTTCACACGGCGCCTGCCACGGCTCCCTGGTTCCTGCTCTGCTAGGTCTGTCACAGCCGGTCCCAGGGGTCACTGGGGGGTTTGCCGTGGGGCTGAGCAGGCTGTGGGCTCTGGACCCTGCCCCGGCCCGTGATTAACCCTGTTCAATGTGGGGCAGGAGCTGGGGCGTGTTGGCACCTCCAGCCCTTTATTGCGTCTCCATGAACACAACAGGGCCCAGAGTGATTTAGCTGCCAGGCCTTCTGGGCCCACCCAAGGCGGGTGTTTGGGGGGAGCCAGCTGGGGGGAGCCGGGAATTTGAGGGAAGTAGGTTGGGGATGTTGGGAGGGGGGTTGGGGGGAGAGGGGTCGGGATGGGTGCAGGAGTTTGAGGATAGACAGGCCCCCCGCAAAGGTCAGAGCCGGGGGCCAGGATTGTTTGGGGGTGTGAGGGGGGAGGAGGCAGACAGTGCCCCCCAGGAGGGAGCTGCCATTTCCACCCCTCGGCAGCTTCCCCTTCTCACTACCCCCCTCCTACTCCTGCCCCCTCAGTCCTGGGTCCCTCACTTTCTTTCCCCTCAGTCTCCTGCCTCCACAACACCATACAACCCCCTCTGCCCCAGGGAGGGAGGTCGGGATGTATGAGGGGATAAGGGATGGGGATAGGGCAGAACGGGGGAGGGGACAGCGGCGTGAGAGGACACAAGGGTGGTGAAGGGACATGGGACAGGGGGCAGAATTGGGGGGATGGGGACCTAATGGGGGGGACAGGGGATGGGACTGTCACGGAGACCCCGGGCAATGCTCTGGAACTGCTCCCTACGATGACAGGCAGGACTCTGGGGAAGTCTCCTCTCTGTGAGCAGCCTGTCTCCAGGGCAAGAAACTCACACGGCTTCCACCTTCCTGGGCCTGACCTCAGAGCATTCAGCATCCCCTGCCCCTCTGTGCGCTTCCCACAGCGGGTCTGCCCAGGCGGGGTCCTGCCCCCCAACTTTGCAGTCAGACGTGACTCTCAGCCCTGGTCTACACTAGGAGCTGAGGTTGAATTTAGCAGCATTAAATTGATTTAACCCTGCACCTTTTTTTCGACTGAAAGGATTCTTAAAACCGATTTCTTTACTCCACCCCGACAAGGGGATGAGCGCTGAAATTGGCCTTGCTGGGTCGAAATTGGGGTAGTGTGGAGGCAATTCGACAGTACTGGCCTCCAGGAGGTATCCCAGAGTGCTCCATTGTGACCGCTCTGGATAGCACTCTCAACTCAGATGCACTGGCCAGGTAGACAGGAAAAGACCCACAAACTTTTGAGTCTCATTTCCTGTTTGGCCAGCGTGGCAAGCTGCAGGTGAGTGCAGAGCTCATCAGCAGAGGTGACCATGATGGAGTCCCAGAATTGCAAAAGAGCTCCAGCATGGACCGAACGGGAGGTACGGGATCTGATGGCTGTATGGGGAGAGGAATCCGTGCTATCAGAACTCTGTTCCAGTTTTTGAAATGCCAAAACATTTGTCAAAATCTCCCAGGGCATGAAGGACAGAGGCCACAACAGGGACCCGAAGCAGTGCCGCGTGAAACTTAAGGAGCTGAGGCAAGCCTACCAGAAAACCAGAGAGGCAAACGGCCGCTCCAGGTCAGAGCCCCAAACGTGCTGTTTCTATGACGAGCTTCATGCCATTTTAGGGGGTTCAGCCACCACTACCCCAACCGTGTGCTTTGACTCCGTCAATGGAGAGGGAGGCAACACGGAAGCAGGTTTTGGGGACGAGGAAGATGATGATGATGAGGTTGTAGATAGCTCACAGCAAGAAAGCAGAGAAACCGGTTTTCCCGACAGCCAGGAACTGTTTCTCACCCTGGACCTGGAGCCAGTACCCCCCGAACCCACTCAAGGCTGCCTCCCAGACCCACCAGGTGGAGAAGGGACCTCTGGTGAGTGTACCTTTTTAAATAGTGTACATGGTTTAAAAGCAAGTGTGTTTAATGATTAATTTGCCCTAGCATTCACAGCCAGTACAGCTACTGGAAAAGTCTATTAACATGTCTGGGGATGGAGCGGAAATCCTCCAGAGACATCTCCATAAAGCGCTCCTGGATGTACTCCCAAAGCCTTTGCAAAAGGTTTCTGGGGAGGGCAGCCTTATTTCCTCCACCATGGTAGGACACTTTACCATGCCAGACCAGTAGCACGTAGTCGGAAATCATTGTAGAACAAAGCATTGCAGTGTATGTTTGCTGGCGTTCAAACAACATCCTTTCTTTATCTCTCTGTGTTATCCTGAGGAGAGTGATATCATTCATGGTCACCTGGTTGAAATAGGGTGCTTTTCTTCAGGGGACATTCAGAGGTGGCCGTTCCTGCTGGGCTGTTTGCCTGTGGCTGAACAGAAATGTTCCCCGCTGTTAGCCATGCGGTGGGGAGAGGGGTTAGCCACATGGTGGGGAGAGGCAAAATGAGACCTTGTAACGAAAGCACACGTGCTATGTATGTAATGTTAACAGCAACCGTGAAAGAGTGTACCCATTGTTCTATAAAATGTGTCTTTTTAAATACCACTCTCCCTTTTTTTTCTCCACCAGCTGCATGTGTTTCAAGGATCACAGGTCTTCTCCTTCCCAGAGGCTAGTGAAGATTAGAAGGTGAAAAAAACGCACTTGCGATGAAATGTGTTCTCTGACCTCATGCTGTCCTCCCACACTGACAGAGCACAGATGAATGCATAGAGGCAGACAACGTTAGAGTGCAGGAAAGCACAAAATGACGGGGAGGAGAGGTGGCAGGCTGAAGAGAGGGCTGAAGCTGAAAGATGGCGGCAGCGTGATTAGAGGAGGCAGGATTCAATGCTGAAGCTGCTGGAGGATCAAACTAATATGGAGTACAGACCACCGCTACAGCCCCTCTGTAACCAACCGCCCTCCTCCCCAAGTTCCATAGCCTCCTCACCCAGACATCCAAGAATGCGGTGGGGGGGCCTCCGGCCACCCAGCCACTCCACCCCAGAGGATTGCCCAAGCAACAGAAGGCTGGTATTCAATAAGTTTTAAAGTGCTGTGTGGCCTTGTCCTTCCCTCCTCCACCACCCGTCCCGGGTTATCTTGGCAGTTATCCCCCTATATGTGTTATGAATTAATAAAGAATGCATGAATGTGAAGGAACAATGACTTTATTGCCTCTGCAAGTGGTGATCGAAGGGGAAGGGGAGGGTGGTTAGCTTACAGGGAAGTAGAGTGAACCAAAATGGGGGGCGGGTTTCATCAAGGAGAAACAAACAGAACTTTCACACCGTAGCCTGGCCAGTCATGAAACTGGTTTTCAAACTTCTCTGATGTGCACGGCGCCCTCCTGTGCTCTTCTAACAGCCCTGGTGTCTGGCTGTGCGTAAGCAGCGGCCAGGCGATTTGTCTCAACCTCCCACCCCAGCATAAATGTCTCCCCCTTACTCTCAGAGATATTGTGAAGTGCACAGCAAGCAGTAATAACAGTGGGAATATTGGTTTCACTGAGGTCTAACTGAGTCAGTAAACTGCACCAGCGCGCCTTTAAACGTCCAAATGCACATTCTACCACCATTCTGCACTTGCTCAGCCTGTAGTTGAACAGCTCCTGACTACGGTCCAGGCTGCCTGTGTACGGCTTCATGAGCCACGGCATTAAGGGGTAGGCTGGGTCCCCAAGGATAACTATAGGCATTTCAACATCCCCAAGGGTGTTTTTCTGGTCTGGGAAGAAAGTCCCTTCCTGCAGCTTTTGAAACAGACCAGAGTTCCTGAAGATGCGAGAGTCATGTACCTTTCCTGGCCATCCCACGTTGATCTTGGTGAAACATCCCTTGTGATCCACCAGTGCTTGCAGCACTATTGAAAAGTACCCCTTGCAGTTTATGTACTCACTGGCTTGGTGCTCCGGTGCCAAGATAGGGATATGGGTTCTGTCTATGGCCCAGCACAGTTAGGGAATCCCATTGCAGCAAAGCCATCCACTATGACCTGCACATTTCCCAGGGTCACTACCCTTGATATCAGCAGATCTTTGATTGCGTTGCCTACTTGCATCACAGTGACCCCCACAGTAGATTTGCCTACTCCAAATTGATTCCCGACTGACCGGTAGCTGTCTGCGGTTGCAAGCTTCCACAGGGCTATTGCCACTCGCTTCTCAGCTGTGAGGGCTGCTGTCATCTTGGTATTCTTGCGCTTCAGGGCAGGGGAAAGCAAGTCACAAAGTTCCATGAAAGTGCCCTTACGCATGTGAAAGTTTCACAGCCACCGGGAATCGTCCCAGACCTGCAACACTATGCGGTCCCACCAGTCTGTGCTTGTTTCCCGGGCCCAGAATCGGTGTTCCACAGCATGAACCTGCCCCATTAGCACCATGATGCCCACATTGCCAGGGCCCGTGCTTTGAGAGAAGTCTGTGTCCACATCCTCATCACTCTCGTCACTGCGCTGACGTCGCCTGCTCACCTGGTTTCGCTTTGGCAGGTTCTGGTGCTGCATATACTGCTGGATAATGCATGTGGTGTTTAATGTGCTCCTAATTGCCAAAGTGATCTGAGCGGGCTCCATGCTTGCCGTGGTGTGGCGTCCGCACGGAAAAAAGACGTTGTTGCCGGCACCCAGTGCCGAGAGACAAAACAACAGCAGGGGTTCGTTACCCAGTATGTGTCACCGAATAATCACAACGGGGTGGAGAAGCAGAAAAGTTTATTTGCAGCTGCAAACTAGGTACAGGGAGAATAGAATCTCAAATCCTGCACACCGAGCAGGAAGTTGCACAGGCTTTTATACATCCTTTCTTCAGCATACTTATCCAATAACAAGCTGCCCTAAGTATCCATATAGCCAGCCAATCCAGTTACCAGCTAGTTCCCTTGTTCTCTGTATCATTTGTTAAACCATACATAAAGCTGCTTTATTCAGCATTGTTCTTCCATATCTGCCCTGTTTGGCCTTGTTTAGTTTCAGGCAGTCTGACTCTGCAACATATTGTTGCAGATCCTCAGCATAGCTGCTGCGAATGCCTCCAGGCAAGGGGGCCAAGGACACTTGGGCCTAGTGCGAGGGGGCTTCATCGACACTCGTGGTCTTCTATCCCCTCGAGTTACCTAGTGGCCATGCCCCAGTGTCCCCAACAACTCCCTCCTTTGAGAACACTCAACAGCCTGGGGTCTGAGTTTTCTCACTTGGGCTACTTATTTCTTTACAATAGGACTTTGCATAAGCACTTTGTGATAGCCCTGAAGAGAATGACTTATTAACTTTTGCAAAAAGGGCCCTGACACAAGAGACTGCACAGCATAATACCATTAATACAAGCAATACAGGAAAGAGAAGTTTCAATAACAGGCTAAATAAACCACCAAGCCAAGATGACAAACCCCAGCCTGAAAACAAGGTTTGCAACCAATCGCTCTCGGGGGCAGTATAGGCAACCTGTGCTCCGGCTCGGGCATGGGCCTCAGCCTGTACCACCTTTTCATAGATCTCATAACTGCTATCATTTACAGATACACACCATCGGGGCGCGACGAGGGCAGAAACCCCTCCTTGGGGTGCCAAGAGATAGTCCAAAGCCAGCCTGTTTTGGAGGGAAAACGTCCTGAGCTGCTGTACCTCTTTATTTAATGTTTTTACTGCTGACCCTAAATCACTAACCGAGTCCTCTAACTCTAAGGCAACTTTCTCAAGTACCATTTGCAGCCTTACATTATAGCGGCCTATGCGTGCCATGGCTGGCCCGGTAAACAGTGGCGCTATTCCCAGTACAGAGCACCCTACAAGCTTCTCGGTTGTGAGGGAATTCTTCACATTGCCCTCCAATGCTGTAGTCAGTCGCCGCAGGGTCTTTTCTCATGACTCAACAGAGGTGTCTCGGGCATTTCTAATCTTTCCTTTGGGCGTGTGGCAGTTATGGACAGATGAGGAACTCCATGAGCTATATAACAGCTACCTGTCCAGTTGGCTGGCAGCACCTTGTAAGCCTTTCGGCCACATACAAAATAGTGACCCTGTAGGGCCCAGGAAGGACTGTTTCTTAAGGGGGTTCCTGGGATCTTTAAGGCTGCTTTGGCTGCTTTTCCAAACGGTTCATATGCCCCTAAAGGGGCATCCCATCCTCCTGACTGGGTACAAGTGGGGGCGTTTCTAATTGTGCCGTTCAAATTACACTCGCCATAGGGACCACTACAAACCCACCATTGGCTTGCTACATTGGAGATATTAACTGGACGGCAAGTTATATTTCCAAACCCCTCTTTTGTGGTAAGATTATTTGTAAGAGTTTCCCTAAAAGGGGAGGAACCATTACACCCACACTGCTGGCCTCCCCTTTTGGTCTTGATCCAACACCCATCAGCCCACTGTGTAATAACACAGGAGCTTTTTCCCACAGGACGCCCATAGGGATCAGATTGGTTTGGGGTAAAACATAACACTCCCTCAGTGAGTACTGTAACCGAATACTCCTGGTCCTGATAGGTGACTTGCTGTAAAGAGGTCTTGTTCCAGAACGGTGACTTCGTTCTTTGGTGGTGGCTAATTCTGCTAGGGTCAGGGGCAGCATGTCAAGGGGCATTCCCGTTCTGGGGGACAGTGGAGTCAGAGCACACACCCAGCAATCAGTCTGGTTTGTTAAAGTGGCGACATGGTGCGCAAGCGAAACAAAGGAGTTATGCTCCCGATATGCACAGTTTGGAAATACCAATACAGAGAATAACAATGTTACCCAATTAATTATCACCAGAGTCTTCCCAACCCAGGGTCTCCAGTACCTGGGTGGCCCATTTTAGCGTTAAGATGCCCGCTATTTGTGTCTTTTAAACAGTAGCTTTAGCTCGAGATTGTCACTAGATGAGGAGTCAGCAGGCTGGACGGTCCACTGTTCTGCTGACGAGGGGGCAGGTACTGCCTTCAGACGAGATTGATGGATCCAGTTCTTGTGTCCCTCGATCTTTGCCGCTGTATGGGAAATCAGCAGGACGGTATAGGGTCCTTTCCACTTTTCCTGGAGATGCTCGTCTTTCCAGGTGCGAACAAGCACAGAGTCACCGGGCTGTAAGGAGTGGACAGGAGAGTCCAAGGGGAGAGGCTGGGAATCCTTGGTATACCTGTGAAGAGACAAGAGAACAGCAGACAGGGAACACATATACTGTGACAAAAAACCATTACCCAGCTCCCATTCCCCTGACAGAACCGGGTGCCATTCATAGGCCATGCCCTTCCAAACATAATTTCAAAGGGACTGAGCCCTAATCTACCCTTTGGGAGAACGCGGATACGGAGTAGGACGAGGGACAAAGCATCAAGCCATCGCAGTGAGGCTTCTTGGCACACTTTTGAGAGATGCCGTTTAAGGGTCTGATTGGTCCGCTCCACGACCCCACTGGCTTGCGGTCTCCAGGGCGTATGGAGTTTCCAGGGGATCTGTAAGGCATGTGAGATGCTTTGAATGATTTTTGATGTGAAGTGTGTCCCATTGTCAGATTCCATCCACAGGGGGAGTCCAAAGCGAGGAATGATCTCCTTAACAAACTTGAGGGCCACTGTCCTGGCAGTAAGAAAAGGAGGACTTGTGGCACCTTAGAGGCTAACCGATTTATTAGAGCATAAGCTTTCGTGAGCTACAGCTCACTTCCTCAGTGCAGTTACGGCATGGGAAGGCTTCTGGCCATCCGCTGAACCGATCCACTATAACAAGGAGATATTTGAACCCTTGGGTCCGGGGAAACTCAGTAAAGTCTATTTGCCACACTTGTCCGGGGCCCGGAGTGGGTTCTAGGGCAGCTGGTGGCACAGGATGTCCCGGTCGGGGGTTATTCTTTTGGCAGACTAAGCAGTCCGCCTGTACCTGGGCAGCCAGGGGTTGGAGTCCGGAAGTGATAAAGTATTTTCCCATTAGTTGGATAAGTGTTTTCTTGCCAGCATGAGTGGTTTGATGTAGTTTCTGCAGCACCGGCTGGATCAGGCTCTTTGGTAAGAGGACCTTCCCTTCTGGGGAATGGAGCCATCCCTCCTTTTCCCGGAGACCGAGTTTGTCAGTTAGCTGTCTCTCCTCCCCAGAGTACTGAGGGGTTGGAAGCTCCCCTACTGATGGGACAAGGGCATGCATATGGGCGTTCTCAGCCTGAGGGGATGGCAGGGTGGCAGCATGCTTAGCCTCTCTATCTGCCCGGGCGTTACCTCTGGCCACATCTTGATCCTCCCTTTGATGGGCTTTACAGTGTACCCCCGCCACTTCCGAGGGGAGTTGTACGGCTTCTAGGAGCCGGAGGATTTGGGGCCCGTACTTGACTGGGGAGTCTTGGGCTGTCAGCATTCCCCTTTGCTTCCATAGGCCAGCATGAGCACGCAGCACACCAAAAGCATACTTTGAATCGGTAAAAATGTTGACCCGCTTTCCTTTTGACAGTTCAAGTGCACGGGTCAGGGCTATTAGTTCGGCAAGCTGGGCAGAGGTCCCAGCAGGCAAACCTTCAGCTTCCACAATGTCATGGAGGGTCACAACAGCATAACCCGCCCTCCTTTGCCCATCTATTACAGTACTGCTACCATCAGCGTACCACTCATAATCTGCATTTGGGAGGGGTACATCCTTTAAATCCGGACGGCTGGAGTACTGGACATCTATGATCTCTGAACAGTCATGTTTCTGTTCCTCTGTTTCTGTCAAGAGAGTGGCTGGGTTAAGGGAGGGGCAAGGCTGTAGGGTGACTTCAGAGTTCTCTAACAGCTTAGCCTGGTACCGAGCAATCCGAGCTTGGGTGAGCCAAAGCCCTCCCTTTGCATCCAATAAGGCTTGGACCGTATGGGGAGTATAGATTTGCATAAGCCCTCCCAATGTTAGCTTCTCGGCTTCCTCAAGCACTAGGGCAGTAGCTGCGACCGCCCGTAAACATGCCGGCCAACCCTTTGCAATCTGATCCAGTTGCTTAGACAAATAAGCCACGGGACGTCTCCATGCGCCTAACAGCTATGTGAGTACTCCTAGGGCCACCCCCTTTCGTTCATGTACATACAACTGAAACTGCTTAGAGAGATCCGGCAGGCCCAGAGCCAGGGCTTCCATCAATTTTCTTTTCAGGATTTTAAATACCCTGTCAGTTTCTCGGGTCCAATAGAAGGGGTCACGATTTGCTCCTTTTACACAGTCGTACAGGGGTTTAGCCCACAGTCCAAACTCTGGGATCCATATCCTGCAAAAGCCTGCCGTACCCAGAAATGCCCTGAGCCGCTTACGATTACTTGGGGTAGGAACTTGACAGATAGCTTCCTTTCTTTTTTTTTTTTCGCTTGAAAGCTGACACTTCCCTTGCCTTAGCTGTAACCTGATTCTGCTCTACCTCAGACAACAGGGTTCTCAGGAGAATATTACAGTCATAGAATCATAGAATATCAGGGTTGGAAGGGACCTCAAGAGGTCATCTAGTCCAACCCCCTGCTCAAAGCAGGACCAATCCCCAACTAAATCATCCCAGCCAGGGCTTTGTCAAGCCTGACCTTAAAAACTTCGAAGGAAGGAGATTCCACCACCTCCCTAGGTAACGCATTCCAGTGCTTCACCACCCTCTTCGTGAAAAAGTTTTTCCTAATATCCAACCTAAACCTCCCCCACTGCAACTTGAGACCATTACGCCTCGTTCTGTCATCTGCTACCACTGAGAACAGTCTAGAGCCATCCTCTTTGGAACCCCCTTTCAGGTAGTTGAAAGCAGCTATCAAATCCCCCCCTCCCCCTTCTCTTCCGCAGACTCAACAACCCCTGTTCCCTCAGTTTCTCCTCATAAGTCATGTGTTCCAGTCCCCTAATCATTTTTGTTGCCCTCCGCTGGACTCTTTCCAATTTTTTCACATCCTTCTTGTAGAGTGCAAGTTTCACATCCTTCAAGTTGCAGTGGGGGAGGTTTAGATTGGATATTAGGAAAAACTTTTTCACTAAGAGGGTGGTGAAACACTGGAATGCGTTACCTAGGGAGGTGGTAGAATCTCCTTCCTTAGAGGTTTTTAAGGTCAGGCTTGACAAAGCCCTGGCTGGGATGATTTAACTGGGAATTGGTCCTGCTTTGAGCAGGGGGTTGGACTAGATGACCTTCTGGGGTCCCTTCCAACCCTGATATTCTATGATTCTATGATTCTATGAGTGGGGCCCAAAACTGGACACAGTCCTCCAGATGAGGCCTCACCAATGTCAAATAGAGGGGAACAATCACGTCCCTCGATCTGCTGGCAATGCCCCTACATATACATCCCAAAATGCCATTGGCCTTCTTGGCAACAAGGGCACACTGTTGACCCATATCCAACTTCTCGTCCACTGTAACCCCTAGGTCCTTTTCTGCAGAACTGCTGCCGAGCCATTCGGTCCCTAGTCTGTAGCGGTGCATGGGATTCTTCTGTCCTAAGTGCAGGACTCTGCACTTGTCCTTGTTGAGCCTCATCAGATTTCTTTTGGCCCAATCCTCCAATTTGTCTAGGTCCCTCTGTATCCTATCCCTACCCTCCAGCATATCTACCTCTCCTCCCAGTTTAGTGTCATCTGCAAACTTGCTGAGGGTGCAATCCACACCATCCTCCAGATCATATATGAAGATATTGAACAAAACCGGCCCCAGGACCGACGCCGGGGCACTCCACTTGATACCGGCTGCCAATAAGACATGGAGCCATTGATCACTACCCGTTGAGCCCGACAATCTAGCCAGCTTTCTATCCACCTTATAGACCATTCATCCAGCCCATACTTCTTTAACTTGCTGGCAAGAATACTGTGGGAGACCGTGTCAAAAGCTTTGCTAAAGTCAAGGAACAACACGTCCATTGCTTTCCTTTCATCCACAGAGCCAGTTATCTCGTCATAGAAGGCAATTAGATTAGTCAGGCATGACTTGCCCTTGGTGAATCCATGCTGACTGTTCCTGATCACTTTCCTCTCCTCTAAGTGCTTCAGAATTGATTCCTTGAGGATCTGCTCCATGATTTTTCCAGGGACTGAGGTGAGGCTGTGACTACTGAGGCACCCCTCAAAGACTGAAATAAACCGGCTTAGGTTCATGGAGAATTCCCCAGCCTGTGTTTTCAAAGCAGCCAAATCCAGAGTATTAAAGGGCACATGAGTATAAACCTGCATACTCATGGCCGGACGCCTGTCCAATCCAGACCGGGCGACTTTAGTTTCGGTGATTAAGGGGTATAGGCCAACCATTGGGGACTTACAAGGTGTGGGTGTAGGGGCTGAAGCAGACACCGGTTCTGCCATTACAGTGGGGGTGGGGGTCTGGGGACTAACATTAGCTGCTACCGAACCAGTCGGAGTCAGATTACAGCGCTGTAAAATATCTGGTCGAGTACATAAAGTCAGAAACAAATGCGCATACCTATGTTCATTCCATTTCCTTGTTCTCTGACAGAACAGGAGTAACTGAAGGATCGTGTTGTAATTAATAGACCCTCCTGGTGGCCACCACTCCTGGTCCTCCAGTTGATATTGAGGCCAGTCAACTGTACAGAATCGTTTTAATTGGCTCTTAGTCATCAGATCTGCACCAAATACCTTCCAGTTTGCTAGAATGCATTCTAGGGGCGTGCACCGTGCCCTAACCCCCGAGCTCTGTCCCTGTCCCATACCTACAGGGTAACTCTGGGCGTCCCCAGGTTCCAACAGAGCATACAATCCGGATTTCAAAAGGTTCCTACCTTATCCAAGGGACCGGTTCCTCATCGTTGCCTGCAGCTGCTCCTCCCCTATGTCCAAGGGACCGGCTCCTCACCGTCGCCCACAGCTGCTTCTCCACTATATGAGTGTGTTGCACCGTTGTGCCCTCCGGGGTCGATCAAATCACTTCTCCTCCGAGGCCCCCGATGAACTCACCGGTGCGCGCTGGGCGTCGGTTCTCGCCGCAATCCTCGACCTCCAGGAGGGGTCCGGGCAAGGCTAAATAGCAGCTTCGTCACCCACCCAGGGACACCAAAAGCTGTTGCTGGCACCCAGTGCCGAGAGGCAAAACAACAGCAGGGGTTTGTTACCTGGTGTGTGTCACCCAATAATCACAACGGGGTGGAGAAGCAGAAAAGTTTATTTGCAGCTGCAAACAAGGTACAGGGAGATTTGAATCTCAAATCCTGCACACAGAGCAGAAAGTTACACGGGCTTTTATACATCCTTTCTTCAGCATACTTATCCAATAGCAAGCTGCCCTAAGTATCCATGTAGCCAGCCAATCCAGTTACCAGCTAGTTCCCTTGTTCTCTGTATCATCTGTTAAAGCACACATAAAGCTGCTTTATTCAGCATTGTTCTTCCATATCTGCCCTGTTTGGCCTTGTTTAGTTTCAGGCAGTCTGACTCTGCAACATATTGTTGCAGATCCTCAGCATAACTACTGTGTGTGCCTCCAGGCGGGGGGGGCCAAGGACACTTGGGCCTAGTACGCAGAGCTGTTGCGAGTGCCTCCAGGGGGGGCGGGGGGCAAAGACACCCTGGGCCTAGTGCGAGAGGGCTCCATCGACACTCGTGGTCTTCCATCCCCTCGAGTTACCTAGTGGCCATGCCCCAGTGTCCCCAACAATGTGGAACCATTGTCTGCCGTTGCCCTGACGGAGGGAGGGGCGAGTGACGACATGGCTTACAGGGTTGGCTTACAGGGAATTAAAATCAACAAAGGGGGTGGCTTTACATCAAGGAGAAACAGGAACAACTGTCACACAAAATGGCCCCCTCAAGGATTGAACTCAAAACCCTGGGTTTAGCAGGCCAATGCTCAACCCACTGAGCTATCCCTCCCCCTGCTATTCCAGGCAGGACTGAATCTCCATTAAACTTTTCCAGGTGCCCCGGACAGAGCTCACTGAAACGATCGTCGGCCGTTGATTTCACGGAAGGAGAGGGGAGCAAAAGAATACAAAACAAATCTGGTCTATTTCTTGTTTTGATCCACTCCATCTATCTTTTACATTTTTGGCTGGCAGAAGACGGTGCAATAGGACTGCTAGCCATCCACATCTCCTGGCTGGTCGGCAGAAGACGGTGCAATAGGACTGCTAGCCATCCTCAGCTCCTGGCTGCTCGGCAGAAGACGGTGCAATAGGACTGCAAGCCATCCACATCTCCTGGCTGGTCGGCAGAAGATGGTGTAATAGGGCTGCCGGCAGGACTGAAGAGAATGACCTGCTCGAGTCACTCCTATTTCAGTCCCTGTGGCCATGTCTGCCCAGGAGCTCCTGACCGACCTTACTGAGGTGGCCAAGAGCTCCTAGGACATAAGGACAATGATTATCAGGCCTATGCACCGTCTGCTGCCACAAGGCAATGAGCTGCAGCTGTGTAGCAATGCAGTCCCGCGTCTGCCAGCACCCAGGAGACGTAGGGTGACAGTGCGCTGAGCGGGCTCCATGCTTGCCGTGGTATGGCGTCTGCACAGGTAACTCAGGAAAAAAGGCGCGAAATGATTGTCTGCCGTTGCTTTCACGGAGGGAGGGAGGGAAGTGGGGGGGCTGATGACATGTGCCCAGAACCACCTGCGACAATGTTTTTTGCCCCATCAGGCACTGGGATCTCAACCCAGAATTCCAGTGGGCGGCGGAGACTGCGGGAACTGTGGGATCGCTTCCCACAGTGCAACGCTCCGGAAGTCGACGCGAACCTTGGTACTGTGGAAGCGCTCCGCCCAGTTAATGCACTTAATGCACTTAGAGCATTTTGTGTGGGGACACACACACTCGACTATATAAAAACGATTTCTAAAAACCAACTTCTATAAATTCGACCTAATTTCATAGTGTAGACATACCCTTAGCCAGCCAGTAAAACAGAGGTTTATTAGACAACAGGAACATGGTCTAAAACAGAGCTTGTGGGTGCAGAGAACCAGACCCCTCAGCCTGGTCCATTTTGGGGGGCAGTGAGCCAGACAACCACGTCTGCCCTTCACTCCATGTCCCCCGCCAGCCCCAAACTGAAACTCTCTCCAGCCCCTTCTCCTCTGGGCTTTGTCCCTGTGGAAGTATAACATTGTATAAGTATAACATTGTATAAGGGGACATGCTGGATACATTGTATATGAGAGGGCATGCCAAAACATGTTACAAAGTATCTGAGGGAGCACACGTAGAGACAGTTAGCTTTTGAATGGAGAAGCAATTAAGATACAGCCAGCACGTCTAAGAAGCAGGCATCAGAATGGAAGGTGTGAAGGGCAATTAGTTAAGTTAACTGGAAGCTGTTAAAGGAGATTGTTAAGGGTGGCAGGTAATTGAAGATACATGACTGGTCTCAGGGGTCTCGAAGGGTGGTGACTAAAATCTTTTTCTTCTTTTGTCTGTAACTTCTCTGTAACTTGTTCTCCAAAAAACTGTATAAATTAAAAGACACAAGCCCCACTCAGGGGGCTCACTTCTAAATGTATTAGCAGAGCAGCTTTGCTAATAAAACAGAGTGGTCTGATAAATTGTGAGTCTGAGTCAAACTTTGACAATTTGGAGGTCCCACCGAGATGGCAAGCGGCTTCACTGAGGCTGTGTGATCCCTGTCTGCCTTGCAGGACGATCGTGGCAGCTGGCGCCTGGGCGCTTAGTCCAAGCGATCCTCCACAAGACAGAAAGGTACACAGCAGCAGCGCAGTCTACGCCATTGAACTTGTTGGTTCCCACTCTGTTCGGGCAGGGGTCTTTGGATCCAGCTTCTGGAATCAGAAGTCTCAGGTAATTATTATTTTTGTGCTTTAACCGGTTTGAGGACTGTCTTGTCTTTGTGTCTATCCGTCTTCCCCGTGGTTTGTGTGTGAATCTGGGAGCCATCTCTGTCCGGAGACTGGCTGACCAAGGGGTCCCCGTCCCCACGGTCTGAATAAGTGGAATCTGCACAGCTGCAGCCGCACCACGCCTTGGGTATAACCCCGGTGTGAAAGCAAGGGCAGTTGAGGCAGTAGCCTGTGGGCTCCTTTCTGTGTGTGGCACCGGGCACCGCTCTGCTGAGCCCGAATTTCCTTCTTGTGTGAGTGCTGTGTGAAGTCCTCCTGGATGGGTAATCAGAAGTCTAAGGTAGAACAGTTCCCTAAGGGAACTCCAGCTTATTTTATGTATTTTAGGAGGCGTCCGGACTCTTGTAGGTTTCTTGAAAAATGGTCCAAATTAGCTCTAGAGAACCCCAAATTACAGTGGCCACTGTTAGGTTCTTGGGACAAGGATCGAGTGGACGCTTTAAAAAGCAAACTCGTCCTCCCAAAAACCAAATTGGAGAGAGGAGAAGTAGACTGCTTCATGCAGTGGTGGGAAGAGGCAAATCGTAGATGGACTGAGTCAAAACTCACCTCTCTTAAAAATTCTATCCAAAAACTAACAGTTCAATTGGATGCAGTCCCTCCCACCACTAGTCTGAGCGCTCCCCTTTGCCCAGTCCTGTGCAATGATCCGGATCAAACCCGACCCCCACCATACTCCTGCGCAAATCAGAAATCAGAAAAGGAAAAATCTTCAGTGACTACAGATAATGAAAGTGAAGAAGATACCCTCATTGGCCTCGCAGCTCTGCAAAATATTATGAAGAAGAAATCCAAAGCAGACTGCAAAGATTCTCTTGACTGGAGCTTCTCTTTCTACAATCCACACCACTGACTTGCTTGAGGTTCCCCAATCTGGAAAATCTTTGTCTGCTGTTGGCATTACAGGGATCCCTACCTCTTTTCCCCTCTCAAAACCTTTGTCTGTTCAGGTCGGTCCCCTCTCTGAGGAGCATGCATTCCTCCTCTCTGATTCCACCCCTGCAAACCTTCTGGGACGGGACTTGCTATGCAAACTTGGCTGTTCTATTTACTGCTCCCCAGATGGTGTCTATCTGCAAATCCCTCAGTCTTCCTTATGTGATTCTGTAGCCTCCCTGCTGTCTGAAACTTCCCTCTCCACTCCGGTCCCTTGCTGTCCCTTAACTCCGTCCCTAGGGCGTCTAATCTCTCAGGTTCCTTCCTCCCTATGGCCATCTCACCCATCTGAAGCGGGCCGATTAAATACTGACCCAGTTCGGATTACTGTAGACAATTCCAAACCTGTAGACAATTCCTATCCTTTGAATCCTGAGGCAGAGGCTGGGATTGCTCCAGTTATATCTGCATTAAAAGAACAAGGAATTATTGTCCCTTGTTCCAGCCCCTGTAACACCCCTATCCTCCCAGTTCAAAAGGCTGATGGCAAATCGTGGCGATTTGTTCAAGACCTTTGAGCTATTAACCGTATTGTCAGACCTTCTTTTCCAGTGGTTCCTAACCCTGCTACAATACCAGCGTCTATTCCTCCAAATGCAACCCACTTCACTGTTGTAGATTTGTGCTCCGCTTTCTTCTCTGTCCCAGTTCACTCTGACTCCCAGTATCTCTTTGTCTTCTCCTACAAGGGTCAGCAATATACATGGACTACCCTTCCCCAGGGGTATACAGAGAGTCCATCCTATTTTTCTCAAGCCCTAGCCAGGGATCTCGCTGATCTGGTTTTCCCGTCAGGATCCACACTGATCCAATATGTGGACAACTTACTCCTGTGCTCCCCCTCTCTGTCTGCCTCAGAAACTGATTCACTAACACTTCTCACAGCTTTAGCGAACAAGGGTCATAAGGCTTCTTGCACAAAATTGCAGCTCTGCCAAACCTCTGTCACATACCTAGGCTTCCTTCTCTCCGAGGGCTCCCGTACACTCTATCCAGCCCGGGTACAAGCCATCCTTAGCTTTCCCCAGCCTTGCTCTCCACACCAGGTCAGAAAATTCTTAGGCATGACAGGGTTCTGTAGGCAATGGATTCCCCAATATGCTTCTCTGGCTAAACCACTCCAAGAACTCACTCGATCCTCTGTACCTAACCCCATGCCATGGCCACTTGAAGCAAATGCTGCTTTCATCTCCCTTAAGCAGAATTTAGCCTCTGCCCCTGCCTTAGGGTTACCTAACTATGAGAAGCCTTTTACCCTTTTCTGTCATGAACAATCTGCTTGTGCCCTCGGGGTTCTTACTCAGGAGCACCGTGACAGAAATCGCCTGGTGGCTTATTTTTCTGCAACCTTGGACCCTGTAGCCCAGGGTTTACCCCCTTGCCTATGCGCTGTAGCTGCTGCAGAGCGCCTGGTCGAGATGTCTGAGTCCCTTGTCCTCCGCTCTCCTCTCACTCTCATGGTTCCCCATTCTGTGGAAACTCTCCTTCTGCAACGCAACACGGCTCACCTCTCCTCTGCTGCGCTCACTAGGTATGAACTTTTGCTGCTTTCAGCCTCACATATGATTGTTAAGCGCTGCTCCCGGTTAAACCCTGCTACCCTCCTTCCTTTACCTAGTGATGGTGAACCCCATGACTGCCTTGCAACTGTCTCCGCTATCACTCTCCCGCGCCCCGACCTTTCAGATGTACCTCTCCCTAACTCTGACCTGGTATTATTCACTGATGGGTCCTGTTATAGAAATGACCAAGGCCACCTTCTTGCAGGGTACGCTGTGGTCTCTCTCTCTGAGACCATAGAAGCTGCGCCCTTACCCTCTGTGACCTCTGCCCAGGTGGCTGAACTGATTGCTCTAACCTGTGCCTGCTTTCTAGCCGAGGGGCTCTCTGCCACTATTTTTTCATAGATTCATAGATATTTAGGTCAGAAGGGACCATTATGATCATCTAGTCTGACCTCCTGCACAACGCAGGCCACAGAATTTCACGCACCACTCCTACAAAAAAAAAAAAAAATCTCACACCTATATCTGTGCTATTGAAGTCCTCAAATCGTAGTTTAAAGACTTCAAGGAGCAGAGAATCCTCCAGCAAGTGACCCGTGCCCCATGCTACAGAGGAAGGTGAAAAACCTCCAGGGCCTTCCAATCTGCCCTGGAGGAAAATTCCTTCCCGACCCCAAATATGGCGATCAGCTAAACCCTGAGCATATGGGCAAGATTCATCAGCCAGATACTACAGAAAATTCTTTTCTGGGTAACTCAGATCTTACCCCATCTAATAACCCATCACAGGCCATTGGGCCTATTTACCATGAATATTTAATTACCAAAACCATGTTATCCTATCATACCATCTCCTCCATAAACTTATTGAGTTTAATCTTAAAGCCAGATAGATCTTTTTAAATCTTAAATCTTTTTACTAATTCTCGGTATGCCTTTGGGGTTGTGCATGACTTTGGCACCCTCTGGCAGGCTCGAGGTTTTCTTACCTCTACTGGTACCCCTATCAAGAATGGCCCCTACATTGCCGCCCTCCTGTATGCAGTTTTACTACCGTCTGCCTTGGCAATTGTTAAGTGTATTGGCCACTCAGCGGCAGACACCGAGGTGGCAAAAGGTAATGCACTTGCTGATGCTGCTGTAAAACATGCCACCACTATAAAACCTTCACCAGAAGCGTTTCTTGGTCCCCTCTCTGTCTCTGTAACGCCACCATCCCTGTCTCATCTCGCTCAGCTCCAGGATTCTGCCCCAGAAACAGAGAAAGACTCCTGGAGTGCTTTGGGTTTCTCTTTGCATTCTGATTCCCTTTGGCAATCGCCCACCGGTACCTTTGTAGCCCCCCTCTCACTCTACCCGTCTCTAGCCGTCCTGCTACATGGTGTTTCGCATGTCGGCAAGGAGGGGATGGTCTCTGCTATGAGTAAGGTGGGGTGGTGGGCTCCCCATTTCAGCTCCTTTGCAACCCGCCCCTGTGCCGCTTGTGTTACTTGTCAAAGCCACAATGTCGGCAAATCTGTAAAAGTAACACAAGGGTTCCGGGGTTTGCCTCAAGCACCTTTCCTACACTGGCAACTTGATTTTGTACAAATGCCAAAGTGTCAGAAATATGAATTCATTTTAGTTATAATATGTCTGTTTTCGGGTTGGATTGAAGCCTTTCCCTGTCGCAAAGCTGATTCATTGTCCGTTGCAAAATGTCTGTTAAATCACATTATCCTGACCAAGGGAATTCCTGCCACTTTGTCTAGTGACCGGGGAACACATTTTACTGGAAAAATTGTTCAACATCTAAACCAGGTATTACATGTCACCCCCCTGTTGCACTGCCCTTACCATCCACAGAGTGCAGGGGCAGTTGAAAGGCGAAATGGTGAGCTTAAAAATAAGCTGGCAAAAATCTGTAGTTCCACAGGGTTAAACTGGCCAGCTGCTTTACCACTGGCCCTTATGGAAATTCGGTCATCCCCATCCCAGAGACACAAACTGAGTCCATTTGAAATTGTCATGGGACGCCCTATGCGAACAATGGCTACTATTAGCCCAGCCCCAGACCTAAACCTAACTCACAGCACGCTCCTCCAGTACTGCAAAGGGTTAATGCAAGCGGTGAGCTCCTTCCGTTCGCGCAGCTTGGCCGAGGGAACCCACCTCTGCTGCCTGTCACACCCCTGAGCCTGGTGACTGGGTCTACCTGCGGCCTTGGAACCCTGGTGGAAGGGTCCGTACCAGGTACTGCTCACCACCCAGACAGCAGCGAAATTATCCGGCATCGCTGCATGGATCCACGCCCCACAGTGTAAGCCAGCGCCACCTCAAGGGGACCCAGCACCTCTGCAAGACCACGCCGAACCAGCTTCAACCCCAGAAGACAAAGAGGAACCGCCTGCAATACCTTACAATCTGCGCTCTCGTAAGGGTTGCCAGAAGCAGAGGGTAAGCAGACAGCAGGACCCAACAAACAGGAAGCCGTAGTGAGCCTAGCGTCTGCTGCCTGGTGGACGTAAAACCGTGACTGCGGATCCCTCGAAAGGGGCTGTCGGAACCAGAAAGGGTCCTGCTTCCAACATGTGTCCTTTGAGAAGCTTAATCCTCAGCTCCTGTGTCCTGAGGGTCTGGGGAATCCAGAGTGACAGTGACAATTCTTTCATCCAACAACAGGGGCAGATAGCCCAGATCCTGAATATTTCTAATTGCTGGGTCTGCAGCCACATCCCAGCTCACTCACAAACTAGTATCCCCACCATGGCAATCCCTTTGAATTCCTCAGAGCCTGCTGGAGAACCCTATCCACTTAAAAGGACATGGAAGGAAAATGACACTTGGGGGCTGGGAAAAACATATGTTCCTAAACTTATAAGTGTGGTGAAAGGAAAGGGCCACTGGTGCTGGGTGTGTAATGGGACAGGGCTGAATCTAGGGAGGAGCAGCTGTCTCCAATACATCGTGTCCCATGGTGTATGGGACTATTCAAACAAGGTTGGAGAATGGCGAACCAGGTATGGAAAGATAAACTTCCTCTCAACCTGCGATCAAACCAAAGATTCAATCTCTTGCTCTCCCTACAGCCTCCCTGAGAAAAACAGCACCATCTACAAATGTCATGTGAATGCTACCTCTTCTCCCAGTGAAAATCATCCTGTGCCCTTTGGGGGATACTATTCCTCCTTCGTAAATTCTTACATGTCAAAGGGTTGCAGTCAACCCTTCCCAGCTTTAATGGGACATCATTGGGTTTGTGGGGAAAATGTTTACACGGTGTTACCAGCAAATTGGTCAGGTATCTGTTATCCTGATCAGCTTTTCCCACAATTCCGGGTGCTTCAATCCCTCCCACGAAATCGCCTCCGTAATTTCAGGCGAAAAAGGAGGGACTTGCCAGATGCTAAATGGTATGTGGATAACATAAGCCCCCTAACTTGGGAAGAAGCTGTTGGCATTTCTTTAGTCCCAGTAGGCGGGGTAATCCACCATGCAAAAAGGCTTTTAAGGTTACAAGCGGTGGTTGAGATCATGGCCAATGAAACAGGAGAGAGCTTAAAAGCTCTAGCCAAAGAAGCAGGAACGGTCCGACAAGTGGCCCTCCAAAACCGTCAGGCATTAGATATAATACTGGCAGCCAAAGGAGGGACCTGTGCTCTAATTGGAACAGAAAGCTGTGTATACATACCTGATAATACTAATGAGGTAATAAATCGTGCTAGCGATCTGGAGCAAATTGCATACCTTCCCCACGAAGAACCAAGTTCCTTGTGGAAATGGATAAGTAACTTATTCAATTTCTCTAGTCTGGGAAACTGGTTGTTTCAAGGAATCCTGACTATCCTATTTGGAATTCTAATAATCTTTGTGTGTTTTCAATTGATTTCTTGTTGTATCCAAAACTGCACAAGACACACCATCCATCAGGTTACCCCTAACCAGAGTGCTAATCTAATGTTGTTAAATGTCACCAGTGAAAGTAATGAAAAGAACGATTGATGTATGGAATCCAGTAAGTCATTGGTCATGGGCGTAGCCTTGACCAAAAGGCGGGATTGTGGAAGTATAACATTGTATAAGGGGACACACACGTAGGGACAGTTAGCTTTTGAATGGAGAAGCAATTAAGATACAGCCAGCACGTCTAAGAAGCAGGTATCAGAATGGAAGGTGTGAAGGGCAATTAGTTAAGTTAACTGGAAGCTGTTAAAGGAGATTGTTAAGGGTGGTAGGTAATTGAAGATACATGACTGGTCTCAGGGATCTTGAAGGGTGGCGACTAAAATCTTTTTCTTCTTTTGTCTGTAACTTCTCTGTAACTTGTTCTCCAAAAAACTGTATAAATTAAAAGACACAAGCCCCACTCAGGGGGCTCACTTCTAAATGTATTAGCAGAGCAGCTTTGCCAATAAAACAGAGTGGTCTGATAAATTGTGAGTCTGAGTCAAACTTTGACATCCCTTTCCTGGGCCAGGAGGGCACCTGATTCCTTTGTTCTCCAACCCTTTAGCTCTCACCTTGCAGGGGGGAAGGGCCCAGGCCATCACTTGCCAGGAGACAGAGTGTTGGCCATTTATGTACACTGGCCCTTTGCTCTGCAACAATTACACCCCCTTATCCCACCACCGAGAGACTGAAGAAATGCATAGGGGAAACTGAGGCACCCCTACAGTATTCAGAGGAAACATTAAGAACAGTCACACTTCGTCACAGGGACACAGGCCAGGGGGCAGAAAGATGGGGACAGAGACATGAGGGGACATGGGATGGTGGGACATGTAGGGGGGAGGGGATACAGGCCAGGAGGCTGAGGATCCCAATGCGTGAATGTCAGGGGTGGGGAGTGAAGGGTAAACAAGCTGGGGAGCCAGAGCTTGGGCATCCGCCGGGCATGGGGGAGGGGAGATTCTCCTGAGCTCTGTCCCTGTTAACTTGCCTCCTCCCCTTTCTGGGGGGCTGGTTGGCTCCCCCCGACCCCCCATGTCCCTTTTGCAGCATCCTGAGGTGAGCTGTGCTCTGGGCCCTGAGATGCGCAGACCCACTGCCCCGGGTATGGGATCGGGAAGGTACACGGGACCTTTCACCTCTAGGGGGCTGGCTCAAATCTGCATCCTTTTCTCTTAGCACTAGACCCCACCCCCCCAACCAGAGCCAGGAGAGAACCCAGGGGTCCTGGCTCCCAGCCACCCCCACCCCCCAATCACTAGACCCCATTCCCCTCCCAGAGCCGGGGTATAGAACAGGCTAGGTGCCGGGCATCAGGTTTTCACAGAATTTCACTGGCAGTAGCAGAGACAGGAAGCGAGCACCGGCTCTGGCCAGACTTCCCCTTTCCCAGATTTATCCACTGCTCCTTTATCAACTCAGGATCTACATTTACCCCTCCCTCCCCTGCTCATGGGGACCAGAAACCACAACTCCCACCCCCCCTCAAACCCCCCGTCATGTCTCTGTGCCACATCACTCAGCTAAGAACGGCGTGTGCAGCGATGGTACCTGAGAAGGAGGTTGGCCAGGTCCCTCCACCCTCATGCTCCAGGGCTGGGGCTGGGCCCAGCTGGGTCAGGAAGGAATCTCTGTCCCGCTCCTTGGGAGAGGGTTTCTTTGTGGGGGGCACTGTGTGGGGGGGGTAGAAGCCCTCCTCTGCTCTGAGCTGCTGCTCGAGGGTGATAAGACGGGCCTGTTGGAAAAGCTCAGGGAAGCCTGGACACCTCATGACACCTCCTGAGATTTCCCTGTTCCCAGCCGGTACCCAGATTAGGCAACTCCCATGAGGGGCTGGGGGGTGATGGGGCTGGGGGGTGGCATGAGACCAGGCAGCTGCAGGAGGGGATGTGGTTTGCTGGGCGTTGCAGGGAGATGGCTTTGCTCTGACTGCTGTAGATTTGGGCTGGAGATTGCAGAGAAACCAGCTGATGGGGAAGAAAGGGGCCGAGCGCATCACGGGCTTCCTGGGGCTGCAGCCCCCAGCGCAGTTCCTCATTCTGCTCGCACTCGGGCCTCAAGCTCAGTGGAGCTCAGCACTGGGGTGTTGGTGGCAGCGCTGAGGGGCCCCCCACTGCCCCATCATGGCGTCTGCTCTCACTGTCCTCTTCCTCGGTGAGTATCGAGTGAGACAGCCAGGGCGTGTGTCCATGTGGGGGGTGGATCTGAGACCAGGGCATGTGCCCATGGCGGGGTGGGGTGGGGTGGAAATGAGACCAGGGTGCGGGATCGAGTTTCTCTGGGATCTGGTCACTAACGAGCCGTCTCCTCTCCAGGCTGCTGGCTGGCCGGTCACAGCGGCGTGTGGGGAGGTGAGTATCAGTCTGGGGGGAGAACAGTAACATCAAGGATGGGGGAGGGGATCTGAGTCCTGAACGTTACCCAAAACTCAACACAAACTCCCCCTGGGCGCTCAGACCTGTCCCAGTTCTTCTCTGCCCCGCCCCACCAGGGAGTAACGAGAAGCCGACCTTGGCTCCCGGGGTCTGACAAAGCAGATGGGAACCATCCACTGGTTCAGTGTCCTGCCCCCGCAGACTGGGAAGATTGTGGGGGGCGGGGGGAATGTGGATTTATTTCAGCTCATACAAACACTAACAGGGCCCATCCGTGGGCTCTAGATCCCCTCGGGGTAACCGAAACATTCATGGTCAGTGCAGCCGTGGGGAAAACCCCCCCCAGATCAGCCCCCTTCCCAACACCTCCCTCCCCTGCACTCACAGCCGCCCACCCCGTGATCCCAAGGCCTGGGGAAAGGTGGGTCTCTGCACTGTTGGGACGCTCAGAGCCAGGCTCTGCCCTGAGCCCAGCAGAGGGGACAGAGTCACTGGGGGGTTTATCAGCCGGGGGAAGAAGCAGCCACTGGACATTCAGGGCTGAGGGAGGGGGGATTCCTGCCCCCAGCGGGAGCTGCAGAGCAGGGGGGCCTTTCCCAGGTAACACATCAGTTAGGGGGTGATGGGCGGAGCTGAAGGTTATAAACCTCAGTGGATAGTAGAGACTTGCACAGTCCCCTACAAGTCAGGGGTGGTGCTGCGTGTAAGCGGGGGAATGGTCCCGCTATTGGGGGAAACTTTCCTGGCTTATACTCGCCCCGGTGGGATTGGCTGGTGAAAGGATCTGAGTCCTCGCTCCCACTCCCTTTACCCAGCGGCCTGCCTGACCTCGAGGGCTCCCCTTCCTCCCTCCCATGTGGCAGAGTCCTCGTAACCCCGGCAAGACTGGGGCCCAGATTCCCGGGGGGCTCGACCCCCAACCTGGTTGTGGTCACTTCAGGAAGGGGCGAGGGTGTCCCCTCTCCAGGGTGCTCTCTCTGCGCTGGATGCTTCCTGTGAATGGACCCCTAGAGACTGGACTGGCCTGTCACCCACTTGGGAGCAGAGCTTTGGGCCCCCAGGGGCTGGGGTTGCTCCATGTCTCATGCTGTTAGCCCAGGGCTCAGAGGAAACTCTGGGCCCCTGTGGAAAGGCATCCAGGAGCCCGTCCCCAGGGCTGCCAGGTCTGACCCCCCACTGAGGCCGCGTGGTGAGGACGGGTCCCAGGACTGGGTGACGGGGCCTGCGTCTCACGGCCTGTCTGCTTCCCCCTGCAGAGCCCAGCTACCCCAAACCCAACATCTCCTTGAGCCCCAGCGGGGGGGTCTCCCTGGGGGGAGCCGTGGCCATCTGGTGTCGGGGGCAGCGCCAGGGCATGCGGTTCATGCTGAACAAAGAGGGACGCCATCTCCCAGCTGTGGCTTCGAGCGGGTCTGGGGCTGTGTTTTTCATCAGCAACGTGAGCCGGGAGGACCGGGGGAGATACAACTGCTCCTATCAGAACAGATCGGGGTCAGCCGCCGCGTCGTCCCCCAGCGACCCCGTGGAGCTGGTGGTGACAGGTGAGGGGCTCAGCTCGGTGTCCCCATTCCCAGCCCCACCCCCAGTCTGACCCTCACGGGGGCTCGGTGCTAGTGGGATGCTCAGAGCCAGGCTCTGCCCTGAGCCCTGACCCCGCAGTGGGGACGCCCAGCCGGGGAGCAGGGATGGAGTCACTGGGGGGTTCCCCAGCCAGGGGGGAGCAGCAGCCCCTGGAGGCTCGGGGCAGGGAGGCGACTTTAACGCTGCCCCTTGTGCGTAGGAACCGTGAGTCGCTATTTAATCCCGTGATCCCCTCCCCACTGTTCTCCTGGTGCGGCCACAGACTCTGTGTGATGGGAGCACATCGCGGTTTTCAGAAGTGTCCTTCTTTGTCGGGGGGCCTCAATCTTGGGGGATCTCAGACCAACCGCCCACAAACAGAGATGCCCACAGTTAATGGAGACCTCTGCAAACACTGGCCTCAGTAGCGCTGGATCCCTTGTGTTGGGGGAGCATATAGGCCCCTGCCATGGTCAGGACCCCGTTGTGCCGGGCGCTGCATAAACACAGAGTGAAGAGACTGTCCCTGCCCTGGGAGCTCACGAAGGAAAGTGAATCTGACTGTGACTCAGTTTCCCCCGTAGAATGGGGATAAAGACTCCTCGCTGCCTCCCAGGGGCTGACTTCCTTCCTGTGTGGGGCTCAGGCCCTATAGTGCCAGGCTCCAGAGAGCAGCCTCTGAGTCGCCCTGTGCTCGGGGGGGGGGGGGGGGCGGATGCAGTGAATGAGGCAGGGGCCACACACGGCATATGAGGACCCCAAGAACTAGGCCGCCGCGGCTCCATGTGTGTGGGACTGGGAGCCCAGGTCACAGGGTCAGGGGGACTCTGGAATCTGGGAGAGAATCTCTGCCAGGGGGACCCTGGATCTGCCCATGCCAGGGCCAGACAGGGAATCATCGAAGATTAGGGTTGGAAGAGACCTCAGGAGGTCATCTTGTCCAACCCCCTGTTCAAAGCAGGACCAACGCCAACCAAATCATCCCAGCCAGGGCTTTGTCAAGCCAGGCCTTAAAAACCTCTAAGGATGGAGATTCCACCACTTCCCTAGGGAGCCCATTCCAGTGCCTCACCACCCTGCTAGTGAAATAGTTGTTACGGGTTGGATCACAGAAACCCCCTTGGGGCTCCCAACTGATGTGCCAAGACTACTTCTGCCCCTGCCCTCCTTGCCAGCTTGGCACTCCAGAATCCTGCCTGGCTGCGCCAGACGCGCTTGCCGGCCAGAAACACAGACCCAGGTCTGAACCACGTCCCACAAGCTACAAGCTTAACTGAGAGCAGCTTACAGAAGTGTTCCTGTCTTTAACACTCAGATGCCCAACTCCCAGTTGGGTCTAAACCCCAAATAAGTTTGTTTTACTCTGTATAAAGCTTATACAGGGTAAACTCATAAATTTTTCGCCCTCTATAACACTGATCGAGAGATATGCACAGCTGTTTGCCCCTCTGCCCCCCCGGTATTAATACATACTCTTTGTTAATTAATAAGTAAAAAGTGATTTTATTAAATACAGAAAGTAGGATTTAAGTGGTTCCAAGTAATAACAGACAGAACAAAGTGAATTACCAAGCAAAATAAAATAAAACACGCATGTCTATGTCTAATCAAACTGAAGACAGATAAAAACCTCACCAGTTCCAGGAAGCTTCCTTTTACAGACAAATCTCCTTCTAGTCTGGGTCCAGCTATCACTCTCATCCCCTGTAGTTACTGTCCTTTGTTCCAGTTTCTTTCAGGTATCTTTGGGGGTGGAGAGGCTCTCTCTTTAGCCAGCTGAAGACAAAATGGAGGGGTCTTCCAGAGGTTTAATTAGACTTTTCTTGTGGGTGGAGATCCCCTCCTCTCTCCTATGCAAAGTCCAGCTACAAAATGGAGTTTTGGAGTCACCTGGGCAAGTCACATGTCCACACATGACTGAGTTCCTTACCAGCCACGCCACATTCCTGGGAAAGCCCAGATGTGGACTGGCATCTCCAAGTTCATTGTTGGCTTAAGGGCTTCTTGATTGGGCACTTACTGAGAACAGTCCTTTCTCAGGAAGCTGACCAACTGCTTCACTGAAAGCTACTCACAATCAAACAAGTACGCAGCCAATACTCATAACTTCGAATACGATAAGGACACATGCATACAAATAGGGTGAATAGATTCAGTAGCTGATAACCTTGACAGAGATATGTCATGTGGCATATGTAGCATAAAACACATTCTAGTTATGTCATTTATAGATTGACAAGTATATTTTCATAAAGCCTTATGGGAGCACCGTCACAATAGTGTTTCCTAATATCCAAAGGAGACCTCCCCCACTGCAACCTGAGACCATCGCTCCTTGTTCTGTCATCTGCCCCCACTGGGAACAGCCCAGCTCCATCCTCTTTGGAGCCCCCCTTCAGGGAGTTGAAGGCTGCTCTCAAATCCCCCCTCACTCTTCTCTTCTGCAGCTGGAGGCCGGGGCTGGGTGGGTGCCCGGGTCTGGCTCTCACAGCCTGTCTCCTGTGCACAGATCCCAGCTTACCCAGACCCTCCATCTCTCTGAGCCCCACTGGGGTCACCGCCCCAGGGGCAGACGTCACCATCCGGTGTCAGGGGCAGCGGCGGGACGTGAGGTTCTTCCTGCACAAGGCTGGAGACCGGAACCCGCCGCGACACATGGACCCTGCTGGGGACGGGGCCGAGTTCCACATCCCCACCGTGGGCCGGCAGCACGGAGGGAGCTACAGCTGCAGCTACCGGCCCCGGTCAGAGCCCTTCGTCTCCTCGCAGCCCAGCCACCCCGTGCAGCTGGTGGTAGGAGGTGAGGGGCCCGGCTCCACGTCCCCGCTCCCAGCCGGACCCTCAGAAGGTCGGCACCCAGATGGGATGCTCAGAGCCAGGCTCTGCCCAGAGCCCTGGGACTCGCCTGGACAAGGAGCGCAAATAGTGTCACTGGGGGGTTCCCCAGGCAGGGGGGAGCAGCAGCTTCTGGAGGTTCGCAGCTGAGGGAAGGGGATCCCTGCCCCCAGGGGGAGCTGCAGAGCAGGGGTCTTTCCCAGGGGATGCTCCCCCGGCTGCCCCCGCACTGGGGATGCACAGAGGAATCAGGGCCCAGGGGCTGCCCAGCCAGCTCCGTCCCCAGCCACAAACCCCCCTCCCCGGGACTCACAGTAACGATCGATGCTGAGTCACGGGCAGAGTTGGATTAAGGTTTCCTGGGGCCCTGGACCAGAGCAAGGGGGAGTCTCTCCCCACCTTTTCACCTGCCCTCCCTCTCCTGTCCCGCCTCCTCGGCCTGCAGCTGCAGCTACCGGCCCCGATCAGAGCCCTTCATCTCCTCCCAGCCCAGCCACCCCGTGCAGCTGGTGGCAGCAGGGGAGGGGCCCGGCTCCACGTCCCCGCTCTGGGGGCAGCAGGGCCCATCAGTGGCCATGGGGGTGGTGCCCTGGAGGTCTCTGTGAAGCTGCCAGGGGCAGCCAGCATGGGAGGCGGGATACCAGGCTAGATGGTCCCTTTGGCCTGAGTCAGTGTGGCCATGAGGAAGGCGGTGAAATGCCTTAGAAATGATGGCCAGGCTGGATCAGACAGCGCCCCCAGTGCCGTGCTGGGGCAATGGGGCCAGCTCCGACCGACGGGGTGAACGCCCCCTACTGAGCCCCCCACCCACTGCAGCCCAGTGCCCCCTTGTGATACAAATCCCCCAAATCTTGCTTGATCTGACCCCACTTGATACCGTGGGACCCCCCCAACATCCTCCCCATAGAATTTTCTCCTGGTTGTGACCTGCGGTGTCCCAGCCCCTTGGGTGCTGCCTGGGGTGGGAGAGGCCGGGGGGGAACAGACCAGCCCCTCCCGGCACTCATGGCCTGCTGCTGTTTCCCAGGCGAATCGGGACCTCTGGCACCGCCGTGTCTGACCAGCCACATCATCGCCGGGGCGAGCGCGGCAGCCGCCGGCCTCCTCCTCCTCCTGGTGGCCTTCCTCTGCTTCCGAAAAACCCGAGCCAGTAAGTGCCCCACCCAGTGAGGAAAGGCTTAAACCTGCCGCGAAGCAGGGCGGGATGGGGTCACGGCTTGGATGGGGGACGGTGCCGGGAAAGCCAAGAAGTGGGGTGGGGGCTCAGCAGGGGGTTCTCCCACCCCAAAGGGGCTGCATCTCAGCCCAGGCTGAGGGGTCCCCATATAACCAGTCCCCTTGCCCCACCCCAGAGGTGGCCGCATCTCAGCACCGAGCGAGGGGTCCCTTTATAAAGAGCCACCGACACCGTGCCTCTCTGGTACATGGGGTGCCAGGGGAGCCGACCTATGGATCAGGTTTGTTATAGCGAGTCACTAAGGAGGGAGGATTAGGGACAGGAAAAGCCCCCCCCGAGTTAATCTGCCCCACCCCTGGCGCATGCTACAGTGTTGTGCTGCCCCCCACCCCTGCTGCCATGTGCTGGGACCGGGGGATCCCGATCTGCTCATGGGGGATTCTGGTTTGTGTCCCTCTGCAGGAAAAGGAGCTGCACCAAGACCCAGCAGGTAGGAACCCGGCTCCTCCCCCTCCCAATCGACCTGCCGGGGTCACATGGCTCCTGGGTTCTCTCCTTCATCTGGGAGGGGAGTGGGGGTCTAGTGGTTACAGCAGGGAGGTGTGGGTGTGTGTGTTGGGGAGTGACCAGGAGTCCTGGGTTCTAGGGAACTGGGTTCAGTGTGAGGCAGGGTGGAGGGCTGTCTGGGTGTGTTGAGGAATCTGTCCGCGGGTGGGGGGATATAACATTTACAAGGGGATTTTCTCTTTTAGCACCAGCCCTATGGGGGCATTAAAGGCATCGGCTCAGCAAGACCCCGTCTGTGAGTAACACACCCAAGGGGGTACCAGGGTGGGGCAGGATCCCAGGGAGGGATGGGGCTTGTGGGGGCTCCACCCATATGGGGCAGGGTCTGATTTACAGCAGCTGCTGGGCGGGACTAAGGAGGGGGTCCCAGAGGTAGCTGGTGTCAGCTGAGAGTGTTGGACTCCCAGGAGCTCCCTGGGGCCACCCTCCCTTCCCGCTCTAATTCCCCATCCACTCCTGGCTGCCAGCCCCCTGCTCTAACCACTAGCTAGAACCCAGTCTCCTCCTGAGCCAGGGCGAGAACCCAGGATTTCTGACTCCCAGTCCCTCCCCCCCCACCCCCGCTGTAACCCCCTCGACATCTTTGTGACTCAGTTTTCCTCTCTGTAACTCGGGGCTAATGACGTGTTGTGGGGCGGGGAGGGGGTGGCTCTGCCAGGCTCTGACCCCTTGGGATGGATGTGGGGGGTCAGAGCTGGGTGTGGGGTCCTGCTCTGGGCCGTCCGGGGGTGCAGCTCAGCGAGTGTCTCTGTTCCGCAGACACCTCTATCGACGAGGGGAAAGAGCCGCAGACCCTGGTAAGTGTCCCCTGTTTCCCCATGGGGCCTGACCCCCAACCTTGCCCCACATGGGCCCCAGCAACCCCCTCACATCCCCCCCCCCACAAATACACCTTTCCTGGCACACTCAGTGGCTTGGGGTGGGGGTCAGGCTGGTAGGAGAGAATGTGTGTGTGTGTACCCTGTGCTCTGTGTGTGTGTTGGGGTGTTGGTAGATTCACACACACGCTCACACACACCCCAGTGACTCTCTCCCCTCCCTGCCCCAGGAGCCCGACCCCGGTGTCCAGGGACTCACCTACGCCGAGCTGGACGTCCAGGTGCTGCAGGCCAAGCGGGGGAAACCGGCCCCTGCCCCTGAGTCTGCCCAGCCCAGCGTGTACGCCGCGATCAACAGGGCCCGGGGGGCCCCGCAGTGAGAGCCCCCTGCAGCCATGGGGCACCTGGCCCCAGGGGGCGACAGACTCACCCCCCCTGCAGCGCCAGCCCCAGAGAACTCTGCTTCTAAGAAGATTTAGGGGAGACGCTGCCCTCCCCCTGCTACTGCCCCGTCCCATCGAGCTGCTGGCCCCCTGCCCCGTCCAGACCCACACGTAGGGCCGGTGTGGGGGGCTTAGCACCGGGATGAGGAGAGGATGTGCCGAGGCTGTCTATGTTATTTTGCATCCTGTTAATCTCCAGCTTTGTAATAAACACAGAACCACAAACCAGCCTCCCTGGGCCCCTGCTGTGAATGTGTGTAACACCTGGGCGAGATGGGGTGGGGTGCGTGGGCTGGTTATACAGGGACCCCTCGTCCAACGGAGGGATGCAGCCCCATCTGGGGTGGGGTGCTGGTTATACAGGGACCCCTCGCCTGGCGCTGGGTTTCAGCTCCTCTGGGGAAGGTCGTCCGTTGGGCAGGATGCCGGGGTTCACACCCTGACTCGGGGCAAAGCTGCAGAACGGTCTGTGATGCTGTACAGAACTCCAGAATTTGCTAAGCAATAAAAAAGGCATAGTCAACCAGTTATTTTAGATATTCTAAGTTGACGTAAGACAAATTTTAAAATAAAATTTTAGAATAAAAGAAGGAAAACTATATTTTCAAATTATACAAATAGATGGTCTCAAATTGCTTCGGCTGCAAATAAGGCAACTTTCAATGGACGTGTAACACAGCCCTGTGCAATGTTGCACTCTAGGTGTCTACTACAAGGTCTGTATTCATCAACCCGTATCTTAGCACTCAGGTGGGCACTCTTTTTATTATCTTGGGGAAATGAGAAGCCCAAGCCCACAGATAGATAGATGCAGAATAAGGAGAATAGAAACTCCTTTTCCACCATGAATATTGATTGATAAAAATTTCCTTCCTTAGAAGGTTTTAAGGTCAGGCTTGACAAAGCCCTGGCTGAGATGATTTAGTTGGGGATTGGTACTGCTTTGAGCAGGGGGTTGGACTAGATGACCTCCTGAGGTCCCTTCCAACCCTGATATTCTATGAAGTGGGACTGTTCTTAATGTTTCCTCTGAATACTGTACGGGTGCCTCAGTTTCCCCTATGCATTTCTTAAGTGTCTAGGTGATGGGATAAGGGGGTGTAATTGTTGCAGAGCAAAGGGCCAATGTACATAAATGGCTGACACTCTGTCTCCTGGCAACTGATGGCCTGGGCCCTTCCCCCCTGCAAGGTGAGAGATAAAGGGGTTGGAGTACAAAGGGATCAGGTGTCCTCCCGGCCCCGGGAAATGGACAAAGCCCAGAGGAGGAGGGGCTGGAGGGTGAGTCGGTTGGGGCTGGCTGGAGACATCTAGTGAAGTGCAGACAGGGATGTCTGGCTCACTGCCCCCCAAAATGGACCCGGCTGAGGGGTCCAGTTCTCTGTACCTACAAGCTCTGTGTTAGACCATGTTCCTGTTGTCTAATAAACCTCTGTTTTACTGACTGGCAAAGGGTATGTCTACACTATGAAATTAGGTCGAATTTATAGAAGTCATTTTTTTAGAAATCGTTTTTATATAGTCGAGTGTGTGTGTCCCCACACAAAATGCTCTAAGTACATTAAGTGCATTAACTCAGCGGAGTGCTTCCACAGTACCGAGGCTCACATCGACTTCCGGAGCGTTGCACTGTGGGTAGCCATCGCACAGTTCCCGCAGTCTCCGCCGCCCACTGGAATTCTGGGTTGAGATCCCAATGCCTGATGGGGCTAAAACATTGTCACGGGTGGTTCTGGGCACATGTCGTCAGGCCCCCGCTTCCCTCCCTCCCTCCGTGAAAGCAACGGCAGAAAATCGTTTCGCGCCTTTTTTCCTGACTTACCTGTGCAGATTCCACACCACTGCAAGCATGGAGCCCGCTCAGATCACTTTGGCAATTAGGAGCACATTAAACACCACGCGCATTATCCAGCAGTATATGCAGCACCAGAACCTGCCAAAGCGAAACCGGGCGAGGAGGTGATGTCAGAGCAGTGACGAGAGTGATGAGGACATGGACACAGACTTCTCTCAAAGCACGGGCCCCGGCAATGTGGGCATCATGGTGCTAATGGGTCAGGTTCATGCCGTGGAACGCCAATTCTGGGCCCGGGAAACAATCTCAGACTGGTGGGATCGCATAGTGTTGCAGGTCTGGGACGATTCCCGGTGGCTGTGAAACTTTCGCATGCGTAAGGGCACTTTCATGGAACTTTGTGACTTGCTTTCCCCTGCCCTGAAGCCCAAGAATACCAAGATGACAGCAGCCCTCACAGCTGAGAAGCGAGTGGCAATAGCCCTGTGGAAGCTTGCAACCGCAGACAGCTACCGGTCAGTCGGGAATCAATTTGGAGTAGGCAAATCTACTGTCGGGGCTGCTGTGATGCAAGAAGGCAACGCAATCAAAGATCTGCTGATATCAAGGGTAGTGACCCTGGGAAATGTGCAGGTCATAGTGGATGGCTTTGCTGCAATGGGATTCCCTACCTGTGCTGGGGCCATAGACAGAACCCATATCCCTATCTTGGCACCGAAGCACCAAGCCGGCGAGTACATAAACCGCAAGGGGTACTTTTCAATAGTGCTGCAAGCACTGGTGGATTACAAGGGATGTTTCACCAAGATCAACGTGGGATGGCCAGGAAAGGTACATGACTCTCGCATCTTCAGGAACTCTGGTTTGTTTCAAAAGCTGCAGGAAGGGACTTTCTTCCCAGACCAGAAAATAACCACTGGGGATGTTGAAATGCCTATATGTATCCTTGGAGACCCAGCCTACCCCTTAATGCCATGGCTCATGAAGCCGTACACAGGCAGCCTGGACAGCAGTCAGGAGCTGTTCAACTACAGGTTGAGCAAGTGCAGAATGGTGGTAGAATGTGCATTTGGACATTTAAAAGTGCGCTGGCGCAGTTTACTGACTCGCTTAGACCTCAGCAAAACCAATATTCCCATTGTTATTACAGCTTGCTGTGTGCTCCACAATATCTCTGAGAGTAAGGGGGAGACGTTTATGGTGGGGTGGGAGGTTGAGGCAAATCGCCTGGCCACTGGTTATGCACAGCCAGACACCAGGGAGGTTAGAAGAGTACAGGAAGGTGCGGTGTGATCAGAGAAGCTTTGAAAACCAGTTTCATGACTGGCCAGGCTACGGTGTGAAAGTTCTGTTTGTTTCTCCTTGATGAAACCTGCCCCCCCTTTGGTTCACTCTACTTCCCTGTAAGCTAACCACCTTCCCCTCCCCCCTTTGATCACCACTTGCAGAGGCAATAAAGTCATTGTTGCTTCACATTTATGCATTCTTTATTAATTCATCACACAAATAGGAGGATAAATAGTTGGATAATAAGGTAGCCCGGGAGGGGTGGTGGAGGAGGGAAGGACAAGGCCACACAGCACTTTAAAACTTTAAAACTTATTGAATGCCAGTCTTCTGTTGCTTGGGCAATCCTCTGGGGTGGAGTAGCTGCGTGGCCGGAGGCCCCCGCACTGCATTCTTGGACATCTGGATGAGGAGGCTTTGGAACTTGGGAGGAGGGCAGTTGGTTACAGAGGGGCTGTAGCGGCGGTCTGTGCTCCTGCTGCCTTTCCTGCAGCTCAACCATACTCTGGAGCATATTAGTTTGATCTTCCAGCAGCCTCAGCATTGAATCCTGCCTCCTCTCTTCACGCTGCCGCCACCTTTCAGCTTCAGCCCGCCACTTATTCTCTTCAGCCCGCCACCTCTCCTCCTGGTCATTTTGTGCTTTCCTGCACTCTGACATTGTCTGCCTCCATGCATTCGTCTGTGTTCTGTCAGTGTGGGAGGACAGCATGAGGTCAGAGAACACATTTCATCGCAAGTGCATTTTTTTCGACTTCTAATCTTCGCTAGCCTCTGGGAAGGAGAAGATCCTGTGATCCTTGAAACACAAACAATGGGTACACTCTTTCACGGTAAACCTTGTTGTTAACATTACATACATAGAACACGTGTGCTTTCGTTACAAGGTCACATTTTGCCTCCCCCCGCCGCGTGGCTAACCCCTCTCCCCACCACGTGGCCAACAGCGGGGAACATTTCTGTTCAGCCACAGGCAAACAGCCCAGCAGGAACAGCCACCTCTGAATGTCCCCTGAAGAAAAGCACCCTATTTCAACCAGGTGACCATGAATGATATCACTCTCCTCAGGATAACACAGAGAGATAAAGAATGGATGTTGTTTGAACTCCAGCAAACATACACTGCAATGCTTTCTTCTGCAATGATTCCCGGCTACATGCTACTGGCCTGGCGTGGTAAAGCGTCCTATCATGGTGGATGAAATAAGACTGCCCTCCCCAGAAACCTTTTGCAAAGGCTTTGGGAGTACATCCAGGAGCGCTTTATGGAGATGTCCCTGGAGGATTTCCGCTCCATCCCCAGACACGTTAGTAGACTTTTCCAGTAGCTGTACTGGCCGCGAATGCCAGGGCAAATTAATCATTAAACACACTTGCTTTTAAATCATGTATACTATTTAAAAAGGTACACTCACCAGAGGTCCCTTCTCCGCCTGGTGGGTCCAGGAACCAGCCTTGGGTGGG
This sequence comes from Lepidochelys kempii, assembly GCF_965140285.1. Taxonomy (NCBI): domain Eukaryota; kingdom Metazoa; phylum Chordata; order Testudines; family Cheloniidae; genus Lepidochelys; species Lepidochelys kempii. The sequence continues at coordinate 14,983,893 of NC_136402.1, forward strand.
TTCGGGGGGTACTGGCTCCAGGTCCAGGGTGAGAAACAGTTCCTGGCTGACGGGAAAACCGGTTTCTCTGCTTTCTTGCTGTGAGCTATCTACAACCTCATCATCATCATCTTCCTCATCCCCAAAACCTGCTTCCGTGTTGCCTCCCTCTCATTTGACGGAGTCAAAGCACACAGCTGGGGTAGTGGTGGCTGAACCCCCTAAAATGGCATGAAGCTCATCATAGAAACGGCATGTTTGGGGCTCTGACCCGGAGCGGCTGTTTGCCTCTCTGGTTTTCTGGTAGGCTTGCCTCAGCTCCTTAAGTTTCACGCGGCACTGCTTCGGGTCCCTGTTATGGCATCTGTCCTTCATGCCCTGGGAGATTTTGACAAATGTTTTGGCATTTCGAAAACTGGAATGGAGTTCTGATAGCACAGATTCCTCTCCCCATACAGCCATCAGATCCCGTACCTCCCGTTCGGTCCATGCTGGAGCTCTTTTGCGATTCTGGGACTCCATCATGGTCACCTCTGCTGATGAGCTCTGCACTCACCTGCAGCTTGCCATGCTGGCCAAATAGATTCAAAAGTTCACGGGCCTTTTCCTGTCTACCTGGCCAGTGCATTTGAGTTGAGAGTGCTGTCCAGAGCAGTCACAATGGAGCACTCTGGGACAGCTCCCGGAGGACAATAACATTGAATTGCATCCACACTACCGCCATTTCAACCCGGCAAGACCGATTTCAGTGCTAATCCCCTTGTCAGGGGTGGAGTAAAGAAATCAGTTTTAAGAGCCCTTTAAGTTGAAAAAAGGGCTTTGTCATGTGGATGGGTGCAGGTTTAAATCGATTTAACACTGGTGAATTCAACCTCAACTCCTAGTGTAGACCAGGGCTGAGAGTCACATCTGACTGCAGAGTCGGGGAGCAGGCTTCCCCGGGACCCCGCCTGGGTGGACTCGCTGTGGGAAGGGCACGGAGGGCAGAGGATGCTGAATGCTCCGAGGTCAGACCCAGGAAGGTGGAAGCTGGGTGAGCTGTGTGTCCTGAAGACAGGCTGCTCACAGAAAGGAGATTTCCCCAGAGTCCTGCCTGGCTTCATGGGGAGCAGTTCCAGAGCACGTCCCGGGGGCTCTGTGAGAGTCCCACCCCCCATTCTGTAGTTCCCTCACATCCCCCCCATCAGGTCCCCATCCCCCCAATTTTGCCCCCTGTCCCATGTCCCTTCACCACCCTCGTGTACTCTCATGCCCCTGTCCCCAACCCTGTTCTGCCCTATCCCCATCTCCTATCCCCTCACACACCCCGACCTCCCTCCCTGGGGCAGAGGGGGGTGTGGGGTGTTGTGGGGGCAAGAGACTGAGGTGAAAGAAAGTGGGGGACCCAGAACTGAGGGGGCAGGAGTAGGAAGGGGTCAGTAAGAGGGGAAGCTGCCAAGGGGTGGAAATGACAGCTGCCTCCTGGGGGACTGTGACGAAGTGGGACTGTTCTTAATATTTCCTCTGAATAGTGTGGGGGTGCCTCAGTTTCCCCTAGGCAGTTCTTAAGTATCTAGGTGGTGGGATAAGGGTATATGATCATTGTAGAGCCCTGGAAGGCAGGTGTGTGTAGGGGTCTGGATACAGAGAATGACCAACACCATATTTCCTGGTTACTGATGGCCTGGGCCCTTCCCCCCTGCAAGGTGAGAGCTAAAGGTTTGGAGAACAAAGGAATCAGGTGACCTCCTGGCAGGGGAAAGGGACAAAGCCCAGAGGAGGAGGGGCTGGAGGGAGTTTCAGTTTGGGGCTGGCTGGGACATGGAGTGAAGTGCAGACGGGGTTGTCTGGCTCACTGCCCCCCAAAGTGGACTCAGCTGAGGGGTCCTGTTCTCTGCACCTGCAAGCTCTGTTTTAGACCATGTTCCTGTTGTCTAATAAACCTCTGTTTTACTGACTGGCTGAGAGTCACGTCTAACTGTGCAGGACCCTCTGGCTTCCCCAGGACCCCGCCTGGGTGGACTTGCTGTGGGAAGCGCACGGAGGGGCAGAGGATGCTGAATGCTCTGAGGTCAGACCCAGGAAGGTGGAAGCTGTGTGAGCTGTGTGTCCTGAAGACAGGCTGCTCACAGGAAGGTGACTTCCCCAGAGTCCTGCCTGGCTTCATGGGGAGCAGTTCCAGAGCATCACCCGGGGACCCCGTGACAATTGGTGGTAGCAGTGGGATGTATTGCACCCTGTGGACGGCGCTTCCTGCAGTAAGTGACTGGGGAGCAGTAAAACGAAGGGGGATTGATGGGGAGCAGGTGTGCTGAAGATTCAGAGAGAGACAGTTTCGGGGGGGGGGGTTAACCCCTGAGAGTGTGTGACCAGAGAGAAGGACTTTTGCAGTAACAGGGTCCCCCGGGGGATTGCAGCGAGCGGTCCCAGGGGCGGAGGAGTCTGCAGCTCGACCCTGGCAAAGAGGTGGTGATCTCGAGAAGGGCTGGCACACTAAGGGTTCTCCCTGGAAACCGTGGGGAGCTGAGAGCACCCAGGCCTGTGAGTCCACAACAACTTGGGAGGAGCGGAGTGATGGCCTGTCACCGTCTCCTTAAGAAGGACATTGTAACCCTGTGCAGAAAGAGAGGGTTGAGCATTGGAAAGTTCACCAAGGCACAGTTAATCGTGCAGCCGGAGGAGGATGACCGCTCTAAGGAACAGATTCTTAGGAACAGGATCTGGGAGCAGCTGGAGTGGGAGCCAGGCATCCCCAAGACTCCAGTCCCGGACCAGACGAGGGTCTTCATGATCGGGTTTCCCATAGGGGGATCGGAGACGGAGGGGATTGGAGCTGAGTCCGAGAGAGCAAGAGGACTGTGAGAGACAGCGAGAGCCCAAGAAAGAGCTGCAGAAGCAGCAGCAGCATGAACTGGCGTTGGGAGAGCGGAGAGGCGTAAGGGACCTCCCAGGGGTTAGTGGGGATAGACCCCGGGGGGCCAGTTCCGCAGGGAACCTCGAGACTAAATTGCTGTCCCTCCGTCAGCCAGATGGGTGGGGAGGTGGACAGGCTCCCACTCCTGACCCCAACCTATATGTCTGTGTGGAGAATTGGGATGGTGAAGGAAATGTGCCTGTGACTTGCCTATGGAGGGAGCTACCCCAGTCTCCAAGCAGTTGTCTGTGACCAGCCTTGTGTGCTGGGACAAGGGGAATGAGATCCCAAGCTGTGTGTCTGGTAAAGGAGAAAGTGTGTCCGGCGCTTCTTTGTCTGTGGAGCAAACAGAAGGGGCCTTGCAGCCTGTGATGGTTGAGGGTCGTGCAGTTGACTCAGAGTTGATTCTGGATTCAGCTCAAGCCCAGGAAGGGAATGGTCCTAAGTTTGGGTCTGCTCGGGAGAATGGCCCTGTAACTAGGTCGCATCCAGTTAGTGTCTATGTAAAATCCCCGAGACCAGACAATTCTGGTGCTTGTATTTTGCCTGTTGCTAGTGTGTGGCTGGGAAAGGGTGGAGCAACACTGTCTAATCAGGGTGAGATCCAAGCCTGGGCACAAGGAGAGCATGAAGATGATTTGATTGTGTTACCTACTGAGGATGTGGAAACCTGTAGCAGGAAGGAAAAGATTCCTGAACTTGTGTGTGGCAAAGGGAAGGAGAAGGCTTCTGACCTGTTATCTAGGAAGTCTGTCAGTTTGCCTGAAAGGGGATGTAACTGAGACCCGGAAAGAGTCTGTTGTTGCTCAGGAAAGTGTCCCTCTAGAGCAAGCCCTAGGGAAAGACGGTAAGAGCAGAATTTCTGTGAAATGTGAATTGTTGCATAGAAAAGCCCCTCTGGAAAGGAATCCTCATGGAGTCTTTGCAAGCAGTTTACTGCAACTGAGAGGTGTGAAAGTGATTTAATCAAGAAAGTTTCAGTTCTTAACAGCCAGAAATTTTCTGTTGTGAATGGATCCACTGACTTTCTTGTTGAAAGATCCAGCGTGGAGAGCTTTGAGAAGGTCTCAGATGGAGTGAAAGCTGTTAAGAAAGTTAAACAGTCCTCTAACCAAGTGGCTGTGTTTGGCCAGCTTGTTGGGGAGACAAGGTTGTTGAGAGAGGAATGTTTCCATGCTAATTCTGTAAGTAAACAGTATGTGGCCCAGGTCAAGATGGGGGCTCTTAAACAAGAGAGCCCGAATTGCAGCCCTCCAGACTGGAGCAGTGGGAGAAGACCCAATCACAGTTTGACCCCCAGGGATTTTGGGGTGGCCAAAGGGCACGGGCCACATAAACCTTCCCACATGCGGACTGCGAGTGCTATCGACCACCCCCAAGCTAAGGGAGGGTGTGAAACTGGAAGGGCCTGGTGTAACTCCCACCAAGGAACGGGAGAGATGCTGGGGCATCCATGGGAACATTGGTGGCCTCGAACTTCCCCAGGTCACCAGCTAAAGTGACCCCGCTCAGTTCGATCTCGAAGGGGGGAGAGATGTGACAAAGCGGGACAGTTCTTAATGACAGGTTTCAGAGTAACAGCCGTGTTAGTCTGTATTCGCAAAAAGAAAAGGAGGACTTGTGGCACCTTAGAGACTAACCAATTTATTAGAGCATAAGCTTTCGTGAGCTACAGCTCACTTCATCGGATGCATATCGTGGAAACTGCAGCAGGCTTTATATATACACAGAGAATATGAAACAATACAAAACAACAGTATTGTTTCATATTCTCTGTGTATATATAAAGCCTGCTGCAGTTTCCAGGATATGCATCTGAGGAAGTGAGCTGTAGCTCACGAAAGCTTATGCTCTAATAAATTGGTTAGTCTCTAAGGTGCCACAAGTACTCCTTTTCTTTTTACAGTTCTTAATGTTTCCTCTGAATAGTGTGGGGGCGCCTCAGTTTCCCCTGTGCAGTTCTTAAGTATCTAGGGGGTGGGATAAGGGTGTATGATGCTTGCAGAGCCCTAGAGGGCAGGTGTGTGCAGGGGTCTGGACACAGAGAATGGCCGACACCCTGTTTCCTGGCACCTGAGGGCCTGGCCCTTCCCCCCTGCAAGGTGAGAGCTAAAGGGTTGGAGAATAAAGGAATCTGGTGTCCTCCTGGCCCCAAAAGGGACAAAGTCCAGAGGACCCCGCGTGGGCAGACTCGCTGTGGGAAGCGCACGGAGGGGCAGAGGAGGCTGAATGCTCCGAGGTCAGACCCAGGAAGGTGGAGCCGGGGGAGCTGTGTGTCCTGCAGACAGGCTGCTCCCAGAGAGGAGACTTCCCCAGAGTCCTGCCTGGCTTCGTAGGGAGCAGTTCCAGAGCATCGCCCGGGGACTCCGTGACACCCCCCAGCTACGGCCCCAAGACCGGAGAACCTCTGTCCCCACACCCCGGCCCAGGGGCCCAGTGGGGAGTGAGGGCAGCAGCTCCGCCGCTCTTCTGGGCTCGGTGGCAATTCGGCAGCGACTGCTTGGGGTGGCAAAATTGGTAGAGCCGCCCCTGGCTCCAGGGGCCCCCACTTGGCCAGGGCCCCTGGGCACACAGGCCCCATAGGCCCAGTGGCTGATCCACCACTGGTTGCAGAGAGTGGGGGGCGATCCCTGTGTCGGTGTTTCAGCCCCTTTCCCCGCCCCAACAGACGCTGGTTCTGTTCCTGCAGGGGAAACTGACACGTTCACGGTCAGTGCAGCCGTGGGGAGAACCCCCCAGATCCACCCCCAAGAGCTCCCTCCCCTGCACTCACAGCCCCCCCCCCCCCCCCGTTCCCAAGGCCTGGGGAAAGGTGGGTCTTGTGTGACTCCCGCCGGTCACAGACTCTATTTCCAACCCCGGGGCGGGGGGCAGAGCTGCAAGGGGACCTACTGGTCAGGCTCCCTGGCTGGCCTCAGGTGGGGTGAGGCACGGCAGGTGATCTCTCATGCAGCTGGGTTCTGAGTTACGTATGGGTGAACCCCCTGCGCCCGAGCCCCGTGGACAGGCAGTGCCAGCCGGGTAGGGGACAGACTCCCAGAGAGGCTGGACGAGGGATGGACTGAATTGGGGTGGAGGGGAAGCGGGGGGCTGTGTCTCCCCTGTTTAACTCCTGTCTCTTGTCGATAGCAGGGTGAGAATTTCTCAAACCCACCATCTGGGTGAGCCCCAGCAGGGTGGTGGCTCTCGGGGGAAGCGTCACCATCCGCTGTGAGGGTTGGCTCCCAGCCCTCCCAGCAAAGAACCCAGGGAATGAATGGACCTTAGAGACTGGACTCTGTGTGATGGGAGTTCATCGCAGTTTTCAAAAGTGTCCTTCCTTGTGGGGTGGCCCCAGTCTTGGGGGATCTCAGGGTATATAGGGTCCCAAGAACGAGGGAGCTGAGGCGTGGTGTCTGTGGGGCTGGGAGCCCAGCTGCAGGAGGGGATGTGGTTTGCTGGGTGTTGCAGGGAGCTGGCTTTGCTCTGACCGTGGTAGATTTGGTCTGGAGATTGCAGAGAAACCAGCTGATGGGGAAGAAAGGGGCCGAGCGCATCACGGGCTTCCTGGGGCTGCAGCCCCCAGCGCAGTTCCTCATTCCGCTCGCACTCGGGCCTCAGGCTGGGTGGAGCTGGACACTGGGGTGTTGGTGGCAGCACTGGGGGGCCCCCCACTGCCCCATCATGGCGTCTGCTCTCACCGTCATCCTCCTCAGTGAGTATCGGAGACAGCCAGGGCGTGTGGCCATGCGGGGCGGGGAGGATCTGAGACCAGGGTGTAGGATCCAGTTGCTCTGGGATGTGACCCCTTAACACCACTTTTCTCTCCAGGCTGCTGCCTGGCGGGGCACAGCGGGGCATGGGGAGGTGAGTATCAGTCTGTGGGGAGGGTGGTAACATGAAGGATGGGGGAGGGGATGCGTGGGGTGGGGAAAAGAGGAATCGAGCCCTGAACCTTCCCCAAAACACAACCCAAACTCGCCCTGTGAAGACCCGTCACAGTTCTCCTGTGCCCCGACCCCATGGAGTAACTAGGAGCCGAATCTGGCTCCCAGGCTCTGACAAAGAAGCCAGGATTTGAACCGTTCACTGGTTCAAAGTTCTGCCCTGCCCAGGCTGTGAGGATCGGCTGGGGGGACACCTGGATTTATTTCAGCTCATACAAACACTAACAGGGCCTGTCCGTGGGCTCTAGATCCCCTCAGGGAACCGAAAGGTTCCCGGTCAGAGCAGCCATGGGGGAGAACCCCCTAGATCCACCCCTGCCCCGAGATCCACCCCCAACCGTTTCCTACCCTGCACTCACAGCCCCCTGTTTCCAAGGCCTGGGGGAAGGTGGGTCTTGTGTGACTCCCGCCGGTCACAGACTCTATTTCCAACCCCGAGGCGGGGGGCAGAGCTGCAGGGGGCCACTGGTCAGACTCTCTGGCTGGCCTCAGGTGGGGCCGGGGGGACAGGTGATCTCTCATGCAGCGGGGTCCTGAGCTATGTATGGGTGAACCCCCTGTCCCCAAGCCCCATGGGCAGGCAGTGTCATCCATATCAGTTAGGGGGTGACGGGCGGAGCTGAAGGTTATAAACCTCAGTGTGTAGTAAAGACTTGTACAGTGCCCTACAAGTCAGGGGTGGTGCAGTGCACAGAACCCAGCAGTCCTGGACCCCATCCCTCCTGTTTTCACCCCACTCCCTTCCCAGAGCCGGGAAGAGAACCTGGCTCCCAGCCTTCCCAGCAGAGAAGCCAGGGAGTGAATGGACCCTGGAGACTGGCTGTGATGAAGTGGGACTGTTCTTAATGTTTCCTCTGAATAGTGTGGGGGTGCCTCAGTTTCCCCTATGCAGTTCTTAAGTATCTAGGGGGTGGGGTAAGGGTGTGTGATCACTGCAGAGCCCTAGAGGGCAGGTGTGTGCAGGGGTCTGGACACAGAGAATGGCCGACACCCTGTTTCCTGGCAACTGATGGCCTGGGCCCTCCTACCCCCCCTCCCCCACCACCCCCCCCAGCCTCTACCTGGCCCAGGAAAGGGACAAAGCCCAGAGAAGGAGGAGGGGCTGGAGGGAGTTTCAGTTTGGGGCTGGCTCAGACATGGAGTGAAGGGCAGACGGGGTTGTCTGGCTCACTGCCCCCCAAAATGGACCCAGCTGAGGCGTCCTGTTCTCTGCACCTACAAGCTCTGTGTTAGACCATGTTCCTGTTGTTTAATAAACCTCTGTTTTACTGGCTGGCTGAGAGTCACGTCTGACTGCGGAGTTGGGGGGCAGGACCCTCTGGCTTCCCCAGGACCCCGCCTGAGCGGACTCGCTGAGGGAAGCGCAGGGAGGGGCAAAGGAGGCTGAATGCTCCGAGGTCAGACCCAGGAAGGTGGAGCCGGGGGAGCTGTGTGTCCTGCAGACAGGCTGCTCCCAGAGAGGAGACTTCCCCAGAGTCCTGCCTGGCTTCATGGGGAGCAGGTCCAGAGCATCGCCCGGGGACTCCGTGACAAGGGCACCGTCTGCCCCCTCCCCCCTCACTTCCCCAAACAATCCTGGCCCCCGGCTCTGACCTTTGGGGGGAGCCTGTCTGCCCTCAAAGTCCAGCCCCCATCCCAAACCCTCTCCCCTCTACCCCCTCCCAACACTCCCAACCTACTTCGCCCAAACTCCCAGCTCCCCCTCAGCTGGCTCCCCCCAAACACCCGCTGTGGGGGTGTCCAGAAGCGCTGGTGGAGACTCAATAAAGGGCCTGAACACGCCCCAGCCCCTGCCCCACACTGAGCAGGGTTAAACACGGGCCGGGGCGGGGTCCAGAGCCCGCAGCCTGCTCAGTCCCACGGGAAACCCCCATTGACCCCTGGGACCGGCTGAGACAGACCCAGCAGAGCAGGAACCAGGGAGCCGTGGCAGGCGCCGTGTGAAACGAGGGGTTTGTTCCGGCCCCGGCCCCGTTCGCTGGAGCGAGTCTCTAGCCGGAAAATCCCCTGGGTTTGGGCATCTCCCCGCTGGCCCCAGAGACGCTAGCGACTGTCCTGGGGGCAGAGGAGCCGGTGGAGCTGGGCTGGAGCCGGCGTCACCGCGGCTGCTGTGAAAGTCCGACCCCATTTCCTCCCAGGTTGGGGGTTCAGCCGGGGGAGGGGCGATGGCGTCAGGGTCCCTCTCTCTGGCCGCTCTGCTCAGGACGTCTCCACGGAGCAGGGTCCGGACAGCCCGGGGGGACCAGGAGACGGGGGGGTGGCAGCCGGGAGGGCGAAGCGTGTCTCTTTCTTTAAGGCCCCAAAGGGTGGTGGGTGGCACGTCCTGTCCCCGCAATATTTTATCCACCAATGAGGCCTCGTTTCCAACACCCCAATTTTGGGTCACGCATTTCTCCTCCCCCTCTTCTCCTGTGTCCCAGGCGGGCCCCAGCCCCGCCCAAGGGGTCTGTCTGGCGGCCACTCGGGTTGGACAAATCCTGTCTTTCTTTCTCGCCAACTTTCCCCCCAACGTTCATTCGTCCAGGTTCTCGTGAGGCTGCTGGAACTTCTCATTCACCTTCGTCGGCTGCAACATTAGGGGACATTTGGAGGCTCTGGTATCACAGCCGCCCCTGGGGTGGGGAGATTTGGGGGGCAGGGGGCATGAAGCTCTGGGGGTTTGTACAATAGAAATACGGGGAGGGGGAGGTCTAGGGAGAAAGGGAGGACAGAAAAGGGTCTGGGGGACCCCACTGCACAGAGAGGATGGGGACAAACACTGGGGGTGCAGTAAGTGCCGTTATTTCAGGGCCAGGGCCAGACGCAGCCTCCCCACACACAGGGGACTGGGGGCTCTGTCTAGGGATGCTGCGGGGAATGGGATTTTGTGGGGTGCGGGGAGGGGCCCAGCTCAGGGCTGGGCGATGAGCCCTGGTGGTCCTGGGGGATTTAACTACCCAGCTGCGGGTTGGGAAAGTGCTAGGGCCTAACGCACCCTGCCCAGTGAGGTCCTGGATGGACGGGGGACAACAGCAGGTGTCTGAGAAGGAGGCCATAACTGGGGGTGGCCAGTTTAGACTCGATGGGGACCCCCAGGCAGGAGCTGGCTACGAAGCAGCAGGTGGCAAGTGGGTGGGGTGACCGTGGCTGTGAAATGCCGGGTGCCCAGCCCCAAGGAAAGGGAGCGGGCGGTGCTGGGAATCTGGCTGGGAAGGGGCTAGTTATCGAGTGCCCGGCTCTCCAGTGCTCTTGGCTCCCCGCAGATGCAGGTGGTGCCTTCCCCTTGCTGAGCCCTGCTTCGTCCCTGCTCCCCACTGGCAGCCCTGGGCAGAACCAGCCTGGCTGGGCCAGCGAGTGGGACTCCATCACCCTTCAGGTTCTGCTCCATAGGGAGTCCAATGTGCCCAGCCCAGGGGCAACTCCTCTAGCACATACTGTAGGGGCTCGTGCTCATGGTGTGACAGGTTCAGTCAGAGAGACACCCTTCGGACTGCCACCTGACATGCTGAGATTACCTCTGAGCCGTTTTCCACTGCCACCTTGAGACTCCAGAACCCTGCCTTGTTGATCCAGACACACTAGTCCGCTGCAAACACAGACCCAGGTCTGGTCCACACACCAAAACCTGCTCAGCGGGTCACCTATCTCCAGCACCCAGACACCCAGCGCCCAATGGGATCCAAACCCCAGTTAAACCTATTTTACTCTGTATAAAGCTTATACAGGGTAAACTCATAAATTATCCGCCCTCTATAACACTGATAGAGAGATATGCACAGCTGTTTGCTCCCCCAGGTATTAATCATTTACTCTGGGTTAATTAATAAACAAAAGTGATATTATTAAGTATTAAAAGTAGGATTTAAGTGGTTTCAAGTAATAACAGTAAGTTACCAAGCAAAATAAAACAAAACACGCAAGTCTCATCCTAATGCATTAAGAAACTGAATACAGGTAAATCTCCCCCTTAGAGATGTTCCAAGAAGCTTCTTTCCCAGACTAGACTCCTTCCTAGTCTGAGCCCAATGCTTTCCCCTGGTACAGTCCTTGTTAGTTTTAGTTCAGGTGGTAACTAGGCGATTCCTCATGTCTGGCAGCCCCCTTTGTTCTGTTCCACCCCCTTTTATAGCTTTGGCCAAAGGCGGGACTCCTTTGTCTCTCTCTGGGTTCCCACCCCTCCTTCTAAATGGAAAAGCACCAGGCTTAAGATAGATTCCAGTATCAGCTGACATGGTCACATGTCCCTGTGAGACCTCCTTCTTCATTACCCACAGGCTGGCCCCCATGTCCACAAGAAGGCTTGCAGGTAAATAAACCATCTACAGCCAATTGTCCTAGTCAATGGGGGCCATCAAGATTCTAAACCACCATTAATTGACTTCAGAGTTAACGTCATATTTCGAGTTTTAGATACAAGAATGATACATGCATATAAATAGGATGACCACACTCAGTAGATCATAAGTTTTGTAATGATACCTTCCAAGAGACCTTTTGCTTAAAGAATATTCCAGTTACATTATAGTTACACTCATAAGCATATTTCCATAAACATATGGAGTGCAGTGTCACAGATGGCACTGGGGGTTCAATCCTGGGGAGCTGCTGTCAGGATGGGAGCTGTTTTGGGGTGAGGATTCTCTGAGGCAGGGGTATTTGGGGGCAGGGGGGTTTCTGCTGGCATCTCAGTCCCCCGAGGGGAAGCGGCTCGTCCCCCGGGGAGATTCTCTTCCCTGCACAGCCGGATCCAGACTCCGGGGGGCACAGAGAGACAGCAGGTTAGAGGGACCTGTGTCACCATGGGCCCAAGTCCTGGGGGCAGCAAGGGGCTCAGAAGCGGGGGATCACCTCACCTAGGGCACCTCCCTCGAGCGGCTGTAACAGGCCTCAGCCAGGATCAGCCCCATGATGAGCAGGACCATGGCGCTCAGCGCCAGGCGGGCGATGTTGGCGTAGGTGAAATCCTGGTGTCCCGGGGGGGCTGCTGCAGAGGGAAGGGGAGAGTCACTTGGCAGCTCAGATGGGGAGATCAGCAGCTAGCTCTGCCCCAGGAGTGGAGCCCCCAACACCTCATCCAGCAGGTCCAGCCCAGCCCCCCTCTGGGGGTCTCCCAGGTGCTGCGGCTCTGAGATCTCCCCAGGGCTGGACCCCTCAGGTGAGGCCATGTCCTCCTGCCCCAGGGGGCTGAGCCTCAGCTTCCCTGATGAAGGGGGCTCCCGGGTGGACCAACTGCCCCCGAGCCACCCAGCACCCCAGACCACGCCAGGGGATGGGGACAATCAGAGCCTCAGGGTCTTAGCCCCCCACAGCAGGGAACTACCCCAGCTCCCTGTCCCCATAGGACCCCCTCTGTCCACCCCCACAGGTGCCTCTGCCCCAGCCTGTCTGCTGTGCAGTGAGCCCGTCCCTGGGGTATCTTGGCTACTGCCAAACACAGCCAGGCAGAGCATGTGGAGGGAGGCTGGAACATCACCCGCTGCCCCCCACACTCGGGTGGTGCCCAGGGCCCTGGGGACGAGGGCGCAGCCAGAGGCGGCAGAACATCTATTGGGGGAGGGTCAGGGGGTCCCCTGAGACCCCAGTGTGGGGAGGGGAAGCAAGAACCAAGGAAATGGTGTGGATTGCACTCTCAGCAAATTTGCGGATGATACTAAACTGGGAGGAGTGGTAGATACGCTGGAGGGGAGGGATAGGATACAGAAGGACCTAGACCAATTGGAAGATTGGGCCAAAAGGAATCTGATGAGGTTCAATAAGGATAAGTGCAGGGTCCTGCACTTAGGACGGAAGAACCCAATGCACAGCTACAGACTAGGGACCGAATGGCTAGGCAGCAGTTCTGCAGAAAAGGACCTAGGGGTGACAATGGACGAGAAGCTGGATATGAGTCAGCAGTGTGCCCTTGTTGCCAAGAAGGCCAATGGCATTTTGGGATGTATAAGTAGGGGCATAGCGAGCAGATCGAGGGACGTGATCGTTCCCCTCTATTCGACATTGGTGAGGCCTCATCTGGAGTACTGTGTCCAGTTTTGGGCCCCACACTTCAAGAAGGATGTGGATAAATTGGAGAGAGTCCAGCGAAGGGCAACAAAAATGATTAGGGGACTGGAACACATGAGTTATGAGGAGAGGCTGAGGGAGCTGGGATTGTTTAGCCTGCAGAAGAGAAGAATGAGGGGGGATTTGATAGCTGCTTTCAACTACCTGAAAGGGGGGTCCAAAGAGGATGGCTCTAGACTGTTCTCAATGGTAGCAGATGACAGAACGAGGAGTAATGGTCTCAAGTTGCAGTGGGGGAGGTTTAGATTGGATATTAGGAAAAACTTTTTCACTAAGAGGGTGGTGAAACACTGGAATGCGTTACCTAGGGAGGTGGTAGAATCTCCTTCCTTAGAGGTTTTTAAGGTCAGGCTTGACAAAGCCCTGGCTGGGATGATTTAACTGGGAATTGGTCCTGCTTTGAGCAGGGGGTTGGACTAGATGACCTTCTGGGGTCCCTTCCAACCCTGATATTCTATGATTCTATGATTCTATGATTCTATGAAATTCTCGGTAATGCTCACTGCTATTGCCAGGGGGATGTCATGTGGCCCAATAATGGGGGGTTATTGCCAGAGGACTCTGGGCCCAATTTCACAGCCCAGTCCCCCAGATCCTGTCCCTCCCCTGGGATCCCCCAGCAAATTCTCGGCTGCGATCTGCAGAGCAGGAGGCATAGGAGGAGCTGTGGATCCGGGGTTGCCCCTCCCCCTGATGTCTCAGTCCCACCCACCCCTGGGCACCACGACCTGTTTCCACAGTAATTGCCCCCCACCCCGGACCAGGACCCAACCTCCTCTATGGGTCCCAAGAACGGGAGCAACACGGGGGAACATCCCCCTGGGAAAAGCCCCCTTCTCTGCAGCTCCCCCTGGGGGAAGGGATCTCCCCTCCCTCTGCCCTGAACCTCCTCCGGCTGGGGAACCCCCAAGTGACTCCATCCCGGCTGCACGCCTGGGTGTCCCCTCTGCTGGGCCCAGGGCTCAGGGCAGACCCTGGTTCTGAGCGTCCCATCAGTGCGAAGCCCCGAGGGATCTGGCCGGGTGTGAGGCTGCGATCGGGGACGTGGAGCCGGGCCCCTCACCTGCTACCACCAGCTGCACGGGGTCGCTGGGCTGCGAGGAGACGAAGGGCTCTGACCGGGGCCTGTAGCTGCAGCCGTAGCTCCCTCCGTGCTGCCGGCCCACAGTGGGGATGCGGAACTCGGCCCCGTCCCCAGCAGGGTCCATGTGTCGTGGCGGGTTCAGGTCTCCAGCCTTGTGCAGGAAGAACCTCACGTCCCGGCGCTGCCCCTGACACCGGATGGTGACGTTTGCCCCTGGGGCGGTGACCCCAGTGGGGCTCAGAGAGATGGAGGGTCTGGGTAAACTGGGATCTGCGCACAGGAGACAGGCTGTGAGAGCCAGACCCGGGCACCCACCCAGCCCCGGACTCCCTGGCAGGCCCGAGCCACGGGCAGATCCAGGGCCCCGGGCAGAGATTCTCTCCCAGATCCCAGAGTCCCCCCACCCAGAATCCCGGCCCTGCGAGCTGGGCTCCCGGCCCCACAGATACCGAGCCACGGCTCCCTACTGCTTGGGATCCTCCTATGCCCGTTTGTGGCCCCTGCCTCGTTCACTGCATCTGGCCTGCCCTGGACACACAGCGATTCACGGGCTTGTCTCCAGGGCCCAGCACGACAGGGCCTGAGCCCCACACAGAAAGGGAGTCACCCTGCCAGCCCCCCAGGAGGCAGGGAGGCATCATTATCCCCTTTCTAAACAAGGGGAAACTGAGGCACAGATTCACTTTGTTAGTGAGCTCCCAGGGGCAGGGACTGTTTCTTCATTCTGTGTTTATGTAGTGCCTGGCACAAAGGGGCCCTGAACATGGCAGGGACCCTACATTCTCCCCCAACACAAGGGATCCAGCACTATTGAGGCCAGCATTTGCAGAGGTCTCCACTAACTGTGGGCATCTCGGTTTCTGGCGCTTGGCCTGAGGTCCCCCAAGATTGAGGCCCTTTTGAAGGACACTTTTGAAAATCATGACATGCTCCCATCTCACAGAGTCTGTGGCCGTGCCAGGAGCTGGGCCAGATCTCCTGGGTCCCAGCCCAGCACTGTGTCCACCAAGCCACCACTTCCCCTGCAGCCCCTGCCTCATTCACCTCCGACTGGGGCACTGTCTGGGGCGGGGCCTGGAGAACAGAGCGGAGGGGATCACGGGATTAAATAGCGACTCACGGTTCCTACGCACAAGGGACAGCGTTAAAGTCACCTCCCTGTCCCGAGTCTCCAGGGGCTGCTGCTCCACAGGGGAGGGATAGCTCAGTGGTTTGAGCATTAGCCTGCTAAACCCAAGGTTATGAGTTCAATCCTTGAGGGGGCCATTTTGGAATCTGGGGCAAAAATTGGGGATTTGGTCCTACTTTGAGCAGGGGGTTGGACTAGATACCTCCTGAGGTCCCTTCCAACCCTGATATTCTATGATTCTATGACGGGCATCCCGTCAGGGCTCAGGGCAGAGCCTGGCTCTGAGTGTCCCATCAGCACCGAGCCCCTGTGAGGGTCTGGCTGGGGCTGGGGCTGGGAATGGGGATGCCGAGCCGGGCCCCTCACCTGTCACCACCAGCTCGACGGGGTCGCTGGGGGACGACGCGGCGGCTGACCCCGATCTGCTGTGATAGGAGCAGTTGTATCTCCCCCGGTCCTCCCGGCTCACGTTGCTGATGGGAAACACAGCCTCCAACCCTTTCGGATCCACAGTTTGGAAACGGCGTCCCTCTTTATTCAGCACGAACCGCATGCCCTGGTGCTGCCCCCGACACCAGACAGCCACGGCTCCCCCCAGGGAGACCCCCCCGCTGGGGTTCAGGGAGATGCTGGGTTTGGGGTAGCTGGGCTCTGCAGGGGGAAGCAGACAGGCCGTGAGACAGAGGCCCCGTCCTCACCACGCAGCCTCAGTGGTGGGCCTGGGGACGGGCTCCTGGATGCCTTTCCACAGGGGCCCAGAGTTTCCTCTGAGCCCTGGGCTAACAACATGAGACACGGAGCAACCCCAGCCCCTGGGGGCCCAAAGCTCTGCTCCCTAGCAGGAGACAGGCCAGGCCAGTGTCATGGAGTCCCTGGGCCATGCTCTGGATCTGCTCCCCATGAAGCCAGGCAGGACTCTGGAGAAGTCTCCTTTCTGTGAGCAGCCTGTCTGCAGGACACACAGCTCACACAGCTTCCACCTTCCTGGGTCTGACCTCGGAGCATTCAGCCTCCTCTGCCCCTCCGTGCACTTCCCCCAGCGAATCCGCTCAGGCGGAGTCGTAGGGAAGCCAGAGGGTCCTGCACCCCAACTCCGCAGTCAGACGCGACTCTCAGCCAGCCAGTAAAACAGAGGTTTATTAGATGACAGGAACATGGTCTAAAACAGAGCTTGCAGGTGCAGAGAACGGGACCTCTCAGCTGGGTCCATTTTAGGGGGCAGTGAGCCAGAAAACCACGTCTGCCCTTCACTCCATGTCCCGGCCAACCCCTAACTGAAACTCTCTCCAGCCCCTCCTCCTCTGGGCTTTGTCCCTTTCCCAGTCCAGGAGGGCACCTGATTCCTTTGTTCTCCAGCCCTTTAGCTCTCACCTTGCACTGGTGAAGCAGGGGGGAAGGGACAGGCCATCAGTTGCCAGGAAACAGGGTGTCGGCCATTCTCTGTGTCCAGACCCCTGCACTCAGTTGCCCTATAGGGCTCTGCAATGATCACACACCCTTACCCCAAAACCTAGATACTTAAGAACTGCATAGGGGAAACTGAGGCACCCCCACACCATTCAGAGGAACCATTAAGAACAGACCCACTTCATCACATCTCTCCCCCCTTCGAGATCGAACTGAGCGGGGTCACTTTAGCCGGTGACCTGGGGAAGTTCAAAACCACCAACATTCCCATGGATGCCCCAACATCTCTCTCATTCTTTGGTAGAAGTTACACCAGGCCCTTCCAGTTTCACGCCCTCCCTTAGGTCGGGGGTGGTCGACAGCACTCGCAGGCCGCATGTGGGAAGGTTTATGCGGCCCGTGCCCTTTCGCCACCCCAAAACCTCCGGGGGTCAAACTGGGATTGGGTCTTCTCCCCAACAAGCTGGCCAAACACAGCCACTTGGTTAGAGGACACTTTAACTTTCTTAACAGCTTTCACTTCATCTGAGACCTTCTCAAAGCTCTCCACACTGGATCCTTCAACAGGAAAGTCAGTGGATCCATTCACAACAAAAAATTGATGGCCGTTAGGAACTGAAACTTTCTGGATTAAATAACTTTCACACTCTTCAGTTGCAGTAAACTGCTTGCAAAGACTCCATGAGGATTCCTTTCCCGAGGGGCTTTTCTATGCAACAATTCACCCCTCCCAGAAATTCTGCTCTTACCCTCTTTACCTAGGGCTTGCTCTAGAGGGACACTTTCCTGAGCAACAACAGACTCTTTCTGGGTCTCCCTTACATCCAGAATTACCTCTGGCCCATCCGGCGGATTCCTACACAATCCCCTTTCAGGCAAACTGACAGACTTCCTAGATAACAGGTCAGAAGCCTTCTCCTTCCCTTTGCCACACACAAGTTCAGGAATCTTTTCCTTTTTGCTACAGGTTTCCGCACCCTCAGTAGGTAACACAATCACATCACCTTCATGCTCTCCTTGTGCCCCGGCTAGGATCTCACCCTGATCAGACAGAGTTGCTACACCCTTTCCAACAACACACTAGCAACAGGCAAAATACAAGCACCAGAATTGTCTGGCCTCTGGGATTTTGCATAGACACTAACTGAATGCGACCTAGTTACAGGGCCATTCTCCCGAGCAGACACAAACTTAGGACCATTCCCTTCCTGGGCTTGAGCTGAATCCAGAACCAACTCTGAGACAACTGCACTATCCTCAACCATCACAGGTTGAAAGGCCCCTTCTGTCTGCTCCACAGACAAAGAAGAGCCGGACACACTCTCTCCTTTCCAAGACACCCAGCTTGGGATCTCTTTCCCCTTGTCCCAGCACACAAGGCTGGTCACAGACAACTACTTGGAGATCAGGGTAGCTCCCTCCATAGGCAAGTCACAGGCACATTTCCTTCACTGTCCCAATTCTCCACCCAGGTAATAGGTAGGGTCCAGGGACACTCATCTTCCACTCTCCTCGCCTTCCCACCCTGCTGACTAGACACAGGCATCAGCTCACAACGCTGCCTAGGCTCATCAAAACTTTCCTTACCAAGCACCTTGCCACTCCCCACAGATCCCCTGCCCTGCCTGTGTCTCCCCCCACTCAGCTGGCGTCTCAGCTCCCACTGTGCTCAGCACTGCCCTTGCTGTCCCAGTGGGGATAGGCAGCGAGCTCCCTGCTTTCCTCACTGCATCAGAGCCAGCCTGAGCCCCCCCCCCCCCACAGCCGTGCTCCTGCGAGCAAGGGGGGCGGGGAGCATCTCTCTGTCCCACCCAGCCCCAGAGGTCTGGTGTGATGATGTGACACAGCAGGGAGGGGGGAGTGTTGACCTGGGAATGTGCCCTGGGGATGGGAGACCTGAGAGCCTGTCACCTGAGCCGGGAGGGTAAGGGGGAGATAAGACCTCTCCCCAGGAATGCGGACAGAGGCTGCAGGAGGCGCTTCCTGCAGTAAGTGACTGGGGAACAGTAAAACGAAGGGGGATTGACGGGGACCAGGCGTGCTGAAGATTGAGAGAGACGGTTTCAGGGGGCGGTTAACCCCTGCGAGTGTGTGACCAGAGAGAAGGACTTTTGCAGTAAGAGGGTCCCCCGGGGGATTGCAGCGAGCGGTCCCAGGGGCGGAGGAGTCTGCAGCTCGACCCTGGTAAAGAGGTGGTGACCTCAAGAAGGACTGGCACACGAGGGGTTTTTCCTGGAAACCGTGGGAAGCTGCCCGGCCTGCGAGTGGCCAGCAGAGAGATGTACGCTAAACGCCTTAAGAGCGACCTGGTAGAGCTGTGCAGGCAGAGGGGGCTGCGCACTGGGAGGTCCACCAAGGAACAGCTGATTGCTCAGTTGGAGGAGAGGGATCGCTTGGATGACCCGATCCCTGTCCCGGAGGGAAGCTGCCCGGTGGACGCAGCGTGGGCCCTGGGGCCTGACCGGGCTGGGAGGGGTCAGACTGCTGCCGAGGACATCCCAAGACCCTTCCTACCTATGCCTGGGGGAGGGGTTGGGGGAAGACCGGTGAATACTGAGGGCACCCTGACCCCGGCAGCCAGCAGGGGATCCTCCCGGCGGAGCTCCCCATCCCTGGAGCGGATACGGCTGGAATGGGAGAGGGAGATAAAAATGAGGGAGATGGAGGATCATGAAAAACAATGTCAACATGAGCAGGAGGAGAAGGAGTGGGAACTTCAGGAGAAGGAGCGGGAACGTCAGGAGAAGGAGCGGGAGCACCAGGAGAAGGAGCGGGAATGTCAGGAGAAGGAGCGGGAGCGTCAGGAGAAGGGGAGGCAACGTAGGCATGAGCAGGAGGAGAAGGAGAAACGAAGACAGCATGAACTGGAGCTGGCCAGGCTGAGGAGCAGTGGGGCCCCAGCTGCGGTGAGTGCGGGGGGACCCAAGACTGCAAGGAGCTTTGATAAGTGCTTCCTGGCCCAGCGGAAGGAGGGGGAGGACATAGATAGCTTCCTGACGGCCTTTGAGAATGCCTGTGAGATGCACAGGGTTGACCCTGCAGACAGGCTCCAGTTCCTCACCCCCTTACTGGACCCCAAAGCCGTGGAGGTGTACAGCCGAATGACAGGGGCGGAGGCAGGGGACTATGAACTGTTCAAACAGGCCCTGCTCCTTGAGTTTGGGCTGACCCCCGAGATGTACCGGAGAAGGTTCCGGAATCAACGTAAAACGCCTGAGGTCACCTACCTACAACTGGCCAACCGGATGCAGGGGTATGCCCGCAAGTGGACAGCTGGGGCCCAAGCTAGAGAGGACCTGCTTGACCTAATCGTACTGGAGCAACTGTATGAACAGTGCCCTTCCGACCTGAGGCTGTGGTGGGTGGACAAAAAGCTAGAGAACCCCCAGCACGCAGGGCAGCTGGCCGACGAGTTTGTGAACAGTCGGTCAGGGGGTAGGCGGGAGGAGTCCCAAAGGAACAGCTCCCCCCCCCCCCCCAATGCAGACAGAGAGTCACCCTGGGATCTCCCAGCAGGGAAATATGGAGAGCCCCCTCCAAAGGGGAACGCCTGGCGTCGGGCCCCTCCGACCCGCTCAAGGGGACCAACGTGACCTGAGCTGCTATCACTGTGGCCAGAGAGGCCACGTATGGACCCAGTGCCCCAGGCTCAGGGACAAACTGAGCAGACCCAACCTACCCAGGGTTAACTGGGTAGGGACCCAGCTGGACGAGGGGCAGACGACCCAGGCAAGGGGGGTTGCCAGTTTACCACCTGCTCAAGAGGGAAGAGTACCCCAGGCCAGCTCCGCCAGAGGGCTGGATGCTCTGGACTCAGGGTTCTCGGTTTACAGGGTGGGCGTGGGGCTGTCCCTCTGGAGAGAGTGCCTTGTACCCCTGGAGGTGGATGGGAGGAAGGTCAATGGATACTGGGATACGGGCGTGGAGGTGACGCTGGCCCGGCCCGAGGTGGTGACCCCAGATCGGGTGGTGCCCAACACCTATCTGACCCTGACAGGGGTGGGCAGGACCCCATTTAAAGTGCCCGTGGCAAGGGTACACCTGAAATGGGGGGTCAAGGAGGGCCCCAAGGATGTGGGGGTACACCACCATTTGCCCACTGAGGTTTTGATGGGGGGAGACCTAGAGGACTGGCCAAGCAAGCCCCAGACCGCCCTGGTTGTGACCCGTAGCCAGAGCCGGCGAGGGGCACTGCACCCTGACCTCGGGGAGGGTATCACACCGGAGGCGCAGGACCCTACCCTGGTGGGGAGGGAGCGCCGAGGGGCACGGCTCAGAGAGGCTCAGGCCTCAGACCCGGCCAATGAGGGGGATCCGGGCCCCATCCCTTCCCCAGCCGCTGAGTTCCAGGCCGAGTTGAGGAAAGATCCCTCCTTGCAGAAGCTCAGGGACCTGGCCGACCTCAGGGTGGTACGGACCATGAGGAGAGGCTGCCAGGAGAGGTTCCTGTGGGAGAAGGGGTTTCTGTACCGAGAATGGGCTCCCACAAGGGAAGTAGAGTCCTGTGGGATCAGGAGGCAGCTGGTGGTCCCCCAGAAGTATCGCCGCAAGCTCCTGTACCTGGCCCACGACATCCCCCTCGCAGGGCACCAGGGAATCCGGCGCACCCGGCAGAGGTTGCTACAGAACTTTTACTGGCCCGGGGTCTTTACCACGGTCCGGCAGTATTGCCGATCCTGCGACCCCTGTCAGAGGGTGAGGAAGGCCCTGGACAAGGGGAAAGCGGCTTTGAGACCTTTGCCCATCATAGAGGAGCCTTTCCAGAAGGTGGCCATGGACATCGTGGGGCCTTTCAGCAAGATGACCCGGTCGGGGAAGAAATACATTCTGGTGGTGGTAGATTTCGCCACCCGCTACCCCGAGGCAGTGCCCTTAGCTTCCATTGAAGCAGACACCGTGGCCGATGCGCTCCTGACCATTTTCAGCCGAGTGGGTTCCCCAAGGAAGTCTTGACAGACCAAGGCTCCAACTTCATGTCGGCCCTGCTCTGGTGCTTGTGGGAGAAATGTGGGGTCCGGCATGACTGGGCCTCAGCTTATCACCCCCAGTCCAATGGGCTGGTGGAGAGGTTTAACGGGACGCTAAAGATGATGCTGAAAACCTTTATGAACCAGCACCCGCAGGATTGGGACAAGTACTTACCGCACCTGCTGTTCGCGTACAGGGAGGTGCCCCAGGAGTCTACCGGATTTTCGCCTTTCGAACTGTTATATGGAAGGAGGGTAAGGAGCCCCCTGGACCTGATGAGAGATGAGTGGGAGGGGAAGGCCACTCCCAACGGAGAGTCAGTGGTGGAGTATGGCCTGATCTTCCGAGAGAGACTCGCTGAGACGCGCCCCACTTTAGCGCCATAGCCATCCCCATCACTGAGCTATGCAAGAAGGGGAAGCCAGACAAGGTGGTCTGGACCGAGCAGTGCCAGGAGGCTTTCCAGGCGCTGAAGAAGGCTCTGGTCAGTGGCCCAGTTCTGGCAAATCCAGACTTTGACAAGCCCTTTGTGGTGTTCACCGACGCCTCAGACACGGGACTGGGGGCGGTATTAATGCAGGAGGATTAAAAGGGGGAGAGACACCCCATCGTGTACCTGAGCAAGAAGTTGCTACCCCGGGAGCAACACTACGCGGCCATCGAGAAGGAGTGCCTGGCCATGGTGTGGGCCCTCAAGAAACTAGAGCCCTATCTCTTCGGGCGACACTTCACCGTCTACACCGACCACTCTCCCCTGACCTGGCTGCACCAGATGAAAGGAGCCAACGCCAAGCTCCTGAGGTGGAGCCTGCTCCTGCAGGATTACGACATGGACGTGGTCCACGTGAAGGGAAGGGCCAACCTGATAGCGGATGTGCTGTCCCGGAGAGGGGGCCCCGAACTTCCCCAGGTCACTGGTCACAGTGACCCACCTCAGTTCAGTCTGGAAGGGGGGAGAGATGTGACGATGTGACTCAGCAGGGAGGGGGGAGTGTTGACCTGGGAATGTGCCCTGGGGATGGGAGACCTGAGAGCCTGTCACCTGAGCCAGGAGGGGGAGGGGGAGGTAACACATCTGCCCAGGAATGTGAACAGAGGCTGCAGGAGGGAACCTGCTGGGGGCGGTTAGTTTTCAGTTTGGGGCTTGGTGGAGGAATGCAGGGAACTCCACGGCTGCTCCCCCAGAAGGACTTGACTGAGGGGTCCTGGGTGTACCCACAAGCTCTGTTTTGGACTGTGTTCCTGTTGTCCAATAAACCTTCTGTTTTACTGGCTGGCTGAGAGTCTCAGTGAATCCCAGGAAGAGGGGTGCAGGGCCTGGACTCCCCCACACTCCGTGACAACTGGTTACAGGCAGGCAGGAAGCCTAAGCCTAGCTGCTCCTCCCCCCTGCCAGCCAGGTCATCTGCATTTTCACTGACCATTTCCCTCTCCACCAATTGGTTCCCTGGATTCAAATTCAAACCCTTGGCAGTTACAGGAGCAGGGCCTGGATCCTGTCCCAAAGAGACACAGTCACCCCACAACAGGGTCTCGCAGCTGGTGTCCTGGAGCACCCCAACGACCAGCCAGCCCCACCCCTCCTGGGTCTGCACAGGGATCTGGGCCATAGGCAGGGCAAGGGGCTTTGTCCCTGGGACCCTAATCCCAGCTCACGCAGCCCCTCAGCATCTGAGGCTGCACCACCCGGGGCCTGACAACAGTTCTCTTTGTCCCAGGATCTCACCACCCCAGAAATGTCTCCCCATTGACCATCACCTTCTGCTCCCACTGGGGGCCCGAGGGGCCTGGCCCCAGGAAACTCCACACAGACATATAGGTTGGGGTCAGGAGTGGGAGCCTGTCCACCTCCCCACCCATCTGGCTGACGGAGTCGATGGCCTTGGGACCCAGCAAGGGAGCTAGACACCGGGGCTTCTCCGCAGGGTCCCCCTAGTTCAAATCTCCAGCCTGCTCAAAGGCAGTGAGGTGGCATCCACATCCCTCCCCTCCTTAACCAGGGGCAGCAATTTCGTCTCGAGGTTCCCTGCGGAACTGGCCCCCCCGGGGTCTATCCCCACTCACCCCTGGGGGGTCCCCTAGGCCTCTCTGCTCCCCCACCGCCAGTTCATGCTTCTGCTGCTTCTGCAGCTCTTTCTCGGGCTCTCGCTGTCTCTCACAGTCCTCTGGCTCTCTCGGACTCAGCTCCAATCCCGTCCATCTCCGATCCCCCCGATGGGGAACCCGATCGTGAAGACCCTTGTCTGGTCGGGGACAGGAGTCTTGGGGATGCCTGGCTCCCACTCCAGCTGCTCCCAGATCCTGCGATAGCCCCATTTGGGGTCAGGAATCTGTCCCTTAGAGCGGTCATCCTCCTCCAGCTCCACGATTAACTGTGCTTTGGTGAACTTTCCAATGCTCAACCCTCTCTTTCTGCACAGGATTATAATGTCCTTCTTAAGGAGACGGTGACAGGCCATCACTCCGCTCTTCCCAAGTTGTTGTGGACTCACAGGCCTGGGTGCTCTCAGCTCCCCACAGTTTCCAGGGAGAACCCTCGTGTGCCAGCCCTTCTCGAGGTCACCACCTCTTTGCCAGGGTCGAGCTGCAGACTCCTCTGCCCCTGGGACCGCTCGCTGCAATCCCCAGGGGAACCCTGTTACTGCACAGTCCTTCCCACTGGTCACACACTCCCAGGGGTTAACTGCCCCCCGGAACCGTCTCTCTCTGAATCTTCAGCACGCCTGGTCCTCGTCAATCCCCCTTCGTTTTACTACTCCCCAGTCACTTACTGCAGGAAGTGCCATCTATGGGGTGCAGTAGATCCCACCGCTAACACCAGTTGTCACGGAGTCCCTGGGTGAAGATCTGGAACTGCTCCCCATGAAGCCAGTCAGGACTCTGGGGCAGTCACCTTTCTGTGAGCATCCCGTCTGCAGGACACACAGCTCACACAGCTTCCACCTTCGTGGCTCTGACCTCGGAGCATTCAGCATCCTCTGCCCCTCCGTGCGCTTCCCACAGCGAGTCCGCTCAGGCGGGGTCCTGGGGAAGCCAGAGGGTCCTGCCCCCCAACTCCGCAGTCAGACGTGACTCTCAGCCAGCCAGTAAAACAGAGGTTTATTAAACGACAGGAACATGGTCTAAAACAGAGCTTGTAGGTGCAGAGAACGGGACCCCTCAGCTGGGTCCATTTTGGGGGGCAGTGAGCCAGACAACCATGTCTGCCCTTCACTCCATGTCCCAGCCAGCCCCAAACTGAAACTCCCTCCAGCCCCTTCTCCTTCTCTGGGCTTTGTCCCTTTCCCGGGCCAGGAGGGCACCTGATTCCTTTGTTCTCCAACCCTTTAGCTCTCACCTTGCAGGGGGGAAGGGGCCAGGCCATAAATTGCCAGGAAACAGGGTGTTGGCCCTTCTCTGTGTCCAGACCCCTGCACAAACCTGCCCTCTAGGGCTCTGCAATGATCACACACCCTTACCTCATCACCTAGATACTGAAGAACTGCATGGGGAAACTGAGGCACCCCCACACTATTCAGAGGAAACATTAAGAACAGTCCCACTTCATCACAGCCAGTCTCCAGGGTCCATTCACTCTCTGGCTTCTCTACTGGGAGGGCTGGGAGCCAGGTTCTCTCCCCAGATCTGGGAAGGGAGTGGGGTGACAGCAGGAGGGATGGGGTCCAGGAATCCTGGGTTCTGTGCACTGCACCACCCCTGACTTGTAGGGGACTGTACAAGTCTCTACTTCACACTGAGGTTTATAACCTTCAGCTCCGCCCGTCACCCCCTAACTGATATGTTGGCTGGGAAAGGCCCCCCCTGCTCTGCAGCTCCCCGGCCGGGCGTCCTCTCTGCTAGGCCCAGGGCTTTAAGCAGAAAGAACTTCATGCCCGGGTACCGACCCTCACAGCGGATGGTGATGCTTCCCCCAAGCCTCACCACCGTGCTGGGCCAGACGGTGGGCGTGAGAAATTCTCGCCCTGCTTTCAACAAGAAACAGGAGTTAAACAAGGGAGACACCCCACCCCTGCCTCCCTCCCGCCCCAGTTCAGTTCATCTGTCACTCAGCCTCTCTGGGAGTCTGTCCCCTACCAGGCATGGCGCTGCCTGCCCATGGGGAAAGGGGGTTCACCCATACATAGCTCAGGACCCGGCTGCATGAGAGATCACCTGTCCCCCCGGCCCCACCTAAGGCCAGCCAGGGAGTCTGACCAGTGGCCCCCTACAGCTCTGCCCCCCGCCTCGGGGTTGGAAATAGAGTCTGTGACCGGCGGGAGTCACACAAGACCCACCCTCCCCCAGGCCTTGGGAACAGGGAGCTGTGAGTGCAGGGTAGGAAGAGGTTGGGGGTAGATCTCGGGGCAGGGGTGGATCTCAGGGGCTTCTCCCCCATGGCTGCTCTGACCGGGAACCTTTCGGTTCCCTGAGGGGATCTAGAGCCCACGGACGAGCCCTGTTAGTGTTTGTATGAGCTGAAATAAATCCAGGTGTCCCCCCGCGGATCCTCACAGCCTGGGCGGGGCAGAACTTTGAACCAGTGAATGGTTCAAATCCTGGCTTCTTTGTCAGAGTCTGGGAGCCAGATTCGGCTCCTAGTTACTCCATGGGGTCGGGGCACAGGAGAGCTGTGACGGGTCTTCACAGGGCGAGTTTGGGTTGTGTCTTGGGGAAGGTTCAGGGCTCGATTCCTCTTTTCCCCACCCCACGCATCCCCTCCCCCATCCTTCATGTTACCACCCTCCCCACAGACTGATACTCACCTCCCCATGCCCCGCTGTGCCCCGCCAGCCAGCAGCCTGGAGAGAAAAGTGGTGTTAAGGGGTCACATCCCAGAGCAACTGGATCCTACACCCTGGTCTCAGATCCCCACCATGGCCACACACCCTGGTCTCAGATCCCCCCGCCCCGCATGGCCACACAGCCTGGCTGTCTCCGATACTCACTGAGGAGGATGACGGTGAGAGCAGACGCCATGATGGGGCAGCGGGGGGCCCCCCAGTGCTGCCACCAACACCCCAGGGTCCAGCTCCACCCAGCCTGAGGCCCGAGTGCAAGCGGAATGAGGAACTGCGCCGGGGGCTGCAGCCCCAGGAAGCCCGTGATGCGCTCGGCCCCTTTCTTCCCCATCAGCTGGTTTCTCTGCAATCTCCAGACCAAATCTACCACGGTCAGAGCAAAGCCAGCTCCCTGCAACGCCCAGCAAACCACATCCCCGCCTGCAGCTGGGCTCCCAGACCCACAGACACCACGCCTCAGCTCCCTCGTTCTTGGGACCCTGTAAACCCTGAGATTCCCCACGACTGGGGCCACCCCACAAGGAAGGACACTTTTGAAAACTGCGACGAACTCCCATCACACAGAGTCCAGTCTCTAAGGTCCATTCATTCCCTGGGTTCTTTGCTGGGAGGGCTGGGAGCCAACCCTCACAGCGGATGGTGACGCTTCCCCCGAGAGCCACCACCCTGCTGGGGCTCACCCAGATGGTGGGTTTGAGAAATTCTCACCCTGCTATCGACAAGAGACAGGAGTTAAACAGGGGAGACACAGCCCCCCGCTTCCCCTCCACCCCAATTCAGTCCATCCCTCGTCCAGCCTCTCTGGGAGTCTGTCCCCTACCCGGGTTGGCACTGCCTGTCCATGGGGCTCGGGCGCAGGGGGTTCACCCATACGTAACTCAAAACCCAGCTGCATGAGAGATCACCTGCCCCGCCCCACCCCACCTGAGGCCAGCCAGGGAGCCTGACCAGTGGGCCCCTTGCAGCTCTGCCCCCCGCCCCGGGGTTGGAAATAGAGTCTGTGACCGGCAGGAGTCACACAAGACCCACCTTTCCCCAGGCCTTGGGAACGGGGGGCTGTGAGTGCAGGGGAGGGAGCTCTTGGGGGTGGATCTGGGGGGTTCTCCCCACGGCTGCACTGACCGTGAACGTGTCGGTTTCCCCTGCAGGAACAGAACCAGCGTCTGTCAGGGCGGGGGAAGGGGCTGAAACACCGACACAGGGATCGCCCCCCACTCTCTGCAACCAGTGATGGATCAGCCACTGGGCCTATGGGGCCTGTGTGCCCAGGGGCCCTGGCCAAGTGGGGCCCCCTGGAGCCAGGGGCGGCTCTACCAATTTTGCCACCCCAAGCAGTCGCTGCCGAATTGCCACCGAGCCCAGAAGAGCGGCGGAGCTGCTGCCCTCACTCCCCACTGGGCCCCTGGGCCGGGGTGTGGGGACAGAGGTTCTCCGGTCTTGGGGCCGTAGCTGGGGGGTGTCACGGAGTCCCCGGGCGATGCTCTGGAACTGCTCCCTACGAAGCCAGGCAGGACTCTGGGGAAGTCTCCTCTCTGGGAGCAGCCTGTCTGCAGGACACACAGCTCCCCCGGCTCCACCTTCCTGGGTCTGACCTCGGAGCATTCAGCCTCCTCTGCCCCTCCGTGCGCTTCCCACAGCGAGTCTGCCCACGCGGGGTCCTCTGGACTTTGTCCCTTTTGGGGCCAGGAGGACACCAGATTCCTTTATTCTCCAACCCTTTAGCTCTCACCTTGCAGGGGGGAAGGGCCAGGCCCTCAGGTGCCAGGAAACAGGGTGTCGGCCATTCTCTGTGTCCAGACCCCTGCACACACCTGCCCTCTAGGGCTCTGCAAGCATCATACACCCTTATCCCACCCCCTAGATACTTAAGAACTGCACAGGGGAAACTGAGGCGCCCCCACACTATTCAGAGGAAACATTAAGAACTGTAAAAAGAAAAGGAGTACTTGTGGCACCTTAGAGACTAACCAATTTATTAGAGCATAAGCTTTCGTGAGCTACAGCTCACTTCCTCAGATGCATATCCTGGAAACTGCAGCAGGCTTTATATATACACAGAGAATATGAAACAATACTGTTGTTTTGTATTGTTTCATATTCTCTGTGTATATATAAAGCCTGCTGCAGTTTCCACGATATGCATCCGATGAAGTGAGCTGTAGCTCACGAAAGCTTATGCTCTAATAAATTGGTTAGTCTCTAAGGTGCCACAAGTCCTCCTTTTCTTTTTGCGAATACAGACTAACACGGCTGTTACTCTGAAACCTGTCATTAAGAACTGTCCTGCTTTGTCACATCTCTCCCCCCTTCAAGATCGAACTGAGCGGGGTCACTTTAGCTGGTGACCTGGGGAAGTTCGAGGCCACCAATGTTCCCATGGATGCCCCAGCATCTCTCCCGTTCCTTGGTGGGAGTTACACCAGGCCCTTCCAGTTTCACACCCTCCCTTAGCTTGGGGGTGGTCGATAGCACTCGCAGTCCGCATGTGGGAAGGTTTATGTGGCCCGTGCCCTTTGGCCACCCCAAGGTCTCAGATGAAGTGAAAGCTGTTAAGGAGTTAAACAGTCCCACTTCATCACACACAGCCAGTCCACCCAGGCAGGGTCCTGGGGAAGCCAGAGGGTCCTGCTCCCCAACTCCACAGTCAGACGTGACTCTCAGGCAGCCAGTAAAACAGAGGTTTATTAGAAAACAGGAACATGGTCTAACACAGAGCTTGTAGGTGCAGAGAACAGGACCCCTCAGCTGGGTCCATTTTGGGGGGCTGTGAGCCAGACAACCACGTCTGCACTTCACTCCATGTCCCCAGCCAGCCCCAAACTGAAACTCTCTCCAGCCCCCCCCCCGCCCCCGCTCCTCCGGGCTTTGTCCCTTTCCCGGACCAGGAGGGCATCTGATTCCTTTGTTCTCCAACCCTTTAGCTCTCACCTTGCAGGGGGGAAGGGCCAGGCCATCAGTTGCCAGGAAACAGGGTGTCGGCCCTCCCACCGCAGATACGTAAGAACTGCCTAGGGGAAACTGAGGCACCCCCACACTATTCAGAGGAAACATTCAGAACAGTCCCGCTTCGTCACAGGGGGGGCAGAAAGTAGGAAATGGGTTGAGGGGCTGCAGTGGGGGGACAGAATGGGGTGGGACCGAGGGTGGGATAGGGGCAAGGACTGGGGGAAGGGGCAGAAAGGGGTGGGGCCATGGGCGGGGCCGCAGGCTGAGGAGGCGGGACAGGAGAGGGACGGCAGGTGTAAGTGGTAGGGAGGGATCCTCCTTGCTCTGGCCCAGGGCCCCAGGAAACCTTAATCTACCTCTGCCTGTGACTCAGCATCGATTGATCGTTACTGTCAGTCCCAGGGACGGGGGGTTTGTGGCTGGGGATGGTGCCGGCTGGGCAGCCCCTGGGCCCTGACTCCTCTGTGTGTCCCCAGTTCGGGGGCAGCCGGGGGAGCATCCCCTGGGAAAGGCCCCTGCTCTGCAGCTGCCCCTGGGGCAGGGATCCCCCCTCCCTTGGCACCAAATCTCCAGGAGCTGTTGCTCCCCCGTGGCTGGAGAACCCCCCAGTGACACTGTTCCCGCTCCCTGTCCAGGCGAATCCTAGGGCTCTGGGCAGAGCCTGGCTCTCAGCATCCCATCTGGGTGCCGACCTTCTGAGGGTCCGGCTGGGAGCGGGGACGTGGAGCCGGGCCCCTCACCTGCTACCACCAGCTGCACGGGGTGGCTGGGCTGCGAGGAGACGAAGGGCTCTGACCGGGGCCGGTAGCTGCAGCCGTAGCTCCCTCCGTGCTGCCGGCCCACGGTGGGGATGCGGAACTCGGCCCCGTCCCCAGCAGGGTCCATGTGTCGCGGCGGGTTCCGGTCTCCAGCCTTGTGCAGGAAGAACCTCACGTCCCGTGGCTGCCCCTGACACCGGATGGTGACGTCTGCCCCTGGGGCGGTGACCCCAGTGGGGCTCAGAGAGATGGAGGGTCTGGGCAGGCTGGGATCTGCGCACAGGAGACAGGCTGTGAGAGCCAGACCCGGGCACCCACCCAGCCCTGGCCTCCAGCTGCAGAAGAGAAGAGCGACGGGGGGATTTGATAGCAGCCTTCAACTCCCTGAAGGGGGGCTCCAAAGAGGATGCAGCTGGGCTGTTCTCAGTGGGGGCAGATGACAGAACAAGGAGCGATGGTCTCAGGTTGCAGTGGGGGAGGTCTCCTTTGGATATTAGGAAAAACAATTTCACTGGGACAGTGGTGAAGCACTGAAATGGGTTCCCTAGGAGGTGGTGGAATCTCCATCCTTAGAGGTTTTTAAGGCTCGGCTTGACAAAGCCCTGGCTGGGATGATTTAGTTGGGGTTGGTCATGGTTTGAACAGGGGATTGGACTAGAACCTCCTGAGGTCTCTTCGAACCCTGATCTTCTATGCTGCCCGCAGTGACTCTGTCCCCGCTCCCCGGCCGGGCGTCCCCACTGCGGGGTCAGGGCTCAGGGCAGAGACTGGCTCTGAGGATCCCATTGGCACCGAGCCCCTGTGAGGGTCTGGCTGGGCTTGGGGCTGGGAACGGGGACGCCGAGCCGATCCCCTCACCTCTCACCACCAGCTGCACGGGGTCGCTGGGAGATGACACGGCGAACGGCTCCGATCTGCTGTGATAGGAGCAGCTGTAGCTCCCGTCGTTCTCCTGGTGCACGGTGCTGATGGGAAACACAGCCCCAAACCCGTCCGGATCCTCAGGCCTGGCCTCCCTCAGCACAGCACGTCCAAGTGTGACCAAGTTGGGGGATTTTCTTGTTTTCTCCTTGTTTTTCAATGGTTTGCATGCAGAGGGCATGGGACTCAGTTTCCCTGGACGTTACTGGTTTAGAGGTGATGGGAGAGGGAGTTGGTTGGTACAGGGGACCCGCGAGGGAACTGGGGACCCCGGCCAATGGCCTGGAGAATGGAGACCCCAGCGACTGGTGACCGGGAGGCCCAGCTCAGGAGTCACAGCTGGGTCTGGCCAGTGGGAGGACAATGGGCTGAGGAGAGAGGATCCTGGTAACCGGACCAGCTGGTTCCAGCCAGAGGGGCCAGAGGACAGAAGAGGGGAGAGGGGGCCTAGGCGACCCTGTTTACCTGGAGAGAAGACAATGAACAGAGGCGGGCTTCTGGCCAGTGAGATCAGATGCCCAGTTATGAAGCAGGGGGGCTTGGGGCTGGAGAGAGGAAGCAGGCAGAGCCCACCTGGATGCAGGGGAGACTGGGATGTGCTGTGCTGAGGGAGGCCAGGCCTGAGGCACGGAGAGTTTCCTGTGCTGCGTTCAGATGCTCAATAAACCCTCCTGTGTTACGCTGGCTGAGAGTCGCTCCGGGCTAGAGATCAGGGGGCGTTATTCCCTCTGGGAGTGGAGGCCCCGGGGCTCCAGACCGAGTGGACTCCCTGCGGGGACCCACAGCAGAGACAGGCGTGCTAAGGCTCAGAGAGGTGCAGTTCCAGGAGGCAGAGGGGCCTAACCCCCGAGAGAGAGTGGACCCCCGAGAAGGGCTGTTGCACTAAAGAGGGTTCCCCCCAGGGACCGCACAGCCAAGAGTGGGCACCCCCTGGGAGTCCATGACAGGCCTCAATACCCCTGCTGCACTAGGGGGTGCTATGCTGCAGGGGAAGGGGCTCAGTAGAGGGGCAGTCTCCTCTGGCCGTCACTGCTGGCCCTGATACCCCAGTGCACTGCTTGGGGGCGCTGTGCTGCAGGGAGTGGGGGCAGAGGTCACTAGGGGGCTCTCCCCTGGCCGTCAGCCCCAGTGCTAAGTAAAGTCCTACAGAGAGAAATCCTACAAAACCCTGTGCAACAATTACAGCCGTGGCCATCTTCACATCCTCCCTGGTGTTCTCGGCTCCGATGGGCCTCTCAGTAGACAAGCGTCGCTAGCGGGATGGTTCCTGCTGGGGTTTCCCTTGTGTCTTCCCTCTTTGATATTGTAGTTCTGACTACACCTAACACATAAGAACGGCCACACTGGGTCAGACCAAAGGTCCATCTAGCCCAGTATCCTGTCTGCTGACATTGGCCAGTGCCAGGTGCCCCAGAGGGAATGTACAGAACAGGGAACCATCAAGTGATCCATCCTCTGTCGTCCTCCGAGCAAACAGAGGCTCGGGACACCATCCCTGCCCATCCTGGCTAATAGCCATTGATGGACGTAACCTCCATGAACTTATCTAGTTCTTTTTTGAACCCTGTTATAATCTTGGCTTTCACAACATCCTGTGGCAAGGAGTTCCACAGGCTGACTGTGCGTTGGGTGAAAAAATACTTCCTCTTGTTTGTTTTAAACCTGCTGACTATTAATTTCACTGGTTCTTGTTTCATGAGGAGTAAACAACACTTCCTTCTTTACTTCCTCCACACCAGTCATGATTTTATAGACCCCGACCTGATCCCCCGTTAGTTGTCTCTTTTCCAAGCTGAAAAGTTTTAATTTCTCCTGTCACGGAGTCCCTGGGCGATGCTCTGGAACTGCTCCCCATGAAGCCAGTCAGGACTCTGGGGCAGTCGCCTTTCTGTGAGCAGCCTGTCTCCAGGACAAACAGCTCACACAGCTTCCACCTTCCTGGGCCTGACCTCGGAGAATTCACCATCCTCTGCCCCTCCATGCGCTTCTCCCAGCGAGTCCGCTCAGGCGGGTATCCTGGGGAAGCCAGAGGGTCCTGCACCCCAGCTCCGCAGTCAGACGTGACTCTCAGCCAGCCAGTAAAACAGAGGTTTATTAGACAACAGGAACATGGTCTAAAACAGAGCTTGTAGGTGCAGAGAACGGGACCCCTCAGCTGGGTCCATTTTGGGGGGCAGTGAGCCAGATAACCACATCTGCCCTTCACTACATGTCCCAGCCAGCCCCAAACTGAAACTCCCTCCTGCCCCTCCTCCTCTGGGCTTTGTCCCTTTCCCGGACCAGGAAGGCACCTGATTCCTTTGTTCTCCAGCCCTTTAGCTCTCACCTTGCATGGGGGAAGGGCCCAGGCCATCAGTTGCCAGGAAACAGGGTGTCGGCCATTCTCTGTGTCCAGACCCCTGCACACACCTGCCCTCTAGGGCTCTGCAATGATCATACACCCTTACCGCACCACCTAGATACTTAAGAACTGCATAGGGGAAACTGAGGCACCCCCACACTATTCAGGGGAAACATTAAGAACAGTCCCACTTTGTCACATCTCCTCATACAGAAGCCGTTCCAGACCCCTAATCATTTTTGTTGCCCTTTTCCGAACCTTTTCCAATTCCAGTCTATCTTTTTTAAGATGGGGTGTCCACATCTGCACGGAGTATTCAAAGTGTGGGCGTACCATGGATTCATAGAGAGGCTATTCATCTATCCCTTTCTTAATGATGCCCGACCTTCTGCTGGCTTTTTTGACTGTTGCTGCACATTGAGTGGAAGTTTTCAGAGAACTCTCCATACTGACTCCCAGATCTCTCTCTTGCCTGGTAACAGCTAATTGAGGCCTTATCGTTGATATGTAGAGCTGGGATGATGCTTTCCAGCGTGCATCACTTTACATTGATCAACACTGAATTTCATCTGCCAGTTTGTTGCCCAGTCACCCACTTTCTGGAGATCCCTTTGTAGCTCTTTGCAGTCTGCCTGCGACTTAACTAACTTGAGTAGTTTTGTATCATCTGCAAATTTTGCCACCTCACCGTTTATGCATGAAGGTGTGTCACAGACTCACAGGCCCCTGCAAGCTCTCTCGGCTCTGTAGGATCCCGGGAGGAACTCCCCTCCGTCTAACAGCCCTTCTCCGGGTCCATTCTCTCTTGGGGGCTAAGCCCTGGGTTCCACCGTCTCCTGGAACTGTACCTCTCAGAGCCTCCAGCCCGCCTGGCTCTCACCATAAGCCTCCCCCAGGGACTCTCAGCCGGCGTAAAACAGGAGGGTTTATTGAATGTCTGGACAAAGCCCAAGGGCTTGGGCCTGGCCAGTCTCAGCACCGTTCAGCTGGTCTGTCCCAGTCCAGGTGGGTCTGTCCCAGTCCAGGTGCAGCCAGACCCCTCTTTGTCCCCAGTACAGAAGTGACTTCCTTCCAGCTGACCCCCCTATATTACCTTCCCCACAGCCCCACCTCCACCCTTTGGCTTCCTTCTGGGAAAACAAATAGCTCGGGCCCTCTCTCTTCGTCCTTTGTCCTCCCACTGGCCAGAACTGGCCGGCTCCCAACACAGGCTGGGCCACCAGGTCACCGGTTGCTAAGTTCTATCATGTCCAGGCCATTGTCCGGGGTCCAGGCTGCTAGGCGAGGTCACACCCGGCCCTCTGCACCAGCAAAACCCCTCTCCCACCACCTCATTACACATGCCGCACACAGGGGAAACTGAGGCACGCACAGTACTCATGCACAACACTAAGAAAATCCCCCGCTTCGTCACAAGGTGTCAACCCGCTTTTCCTTAGCTGCACTTCCACACCCTGTGATTATTGGTCTGCCCGATTTTTCTTAGGTTGTTTGTAGTTCCTTTTTGTCTCACACGCAGCTACGCATGGCAGGTACCCTGCAGTCAGGACAGGCATTTTCCCATAACCTCACCTGTTGGCACATCTTATGCAGTAACCTTTGGTCTTAGCGGTTATTGCTAGGTCACGCAATCATCTTAAGCCTCTGGCCTAGTCTGGCGAAGCTAAAATCGTACAGGTCTCAGCCTGTAGGTCTTGCTATTAACCGTGCTTTACTAATACCTAATACACACTCCTTACACCTACTTATCTATCCTATACTGCGCTAATCCTGCAACTCCAGTCGAAGGAGCATCCGTTGATTGTATAGGAAATGCACATCCATTGGCCGTACCATCACATAATACACTGAGAAACGGAGGATAAAATGAAGGCTCCACACATAATCGGGGTGTAGTGAGCAGAGCGTCCTCCCTCTGGACTTGAGAGCGAGGGACCACTATGTTCCCCCCTGGTGGGTGGAGCCAAATGTGCCCCGCCCCCTTCCCGGAAGTACCGGGGCGGGGCAGGAAGTATAAAGGGAGGGCCCTGCAGGGGAAGGAGGCAGATGTCTCCAGCCTGCTGCTGAATGCAGAGATGACTCTGTGCTGTGGAGTGCCCTGCCCCCGGGAGAAACCAGTCCTGGAGACGTGGTGCCAGGACTGTCGTCCGCAGTGTACCCCACGGAGACAAAGGACCCCTGGACTGCAGAATCCCCCCACCCCCAACCAGACTGTAGTAGGAAGTAGCCCAGGGTCACCAGACTTTCATCCGGTTTTGTCGCCGGAGCACAGACTGGTGTGTTTGGGTACGATCCCCGCTGACCCAGTTGTGGCACTTCATATTCTCCATCGGGATATGCTTTTGATATGAATATGGCATCACTAAGTTGTATTTTATGCAAGATGGGTCATGTAAGATATCATTGGAAAGATTATGATTTACTGAATGTGATTATCCTGTTTGTATGCATGGATCATTTCTGTATCAGTCAATA
Organism: Lepidochelys kempii; assembly: GCF_965140285.1. Lineage (NCBI taxonomy): Eukaryota > Metazoa > Chordata > Testudines > Cheloniidae > Lepidochelys > Lepidochelys kempii. The sequence continues at coordinate 15,019,537 of NC_136402.1, forward strand.
TTCCTAACTTTAATGTACCAATTACAAAAATGTTTACACCTGAGGAACGCCCACACACAAAACGCCATGAGTCTGGCTGGTTGGTCAATGAACCGTTAGGGGGAACAATAGGATTTTGAAGATGCTAACCTCCCACCTTCCTCAGACGTTTCCTGGGATGCTCCAAACCACCTTTGACTCATGGCTGCTTTGACACGGCAGAGTCATGTGATCATGTCACCTGGTACTGGACTCCATCTTGGACTGATAGTAGTTTTCCACTTGTAGGAGGTGGGGATCAAACTGGGAAACAAAGGATTCCCGCCTTATGTAAATCCTATTTAAGGCTGGGGAGTGAGATAATCAGGGTTCAGATCTTGTGCAGACTTGTGGCACCTTAGAGACTAACCAATTTATTAGAGCATGAGCTTTCGTGAGCTACAGCTCACTTCCTCAGATGCATATCGTGGAAACTGCAGCAGGCTTTATATATACACAGAGAATATGAACCAATACCTCCTCCCACCCCACTGTCCTGCTGGTAATAGCTTATCTAAAGTGATTTCCAGCACAAATCCAGGTTTTCTCACCCTCCACCCCCCCACACAAATTCACTCTCCTGCTGGTGATAGCCCATCCAAAGTGACAACTCTTTACACAATGTGCATGACAATCAAGCTGGGCTATTTCCTGCATAAATCCAGGTTCTCCCAGATGTTCTGGTTTAACTTGGATTTTAACTTGAAGAGTGGTCAGTTTGGATGAGCTATTACCAGCAGGAGAGTGAGTTTGTGTGTGTATGGGGGTGGGGGGGATGTGAGAACCTGGATTTATGCAGGAAATAGCCCAGCTTGATTGTCATGCACATTGTGTAAAGAGTTGTCACTTTGGATGGGCTATCACCAGCAGGAGAGTGAATTTGTGTGGGGGGGTGGAGGGTGAGAAAACCTGGATTTGTGCTGGAAATCACTTTAGATAAGCTATTACCAGCAGGACAGTGGGGTGGGAATAGGTATTGTTTCATATTCTCTGTGTATATATAAAGCCTGCTGCAGTTTCCACGATATGCATCTGAGGAAGTGAGCTGTAGCTCACGAAAGCTCATGCTCTAATAAATTGGTTAGTCTCTAAGGTGCCACAAGTCCTCCTTTTCTTTTTGATAATCAGGGTTGGTTCTTCACTGAATCCCTGCCCAAGCTGACTGCTGAAAACACCTAAAACTGATCTGGGGAAGAAAGGACTGAACCCAGGCTAGAAGTTGTCTGGCCTGTGAAAGGAATACCTGGAGCTTCAAGTTTGTCTTCAAGAAACTCTGCAACCTGCTTAAAACAACATTGAGGGTGAGAAATTACTGCTTGTAGCCAGTTTCTATCGTGTATTAAACTATAGTTTGCATGTTTGTTTTATTTGCTCAGTAATCTGCCTTTGATCTCTTTGCTATCCCTTATAATCACTTAAAATCTATCCTTTCTAGTTAATAAACTTGTTTTGTTGTCTCAAAACCCAGTTTGTGGAACTCATTACTGGCGGGTGGGGGGACAAAGCTATGCATATCTTCCTCCACATTGAGGGAGGAGGCAAATTTCAATTAGCTTATGCAGTACAGTTCTCTGCAGCGCAAGACAAAACAATTTTGGGTTTGCACCCTGAGAGGGTGTGCACCTGAGTGCAGGTCAATTCCTTAGCTGAAAGCTTTCCTATGCAGGGCGGATTTCAGTGTCTGTGTCTTTCCGCAGCTGGTGTGTCCCTACCTGTGTGTGTGTGTGTGCTGGAGAAGGCTTGAGGGCCTGGCTCTGCAGGACAGGGTGAGGAAGCCCAGGCTGGTGGAACGGGTGGGCTCTGTGGTACCCCAGTACATCAGGTGGCATCCCCGGAGTGGTGCGGAGGGAGACTTTGAACGGGGGAACACGCACGCCATGACCTGGCCGCAGGGCTGAGGCAGCAGAAGCTGCTGGAGCAAGAGAGAGAGAGAGGCGGAGGGACGGCAGGCAGCCACAGGAAGGGGCGTCGAGCCGTTCCCCAGAACTGCCAGCAGGAGGCGCCAGCCGCGTGGCGCGTGGAGCACCCCGTCACCGAACTGTTCCAAAGCCGACAGAGGTGCTGCACGTAGGGAAGAAAAACCAAGCGCAGCAGGGCAGGGTGGGGGCGAACGGGCCTGGCAGCAGCTCGGCGGAGACGGATCGGGGAGTTGGGGTGGATCATGCCCTCAGCATGAGGCAGCCGTGCGATGCCGTTGCAAAACAAAAAGCAAAGGCAGCTTTAGGCTGTATTAAGAGAGGGGCAGCGTGCGAGTCCCGGGCGGTGAGAGTCCCGCTCTGCTCGGCGCTGGGCAGGCCGGGAGTGCTGCGTCCAGCTCCGGTCACCTAGGGCGCCCCCCTCGGGCGGCTGTAATAGTGGCTCCTCCCCCAGTAGCAGCAGGTCACGGTGCTCAATGGGCTGCTGTCCGTCCACACCGCTGCACGGCGAACAGGGAACTTAGCTTGGGACCCAGCTTGTTTCACATTATTCCTGATCTTGGCACAAAAACTGGGCGGGTTGTCATAAAATTTGCGGCTGACAAAAAGGCGGGACGTATTGCCAATCGGGAGGAGGACCGGACTATCGTACAGACGAAGATCTGGACGACCTGGAAAACTGGAGCAATAGGCACGGGATGAAATTTAACAATGCAAAGTGCAGGATCATCCACTAACGACAAGAATTTTTGCTATAAGCTGGGGATGTACCAATTGGAAGCAAAAGAGGAGGAGAGTGGGTGGGTTGATCACAGGATGGCTAGGAGATGCCAGTGTGATGTGGCTGTGGAAAAGGCGAATGCAGTCGCAGGATGCATCAGGCGAGGTAGTTCCCATAGAGAGAGGGAAGCGTTTGTACCGTTCTACAGGGCACTGGTGAGACCTGATCTGGAACACTGTGTGCAATTCTGGTCTCCCATGTTCAAGAAAGATCAATTCAAGCTGGAGCAGGTGCAGACAAGGGCTACGAGGACGATCTGAGGAATAGAAAACCCACCTTACGAGAGGAGACTCAAAGAGCTTGGCTTGTTTCGCCGAACCCAAAAAAGGCTGAGGGGAGATACGACTGCTCTGCTCTCTATCAATATATCAGAGGGATAAAGCCCAGGGAGGGAGAGGAGTTATTTACATTGAGCACCAGTTTGGACACAAGAACAAATGGATATAAACTGGCCATCAGCAAGTTTAGGCTTGAAATTAGATGAAGGTTTCCAAGGCCTCGTCTACATTACACAGTTTTGTCGGCAAACAGCAGTTTTTTGGGAGCCAGGAGTGGATGGGGATTCCCCCCAGGTCATTGGCTGGGAAGGTCTGATGAAGAAGTGAAGGGGGGACCCACAAAGCCCCAGGCCTGGGGGGGGGAGAATGAGGGGCAGGGGAGGGTGAGCTCCAGGGAATTGGTAGGGAGGGAGGCAAGAAGCTCAGCTGACACCAGCTACCTCTGGGACCTTCTCATTAGTCCCACCCAGCAGCAGCTGTGAATCAGGCCCCGCCCCATATGGGTGGAGCCCCCACAAGACCCGCCCCTCCCCAGAGCCCCACCTTGGTACCCCCTTGGGTGTGCTACTCACAGATGGGGTCTTGCTGAGCTGGGGCCTTCAACACCCGCAAGGGGCTAGTGCTAAAAGAGAGAAAATCCCCTTGTAAATGTCATATCCCCCCACCTGCAGGGAGAGTCCCCAACACACCCAGAGACCCCCCCATCCTCCCTCACACTGAATCCTATTCCCTAACCCCCCCTACCCCCACCACAGCCACTAGACCCCACTCTCCTGCCAGAGCTGGAGACGGAGCCCAGGTAGAGGCGACATGTGGGGGGGGGGGCCTGCAGGGTCACATGACCCCTCCCAGATTGCTCGGTCACATGCTGCCACCGGGCCCCCTCCCCGCTGAGAAGCTGAGCTGGGGAGCTGCGGTGGACAGGGAGGGGCAGAGGCAGGTGCAGAGGAACAGCTGGGAGCTGCACGGGGGAGGGGGGGCACTGCTTTCCGGGGCGGGGGGGTGTGGTGTGACTCCAGCTCTTCTGGGGTTGTGCCCCTCCACTGTCAGCAGGCCCAGGTCATCTCTGAGGGGTCCTGGCTCCCAACCCCATTCGCCCCCAGAGCCAGGGAGAGAACCCAGGAGCCCTGTGACCCAGGCAGGTCGATCGGGAGCAGGGAGGAGCCACCTTCCTACCTGCTGGGTCTCGCTGAGGTTCCTTTTCCTGCAGAAGGACACAAACCGGAATCCCCCATGAGCCGATGGGGAGCCCCCGGGCCCAGCGCCTAGCCACTCACCCCCCACAGGGCAGCAGGGATGGGGGAGTCTGGGGGGGTCCCCTCTGCTGCTGGGGCTAATCCTGGATCCCTGCTAGGTTGGGCCAGACCAGCAGGGGGCAGCGCAACACCGTCGCATGCACCGGGGGGAAGGACAGATGAACTGGGGGGGGGGCTTTTCCTGTCCCCAATCCTCCCTCGTTAATGACTCCTTATAACAAACCTAATCCACAGGCTGGTTGGCTCCTCTGTCACCCCAGGTACCTGAAAGGCATGGTGCCCGGGGCTCATTATACAGGGACCCCACGCCCAGTGCTGAGATGCGGCCACCTCTGGGGTGGGACAGCTGTGTGTATACAGCAATTACCCACGCAGCAAAACCCCCTACTGAGCCCCCACCCCATTCCTTGGCTTTCCCGGCACAGTCTGCCATCCAAGCCTTCACCTCATCCCACGCTTAGCGGCTGGTTTAACCCTTCCCTCGGTTGGGGGCACTCACTGGCTTGGGTTTTTTGGAAGCAGAGGAAGGCCACGAGGAGGAGGAGGAGGAGGAGGCCAGTGGCTGCTGCGCTCGCCCCGGCGATGATGGGGCTGGTCAGACCCGAAGGCGCCGGCGATTCCGATCCGCCTGGGAAACAGCAGCAGGCCGTGAGTGCCGGGGGGGCCGGTCTGTTCCCCCCCACGCCCCCTCCTACCCCAGGCGACGCCCAAGGGGCTGGGACACCACAGGGCAGAGGGAGCCGAAAATTCTATGGGGAGGATGTCGGGGGCCCCAGGGCATCAAGTGCGGTCAGAGCAAGCAAGATTTGGGGGATTTGTAGTGCTAGGGGGGCGCTGGGCTGCAGGGGATGGAGGGCTCCTTAGTGGTCGCTCTCCCCACCAGTCAGGCCTGGCCTCATTGCACCAGCACGGCGCTAGGGGGCACTGTCTGACCCAGTCTGGCCATCATTTCTAAGGCATTTCACCCCCTTCCTCATTGCCTCACCGAGTCAGGCCAATGGCCCCATCTAGCCTGGTATCCCACCTCCCATGCTGGCTGCTCCTGGCTGCTTCGCGGGGGGCTCCAGGGTACTCCCCCTCCATGGTCACTGATGGGCCCAGCTGCCCATTAGCAGTGGGTTAGAGTCTGAGCAGGAGACTTCGCTCCCCTCCCAAATCCATCAGGCTGGGGGGGAGTCACTGCCCCTGTGAACAGCCTCCATCCCTCCCCCTGGGCAACCACTGGGGGAAGCTGCCCCACAATCTGTGACTCAATAGATTCCCCCCCAGTCCTTGTACCTGGCCCCGCGCTACCCAAGCGGGTGGGATCCGGCACCGCTCCAGGCTGGGTCGGGTCAGTTCCCCCTGCGGGAATAGAACCAGCGTCTCTCAGGGATGGGGGAGGGGCTGAAACACCGACTCAGAAATCACCTCCCACCCTCCGCGACCAGTGGTGGATCAGCCACTGGGCCTATGGGGCCCGTGCCCAGGGGCCCCGGCCAAGTGGGGGGCCCTGGAGCCCGGGCCGCCGGGTGAGCAGAATGGGAGAAGCCACAGCAGCCCGACCCTGGTCCCCTGCAGAAGCACGGGGGGCCGGGGGGGGAGGCAGGGGAAGCCTTAGCACCGGGACCCCCGCCGTGGCCCTGGGGTGGGAGGAGCTTTCGCTACCTGCTGCGGCCTCGGGGCTGGGGGACTCTCACTTCCCGCTGCGCCCCCGGGTCGAGGTGGGGGCCAGAGCTTCTCTGGTCTTGGGGCCGCAGTGCCGGGGGGGAGAAAATAGCAAATGGGTTGCGGGGCTGCAGTGGGGGGACAGAATGGGGCGGGACCGTGGGTGGAATAGGGGTGGGGCCCCGGGGAAGGGGCAGAAAGAGGTGGGGCCAGGTGGGGACGCAGGCCAAGGGGGCGGGACAGGAGAGGGACGGCAGGTGGAAGAGGTGGGGAGGGATCCCCCGTTGCTCTGGCCCAGGGCCCCAGGAAACCTAAATCCACCTCTGCCCGTGACTCAGCATTGATCAGAGTGCAGGGGGGGTTTGGCTGGGGACGGAGCTGGCTGGGCAGCCCCTGGGCCCTGACTCGTCTGTGGGTCCCCAGTGCGGGGGCAGGCGGGAGCATCCCCTGGGAAACGGCCCCTGCTCTGCAGCTCCCACTGGGGCAGGGATCCCCCCTCCCTCAGCCATGATCCTCCAGGAGCTGCTTGCTGCTCCCCCTGGTTGGGGACCCCCCGAGTGACACTGTCCCCACTCCCTGTCCACGGGGGTCCTGTGGCTCTGGGCAGAGCCTGGCTCTGAGCATCCCATCTGGGTGCCGACCTTCTGAGGGTCCGGCTGGGAGCGGGGACGTGGAGCCGGGCCCCTCCCCTGCTACCACCAGCTGCACGGGGTGGCTGGGCTGCGAGGAGACGAAGGGCTCTGACCGGGGCCGGTAGCTGCAGCCGTAGCTCCCTGGGGATGCGGAACTCGGCCCCGTCCCCAGCAGGGTCCATGTGTCGCGGCGGGTTCCGGTCTCCAGCCTTGTGCAGGAAGAACCTCACGTCCCGCCGCTGCCCCTGACACCGGCTGGTGACGTCTGCCCCTGGGGCGGTGACCCCAGTGGGGCTCAGAGAGATGGAGGGTCTGGGTAAGCTGGGATCTGCGCACAGGAGACAGGCTGTGAGAGCCAGACCCGGGCACCCACCCAGCCCCGGCCTCCCTGGCAGGCCCCAGCCACGGGCAGATCCAGGGCCCCGGGCAGAGATTCTCTCCCAGATCCCAGAGCCCCCAGCCCAGAATCCCGGCCCTGCGAGCTGGGCTCCCAGCCCCACAGACACCGAGCCACGGCTCCCTACTGCTTGGGCTCCTCATATGCCCGTGAGTGGCCTTTGCCCCTGCCTCGTTCACTGTGTCCGGCTGCCCTGAGCACAGAGTGGGCTGGTCTCTGGCACCCGCCACTTCAGGGCCTGAGCCCCACACAGGAAGGAAGTCAGCCCCCCGGGAGGCATCAAGGCGTCTTTATCCCCATTCTACAGGGGGAAACTGAGTCACAGTCAGATTCACTTTCCTTCGTGAGCTCCCAGGGGCAGGGATGGTTTCTTCACTCTGTGTTTATGCAGCGCCCGGCACAAAGGGGCCCTGACCATGGGGGGGGCCTACATGCTCCCCCAACACAAGGGATCCAGCGCTATTGAGGCCAGTGTTTGCAGAGGTCTCCACTAATGGTGGGTGTCTCCGTTTGTGGGCGCCCGGCCTGAGATTCCCCCAAGATTGAGGCCCCACCACAAGGAAGGACACTTCTGTAAACCGCGACGTGCTCCCATCACACAGAGTCTGTGGCTGCGCCAGGAGCTGGGCCAGATCTCCTGGGTCCCAGCCCAGCACTGTGTCCAGCAAGCCACCGCTTCTCCAGCCGCACCCCAGCGCTGCCCCCAACACCAGACGGCCACGGCTCCCCCCAGGGAGACCCCCCCGCTGGGCCTCAGGGAGATGCTGGGTTTGGGGTAGCTGGGCTCTGCAGGGGGAAGCAGACAGGCCGTGAGACGCAGGCCCCGTCACCCAGTCCTGGGGCCCGTCCTCACCACGCAGCCTCAGTGGGGGGTCAGACCCGGTGGCCCTGGGGACGGGCTCCTGGATGCCTTTCCACAGGGGCCCACAGTTTCCTCTGAGCCCTGGGCTAACAACATAAGACACGGAGCAACCCCAGCCCCTGGGGACCCAGAGCTCTGCTCCCTAGCAGGAGACAGGCCAGTCTAGTCTCTAGGGTCCATTCACGCCCTGGCTTCTCTGCTGGGAGGGCTGGGAGCCAGGACTCCTGGGTTCTCTCCTCAGCTGTGGGAGGGGAGTGGGGTCTAGTGGGGAGAGCAGGGAGGATGGGGGCTAGGACTCCTGGGTTCTGTGCACAGCACCACCCCTGACTTGTAGGGGACTGTGCAAGTCCCTAGTATACACTGAGGTTTATAACGTTCAGCTCCTCTCATCACCCCATAACTGACATGTTGCCTGGGAAAGGCCCCCCCTGCTCTGCAGCTCCCGCTGGGGGCAGGGATCCCCCATCCCTCAGCCCTGAATCTCCAGCCGCTGCTTCTCCCCTCTGGCTGGGGAACCCCGCAGTGACTCCATCCCCGCTCCCCGGCCGGGTGTCCTCTCTGCTGGGCCCAGGGCTCAGGGCAGAGCCTGGCTTTGAGCGTCCCATCGATGCAGAGACCCCCTGTGGGTCGGGATGGGTGAGGGGCTGGGAGTCAGGACACTGAGCCCGGCCTCTCCCTCACCTCCTACAATGATCTCGATGGGGTCGCTGACATATGACCAGCGATTCTCATCCGTTATGGAGTGATATTCGCAGGTGTAGCTCCCTCCATCTTCCCGGCCGACACTGGGGATGGGAAATTCAGCCACGGTCCCATCAGGCACCGTCTGCACCTGCGGGTTCGGGTGTCCAGCTTTAGGCAGAACGAACTCCAAGCCCAGGTATGAACCCTCACAGCGGATGGTGACACTTCCCCCAACCGCGACCACCCTGCTGGGGCTCACCCACACGGTGGGTTTGGGGTATTCTCGCCCTGCTTTCAACAAGAGACAGGAGTTAAACAGGAAAGACGCAGTCCCCCACCCCGCCCTCCACCCCAATTCAGTCCATCCCTCGTTCAGCCTCTCTAGGAGTCTGTCTCCTACCAGGGTTGGCACTGCCAGCCCATGGGACTTGGGGGTAGGGGGTTCACCCATACGTAGCTCAGGACCCAGATGCATGAGAGATCACCTGTCCCCGCCACCCGGTCCCACCTGAGGCCAGCCAGGGACCCTGAGCGGTGGGCCTCCTGCAGCTCTGTCCCTGCCTCCGCCCGCCCATACCCCCGGGGTTGGAAATAGAGTCTGTGACCGGCAGGAGTCGCACAAGACCCACCTTCCCCCAGGCCTTGGGGACAGGGTGGGGCTGTGAGTGCAGGGGAGGGAGCTGAGGGTGGATCTGGGGGTGGGGGAAGATCTGAGGGGTTCTCTCCCATGGCTGCACTGACCCCGAACGTTTCAGTTCCCCAAGGGGATCTAGAGCCCATGGACGAACCCTGTTAGCGTTTATATGAGCTGAAAAAAATCCACGTGCTGCCCCACCTACCCCCCGATCCTCACGGCCTGTGTGGGGCAGGACGTTGAACCAGGGGATGGTTCCCGTCTGCTTCATCAGACCCCGTGTAAGGAGAAGGCCTTCATCTGCCACCAGATTAAAAGTGCAGCCGAGCAGCAGCCTTTAGCTGAGAAGCAGGAAGTCGAATCCTCAATTTCCATCTACAGGACATTCAAACAATGTCATACCAGGCTGCTAAGAAGGAGACCCCGGCCTAATGGCCCCCACTGTCGCCAGATAAAGAAACAGATCTTGAGATGGTTAAAGAAAACGGAGTTTGACAGCGTCCTGTCTGGCAAGAAATCACTTCTCAATAGCTGTGGTTGTGAACTCCTCATTTCGTTATTGTTCTGTCATTATGGTCCCCACTTCCCTGCTGTTTGTCTGTGTGGTCTGTCTGGTTCTTTAATTGTTTCTGTCTGTTACATAATTAATTTTGCTGGGTGTAAATTAATTAAGGTGGTGGGGTAGGATTGGTTAGAGAAATTTTAGTGATTGGTTAAGATATAGCTAAGCAGGGCTCGAGTTTCACTGTATAAACTGGGCTCCAAAAGGAAGTTCTTTGGGAACCAACTCCAGGACACAGCCCCAAAGATCAGATCTGCCAGACCTCAACGCTCTGCCAATGACACCGGGCAGAAACTGGAGCCCCCCCGATGGGCCTGATCCTGACCGGCCATCAAGAAAAGTTCCCCTGTCGTATTGGGCGTGGTGAGCACTGTATGAGTAGCGTGTGCCGTCTGGTTTTGGCGATTGTTAATAGAGGTTACGTAGGATATTCCTGGGTAAGGCTCTTTCACTGGTAAACGGTCCTGCACACCTGCAGAAGTAGTTACACCCGGAGCCCTACAGATTGGGAAAGAGTGTGGGTATTTAAATTGACCTGGTTACTTACTCCTAGTTACTCCATGGCAGGGGAGGAGGAGCACAGAAGAACGGGGCCGGGTCTGAGCTCACGGGGGGGGGAATTTGGGTTGAGTTTTGGGGAAGGTTCAGGGCTCAGTTCCTCTTTTCCCCACCCCACGCATCCCCTCCCCCGTCCTTGATGTTACCACCCTCCCCACAGATTGATACTCACCTTCCCACGCCCCGCTGTGCACGGCCAGCCAGCAGCCTGGAGAGGACACAGCTCATTAGTGACCAGATCCCAGAGCAACTGGATCCCGCACCCGGTCTCAGATCCCCCCTCCATGGCCACACGCCCTGGCTGTTTCCGATACTCACTGAGGAAGAGGACGGTAAGAGCAGACGCCATGTTGGGGGCAGTCGGGGGCCTTTCAGAGCTGCCACCAACACCCTGGTGCCCAGCTCCACCCACCCTGAGGCCCGAGTGCGAGCGGAATGAGGAACTGCGCCGGGGGCTGCAGCCCCAGGAAGCCCGTGATGCGCTCGGCCCCTTTCTTCCCCATCAGCTGGTTTCTCTGCAGTCTCCAGCCCAAATCTACCGCAGTCAGAGCAAAGCCAGCTCCCTGCAACACCCAGCAAACCACATCCCCTCCTGCAGCTGCCTGGTCACCCCACCCACCCCATCACCTCCCAGCCCCACATGGGAGCTGACCCGTCTGGGGACCAGCTGGGAATGGGGCAATCTCGGGAGGTGTCAAGAGTGCCCAGGCTGCCCTGACCTTTTCCAACAGGCCCGTCTAGCCTCCCTGGAGCAGCAGCTCAGAGCAGAGCAGAGGAGGGAACCCACCACACACACCCCCAGTGCCCCCAATGAAGCAACCCTCTCCCATGGAGCGGGGCAGAGATTCCTTCCTGACCCACATGGGCCCAGCGCTCACCCTGGAGCATGAGGATGGAGGGGCCTGGCCAACCTCCTTCCCAGGTACCATCGCTGCAGATGCTGTTCTTAGCTCAGTGACGTGGCACAGAGACAGGACCGGCGGCTGGGTGGGGTTGCGGTTTCCAGCCCCCATGGCGGGGCGAGAGAGGGGTAAATGTAGATCCTGAGTTGATAAAGGTGCAGTGGATAAATCCGCGAAAGGGGAAGTCTGCCCAGAGCCGGCGCTCGCGTCCTGTTTCTGCTACTGCCAGTGAAACTCTGCACCAGGGCCGGATTTAGGGGCAGGCGTCTGCCTCGGGTGGCAGACTTGGGGGGGCGCCAGGCTAGGGGTGCTGGTTTTGTTGTTAGAGAAAAAAGGGAAAATTGAATATTTGGAGTAAAATGTTTCAGAAGAAAAATTCCAGAGGGAGTTTTTTTATTGCTCGTTGACTCTGCTCAAGCGTCCATCGAAGAAAGGTTCGGACCAATGAAGCACCACGAAAAGACTCCTCCCCACCTAGCAGATGCCCCAGCTCTGACTCCCCAGTTCATTTGCCCTTCACCCCGCAACCCCGACATTCATGCATTGGGCCCCTCAGCTCCCTGTCCTATGCCCCCTCCCCCATTCACATTCCCGCCCCCCATCCCCACCCCGTCCCGTGTCCCCTCATATCCCTGTCACCCCATTTTTGCCCCCTGGCCTGTATCCCCTTCCCCATTCTGTCCCCCCAGCCTGTAGTTCCCTCACGTTACCCCCATCATGTCCCCGTCCCTCCAATTCTGCCCCCTGTCCCAAGTCCTTTAACCCCCTGTTGTGTCTCCCTGTCCCCTCCCCCATTCTGCCCACCCCATCCCCATCCCCTCACACACCCCCAACCTCCCTCAGGGAATGTGGGGCAGAGAGGGGTGTTGGGGGTTGTGGGGGCATGAGATTGAGGGGAAAGAAAATGGAGGACTAAGGGGGCAGGAGTAGGAGGGGGGAAGTGAGAGGGGAAGCTGCCGAGGGGTGGAAACCGCAGCTCCTGGGGGGCCCTGTCTGCCCCCTCCCCCTCACACCGCAAAACAATCCTGCTCCCCGGCTCTGACGTTTGAGGGGCACCTGTCTGCCCTCAAACTCCTGTCCTCCATCCCGACCCCTCTCCCCTTTACCCCCCTCCTAACACTCGCAACCTACTTCGCCCAAACTCCCGGCTCCCCCCAGCTGGCTCCCCGCAAACGCCCGCTGTGGGGGGGTCCAGAAGCGCCGGTGGCTAAATCACTCTGGGCCCTGTTGTGTTCATGGAGATGCAATAAAGGGCCCAAGGTGCGAACACGCCCCAGCCCCTGCCCCACACTGAACAGGGTTAAACACAGGCCGGGGCGGGGTCCAGAGCCCGCAGCCTGCTCAGCCCCACGGCAAACCCCCCAGTGACCCCTGGGACCGGCTGTGACAGACCCAGCAGAGCAGGAACCAGGGGAGCCGTGGCAGGCGCCGTGTGAAACGAGGGGTTTGTTCCGGCCCCGGCCCCGTTCGCTGGAGCGAGTCTCTAGCCGGAAAATCCCCCGGGTTTGGGCGTCTCCCCGCTGGCCCCGGAGACGCTAGCGACTGTCCTGGGGGCAGAGGAGCCGGCGGAGCTGGGCTGGAGCCAGCGTCGCCGCGGCTGCTGTGAAAGTCCGACCCCATTTCCTCCCGGGTTGGGGGTTCAGCCGGGGGAGGGGCGATGGCGTCGGGGTTCCTCTCTCCACCCGCTCTGCTCAGGACGTCTCCGCGGAGCAGGGTCCGGACGGCCCGGGGGGCCCAGGAGACGAGGGGTGGCAGCCAGGAGGGCGAAGCGAGTCTCTTTTTTTAAGTCCCCAAAGGGTGGTGGGTGGCACAGCCTGTCCCCCCAATATTTTATCCACCAATGAGGCCTGGTTTCCGACACCCCAATTTTGGGTCACAGATTTCTGCTCCCCCATTTCTCCAGTGTCCCAGGCAGGCCCCAGCCCATGGGGTCTGTCCAGCGGCCGCTCAGGTTGGACAAATCCCATCTTTCTGTCTCGCCGACTTTCCCCACAATGTTCATTCGTCCAGGTTCTCGTGAGGCTGCCTGAAGTTCTCACTCGCCTTCGTCAGCTGAACCCACCATGGGGGGACATTGGGAGGCTCCGGTATCACAGCTCCCCCTGGGGTGGGGAGATTTGGGGGGCAGGGGAGAGGGAAGCTCTGGGGGTTTGTACAATAGAAATGCAGGCAGGGGAGATCTAGGGAGAAACGGGGAGAGAAAAGGGGCTGGGGGATCCCACTGAAGAGAGAGGAGGGGGACAGACCCTTGGGGGCTGGAAGTGCCGTTATTCCAGCGCCAGGGTCAGACGCAGCATCCCCCTCCCCACTGACAGCCCCAGGCAGAGACAGGCCCGGCTGGGCCCGCGAGTGGGACCTGATGCCCTCCAGGGGCTGCTCCGTGGGGAGCCCAATGCGCCCGGCACTGGGGCAACTCCTCTCGCTGGTGCCGCAGGGGCTGGTGCTCACGGGGCCAGAAGTCCGGGGTTCAATCCTGCGGGGCAGCAGTTGGGTCAGGAGCTGTCAAGGTTCCTTCCCCACTCTGAACTCTAGGGTACAGATTTGGGGACCCACATGAAACACCCCCTAAGCTTATTCTGACCAGCTTAGGTTAAAACTTCCCCAAGGTACAAACTTTGCCTTGTCCTTGAACCGTATGCTGCCACCACCAAGCATCTTACACAAAGACCAGGGAAAGAGCCCACTTGGAGACGTCTTCCCCCAAAATATCCCCCCAAGCCGTACACCCCCTTTCCTGGGGAAGGCTTGATGAGAATCCTCACCAATGGGTACAGGTGAACACAGACCCAAACCCTTGGATCTTAAGAACAATGAAAAAATCAAGCCCGTTCTTAAAAGAAGAATTTTAATTAAAGAAAAGGTAAAAGAATCACCTCTGTAAAATCAGGATGGTAGATACCTTACTGGGTAATCAGATTCAAAACATAGAGAATCCCTCTCGGCAAAATCTTACGTTACATAAAGATGCAAAAACAGGAACATACATTCCCTCCAGCACAGCTTATTGTACCAGCTATTAAACAAAAGGAAATCTAATGCATTTTCTAGCTACTAACAAATTTATCTGAGCATGAGCTTTCGTGAGCTACAAGTCACTTCATCGGTGAAGTGAGCTGTAGCTCACAAAAGCTTATGCTCAAATAAATTGGTTAGTCTCTAAGGTGCCACAAGTACTCCTTTTCTTTTTGCAAATACAGACGAATACGGCTGCTCCTCTGAAACCGGCCATTTTCTAGCTAGATTACTTACTAACTTAACAGGAGTTGGAAGGCTGCATTCCTGATCTGTTCCCGCCAAAAGCATCACACAGACAGACAGGACCCTTTGTTCCCCCCTCCTCCAGATTTGAAAGTATCTTGTCCCCTCATTGGTCATTTTGGGTCCGGTGCTGGCGAGGTTACCTGAGCTTCTTAACCCTTTACAGGTGGAAGGGTTTTGCCTCTGGCCAGGAGGGATTTTATAGCACTGTGTACAGAAAGGTGGTTACCCTTCCCTTGATATTTATGACAGAAGCACTCTGTGGGGAATGATTCTCAAGGCAGAGGGGTTTGGGGGCAGGGGGTTTGTGCTGGAGTCTCAGTCCCCCAAGGTGGAGCAGCTCGTCCCCCGGGGAGATTCTCTTCTCTGTACGGCCAGATCCAGGCTCCTGGGGGCTCAGAAAGATGGTGAGTTAGAGGGGCCCCATGTCGCCCTGGGCCCAGCCCCTGGGGGACACAGAAGGGGGGGTCACCTCACCGAGGGTGCCCCTCTCCGGCGGCTGTAATAGGCTTCAGCCAGGCTCAGCCCCAGGACAAGCAGGACCACGGCGCCCAGCCCCAGGCGGGTGATGTTGGCGTGGGTGAAATCCGGGCGCCCCAGGGGGGCTGCTGCGAGGGGAAGGGGAGAGTCACTCGGCGGCTCGGACGGGGAGATCAGCAGCTGGTGCTGCCCCGGGAGCAGAGCCCCCAACCCCGTGTCCAGCAGGACTGGCCCAGCCCCCTTCTGGGTCTGTCCCAGGTGCCGCGGCTCTGGGGATCCCCGGGGTCGGACCCCTCAGGGGAGGCCGTGTCCTGCTGCCCCAGGGGGCTGAGCTTTAGCTTCCCTGGTGAAGGGGGCACCTGGGCAGTTGAACTCCCCCCTTAGCTACCTGGCACCCCATAGTGCCCTTCTGTCCACCCCCACAGGTACCTCTGCCCCGGCCCATCTGCTGTGCAGTGAGCCCATCCCCGGGGTATCTCGGCTCCTGCCAAACACAACAGTACACGCAGGGGGAGGCTGGGACATCACCCGCTGCCCCCCACATGCCGGTGGTGCCCACGGCCCAGCCAGATGCAGCAGAACATCTATTGGGGGGCGGGGCGGGGATCCCCTGAAAACCCAATGTGGGGAGGGCAAGGAGAGGGAATTCTGGGTAATGGTCACCCCTATTGCCAAGGGGATGTCATGGGGCCTAGGGAAGGGGGTTATAGCCCCAGCCCTCCTGCGCCCAGCAGGGCCCAGTGCCCCAGACCCTGCCCCGCCCCTGGGATCCTCCACAGTTTCCTGGCAGCGACATGCAGGGCAGGAGACTTTGGGGGAGCTGGGGGCTTGGCAGTGAGGAGGGGCAGTGGGGCTGTCTCTCCATCCCCCAATGTCAATGAGCCCCTCTCTGTGGTGTCTGGGCCCCACCCACCCGGATTCACTGCCCCCATCTCAGCCCCAGCTCCTGGACATCACGAGCCTGTTTCCAGGGCTGGTTCGATGGTGATTCCCCCCCAGCTCTGGTACCTGGTCCCGCGCTGCCCGGGCGGCTGGGAGCCGGCTCCACTCCTGGCTTGGTTGGGTCGGTTCCCCCTGCGGGAATAGAACCAGCGTCTGTCAGGGTGTAGGGAGGGGATAAAACAGCGGCTTAGTGATCACCCGACCCCCGACTCAGCATCAGTCGTCACTGTCAGTCCTGGGAGCGTGGAGGGGGAGTTTAGTGGCTGGGGAGTGGGGACTCCCCCCTTCCCTCGCTGTATCAAACCAGGAGGCGTGAATTCTGACACCCCAGAATTGCTCGGAGATCACCAGTGGGGGTGGGGAACCACATGGGATTCGTCATTTTGGGTCCCGTTTTCATGTAGACAAGGTCTTTGTCCATCTTTCTATCCCTCACCAGACGTGCTCCCCTGTGTCCACCACCCTACGTCCCCATTGACCCACATTCCCATGGACCCGTGGCCGTCTGTCCCCACTAGGGCTGCCAACTTTCTAGTCACACAAAACCAAACACCCCTGCCCCGCCCCTGCTCCGTCCCTTCTCCTAGACCCTGTCCCCTGATCACTCCATCCCCTCTCCCTCCATCTTTCGCTCTTCTCCACCCTCACTCACTTTTACTAGGAGGGGGTTGGGGTGTGGGAGTGGGTCAGAGCTCTGGGCTGGGGGTGCAGGCTCTGAGAAGGGCGGGGGATGAGGGGGTTTGGGTGCAGGAGGGGGCTCCAGACTGGGGCCAAGGGGTTTGGGGTTTGGAGTGCGGGAGAGGGTGCATGATCTGGTATGGGGCCGGGGATGAGGGGTTTGGGGTATGGGAGTGGGCTCTGGGCTGGGCCGAGGGGTTCAGAGTGTGGGAGGGGGTGCAGGCTCCGACTGGGGGGTGCAGACTCTGGGGAAGAGGACTTTGGGGTGCAGAAGGTGGCTCCGGGGTGGAGCAAAGGGTTCAGGTGCATCCAAATTTGCGCCCCCCACCACAGAAAAGATGTGGACAAATTGGAGAGAGCCCAGCAGAGGGCAACGAAAATGATCAGGGGGCTGGAGCACATGACTTACGAGGAGAGGCTGAGGGAACTGGGGTTATTTAGTCCGCAGAAGAGAAGAGCGAGGGGGGATTTGAAAGCAGCCTTCAACCACCTGGAGGGGGTTCCAAAGAGGATGGAGCTGGGCTGTTCTCAGGGGGGGCAGATGAAAGAACAAGGAGCGATGGTCTCAAGTTGCAGGTGGGGAGGTCAGGGGCATGCAGAGGAATAAAAATGTGGCCCCTTTTGGAGGGGCATTTTGTGTGCCTCCCGCAGCCAGAGGAGCTGGCTCTGCTCCCCAGAGGAGTTCTGTGCTCTGGCCCCACTGATTCGGGGGGGCCCTGTGCCTGCTTCCCCCCTTGCACTGCCCCTGCCCCGAGGGTCCGGCTGGCTGTACGGCTGGGAGCGGGGATGCTGAGCCGGGCCCCTCACCTGCTACCACCAGCTCCACGGGGTCGCTGGGCTGCGACCACATGGACAGGTCCGATTTGTGGTGATAAGAGCAGCTGTAGCTCCCTGCATCTCTCCGGCTCACGTTGCGAATCAGAAACTCAACCCCAGGAAGCTCCGCGTTCTGCAGCGCGTTCAGGCTTCCCTCTTTGTACAGAAGGAACCTCACGTTCTGGAGCGGACCCCAACACTGGATGGTCACGGCTCCCCCCAAGACGACCCCACCGCTGGGCTGCAGGGAGATGGAGGGTTTGGGGTAGCTGAGCTCTGCAGTGAGAAGGGAACAGGCCGTGAGACAGACCCCGGCACAGTCACTGCACCCCATCCTCGCTGCACGGACCCAGAGATGGGGCCCCTGGGAGAAAACCCAGCCAGAGGAACCTCTCCGAGACCCCAGAGATTCCTGGGAGCTACGACGGAAACTGCCCGAGGACCTAAATCCAGAGCACCCCTCTGCACCCGTCTATCTATCTATTGCGGGCCCCACAGCCTGGAAGCCAGGACTCCTGGGTTCTATTCCCAGCTCTGGGAAGGGGGTGGGGTCTAGTGATTAGATCGGAAGAGGGCTGCGAGTCAGAGGTGCTGGGTGCCACACAGACACGGTGAGAAAAAAACCCCGCCGTAAAGCCAAGTCCTGAGTATCTAACCAGACACAAGGTGCAGGAGGGATGATTATCCCCCATTCATACAAGGGGGAAAGAAGGTACAGGCAGGTTAAGTGACATCCCAAGGAGTGTCCCATCTGCCCAGAGAGCCCCGTGACGGTCTGGCTGGGTGTGGGGCTGGGACTAGGGACACTGAACCGGGCCCCTCACCTGCTACAATGATCCACACAATGTTACTCCGATACGACCAGTTGGGAGGCTCCGATCGGGAGCGAGATCGGCAGCTGTAGGCCCCTCCGTCTTCCCGCTTGGCTCTGGGGATGGTGAATTCACCCTCGTCCCCATCAGCATCCAGCTCCTGGATTTGGAATCTACCTTTATACAGAAATAACCTCCTGGACTCGCACTGACACTGACAGCGGATGGTGACGGCTCCCCCCAGGGCGATCACCCCACTGGGGCTGGCAGAGATGGAGGGTCTGGGCGCAGGGAGCTCTGTGTTCACACACAAACAGGAGTGAGATGGGGAGACACAAACCCCTCCCTGTGTGTCTATAACCTGCCCTTAGTGCCCAGCCCCAGGGACGGTGCCGGGGGTAACAGACACCTCACTGCATCCACAGGGAACTTGAGGGCTGGGTTCGGATCTCAGCCCACCAGGAGGGTGACCATATTTCCCCATGCTGAATATGGGACACCTGGTAAAGTTACTTGTATTCAAGCAAGTTCAAGGGCAATCGATCAGAACTACGCAGTACAAACATTCAAATTAACATCAAATTGACTGAGCCCCTGTTAAAAATAAATACTGCCTAGCTGGGTTCTTTATATTGACCTTCTTATCTGTAAGGTTTTAGGCTTCACATGGGTGGGGGTGACACACACACACCCCTATTCCCTCCCCCCAACAGGGAGAGGTTTTACACACACACACACACACACTCCCATACCCCTCTCTCACACGGGGGGTGACTGACTGACCTGAACCTCCCTGCCCAGAGCTCTCCGCCCTCCATGTCTGGCTGGGCCTCCGGGGACGGGCCCGCCTCTCCTGGTAGCTGGCACCATGTCTTGCAACACGTGGCGGGGGGGGGGGGGCAGAGAGACATAGAGTCACATGCCTCCCCTCCCCAGATTTCTGCCAGGGTTCACACCAGAATGTAGCCAGCAGCAGCCTTTCGGCATTGTGCGGGAGGGAAGGGATGGGACCAGATCCCAAAGCAACTCAGATCCCCCCCGCCCCATAGACACACTCCCTGGTCTCAGATCCCCTCCCCCATGGGCACACACCCCGGTCTCAGATCCCCCGACCTCTCTCTCCAGGTCCTGGGCTGGTTTCCCAGTAACCCTGAATGGGGAACACCTGATGGGAGGGTTGGCTCCCGTCTCCACCCAGTACACAGTCAGGTTAGTGAGCCCAGGGACGGGCTGACCTGGCCCCTGTCTTTGCAGAGCTCATCTCTCCCTCTCTCCCCCATGGACGGAAGCAGCTTGTCCCTGCCCGCACAGTGTGGAAAGGCAGCTAACGCCAAACTGCTGCTGGCCACCCACATAACCCAGCCACCTCCTGTCCCCCAGCTACAGCGCGGGCAGGAAGGGGTTAAGCCCGAAGGCTGCATTGTGCACCAGGGCCCAGGGAACCTGACTGCAGGGGCCTCAGTGACCCCGGCCAGATAGGGGGCTCAGCAGGGGAGGGTGACTAGGGGACACGGAGCAGCCCCGCGCTCTCTGGGGGCAGGACCCAGGATAAGGGGGTGGGAGGCAAAGAGGGTGCTAAGCCCCTGCCCAGGGGGGCTGCTGTGGGTACGAATAGGCTGGAAATCACTTCCCCCCACCTCCCCATCCTGAACACTAAAGTTTTCCCTGCACCACGGATACTGACGTCCGGACTCTCCGCTCTGTCCCGACACCCCGCTCTGCCCGGCCAGCCAGCAGCCTGGAAAGGAGACAGCTCATTAGGGACCAGATCCCAGAGCAACTCAGATTCCCCCCGCCCCATGGGCACACACCCTGGTCTCAGATCCCCCCAGTGGACACACGCCCTGGCTCTCTCGATACTCACCAAGGAAGAAGTTCATGAGAGCAGATGCCATGACGGGGGCAGTGAGGGGCCCTTCAGTGCTGCCTGCAACACCCCGGTGCCCAGCTCCACCCAGCCCCAAACAAGGTGCTCAGCTGATGGCTCCAGCTACAGGAAGCCGAGGTGTCTCATCTCTTCCTGCGTCCATCACACCTTCTCTCTAATCTGCAGGCAAAATCTAAGGCAGTCAAAGTAAGCAGGGGCCTTTGCAAAACCCAGGAAACCCAGGGACTGGCAGCCTGGCCAAGCGTCATGCAGCTCCCAGCTTGTCTGTGTCTCTGTGGGGAGGGGGGACAGGTCACCCGCAACGCACCCTGCAGCCTTGGGGAAGGTGCCTCAGGCTGAGAGCCGGGCGACCACGGGGTCTGGTCTTCAATCTGCCACTGACCACGATTGCCATGAAAATTCCATCCCCTTTTCATTCTGGGTTCAAGCCCGGCTGGTGACCCATGTCGGTAATGTTAATACAGGATCGTGCAATTGAAGGCTGGCTTTGTAATGGACCTGCATGAGGGAGCACAGTTAAGGTTGTTCAGAAAACCGTAACTGTGGCATTTCCTGGTGCTGGAGCATTTGACTCTGCAGCCTTCCCGCTCAGCCTGCCAAGCTGCCCATCTGCGACACAAGCCGTGGCACCGTGTGAGGAGCGGGCGTGATGGGGGACGCCTGGGTTTCCTGCCCCTTGGGCCACAGCTGAGCGGTGATGATGGCTTTACACCGTAACGCCTGGTTCGAAGGGGCTTTTCTCAGCGTGTGAATTAAATCAACAAGGTTCAAAAAAAAATCAGAGAAAGAGAAATTCGATCCTGGGCCCCCAACGGGTCACTAGCCGGGAGAGATCCAGGGACCTTCTAATGCCCCCACAGAGACCCTGCCCCCGAGCTGGAGGAGACCCTAGTCAGTGGTTATGTGGCCAGGCCCCAAGAGAGAGACGTGACACAGGCTTTGTTTATACAGTGTTACAGAATCACAGGTCGTGTTCACTCTTCCGCCGTTCAGTCCCTGGGGAGAACCCCCTTCAGTGCGACAGCCCTTCTCCGGGGTCCACTCTCTCTCGGGGGTTAGGCCCCTCCACCTCCTGGAGCCGCACCTCTCCGAGCCTTAGCACGCCGCAGGGAGTCCACTCTCTCTGACCTCCCCGGTCCATTCTATTCTCTCCAGATAAACAGGGTCACCTGGGCCCCCTCTGGCCCCCTGGCTGGAACCGGTCACTGGGGTCCTCTCTTCACAGCCCATTGTCATGCTCCGCCCTGGAGCATGAGGGTGGAGGGGCCTGGCCAAGGTCCTTCTAAGGGACAGTGGCTGCAGATACTGTTCTTAGCCCAGTGGCGTGGGACAGAGACAGGAGGGATGGGAGGTGGGGAGGGGTTGTGGCTTCCGGCCCCTGTGACAGGGGGAGGGAGGGATCCATTTACATGCTGAGTTGTTAAAGGAACAGTCGATAAAGCTGCGAAAGGGGAAGTCTGCCCAGAGCCGGCTCTCGCTTGCTGTCTCTGCTAGAGCCAGTGAAACTCTGCGTGACCCAGATGCCCCGCAACAGGGCTGGATTTAGGGGCACGCGACCGCCAGGGATGCTGGGCTTGCGGGGCACCAGGCTCAGGGTGCTGGTTTTGTTGTTAGCGACAAAAGGGAAAATCGAATGTTTGGAGTAAAATGTTTCAGAAGAAACGTTCCCGAGGGAGGTTTTTTTATCGCTCGTGGTCCCTGCTCAAGCGTCTATCGAAGAAAGGTTCGGATCAATGAAGCACCACGAAAAGACCTGGGGGGTTCGTACGACTTTAGTAAGCATCCGGCGGATGGGAAAACACTGCTGAGCCATCGTACGGACCTTCCCCAGGCGCTGACGCAGGGGGACTGCTCGGACGTCAGTGGTAAGGACAGGTTTCAGAGTAACAGCCGTGTCAGTCTGTATTCGCAAAAAGAAAAGGAGGACTTGTGGCACCTTAGAGACTAACCAATTTATTAGAGCATAAGCTTTCGTGAGCTACAGCTCACTTCATCGGATGCATGCCGTGGAAACTGCAGCAGACTTTATATATACACAGAGAATATGAAACAATACCTCCTCCCTATTACCAGCAGGACAGTGGGGTGGGAGGAGGTATTGTTTCATATTCTCTGTGTATATATAAAGTCTGCTGCAGTTTCCACGATATGCATCTGATGAAGTGAGCTGTAGCTCATGAAAGCTCATGCTCTAATAAATTGGTTAGTCTCTAAGGTGCCACAAGTCCTCCTGTTCTTAGTGGTAAGGACCTCTCTGTTGAATCGGACAACATCCGTCCCGTTTGGCCACACGGGACGCGCCCTCCACTCCAAGTTCTCCATCACACGCGTGGTGAAGAGCTGCAGGACACGGTTCCTAACGTGTGGGCGGCTCCGAGGGTTCTGCTCAAGCAGCTGCTCGCAGTCGTGTGCGGTGAGCGGAGCTTTTCCAAAGCTCAGGCTCATTAAAACAGGTCTGTGATCGCCGATGGCCAATGAGAGACGGACATCGCTGGCTATTTTATCGCTTGAAAATGCCAGTGGCCAGTCCTTGGCTCCCGCTCGGATGCTGTACTTCAGTTCGGGCGGGCGAAGGTGAGAAAAGCGACTCTTCGAACTAAAGGATGAGCGGGGACGTTCTCAGGCTGTCACCTGGTGTAACACTATTTAGTACGGGTTGGGGCACAGGTCAAGTCCTTGACATTCGTACATTTCAGTTATTCTTAAAATTAAAACGTTTCTATACGTGTAGAAGAAATGAATTTTTGGGGGGTATTTTTCTTATCTGCGGCATGAAGAAATACAGATTTACAGATCCTAGTGTGCAAATTTATTGTCTTATACGACAGGGCTAAATCATGAATGCAAATCCTGCATCAAAGTCATGAAATGGGCTACAAATGCAAGAAAAATTAAAGTATTGAAAAGTTTAACAAATGGAGGGCGGCCCCTGGGGCACCATTACATCCTGCTCAGCATCTACCCAGGAATCTATCCCAGTTCTGGGAGGGGAGTGGGGTTCAGGGGTTAGAGCAGGGCCCTCCCTCCCTGCGCCCGTTTCGGAGTAATCCCACCTCACTCAGGTGTTACACACGAGGACTGGGGAGCTTTGGGGTGCCTGTGGGGGGTGGTGGTTTGTGGTTCTCTGTTTATTACAAATCTGGAGAGTAACAGGATGCAAAATATAGGAGAGCCTCAGAGTTACAAACACCTGGGGAAGGGAGGTTGTTCGTAACTGAAATGTTCCTAACTCTGAATAAAACATTATGGTTCTCTGAAAGGTTTACAACTAACCATTGACCTCACACAGCTTCGAAACTTGACTATGCCGAAGAAAAATGCTGCTTTTAACTATCTTCATTTAAACGAAACAAGCACAAAAACCATTTCCTTCCCTTGTCAAAGCTGTTTTTAAACTTTCCCTTTGGTTTTTTAGTACTTTGTTGAACACAGAATGGTTCTCTATTGGCTTTCTTTTTTTTTTTTTTTTGAACTCTTCTAGGGTCTCACTTCCTGGCTCTGGGCCACACTGAGTGGGTCTCAGCGGGAGCACCCGCTGCTGATGCCTTTCCCATGCACAGGGCAACTCGCACCCTGGCAGAAATCGGGGGAGACATGTGACCCCCGCGCACTCCCACACACACGTCACCTGTCCCAGACCTGCATAACAATGTGATCCCACCACTCAGCGCTTGTTTCCAGAGCCCCAAAGAGACGCTCCGCCGTGTGCAGCCGCCCCGTGATGCCAGAAGGAAGCTGGTGCTGTTTCTTTCCCTGGCACCCAGCCTCTCGGGCAGCTCTGATCCCTGTTCAGACTGGGAGCTCGTGACATACTGCCTGACCAGCCGCGCTGCGTTCACAGCAGTGGAGAGCCGGGCGGGATCCATCCTTTCGCACAGGGGTGGCTGGCGCCCTGGGAACAGGGGCCGTTGGAAAATGCCACGAAACACAGTCGGAACAGCGTGGGATGCTGGGAGAGAAAATAAGGCACCACGGGACCTTGAGCCACCCCCACGACGCGCTGCGATCCACCCCGCCTGCCCACAAGTCCTAGCTGCAGAAGGTGCCGAGGAGCACGGTGGGACAGCTACCCACAATGCACTGCTCTCGCTGTGGACGGTGGCACACCAAAGGCGGACGCGCTCTGCCGGCAGAGGAAGCGCAGTGGGAACGTGCAATAGCGATGTCATCGTGGCGCCTTTTGCCGACAACTCTCTGTAGTGTAGACACGGCCCAACGCCAGAGGAGCGAAGTTCTGGAGCAGCCTCCCAAGGGACCTCCCTGGCTTCAAGACTGAGCTTGAGACGTTTCTGGAGGGGACGGGATGAGGAGACATCCCACAACGGCAGGGAGCCGATCCGCGACTGCTAGCAGCAAATCTCTCCAGCGGCCGGAGACGGGACACCCGCTGGGGAGGGCTCTGAGTGACGACAGAGGATCCGTTCCCAGGTGTCTGGCTGGAGGGTCTTGCCCACATGCTCAGGGTCTAACCGGTCGCTGTATCTGGGGTCAGGAGCTAATTTCCCCCCCGGGTCAGACTGGCAGAGACCCTGGGGGGGTTCACCTTCGTCTGTGGCCTGGGGCGCGGGGCACTGGCAGGTTTCAACTAGTGTCAGTGGTGGATTCTCTGGAACTCGAAGTCTGTAGCCCTCGATCTGAGGACGTCAGTGACTCAGCCGGAGGCGAGGGGCCTGCTACAGGAGTGGGCGAGGGAGGCTCTGTGGCCTGCGATGTGCAGCAGCTCACACCAGATGATCACGATGGACCCTTCTGGCCTTAAAATCAGTGAGTCTGTTGCCCCCTGTGGGCCGGCGCCCCATGGCTGTGGGGGGCTCTCACTGCGGGGCCCCCCAGCTCACGTTAATCACGGCGTACATGCTGGGCTGGGTGGGCTCAGGGGCAGGGGGCGGGCCCCCCGGCTTGGCATGCAGCGCCTGGCAGTCCAGCTCGGCGTAGGTGAGACCATCGGTGCCGGGGTCGGGCTCCTGGGGCTGGGAGGGGAGAGAGTCACTGGAGTGTGCGTGTGTGCACCAACCCCCCCCCACACACACACAGTCACACAGAGCAGGGCTTGTCCCCTCCCACAGGGGGTGACAGGGACACACACACACACACACACTTGCAATCCCAGCTGCGATCCCATGAGCCCCTCCCAGCAACCCAACCCCCACCCCAAAATACTGAGTGTGCCAGACAAGGTGAGTAGGGCCCATGTGGGTCAAGGTTGGGGTCAGGCCCCATGGGGGAACAGGGGACACTTACCAGGGTCTGTGTCTCTTTCCCTTCGTCGACGGAGGAGTCTGCAGAACAGAGACACCCGCTGAGCGGCACCCCCGGCCGGCCCAGAGCAGAGCCCCATACCTAGCTCCGACCCCCTATGTCCAGCCAGGGGGCTCAGAGACCGGCACAGCCGCCCCTCCCCCACCCCACAGCATGGGCCATGGTCATTAGCCCCGTGTTACAGAGAGGAAAACTGAGGCACAGAGATGGCAGCAGAGTCTAGGGGGTTATGGCAGGGCAGGGTGGCTGGGAGTCAGGACTCCTGGGTTCTCACCCCAGCCCTGGGAGGAGAGTGGGGTCTAGCAGTTAGAGCAGGGGGCTGGGAGCCAGGAGTGGATGGGGATTCCCCACAGGTCACTGGCTGGGAAGGTCCGATGGAGAAGTGAAGGGGGGACACACAAAGCCTCAGGCCTGGTGGGGTAGAATGGGGGGCTCACAGAGGTAGTCCCTGAACTAGAGGGGGAGGGGAGGGTGACCCCCAGGGAGTTGGTGGGGAGACAGGCAAGAAGCTCAGCTGACAACAGCTATCTCTGGGACCCTCTCCTTAGTCCCACGCAGCAGCAGCTGTAAATCAGGCCCTGCCCTGTATTGGTGGAGCCCCCACAAGCCCTGCCCCTCCCCAGGGGTCCTGCCCCTCCCTGGTACCCCCTTTGGTGTGTTACTCACAGATGGGGTCTTGCTGAGCCGGGGCCTTCAACATCCCCAACGGGATGGTGCTAAAAGATAGAAAATCTACCTGTAAATGTCATATCCCCCCACCCACAGGGAGATTCCCCAACACACCCAGAGAGCTCCCCCATCCTGCCTCGCACTGAACCCTGGGGGCGACACTTTGGAGGGGGGGGCATGCAGGGTCACATGACACACACCCCCAGGTGGCTCTGTGACATGGTGCAGCCAGGCCCCCTCCCTGCAGAGCAGCTGAGCTGGGGAGCTGTGCTGGACAGGGAGGGGCAGAGGCAGGTGCAGAGGAACAGCTGGGAGCTGCACGGGGGGGGGGGGTCACTGCTTTCGGGGGGGGGTGTGACTCCAGCTGTTCTGGGGTTGTGCCCCTCCACTGTCAGCAGGCCCAAGTAATCTCTGAGGGGTCCTGGCTCCCAATCCCGTCCCCCCACAGAGCCAGGGAGAGAACCCAGGAGTCCTGTGACCGAGGCAGGTTGATCAGGAGCGGGAGGGGCCGGGGTTCCTACCTCCTCGGTCTCGGTGCGGCTCCTTTTCCTGCAGAGGGACACAAACCAGAATCCCCCATGAGCCGATCCCCTGATCCCAGCACCGGCCACTCACCCCCCACAGGGCAGCAGGGATGAGGGTGCCAGGGAGGGGTCCCCTCTGCTGCTGGGGCTGAGCCTGGATCCCTGCTGGGGTGGGATGAACCAGCAGGGGGCAGCACAACACCATAATATGCGCCAGCGGGAGGGGCAGATTAACTCGGGGGGGGGGCTTTTCCTGTCCCCAATCCTCCCTCGTTAGTGACTCGTTATAACAAAATTGATCCATAGGTCAGCTCCCCAGGTACCTGAGAGGCACAGCGTCAGTGGCTCGTTATACAGGGACCCCTCGCCTGGTGCTGAGATGCAGCTACCTCTGGGGTGGGACAGCTGTGTGTGTCCAGGGATTACTCACGCAGCGCCCCCTGCTGATCCACGACCCCTGCTCCTGGGCTTTCCCGGCACAGTCCCCCATCCAAGCCGTGACCCCATCCCGCCCTGCTTAGTGGCAGTGTGAGGATGTGACAGTGTATACATTTTGGGATGTATAAGTAGGGGCATAGCGAGCAGATCAAGGGACGTGATCGTTCCCCTCTATTCGACATTGGTGAGGCCTCATCTGGAGTACTGTGTCCAGTTTTGGGCCCCACACTTCAAGAAGGATGTGGATAAATTGGAGAGAGTCCAGCGAAGGGCAACAAAAATGATGAGGGGACTGGAACACATGAGTTATGAGGAGAGGCTGAGGGAGCTGGGATTGTTTAGCCTGCAGAAGAGAAGAATGAGGGGGGATTTGATAGCTGCTTTCAACTACCTGAAAGGGGGTTCCAAAGAGGATGGCTCTAGACTGTTCTCAATGGTAGCAGATGACAGAACGAGGAGTAATGGTCTCAAGTTGCAGTGGGGGAGGTTTAGATTGGATATTAGGAAAAACTTTTTCACTAAGAGGGTGGTGAAACACTGGAATGCGTTACCAAGGGAGGTGGTAGAATCTCCTTCCTTAGAGGTTTTTAAGGTCAGGCTTGACAAAGCCCTGGCTGGGATGATTTAACTGGGAATTGGTCCTGCTTCGAGCAGGGGGTTGGACTAGATGACCTTCAGGGGTCCCTTCCAACCCTGATATTCTATGATTCTGTTGACCTGGGAATGTGCCCTGGGGATGGGAGACCTGAGAGCCTGTAACTGAGCCAGGAGGGGGAGGGGGAGGTGACACCTCTGCCCAGGAATGTGGACGGAGGCTGCAGGACAGAGCCTGCTGGGTGGGTTTAGTTTCAGTTTGGGGCTGGGTGGAGGAACGCAGGGAACTCCAGGGCTGGGGTCTAAGCTCCCTGCTCCCCCAGAAGGACTTGACTGAGGGGTCCTGGTTGTACCCGCAAGCTCTGTTTTGGACTGTGTTCCTGTTGTCCAATAAACCTTCTGTTTTACTGGCTGGCTGAGAGTCTCAGTGGATCCCAGGAAGAGGGGTGCAGGGCCTGGACTCCCCCACACTCCGTGACAGGCAGGTTTAACCCTTCCCTCGCTGGGCAGAGCACTCACTGTCTCGGGTTTTTCTGAAGCAGAGGAAGGCCACGAGGAGGAGGAGGAGGAGGAGGAGGACAGCGGCTGCTGCGCTCATCCCAGCGATGATGGGGCTGGTCAGACCTGAAGGTGCCGGCGATTTGGATCCACCTGGGAAACAGCAGCGGGCCGTGAGTGCCGGGAGCGGCTGATCTATTCCCCCCCATGCCCCCTCCTACCCCAGGTGGCACCCAAGGGGCTGGGACACCGCAGGGCAGAGGGAGCCAAAAATTCTATGGGGAGGATGTCAGGGGCCCCAGAGCATCAAGTGGGGTCAGAGCAAGCAAGGTTTGGGGGATTTGTAGCGCTAGGGAGCGCTGGGCTGCAGAGGGCAGGGAGCTTAGTACGGGGCGCTCTCCCCATCAGTCAGGGTTGGCCCCGTTACCCCAGCATGGTGCTAGCAGGCCCTGTCTGATCCAGCCTGGCCATCATTTCTAAGGCATTTCACCCCTTTCCTCATGGCCACACCGACTCAGGCCAACAGGCCCATCTAGCCCGGTATCCCGCCTCCCATGCTGGCTGCTCCTGGCTGCTTCGCAGGGAGCTCCAGGGCACCCCTCTCCATGGCCACTGATGGGCCCAGCTGCCCCCAGAGGAAGCCTCTGGCTGCCTCGTTAGTGGTAGGTTCGTGTTTGAGCAGGAGGCTTCGCTCCCCTCCCAAAACCATTGGTGGGGGGGAGTCACTGCCCCCGTGAACAGCCTCCGTCTATTGTGACTCAATAGATTCCCATCGCCAGCCCGGTACCTGACCCCGCCCTGCCTGCGTGGGTGGGAGCTGCTCCAGGCTGGGTCAGGTGGGTTCCCCCTGCGGGAATAGAACCAGCGTCTGTCAGGGAGGGGCTGAAACACCGACTCAGAGATCTCCCTGTACCCTCTGCAACCAGTGGTGGATCAGCCACTGGGCCTATGGGGCCAGTGCCCAGAGGCCGCAGCCAAGTGGGGGGCCCCAGAGCCCTGGCCGCCGGGCGAGCAGGACGGGAGAAGCCCCAGCAGCCCGACCCTGCTCCTCTCAGAAGCACAGGGTGGTGGTGGCAGGGGAAGCCTTAGCACCGAGACCTCCGTTGCAGCCCTGGGACGGGAGGAGCTCTCGCTACCCGCCACTGCCTCGGGGCTGGGGGACTCTCACTCCCCGCTGCGCCCCTGGGCCGGGGTGAGGGGACAGAGCTTCTCCAGTCTTGGGGCTGCAGTTGGGGTCGGGGGGTTAGAAAGTAGCAAATGGGTTGTGGGGCTGCAGTAGGGGGACGGAATGGGGCGGGACCGTGCGTGGAATAGGGGCGGGGCCCTGGGGAAGGGAGAGAAAGGGGTGGGGCTGTGGGCGGGGCCACAGGCCGAGGAGGCGGGACAGGAGAGGGATGCAGGTGGAAGGGGTGCAGAGGGATGCCCCTTGCTCTGGCCCAGGGCCCCAGGAAATGTTAATTCACCTCTGCGCGTGACTCAGCATCGATCGTTACCGTCAGTCCCGGGGAGGGGGGTTTGTTGCTGGGGACGGTGCCGGCTGGGCAGCCCCTGGGCCCTGACTCCTCTGTGTGTCCCCAGTTCGGGGGCAGCTGGGGGAGCATCCCCTGGGAAAGGCCCCTGCTGTGCAGCTGCCCCTGGGGACAGGGATCCCCCCTCCCTTGGCACCAAATCTCCAGGAGCTGCTGCTCCCCCCTGGCTGGGGAACCCCCCTGTGACACTGTCCCCGCTCCCTGTCCAGGCGAGTCCTAGGGCTCTGGGCAGAGCCTGGCTCTGAGCATCCCATCTGGGTGCCGACCTTCTGAGGGTCCGGCTGGGAGCGGGGACGTGGAGCCGGGCCCCTCACCTGCTACCACCAGCTGCACGGGGTGGCTGGGCTGCGAGGAGACGAAGGGCTCTGACCGGGGCCGGTAGCTGCAGCCGTAGCTCCCTCCGTGCTGCCGGCCCACGGTGGGGATGCGGAACTTGGCCCCGTCCCCAGCAGGGTCCATGTGTCGCGGCGGGTTCAGGTCTCCAGCCTTGTGCAGGAAGAACCTCACGTCCCGGCTCTGCCCCCGACACCGGATGGTGACGTCTGCCCCTGGGGCGGTGACCCCAGTGGGGCTCAGAGAGATGGAGGGTCTGGGCAGGCTGGGATCTGCACACAGGAGACAGGCTGTGAGAGCCAGACCCGGGCACCCACCCAGCCCCGGCCTCCAGCTGCAGAAGAGAAGAGTGAGGGGGGATTTGATAGCAGCCTTCAACTCCCTGAAGGGGGCTCCAAAGAGGATGGAGCTGGGCTGTTCTCAGTGGGGGCAGATGACAGAACAAGGAGCGATGGTCTCAGGTTGCAGTGGGGGAGGTTTAGGTTGGATATTAGGAAACACTATTTCACTAGGAGGGTGGTGAGGCACTGGAAGGGGTTCCCTAGGGAGGTGGTGGAATCTCCTTCCTTAGAGGTTTCTAAGGCCCGGCTTGACAACACCTCGGCTGGGATGATTTAGTTGGTCCTGCTTTGAGCAGGGGGTTGGACTAGAACCTCCTGAGGCCTCTTCCAACCCTGATCTTCTATGATTCCCCAGCCGGCCCCAGCGCGGGCAGATCCAGGGGCCCCCTGGCAGAGATTCTTTCCCAGATCCCAGAGTCCCCCTGACCCAGAATCCCGGCCCTGCGAGCTGGGCTCCCAGCCCCACAGACATGGGGCCTCGGCAGCCGAGTTGTTGGGGTCCTCATATGCTGTGTGTGATCCCTGCCTCGTTCACTGTGTCTGCGCCACCCCACCCCCACTCCCCCACAGCACAGAGCGACTCACGGGCTGGTCTCTGGCGCCTGGCACCACAGGGCCTGAGCCCCACACAGGAAGGGAGTCAGCCCCCTGGGAGGCAGGGAGGTGTCATTATCTCCATTCTACATGGCGAAACTGAGGCACAGACAGATTCACTTTCCTTAGTGCGCTCCCAGGGGCAGAGACCGTCTCTTCACTCTGTGTTTATGCAGCACCTGGCACAAAGGGGCCCTGATCATAGCCTGGTTAGAGTGGGGGAGGGGATGGCTGGGGGCCAGGACTCTTGGGTTCTGTGCACAGTCCCACCCCTGACTTGTAGGGGACTGTGTAAGTCTCTACTATCCACTGAGGTTTATAACCTTCAGCTCTGCCCATCACCCCCTAACTGAGGTGTTGCCTGCGAAAGGTCCCCCCTGCTCTGCAGCTCCCCCTGGGGGCAGGGGTCCCCCCTTCCTCAGCCCCAAATCTCCAGCAGCTGCTTCTCCCCTGTGGCTGGGGAACCCCCCAGTGACTCGGTCCCGGTGGGTGTCCCCTCTGCTGGGACAAGGGTCTGGCTGGGCCTAAGGCTCGGAGCGGAGACACTGAGCCGGGCCCCGCACCTGCTTCCACCGACTCCATGGGGTCGCTGGGCTCCGACCGGGTGTCGGGATCCGAGTCGGGGGGATAATAGCATGTGTAGCTGCCTCCGTCTGCCCAGCTCACTTTGGGGATGGGAAAGTTGATCCCAGCCGAGTCCCTCATGGGGCGTGAGACAGACCCTGTCCCCAGCAGGGAGCATCAGCGATGGGGTAGAGACAGGGTCAGGGTCTCCCTTGGGATCCAGGGCCAAGATATCCTCCCTCCCCTCAACCTTCACTGGTTGGGCTGGACGTCCCATCTGCTGGGCACCAGGTTTTGCTGAGACCCCCTGGGGGCCTGGCCGGGTGTGGGGCTGGGAGCCGAGGTGCCGGGCTGAGCCCCTCACCTGCTACAATGATCTGCACGGGGTCGCTGGGCACCGAGTAGGCAGTTGGTCCTGTTCTGTGGCTATAACGACAGGTGTAGCTGCCCCCGTGTTCCCGTCTGGCGCTGGGGATGGGAAATTCAGCCCCATAACTAGCAGAGTCTGTGTACGTCAGATGGTTCCCGTCTCCATCCTTGTAGAGGAGGAACCTCATGCCCAGGCGCTGATGCCAACACCAGATGGTGACGTTTCCCCCCATGGGGATCACCCCACCGGGGCTGATGGAGATGGAGGGTTTGGGGTAGGACCCCTCTGGATTTACAAACAAACAGGAAGTAAGTGGGGGTGACACAAACCGCGTCCGTCTGGTGCAATCCTCTGCCCGTCTGTCGCTCCAGCCTTTCACCCCAGCCCTGCCTGTCCCTGCGATGCAGGCCTGGCCCCGGGAGGGGAGAGACACAGCAGGGGGAAAGGAGATTTCCAGTCTCTGATTCCTTTAGTTCTCCACGGTTAATTCAGCCCAGCCCCCGCTGTAGTCAGGGGTCACTCCGGATTGAGCCCGGGGCGCTGAGATCAGAATCCGGCCCTTCCTTCACTGCAGTCAGGAGGTGAATTGGGATCTACCCTGCGAGGTGTGACGGGGTAGGGAGTAGAGAATATTAACCTGGTAATGTTGCGTGGGAGTTTTACTAGTTGACTGTCTGCATTGATACTAGATGATGGTGGGATATCAGGGTGTGACTTCACTGCGGGATGATACTTGACGGCCAGCTCCCAACCTGAGCCCAGGAGCGGGTTGGGGCCAGGTGACACCTTCTGCCCAGGAAACTGGACCAAGGCTGGAGGAGGGGTCGGGGTGTGTGGCTGTGGGAGGCGGCTGGAGGGAGTTTCAGTTTGGAGCCGGCTGAGGGGGGAGGCCCAGAACCTGGGTCTGGGCTCCCCACCCCCGAAGAAGGACCCCACTGAGGGGTCCTGTTTTGTGTATATACAAGCTCTGTTTTAGACCTTAGACCGTGTTCCTGTCGTGTAATAAGCCTTCTGTTTTACTGGCTGGCTGACAGTCACAGTGAACCGCAGGAAGTGCGGGGTGCAGGGCTCTGACTCCCCCACACTCCGCGACATGGGGTTCCTGGTCTAAATATGGGTCATTTGAGGAAGCTGCTCCAGAACAGGCACCCCAAGAAAACTTGTTAACAAAATCCCCCAGTTGTTCCAACAGGTTCCCATCCCTGTGATGAGTAGGGCGAGGTCTCAGTCCCCACCTCTGGAGAACACATGTCTGACAGGATCATCCCTTTGGGGGACTGGTGCCCCTCACCCTCACCCACATCCCTCGTCCCTAATGTGGAAATTCCCCCAGCTTCCCCATTCCCCACAGATACTCACGTCCCAACGCCCCGCTCCGCCCAGCCAGCCAGCAGCCTGGAGAGGAGACAGCTTGTTAGAAACCAGATCCCAGAGCAACTGGACCCTGGTCTCAGATCTGCCCCTCCGCCCCCCATGGGCACACTCCCTGGTCTCAGATCCCCACCGTGGCCACACGCCCTGGCTGTGGCCGATACTCACCAAGGAGGACGGTGAGAGCAGACACCATGATGGGGAAGTGGGGGGCCCCTCAGCGCTGCCACCAACGCCCCAGTGCCCAGCTCCACCCAGCCTGAGGCCCGAGTGCGAGCGGAATGAGGAACAGCACCAGGGGCTGCAGCCCCAGGAACCCCGTGATGTGTTCAGCCCCT
Organism: Lepidochelys kempii; assembly: GCF_965140285.1. NCBI lineage: Eukaryota > Metazoa > Chordata > Testudines > Cheloniidae > Lepidochelys > Lepidochelys kempii. The sequence continues at coordinate 15,052,960 of NC_136402.1, forward strand.
TTCTTCCCCATCAGATTGTTTCTCTGAACTCTCCTCCTCAAATCTACCACGGTCAGAGCAAAGCCAGCTCCCTGCCACGCCCAGCAAACCACATCCCCTCCTGCAGCTGCCTGGCCCCACCCCGCCATGATCTCCCAGCCCCACATGGGAGCTGCCCAGTCCGGGGACCAGCTGGGAGCGGGGCAATCTCAGGAGGCAACAAAAGGTGCCCATGTTGCCCTGACCTTTTCCAACAGGCCCATCTAGCCTCCCTGGAGAAGCAGCTCAGAGCAGAGGAAGGCTTCCCCCATACACACACAGTGCCCCCCACGGAGTGGCCCTCTCCCATGAAGCAGGGCAGAGATTCCTTCCTGACCCACCCTGGAGCATGAGAGTGGAGGGGCCTGGCCAAACTCCTTCTCAGATCGTGTCGCTGCAGAATCTAGTCTTCGCCCAGTGACGTGGCACAGAGATGGGACGGGTGGCTGGGAGGGGTTGTGGTTTCCGGTCCCCGTGAGTGGGGGAGGAAGGAATAAATGTAGATCCTGAGTTGTTAAAGGAACAGCCGATAAATCCGTGAAAGGGGAAGTCTGCCCAGAGCCGGCGCTCGCGTCCTGTTTCTGGTACTGCCAGTGAAACTCTGAATCATAGAATATCAGGTTGGAAGGGCCCTCAGGAGGTCATCTCGTCCAACCCCCTGCTCAAAGCAGGACTGATCCCCAACTAAATCATCTCAGCCAGGGCTTTGTCAAGCCTGACCTTAAAAACTTCCAAGGAAGGAGATTCCACCACCTCCCTAGATAACGCATTCCAGTGCTTCACCACCCTCCTAGTGAAAAAGTTTTTCCTAATATCCAACCTAAACATCCTCCACTGCAACTTGAGACCATTGCTCCTTGTTCTGTCATCAGCTACCACTGAGAACAGTCTAGATCCATCCTCTTTGGAACCCCCTTTCAGGTAGTTGAAAGCAGCTATCAAATCCCCCCTCATTCTTCTCTTCCGCAGACTAAACAATCCCAGTTCCCTCAGCCTCTCCTCATAAGTCATGTGTTCCAGTCCCCTCATCATTTTTGTTGCCCTCCGCTGGACTCTTTCCAATTTTTCCACATCCTTCTTGTAGTGTGGGGCCCAAAACTCAACACAGTCCTCCAGATGAGGCCTCACCAATGTCAAATAGAGGGGAACGATCACGTCCCTCTATCTGCTGGCAATGCCCCTACATATACATCCCAAAATGCCATTGGTCTTCTTGGCAACAAGGGCACACTGTTGACTCATATCCAGCTTCTCGTCCACTGTAACCCCTAGGTCTTTTCTGCAGAACTGCTGCCTAGCCATTCGGTCCCTAGTCTGTAGCGGTGCATGGGATTCTTCCATCCTAAGTGCAGGACTCTGCACTTGTCCTTGTTGAACCTCATCAGATTTCTTTTGGCCCAATCCTCTAATTTGTCTAGGTCCCTCTGTATCCTATCCCTGCCCTTCAGTGTATCTACCTCTCCTCCAAGTTTAGTGTCATCCGCAAACTTGCTGAGAGTGCAATCCACACCATCCTCCAGATCATTTATGAAGATATTGAACAAAACCGGCCCCAGGACCGACCCTTGGAGCACTCCACTTGATACCGGCTGCCAACTAGACTTGGAGCCAATGATCACTACCCGTTGAGCCTGACAATCTAGCCAGCTTTCTATCCACCTTATAGTCCATTCATCCAACCCATATTTCTTTAACTTGCTGGCAAGAATACTGTGGGAAACCATGTCAAAAGCTTTGCTAAAGTCAAGGAACAACACGTCCACTGCTTTCCCCTCATCCACAGAGCCAGTTATCTCGTCACAGAAGGCAATTAGATTAGTCAGGCACAACTTGCCCTTGGTGAATCCATGCTGACTGTTCCTGATCACTTTCCTCTCCTCTAAGTGCTTCAGAATTGATTCCTTGAGGACCTGCTCCATGATTTTTCCGGGGACTGAGGTGAGGCTGACTGGCCTGTAGTTCCCAGGATCCTCCTCCTTCCCTTTTTGAAAGATTGGCACTACATTAGCCTTTTTCCAGGCGTCCGGGACTCCCCCGATCGCCATGAGTTTTCAAAGATAATGGCCAATGGCTCTGAATCACATCTGCCAACTCCTTCAGCACTCTCGGATGCAACTCGTCTGGTCCCATGGACTTGTGCTCGTCCAGCTTTTCTAAATAGTCCCGAACCGCTTCTTTCTCCACAGAGGGCTGGTCACCTCCTCCCCATGCTGTGCTGCCCAGGGCAACAGTCTGGGAGCTGACCTTGTTTGTGAAGACAGAGGCAAAAAAAGCATTGAGTACATTAGCTTTTTCCACATCCTCTGTCACTAGGTTGCCTCCCTCATTCGTTAAGGGGCCCACACGTTCCTTGACTTTCTTCTTGTTGCTAACATACCTGAAGAAACCCTTCTTGTTACTCTTAACATCTCTTGCTAGCTGCAACTCCAGGTGTGATTTGGCCTTCCTCATTTCACTCCTGCATGCCTGAGGAATTTTTTTATAAACCTGATGCAGCTACCCTGTTATACACCACAGTTCGGGGAGGGGAATGGGGTCTAGTGATTGGGCGGGACGGGCTGGGAGCCAGGACTCCTGGGTTCTCTCCCTGGCTCTGGTTGGGGGGGTGGGATCTGGTACTTAGAGAAAAAGGACACAGATTTGAGCCAGCCCCCTAGAGGTGAAAGGCCCCATGTCCCTTCCCCAGCCCATCCCTGGGTCAGCGGGTCTGCACAGCTCAGGGCCTAGGGCAGAGCTCATAGCGGGTCGACAGCTGAGCAGAGTTTCCCTCTCCCCCCTCAGGATGCTGCGAAAGGGACACAGGGGATGGGAGAGAGCTGACCAGCCCCCCAGAAAGGGGAGGGGGCAAGATCACGGGGACAGAGCTCAAGAGAAACTGGCCCCCCCCGGCAGATGCCCCAGCTCTGGCTCCCCAGCTCATTTGCCCTTCACCCCCCCCCCGACATTCAGGCATTGGGCCCCTCAGCCCCCCTATTCTGCCCCCTGGCCTGCGTCCCCTCCCCCATTCTGTCTCCCCCAGCCTGTAGTTCCCTCACGTCCACCCCATCATGGCCCTCGCCTTCCTAGTTCTGCCCTGTCCCCTATCCCCTCATCCCCCGTTGTGCCCCTCATGCCCCATGTCCTGTCCCCTGTTCTGCCCCCCACCCCCCTGACCTCCCCGTTGTAGGGAAGGGACACCTGGCTGCCCTCAGTTAACATGGCCGCCCCCTCGCCCCCTGCAGCCCTCACAGGGCAGCCATGCTGGCCCCTGGCTAAGATGGCCAACGCCTCAACCTGGGGGCAGGAACAATCCTGCCCCCCCCCGTGATGGGTTGGATCACAGGAAACCCCCGTGGGACTGCCAACTGATTTGCTGAGACGTCTTCTGCCCCTGCTTTCCCTGCCAATTTGGGACTCCACAACCCTGCCTAGTTTGAGCCAGACACGCTATCCTGTTGCAAATCAAGACCCAGGTCTGAACAACGTCCCACAAAAGCTGCAGGCTTAACTGAAAACAGATTAAGAAGTGTTCCTGTCTCCAACACCCAGATGCCCCGTTCCCAATGGGGTCCAAACCCCAAATAAATCCGTTTTACCCTAGATAAAGCTTATACAGGGTAAACTCATAAACTGTTCGCCCTCTATAACACAGAGAGACATGCACAGCTGTTTCCACCCCCCCAGGCTCGGTATTAATACATACTCTGGGTTAATAAGTAAAAAGTGATTTTATTAAATACAAAAAGTAGGATTTAAGTGGTTCCAAGTAATAACAGACAGAACAAAGTTCTAGGCAGTTCTTAAGTATCTAGGGGGTGGGATAAGGGTGTAGGATCGTTTCAGAGCCCTAGAGGGCAGGTGTGGGCAGGGGTCTGGACACAGAGAATGGCCGACACCCTGTTTCTTGGCAACTGATGGCCTGGGCCCTTCCCCCCTGCAAGGTGAGAGCTAAAGGGTTGGAGAACAAAGGAATCAGGTGCCCTCCTGGCCAGGGAAAGGGACAAAGCCCAGAGGAGGAGGGGCTGGAGGGAGTTTCAGTTTGGGGCTGGCTGGGACATGAAGTGAAGGGCAGACAGGGTTGTCTGGCTCACTGCCCCCCAAAATGGACCCAGCTGAGGGGTCTGGTTCTCTGCACCTACAAGATCTGTGTTAGACCATGTTCCTGTCGTCTAATAAACCTCTGTTTTACTGGCTGGCTGAGAGTCACGTCTGACTGCGAAGTTGGGGGGCAGGACCCTCTGGCTTCCCCAGGACCCCGCCTGGGCGGACTCGCTGTGGGAAGCGCACGGAGGGGCAGAGGATGCTGAATGCTCCGAGGTCAGACCCAGGAAGGTGGAGCCGGGGGAGCTGTGTGTCCTGCAGACAGGCTGCTCACAGGAAGGCGACTGCCCCAGAGTCCTGACTGGCTTCATGGGGAGCAGTTCCAGAGTATCGCCCGGGGACTCCGTGACAGTAGCATAAAACATATTCCAGTTATGTCAAATATACATTCATAAGCATATTTCCATAATGAATTATGGGGTGTGTCATGGACTCCCAGGTCATGTCCACTCTCAGCCCCGTACGGTCCCTGGTGAAAACCCCCTTCAGTGTGACAACCCTTCTCGGGGGTCCACTCTCTCTTGGGGGTTACGCCCCTCCGCCTCCTGGAACCGCACCTCTCTGAGCCTTAGCACACCTGTCTCCTGCCATGGGACCCCTCAGGGAGTCCACTTGCTCTGGACCCCCGGGATCCCCACTCCCAGAGGGAATAATGCCCCCCGTTCCCTAGCCCGGAGCGACTCTCAGCCAGCGTAACACAGGAGGGTTTATTGAGCATCTGAACCCAGCACAGGAAACTCTCTGGGCCTCAGGCCTGGCCTCCCCCAGCACAGCACATCCCAGTCTCCCCTGCATCCAGGTAGGCTCTGCCTGCTCCCTCCCTCCAGCCCCGAGCCCCCCTGCTTCCCAGCTGGGCATCTGATCTCACCGGCCCCAAGCCCCCCTCTGCCCATTGTCTTCTCTCCAGGTAAACAGGGTCACCTGGGCCCCCTCTCCCCTCTTCTGTCCTCTGGCTGGAACCGGCTGGTCAGGTCACCAGGGTCCTCTCTTCACAGCCCATTGTCCTTTCACTGGCCGGACCAGCTGTGACTCCTGAGCTGGGCCTCCCGGTCACCAGGTCACCAGTCGCTGGGGTCTCCATTCTCCAGGGCATTGGCCGGGGTCCCAAGTTCCGTTGCACGTCCTCTGTACCAATAAACTCCCTCTCCCATCACCTCGTGAAACCAGTAACACTCAGGGAAACTGAATCCCACCTACTCTGCATGCAAACCATTGGAAAAACCAAGGAAAAGCCAAGAAACGCCCCCACTTTCTCACAGTGGGGAGCAGGGGTTGCCCCTATTGGTAAGGGGACGTCATGGGCCCCAGAGAGGGAGGTTATTGCCCTAGATCTCCTCCTAGATCGTGCCCCTTCCCTGAGATCCCCACACAGCTTCCAGGCAGTGACCTGCAGGGCAGGAGTCATCGGGGGAGCTGGGGGTCTACCAGTGGTGGAGGGGCAGTGAGGTTGTCTCTCCATCCCCCCATCTCAATGAGCCCCTCCCCGAGGTGTCTGGGCCCCACTCACCTGGATTCACTGCCCCCGTCCCCCCAACCAGCCCCAGCCCCTGGGCACCACGAGCCTGTTTCTAGAGCTGGTTTGATGGTACCTGGCCCCGTGCTGCCCGGGCCGGTGGGAGTCGGCGCCGCTCCAGGCTGGGTCGGGTTGGTTCCCCCTGTGGGAATAAAACGAGCACCTGTCAGGGGCCGGAGGAGGGACTGAAACAGCGACTCAGTGATCTCCCCCTCTCCCCACCTCGATTCAGCAGGCAGGACAGGTGGGGTGGGTGCCACACACCTGACTGCAGCATCTGATGGAAAGCCAGGAGAGTGAGCTAGGAGGGGACGAAAGACACAGCGGGGTGGCAAACAACCCAACCAGGGAAGGGAAAAGGATCTTGTCACAGAGTGTACAGAGTGTGGGGGAGTCCGGGGCCTGCACCCCTCTTCCTGGGATTCACTATGACTCTCAGGCAGCCAGTAAAATGGAAGGTTTATTGGACAATAGGAACCCAGTCTAAACCAGAGCTTGTGGGTACACCCAGGACCCCCTCAGTCCAGTCCTTCTGGGGGAGCAGGGAGCTCAGACCCCAGCCCTGGGGTTCCCTGTGTTCCTCCACCCAGCCCAAACCTGAAACTAACCCCCCCTCTCCCCCCACAGCAGGCTCGCTCCTCCAGCCTCTGTTCACATTCCTGGGCAGAGGTGTTACCTCCCCCTTCCCGACCTGGCTCAGGTTACAGGCTCTCAGGTCTCCCATTGAAACTCCCCTGCCACATTCCCAGGTCAACACTCCCCCCTCCCTGCTGTGTCACGTCCTCACATCTCTCCCCCCTTGGAGACTGAACTGAGCGGGATCACTGTGACCAGTGACCTTGGGAAGTTCAGGCCCCCCTCTCCGGGACAGCGCATCCGCTATCATGTTGGCACTTCCCTTCACATGGACCACGTCGTAATCCTGCAGGAGCAGGCTCCACCTCAGGAGCTTGGCGTTAGCTCCTTTCATCTGGTGCAGCCAGGTCAGGGGAGAGTGGTCGCCGCCCAAAGAGATAGGGCTCTAGTTTCTTGAGGGCCCACACCATGGCCAGGCACTCCTTCTCAATGGCCGCGTAGTGTTGCTCCCGGGGTAGCAACTTCTTGCTCCCGGGGTAGCAACTTCTTGCTCCCGGGGTAGCAACTTCTTGCTCCCGGGGTAGCAACTTCTTGCTCCCGGGGTAGCAACTTCTTGCTCCCGGGGTAGCAACTTCTTGCTCAGGTACACGATGGGGTTTCTCTCCCCCTTTTCATCCTCCTGCATTAACACCGCCCCCAGACACGTGTCTGAGGCATTGGTGAACACCATAAAGGGCTTGTCAAAGTCTGGGTTTGCCAGAACTGAGCCTCTGACCAGAGCCTCCTTCAGTGCCCGGAAAGCCTCCTGGCACTGCTCGGTCTAGACCACCTTGTCTGGCTTCCCCTTCTTGCATAGCTCAGTGATGGGGGTGGCTATGGCACTAAAGTGGGGCACAAATCTTCGGTAGTATCCTGCCAACTCAATAAAGGCTTGGACCTGCTTTTTGGTGTGGGGAGCGGGTCAGGCTCTGATCACCTCCACCTTTGCTGGTTCCGGCTTTAGGCGGCCACTCCCCACCCGATGGCCCAGGTAAGATACTTCCGCCATCCCCACCTTGCACTTCTCCACTTTTACAGTCAGACCAGCCCCCTGGAGTCGGTCTAGCACTTGTCTAACCTGGGACACATGGTCCTCCCAGGTCTGGCTAAAGACACAGATGTCATCAATATACGCCACGGCAAAACTCTCCATCCCCCTCAGGAGCTGGTCCACCAGGCGCTGGAAGGTGGCCGGCGCTCCCTTGAGGCCAAAAGGCAGGGTCAGGAACTCATAGAGCCTCAGAGGGGTGATAAAGGCCGATTTCAGCCAGGCATCTGCATCCAGCGGCACTTGCCAGTAGCCCTTTGTAAGGTCCATGGTGGTAAGGTACCGAGCTCCTCCCAGCTTGTCTAGGAGCTCGTCAGGCCTGGGCATGGGGTAGGCATCAGATACAGTGATGGCATTGAGCTTCCGACAGCCCACACAGAACCGAATTGACCCATCCTTTCTGGGGATCAGCGCCACCAGCAAGGCCCAAGGGCTGGATCACCCCCAAAGCCAGCATATCCCTGACCTCTCTTTCCAGGTCCTGAGCAGTTTTCCTCGGAAGGGGGAGCATCTTATCGGTGGGTGCGACCCTGTCTGCACCCGGTGGACAGTCAGATTAGTGCGTCCAGGCTGGTTGGAAAACAGCTGTCGGTAGGGATGCAGCACCCCCCTGACCTCAGCTTGCTGGGCAGGGGTTAGCTGATCCGAGAGGAGAATTGTTTCCAGGGGGGAACCAGATCTGGTCCCAGGCAATAGATCTACTAAAGGGTCATCTCCCTGCTCCTCCCAATGTCCACACACGGCCAACACCACATTCCCCCTGGCATAATATGGCTTCATCATATTCACATGGTAAACCCGGCGATGGTGCGCCCGGACAGATGTGGGGACCTGCATGAAAAACCTCCTAAGCTTATCTTTACCAGCTTAGGTCAAAACTTCCCCAAGGTACAAAATATTACACCTGTTATCCTTGGACTGGCCGCTACCACCACCAAACTAATACTGGTTACTGGGGAAGAGCTGTTTGGACACGTCCTTCCCCCCAAAATACTTCCCAAAACCTTGCACCCCACTTCATGGACAAGGTTTGTAAAAAGCCTCACCAATTTGCATAGGTGACCACAGACCCAAACCCTTGGATCTGAGAACAATGAAAAAGCATTCAGTGTTTTACAAGAAGACTTTTAATAAAAAATAGAAGTAAATAGAAATAAAGAAATCCCCCCTGTAAAATCAGGATGGTAGATATCTTACAGGGTAATTAGATTCAAAAACATAGAGAACCCCTCTAGGCAAAACCTTAAGTTACAAAAAAGATACACAGACAGAAATAGTTATTCTATTCAGCACAATTCTTTTCTCAGCCATTTAAAGAAATCATAATCTAACACATACCTAGCTAGATTACTTACTAAAAGTTCTAAAAAGAAAAGGAGTACTTGTGGCACCTTAGAGACTAACCAATTTATTAGAGCATAAGCTTTTGTGAGCTACAGCTCACTTCCTCAGATGCATATCGTGGAAACTGCAGCAGGCTTTATATATACACAGAGAATATGAAACTATCTATTCCCACCCCACTGTCCTGCTGGTAATAGCTTATCTAAAGTGATCATCAGGTGGGCCATTTCCAGCACAAATCCAGGTTCTCTCACCCTCCACCCCCCCACACAAATTCACTCTCCTGCTGGTGATAGCCCATCCAAAGTGACAACTCTTTACACAATGTGCATGACAATCAAGTTGGGCTATTTCCTGCACAAATCCAGGTTCTCACATCCCCCCCCACCCCCATACACACACAAACTCACTCTCCTGCTGGTAATAGCTCATCCAAACTGACCACTCTTCAAGTTAAAATCCAAGTTAAACCAGAACATCTGGGGGGGGGGAGGGGGGGAGGAAAAAACAAGAGGAAACAGGCTACCTTGCATAATGACTTAGCCACTCCAAGTCTCTATTTAAGCCTAAATTAATAGTATCCAATTTGCAAATGAATTCCAATTCAGCAGTTTCTCGCTGGAGTCTGGATTTGAAGTTTTTTTGTTTTAAGATAGCGACCTTCATGTCTGTGATCCCGTGACCAGAGCTCCATTCCTGGCAGAAACCAGCATTCAGACAGACACAGACCCTTTGTTTCTCTCCCTCCTCCCAGCTTTTTAAAGTATCTTGTCTCCTCATTGGTCATTTTGGTCAGGTGCCAGCGAGGTTACCTTTAGCTTCTTAACCCTTTACAGGTGAGAGGAGCTTTCCCCTGGCCAGGAGGGATTTCAAAGGGGTTTACCCTTCCCTTTATATTTATGACACGCCCCCCAAATCTCAGCTAGGGTGAAACACTGGCTGGGATTTCTTCCTGGAGCTCTAGGAAAACAGAGTTAATAAGACACATGCATCTCTAAATATACTACCAAGTACATAAAGACTAACAATATTTTCCACATCTCAAGGACGATTTTAACCAGTTGATTCTGGGAAACTTTCACGGGAGAGTGCATCAGCCACTTTGTTAGAAGCTCCTGAGATGTGTTGGATGTCGAAATCAAAATCTTGGAGAACTAAACTCCACCGAAGAAGTTTTTTGTTAGTTTCTTTGACGGTGTGAAGCCACTTTAGTGCAGCATGGTCGGTTTGCAGGAGGAAACGCCGTCCCCAAACATATGGGCGTAGCTTTTCCAGAGCGTAGACAATGGCATAACATTCTTTTTCAGTGACTGACCAGTTGCTTTCCCTCTCAGACAGTTTTTTGCTGAGAAACACTACAGGGTGGAATTCTTGATCAGGTCCTTTCTGCATTAAAACTGCTCCCACACCACGCTCGGATGCATCTGTGGTTACTAGGAACGGTTTGTCAAAGTCTGGGGCCCTTAGTACAGGGTCAGACATGAGTGTCGCTTTAAGCTTGTTAAAGGCCTTCTGACACTTTCCGGTCCACTGAACAGCATTTGGCTGTTTCTTTTTGGTTAGGTCTGTCAGTGGGGCAGTGATTTGGCTGTAGTGCGGTACAAATCGTCTGTAATAACCGGCCAAGCCTAAGAAGGATTGAACCTGTTTCTTTGACTTTGGGACAGGCCACTTTTGGATAGCATCCACTTTGGCCTGTAGGGGGCTGATAGTTCCTTGACCCACCTGGTGTCCAAGGTAAGTCACTCTGTTTAGGCCTATTTGACACTTCTTAGCCTTAACAGTTAGTCCTGCCTCCCTTATGCGCTCAAGGACTTTTTGTAGATGTTCCAGGTGGTCTGCCCAGGAATCCGAAAATATGGCCACATCGTCAAGGTAGGCGACTGCATATTCTCCTAATCCCGCTAGGAGACCATCTACAAGTCTTTGGAAAGTGGCGGGTGCATTTCGCAGCCCGAAAGGGAGTACATTAAATTCATACAGCCCGAGATGTGTGATGAAGGCTGACCTTTCCTTGGCAGATTCATCTAGCGGTACCTGCCAGTACCCCTTGGTTAAGTCCAAGGTAGAGATGAACTGGGCCCGTCCCAGTTTCTCTAATAGTTCATCTGTGCGTGGCATTGGATAGTTGTCTGGGCAAGATACAGCATTTAGCTTACGGTAGTCCACACAAAAACGTATTTCCCCATCTGGTTTGGGAACTAGAACCACTGGAGATGCCCATGCACTTTCAGAGGGGTGGATTACACCCATCTGTAACATATCCTGGATCTCCCGTTCTATAGCAGATTTAGCTTGAGGAGACACCCAGTAAGGGTGGACCCTAATTGGGTGAGCATTACCTGTGTCAATGGAGTGGTATGCCCGTTCAGTCAGTCCTGGGGTGGCTGAGAACGTTGGGGCGTAGCTAGTGCACAGCTCCTGGATCTGCTGTCGCTGCATACGCCCAAGGGTCATGGAGAGGTTCACCTCTTCCACACCACCAGCACATTTCCCTTCGTAGTAGACACCTTCAGGCCACTCAGCGTCGTCTCCTCCCTGGGCTGTAAACTGACAAACCTTTAATTCTCTGGAATAAAAGGGCTTTAGAGAATTAATATGGTACACCTTAGGCTTTCGGTTGGAGGTGGGGAATGCTATGAGATAATTAACAGCTCCCAGGCGCTCCTGGACCATGAATGGCCCTTCCCACGATGCTTCCATTTTATGGGCCTGGAGCGCCTTTAAGACCATGACCTGGTCTCCTACTTTGAAGGAACGCTCTCTGGCATGTTTATCATACCAGGCTTTTTGCTCTTTTTGAGCATCCTGTAAGTTTTCTCTAGCAAGGGCTAAAGAGGTTCGGAGGGTGTTTTGTAGGTTGGTTACAAAGTCCTGAATGTTAGTTCCTGGAGAAGGTGTAAATCCCTCCCATTGCTGCTTCACCAACTGCAATGGCCCCTTAACCTCACAGCCATATACAAGTTCAAATGGGGAAAACCCTAAACTGGGATGTGGTACAGCTCTGTAGGCAAAGAGCAACTGCTGCAATACTAGGTCCCAATCATTGGAGTGCTCATTTACGAATTTACGTATCATGGCCCCCAAAGTTCCATTAAACTTCTCCACCATGCCATTTGTTTGATGATGGTAAGGAGTGGCAACCAAGTGATTTACCCCATGAGCTTCCCAAAGGTTTTTCATAGTTCCTGCCAGGAAATTAGTCCCTGCATCTGTGAGGATGTCGGAGGGCCAACCTACCCTGGCAAAAATGTCTGCTAGTGCCTGGCACACACTTTTAGCCCTGGTGTTGCTTAGAGCTACTGCTTCTGGCCATCGGGTGGCAAAATCCATGAAAGTCAGTATGTACTGCTTTCCTCTGGGTGTCTTTTTCGGAAAAGGACCCAGAATATCCACAGCTACTCGCTGAAATGGAACTTCAATGATGGGGAGTGGCTGGAGAGGGGCTTTGACCTGGTCTTGGGGTTTTCCCACTCTTTGGCACACCTCACAAGACTGGACATAGGTAGAAACATCCTTGCCCATTCCCTCCCAGTGGAATGACCCCCCCAAACGGTCTTTGGTCCTGTTCACCCCAGCATGGCCACTAGGGTGATCATGGGCTAAGCTCAAGAGCTTGGCCTGGTATTTAGTTGGAACTACCAACTGTCTCTGAGGATGCCAGTCTTCCTGGTGTCCCCCAGAAAGAGTTTCCTTGTATAAAAGTCCTCTTTCTACAACAAACCTGGATCGATTAGAAGAGCTGAGAGGCGGTGGGTTGCTCCGTGCCGCCGTCCAAGCTCTCTGGAGGCTTTCATCTGCGTCCTGTTCGGTCTGGAACTGTTCCCTTGATGCTGGAGACATCAGTTCCTCATGGGATTGTGGACCTAGGCTTGGTCCCTCTGGAAGCGATATAGGGGATGGAGCTGTTTCTGTTGACTGTGAACCGCTCTCCGCTGGTGCACTATGTTGGGATTCAGGCTCCGGCTGAGCCTCTTGTGTAGGGTTATCGGCTGCTGCCAGTTCAGGTTCGGTGGGGCCCTCTGGTGTTGAGGTTGCAAGTACTAGATTCAGTGCTGACACGGGGTCTGGTGTTGGTTGTTCGGCTGGTTCCGGTTCTGGGACTGGTTCCGTCTGGGTCTCTGAGACTGGATCCACTACTGCTGTTGCAGACATTGGCCTGGGGTCCGGGTCCATCACCTCTGACCAGGTCCTGATAGAAGTTTCCGGAACAGAGCTAGGCCTCACGGCTTGTTTAGCCTGGCTGCGGGTGACCGTTCCCACCCTCTTGGCCTGCTTCACATGATTGGCCAAGTCTTCCCCCAACAGCATGGGGATGGGATAATCATCATAGACTGCAAAAGTCCACATTCCTGACCAGCCCTTGTACTGGACAGGAAACTTGGCTGTAGGCAAATTGAAAGAGTTGGACTTGAAGGGTTGAATCGTCACTTGGATCTCTGGGTTGATTAAATTGGGGTCCACTAACGAAGCATGGATAGCTGACACTTGTGCTCTGGTGTCCCTCCACGTGGTGACCTTCTTCCCGCCCACACTCACAGTTTCCCTCCGCTCCAAGGGTATCTGGGAGGTATCTGGGCCTGTGGACCTCTGGTGTGATTCCGGTGCAATGAACTGTAATCTGTTGGGGTGCTTGGGGCAGTTGACCTTTACATGCCCCAGCTCATTACACTTAAAACATCGTCCAGCTGATGGGTCACTGGGGCGAGGAGGGCTGCTGGAGAACGGGGTGGTGGGACGATAAGGGGTCTGGAGGGTTCTTTGGGAGGTAGGTGGGGCTTTGGGCGGCCCCCGGTAATAGGGTGTGGTCTGGGGTGGTCCCTTCTGGTCTCCGCTCCAACTGCGACCAGTTTTCTTCTTCTCTGCCACCTCCACCCATCTGGCTCCAATCTCTCCTGCCTCAGTTACAGTTTTGGGTTTCCCATCTAGGATGTATCTTTCTATTTCCTCAGGAACACCCTCTAAGAATTGTTCCATTTGCATTAGGAAGGGCAAATTTACTGGAGATTCAACACTTGCTCCTGATATCCAGGCATCCCAATGTTTCACAATGTGGTAGGCATGTCGGGTAAATGACATGTCTGGTTTCCACCTTAGGGCTCTGAACCTCCGACGAGACTGCTCGGGTGTTATCCCCATTCTGACTCTCGCCTTGGATTTAAACAGTTCATACTTGTTCATGTGTTCTTTAGGCATTTCAGCTGCCACCTCAGCTAAGGGTCCACTGAGCTGCGGCCTCAGCTCTACCATGTATTGGTCAGTAGAGATGTTGTACCCAAGGCAGGCCCTTTCGAAGTTTTCTAGGAAGGCCTCAGTATCATCGCCTGCCTTGTAGGTGGGGAACTTTCTGGGATGGGAAGTGGTACTTGGAGAAGGATTACTAGGGTTTGTTGGGATATTCTGCTGAGCCTTTATCTTCTCCATCTCCTCCACATACTTCCTCTCTTTTTCCTTCTCCTCCAGTTCTTTGTCCCTCGCTTCCATAGCTCTCCTGTGAGCAGCCGCTTGGTGTTGTTCTGCCTCCCTTTCTTTTCCTTCTTCATCTGCATGAGTTCTATCTGTCTTTCATGTTCCCTTTGTCTTTCCTCAGCCTGAAATTTGGCTAATTCGAGCTGTAGTCGAGCCGTGGATTTTGCCATTCTAACCTCTCTGTTTTTACTAACTTTACACCCGAGGTTTAGAAATAAACAAACAAAACTTGGCTGTAAAATTTTGCTGTGCTGGAATAGAATACCTATTCTCTGATAGTGATTGTCAGCCTACAGAAAAAGACAATTCCCTTGTCTCTGCTCTGGGCCCAAATTAAAGTAAAAAACCTCCAACTACTTGGAAACCTGCTTACCCAGCCCAAAGAAAAAAAAATTCTTTTTCAAACCTGTGCTCCTTGTAAAACAAAAAAATCAAAATCCTAAAAAAAAAAAAAACCTGCCACTTTTGTCTCCAGGCAAATGGGTAGAGCACACCCCCCCTATTTACTTTTAGGAAGAAAACAAAACAAAACTCTGGGTTGGAAGACTGTGAATTTCCCTGCAGGAGTTAAGTACCCTGCCTCCAGGCAAAGAAAACCTGCAATTCACAAAGAGAATCCCCTTTTGTCTCTGCTTGGCCACAAAGCAGAGAAAAACCAAGCTGCTTTCAGTTTCAAAGCTGCTTTCTGGACTTCCTAAAAATTCCTTTTTAAAATCTGTATTTCTAGTTCAAAAAATCTCAACTGGATTTAAAAATGATTTCAGGTTAATCCCACCACTGTGCCACCATGTCACGGTTCCTCCCCCACTCTGAACTCTAGGGTACAGATGTGGGGACCTGCATGAAAAACCTCCTAAGCTTATCTTTACCAGCTTAAGTCAAAACTTCCCCGAGGTACAAAATATTACACCCGTTATCCTTGAACTGGCTGCTACCACCACCAAACTAATACTGGTTACTGGGGAAGAGCTGTTTGGACGCATCCTTCCCCCCAAAATACTTCCCAAAACCTTGCACCCCACTTCCTGGACAAGGTTTGTAAAAAGCCTCACCAATTTGCCTAGGTGACTACAGACCCAGACCCTTGGATCTGAGAGCAATGAAAAAGCATTCAGTGTTTTACAAGAAGACTTTTAATAAAAAATAGAAGTAAATAGAAATAAAGAAATCCCCCCTGTAAAATCAGGATGGTAGATATCTTACAGGGTAATTAGATTCAAAAACATAGAGAACCCCTCTAGGCAAAACCTTAAGTTACAAAAAAGATACACAGACAGAAATAGTTATTCTATTCAGCACAATTCTTTTCTCAGCCATTTAAAGAAATCATAATCTAACGCATACCTAGCTAGATTACTTACTAAAAGTTCTAAGGCTCCATTCCTGGTCTATCCCCAGCAGAAACCAGCATTCAGACAGACACACAGACCCTTTGTTTCTCTCCCTCCTCCCAGCTTTTTAAAGTATCTTGTCTCCTCATTGGTCATTTTGGTCAGGTGCCAGCGACGTTACCTTTAGCTTCTTAACCCTTTACAGGTGAGAGGAGCTTTCCCCTGGCCAGGAGGGATTTCAAAGGGGTTTACCCTTCCCTTTATATTTATGACAATCTCCCTCTCCCATTCCTTCCACCTCCGCTCCAGGGATGGGGAGCTCCGCGCCTTCGGTCTTCACTGGGCTTCTCCCAACCCCTCCCCCAGGCATAGGTCGGAAGGGTCTTGGGATGTCCTCGGCAGCAGTCTGACCCCTCCCAGCCCAGTCAGGCCCCAGGGCCCACGCTGCGTCCACCGGGCGGCTTCCCTCAGGGACAGGGATCGGGTCATCCAAGCGATCCCTCTCCTCCAACTGGGCAATCAGCTGTTCCTTGGTGGACCTCCCAGTGCGCAGCCCCCTCTGCCTGCACAGCTCCACCAGGTCGCTCTTAAGGCGTTTAGCGTACATCTCTCTGCTGGCCACTCGCAGGCCGGGCAGCTTTCCACGGTTTCCAGGAAAAACCCCTTGTGTGCCAGTCCTTCTTGAGGTCACCACCTCTTTACCAGGGTCGAGCTGCAGACTCCTCTGACCCTGGGACCGCTCGCTGCAATCCCCCGGGGGACCCTGTTACTGCAAAAGTCCTTCTCTCTGGTCACACACTCGCAGGGGTTAACCGCCCCCTGAAACCGTCTCTCTCAATCTTCAGCACGCCTGGTCCCTGTCAATCCCCCTTCGTTTTACTGTTCCCCAGTCACTTACTGCAGGAAGCGCCGTTCACGGGGTGCAGTACATCCCACCGCTGCCACCAGTTGTCACGGAGTGTGGGGGAGTCCAGGCTCTGCACCCCTCTTCCTGGGATTCACTGAGACTCTCAGCCAGCCAGTAAAACAGAAGGTTTATTGGACAACAGGAACACAGTCTCAAACAGAGGTTGTGGGTACAACCAGGACCCCTCAGTCAAGTCCTTCTGGGGGAGCAGGGAGCTCAGACCCCAGCCCTGGGGTTCCCTGCGTTCCTCCACCCAGCACCAAACTGAAAACTAAACCCCCCGAAGCAGGCTCCCTGCTGCAGTCTCCGTCCACATTCCTGGGCACCTCCCCACCCCTCCTGGCTCAGGTGACAGGCTCTCAGGTCTCCCATCCCCAGGGCACATTCCCAGGTCAACACTCCCCCCTCCCTGCTGCCTCACATCCTCACACTCCCTGACAGGGGCACCGTCTGCCCCCTCCCCCCTCACTTCCCCAAACAATCCTGGCCCCCGGCTCTGACCTTTGTGGGGAGCCTGTCTGCCCCAAAGTCCTGCCCCCATCCTGACCCCTCTCCCCTCTACCCACTCTCCCAACCTACTTCGCCCAAACTTCCGGCTCCCCCCAGCTGGCTCCCCGCAAGCACCCGCTGTGGGGGGGTCCAGAAGCGCTGGTGGCTAAATCACTCTGGGCCCTGTTGTGTTCATGGAGACGCAATAAAGGGCCCGAGGTGTGAACACGCCCCAGCCCCTGCCCCACACTGAACAGGGTTAAATACGGGCTGGGGCGGGGTCCAGAGCCCGCAGCCTGCTCAGCCCCACGGCAAACCCCCCAGTGACCCCTGGGACCGGCTGTGACAGACCGAGCAGAGCAGGAACCAGGGAGCCGTGGCAGGCGCCGTGTGAAACGAGGGGTTTGTTCCAGCCCCGGCCCCGTTCGCTGGAGCGAGTCTCTAGCCGGAAAATCCCCCGGGTTTGGGCGTCTCCCCGCTGGCACCGGAGACGCTAGCGACTGTCCTGGGGGGCAGAGGAGCCGGTGGAGCTGGGCTGGATCTGGTGTCGCCGCGGCTGCTATGAAAGTCCAACCCCATTTCCTCCCAGGTTGGGGGTTCAGCCAGGGGAGGGGCGATGGCGTCAGGGTCCCTCTCTCCAGCCGCTCTGCTCAGGACGTCTCCACGGAACAGGGTCAGGACGGCCCGGGGGGCCCAGGAGACGGGGGGTGGCAGCCAGGAGGGTGAAGCAAGTCTCTTTCTTTAAGGCCCCAAAGGGTGGTGGGTGGCACAGCCCGTCCCCGCAATATTTTATCCACCAATGAGGCCTCGTTTCTGACCCCCCAATTTTGGGTCACGGATTTCTGCTCCCCCACTTCTCCCGTGTCCTAGATGGGCCCCAGCCCGGCCCATGGGGTCTGTCCGGTGGCCTCTTGGGTTGGACAAATCCCATCTTTCTGTCTCGCCAACTTTCCCCCCAACGTTCATTCGTCCAGGTTCTCGTGAGGCTGCCTGAACTTCTCACTCACCTTCGTCGGCTGAACCCACCATGGGGGGGACATTGGGAGGCTCCGGTATCACAGCCCCCCCCTGGGGTGGGGAGATTTGGGGGGCAAGTCTGAGGGTTTGTACAAGAGAAATACAGGATGGGAGAGGTCTAGGGAGAAAGGGGGGAGAGAAAAGGGGCTGGGGGACCCCGCTGAAGAGAGAGGAGGGGGATGGACAGCGGGGGGGAGGGGCAATAAGTGCCATTATTCTAGTGCCATGCAAGACCCAGGCTCCCCGCTGTCCACTGACAGCCCTGGGCAGAGACTGGCCCGTTTGGCGCTGTCCAGGGGCTGCTCCGCGGGGAGCCCAATGAGCCCAGCACAGGGGCAGTTCCTCTAACTGGTGCTGCAGGGGCTGGTGATCGCAGGGTTCGGGGTTCAATCCTGGGGTGTGGCTGTCAGGTCAGGAGCTGTTGAGGGGGGGATTCACCGAGGCAGGGGTGTTTGGGAGCAGGAGGTTTTGTGCCGGCGTTTCAGCCCCCCAAGGGGGAGCAGCTCGTCCCTCGTGGAGATTCTCCTCTCTTCAAGGCTGGATCCAGGCTTCTGGGGGTGCAGAGAGATGGCAGGTTAGAGGGGCCCGTGTCGCACTAGACCCAGCCCCTGGGGGCAGCAAGGGGCACAGAAGTGGGGGTCACCTCACCTAGGACACCACCCTCGGGCGGCTGTAGTGGGCCTCAGCCAGGATCAGCCCCACGATGAGCAGGACCATGGCGCTCAGCGCCAGGCAGGCGATGTCGGCGTGGGTGAAATCCGGGCATCCCAGGGGGGCTACTGCGGGGGGAAGGGGAGAGTCACTCTGTGGCTCAGACGGGGAGATCAGCAGCTGGGGGCCAAAGAGAGTGGGTGAACTACCCCCTTGAGCCACCTGGCACCCCAGTGCCTGGCCAGGGGACTGTGACAGTCAGAGACGCAGGGTCCCAGGCCCCCCAGGACAGGGAACCACCCCAGCTCCCTGTCCCCGTAGGACCCCTCAGTCCACCGACACAGGTGCCTCTGTCCCGGCCTGTCTGCTGCGCAGTGAGCCCATCCCCGGGGTATCTCAGCTGCTGCCAAACACAGCCAGGCAGTGCGCACTGGGGGAGGCTGGGACGTAACCCGCTGCTCCCCCCACCCCGTGGTGCCCAGGGAGCAGCCAGAGGCAGCAAAACGTCTGTGGAGGATGGGTCAGGGGTCCCCTGGGAGCCCCATGGGGGAGGGCAAGCAAGAGCAGAGGGAATTCTGGATAATGGTCACCCCTATTACCAGGGGGAGATCATGAGGCCCAGGGAGGGGGCTCATTGCCCCAGCCCCTGTGCACCCAGCAGGGCCCAGCCCCCACAGCCCCGTCCCTCCCCTGGGATCCCCCCACAGCTCCCAGGCAGTGACCTGCAGGGCAGCAGGCATCTGGGGAGCTGAGGGCCTGGCAGTGGGCGAGGGGCAGTGGGTCTGTTTCTCCTTCCCCCATGTCAATGAGCCCCTCCCTGTGGTGTCTGGGCCTCACCCACCCAGATTCACTCCCCCGTCATTCCCTGCAACCAACCCCAGCCCCTGGGCACCACAAGGCTGTTTCCAGGGCTGGCTGGATGGTGATTCCCGCCCCGGCCCTGGTACCTGGCCCTGTTCTGCTCGGGCGGGTGGGAGCCGGTGCCGCTCCAGGCTGGATCAGGGCGGTTCCCTCTGTGGGAATAGAACCAGCGTACACCAGAGCCTGGGGAGGGGAAGAAACAGCGACTCAGCGATCTGCCCCCAGCTGCTGACTCAGCATCGATCTTCACTGTCAGTCTCAGGGAGAGGAGGGATGGATTTTAGTTGCTGGAGAATGGGGACCCCCCCCCGCCCTGTTCCCTCCCTGCGGGGGACGCTCACTTCCTCCTGTTTGCCTGTAGCAGAGGCAGGCCAGGAGGTGCCATTCACACCTGGAGTCACTGTGGAGCCGGTCTCGGTGCGGCTGTTCCTATTTGGGAGGAGGAACGTCCCTGTGTCTATAGAGCTAAAGGGGAGCTCATCTGCCAAACGGGGCTGTATCAAACCGGATGGGACGGCTAATCCGACAGTCCAGACTTGCTCTGAGATCACTGCGGGGGGGGTTGGGAACCACACGGGATTCGTCATTTCAGGTCCAGTTTTCATGTAGACAAGGTTTTAGTCCATCCTTCTATCCCTCACCAAACACGCTCCCATCTGTCCACCTCCCTACTTTCCATGGACCCACATTCCCACTGACCCGTGGCCGTCTGTCCCCATGGATCTGTCCATCACCCTCTATATAGAAGAAATGAGCCCATCAGCACTGTCTGCAGGGACCATCCCCCTCCAAACAGCCCGACTGGCCCCGTGGGCGTTGGAGCAGGGAGCCCTGTTCCCTGGGGGATGAATTGTTCCATTTCTCCGGCTCACCTTCTCCCTCCGGCTCCATCATGGGGGGATCTGGCTGCTGGGGCCCAGCTGGGTCGGTTCCCTCTGTGGGATGAAATCGAGCGTGGGCTGGGGCTGGGGAGGGACGGAACCAGCACCCAGGCCCGGGTGGGAAGAGGCTGAAATGGTGACTCAGCGACTGGGCCCCTCGCCCGACGACCAGGCATTTGTTATGGGTTTAATTGTCCAGGCTGGTGGGAAGTGAATTCAGCGCTGGGGCCGGAGCCAGCTGAGCATCCTCTGAGCCCTGACTCCTCTGTGTGTCCCCAGAGCAGGGTCAGCTGGGGGAACATCCCCCTGGGAAAGGCCCCCCTGTTCTGCAGCCTCCCTGGGGGCAGGGATCCCCCCTTCCTCTGCCCTGAATCTCCAGCAGCTTCTGCTCCCCCTGGCTGGGGAACCCCCCAGTGACTCCGTCCCCGCTCCCCAGCCGGGCGTCCCCTTTGCTGGATCCAGGACTCAGGGCAGAGCCTGGCTCTGAGCGCCCCATTGGGGCTAAGCCCCTCTGAGTATCCAGCTGGGTGTGGGGCTGGGAGCAGGGATGCTGAGCCGGGCCCCTCACCGGCTACTACCAGCTCCATGGCGTCGCTGGGCTCTGACCAGACAGACAGGTCGGATTTGATGCAATATCGTCAGCTGTAGCTCCCTGCATCTCTCTGGCTCATGTTGTGGATGGAAAATTGAGCCACATCCTCTGGGGGGTCTTTGTCCTGCCGTGCTTCTGGGTCTCCAGCTTTATACAGAAGGACCCTCGCTCCCCGACACCGACACTCACACCGGACGGTCATGGCTCCCCCTGGGGCGACCCCCCACTTGGGTGCAGGGAGATGTTGGGTTTGGGGTAGCTGGGCTCTGCAGGCAGGAGGAGACAGGCCGTGAGACACAGACCCCGGCACGGTCACTGTTCCCCGTCCCCACAGCCCGGCCCCAGTGACGAGGCCGAGACGGGGGCTGCAGGGAGAGAGTCTCCTGGATGCTTTTTCCCCAAATCCAAGAGCGAGAGAGCTGGGCTAGCGACACAAGAGCCCCGGGGGCCCCCCACCCCTCAGCAGGGCAACGGCGCGGCTCCATCTGCCAGGAGCCCATGGAGGGGTGGCTGGGGCAGGGCAAGGAGAGGCCGAGGCGACCTAGAGGCCAATTGCGTTTTATCTCCATCAGCTGGGGAAGGAGAAATCAGTGGGCACGTGCACTGGCTTTCTCTGACACTCACCGAGAAGAGGACGGTGAGAGCAGATGGCATGACGGAGGCAGCGAGAGGCCCCTCAGCACTGCCACCAACGCCCCAGAGCCCAGCTCCACCGAGCCCCAAATAACAAACTCAGCTGGTGTCTCCAGCTACAGGAAGCTGACGATATCTCGTCTCTTCCTGTGTCCATCGCATTTTGTCTCTAATCTGCAGGGGAAATCTAGTGAGGTCAAAGTAAGCAGAGGCGCCTGCAAAACCCAAGCCTGGGCCCATCGGCCTGGCCAAATGTCATGCAGCTCCCAGCTTGTCTGTGTCTCTGTGGGGTGGGGGGACAGTTCTCCCTCCATGTACCCTGCAGCCTTGGGGAAGGTGCACCAGGCTGGGAGCCAAGAGAGCACGGGGTCTGGTCCTCAATCTGCCACTGACCACGATTTCCATGCAGATTCCCCCACACCTGTCCTTTCTTACATTCTGGGTTCAAACATGGGTGGTGGCCTGTCCTAAATATCAAGGGAAGGGTACCCACCTTTCTGTACACAGTGCTATAAAATCCCTCCTGGCCAGAGGCAAAACCCTTTCACCTGTAAAGGGTTAAGAAGCTCAGGTAACCTCGCTGGCACCTGACCCAAAATGACCAATGAGGGGTGTCAGGGTTCCTTCCCCACTCTGAACTCTAGGGTACAGATGTGGGGACCTGCATGAAAACCTCCCAAGCTTACTTTGACCAGCTTAGGTTAAAACTTCTCCAAGGTACAAACTATTTTACCCTTTGCCCTTGGACTTCCACTGCCACCACCAAACGTTTATCTGGGTTTATTGGGAAAACGTAGTTTGGACGCGTCTTTCCCCCCAAAATCCTCCCAACCTTTGCACCCCACTTCCTGGGGAAGGTTTGGTAAAAATCCTCACCAATTTGCATAGGTGACCACAGACCCAAACCCTTGGATCTTAGAACAATGACAAAAGCATTCAGTTTCTGAAAAGAAGGATTTTAATAGAAGTAAAAAGTAAAAAAGAATCACCTCTGTAAAATCAGGATGGTAAATACCTTACAGGGTAATTAGATTCAAAACATAGAGAATCCCTCTAGGCAAAACCTTAAGTTACAAAAAAGACACACAGACAGGAATATTCATTCTATTCAGCACAACTTAATTTCTCAGCCATTTAAAAAAATCAGAAGCTAACGCATATCTAGCTAGATTACTGACTAAGTTCTAAGACTCCATTCCTGTTCTGTCCCCAGCAAAAGCATTACCCAGACAGATACAGACCCTTTGTTTCTCTCCCTTCTCCCAGCTTTTGAAAGTATCTTTTCTCCTCATTGGTCATTTTGGTCAGGTGCCAGCGAGGTTATCCTAGCTTCTTAACCCTTTACAGGTGAAAGGATTTTTCCTCTGGCCAGGAGGGATTTTAAAGGTGTTTACCCTTCCCTTTATATTTATGACAAGGGGGCAAGATACTTTCAGACCTCGAGGGGGGGGGGAGTCTTTTGTCTGTCTGTGTGATACCTTTGCCAGGAACAGATCAAGGATGCAAGCCCTCCACTCCTGTAAAGTTAGTAAGTAATATAGCTAGAAAATGCATTAGGTTTTCTTTGTTTTGGCTTGTAAATTCGCTGTGCTGGAGGGAATGTGTATTCCTGTTTTTGTGTCTTTTTTGTAATTTAAGGTTTTGCCTAGAGGGATTCTCTGTGTTTTGAATCTGACTGCCTGTGAGATTATCTTCCATTCTAATCTTACAGAGTGTTTCTTTTATCTTTGTTTTGTTCTTCTAATAAAGTTCTGTTTTTTAAGAATCTGACTGGATTTTTAGGGTCCTAAGAAATCCAAGCTGGTCTGTGCTCAACTTGTTTATTCTCAAGCCTCCCCAGGAAAGGGGGTGTGAGGGCTCGAGCGAATTGCTGGGGGAAGAGGAACTCCAAGTGGTCCTTTTCCCTGGTTCTTGGTTAAAGCGCTTGGTGGTGGCAGCATTCCTCGTCCAAGAACAAATAGAGATTTTGTGCCTTGGGGAAGTTTTTAACCTAAGCTGGTAGAAATAAGCTTGGGGGGTCTTTCATGCAGGTCCCCACATCATAGAATCATAGAATATCAGGGTTGGAAGGGACCTCAGGAGGTCATCTAGTCCAACCCCTGCTCAAAGCAGGACCAATCCCCAATTAAATCATCCCAGCCAGGGCTTTGTCAAGCCTGACCTTAAAAACTCCTAAGGAAGGAGATTCTACCACCTCCCTAGGTAACACATTCCAGTGTTTCACCACCCACCTAGTGAAAAAGTTTTCCCTAATATCCAACCTAAACCTCCCCCACTGCAACTTGATCTGTATCCCAGAGTTCAGAGTGGAGAAGGAACCTTGACATGGCCCATGAAAATAAAATTAATACGTGATCACGAAATTAAAGGATGGCGCCGTAATGCATGTGCACAAGGGGGCAGAGTTAAGGATGTTTGGGAAACTTTGTGGCATTCCCTGATGCTGGAGGGTTTGATTGCAGCCTTCCCGCTCAGTCTGCCAACCTGCCCACCTGCAACACAAGCCGTGGCACCATGTTAAGAGCGGGCACAATATGGAAGACCTGGGTTTGCTGCCCCTTACACCTTAGCTGAGTGGTAATGACGGGTTTACACTGTAATGCCTGGTTCTAAGGGGCTTTTCTCAACATGTGAATTAAATCAACCAGGTTCAAAAGAAAACCAGAGAAAGAGAAATTCCATCCCAGGCCCCGAACGGGTCACCAACTGAGAGAGACCCAGGGACCTTCTAATGCAGAGACCCTGTCCCCCGAGCTGGAGGAGACCCTGTCAGTGGTTATGTGGCCAGGTCCCTAGAGAGGGACGTGACAGGCTTTCTTTAAATGCCATTGGCTAGAGGACAGCAGAAAGCTGGGGGTCAGGAAGGTTTGACTCAGTTCTGGGCTCTGGCAGCGGAGTGGGGACTAGTGGTTAGAGCCGAGGGGTGGAGCTGGGGCCAGGACTCCTGGTGTCACAATTGTGGTGTCAGTCCTCCGGGGCTTGCACACAGTGCTTTGCTGGGCCGAGGCTGCATTAAAGGTGCATCAGCTGCCCAGCCGAAGGCTCCCAATGAGCCTCCTTCAATCAGCTCCCTCGTCCCAGGGCCCTGGCCCACCTTCTCACCAGCCCCCCAGGACCCTTCGCCCCCAGCCACCGGAGCAGGAGGGAGATGAGCAGCAGATTCATTGTGAAGCAGGGTCATTCCCCGCCACCTGACCCCACCGCCTGACCTCCCCAATCTCCCAGCTTGCTGCCCCCCTTGGAAGGGGCAGGGAGAGAGGTGACTGTGGGGTTGGGACCCTTATTGGGCAGGGAATTTGCAGCACAGGGGCTGTGAGGGGAAACTGAGGGGACTAAAAAGAAAATGGGGGACCCTGAGGGTGAGGGGGCTGGAGCTGCGGAGGGATGTGGAGGGGGGGCAGTGAGAGGAGAGGCTGCTGGGGGTAGAAGTGGCAGCCCAGGGAGTGCTGGGTGGTGCTGCTCCCCCCTCGCTCCTCACATGCCCAACAATCCTACCCCCCACCCCCCCAGCTCTGACCTTCTTGGGGGAGCGTGTCTGCTGATGTGCTTTGACTAACTCTAAGTCTCTTTTCCCTGCCAGCTTAAGACTTCAGTGCCCAGTCTGGTTTGAGCCAGACCCGCCAGGTGCCAGTGAGGTTATCTTAGCTTCTTAACCCATTACAGGTAAAAGGACTTTGCCTCTGGCCAGGAGGGATTTTATAGCACTGTATGCAGAAAGGTGGTTACCCTTCCCTTTATATTTATGACTGTCTATAACACTGATAGAGAGATACGCACAGCTATTTGCTCCCCCAGGTATTAATCACTTACTCTCGGTCAATTAATACACAAAAGTGATTTTATTAAGTATAAAAAGTCGGATTTAAGTGGTTTCAAGTAACAACAGACAGAACAAAGTTACCAAGCAAAATAAAACAAAACACGCAAGTCAAAGCCTAATACATTTAAGAAACTGAATACAGGTAAATCTCACCCTCAGAGATGTTCCCATAAGTTTCTTTCCCAGATTAGACTCCTTCCTAGTCTGGGCCCAATCCTTTCCCAAGTACAGTCCTTGTTAATTCCAGCAGATAGCTTAGGTAAAAAGCAGGGGATTCAACATGACTGAGACCCACTTTGTTCTGTTCCTTTAATAGCTTTGGCAGAAGGCAGGAATCCTTTGTCTCCTTCAAAATGGAAAAGCATCCGGTTAAAGATGGATTTCCGTTCAGGTGACATGATCACATATCCTGTGAGACTTCATTACCCGCTTGCTGGCACACAGGTATACAGGAAGTCTTACAAGTAAATAGAGCCATTTACAACCAATTGTCCTGGTGAATGGGAGCCATCAAGATTCCAAACCACCATTAATGGCCCACACTTTGCATAATTACAATAGGACCTCGGAGTTATATTTCATATTCCTAGTTTCAGATACAAGAATGATACATTCCTACAAATAGGATGAAAGGATACCAGGGAAGAGTATAAAAATATTGGTCAGGCATGTAGGAATGATATCAGGAGGGCCAAATCGCACCTGGAGCTGCAGCTAGCGAGAGAAGTCAAGAGTAACAAGAAGGGTTTCTTCAGGTATGCTGGCAACAAGAAGAAAGCCAAGGAAAGTGTGGGCCCCTTACTGAATGAGGGAGGCAACCTAATGACGGAGGATGTGGAAAAAGCTAATGTACTCAATGCTTTTTTTGCCTCTGTTTTCACTAACAAGGTCAGCTCCCAGACTGCTGCGCTGGGCATCACAAAATGGGGAACAGATGGCCAGCCCTCTGTGGAGATAGAGGTGGTTAGGGACTATTTAGAAAACCTGAACGTGCACAAGTCCATGGGGCCGGACGAGTTGCATCCAAGAGTGCTGAAGGAATTGGCGGCTGTGATTGCAGAGCCATTGGCCATTATCTTTGAAAACTCGTGGCGAACGGGGGAAGTCCCGGATGACTGGAAAAAGGCTAATGTAGTGCCAATCTTTAAAAAAAGGAAGAAGGAGGATCCTGGGAACTACAGGCCAGTCAGCCTCACCTCAGTCCCCAGAAAAATCATGGAGCAGGTCCTCAAAGAATCAATCCTGATGCACTTGCATGAGAGGAAAGTGATCAGGAACAGCGAGCATGGATTCACCAAGGGAAGGTCATGCCTGACTAATCTAATCGCCTTTTATGATGAGATTACTGGTTCTGTGGATGACGGGAAAGCAGTGGATGTATTGTTTCTTGACTTTAGCAAAGCTTTTGACATGGTTTCCCACAGTATTCTTGTCAGCAAGTTAAGGAAGTATGGGCTGGATGAATGCACTATAAGGTGGGTAGAAAGCTGGCTAGATTGTCGGGTTCAACGGGTAGTGATCAATGGCTCCATGTCTAGTTGGCAGCCGGTGTCAAGTGGAGTGCCCCAAGGGTCAGTCCTGGGGCCGGTTTTGTTCAATATCTTCATAAATGATCTGGAGGATGGTGTGGATTGCACTCTCAGCAAATTTGCGGATGATACTAAACTGGGAGGAGTGGTAGATACGCTGGAGGGGAGGGATAGGATACAGAAGGACCTAGACAAATTGGAGGATTGGGCCAAAAGAAATCTGATGAGGTTCAATAAGGATAAGTGCAGGGTCCTGCACTTAGGACGGAAGAACCCAATGCACCGCTACAGACTAGGGACCGAATGGCTAGGCAGCAGTTCTGCGGAAAAGGACCTAGGGGTGACAGTGGACGAGAAGCTGGATATGAGTCAGCAGTGTGCCCTTGTTGCCAAGAAGGCCAATGGCATTTTGGGATGTATAAGCAGGGGCATAGCGAGCAGATCGAGGGACGTGATCGTTCCCCTCTATTCGACATTGGTGAGGCCTCATCTGGAGTACTGTGTCCAGTTTTGGGCCCCACACTACAAGAAGAATGTGGATAAACTGGAGAGAGTCCAGCGAAGGGCAACAAAAATGATTAGCAAAAAGAAAAGGAGTACTTGTGGCACCTTAGAGACTAACCAATTTATTTGAGCATGAGCTTTCGTGAGCTACAGCTCACTTCATCGGATGCATGCCATGGAAACTGCAGCAGACTTAATTTATACACAGAGAATATGAAAAAATACCTCCTCCCACCCCACTGTCCTGCTGGTAATAGCTTATCTAAAGTGATCATCAGGTGGGCCATTTCCAGCACAAATCCAGGTTTTCTCACCCTCCACCCCCCCACGCAAATTCACTCTCCTGCTGGTGATAGCCCATCCAAAGTGACAACTCTTTACACAATGTGCATGATAATAAAGTTGGGCCATTTCCTGCACAAATCCAGGTTCTCTCACCCCCTCACCCCCCTCCCAAAAACCACACACACAAACTCACTCTCCTGCTGGCAATAGCTCATCCAAACTGACCACTCTCCAAGTTTAAATCCAAGTTAAACCAGAACATCTGGGGGGGGGTAGGAAAAAACAAGAGGAAATAGGCTACCTTGCATAATGACTTAGCCACTCCCAGTCTCTATTTAAGCCTAAATTAATAGTATCCAATTTGCAAATGAATTCCAATTCAGCAGTTTCTCGCTGGAATCTGGATTTGAAGTTTTTTTGTTTTAAGATAGCGACCTTCATGTCTGTGATTCCGTGACCAGAGAGATTGAAGTGTTCTCCGACTGGTTTATGAATGTTATAATTCTTGACATCTGATTTGTGTCCATTTATTCTTTTACGTAGAGACTGTCCAGTTTGACCAATGTACATGGCAGAGGGGCATTGCTGGCACATGATGGCATATATCACATTGGTGGATGTGCAGGTGAACGAGCCTCTGATAGTGTGGCTGATGTTATTAGGCCCTGTGATGGTGTCCCCTGAATAGATATGTGGGCACAATTGGCAACGGGCTTTGTTGCAAGGATAAGTTCCTGGGTTAGTGGTTCTGTTGTGTGGTATGTGGTTGTTGGTGAGTATTTGCTTCAGGTTGCGGGGCTGTCTGTAGGCAAGGACTGGCCTGTCTCCCAAGATTTGTGAGAGTGTTGGGTCATCCTTTAGGATAGGTTGTAGATCCTTAATAATGCGTTGGAGGGGTTTTAGTTGGGGGCTGAAGGTGACGGCTAGTGGTGTTCTGTTATTTTCTTTGTTAGGCCTGTCCTGTAGTAGGTAACTTCTGGGAACTCTTCTGGCTCTATCAATCTGTTTCTTTACTTCTGCAGGTGGGTATTGTAGTTGTAAGAAAGCTTGACAGAGATCTTGTAGGTGTTTGTCTCTGTCTGAGGGGTTGGAGCAAATGCGGTTGTATCGCAGAGCTTGGCTGTAGACGATGGATCGTGTGGTGTGGTCAGGGTGAAAGCTGGAGGCATGCAGGTAGGAATAGCGGTCAGTAGGTTTCCGGTATAGGGTGGTGTTTATGTGACCATTGTTTATTAGCACTGTAGTGTCCAGGAAGTGGATCTCTTGTGTGGACTGGACCAGGCTGAGGTTGGTGGTGGGATGGAAATTGTTGAAATCATGGTGGAATTCCTACACCAACATTCCACACAAAGATGGACTACAAGCCGTCAGGAACACTATCCCCGATAATGTCATGGCTAACCTGGTGGCTGAACTTTGTGACTTTGTCCTCACCCATAACTATTTCACATTTGGGGACAATGTATACCTTCAGATCAGCGGCACTGCTATGGGTACCCGCATGGCCCCACAGTATGCCAACATTTTTATGGCTGATTTAGAACAACGCTTCCTCAGCTCTCGTCCCCTAAAGCCCCTACTCTACTTGCGCTATATTGATGACATCTTCATCATCTGGACCCATGGAAAAGAAGCCCTTGAGGAATTCCACCATGATTTCAACAATTTCCATCCCACCACCAACCTCAGCCTGGTCCAGTCCTCTAGAGCTCTGCAGTGATTATACACCCTTACCCCACCACCTAGATACTTAAGAACTGCCTAGGGGAAACTGAGGCACCCCCACAATATTCAAAGGAAACATTAAGAACAGTCCCACTTCATCACACCTTCCCCATGCTGAGTCCTGCTTCGTCCCTGCTCCCCACTGGCAGCCCTGGGCAGAACCAGCCTGGCTGGGCCAGCG
The DNA here is from genome assembly GCF_965140285.1 of Lepidochelys kempii. Taxonomy (NCBI): domain Eukaryota; kingdom Metazoa; phylum Chordata; order Testudines; family Cheloniidae; genus Lepidochelys; species Lepidochelys kempii. Next base: position 15,082,453 of record NC_136402.1, read on the forward strand.
AGTGGGACTCCATCACCCTCCAGGTTCTGCTCCATAGGGAGTCCAATGTGCCCAGCCCGGGGGCGACTCCTCTAGCAGGTACCGCAGGGGCTCGTGCTCATGGTGTGACGGGTTAAGTCAGAGAGACACCCTTCGGACTGCCACCTGACATGCTGAGATTACCTCTGAGCCGTTTTCCACTGCCACCTTGAGACTCCAGAACCCTGCCTTGTTGAGCCAGACACACTAGTCCGCTGCAAACACAGACCCAGGTCTGGTCCACACACCAAAACCTGCTCAGCAGGTCACCTATCTCCAGCACCCAGACACCCAGCGCCCAATGGGATCCAAACCACAATTAAACCCATTTTACTCTCTATAAAGCTTATACAGGGTAAACTCATAAATTATCCGCCCTCTATAACACTGATAGAGAGATATGCACAGCTGTTTGCTTCCCCAGGTATTAATCACTTACTCTGGGTTAATTAATAAACAAAAGTGATATTATTAGGTATTAAAAGTAGGATTTAAGTCGTTTCAAGTAATAACAGTAAGATTACCAAGCAAAATAAAACAAAACATGCAAGTCTAATCCTAATGCATTAAAAGAAACTGAATACAGGTAAATCTCCCCCTTAGAGATGTTCCAAGAAGCTTCTTTCCCAGACTACAGAGTAACAGCCGTGTTAGTCTGTATTCGCAAAAAGAAAAGGTGTACTTGTGGCACCTTAGAGACTAACCAATTTATTTGAGCATAAGCTTTCGTGAGCTAGCTAGCTCACGAAAGCTTATGCTCAAATAAATTGGTTAGTCTCTAAGGTGCCACAAGTACTCCTTTTCTTTTTCCCAGACTAGACTCCTTCCTAGTCTGGGCCCAATCCTTTCCCCTGGTACAGCCCTTGTTAGTTTTAGCTCAGGTGGTAACTAGGCTATTCCTCATGTCTGGGAGCCCCCTTTGTTCTGTTCCACTCCCTTTTATAGCTTTGGCCAAAGGCGGGACTCCCTTGTCTCTCTCTGGGTTCCCACCCCTCCTTCTAAATGGAAAAGCACCAGGCTTAAGATAGATTCCAGTATCAGGTGACATGGTCACATGTCCCTGTGAGACCTCCTTCTTCATTACCCACAGGCTGGCCCCCATGTCCACAAGAAGGCTTGCAGGTAAATAAACCATCTACAGCCAATTGTCCTAGTCAATGGGGGCCATCAAGATTCTAAACCACCATTAATTGACTTCAGAGTTAACGTCATATTTCGAGTTTTAGATACAAGAATGATACATGCATATAAATAGGATGACCACACTCAGTAGATCATAAGTTTTGTAATGATACCTTCCAAGAGACCTTTTGCTTAAAGAATATTCCAGTTACATTATAGTTACACTCATAAGCATATTTCCATAAACATATGGAGTGCAGTGTCACAGATGGCACTGGGGGTTCAATCCTGGGGAGCTGCTGTCAGGTTGGCAGCTGTTTTGGGGGGGATTCTCTGAGGCAGGTGTATTTGAGGGCAGGGGGGTTTGTGCTGGCATCTCAGTCCCCTGAGGGGAAGCGGCTCGTCCCCCGGGGAGATTCTCTTCCCTGCATGGCCGGATCCAGACTCCTTGGGGCACAGAGAGACGGCGGGTTAGAGGGGCCCGTGTCACCATGGGCCCAAGTCCTGGGGAAAGCAAGGGGCTCAGAAGGGGGGGATCACCTCACCTAGGGCACCTCCCTCGGGCGGCTGTAATAGGCCTCAGCCAGGATCAGCCCCATGACGAGCAGGACCATGGCGCTCAGGGCCAGGCGGGCGATGTTGGCGTAGGTGAAATCCTGGTGTCCCGGGGGGGCTGCTGCAGAGGGAAGGGGAGAGTCACTTGGCAGCTCAGATGGGGAGATCAGCAGCTAGCTCTGCCCCAGGAGTGGAGCCCCCAACACTTCATCCAGCAGGTCCAGCCCAGCCCCCCTCTGGGGGTCTCCCAGGTGCTGCGGCTCTGAGCTCTCCCCAGAGCCGGACCCCTCAGGTGAGGCCATGTCCTGCTGCCCCAGGGGGCTGAGCCTCAGCTTCCCCGATGAAGGGGGCTCCCGGGTGGACAAACTGCCCCCAAGACACCCAGCACCCCAGGACCACGCCAGGGGATGGGGACAATCAGAGCCCCCCACAGCAGGGAACCACCCCAGCTCCCTGTCCCCATAGGACCCCTCTGTCCACCCCCACAGGTACCTCTGCCCTGGTCTGTCTGCTGTGCAGTGAGCCCATCCCTGGGGTATCTTTGCTACTGCCAAACACAGCCAGGCAGAGCGTGTGGAGGGAGGCTGGAACATCACCCGCTGCCCCCCACAGTCGGGTGGTGCCCAGGGCCCTGGGGACCAGGGCGCAGCCAGAGGCAGCAGAACATCTATTGGGGGAGGGTCAGGGGGTCCCCTGAGACCCCAGTGTGGGGAGGGGCAGCAAGAACCAAGGAAATTCTCGGTAATGCTCACTCCTATTGCCAGGGGGATGTTATGTGGCCCAATAATGGGGGGTTATTGCCCCAGGACTCTGGGCCCAATTTCACAGCCCAGTCCCCCACATCCTGTCCCTCCCCTGGGATCCCCCAGCAAATTCCTGGCTGCGACCTGCAGAGCAGGAGGCATAGGGGGAGCTGTGGGTCTGGGGTTGCCCCTCCCCCTGATGTCTCAGCTCCACCCACCCCTGGGCACCACGATCTGTTTCCACAGTAATTGCCCCCCACCCCGGACCCAGGACCCAACCTCCTCTATGGGTTCCAAGAATAGGAGCAACACGGGGGAACTTCCCCCTGGGAAAAGCCCCCTTCTCTGCAGCTCCCCCTGGGGGAAGGGATCCCCCCTCCCTCTGCCCCGAACCGCCGGTGGCTGCTGCTCACCCCCAGCTGGGGAACCCCCAAGTGACTCCATCCCGGCTGCACGCCTGGATGTCCCCTCTGCTGGGCCCAGGGCTCAGGGCAGACCCTGGTTCTGAGCGTCCCATCAGTGCGAAGCCCCGAGGGATCTGGCCGGGTGTGGGGCTGGGAGCGGGGACGTGGAGCCGGGCCCCTCACCTGCTACCACCAGCTGCACGGGGTCGCTGGGCTGCGAGGAGACGAAGGGCTCTGACCAGGGCCGGTAGCTGCAGCTGTAGCTCCCTCCGTGCTGCCGGCCCACGGTGGGGATGCGGAACTCGGCCCCGTCCCCAGCAGGGTCCATGTGTCGCGGCGGGTTCAGGTCTCCAGCCTTGTGCAGGAAGAACCTCACGTCCCGGGGCTGCCCCTGACACTGAATGGTGACGTTTGCCCCTGGGGCGGTGACCCCAGTGGGGCTCAGAGAGATGGAGGGTCGGGGCAAGCTGGGATCTGCGCACAAGAGACAGGCTGTGAGAACAAGACCAGGACACCCACCCAGCCCCGGCCTCCCTGGCAGGCCCCAGCCACAGGCAGATCCAGGGCCCCGGCAGAGATTCTCTCCCAGATCCCAGAGTCCCCCTGACCCAGAATCCCGGCCCTGCAAGCTGGGCTCCCGGCCCCACAGACACCGAGCCACGGCTCCCTACTGCTTGGGATCCTCCTATGCCCGTTTGTGGCCCCTGCCTCGTTCACTGCATCTGGCCTGCCCTGGACACACAGCGATTCACGGGCTTGTCTCCAGGGCCCAGCACGACAGGGCCTGAGCCCCACACAGAAAGGGAGTCACCCTGCCAGCCCCCCGGGGAGGCAGGGAAGCGTCATTATCCCCATTCAACAGAAGGGGAAACTGAGGCACAGTCAGATTCACTTTCCTTCGTGAGCTCCCAGGGGCAGAGACTGTTTCTTCATTCTGTGTTTATGCAGCGCCTGGCACAAAGGGGCCCTGAACATGGCGGGGCCCTACATGCTCCCCCAACACAAGGGATCCAGCACTATTGAGGCCAGCATTTGCAGAGGTCTCCACTAACTGTGGGCATCTCGGTTTCTGGCGCTTGGCCTGAGGTCCCCCAAGATTGAGGCCCTTTTGAAGAACACTTTTGAAAATCATGACATGCTCCCATCACAAAGAGTCTGTGACCGCACCAGGAGCTGGGCCAGATCTCCTGGGTCCCAGCCCAGTACTGTGTCCACCAAGCCACCACTTCCCCTGCAGCCCCTGCCTCATTCAGCTCCAGCCGGGGCACTGCCTGGGGCGGGGCCTGCAGAACAGAGCGGAGGGGATCAGGGGATTAAATAGCGACTCACGGTTCCTACGCACAAGGGAAAGCGTTAAAGTCACCTCCCTGCCCCGAGTCTCTACGATCTGCTGCTCCACGGGGGAGGGATAGCTCATAAGCCTGCTAAACCCAAGGTTACGAGTTCAATCCTTGAGGGGGCCATTTTGGAATCTGGGGCAAAAATTGGGGATTTGGTCCTGCTTTGAGCAGGGGGTTGGACTAGATACCTCCTGAGGTCCCTTCCAACCCTGATATTCTATGATTCTATGACAGGCATCCCGTCAGGGCTCAGGGCAGAGCCTGGCTCTGAGCGACCCATTAGCACCGAGCCGCTGTGAGGGTCTGGCTGGGGCTGGGAATGGGGATGCCGAGCCGGGCCCCTCACCTGTCACCACCAGCTCCACGGGGTCGCTGGAGGACGATGCGGCGGACGGCTTTGATCTGTTCTGATAGGAGCAATTATAGCTCCCGCCGTCCTCCCGGCTCACGTTCCTGATGGGAAACACAGCCTCCAACCCGTCCGGATCCACAGCTGGGAAATGGCGTCCCTCTTTATTCAGCACGAACCGCATGCCCTGGTGCTGCCCCCGACACCAGACGGCCACGGCTCCCCCCAGGGAGACCCCCCCGCTGGGGCTCAGGGAGATGTTGGGTTTGGGGTAGCTGGGCTCTGTAGGGGGAAGCAGACAGGCCGTGAGACGCAGGCCCCGTCACTCAGTCCTGGGACCTGTCCTCACCACGCAGCCTCAGTGGGGGGTCAGACCCGGCAGCCCTGGGGACGGGCTCCTGGATGCCTTTCCACAGGGGCCCAGTTTCCTCTGAGCCCCGGGCTAACAACATAAGACACGGAGCAACCCCAGCCCCTGGGGGCCAGAGCTCTGCTCCCTACCAGGAGACAGGCCAGGCCAGTCTCCAGGGTCCGTTCACTCCCTGGCTTCTCTGCTGGGAGGGCTGGGATCCAGGTTCTCTCCCCAGCTATGGGAAGGGAGTGGGGTGACAGCAGGAGGGATGGGGTCCAGGACTCCGGGGTTCTGTGCACTGCACCACCCCTGACTTGTAGGGGACTGTACAAGTCTCTACTCCACACTGAGGTTTATAACCTTCAGCTCCGCCCGTCACCCCCTAACTCATATGTCGGCTGGGAAAGGCCCCCCCCCGTCCTCTGCAGCTCCCTGGCCGGGCGTCCTCTCTGCTAGGCCCAGGGCTTTAAGCAGAAAGAACTTCATGCCCGGGTACCGACCCTCACAGCGGATGGTGATGCTTCCCCCAAGCCTCACCACCGTGCTGGGCCAGACGGTGGGCGTGAGAAATTCTCGCCCTGCTTTCAACAAGAGACAGGAGTTAAACAAAGGAGACACCCCACCCCTGCCTCCCTCCCGCCCCAGTTCAGTTCATCTGTCACTCAGCCTCTCTGGGAGTCTGTCCCCTACCAGGGATGGCACTGCCTGCCCATGGGGCTTGGGGACAGGGGATTCACCCACACGTAGCTCAGGACCCGGCTGCATGAGAGATCACCTGTCACCCCGGCCCCACCTAAGGCCACCCAGGGAGCCTGACCAGTGGGCCCCCTGCAGCTCTGCCCCCCGCCCCAGGGTTGGAAATAGAGTCTGTGACCGGCGGGAGTCACACAAGACCCACCTTTCCGCAGGCCTTGGGAACGGGGGGCTGTGAGTGCAGGGGAGGGAGCTCTTGGGGGTGGATCTGGGGGGTTCTCCCCACGGCTGCACTGACCGTGAAAGTGTCGGTTTCCCCTGCAGGAACAGAACCAGCATCTGTCGGGGCGGGGGAAGGGGCTGAAACACCGACACAGCGATCACCCCCCCTCTCTCTTCAACCAATGGTGGATCAGTCAGTGGGCCTATGGGGCCTGTGTGTCTAGGGGCCCTGGCCAAGGGGGGCCCCCTGGAGCCAGGGGCGGCTCTACCAATTTTGCCAACCCAAGCAGTCGCTGCCGAATTGCCGCCAAGCCCGGAAGAGCGGTGGAGCTGCCGCCCTCACTCCCACTGGGCCCCTGGCCGGGGTGTGGGGACAGAGCTTCTCCGGTCTTGGGGCCGCAGCTGGGGGGTGTCACGGAGTCCCCAGGCCATGCTCTGGAACTGCTCCCTACGAAGCCAGGCAGGACTCTGGGGAAGTCTCCTCTCTGGGAGCAGCCTGTCTGCAGGACGCTCCCCCGGCTCCACCTTCCTGGGTCTGACCTCAGAGCATTCAGCCTCCTCTGCCCCTCTGTGCTCATCCCCCAGAGAGTCCGCCCAGGTGGGGTCCTCTGGGCTTTGTCCCTTTCGGGGCCAGGAGGGCACCGGATTCCTTTATTCTCCAACCCTTTAACTCTCACCTTGCAGGGAGGAAGGGCCAGGCCCTCAGGTGCCAGGAAACAGGGTGTCAGCCATTCTCTGTGTCCAGACCCCTGCACACACCTGCCCTCTAGGGCTCTGCAAGGATCATACACCCTTATCCCACCACCTAGATACTTAAGAACTGCATAGGGGAAACTGAGGCGCCCCCACACTATTCAGAGGAAACATTAAGAACAGTCCCACTTCGTCACATCTCTTCCCCCTTCGAGACTGAACTGAGTGGGGTCACTTTAGCCGGTGATTTGGGGAACTTCGAAACCACCAACGTTCCCATGGATGCCCCAGCACCTCTCCCCTTCTTTGGTGGGAGTTACACCAGGCCCTTCCAGTTTCACATCCTCCCTTAGGTCGGGGGTGGTCGATAGCACTCGCAGGCCGCATGTGGAAAGGTTTATGTGGCCCGTGCCCTTTGGCCACCCCAAAACCCCAGGGGGTCACACTGGGATTGGGTCTTCTCCCAGCGCTCCAGTCTGGAGGGCTGCAATTTGGGCTCGCTTGGTTAAGAGCCCCCATCTTGACCTGGGCCACATACTGTTTACTTACAGAACTAGCATGGAAACATTCCTCTCTCAACACCCTTGTGTGACGAAGTGGGACTGTTCTTAATGTCTCCTCTGAATAGTGTGGGGGTGCCTCAGTTTCCCCTAGGCAGTTCTTAAGTATCTAGGGGGTGGGATAAGGGTGTATGATCTTTGCAAAGCCCTAGAGGGCACGGTTGTGCAGGGGTCTGGACATGCCGACACCTTGTTTCCTGGCAACTGATGGCCTGGGCCCTTCCCCTCTGCAAGGTGAGAGCTAAAGGGTGGGAGAACAAAGGAATCAGGTGACCTCCTGGCCTGGGAAAGGGACAAAGCCCAGAGGGGGAGGAGGGGCTCGAGGGAGTTTCAGTTTGGGGCTGGCTGGAGACATGGAGTGAAGGGCAGACGTGGTTGGACCCATCTGAGGGATCCAGTTCTCTGCACCTACAAGCTCTGTGCTAGACCATGTTCCTGTCGTCTAATAAACCTTCTGTTTTACTGGCTGGCTGAGAGTCACGTCTGACTGCGGAGTTGGGGGGCAGGACCCTCTGGCTTCCCCAGGAGCCCTGCCTGAGCAGACTCGCTCTGGGAAGCGCACGGAGGGGCAGAGGATGCTGAATGATCCAAGTTCAGACCCAGGAAGGTGGAAGCCGTGTGAACTGTGTGTCCTGCAGACAGGCTGCTCACAGAGAGGAGACTTCCCCAGAGTCCTCCCTGGCTTCATGGGGAGCAGATCCAGAGCATCGCCCAGGGACTCAGTGACACCTTGTCTCCCCAACAAGCTGGCCAAACACAGCCACTTCGTTAGAGGACTGTTTAACTTTCTTAACAGCTTTCACTCCATCTGAGACCTTCTTAAACCTCTCCACGCTGGATCTTTCAACAGGAAAGTCAGTGGATCCATTCACAACAGAAAATTTCTGGCTGTTAAGAACCGAAACTTTCTTGATTCAATCACTTTCACACCCTTCAGTTGCAGTAAGCTGCTTGCAAAGACTCCATGAGGATTCCTTTTCGAGGGGCTTTTCTATGCAACAATTCACCCCTCAAAGAAATTCTGCACTTACCCTCTTCACCTAGGGCTTGCTCTAGAGGAACACTTTCCCGAGCAACAACAGACTTTTCCGGGTCTCACTTACATCCCCTTTCAGGCAAACTGACAGACTTCCTAGATAAAAGGTCAGAAGCATTCTCTTTCCCTTTGCCACACACAAGTTCAGGAATCTTTTCCTTCTTGCAACACGTTTCCACACCCTCAGTAGGTAACACAATCAAATCACCTTCATGCTCTCCTTGTGCCGGCTAGGATCTCACCCTGATTAGACAGAGTTGCTACACCCTTTCCCAACAACACATTAGCAACAGGCAAAATACAAGCACCAGAATTGTCTGGTCTCTGGGATTTTACATAGACACTAACTGGATGCGACCTAGTTACAGGGCCATTCTCCCGAGCAGACACAGACTTAGGACCCTTCCCTTCCTGGGCTTTAGCTGAATCCAGAACCAACTCTGAGACAACTGCAGGACCCTCGACCATCACAGGCTGAAAGGCCCCTTCTGTCTGCTCCACAGACAAAGAAGAGCCGGACACACTTCCTCCTTCACCAGACACACAGCTTGGGATTTCATTCCCCTGGTCCCCGCACACAGGGCTGGTCACAGACAACTGCTTGGAGATCAGGGTAGCTCCCTCCATAGGCAAGTCAATACCCCTGACAGACACAGGCACGTTTCCTTCACTGTCCCAATTCTCCACACAGACATATAGGTTGGGGTCAGGAGTGGGAGCCTGTCCACCTCCCCACCCATCTGGCTGACGGAGTCGATGGCCTTGGGGCCCAGCAAGGGAGCTAGACACCGTGGCTTTTCCGCAGGGTCCCCCTGGTTCAAATCTCAAACCTGCTCAAAGGCAGTGAGGTGGCATCCACATCCCCCCCTCCTTAACCAGGGGCAGCAATTTAGTCTCGAGGTTCCCTGCGGAACTGGCCCCCCGGGGTCTATCCCCACTCACCCCTGGGGGGTCCCCTAGGCCTCTCCGCTCCCCCACCGCCAGTTCATGCTGCTGCTGCTTCTGCAGCTCTTTCTCGGGCTCTCGCTGTCTCTCACAGTCCTCTTGCTCTCTCGGACTCAGCTCCAATCCCGTCCGTCTCCGATCCCCGGGTGGGGAACCCGATCGTGAAGACCCTTGTCTGGTCGGGGACAGGAGTCTTGGGGATGCCTGGCTCCCACTCCAGCTGCTCCCAGATCCTGCTATAGCCCCATTTGGGGTCAGGAATCTGCTCCTTAGAGCGGTCATCCTCCTCCAGCTGCACGATGAACTGTGCTTTGGTGAACTTTCCTATGCTCAACCCTCTCTTTCTGCACAGGGTTACAATGTCCTTCTTAAGAAGACGGTGACAGACCATCACTCCGTTCTTCTCAAGTTGTTGTAGACTCACAGGCCTGGGTGCTCTCAGCTCCCCACAGTTTCCAGGGAGAACCCTCGTGTGCCAGCCCTTCTCGAGGTCACCACCTCTTTGCCAGGGTCAAGCTACAGACTCCTCCGCCCCTGGGACCGTTCGCTGCAGTCCCCCGGGGGACCCTGTTACTGCAAAAGTCCTTCTCTCTCCCAGGGCCAAGCCACAGGCTCCTCCGCCCCTGAGACTGCTCACCTGCTCACCGCAGTCCCCAGGGGGACCCCATTACTGCACAGTCCTTCTCGCTGGTCACACACTCCCAGGGGTTAACCGCCCCCCGAAACCGCTCCTCTCTGAGCCTTCAGCACGCTTGGTCCTCGTCAATCCCCCTTTGTTTTACTGTTCCCCCATCACTTACTGCAGTAAGCGCCGTCCACGGGGTGCAGTACATCCCACCGCTGCCACCAGTTGTCACGGAGTCCCTGGGCGATGCTCTGGAACTGCTCCCCTTGAAGCGAGTAAGGACTCTGGGGCAGTCGCCTTTCTGTGGGCAGCCTGTCTGCAGGACACACAGCTCACCTGGCTTCCACCTTCCTGGGTCTGACCTCGGAGCATTCAGCATCCTCTGCCCCTCCGTGCGCTTCCCACAGTGAGTCCGCTCAGGCGGGGTCCTGGGGAAGCCAGAGGGTCCTGCCCCCCAACTCCGCAGTCAGACGTGACTCTTAGCCGGCCAGTAAAACAGAGGTTTATTAGACGACAGGAACATGGTCTAACACAGAGCTTGTAGGTGCAGAGAACAGGACCCCTCAGATGGGTCCATTTTGGGAGGCAAGTGAGCCAGACAACGTCTGCACTTCACTCCATGTCCCAGCCAGCCCCAAACTGAAACTCTCTCCAGCCCCTCCTCCTCTGGGCTTTGTCCCTTTCCGGGGCCAGGAGGTCACCTGATCCCTTTGTTCTCCAACCCTTTAGCTCTCACCTTGCAGGGGGGAAGGGCCAGGCCATCAGTTGCCAGGAAACAGGGTGTCAGCCATCCTCTGTGTCCAGACCCCTGCACACACCTGTCCTCTAGGGCTCTGCAGTGATCATACACCCTTATCCCACCACCTAGAGACTTAAGACCTGCATAGGGGAAACTGAGGCACTCCCACACTATTCAGAGGAAACATTAAGAACAGTCCTGCTTTGTCACAGGGGGGACAGAAAGTAGGAAATGGACTGCGGGGCTGCAGTGGGGGGATGGTATGGGGCGGGACAATGGGTGGAATAGGGGCAGGGACCGGGGGAAAGGGTAGAGAGGGGTGGGGCCATAGGCAGGGCTGCAGGCTGAGGAGGCGGGACAGGAGAGGGATGGCAGGAGGAAGGGGTGGTGAGGGATCCCCCTTGCTCTGGTCCAGGGCCCCAAGAAACCTTAATCCATCTCGGCCCGTGACTCAGCATCAATCGATTGTTACTGTCAGTCCCGGGGAGGGGGGTTTGTGGCTGGGGACAGTGCCGGCTGGGCAGCCCCTGGGCCCTGACTCCTCTGTGCGTCCCCAGTGCGGGGGCAGCCGGGGGAGCATCCCCTGGGAAAGGCCCCTGCTGTGCAGCTGCCCCTGGGGACAGGGATCCCCCCTCCCTTGGCACCAAATCTCCAGGAGCTGCTGCTCCCCCCTGGCTGGGGAACCCCCCAGTGACACTGTCCCCGCTCCCTGTCCAGGCGAATCCCAGGGCTCTGGGCAGAGCCTGGCTCTGAGCATCCCATCTGGGTGCCGACCTTCTGAGGGTCCGGCTGGGAGCGGGGACGTGGAGCCGGGCCCCTCACCTGCTACCACCAGCTGCACGGGGTGGCTGGGCTGCGAGGAGACGAAGGGCTCTGACCGGGGCCGGTAGCTGCAGCCGTAGCTCCCTCCGTGCTGCCGGCCCACGGTGGGGATGCGGAACTCGGCCCCGTCCCCAGCAGGGTCCATGTGTCGCGGCGGGTTCAGGTCTCCAGCCTTGTGCAGGAAGAACCTCACGTCCCGGCTCTGCCCCCGACACCGGATGGTGACGTCTGCCCCTGGGGCGGTGACCCCAGTGGGGCTCAGAGAGATGGAGGGTCTGGGCAGGCTGGGATCTGCGCACAGGAGACAGGCTGTGAGAGCCAGACCCGGGCACCCACCCAGCCCCAGCCTCCCTGGCAGGGCCCAACCACGGGCAGATCCAGGGCCCTGGGCAGAGATTCTCTCCCAGATCCCAGAGTCCCCCCACCCAGAATCCCGGCCCTGCAAGCTGGGCTCCCGGGAAGACACCGAGCCACGGCTCCCTACTGCTTGGGATCCTCCTGTGCCCGTTTGTGGCCCCTGCCTCGTTCATCTGGCCTGCCCTGGACACACAGTGACTCATGGGCTTGTCTCCGGGGCCCAGCATGACAGGACCTGAGGCCCACACAGAAAGGGAGTCACCCTGCCAGCCCCCCGGGGAGGTAGGGAAGCGTCATTATCCCCATTCAACAGAAGGGGAAACTGAGGCACAGACAGATTCACTTTGTTAGTGAGCTCCCAGGGGCAGGGACCATTTCTTCACTCTGTGTTTATGCAGCGCCTGACACAAAGGGGCCCTGAACATAGCGGGGCCCTACGTACTCCCCCAGCTCTAGGGATCCACCGCTATTGAGGCCAGCATTTGCAGAGGTCTCCACTAACTGTGGGCATCTCGGTTTCTGGCGCTTGGCCTGAGGTCCCCCAAGATTGAGGCCCTTTTGAAGGACACTTTTGAAAATCATGACATGCTCCCATCACACAGAGTCTGTGGCCGCGCCAGGAGCTGGGCCAGATCTCCTGGGTCCCAGCCCAGCACTGTGTCCACCAAGCCACCACTTCCCCTGCAGCCCCTGCCTCATTCAGCTCCGGCCGGGGCACTGCCTGGGGCGGGGCCTGGAGAACAGAGCGGAGGGGATCAGGGGATTAAATAGCGACTCACGGTTCCTACGCACAAGGGACAGCGTTAAAGTCACCTCCCTGTCCCGAGTGTCCAGGGGCTGCTGCTCCACGGGGGAGGGATAGCTCAGTGGTTTGAGCATTAGCCTGCTAAACCCAAGGTTACGAGTTCAATCCTTGAGGGGGCCATTTTGGAATCTGGGGCAAAAATTGGGGATTTGGTCCTACTTTGAGCAGGGGGTTGGACTAGATGACCTCCTGAGGTCCCTTCCAACCCTGATATTCTATGATTCTATGATGGGCATCCCGTCAGGGCTCAGGGCAGAGCCTGGCTCTGAGTGTCCCATCAGCACCGAGCCCCTGTGAGGGTCTGGCTGGGGCTGGGAATGGGAATGCCGAGCCGGGCCCCTCACCTGTCACCACCAGCTCCACGGGGTCGCTGGGGGACGACGCGGCGGCTGACCCCGATCTGCTGTGATAGGAGCAGTTGTATCTCCCCCGGTCCTCCCGGCTCACGTTCCTGATGGGAAACACAGCCTCCAACCCTTTCGGATCCACAGTTTGGAAACGGCGTCCCTCTTTATTCAGCACGAACCGCATGCCCTGGTGCTGCCCCCGACACCAAACGGCAACAGCTCCCCCCAGGGAGACCCCCCCGCTGGGGCTCAGGGAGATGCTGGGTTTGGGGTAGCTGGGCTCTGCAGGGAGAAGCAGACAGGCCATGAGACACAGGCCCCGTCCTCACCACGCGGCCTCCGTGGGGGTCAGACCTGGCAGCCCTGGGGACGGGCTCCTGGATGCCTTTCCACAGGGGCCCAGAGTTTCCTCTGAGCCCTGGGCTAACAACATGAGACACGGAGCAACCTCAGCCCCTGGGGGCCAGAGCTCTGCTCCCTACCAGGAGACAGGCCAGGCCAGTCTCCAGGGTCCGTTCACTCCCTGGCTTCTCTGCTGGGAGGGCTGGGATCCAGGTTCTCTTCCCAGCTCTGGGAAGGGAGTGGGGTGACAGCAGGAGAGATGGGGTCCAGGACTCCTGGGTTCTGTGCACTGCACCACCCCTGACTTGTAGGGGACTGTACAAGTCTCTACTCCACACTGAGGTTTATAACCTTCAGCTCCACCCGTCACCCCCTAACTCATATGTTGGCTGGGAAAGGCCCCCCCTGCTCTGCAGCTCCCCGGCCGGGCATCCTCTCTGCTAGGCCCAGGGCTTTAAGCAGAAAGAACTTCATGCCCGGGTACCGACCCTCACAGCGGATGGTGATGCTTCCCCCAAACCCCACCACCGTGCTGGGCCAGACGGTGGGCGTGAGAAATTCTCGCCCTGCTTTCAACAAGAGACAGGAGTTACACAAGGGAGACACCCCACCCCTGCCTCCCTCCCGCCCCAGTTCAGTTCATCTGTCACTCAGCCTCTCTGGGAGTCTGTCCCCTACCAGGGATGGCACTGCCTGCCCATGGGGCTTGGGGACAGGGGATTCACCCACACGTAGCTCAGGACCCGGCTGCACGAGAGATCACCTGTCCCCCCGGCCCCACCTAAGGCCACCCAGGGAGCCTGACCAGTGGGCCCCCTGCAGCTCTGCCCCCCGCCCCGGAGTCGGAAATAGAGTCTGTGACCGGCGGGAGTCACACAAGACCCAACTTTCCCCAGGCCTTGGGAACGGGGGGCTGTGAGTGCAGGGGAGGGAGCTCTTGGGGGTGGATCTGGAGGTTTCTCCCCACGGCTGCACTGACCGTGAATGTGTCGGTTTCCCCTGCAGGAACAGAACCAGCGTCTGTCGGGCGGGGGAAGGGGCTGAAACACTGACACAGCGATCACCCCCCCTCTCTCTTCAACCAATGGTGGATCGGTCAGTGGGCCTATGGGGCCTGTGTGTCCAGCTTGTTGGGGAGACAAGGTGTCACGGAGTCCCCAGGCCATGCTCTGGAACTGCTCCCCATGAAGCCAGGCAGGACTCTGGGGAAGTCTCCTCTCTGTGAGCAGCCTGTCTGCAGGACACACAGCTCACCCGGCTCCACCTTCCTGGGTCTGACCTCAGAGCATTCAGCCTCCTCTGCCCCTCCGTGCGCTTCCCACAGTGAGTCCGCTCAGGCGGGTCTCCTGCAGGGGCCAGAGGGTCCTGCCCCCCAACTCCGCAGTCAGACGTGACTCTCAGCCAGCCAGTAAAACAGAAGGTTTATTAGACGACAGGAACATGGTCTAACACAGAGCTTGTGGGTGCAGAGAACAGGACCCCTCAGCTGGGTCCATTTTGGGGGGCAGTCAGCCAGACAACCACATCTGCACTTCACTCCATGTCCCCAGCCAGCCCCAAATTGAAACTCCCTCCAGCCCCTCCTCCTTCTCTGGGCTTTGTCCCTTTCCTGGGCCAGGAGGGCACCGGATTCCTTTGTTCTCCAACCCTTTAGATCTCACCTTGCAGGGGGGAAGGGCCAGGCCAGCAGTTGCCAGGAAACAGGGTGTCGGCCATTCTCTGTGTCCAGACCCCTGCACACACCTGCCCTCTAGGGCTCTGCAATGATCACACACCCTTACCCAACCACCTAGATACTTAAGAACTGCCTAGGGGAAACTGAGGCGCCCCCACACCATTCAGAGGAAACATTAAGAACAGTCCCACTTCATCACAGCTCTCCCCCCTTCGAGATCGAACTGAGCGGGGTCACTTTAGCCGGTGACCTGGGGAAGTTCAAAACCACCAACGTTCCCATGGATGCCCCAGCATCTCTCCCATTCCTTGGTAGGAGTTACACCAGGCCCTTCCAGTTTCATGCCCTCCCTTGGGTCGGGGGTGGTCGATAGCACTCGCAGGCCACATGTGGGAAGGTTTATGAGGCCCGTGCCCTTTGACCACCCCAAAATCCCAGGGGGTCAAACTGGGATTGGGTCTTCTCCCAACAAGCTGGCCAAACACAGCCACTTGGTTATAGGACTGTTTAACTTTCTTAACAGCTTTCACTTCATCTGAGACCTTCTCAAAGCTATCGACACTGGATCCTTCAACAGGAAAGTCAGTGGATCCATTCACAACAGAAAATTGATGGCTCTTAGGAACTGAAACTTTCTTGATTAAATCACTTTCACACCCTTCAGCTGCAGTAAACTGCTTGCAAAGGCTCCATGAGGATTCCTTTCCCGAGGGGCTTTTCTATGCAACAATTCACCCCTCCCAGAAATTCTGCTCTTACCCTCTTTACCTAGGGCTTGCTCTAGAGGGACACTTTCCTGAGCAACAACAGACTCTTTCTGGGTCTCCCTTACATCCAGAATTACCTCTGGCCCATCTGGCCTATCTATTACCAGCAGGAGAGTGAGTTTGTGTGTGGGGGGGAGGGGGTGAGAAAACCTGGATTTGTGCTGGAAATGGCCCAACTTGATTATCATACACATTGTAAGGAGAGTGATCACTTTAGATAAGCTATTGCCAGCAGGAGAGTGGGGTGGGAGGAGGTATTGTTTCATGGTCTCTGTGTATATAATGTCTTCTGCAGTTTCCACAGTATGCATCCAATGAAGTGAGCTGTAGCTCACGAAAACTTCTGCTCAGATAAATTGGTTAGTCTCTAAGGTGCCACAAGTACTCCTTTTCTTTTTGCAAATACAGACTAACACGGCTGTTACTCTGAAAAAATGTTCAGGAACGTTTTCCTTCTTGCTACAGGTTTCCGCACCCTCAGTAGGTAACACAATCACATCACCTTCATGCTCTCCTTGTGCCCTGGCTAGGATCTCATCCTGATTAGACAGAGTTGCTACACCCTTTCCCAACAACACATTAGCAACAGGCAAAATACAAGCACCAGAATTGTCTACTCTCTGGGATTTTGCATAGACACTAACTGGATGCGACCTAGTTACAGGGCCATTCTCCCGAGCAGACACAAACTTAGGACCCTTCCCTTCCTGGGCTTTAGCTGAATCCAGAACCAGCTCTGAGACAACTGCACGACCCTCGACCATCACAGGCTGAAAGGCCCCTTCTGTCTGCTCCACAGACAAAGAGCCAGACACACTTTCTTCTTTACCAGACACCGAGCTTGGGATCTCATTCCCCTTGTCCCAGCACACAAGGCTGGTCACAGACAACTGCTTGGAGATCAGGGTGGCTCCCTCCATAGGCAAGTCAATACCCCCGACAGACAAAGGCACGTTTCCTTCCCTGTCCCAATTCTCCACCCAGCTAACAGGTAAGGTCCAGGGACACTCATCTTCCACTCTCCTCCCCTTCCCACCCTGCTGACTAGACACAGCCATCAGCTCACAAGGCTGCCTAGGCTCATCCAAACTTTCCTTAACCAAGCACCTTGCAACTACTAAAAGATCCCCTCTCCTGCCTGTGTCTCCCCCGTCTCAGCTGGGGTCTCAGCTCCCTCTGTGCTCAGCGCTGCCCTTGCTGTCCCAGTGGGGGTAGGCAGCGAGCTCACTGCTTTCCTCACTGCTTCAGAGCCAGCCTGAGCCCCCCCATCGGGCGTGCAAGGGGGGCGGGGAGCATCTCTCTGTCCCACCCAGCCCCAGGGGTCTGGTGTGACAATGTGACGCAGCAGGGATGGGGGAGTGTTGACCTGGGAATGTGCCCTGGGGATGGGAGACCTGAGAGCCTGTCACCTGAGCCGGGAGGGGGAGGGGGAGGTAACACCTCTGCCCAGGAATGTGGACAGAGGCTGCAGGAGGGAGCCTGCTGGGGGGGTTTAGTTTTCAGTTTGGTGCTGGGTGGAGGAACACAGGGAACCCCAGGGCTGGGGTCTAAGCTCCCTGCTCCCCCAGAAGGACTTAGAATCATAGAATCATAGAATCATAGAATATCAGGGTTGGAAGGGACCTCAGGAGGTCATCTAGTCCAACCCCCTGCTCAAAAGCAGGACCAATCCCCAATTAAATCATCCCAGCCAGGGCTTTGTCAAGCCTGACCCAAAAAACTTCCAAGGAAGGAGATTCCATCACCTCCCTAGGTAACGCATTCCAGTGCTTCACCACCCTCCTAGCGAAAAAGTTTTTCCTAATATCCAATCTAAACCTCCCCCACTGCAACTTGAGACCATTACTCCTCGTTCTATCATCTGCTCCCACTGAGAACAGTCTAGAACCATCCTCTCTGGAACCACCTCTGAGGTAGTTGAAAGCAGTTATCAAATCCCCCCTCATTCTTCTCTTCTGCAGGCTAAACAATCCCAGCTCTCTCAGCCTCTCCTCATAACTCATGTGTTCCAGTCCCCTAATCATTTTTGTTGCCCTTCGCTGGACTCTTTCCAATTTATCCACATCCTTCTTGTAGTGTGGGGCCCAAAACTGGACACAGTACTCCAGATGAGGCCTCACCAATGTCGAATAGAGGGGGACGATCACGTCCCTCGATCTGCTCACTATGCCCCTACTTATACATCCCAAAATGCCATTGGCCTTCTTGGCAACAAGGGCACACTGCTGACTCATATCCAGCTTCTCGTCCACTGTCACCCCTAGGTCCTTTTCCGCAGAACTGCTGCCTAGCCATTCGGTCCCTAGTCTGTAGCGGTGCATTGGGTTCTTCCGTCCTAAGTGCAGGACCCTGCACTTATCCTTATTGAACCTCATCAGATTTCTTTTGGCCCAATCCTCCAATTTGCCTAGGTCCCTCTGTATCCTATCCCTGCCCTCCAGCGTATCTACCACTCCTCCCAGTTTAATATCATCCGCAAATTTGCTGAGAGTGCAATCTACTTAATCCTCCAGATCATTTATGAAGATATTGAACAAAACCGGCCCCAGGACCGACCCCTGGGGCACACCACTTGACAACGGCTGCCAACTAGCCATGGAGCCATTGATCACTTCCCGTTGAGCCTGACAATCTAGCCAACTTTCTACCTACCTTATAGTGCATTCATCCAGCCCATACTTCTTTAACTTGCTGACAAGAATACTGGGGGAGACCGGGTCAAAAGCTTTGCTAAAATCAAGGAACAATACGTCCACTGCTTTCCCTTCATCCACAGAACCAGTAATCTCATCATAGAAGGCGATTAGATTAGTCAGGCATGAACTTCCCTTGGTGAATCCATGCTGGCTGTTCCTGATCACTTTCCTCTCATGTAAGTGCTTCAGGATTGATTCTTTGAGGACCTGCTCCATGATTTTTCCAGGGACTGAACTGAGGCTGACTGGTCTGTAGTTCCCAGGATCCTTCTTCCCTTTTTTAAAGATTGGCACTACATTAGCCTTTTTCCAGTCATCCGGGACTTCCCCGGTTCGCCACGAGTTTTCAAAGATAATGGCCAAGCGGATAATGGACTTGACTGAGGGGTCCTGGGTGTACCCACAAGCTCTGTTTTGGACTGTGTTCCTGTTGTCCAATAAACCTTCTGTTTTACTGGCTGGCTGAGAATCTCAGTGAATCCAGAATCCGGAAACCATAGAGAGCTGCCCGGCCTGTGAGTGGCCAGCAGGGAGATGTACGCTAAACGCCTTAAGAGCGACCTGGTGGAGCTGTGCAGGCAGAGGGGGCTGCGCACTGGGAGGTCCACCAAGGAACAGCTGATTGCCCAGTTGGAGGAGAGGGATCGCTTGGATGACCCGATCCCTGTCCCAGAGGGAAGCCGCCCGGTTGACGCAGCGTGGGCACTGGGGCCTCACCAAGCTGAGAGGGGTCAGACTGCTGCCCAGAACATCCTGAGACCCTTCCTACCTAGGCCTGGGGTAGGGGTTGGGGGAAGCCCGGCGAATACCGAGGGCACCCTGACCCCATCAGCCAGAAGGGGATCCTCCCGGCGGAGCTCCCCATCCCTGGAGCAGATGCGGCTGGAATGGGAGAGGGAGATGAAAATGAGGGATCTGGAGGATCATGAAAAACAATGTCAACATGAGCAGGAGAAGGAGCGGGAACATCAGGAGAAGGAGAGGCAACGTAGGCATGAGCAGGAGGAGAAGGAGAAACAGAGACAGCATGAACTGGAGCTGGCCAGGCTGAGGAGCAGTGGGGCCCCAGCTGCGGTGAGTGCGGGGGGACCCAAAACTGCAAGGAGCTTTGATAAGTGCTTCCTGGCCCAGCGGAAGGAGGGAGAGGACATAGATAGCTTCCTGACGGCCTTTGAGAATGCCTGAGAGATGCACAGGGTTGACCCTGCAGACAGGCTCCAGTTTCTCACCCCCTTACTGGACCCCAAAGCCGTGGAGGTGTACAGCCGAATGACAGGGGCGGAGGCAGGGGACTACGAACTGTTCAAACAGGCCTTGCTCCATGAGTTTGGGCTGACCCCCGAGATGTAGCTAGCGAGAGATGTTAAGAGTAACAAGAAGGGTTTCTTCAGGTATGTTGGCAACAAGAAGAAAGCCAAGGAAAGTGTGGGCCCCTTAATGAATGAGGGAGGCAACCTAGCGACAGAGGATGTGGAAAAAGCTAATGTACTCAATGCTTTTTTTGCCTCTGTCTTCACGAACAAGGTCAGCTCCCAGACTGCTGCGCTGGGCATCACAAAATGGGGAAGAGATGGCCAGCCCTCTGTGGAGATAGAGGTGGTTAGGGACTATTTAGAAAAGCTGGATGTGCACAAGTGCATGGGGCCGGACGAGTTGCATCCGAGAATGCTAAAGGAACTGGCGGCTGTGATTGCAGAGCCATTGGCCATTATCTTTGAAAACTTGTGGCGAACGGGGGAAGTCCCGGATGACTGGAAATAGGCTAATGTAGTGCCATCTTTAAAAAAGCGAAGAAGGAGGATCCTGGGATTCTATGTACCGGAGAAGGTTCCGGAGTCAAAGTAAAATGCCTGAGGTCACATACCTACAACTGGTCAACCGAATGCAGGGATATGCCCGCAAGTGGATAGCTGGGGCCCAAGGTAAAGAGGACCTGCTTGACCTAATCGTACTGGAGTAACTGTATGAACAGTGCCCTTCCGACCTGAGGCTGTGGTGGGTGGACAAAAAGCTAGAGAACCCCCAGGACGCAGGGCAGCTGGCCGACGAGTTTTTGAACAGTCAGGGGGTAGCAGAGAGCAGTCCCAAAAGAACAGCCCCCCCCGATGCAGAGAGAGAGTCACCATGGGGCCTCCCAGCGGGGAAATAGGGAGAGCCCCCTCCCAAGGGGAATACCTGGCGTCGGGCCCCTCCGACCACTCGAGGGGACCAACGTGACCTGAGCTGCTATCACTGTGGCCAGAGAGGCCACGTACGGACCCATTGCCCCAGGCTCAGGGACAGACTGAGCAGACCCAACCTACCCAGGCTTAACTGGGCAGGGACCCAGCTGGACGAGGGGCAGACGACCCAGGCAAGGGGGGCTGCCAGTTTACCACCTGCTCAGGAGGGAAGAGTACCCCAGGCCAGCTCCGCCAGAGGGCTGGATGCTCTGCACTCAGGGTGCTCGGTTTACAGGGTGGGCGCGGGGCTGTCCCTCCGGAGAGAGTGCCTTGTTCCCCTGGAGGTGGATGGGAGGAAGGTCAATGGATACTGGGATACGGGCGTGGAGGTGACGCTGGCCCGGCCCGAGGTGGTGACCCCAGATCGGGTGGGGTCCAACACCTACCTGACCCTGACGGGGGTGGGTGGGACCCCATTTAAGGTGCCCGTGGCAAGGTACACCTGAAATGGGGGGCCAAGGAGGGCCCCAAGGATGTGGGGGTACATCCATTTGCCCACTGAGGTTTTGATGGGGGGAGACCTAGAGGACTGGCCAAGCAAGCCCCAGACCGCCCTGGTTGTGACCCGTAGCCAGAGCTGGCGAGGGGCACTGCACCCTGACCTTGGGGAGGGTACCACACCGGAGGCACAGGACCCTACCCTGGTTTGGAGGGAGCACCGAGGGGCACGGCTCAGAGAGGCGGAGGCCTCAGACCCGGCCAATGAGAGGGAACCGGTCCCCATCCCTTCCCCAGCCGCTGAGTTCAAGGGCAAGTTGATGAAAGATCCCTCCTTGTGGAAGCTCAGGGACCTGGCCGACCTCAGTGTGCTACGGACTATGAGGAGAGGCTGCCAGGAGAGGTTCCTGTGGGAGAAGGGGTTCCTGTACCGAGAATGGGCTACACAAGGGAAATAGAGTCCTGTGAGATCAGGAGGCAGCTGGTGGTCCCCCAGAAGTATCGCCGCAAGCTACTGTACCTGGCCCATGACATCCCCCTCGCAGGGCACCAGGGAATCCGGCGCACCCGGCAGAGTTTGCTACAGAACTTTTACTGGCCGGGGTCTTTCCCACAGTCCGGCAGAATTGCCGATCCTGTGACCCCTGTCAGAGGGTGGGGAAGGCCCGGCACAACGGGAAAGCGGCTTTGAGACCTTTGCCCATCATAGAGGAACGTTTCCAGAAGGTGGCCATGGACATCGTGGGGCCTTTCAGCAGGACGACCCGGTCGGGGAAGAAATACATTCTGGTGGTGGTAGATTTCACCACCCGCTACCCCGAGGCCGTGCCCTTAGCTTCCACTGAAGCAGACACCGTGGCCGATGCGCTCCTGACCATTTTCAGCCGAGTGCGGTTCCCCAAGGAAGTCTTGACAGACCAAGGCTCCAACTTCATGTCGGCCCTGCTCCGGTGCTTGTGGGAGAAATGTGGGGTCCGGCATGACTGGGCCTCAGCTTATCACCCCCAGTCCAATGGGCTGGTGGAGAGGTTCAACGGGACACTAAAGATGATGCTGAAAACCTTTATGAACCAGCAACCGCAGGATTGGGACAAGTACTTACCTCACCTGCTGTTCGCGTACAGGGAGGTGCCCCAGGAGTCTACCGGATTTTCGCCTTTCGAACTGTTATATGGAAGGAGGGTGAGGGGCCCCCTGGACCTGATGAGAGACGAGTGGGAGGGGAAGGCCGCTTCCGATGGAGAGTCAGTGGTGGAGTATGTCCTGATCTTCCGAGACAGACTGGACGAACTCATGGGCCTGGCCAGGGAGAATCTGGCCAGAGCCCAGAGGAAGCAGAAGGTCTGGTATGACCACACGGCGCGGGCCCGTGCCTACGCCACCAGGGATCAGGTGACGGTTCTCATCCCCGTGAGAAAGAACAGACTACAGGCCACCTGGGAGGGCCCTTTCAAGATTGTCAAGCAGCTAAACGAGGTAAACTTTGTGGTGGAGCTGTCGAACCGGGCGCACCACTGCCGGGTGTACCATGTGAATATGATGAAGCCATATTATGCCAGGGGGAATGTGGTGTTGGCTGTGTGTTGGCAGTGGGAGGAGCAGGGAGATTACCCTTTAGTAGATCTATTGCCTGGGACCAGAGCTGGTTCCCCCCTGGAAACAATTCCCCTCTCGGATCAGCTGACCCCTGGCCAGCAAGCTGAGGTCAGGGGGGTGCTGCATCCATACCGACAGCTGTTTTCCAACCAGCCTGGATGCACTAATCTGACTGTCCACCGGGTGCAGACAGGGTCGCACCTGCCGATAAGATGCTCCCCCTTCCGAGTCACAGGGAAAACTGCTCAGGACCTGGAAAGAGAGGTCAGGGATATGCTGGCTTTGGGGATGATCCAGCCATCTGCCAGCCCTTGGGCCTCACTGGTGGTGCTGGTCCCCAAAAAGGACGGGTAGGTCCGGTTCTGTGTGGACTATCGGAAGCTCAGTGCCATCACTGTGTCTGATGCCTACCCCATGCCCAGGCCGGACGAGCTCCTAGACAAGCTGGGAGGAGCTCGATACCTTACCACCATGGACCTTACAAAGGGCTACTGGCAAGTGCCGCTGGATGCAGATGCCCGGCTGAAATCGGCCTTTATCACCCCTCTGGGGCTCTATGAGTTCCTGACCCTGCCTTTCGGCCTCAAGGGAGCGCCGGCCACCTTCCAGCGCCTGGTGGACCAGCTCCTGAGGGGGATGGAGAGTTTTGCCGTGGCGTATATTGATGACATCTGTGTCTTTAGCCAGACCTGGGAGGACCATGTGTCCCAGGTTAGATAAGTGCTGGACCGACTCCAGGGGGCTGGGCTGACTGTAAAAGTGGAGAAGTGCAAGGTGGGGATGGTGGAAGTATCTTACCTGGGCCATCGGGTGGGGAGCGGCCGCCTAAAGCCGGAACCAGCAAAGGTGGAGGTGATCAGAGACTGGCCCGCTCCCCACACCAAAAAGCAGGTCCAAGCCTTTATTGAGTTGGCAGGATACTACTGAAGGTTTGTGCCACCCCCATCACTGAGCTATGCAAGAAGGGGAAGCCAGACAAGGTGGTCTGGACCGAGCAGTGCCAGGAGGCTTTCCGGGCGCTGAAGGAGGCTCTGCTCAGTGGCCCAGTTCTGGCAAACCCAGACTGTGACAAGCCCTTTGTGGTGTTCACCGATGCCTCAGACACGGGACTGGGGGCGGTGTTAATGCAGGAGGATGAAAAGGGGGAGAGACACCCCATCGTGTACCTGAGCAAGAAGTTGCTACCCCGGGAGCAACACTACGCGGCCATCGAGAAGGAGTGCCTGGCCATGGTGTGGGTCCTCAAGAAACTAGAGCCCTATCTCTTCGGGCGACACTTCACCGTCTACACCGACCACTCTCCCCTGACCTGGCTGCACCAGATGAAAGGAGCCAACGCCAAGCTCCTGAGGTGGAGCCTGCTCCTGCAGGATTAGGATATGGACGTGGTCCACGTGAAGGGAAGTGCCAACCTGATAGCGGATGCGCTGTCCCGGAGAGGGGGCCCTGAACTTCCCAAGGTCACTGGTCACAGTGACCCACCTCAGTTCAGTCTGGAATGGGGGAGAGATGTGAGGATGTGACGCAGCAGGGATGGGGGGAGTGTTGACCTGGGAATGTGCCCTGGGGATGGGAGACCTGAGAGCCTGTCACCTGAGCCAGGAGGGGGAGGGGGAGGTAACACCTCTGCCCAGGAATGTGAACAGAGGCTGCAGCAGGGAGCCTGCTGGGGGGGTTTAGTTTTCAGTTTGGGGCTGGGTGGAGGAACACAGGGAACCCCAGGGCTGGGGTCTAAGCTCCCTGCTCCCCCAGAAGGACTTGACTGAGGGGTCCTGGGTGTACCCACAAGCTCTGTTGTGGACTGTGTTCCTGTTGTCCAATAAACCTTCCGCTTTACTGGCTGGCTGAGAGTCTCAGTGAATCCCAGGAAGAGGGGTGCAGCGCCTGGACTCCCCCACACTCCATGACAACTGGTTACAGGCCTAGCCGCTCCTCCCTGCTGCCAGCCAGGTCATTTGCATTTTCACTGACCATTTCCCTCTCCACCAATTGGTTCCCTGGATTCAAATTCAAACCCTCGGCAGTTACAGGAGCAGGGCCTGGATCCTGTTCCAAAGAGACACAGTCCCCCCACAACAGGGTCTCGCAGCTGGTATCCTGGAGCACCACAACGACCAGCCAGCCCCACCCCTCCTGGGTCTGCACAGGGATCTGGGCCATAGGCAGGGTGAGGGGCTTCGTCCCTGGGACCCTCACCCAGCTCACACAGCCCCTCAGCATCTGAGGCTGCACCACCCAGGGCCTGACTCCAGGTCCCTCTGACCCAGGGTCTCGCCACCCCAGGAATGTCTCCCCATTGACCATCACCTTCTGCTCCCACTGGGGGTCCCAGGGGCCTGGCCCCAGGAAACTCCATCACAGACATATAGGTTGGGGTCAGGAGTGGGAGCCTGTCCACCTCCCCACTAATCTGGCTGACGGAGTCGATGGCCTTGAGACCCAACAAGGGAGCTAGACACCAGGGCTTTTCCGCAGGGTCCCCCTCATTCAAATCTCCAGCCTGCTCAAAGGCAGTGAGGTGGCATCCACATCCCCACGTCCTTATCCAGGGGCAGCAATTTAGTCTCGAGGTTCCCTGTGGAACTGGCCCCCCGGGGTCTATCCCCACTCACCCCTGGGGGGTCCCCTAGGCCTCTCCACTCCCCCACCGCCAGTTCATGCTGCTGCTGCTTCTGCAGCTCTTTCTCGGGCACTCGCTGTCTCTCACAGTCCTCTTGCTCTCTCGGACTCAGCTCCAATCCCGTCCGTCTCTGATCCCCCGATGGGGAACCCGATCGTGAAGACCCTCATCTGGTCCGGGACAGGAGTCTTGGGGATGCCTGGCTCCCACTCCAGCTGCTCCCAGATCCTGCTATAGCCCCATTTGGGGTCAGAAATCTGTTCCTTAGAGCGGTCATCCTCCTCCAGCTGCACGATTAACTATGCTTTGGTGAACTTTCCAATGCTCAACCCTTTCTTTTTGCACAGGATTATAATGTCCTTCTTAAGGAGACGGTGACAGGCCATCACTCCGCTCTTCCCAAGTTGTTGTGGACTCACAGGCCCGGGTGCTCTCAGCTCCCCACGGTCTCCAGGGAGAACCCCTAGTGTGCCAGCCCTTCTCGAGGTCACCACCTCTTTGCCAGGGTCGAGCTGCAGACTCCTGCACCCCTGGGACCACCCGCTGCAGACCCCCGGGGGACCCTGTTACTGCAAAAGTTCTTCTCGCTGGTCACACACTCCCAGGGGTTAACCGCCCCCTGAAACCGTCTCTCTCTGAATCTTTAGCACGCCTGGTCCCCGTCAATCCCCCTTCGTTTTACTGCTCCGCAATCACTTACTGCAGGAAGTGCCATCCATGGGGTGCAGTAGATCCCACTGCTACCACCAGTTGTCACGGAGTCCCTGGGTGAAGATCTGGAACTGCTCCCTATGAAGCCAGGCAGGACTCTGGGGAAGTCACCTTTCTGTGAGCAGCTTGTCTGCAGGACACACAGCTCACACAGCTTTCACCTTCCTGGGTCTGACCTCGGAGCATTCAGCATCCTCTGCCCCTCCGTGCGCTTCCCACAGCGAGTCTACTCAGGCGGGGTCCTGGGGAAGCCAGAGGGTCCTGCACCCCAACTCCGCAGTCAGACGTGACTCTCAGCCAGCCAGTAAAACAGAGGTTTATTAAACGACAGGAACATGGTCTAAAACAGAGCTTGTAGGTGCAGAGAACGGGACACCTGAGCTGGGTCCATTTTGGGGGGCAGTGAGCCAGACAACCACGTCTGCCCTTCACTCCATGTCCCAGCCAGCCCAAACTGAAATTCCCTCCAGCCCCTCCTCCTCTGGGCTTTGTCCCTTTCCAGGGTCAGGAGGTCACCTGATTCCTTTGTTCTCCAACCCTTTAGCTCTCACCTTGCAGGGGGGAAGGGCCCAGGCCCTCAGTTGCCAGGAAACAGGGGATTGGCCATTTTCTGTGTCCAGACCTCTGCACACACCTGCCCTCTAGGGCTCTGCAATGATCACACACCCTTACCCCACCACCTAGATACTTAGGAACTGCACAGGGGAAACTGAGGCACCCCCACACTATTCAGACGACCCATTAAGAACAGTCCCCGTTCATCACAGCTAGTCTCCAGGGTCCATTCACTCCCTGGCTTCTCTGCTGGGAGGGCTGGGAGCCAGGTTCTCTCCCCAGCTCTGGGAAGGGAGTGGGGTGACAGCAGGAGCGACGGGGTCCAGGATTCCTGGGTTCTGTGCACTGCACCACCCCTGACTTGTAGGGGACTGTACAAGTCTCTACTACACACTGAGGTTTATAACCTTCAGCTCTGCCCGTCACCCCCTAACTGATATGTCGGCTGGGAAAGGCCCCCCCTGCTCTGCAGCACCCCGGCCGGGCGTCCTCTCTGCTAGGCCCAGGGCTTTACGCAGAAAGAACTTTATGCCCGGGTACCAACCCTCACAGCGGATGGTGATGCTTCCCCCAAGAGCCACCACCGTGCTGGGCCAGACGGTGGGCGTGAGAAATTCTCGCCCTGCTTTCAACAAGAGACAGGAGTTAAACAAGGGAGACACCCCACCCCTGCCTCCCGCCGACCCCAGTTCAGTTCATCTGTCACTCAGCCTCTCTAGGAGTCTGTCCCCTACCAGGGATGGCACTGCCTGCCCATGGGGCTTTGGGGACAGGGGATTCACCCATACATAGCTCTGGACCCGGCTGCATGATAGATCACCTTTCCCCACGGCCCCACCTAAGGCCAGTCTGGGAGTCTGACTAGTGGCCCCCTGCAGCTCTGCCCCCCGCTTCGGGGTCGGAAATAGAGTCTGTGACCGGCAGGAGTCACACAAGACCCACCTTCCCCCAGGCCTTGGGAACAGGGGGCTGTGAGTGCAGGGTAGGAAGCGGTTGGGGGTGGATCTCGGGGCAGGGGTGGATCTGGGGGGTTCTCCCCCATGGCTGCTCTGACCGGAAACCTTTCGGTTCCCTGAGGGGATCTAGAGCCCACGGACAGGCCCTTTTAGCGTTTGTATGAGCTGAAATAAATCCACATGTCCCTCCCGCCGATCCTCACAGCCTGGGTGGGGCAGAACTTTGAACCAGTGAACGGTTAAAATCCTGGCTTCTTTGTCAGAGCCTGGGAGCCAGATTCGGCTCCTAGTAACTCCATGGGGTCGGGAGAACTGTGACAGGTCTTCACAGGGCGAGTTTGGGTTGTGTTTTGGGGAAGGTTCAGGGCTCGATTCCTCTTTTCCCCACCCTACGCATTCCCTCCCCCATCCTTGATGTTACCACAGACCTCCCCACAGGTTACTCACCTCCCCTCGCCCCACTGTGCCCCGCCAGCCAGCAGCCTGGAGAGAAAAGTGGTATTAAGGGGTCACATCCCAGAGCAACTGGATCCTACACTCTGGTCTCAGATCCCCCCTGCCCCCCATGGCCACACGCCCTGGTCTAAGATCCCCACCATGGCCACACGCCCTGGTCTCAGATCCCCCCGGCCCCGCATGGCCACACGCCCTGGCTGTCTCCGATACTTACTGAGGAGGATAATGGTGAGAGCAGACGCCATGATGGGGCAGTGGGGGGCCCCCCAGTGCTGCCACCAACACCCCAGTGTCCAGCTCCACCCAGCCTGAGGCCCGAGTGCTAGAGGAATGAGGAACTGCGCCGGGGGCTGCAGCCCCAGGAACCCCGTGATGCGCTCGGCCCCTTTCTTCCCCATCAGCTGGTTTCTCTGCAATCTCCAGCCCAAATCTACCACGGTCAGAGCAAAGCCTGCTCCCTGCAACGCCCAGCAAACCACATCCCCTCCTGCAGCTGGGCTCCCAGCCCCACAGACACCGCGCCTCAGCTCCCTCGTTCTTGGGACCCTATATCCTGAGATCCCCCAAGACTGGGGCCACCCCACAAGGAAGGACACTTTTGAAAACTGCGACGAACTCCCATCACACAGAGTCCAGTCTCTAAGGTCCATTCATTCACTGGGTTCTTTGCTGGGAGGGCTGGGAGCCAACCCTCACAGCGGATGGTGACGCTTCCCCCGAGAGCCACCACCCTGCTGGGGCTCACCCAGATGGTGGGTTTGAGAAATTCTCACCCTGCTATCGACAAGAGACAGGAGTTAAACAGGGGAGACACAGCCCCCCGCTTCCCCTACACCCCAATTCAGTCCATCCCTCGTTCAGCCTCTCTGGGAGTCTGTCCCCTACCCGGTTGGCCCTGCCTGCCCATGGGGCTCGGGCGCAGGGGGTTCACCCATACGTAACTCAGGACCCGGCTGCATGGGAGATCACCTGCTGTGCCTCACCCCACCTGAGGCCAGCCAGGGAGCCTGACCAGTTGGCCCCTTGCAGCTCTGCCCCCCGCCCCAGGCTCGGAAATAGAGTCTGTGACCGGCAGGAGTCACACAAGACCCACCTTTCCCCAGGCCTTGGGAACGGGGGGGCTGTGAGTGCAGGGGAGGGAGCTCTTGGGGGTGGATCTGGGGGGTTCTCCCCACGGCTGCACTGACCGTGAAAGTGTCGGTTTCCCCTGCAGGAACAGAACCAGCGTCTGTCGGGGCGGGGGAAGGGGCTGAAACACCGACACAGGGATCGCCCCCCTGCTCTCTGCAACCAGTGGTGGATCAGCCACTGGGCCTATGGGGCCTGTGTGCCCAGGGGCCCCGGCCAAGTGGGGCCCCCTGGAGCCAGGGGCGGCTCTACCAATTTTGCCACCCCAAGCAGTCGCTGCCGAAGAGCGGCGGAGCTGCCGCCCTCACTCCCCACTGGGCCCCTGGCCGGGGTGTGGGGACAGAGTTTCTCCGGTCTTGGGGCTGCAGTTGGGGGGTGTCATGGAGTCCCCGGGTGATGCTCCGGAACTGCTTCCTACGAAGCCAGGCAGGACTCTGGGGAAGTCTCCTCTCTGGGAGCAGCCTGTCTGCAGGACACACAGCTCCCCCGGCTCCACCTTCCTGGGTCTGACCTCGGAGCATTCAGCCTCCTCTGCCCCTCCCTGCGCTTCCCCCAGCGACTCCGCCCAGGCAGGGTCCTCTGGGCTTTGTCCCTTTCAGGGCCAGGAGGGCACCGGATTCCTTTATTCTCCAACCCTTTAGCTCTCACCTTGCAGGGGGGAAGGGCCAGGCCCTCAGGTGCCAGGAAACAGGGTGTCGGCCATTCTCTGTGTCCAGACCCCTGCACACACCTGCCCTCTAGGGCTCTGCAAGGATCATACACCCTTATCCCACACCCTAGATACTTAAGAACTGCATAGGGGAAACTGAGGCGCCCCCACACTATTCAGAGGAAACATTAAGAACTGTTCTGCTTCGTCACATCTCTCCCCCCTTCGAGACTGAACTGAGCGGGGTCACTTTAGCCGGTGACCTGGGGAAGTTCGAAGCCACCAACGTTCCCATGGATGCCCCAGCATCTCTCCCGTTCCTTGGTGGGAGTTACACCAGGCCCTTCCAGTTTCACATCCTCCCTTAGGTCGGGGGTGGTCGATAGCACTCGCAGGCCGCATGTAGGAAGGTTTATGTGGCCCGTGCCCTTTGGCCACCCCAAAACCCCAGGGGGTCAAACTGGGATCAGGTCTTCTCCCAGGGCTCCAGTCTGGAGGGCTGCAATTCGGGCTCTCTTGGTTAAGGGCCCCCATCTTGACCTGGGCCACATACTTTCTACTTACAGAACTAGCATGGAAACATTCCTCTCTCAACAGCCTTGTGTCCCCAACAAGCTGGCCAAACACAGCCACTTGGTTAGAGGACTGTTTAACTTTCTTAACAGCTTTCACTCCATCTGAGACCTTCTCAAAGCTATCCACACTGGATCTTTCAACAAGAAAGTCAGTGGATCCATTCACAACAGAAAATTTCTGGCTGTTAAGAATTGAAACTTTACAAGTTTAAAGTTTAACGTGGTGATGGGAGAGGGAGTTGGTTGGTACAGGAGACCCGCGAGGGAACTTGGGACCTCGGCCAATGGCCTGGAGAATGGAGACCACAGTGACTGGTGACCGGGAGGCCCAGCTCAGAAGTCACAGCTGGGTCTGGCCAGTGGGAGGACAATGGGCTGAGGAGAGAGGATCCTGGTAACCGGACCAGCTGGTTCCAGCCAGAGGGGCCAGAGGACAGAAGAGGGGAGAGGAGGCCCAGATGACCCTGTTTATCTGGAGAGAAGACAATGGACAGAGGCGGGCTTCTGGCCAGTGAGATCAGATGCCCAGTTATGAAGCAGGGGGCCTTGGGGCTGGAGAGAGGAAGCAGGCAGAGCCCACCTGGATGCAGGGGAGACTGGGATGTGCTGTGCTGAGAGTTTCCTGTGCTGCGTTCAGATGCTCAATAAACCCTCCTGTGTTACGCTGGCTGAGAGTCGCTCCGGGCTAGAGATCAGGGGGCGTTATTCCCTCTGGGAGTGGAGGCCCCGGGGCTCCAGACCGAGTGGACTCCCTGCGGGGACCCACAGCAGAGACAGGCGTGCTAAGGCTCAGAGAGGTGCAGTTCCAGGAGGCAGAGGGGCCTAACCCCCGAGAGAGAGTGGACCCCCAAGAAGGGCTGTTGCACTAAAGAGGGTTCCCCCCAGGGACCGCACAGCCAAGAGTGGGCACCCCCTGGGAGTCCATGACAGGCCTCAATACCCCTGCTGCACTAGGGGGTGCTATGCTGCAGGGGAAGGGGCTCAGTAGAGGGGCAGTCTCCTCTGGCCGTCACTGCTGGCCCTGATACCCCAGTGCACTGCTTGGGGGGCGCTGTGCTGCAGGGAGTGGGGGCAGAGGTCACTAGGGGGCTCTCCCCTGGCCGTCAGTGCCGGCCCCAGTGCTAAGTAAAGTCCTACAGAGAGAAATCCTACAAAACCCTGTGCAACAATTACAGCCGTGGCCATCTTCACATCCTCCCCGGTGTTCTCGGCTCCGATAGGCCTCTCAGTAGACAAGCGTCGCTAGCGGGATGGTTCCTGCTGGGGTTTCCCTTGGGTCTTCCCTCTTTGATATTGTAGCCCTGACTACACCTGACACATAAGAACGGCCACACTGGGTCAGATCAAAGGGCCATCTAGCCCAGTATCCTGTCTGCTGACATTGGCCAGTGCCAGGTGCCCCAGAGGGAATGAACAGAACAGGGAACCATCAAGTGATCCATCCTCTGTTGTCCTCCCAGCAAACAGAGGCTCGGGACACCATCCCTGCCTATCCTGGCTAATAGCCATTGATGGACGTAACCTCCATGAACTTATCTAGTTCTTTTTTGAACCCTGTTATAATCTTGGCTTTCACAACATCCTCTAGCAAGGAGTTCCACAGGCTGACTGTGCGTTGAGTGAAGAAATACTTCCTCTTGTTTTTTTTAAACCTGCTGACTATTAATTTCATTGGTTCTTGTTTCATGAGGAGTAAACAACACTTCCTTCTTTACTTCTTCCACACCAGTCATGATTTTATAGACCCCGACCTGATCCCCCGTTAGTTGTCTCTTTTCCAAGCTGAAAAGTTTTAATTTCTTCTCATACAGAAGCCATTCCAGACCCCTATCTTTTTTGAGATGGGGCGACCACATCTGCACGCAGTATTCAAGGTGTGGGCGTACCATGGATTTATAGAGAGGCAATATTATCATCTATCCCTTTCTTAATGATGTCCAACCTTCTGCTGGCTTTTTTGACTGTCGCTGCACACTGAGTGGAAGTTTTCAGAGAACTCTCCACACTGACTCCCAGATCTCTCTCTTGCCTGGTAACAGCTAATTGAGGCCCCATCCTGTATATGTAGAGCTGGGATGATGCTTTCCAACATGCATCACTTTACATTGATCAACACTGAATTTCATCTGCCAGTTTGTTGCCCAGTCACCCACTTTCGGGAGATCCCTTTGTAGCTCTTGGCAGTCTGCCTGCGACTTAACTAACTTGAGTAGTTTTGTATCATCTGCAAATTTTGCCACCTCACCGTTTATGCATGAAGGTGTGTCACAGACTCACAGGCCCCTGCAAGCTCTCTCGGCTCTGTAGGATCCCGGGAGGAACTCCCCTCCATCTGACAGCCCTTCTCGGGGTCCACTCTCTCTTGGGGGCTAAGCCCTGGGTTCCATCGTCTCCTGGAACTGCACCTCTCAGAGCCTCCAGCCCGCCTGGCTCTCACCATGAGCCTCCCACAGGGACTCTCAGCCGGCGTAAAACAGGAGGGTTGATTGAATGTCTGGATACAGCCCAGGCAGTTGTCAGGGGCTCGGGCCTGGCCAGTCTCAGCACCGTTCAGCTGGTCTCTCCCAGTCCAGGTGGGTCTGTCCCAGTCCAGGTGCAGCCAGACCCCTCTTTCCCCAGTACAGAAGTGACTTCCTTCCAGCTGACCCCCCTATATCACCTTCCCCACAGCCCCACCTCCACCCTTTGTCTTCCTTCTGGGAAAACAAATAGCTGGGGCCCTCTCTCTTCTGTCCTTTGTCCTCCCACTGGCCAGAACTGGCCGGCTCCCAACACAGGCTGGGCCACCAGGTCACCGGTTGCTAAGTTCTATCATATCCAGGCCATTGTCCGGGGTCCAGGCTGCTAGGCGAGGTCACACCCGGCCCTCTGCACCAGCAAACCCCCTCTCCCACCACCTCATTACACATGCCGCACACAGGGGAAACTGAGGCACGCACAGTACTCATGCACAACACTAAGAAAATCCCCCGCTTCGTCACAAGGTGTCAACCCGCTTTTCCTTAGCTGCACTTCCACACCCTGTGATTATTGGTCTGCCTGATTTTTCTTAGGTTGTTTGTAGTTCCTTTTTGTCTCACACGCAGCTACGCATGGCAGGTACCCTGCAGGACAGCCATTTTCCCATAACCTCACCTGTTGGCACATCTTATGCAGTAACCTTTGGTCTTAGCGGTTATTGCTAGGTCATGCAATCATCTTAAGCCTCTGGCCTAGTCTGGCGAAGCTAAAATCGTACAGGTCTCAGCCTGTAGGCCTTGCTATTAACCGTGCTTTACTAATACCTAATACACACTCCTCACGCCTACTTATCTATCCTATACTGCGCTAATCCTGCAACTCTAGTCTAAGGAGCATCCGTTGATTGTATAGGAAATGCACATCCATTGGCCGTACCATCACATAATACACTGAGAAACGGAGGATAAAATGAAGGCTCCACACATAATCGGGGTGTAGTGAGCAGAGCGTCCTCCCTCTAGACTTGAGAGCGAGGGACCACTATGTTCCCCCCTGGTGGGTGGAGCCAAATGTGCCCCGCCCCCTTCCCGGAAGTACCGGGGTGGGGCAGGAAGTATAAAGGGAGGGCCCTGCAGGGGAAGGAGGCAGATGTCTCCAGCCTGCTGCTGAATGCAGAGCTGACTCTGTGCTGTGCCCTTCCCCCGGGGGAAACAAACCCTGGAGATGTGGTGCCAGGATTGTCGTCTGCAGTGTACCCCACGGAGACAAAGGACCCCTGGACTGTGGAACCCGCCCCCCACCCACCCAAGCTGTGGTAGGAAGTAGCCCAGGGACACCAGACTTTAGTCTGGTTTTGTCGCCGGAGCACAGACTGGTGTGTTTGGGTAGGATCCCCAGTGACCCAGTTGTGGCACTTCATATTCTCCATCGGGATATGCTTTTGATACGAATATGGCATCACTAAGTTGTATTTTATGCAAGATGGGTCATGTAAGATATCATTGGAAAGATTATGATTTACTGAATGTGATTATCCTGTTTGTATGCATGGATCATTTCAGTATCAGTCAATATTCCTAACTTTAATGTACCAATTACAAAAATGTTTACACCTGAGGAACGCCCACACACAAAACGCCATGAGTCTGGCTGGTTGGTCAATGATCCGTTAGGGGGAACAATAGGATTTTGAAGATGCTAATCTCCCACCTTCCTGAGACGTTTCCTGGGATGCTCCAAACCACCTTTGACTCATGGCTGCTTTGACATGGCAGGGTCATGTGATCATGTCACCTGGTACTGGACTCCATCTTGGACTGATAGCAGTTTTCCACTTGTAGGAGGTGGGGATCAAACTGGGAAACAAAGGATTCCTGCCTTATGTAAATCCTATTTAAGGCTGGGGAGTGAGATAATCAGGGTTGGTTCTTCACTGAATCCCTGCCCAAGCTGACTGCTGAAAACACCTAAAACTGATCTGGGGAAGAAAGGACTGAACCCAGGCTAAAAGGTGTCTGGCCTGTGAAAGGAATACCTGGAGCTTCAAGTTTGTCTTCAAGAAACTCTGCAACCTGCTTAAAACAACATTGAGGGTGAGAAATTACTGCTTGTAGCCAGTTTCTATTGTGTATTAAACTATAGTTTGCATGTTTGTTTTATTTGCTCAGTAATCTGCCTTTGATCTCTTTGCTATCCCTTATAATACTTAAAATCTATCCTTTCTAGTTAATAAACTTGTTTTGTTGTCTCAAAACCCAGTTTGCGGAACTCATTACTGGGGGGTGGGGGGACAAAGCTATGCATATCTGCCTCCACATTGAGGGAGGAGGCAAATTTCAATTAGCTTA
Source organism: Lepidochelys kempii (assembly GCF_965140285.1). Lineage (NCBI taxonomy): Eukaryota > Metazoa > Chordata > Testudines > Cheloniidae > Lepidochelys > Lepidochelys kempii. Next base: position 15,117,374 of record NC_136402.1, read on the forward strand.
TGCAGTACAGTTCTCTGTGCAGCGCAAGACAAAACAATTTTGGGTTTGCACCCTGAGAGGGTGTGCACCTGAGTGCAGGTCAATTCCTTAGCTGAAAGCTTTCCCATGCAGGGCTGGTTTCAGTGTCTGTGTCTTTCCGCAGCTGGTGTGTCCCTACCTGTGTGTGTGTGTGTGCTGGAGAAGGCTTGAGGGCCTGGCTCTGCAGGACAGGGTGAGGAAGCCCAGGCTGGTGGAACGGGTGGGCTCTGTGGTACCCCAGTACATCAGGTGGCATCCCCGGAGTGGTGCGGAGGGAGACTTTGAACGGGGGAACACGCACGCCATGACCTGGCCGCAGGGCTGAGGCAGCAGAAGCTGCTGGAGCAAGAGAGAGAGAGAGGCGGAGGGACGGCAGGCAGCCACAGGAAGGGGCGTCGAGCCGTTCCCCAGAACTGCCAGCAGGAGGCGCCAGCCGCGTGGCGCGTGGAGCACCCCGTCACCGAACTGTTCCAAAGCCGACAGAGGTGCTGCACGTAGGGAAGAAAAACCAAGCGCAGCAGGGCAGGGTGGGGGCGAACGGGCCTGGCAGCAGCTCGGCGGAGACGGATCGGGGAGTTGGGGTGGATCACGCCCTCAGCATGAGGCAGCCATGCGATGCCGTTGCAAAACCAAAAGCAAAGGCAGCTTTAGGCTGCATTAAGAGAGGGGCAGCGTGCGAGTCCCGGGCGGTGAGAGTCCCGCTCTGCTGGGCCCTGGGCAGGCCGGGAATGCTGCGTCCAGCTCCGGTCACCTAGGGCGCCCCCCTCGGGCGGCTGTAATAGGCCTTGGCCAGGATCAGCCCCAGGACGAGCAGGACCGCGGCGCTCAGCGCCAGGTGGGTGATGTTGGCCTGGGTGAAATCCGGGCGCCCCGGGGGGCCTGCTGTGGGGGGAAGGGAAGAGTCACTCGGCAGCTCGGACCAGGAGATCAGCAGCTCGCGCTGCCCCGGGAGTGGAGCCGCCAACCCACCCGTCTGGCTCTGGGGCCTCAGCTCACTCTCCCCACCCTCACTCACTCGCTCATTTTTAGGGGGTTGGGGTGCGGGAGGGGGTGAAGGCTCCGGCAGGGGGGCGGGCTCTGGGTGGAGCCAGCGATGAGGGGTGGGGCCAAGGGGTTGGGCGTGTGGCAGGGGGCTCTGGGCTGGGGCAGGGGGTTGGGACTCAGACGGCGGTGCGGGGTGTGGGCTCTGGGTGGGAGTTTAGGTGAGGGGGGGGCTCAGGGCTGGGGCAGGGGATCGGGGCATAGGAGGGGGTTCGGGGTGCAGGCCTCGGGTGGCGCTTACCTCAAGCGTCTCCCGGGAAGTGACCAGCCCGTCTGGGAGCTGGAGGGGCAGCCAGGGGGTTCTGCACGCTGCCCCTGCCCACAGGTGCTGCCCCTTGCAGCTCCCATTGTCTGCGCTTCCTGGCCAATGGGAGCTGCGGAGATGGCGCTTGGGGCGGGGCCAGGGTGCAGAGCTCCTGTGGCCACCCTGCGCCTCGGAGCCGGAGGGAGATGCCGGCTGCTTCCCGAGAGCCGCGCAGAGCCACAGCAGCCAGGGACCCTGCCAGCCCCGCGGTGCCGCCAACCGGACTTTTAACTGTCCTGCCAGGGTCCCTTTGCAACCGGGTGTTCGGGTCAAAAACCGGACACCTGACAACCCTAGCCCCAGGACCTGCCTGGGCACCCAGCTTGTCCCAACCCCAAAGCCAGGACTCCCAGATCCTGTCCTCTCTTGGGATCCCCCAGTCAGTTCCAGGCAGCAACCTATAGGACAGGAGGTGCCGGAGGAGTCGGGAGTCTGGTGGGGAGGGAGGGGCAGGGGCTTCCGTCACTTGCCCCATCCTGCCCACCCAGCCTCAACCCCCGGGGGCAGCTCCTTGGGCCTCATGAGCCTTCCAGGGCTGGTTTGATGGTGATTCCCCCCCGGCCCCGGTACCTGGCCCCAAGCAGCCCGGGTGGGTGGGAGCCAGGGCCACTCCAGGCTGGGTTGGGTCAGTTCCCCCTGAGGGAATCGAACCAGTGTCTGTCGGGGTGGGGGGAGGGGCTGAAACAGTGACAGTGATTGCCCCCCCCCCTTCCTCCACAACTCAGCTTCAATCCTCACTGTCATTCATGTGGGGGGGGGCAGTGCCGGCTCAGAAGCCCCTGGCCCCCAACTCCTCCTTGTGTCCCTCCTTGTGTTTTATTCAATATCTTCATAAATGATCTGGAGGATGGTGTGGATTGCACTCTCAGCAAATTTGCGGATGATACTAAACTGGGAGGAGTGGTAGATACGCTGGAGGGGAGGGATAGGATACAGAAGGACCTAGACCAATTGGAAGATTGGGCCAAAAGGAATCTGATGAGGTTCAATAAGGATAAGTGCAGGGTCCTGCACTTAGGACGGAAGAATCCCATGCACCGCTACAGACTAGGGACCGAATGGCTAGGCAGCAGTTCTGCGGAAAAGGACCTAGGGGTGACAGTGGACGAGAAGCTGGATATGAGTCAGCAGTGTGCCCTTGTTGCCAAGAAGGCCAATGGCATTTTGGGATGTATAAGTAGGGGCATAGCGAGCAGATCGAGGGACGTGATCGTTCCCCTCTATTCGACATTGGTGAGGCCTCATCTGGAGTACTGTGTCCAGTTTTGGGCCCCACACTTCAAGAAGGATGTGGATAAATTGGAGAGAGTCCAGCGAAGGGCAACAAAAATGATTAGGGGACTGGAACACATGAGTTATGAGGAGAGGCTGAGGGAGCTGGGATTGTTTAGCCTGCAGAAGAGAAGAATGAGGGGGGATTTGATAGCTGCTTTCAACAACCTGAAAGGGGGTTCCAAAGAGGATGGCTCTAGACTGTTCTCAATGGTAGCAGATGACAGAACGAGGAGTAATGGAATTCTGAGGGGAGACTGGGTGAGGAAAGTGGTCAGTGGAAGCATGTGACTAAAAGAACTAGGCAGAGGAAAAAACGGGCTAGTGAAGGAGAAATAGAGCTTCAGAATAGGTTTGCAGAGTTGGAAAATGAAGAAGGGGCTCAGCAGGTAGTCACTGAAGGTGACAGGGCAAGGAAGAAGAGAAGAGCGGTTAGTCCTATAGGAAAAGGGGAAGAGTTAATGGAGATTACACCAAATATGAGCCCCAGGAGGATACAGGATGGGTTAAAAAGGATTACAAGGGAGAATGGGAATGGAAAGAACTTGCAGCCAGAGGGAACAGGGGATAGACTGGAGAATAGCACCGTCACTAGGAAAAGGCAGGTCTATGTGATTGGGGACTCTTTACTGAGAAGAATAGATAGGCCTGTAACCAGAGCTGATCCAGAAAATAGGAGGGTGTGCTGTCTTCCAGGTGCTAAGATACGGGATGTAGACCTGAGGTTGAAAAGGATTCTAAAGGGAGCGGGAAAGAATCCCCTAATTATCCTTCATGTGGGAACAAATGATACGGCTAGATTCTCGCTGGAAAGTATTAAGGGAGACTATGCTAGGCTGGGGAGGACGCTTAAGGAAATTGAGGCTCAGGTGATCTTTAGTGGGATTCTGCCTGTTCCTAGAGAAGGGCAACAAAGGTGTGACAAGATTATGACTATCAATAGATGGCTTAGGCAGTGGTGCTATAAGGAGGGCTTTGGGATGTATGGTCATTGGGAGGCATTCATGGATAGAGGACAGTTCTCTCGGGATGGACTTCATCTGAGTAGGGAAGGAAATAGACTTCTAGGATGGAGGCTGGCACAACTGATTAAGAGAGCTTTAAACTAGGAATTTGGGGGAGATGGTTGGGAGATGTCCAGGTAATCTCCACGCCAGAATTTAGCATAGAGTGGAAAGAAAATGAAGTAAGAGTGGATACAGCTGTAGGTAGGAGGAAGGGCAGTGTAGATACAAGTCTAATAGGTTATACTGGTAGTAAAATAACCGTGCCTAATAGGGTACAGAATGTGAGTGAGGCCAAACAGCAAAAATGAAGATGTTTGTACACTAATGCAAGGAGCCTAGGTAACAAAATGGAGGAACTAGAGTTACTGGTGCAGGAAGTGAAACCAGATATTCTAGGTATAACAGAGACCTGGTGGAATAGTCGTCATGACTGGACGACAGGGATTGAAGGGTCTGTGCTGTTTAGGAAAGACCGAAATAAAGGTAAAGGTGGTGGAGTAGCACTGTATATCAATGAGGAGATAGAATGTAAAGAAATAAGAAGCGATGAAATGGATATGACTGAGTCTGTCTGGGCAACAATTAAATTGGGGAAGAAAACTATTAGAGCCTCCCCTGGGATAGTGCTTGGGGTGTGCTATAGACCGCCGGGATCTAATTTGGATATGGATAGAGCCCTTTTTAATGTTTTTAATAAAGTAAATACTAATGGAAACTGTGTGATCATGGGAGACTTTAACTTCCCAGATATAGACTGGAGGACGAGTGCTAGTAGTAATAATAGGGCTCAGATTTTCCTAGATGCGATAGCTGATGGATTCCTTCAGCAAGTAGTTGCTGAACCGACTAGAGGGGATGCCATTTTAGATTTGGTCTTGGTGAGTAATGAGGACCTCATAGAGGAAATGGTTGTAGGGGATAATCTTGGCTCAAGTGATCATGAGCTAATTCAGTTCAAACTGAATGGAAGGATTAACAAAAATAAATCTGCAACTAGGGTTTTTGATTTCAAAAGGGCTGACTTTCAAAAATTAAGGAAATTAGTTAGGGAAGTGGATTGGACTGAAGAATTTATGGGTTTAAAGGTAGAGGAGGCCTGGGATTATTTTAAATTAAAGCTGCAGAAGCTATCGGAAGCCTGCATCCCAAGAAAGGGGAAAAAATTCATAGGCAGGAGTTGTAGACCAAGCTGGATGAGCAAGCATCTTAGAGAGGTAATTAAGAAAAAGCAGAAAGCATATAGGGAGTGGAAGAAGGGAGGGATCAGTAAGGAAAGCTACCTTATTGAGGTCAGAATATGTAGGGATAAAGTGAGACAGGCTAAAAGTCAAGTAGAGTTGGACCTTGCAAAGGGAATTAAAACCAATAGTAAAAGGTTCTATAGTCATATAAATAGGAAGAAAACAAAGAAAGAAGAAGTGGGACCGCTAAAAACTGAGGATGGAGTGGAGGTCAAGGATAATCTAGGCATGGCCCAATATCTAAACAAATACTTTGCCTCAGTCTTTAATAAGACTAAAGAGGATCTTAGGGATAATGGTAGCATGATAAATGGGAATGAGGATATGGAGGTAGACATCACCATATCTGAGGTAGAAGCGAAACTCAAACAGCTTAATGGGACTAAATCGGGGGGCCCAGATAATCTTCATCCAAGAATATTAAAAGAATTGGCACAAGAAATTGCAAGCCCATTAGCAAGAGTTTTTAATGAATCTGTAAACTCAGGGGTTGTACCGTATGATTGGAGAATTGCTAACATAGTTCCTATTTTTAAGAAAGGGAAAAAAAGTGATCCAAGTAATTATAGGCCTGTTAGTTTGACATCTGTAGTATGCAAGGTCTTGGAAAAAATTTTGAAGGAGAAGGTAGTTAAGGACATTGAAGTCAATGGTAAATGGGACAAAATACAACATGGTTTTACAAAAGGTAGATCGTGCCAAACCAACCTGATCTCCTTCTTTGAGAGAGTAACAGATTTTTTAGATAAAGGAAACGCAGTGGATCTAATTTACTTAGATTTTAGTAAGGCGTTTGATACTGTGCCACATGGGGAATTATTAGTTAAATTGGATAAGATGGGCATCAATAGGAAAATTGAAAGGTGGATAGGGAATTGGTTAAAGGGGAGACTACAACGGGTCCTACTGAAAGGTGAACTGTCAAGTTGGAGGGAGGTTACCAGTGGAGTTCCTCAAGGATCAGTTTTGGGACCAATCTTATTTAATCTTTTTATTACTGACCTGGGCACAAAAAGTGGGAGTGTGCTAATAAAGTTTGCAGATGATACAAAGCTGGGAGGTATTGCTAATTTAGAGAAGGACAGGGATACTCTACAGGAGGATCTGGATGACCTTGTAAACTGGAGTAATAGGAATAGGATGAAATTTAATAGTGAGAAGTGTAAGGTCATGCATTTAGGGATTAATAACAAGAATTTTAGTTATAAGCTAGGGACGCATCAACTAGAAGTAACGGAGGAGGAAAAGGACCTTGGAGTATTGGTTGATCATAGAATGACTATGAGCTGCCAATGTGATATGGCTGTGAAAAAAGCTAATGTCGTCTTGGGATGCATCAGGAGAGGTATTTCCAGTAGGGATAAGGAGGTTTTAGTACCGTTATATAAGGCACTGGTGAGACCTCACCTGGAATACTGTGTGCAGTTCTGGTCTCCCATGTTTAAGAAGGATGAATTCAAACTGGAACAGGTACAGAGAAGGGCTACTAGGATGATCCGAGGAATGGAAAACTTGTCTTATGAAAGGAGACTCAGGGAGCTTGGCTTGTTTAGCCTAACTAAAAGAAGGTTGAGGGGAGATATGATTGCTCTCTATAAATATATCAGAGGGATAAATACCAGAGAGGGAGAGGAATTATTTAAACTCAGTACCAATGTGGACACAAGAACAAATGGATATAAACTGGCCACTAGGAAATTTAGATTAGAAATTAGACGAAGGTTTCTAACCATCAGAGGAGTGAAGTTTTGGAATAGCCTTCCGAGGGAAGTGGTGGGGGCAAAAGATCTATCTTGCTTTAAGATTAAACTCGATAAGTTTATGGAGGAGATGGTATGATGGGATAACATGGTTTTGGTAATTAAATATTCATGGTAAATAGGCCCAATGGCCTGTGATGGGTTTTTAGATGGGGTAAGATCCAAGTTACCCGGGAAAGAATTTTCTGTAGTATCTGGCTGATGAATCTTGCCCATATGCTCAGGGTTTAGCTGATCGCCATATTTGGGGTCGGGAAGGAATTTTCCTCCAGGGCAGATTGGAAGGCCCTGGAGGTTTTTCGCCTTCCTCTGTAGCATGGGGCACGGGTCACTTGCTGGAGGATTCTCTGCTCCTTGAGGTCTTCAAACTACAATTTGAGGACTTCAATAGCACAGATATAGGTGTGAGGTCTTTTTTAGGAGTGGTGGGTGAAATTCTGTGGCCTGCATTGTGCAGGAGGTCAGACTAGATGATCATAATGGTCCCTTCTGGCCTAAATATCTATGAATCTATGAATCTATGAATGGTCTCAAGTTGCAGTGGGGGAGGTTTAGATTGGATATTAGGAAAAACTTTTTCACTAAGAGGGTGGTGAAACACTGGAATGAGTTACCTAGGGAGGTGGTAGAATCTCCTTCCTTAGAGGTTTTTAAGGTCAGGCTTGACAAAGCTCTGGCTGGGATGATTTAACTGGGAATTGGTCCTGCTTTGAGCAGGGGGTTGGACTAGATGACCTCCTGAGGTCCCTTCCAACCCTGATATTCTATGATTCTATGATTCCCCAGAGTGGGGACAGCCATCTGGGGCCCAGGATCCCCCCTCAGCCTCAAATCTCCAGGGGCTGCTGCTCCCCCTGGCCAGGGAACCCCCCAGTGATCCCCGGCCGGGGGTCCCCTCTGCTGGGCTCAGGGCAGAGCCTGGCTCTGAGCGCCCCTTCAGTGCCAAGCTGCCGAGGGTCCGGCTGGGGGTGGGGCTGGGAGCGGGGACGCCGGGCTGGTCTCTGGCGCCCGGCACCGCAGGGCCCGGGGTTGCCGGTGTCGTTTTCAGCAGGAAAGTCTGGCTGAAAAGGGAACCTGGCAGCGACGCTGACCGGACCCGAAGTCTGATTCCTGCAGTGACCGGCCTGTGCCACCGGGACAGGGGGCGGGAAGAGCAGCGGCTGCTGGAGCCTGGAGGAGCAGTGGAGCCACTGAGCAGGGGCCCTGCCCCACGCCCTGCCCCCCTCACTCCACTCCCCTCCCCCCCACCCCTGGAGAGCGGCTCCCCCTCCCCCGCCCTGCCCCCCTCCCCCCCACCCCTGGAGAGTGGCTCCCCCTCCCCTGCCCTTCCCCACTCACCCCACTTCCCTCATCCCCACCCCTGGAGAGTGGCTCCCCCTCTTCTGCCCTGCCCCCCTCACCCCACTTCCCTCCCCCCCACCCCTGGAGAGCGGCTCCCCCTCCCCCCACCCCTGGAGAGTGGCTCCCCCTCTTCTGCCCTGCCCCATCACCCCACTCCCCTCCCCCCCACCCCTGGAGAGCGGCTCCCCCTCTTCTGCCCTGCCCCCCTCACACCACTCCCCTCACCCCCACCCCTGGAGAGTGGCTCCCCCTCCCCCGCCCTGCCCCACTCACCCCCACCTCTGGTGCACGGCTCACCTGGCAGGAGGAGGGCGGTGGAGAGAGCAGCGTCAAAGGGGGGGAAGAGGGGCAGGGGGCTGAGCCCCACACAGGAAGACAGTCACCCTCCCAGCCCCCCAGGAGGCAGGGAGGGGTCTTTATCCCCATACTACTGGGGGGGAAACTGAGGCACAGACAGATTCACTTTTCTTAGTGAGCTCCCAGGGGCAGGGACCGTCTCTTCACTCTGTGTTTATGCAGCGCCCGGCACAAAGGGGCCTTGATCATGGCTGGGGCCCTACATGCTCCCCCAACACAAGGGATCCAGCGCTATTGAGGCCAGTGTTTGCAGAGGTCTCCACTAACTGGGGGTATCTCAGTTTGTGGGCGCTCGGCCTCAGATCCCCCAAGATTGAGCCCCCCCCACAAGGAAGGACACTTTTGGAAACTGCGATGTGCTCCCATCACACAGCGTCTGTGGCCGCTCCAGGAGCTGGGCCAGATCTCCTGGGTCCCAGCCCAGCACTGTGTCCACCAAGCCACCACTTCCCCTGCAGCCCCTGCCTCATTCAGCTCCGGCCGGGGCACTGCCTGGGGCGGGGCCTGGAGAACAGAGGGGAGGGGATCACGGGATTAAATAGCGACTCACGGTTCCTACCCACAAGGGGCAGCGTTAAAGTCGCCTCCCTGCCCCGAGTCTCCAGGGGCTGCTGCTCCTCCCTGACTGGGGAACCCCCCAGTGACTCCGTCCCCGCTCCCCGGCCGGGCGTCCCCACTGCGGGGTCAGGGCTCACGGAGACCCCCTGGGGCCTGGCTGGGTGTGGGGCTGGGAGCTGAGCTGCCAGGCTGGGCCCCTCACCTGCTACAATGATCTGCACGGGGTCGCTGGGCTCCGAGAAGGCAGCTGGTCCTGTTCTGTGGCTATAACGACAGGTGTAGCTGCCCCCATGTTCCCGTCTGGCGCTGGGGATGGGAAATTCAGCCACATAACTAGCAGGGTCCGAGTACCTCAGATGGTTCCCGTCTCCATCCTTGTAGAGGACGAACCTCACGCCCAGGCGCTGATGCCAACACCGGATGGTGACGTTTCCCCCCATGGGGATCACCCCACCGGGGCTGATGGAGATGGAGGGTTTGGGGTAGGACCCCTCTGGATTCACAAACAAACAGGCAGTAAGTGGGGGTGACACAAACCGCGTCCGTCTGATTCAATCCTCTGCCCGTCTGTCACCCCAGCCCCGCCTGTCCCTGGGTGCAGGCCCAGCCCCGGGACTCACAGCCGGGGAGAGACACAGCAGGGGGAAAGGAGATTTCCAGTCTCTGATTCCTTTAGTTCTCCAGGGTCAATTCAGCCCGGCCCCCGCTGCAGTCAAGGGTCACTCCGGATTGAGCCCGGGGGGCTGAGATCAGAACCCAGCCCTGCCCCCATTGCAGTCAGGCAGTGAATTGGGATCTACCCTGCGAGGTGTGACGGGGTAGGGAGTAGAGAATATTAACCTGGTAATGTTGCGTGGGAGTTTTACTAGTTGACTGTCTGCATTGATACTAGATGATGGTGGGATATCAGGGTGTGACTTCACTGCGGGATGATACTTGACGGCCAGCTCCTAACCTGAGCCCAGGAGCGGGTTGGGGCCAGGTGACACCTTCTGCCCAGGAAACTGGACCAAGGCTGGAGGAGGGGTCGGGGTGTGTGGCTGTGGGAGGCGGCTGGAGGGAGTTTCAGTTTGGAGCCGGCTGAGGGGGGAGGCCCAGAACCTGGGTCTGGGCTCCCCACCCCCGAAGAAGGACCCCACTGAGGGGTCCTGTTTTGTGTATATACAAGCTCTGTTTTAGACCTTAGACCGTGTTCCTGTCGTGTAATAAGCCTTCTGTTTTACTGGCTGGCTGACAGTCACAGTGAACCGCAGGAAGTGCGGGGTGCAGGGCTCTGACTCCCCCACACTCCGCGACATGGGGTTCCTGGTCTAAATATGGGTCATTTGAGGAAGCTGCTCCCAGAACAGGCACCCCAAGAAAACTTGTTAACAAAATCCCCCAGTTGTTCCAACAGGTTCCCATCCCTGTGATGAGTAGGGCGAGGTCTCAGTCCCCACCTCTGGAGAACACATGTCTGACAGGATCATCCCTTTGGGGGACTGGTGCCCCTCACCCTCACCCACATCCCTCGTCCCTAATGTGGAAATTCCCCCAGCTTCCCCATTCCCCACAGATACTCACGTCCCAACGCCCCGCTCCGCCCAGCCAGCCAGCAGCCTGGAGAGGAGACAGCTTGTTAGAAACCAGATCCCAGAGCAACTGGACCCTGGTCTCAGATCTGCCCCTCCGCCCCCCATGGGCACACTCCCTGGTCTCAGATCCCCACCGTGGCCACACGCCCTGGCTGTTGCCGATACTCACCAAGGAGGACGGTGAGAGCAGACACCATGATGGGGCAGTGGGGGGCCCCTCAGTGCTGCCACCAACGCCCCAGTGCCCAGCTCCACCCAGCCTGAGGCCCGAGTGCGAGCGGAATGAGGAACAGCACCAGGGGCTGCAGCCCCAGGAACCCCGTGATTTGTTCAGCCCCTTTCTTCCCCATCAGATTGTTTCTCTGAACTCTCCTCCTCAAATCTACCACGGTCAGAGCAAAGCCAGCTCCCTGCCACGCCCAGCAAACCACATCCCCTCCTGCAGCTGCCTGGCCCAACCCCGCCCCGCCATGATCTCCCAGCCCCACATGGGAGCTGCCCAGTCCGGGGACCAGCTGGAAGCGGGGCAATCTCAGGAGGCATCAAGAGGTGCCCATGTTGCCCTGACCTTTTCCAACAGGCCCATCTAGCCTTCCTGGAGCAGCAGCTCAGAGCAGAGGAAGGCTTCCCCCATACACACACAGTGCCCCCCTCCCATGAAGCAGGGCAGAGATTCCTTCCTGACCCACCCTGGAGCATGAGGGTGGATGGGGCCTGGCCAAACTCCTTCTCAGGTTGTGTCGCTGCAGAATCTATTCTTCGCCCAGTGACGTGGCACAGAGATGGGACGGGTGGCTGGGAGGGGTTGTGGTTTCCGGTCCCCGTGAGTGGGGGAGGAAGGAATAAATATAGATCCTGAGTTGTTAAAGGAACAGCCGATAAATCCGTGAAAGGGGAAGTCTGCCCAGAGCCAGCGCTCACGTCCTGTTTCTGGTACTGCCAGTGAAACTCTGAATCATAGAATATCAGGGTTGGAAGGGACCTCAGGAGGTCATCTCGTCCAACCCCCTGCTCAAAGCAGGACCAATCCCCAACTAAATCATCCCAGCCAGGGCTTTGTCAAGCCTGACCATAAAAACTTCCAAGGAAGGAGATTCCACCACCTCCCTAGGTAACGCATTCCAGTGCTTCACTACCCTCCTAGTGAAAAAGTTTTTCTAATATCCAACCTAAACATCCTCCACTGCAACTTGAGACCATTGCTCCTTGTTCTGTCATCAGCTACCACTGAGAACAGTCTAGACCCATCCTCTTTGGAACCCCCTTTCAGGTAGTTGAAAGCAGCTATCAAATCCCCCCTCAATCTTCTCTTCCGCAGACTGAACAATCCCAGTTCCCTCAGCCTCTCCTCATAAGTCGTGTGTTCCAGTCCCCTCATCATTTTTGTTGCCCTCTGCTGGACTCTTTCCAATTTTTTCACATTCTTCTTGTAGTGTGGGGCCCAAAACTGGACACAGTCCTCCAGATGAGGCCTCACCAGTGTCGAGTAGAGGGGAACGATCACGTCCCTCGATCAGCTGGCAATGCCCCTACGTATACATCCCAAAATGCCATTGGCCTTCTTGGCAACAAGGGCACACTGTTGACTCATATCCAGCTTCTCGTCCACTGTCAAACCTAGGTCCTTTTCTGCAGAACTGCTGCCGAGCCATTCGGGCCCTAGTCTGTAGCGGTGCATGGGATTCTTCCTTGCTAAGTGCAGGACTCTGCACTTGTCCTTGTTGAATCTCATCAGATTTCTTTTGGCCCAATCCTCTAATTTGTCTAGGGCCCTCTGTATCCTATCCCTGCCCTCCAGCATATCTACCACTCCTCCCAGTTTAGTGTCATCCGCGAACTTCCTGAGGGTGCAATCCACACCATCCTCCAGATCATTTATGAAGATATTGAACAAAACCGGCCCCAGGACCGACCCTTGGGGAACTCCACTTGATACCAGCTGCCAGCTAGACATGGAGCCATTGATCACTACCCGTTGAGCCCGACAATCTAGCCAGCTTTCTATCCCCCTTATAGTCCATTCATCCAGCCCATACTTCTTTAACTTGCTGGCAAGAATACTGTGGGAAACCATGTCAAAAGCTTTGCTAAAGTCAAGGAACAACACGTCCACTGCTTTCCCCTCATCCACAGAGCCAGTTATCTCGTCACAGAAGGCAATTAGATTAGTCAGGCATGACTTGGCCTTCGTGAATCCATGCTGACTGTTCCTGATCTCTTTCCTCTCCTCTAAGTGCTTCAGAATTGATTCCTTGAGGACCTGCTCCATGATTTTTCCAGGGACTCAGGTGAGGCTGACTGGCCTGTAGTTCCCAGGATCCTCCTACTTCCCTTTTTGAAAGATGGGCACTACATTAGCCTTTTTCCAGGCATCCAGGACTTCCCCGGATCCCCATGAGTTTTCAAAGATAATGGCCAATGGCTCTGCAATCACATCCGCCAACTCCTTTAGCACTCTCGGATGCAGCGCATCCGGCCCCATGGACTTGTGCTCGTCCAGCTTTTCTAAATAGTCCCGAACCACTTCTTTCTCCACAGAGGGCTGGTCACCTCCTCCCCATGCTGTGCTGCCCTGGGCAGCAGTCTGGGAGCTGACCTTGTTTGTGAAGACAGAGGTAAAAAAAGCATTGAGTACATTAGCTTTTTCCACATCCTCTGTCACTAGGTTGCCTCCCTCCTTCAGTAAGGGGCCCACACATTCCTTGGCTTTCTTCTTGTTGCTAACATACCTGAAGAAACCCTTCTTGTTACTCTTAACATCTCTTGCTAGCTGCAACTCCAGGTGTGATTTGGCCTTCCTGATTTCACTCCTGCATGCCTGAGGAATTTTTTTATAAACCTGATGCAGCTACCCTGTTATACACCACAGTTCGGGGAGGGGAATGGGGTCTAGTGATTGAGCGGGACGGGCTGGGAGCCAGGACTCCTGGGTTCTCTCCCTGGCTCTGGTTGGGGGGTGGGATCTGGTGCTTAGAGAAAAAGGACACAGATTCGAGCCAGCCTCCTAGAGGTGAAAGGCCCCATGTCCCTTCCGCAGCCCATCCCCAGGGCAGCGGGTCTGCACAGCTCAGGGCCTAGGGCAGAGCTCACAGCGGGTCGACAGCTGAGCAGAGTTTCCCTCTCCCCCCTCAGGATGCTGCAAAAGGGACACAGAGAATGGGAGATTTCAGAGTAACAGCCGTGTTAGTCTGTATTCGCAAAAAGAAAAGGAGTACTTGTGGCACCTTAAAGACTAACCAATTTATTAGAGAATGGGAGAGAGCTGACCAGCCCCCCAGAAAGGGGAGGGGGCAAGATCACGGGGACAGAGCTCAAGAGAAACTGGCCCCCCCGGCAGATGCTCCAGCTCTGGCTCCCCAGCTCATTTGCCCTTCAACACCCCCCCCCAACATTCAGGCATTGGGGCCATCAGCCCCCCCATTCTGCCCCCTGGCCTGCGTCCCCTCCCCCATTCTGTCCCCCCAGCCTGTAGTTCCCTCACGTCCACCTCATCATGGCCCCCGCCTTCCTAGTTCTGCCCATGTCCCCTATCCCTTCATCCCCCATTGTGCCCCTCATGCCCCATGTCCTCTCCCCTGTTCTGCCCCCCACCCCCCTGACCTCCCCGTTGTAGGGAAGGGATACCTGGCTGCCCTCAGTTAACATGGTCGCCCCCTTGCCCCCTGCAGCCCTCACAGGGCAGCCATGCTGGCCCCTGGCTAAGATGGCCAACGCCTCAACCTGGGGGCAGGAACAATCCTCTCCCCCCTGTGATGGGTTGGATCACAGAAAACTCCCATGGGACTGCTAACTGATTTGCTGAGACTTCTTCTGCCCCTGCTTTCCCTGCCAATTTGGGACTCCACAACCCTGCCTGGTTTGAGCCAGACACGCTATCCTGTTACAAATCAAGACCCAGGTCTGAACAACGTCCCACAAAAGCTGCAGGCTTAACTGAAAACAGATTAAGACGTGTTCCTGTCTCCAACACCCAGATGCCCAGTTCTCAATGGGGTCCAAACCCCAAATAAATCCGCTTTACCCTAGATAAAGCTTATACAGGGTAAACTCATAAACTGTTCGCCCTCTATAACACAGAGAGACATGCACAGCTGTTTCCACCCCCCCAGGCTCGGTATTAATACATACTCTGGGTTAATAAGTAAAAAGTGATTTTATTAAATACAAAAAGTAGGATTTAAGTGGTTCCAAGTAATAACAGACAGAACAAAGTTCTAGGCAGTTCTTAAGTATCTAGGGGGTGGGATAAGGGTGTAGGATCGTTTCAGAGCCCTAGAGGGCAGGTGTGGGCAGGGGTCTGGACACAGAGAATGGCCGACACCTTGTTTCTTGGCAACTGATGCCCTGGGCCCTTCCCCCTGCAAGGTGAGAGCTAAAGGGTTGGAGAACAAAGGAATCAGGTGCCCTCCTGGCCAGGGAAAGGGACAAAGCCCAGAGGAGGAGGGGCTGGAGGGAGTTTCAGTTTGGGGCTGGCCGGGACATGGAGTGAAGGGCAGACGTGGTTGTCTGGCTCACTGCCCCCCAAAATGGACCCAGCTGAGGGGTCTGGTTCTCTGCACCTGCAAGCTCTGTTTTAGACCATGTTCCTGTCGTCTAATAAACCTCTGTTTTACTGGCTGGCTGAGAGTCACGTCTGACTGCGGAGTTTGGGGGCAGGACCCTCTGGCTTCCCCAGGACCCCGCCTAGGTGGACTCGCTGAGGGAAGCGCAGGGAGGTGCAGAGGAGGCTGAATGCCCCGAGGTCAGACCCAGGAAGGTGGAGCCGGGTGAGCTGTGTGTCCTGCAGACAGGCTGCTCACAGGAAGGCGACTGCCCCAGAGTCCTGACTGGCTTCATGGGGAGCAGGTCCAGAGCATCGCCCGGGGACTCCGTGACAGTAGCATAAAACATATTCCAGTTATGTCAAATATACATTCATAAGCATATTTCCATAATGAATTATGGGGTGTGTCATGGACTCCCAGGTCATGTCCACTCTCAGCCCCGTACGGTCCCTGGTGAAAACCCCCTTCAGTGTGACAACCCTTCTCGGGGGTCCACTCTCTCTCGGGGGTTAGGCCCCTCCGCCTCCTGGAACCGCACCTCTCTGAGCCTTAGCACACCTGTCTCCTGCCATGGGACCCCTCAGGGAATCCATTTCCTCTGGACCCCCAGGGCCTCCACTCCCAGAGGGAATAATGCCCCCTGTTCCCTAGCCCGGAGCGACTCTCAGCCAGCGTAACACAGGAGGGTTTATTGAGCATCTGAACCCAGCACAGGAAACTCTCTGGGCCTCAGGCCTGGCCTCCCTCCGCACAGCACATCCCAGTCTCCCCTGCACCCAGGTGGGCTCTGCCTGCTCCCTCTCTCCAGCCCTGAGCCCCCCTGCTTCCCAGCTGGGCATCTGATCTGACTGGCCCCAAGCCCCCCCGTCCATTGTCTTCTCTCCAGGTAAACAGGGTCGCCTGGGCCCCCTCTCCCCTCTTCTGTCCTCTGGCTGGCACCGGCTGGTCAGGTCACCAGGATCCTCTCTTCACAGCCCATTGTCCTTTCACTGGCCGGACCAGCTGTGACTCCTGAGCTGGGCCTCCCGGTCACCAGGTCACCAGTCGCTGGGGTCTCCATTCTCCAGGGCATTGGCCGGGGTCCCAAGTTCCGTTGCACGTCCTCTGTACCAATAAACTCCCTCTCCCATCACCTCGTGAAACCAGTAACACTCAGGGAAACTGAGTCCCACCTACTCTGCATGCAAACCATTGGAAAAGCCAAGAAACGCCCCCACTTTGTCACAGTGGGGAGCAGGGGTTGCCCCTATTGGTAAGGGGACGTCATGGGCCCCAGAGAGGGAGGTTATTGCCCTAGATCTCCTCCTAGATCATGCCCCTTCCCTGAGATCCCCACACAGCTTCCAGGCAGTGACCTGCAGGGCAGGAGTCATCGGGGGAGCTGGGGGTCTACCAGTGGTGGAGGGGCAGTGGGGTTGTCTCTCTATCCCCCCATCTCAATGAGCCCCTCCCCGAGGTGTCTGGACCCCACTCACCTGGATTCACTGCCCCCGTGCCCCCCAACCAGCCCCAGCCCCTGGGCACCACGAGCCTGTTTCCAGAGCTGGTTTGATGGTACCTGGCCCCGTGCTGCCCGGGCGGGTGGGAGTCGGCGCCGCTCCAGGCTGGGTCGGGTTGGTTCCCCCTGTGGGAATAAAACGAGCACCTGTCAGGGGCCGGAGGAGGGACTGAAACAGCGACTCAGTGATCTCCCCCTCTCCCCACCTCGATTCAGCATCGCTCGTCACTGTCATTCCCGGAGGCAGGGGGGAAGGATTTTTGTGGCTGGGGACGATGCCGGCTTGGCAGCCCCTGGGCCCCAACTCATCTATGCATCCCCAGAGTAGGGACAGCCCTGGGAAAGGCCCCCTGCTCTGACGCTGTCCCTGGGGGCAGGGATCCCCCTCCCTCGGCCCCAAATCTCCAGCAGCTGCTGCTGCTCCCAAGTTGGGGACCCCCACCCCAGTCCTAGTGACTCCATCCCCGCTTCCCAGATAGGCATCTCCTCCGCTTTGCCCAGGGCTCATGGCAGAGCCTGGCGCTGAGCATCCCATCAATGCGGAGCTCCCCCGAGTGTCCGGCTGGGCGTCGGGTTGGGAGTGAAGATGCCAAGCCGGGTCCTTCACCTGCTACCACCAGCTCCGCGGGGTCACTGGGCTCTGACCAGACGGGCAGGTCTGCTTTGGTGCTATATCGGCAGCTGTAGGTCCCTGCGTCTCTCCGGCTCACACTGCTGATGGGAAACTCGGCCGTGTCCCCAGCCGGCTCCGCGTCCTGCAGCCCGTTCGGGTTTCCATCTTGGTACAGAAGGAACCTCACGTTCTGGTGCCGACCCCGACACCGGATGGTCACGGCTCCCCCAGCTGCTGGGACTCAGGGAGATGGCGGGTTTGGGGAAGTAGGTCTCTGCAGTGAGAAGGAGACAGGCCATGAGACAGACCCCGGCAGCGTCTCTGCACCTGTCCTCACCGCACGGTCCCAGACACGGGGCCCCTGGGAGAAAACCCAGCCGGAGGAACCTCTCCGAGATCCCAGAGATTCCTGGGAGCTCCGACTGAAGCTGCCCGAGGACCTAAATCCACAGCACCCCTCTGTACCCGTCTATCTACTTAATGGGCCCCCCCAGCCCAGTGTCCCCCTTCCCCATCCCTGCCCCATGGGATCAGACCCATGGGCCCATCCTGCCAGTATCATCCCCCCACCCCCCGGATCAGACCCACAGGTCCTCACAGCCGCTGTCTCGTACCCAGCAGCCACCAGCAGCTGCTGCGTCTCTGGCAGGCGCTGGGAACCTCTCGGGCTGGCGGCACCGGGCAGGGCCAGATTGTGTCTGGTACAACAACACCCGGCTCCTCCCCAGCGCTTCACACCCGCAGATCTCACAGCGCTTCACAGAGGGGGGCAGGGGAACCAGCCCCATTTTACAGAGGGGGAAACTGAGGCAAAGAAGGGGGCAGGGACTTGGCTACAGTCCCCTAGAAAATCATGGCAACACTAGGAACGGCAGCCAGCTCTCCTGAGTCCCAGCCCCTGTGCTCTCCCCACTAGGCCACACGGCCACCCAGGGAGTGTCAGCCCGCCTCAGGGCCGTAGTCCGTACAGCATTAGTGGGCTAGTGGCTACAGTAGAGGACTGAGATCCAGGGTTATATCCCCAGCTTCGGGAGGAGAGTGGGGTCTAGAGGTGGGGGTGGGGAGGCCTGGGAGCCAGAATTCCTGGGTTTGATCCCAGCACAGAGAGGGGAGTGGGGTGTAGTGGTTAGATCGGGAGGGGGGTGGGAGTCAGAGGTGCTGGGTGCTGCAGACACAATGAGAAAAAGCCTCCACCCTAAAGCCAAGCCCTGACTATCTAACCAGACATGAGGTACAGGAGGAATGATTGTCCCCAGTTCATACAAGGGGAAATGGAGGCACAGGCAGGTTGAGTGACACCCCAAGGTCCCCTGGCGGCAGGGATCCCCCCTCCCTCCACCCCAAATCTCCAGTGGCTGGGAACCCCCCAGTGACTCCGTCCCCACTCCCCAGCCTAGCGTCCCCTCTGCTGGGCCCATGGCACTGAGCATCCCATTGGCATGGAGAACCCCTGTAGGTCTGGCTGGGTGTGGGGCTGGGAGCAGGGACGCCAAGCCGGGCCCCTCACCTACTACAACAATCCGCACGATGTCACTAGGATCCGACCAGTTGGGCGGCTCCGATCCGGAGCAAGGTCGGCAGCTGTAGGCCCCTCCGTCTTCCCGCCTGGCACTGGGGATGGTGAATTCAACCCCGTCCCCAGCAGTATCCAGCTTCCAGATTTCGATTCCACCTTTATACAGAAATAACCTCCTGGCCTCGCACCGACACTGACAGCGGATGGTGACGGCTCCCCCCAGGGCGATCACCTCACTGGGGCTGGCGGAGATGGAGGGTCCGGGCGCAAAGAGCTCTGTGTTCACACACAAACAGGAATGAGATGGGGAGACACAAACCCCTCCCTGTGTGTCTGTAACCTGCCCCTAGCGCCCAGCCCCAGGGACAGCACCAGGGCTAACAGACACCTCACTGCATCCACAGGGAACCTGTGGGCCGGGTTCTGATCTCAGCCCCCTGGGGTCAACCGGGAGTCACCCCTGAGTGCACTGGGGGCAGGGCTGGGGTTAATCCAGGGGGGTTGATTTGAGGTTTGGGGGGAAGGTTCTGGGCTCAGCTAGTCTGTTCTCCCCCATCCTTAACTTTCTTTCACCGTTCATTGATACTCACGTCCAGACACCCCACTCCACCCGACCAGCCAGCAGCCTGGAAAGGAAACTGTTTGTTAGGGACCAGATCCCAGAATGACTGGAGTCTGCACCATGGTCTCAGATCGATTCCCCCCACTCCCCCCCCGACCCACCCATGGTGACACTCACCAAGGAAGAGGACAGTGAGATGAGAGCAGATGCCATGATGGAGCAGCGGGGGGGCTCTCAGCACTGCCACCAATGCCCCGGTGCCCAGCTCCACCCAGCCCCGAATAAGGCACCAAGCCAGGGGCTGTAGCCACAGGAAGCCGGCGATGTCTCATCTCTTCCTATACCCATCACACCTTGTCTCTAATCTACCGGCCAAATCTAGCGCGGCCAAAGTAAGCAGAGGTACCTGCAAAACCCAGGAAATCCTGGGACCATCAGCCTGGCCAGGTGTCATGCAGCTTGCAGCATGTCCCTATGTCGGTGGGGAGTGGGGACAGGTCACCCGCAGCGTACCCTGCAGCTTTGGGGAAGG
Source organism: Lepidochelys kempii (assembly GCF_965140285.1). NCBI lineage: Eukaryota > Metazoa > Chordata > Testudines > Cheloniidae > Lepidochelys > Lepidochelys kempii. The sequence goes on from NC_136402.1 coordinate 15,137,112, forward strand.
TGCACTAGGCTGGTAGCCAGGAGACCACGGGGTCTGGTCTTCAATCTTCAACTGACCACTGCGAATATTTCCGTGCAGATCCTCCTTCTCATTACTTTCTGGGTTCAAACCTGGCTGATGACCCATATCAGTAAAAGTAATATGATCATGCAATTAAAGTATGAGGTCATAATGCACAAGGGGGCAGAGCTAAGAGTGTTCAGGAAACCGTAACTGTGGCATTTCCTGGTGCTGGAGGGTTTGACTCCGCAGCCTTCCCGCTCAGCTGCCAACCTGCGACACGAGCCGTGGCACCGTGTGAGGAGCGGGCGCGATGGGGGATGCCTGGGTTTGCTGCCCCTTGGGCCCTAGCTGAGCAGTGATGATGGGTTTACACTGTAACGCCTGGTTCTAAGGGGCTTTTCTCAGCGTGTGAATTAAATCAACCAGGTTCAAAACAAAACTGGAGAAAGAAATTCCATCCCGGGCCCCCAGCCGGTCACCAGCCAGGAGAGACCCAGTGACCTTCTAATGCCCCTGTCAAGGTTCCTCCCCCACTCTGAACTCTAGGGTACAGATGTGGGGACCTGCATGAAAAACCTCCTAAGCTTATCTTTACCAGCTTAGGTCAAAACTTCCCCAAGGTACAAAATATTCCACCCGTTGTCCTTGGATTGGCCGCTATCACCACCAAACTAATACTGGTTACTGGGGAAGAGCTGTTTGGACGCATCTTTCCCCCCAAAATACTTCCCAAAACCTTGCACCCCACTTCCTGGACAAGGTTTGGTAAAAAGCCTCACCAATTTGCCTAGGTGACTACAGACCCAGACCCTTGGATCTTAAGAACAATGAACAATCCTCCCAACACTTGCACCCCCCCTTTCCTGGGAAATGTTGGATAAAAAGCCTCACCAATTTGCATAGGTGACCACAGACCCAAACCCTTGGATCTGAGAACAATGAAAAAGCATTCAGTTTTCTTACAAGAAGACTTTTAATAAAAAATAGAAGTAAATAGAAATAAAGAAATCCCCCCTGTAAAATCAGGATGGTAGATATCTTACAGGGTAATTAGATTCAAAAACAGAGAGAACCCCTCTAGGCAAAACCTTAAGTTACAAAAAAGATACACAGACAGAAATAGTTATTCTATTCAGCACAATTCTTTTCTCAGCCATTTAAAGAAATCATAATCTAACACATGCCTAGCTAGATTACTTACTAAAAGTTCTAAGACTCCATTCCTGGTCTATCCCCAGCAGAAAACAGCATATAGACAGACACACAGACCCTTTGTTTCTCTCCCTCCTCCCAGCTTTTGAAAGTGTCTTGTCTCCTCATTGGTCATTTTGGTCAGGTGCCAGCGAGGTTACCTTTAGCTTCTTAACCCTTTACAGGTGAGAGGAGCTTTCCCCTGGCCAGGAGGGATTTCAAAGGGGTTTACCCTCCCCTTTATATTTATGACAGCCCCTGCAGAGACCTGCCCCCGAGCTGGAGGAGACCCTGTCAGTGGTTATGTGGCCAGGCCCCGAGAGAGGGACGTGACACAGGCTTTGTTTATATGCCACTGGCTGAGGGCAGCAGAAAGCTGGGGGTCAGGAAGCTTTGACTGTATCCTTGGCTCTAGTCCTTGGAGCAGGGGGCTGGGAGCCAGGATCCCAGGCGTGATGGTTGCGCCGTCTCCCATCCGTTGCTCTCACACAGCGCTGGGTAATGCCGGGGGCACCGCGACTTGGGGGCAGCGTTAAAGATGCATCAGGAGTCCAGCCAGATGGTCCCAACGGGCTTTAACTCCCGCATCCCCCTGCTCACCAGTCGCCCCCCCTTGGCTGCCCCTGGTCCCCCGGAGCAGGAATGGGACAAGCAGCGGATTTGCTGCATAGCAGAGTCATCTCCCGGCCTTTTCACTCCCCAAACTTACCCCCGCCCCCCCCCCCCGGTCTGGGAAACGGCAGCCACCTGGGCTGGGAGGGGCACTGGGGGGCAGGTAGGGTGACCTGATGTCCCAATTTTATAGGGACAGTCCCGATATTTGAGGCTTTGTCTTCTATGGTCCCCACCCCTATCCCGATTTTTCACACTTGCTCTCTGGTCACCCTAGGGGCAGGGGAACATGGCAGGTGGGATAACGTGGGGGAACATTGGGGCCGGGGGGCTGAGGTGGCAGGCCTGCAGGGCAGGGCAGTGGAGGGGAGACAATGGAAGCTGCCCCCAGTGGCTGGGGTTTGCCTGGATTCCCCCCGGTGAGTGTTTCAGGGTGAATCTGCCCTATGGCCATGGGGGGCATCGTCTCCCCTCCCTCCCCTGCCCCGCCCCAGCCAGCCAGAGGTGCCCCAGCTCAGTGGGAATTTTGGCAGAAAAACAAATCCCCCCCCCCGACCCCATCTGCCGACTCCCCCCCTCAAAACCCCATACTATCTCAAACCACCGCCCCCGCCCTGACCATCTCCCCTCAAACTCCCAACTCCACCACTTCCCCCGACATTGGCCCGTCTCCCCTCACAACCATGTCCCCCCTACCCCGACCTCGGCCCGTCTCCCTTCAAACCCATGTCCTGCCCTCCCCAACCTCAGCGTGTCACTCTGCCTCGGTGGGTCACAACTGTGAATACCAAATTCAGGGCAAGCTGCTGACAAGTAGGGCAGACACACCCCGAAACGGGTGGTTATTCTTCCATAAGATATTCCAAACCAGCAACTAACGTAAACTTCTGTCTCACCCCATTGGCTAACAAGAAGTTAGAAATGCAGGGTCCTTAGGAATTCCAGTCCTTGTTCCAACTCCCAGACACTAGACTTAATCATGGGTGGTTATTTAAAACCAACTGCGTCAACCAAAGGGTTCTTCTGATCCCAAAGGACCAGCCACGCACCCAGGTCAATATGTAACTCAGATCTTACTAAAGGATTGGCAAGAGTGCGATCAATAGGGTATCTAATATCTAAAGGTTTATTTATAAAAAGAAAGAGGGGAGAGTTAAAGTTGGTTAAAGGAATCAAATACATACAACAATTGCAAAGTTCTTGGCTCAGGCTTGAAGCAGCGATGAAATAATGTGCTGGCTGCTTCAGTCTCATTGGAAGGTCCTCGGTCGGTTGGTTTGAAAGCTCCCGTTCATATAAGTCCACAGTCCAGAGAGCAGAGCAGGAAAAAGGGGAAATGGAGATGTTTCCAGGGCTTTTTATAGCGTCTGTGGCATTTTAGGATTCAAATATGACCATGCAGATCATTGTTGCTACCACTGTTATACAATTGCAACAAATCTTCTGCAAAGTATGTCATGTAAGGTGTCGTGGTTTCTCGACAAGCCGTCAGCACACTCTGTGGAAAAATACAGGCACAAGATGGAGTTTAGTGTCACGAGATCTGGTCACACGCCTGCCTTCCAGTGCTTGGATGAGTCATAGCAGGGGCCATTGCCCAGATTCCAGTTAGAGCAGTCACATGAAAGTCCGCCAGGTGTGGATAGGCTTCTTCCATGGCCCATTGTGTCTGTTGACGGGCCATCACTCGAATGCTCCATTCGCAATGTGCTGGCTAAACTCCATGTAAACGGTCCTGTGGGTGTTACCACAGAAGCAAACACATTTGAAAGACAGGTACCTAGTCAATATCCATAACTGCAGATACAAAAATGGTGCATACATACAAACAGGATAGTCTTATTCAGCAAACCATAACTTTTCCATTGACACCTTACATGACATACTTCAGACAAGATTTGTTGCAACTGAGTAACTGTGGTAGCAACAACGATCTACATGGTCATATTTGAATCATACAATGTCACACCACGTCCCCCCTGCCCTGACCTCGGCCTATCCCCCAAATCTCCCATAGCCCAGCTGCTCTTTGCAGAGGGTCTCACCGGCCCAGAGAGTTCAAGGGGTTTGGAAACTCTCTCCCTTGCCAGCGTTACCGAGGCTGGGGGGGCTCGTTTCAAACAGAGCCCTTTGTTTTACTCAGCTCCTGGGCAAACCCCCAGCAGCAGCCATTCAAAGGCAAAGCTTTCAGGTTAAACCCACGGACAAGGAATCAAACCCAGCCTTTCTACTGAAACGGGGGCTTCATGACTGCGGCCAACAGCCGGAGTCAGACTGGCTCCAAGTCTTGCTCTGTCGGGAGTCACCAGAGCAGAATCGCTTGTTTCCAAAACAGCCAGGCTTTGTGGGGAGGAACAGGTTCATTTCACTCTCCCGATAGATGGGAAGGGCAGGCGCTGACTGCGCTCCTAGCAAACAGACAGAAGGGAGGTGGGGGAGAGACAGGATGGAAATGGGAGTGAAATAGGGCTTCTGGGGATGGTGTCGGGCGCTGGCTGGGGGAGCAGGGAGCTTAGACCCCAGCCCTGGGGTTCCCTGCGTTCCACCACCCAGCCCCAAACCTGAAACTAAACCCCCCCTCAGCAGGCTCCCTCCTCCAGCCTCTGTTCACATTCCTGGGCAGAGGTGTTACCTCCCCCTCCCCCTCCTGGCTCAGGTTACAGGCTCTCAGGTCTCCCATTGAAACTCCCCTGCCACATTCCCAGATCAACACTCCCCCCTCCCTGCTGCATCACATCTCTCCCCCCTTCCAGACTGAACTGAGAGGGGTCACTCTGACCAGTGACCTGGGGAAGTTCAGGGCCCCCTCTCCGGGACAGCGCATCCGCTATCAGGTTGGCACTTCCCTTCACGTGGACCACGTCCATGTCGTAATCCTGCAGGAGCAGGCTCCACCTCAGGAGTTTGGCGTTGGCTCCTTTCATCTGGTGCAGCCAGGTCAGGGGAGAGTGGTCGGTGTAGACGGTGAAGTGTCGCCCGAAGAGATAGGGCTCTAGTTTCTTGAGGGCCCACACCATGGCCAGGCACTCCTTCTCGATGGCTGCGTAGTGTTGCTCCCGGGGTAGCAACTTCTTGCTCAGGTACACGATGGGGTTTCTCTCCCCCTTTTCATCCTCCTGCATTAACACCGCCCCCAGTCCCGTGTCTGAGGCATCGGTGAACACCACAAAGGGCTTGTCAAAGTCTGGGTTTGCCAGAACTGGGCCACTGAGCAGAGCCTCCTTCAGCGCCCGGAAAGCCTCCTGGCACTGCTCGGTCCAGACCACCTTGTCTGGCTTCCCCTTCTTGCATAGCTCAGGGATGGGGGTGGCTATGGCGCTAAAGTGGGGCACAAATCTTCGGTAGTATCCTGCCATCCCAATAAAGGCTTGGACCTGCTTTTTGGTGTGGGGAGCGGGCCAGTCTCTGATCACCTCCACCTTGGCTGGTTCCAGCTTTAGGCGGACGCACCCCACCTGATGGCCCAGGTAAGATACTTCCGCCATCCCCACCTTGCACTTCTCAGCTTTTATGGTCAGCCCAGCCCCCTGGAGTCGGTCCAGCACTTTTCTAACCTGGGACACATGGTACTCCCAGGTCTGGCTAAAGACACAGATGTCATCAATATACGCCACGGCAAAACTCTCCATCACCCTCAGTAGCTGGTCCACTAGGCGCTCGAAGGTGACCAGCACTCCCTTGAGGCCAAAAGGCAGGGTCAGGAACTCATAGAGCCCCAGAGCGGTGATAAAGGCCGATTTCAGCCAGCATCTGCATCCAGCGGCACTTGCCAGTAGCCGTTTGTAAGGTCCATGGTGGTAAGATATCGAGCTCCTCCCAGCTTGTCTAGGAGCTTGTCAGGCCTGGGCATGGGTAGGCATCAGACACAGTGATGGCATTGAGCTTCCGATATTCCACCCAGAACCGGACCGACCCGTCCTTTTTGTGGACCAGCACCACCGGCGAGGCCCAAGGGCTGGCAGATGGCTGGATCACCCCCAAAGCCAGCATATCCCTGACCTCTCTTTCCAGGTCCTGAGCAGTTTTCCTTGTGACTCGGAAGGGGGAGCATCTTATCGGCAGGTGCGACCCTGTCTGCACCCGGTGGACAGTCAGATTAGTGCGTCCAGGCTGGTTGGAAAACAGCTGTCGGTAGGGATGCAGCACCCCCCTGACCTCAGCTTGCTGGGCAGGGGTTAGCTGATCCGAGAGGGGAATTGTTTCCAGGGGGGAACCAGCTCTGGTCCCAGGGAATAGATCTACTAAAGGGTCATCTCCCTGCTCCTCCCAATGTCCACACACAGCTAACACCACATTCCCCCTGGCATAATATGGCTTCATCATATTCACATGGTACACCCGGCGGTGGTGCGCCCGGTTTGACAGCTCCACCACATAGTTTACCTCATTGAGCTGCTTGACGACCTTGAAAGGGCCCTCCCAGGCGGCCTGTAGTTTGTTCTTTCTCACGGGGATGAGAACCATCACCTGATCCCTGGTGGCGTAGGCACGGGCCCGCGCCGTGTGGTCATACCAGACCTTCTGCTTCTTCTGGGTTCTGGCCAGATTCTCCCTGGCCAGGCCCATGAGTTCAGCCAGTCTGTCTCGGAAGATCAGGACATACTCCACCACTGACTCTCCATCGGGAGTGGCCTTCCCCTCCCACTCGTCTCTCATCAGGTCCAGGGGGCCCCTCACCCTCCTGCCATATAACAGTTCGAAAGGCGAAAATCCAGTAGACTCCTGGGGCACCTCCCTGTACGCGAACACCAGGTGAGGTAAGTACTTGTCCCAATCCTGCGGGTGCTGGTTCATAAAGGTTTTCAGCATCATCTTTAGCGTCCCGTTGAACCTCTCCACCAGCCCATTGGACTGGGGGTGATAAGCTGAGGCCCAGTCGTGCCGGACCCCACATTTCTCCCACAAGCACCGGAGCAGGGCCGACATGAAGTTGGAGCCTTGGTCTGTCAAGACTTCCTTGGGGAACCCCACTCGGCTGAAAATGGTCAGGAGCGCATCGGCCACGGTGTCTGCTTCAATGGAAGCTAAGGGCACGGCCTCGGGGTAGCGGGTGGCAAAATCTACCACCACCGGAATGTATTTCTTCCCCAACCGGGTTGTCTTGCTGAGAGGCCCCACGATGTCCATGGCCACCTTCTGGAAAGGCTCCTCTATGATGGGCAAAGGTCTCAAAGCCGCTTTCCCCTTGTCCCGGGCCTTCCCCACCCTCTGACAGGGGTCACAGGATCGGCAATACTGCCGGACCGTGGTAAAGACCCCAGGCCAGTAAAAGTTCTGTAGCAACCTCTGCCAGGTGCGCCGGATTCCCTGGTGCCCTGCGAGGGGGATGTCATGGGCCAGGTACAGTAGCTTGCGGCGATATTTCTGGGGGACCACCAGCTACCTCCTGATCCCACAGGACTCTACTTCCCTTGTGGGAGCCCATTCTCGGTACAGGAACCCCTTCTCCCACAGGAACCTCTCCTGGCAGCCTCTCCTCATGGTCCGTAGCACCCTGAGGTCGGCCAGGTCCCTGAGCTTCTGCAAGGAGGGATCTTTCCTCAACTCGGCCTGGAACTCAGCGGCTGGGGAAGGGATGGGGACCGGTTCCCTCTCATTGGCCGGGTCTGAGGCCTCCGCCTCTCTGAGCCGTGCCCCTCGGCACTCCCTCCCCACCAGGGTAGGGTCCTGCGCCTCCGGTGTGGTACCCTCCCCAAGGTCGGGGCGCAGTGCCCCTCCCTGGCTCTGGCTACGGGTCACAACCAGGGTGGTCTGGGGCTTGCTTGGCCAGTCCTCTAGGTCCCCCCCCATCAAAACCTCAGTGGGCAAATGGTGGTGCACCCCCACGTCCTTGGGGCCCTCCTTGGCCCCCCATTTCAGGTGTACCCTTGCCACAGGCACCTTGAATGGGGTCCCACCCACCCCCGTCAGGGTCAGGTAGGTGTTGGACCCCACCCGATCTGGGGCCACCACCTCGGGCCAGGCCAGCGTCACCTCCGCGCCCGTATCCCAGTACCCATTGACCTTCCTCCCATCCACCTCCAGGGGAACAAGGCACTCTCTCCGGAGGGACAGCCCCGCGCCCACCCTGTAAACCGAGAACCCTGAGTCCAGAGCCTCCAGCCCTCTGGCGGAGCTGGCCTGGGGTACTCTTCCCTCCCGAGCAGGTAGTAAGCTGGCAGCCCCCCTTGCCTGGGCCGTCTGCCCCTCATCCAGCTGGGTCCCTCCCCAGTTAACCCAGGGTAGGTTGGGTCTGCTCAGTCTGTCCCTGAGCCTGGGGCACTGGGTCCGTATGTGGCCTCTCTGGCCACAGTGATAGCAGCTCAGGTCACGTTGGTCCCCTCGAGTGGGTTGGAGGGTCCCGACGCCAGGCGTTCCCCTTGGAAGGGGGTTCTCCCTATTTCCCCGCTGGGAGGTCCCAGGGTGACTCTCTCTCTGCATCGTGGGGGACCTGTTATTTTGGGACTCCTCCCTGCTACCCCCTGACCGACTGTTCACAAACTCGTCGGCCAGCTGCCCTGCGTGCTGGGGGTTCTCGAGCTGTTTGTCCACCAGCCACAGCCTCAGGTCGGACGGGCACTGATCATACAGTTGCTCCAGTACGATTAGGCCAAGCAGGTCCTCTCTAGCTTGGGCCCCAGCTGTCCACTTGCGGGCATATCCCTGCATCCGGTTGACCAGTTGTAGGTAGGTGACCTCAGGCATTTTACGCTGACTCCAGAACCTTCTCCAGTACATCTCGGGGGTCAGCCCAAACTCAAGGAGCAGGGCCTGTTTGAACAGTTCATAGTCCCCTGCCTCCGGCCCTTTCATCCGGCTGTACACCTCCACGGCTTTGGGATCCAGTAAGGGGGTGAGGAACTGGAGCCTGTCTGCAGGGTCAACCCTGTGCATCTCGCAGGCATTCTCAAAGGCCGTCAGGAAGCTATCCATGTCTTCCCCCTCCTTCCGCTGGGCCAGGAAGCACTTATCAAAGCTCCTTGCAGTCTTGGGTCCCCCCGCACTCACCGCAGCCGGGGCCCCACTGCTCCTCAACATGGCCAGCTCCAGTTCATGCTGTCTTTGTTTCTCCTTCTCCTGATGTTCCCTCTCCTTCCCTCCTGCTCATGCCGACGTTGTTTCTCCTCATGCTGACGCTGCTTTTCACAGTCCTCCAGCTTCCTCATTTTCATCTCCCTCTCCCATTCCTTCCACCTCCGCTCCAGGGATGGGGAGCTCCGCCGGGAGGATCCCCTGCTGGCTGCCGGGGTCAGGGTGCCTTCGGTCTTCACTGGGCTTCCCCCAACCCCTCCCCCAGGCATAGGTAGGAAGGGTCTCGGGATGTCCTCGGCAGCAGTCTGAGGTGAGGCTGACTGGCCTGTAGTTTCCAGGATCCTCCTTCTTCCCTTTTTTAAAGATGGGCACTACATTAGCCTTTTTCCAGTCATCCGGGACTTCCCCCGTTCGCCACGAGTTTTCAAAGATAATGGCCAATGGCTCTGCAATCACAGCCGCCAATTCCTTCAGCACTCTCGGATGCAACTCGTCCGGCCCCATGGACTTGTGCTCGTCCAGCTTTTCTAAATAGTCCCTAACCACCTCTATCTCCACAGAGGGCTGGCCATCTCTTCCCCATTTTGTGATGCCCAGCGCAGCAGTCTGGGAGCTGACCTTGTTAGCCCTGGTCTACACTAGGACTTTAGGTCGAATTTAGCAGCATTAAATCGATGTAAACCTGCACCCGTCCACACAATGAAGCCCTTTATATCGACTTAAAGGGCTCTTAAAATCGATTTCCTTACTCCACCCCTGACAAGTGGATTAGCGCTTAAATCGACGTTGCCGGCTCAAATTTGGGGTACTGTGGACACAATTCGATGGTATTGGCCTCCGGGAGCTATCCCAGAGTGCTCCATTATGACCGCTCTGGACAGCACTCTCAACTCAGATGCACTGGCCAGGTAGACAGGAAAAGAACCGCGAACTTTTGAATCTCATTTCCTGTTTGGCCAGCGTGGCAAGCTGCAGGTGACCATGCAGAGCTCATCAGCACAGGTGACCATGATGGAGTCCCAGAATCGCAAAAGAGCTCCAGCATGGACCAAACGGGAGGTACGGGATCTGATCGCTGTTTGGGGAGAGGAATCCGTGCTATCAGAACTCCATTCCAGTTTTCGAAATGCCAAAACCTTTGTCAAAATCTCCCAGGGCATGAAGGACAGAGGCCATAACAGGGACCCGAAGCAGTGCCGCGTGAAACTGAAGGAGCTGAGGCAAGCCTACCAGAAAACCAGAGAGGCGAACAGCCGCTCTGGGTCAGAGCCCCAAACATGCCGCTTCTATGATGAGCTGCATGCCATTTTAGGGGGTTCAGCCACCACTACCCCAGCCGTGTTGTTTGACTCCTTCAATGGAGATGGAGGCAATACGGAAGCAGGTTTTGGGGATGAAGAAGATGATGATGAGGAGGAGGTTGTAGATAGCTCACAGCAAGCAAGCAGAGAAACCGGTTTTCTCGACAGCCAGGAACTGTTTCTCACCCTAGACCTGGAGCCAGTACCCCCTGAACCCACCCAAGGCTGCCTCCTGGACCCAGCAGGCGGAGAAGGGACCTCTGGTGAGTGTACCTTTTAAAATACTATACATGGTTTAAAAGCAAGCATGTGAAAGGATTACTTTGCCCTGGCATTTGCAGTTCTCCTAGATGTAGTCCTAAAGCCTTTGCAAAAGGTTTCTGGGGAGGGCAGCCTTATTGCGTCCTTCATGGTAGGACACTTTACCACTCCAGGCCAGTAACACGTACTCGGGAATCATTGTAGAACAAAGCATTGCAGTGTATGTTTGCTGGCATTCAAACAACATCCGTTCTTTATCTCTCTGTGTTATCCTCAGGAGAGTGAGATATAATTCATGGTCACCTGGTTGAAATAGAGTGCTTTTCTTCAGGGGACACTCAGAGGAGCCCATTCCTGCTGGGCTGTTTGCCTGTGGCTAAACAGAAATGTTCCCCGCTGTTAGCCACAGGGAGGGGGGAAGGTTGAGGGGGTAGTCACGCGGTGGGAGGAGGCAAAATGTGACCTTGTAACGAAAGCACATGTGCTATGTATGTAATGTTAACAGCAAGGTTTACCCTGAAAGAGTGTAGCCACTGTTTTATAAAATGTGTCTTTTTAAATACCGCTGTCCCTTTTTTTTTCTCCACCAGCTGCATGTGTTTCAATGATCACAGGATCTTCTCCTTCCCAGAGGCTAGTGAAGCTTAGAAAGAAAAAAAAACGCGATGAAATGTTCTCCGAGCTCATGCTGTCCTCCCACACTGACAGAGCACAGACGAATGCGTGGAGGCAAATAATGTCAGAGTGCAGGAAAGCACAAAATGACCGGGAGGAGAGGTGGCGGGCTGAAGAGAGTAAGTGACGGGCTGAAGAGAGTAAGTGGCGGGCTGAAGAGAGGGCTGAAGCTCAAATGTGGCGGCAGCGTGATGAGAGGAGGCAGGATTCAATGCTGAGGCTGCTGCAGGACCAAACCAGTATGCTCCAGTGTATGGTTGAGCTGCAGCAAAGGCAGCTGGAGCACAGACTGCCACTGCAGCCCCTCTGTAACCAACCACCCTCCTCCCCAAGTTCCATAGCCTCCACACCCAGACGCCCAAGAACGCGGTGGGGGGGCCTCCGGCCAAGCAGCCACTCCACCACAGAGGATTGCCCAAAAAAAGAAGGCTGTCATTCAATAAATTTTAAAGTTGTAAACTTTTAAAGTGCTGTGCTTAAAGTGCTGTGTGGCATTTTCCTTCCCTCCTCCACCACCCCTCCTGGGCTACCTTGGTAGTCATCCCCCTATTTGTGTGATGAATGAATAACGAATGCATGAATGTGAAGCAACAATGACTTTATTGCCTCTGCAAGCGGTGATTGAAGGGAGGAGGGGCGGGTGGTTAGCTTACAGGGAAGTAGAGTGAACCAAGGGGTGGGGGGTTTCATCAAGGAGAAACAAACAGAACTTTCACACCGTAGCCTGGCCAGTCATGAAACTGGTTTTCAAAGCTTCTCTGATGCGTACCGCGCCCTCCTGTGCTCTTCTAACCGCCCTGGTGTCTGGCTGCACGTAACCAGCAGCCAGGCGATTTGCCTCAACCTCCCACCCCGCCATAAACGTCTCCCCCTTACTCTCACAGATATTGTGGAACACACAGCAAGCAGTAATAACAGTGGGAATATTGGTTTCGCTGAGGTCTAAGCGAGTCAGTAAACTGCGCCAGCGCGCCTTTAAACGTCCAAATGCACATTCTACCACCATTCTGCACTTGCTCAGCCTGTAGTTGAACAGCTCCTGACCACTGTCCAGGCTGCCTGTGTACGGCTACATGAGCCATGGCATTAAGGGGTAGGCTGGGTCCCCAAGGATAACTATAGGCATTTCAACATCCCCAACAGTTATTTTCTGGTCTGGGGATAAAGTCCCTTCCTGCAGCTTTTGAAACAGACCAGAGTTCCTGAAGATGCGAGCGTCGTGTACCTTTCCCGGCCATCCCACGTTGATGTTGGTGAAACGTCCCTTGTGATCCACCAGTGCTTGCAGCACTATTGAAAAGTACCCCTTGCGGTTTATGTACTCGGCGGCTTGGTGCTCCGGTGCCAAGATAGGGATATGGATTCCGTCTATGGCCCCACCACAGTTAGGGAATCCCATTGCAGCAAAGCCATCCACTATGACCTGCACATTTCCCAGGGTCACTACCCTTGATATCAGCAGATCTTTGATTGCGTGGGCTACTTGCATCACAGCAGCCCCCACAGTAGATTTGCCCACTCCAAATTGATTCCCAACTGACCGGTAGCTGTCTGGCGTTGCAAGCTTCCACAGGGCTATCGTCACTCGCTTCTCAACTGTGAGAGCTGCTCTCATCTTGGTATTCATGCGCCTCAGGGCAGGGGAAAGCAAGTCGCAAAGTTCCATGAAAGTGCCCTTACGCATGCGAAAGTTTCGCAGCCACTGGGAATCGTCCCAGACCTGCAACACTATGCGATCCCACCAGTCTGTGCTTGTTTCCCGAGCCCAGAATCGGCATTCCACAGCATGAACCTGCCCCATTAGCACCATGATGCATGCATTGGCAGGGCCCATGCTTTCAGAGAAATCTGTGTCCATGTCCTGATCACTCACGTGACCACGCTGACGTCGCCTCCTCGCCCGGTATCGCTTTGCCAGGTTCTGGTGATGCATATATTGCTGCATAATGCGTGTGGTGTTTAATGTGCTCCTAATTGCCAAAGTGAGCTGAGCGGCCTCCATGCTTGCCTTGGTATGGCGTCCGCACAGAAAAAAGGCGCGGAACAATTGTCTGCCATTGCTCTGACAGAGGGAGGGGCGACTGACGACACAGCTTACAGGGTTGGCTTCAGGGAGCTAAAATCAACAAAGGGGGTGTCTTTACATCAAGGAGTATTTCAGGCAGGACTTCACGGAGGGTTCCAATAAGAAATGGTGCACCTAAGTTATCGTTCTTATTGGAACAAGGAGGTTAGCCTGGCCTCTGATTGATACATGGCTAGATTTACCTTGCTGCACCTTCTCTGTGAGTGACTGCAGTGTGACCTAGAGGAATGAGTCCCCTAGACAGGGGAGGAGGCAAATGAGTACAAAACAAATCTGGTCTATTTCTTGTTTTGACCCACTCCATCTATCTTTTACATCTTTGGCTGGCAGCAGACGGTGCAGAAGGACTGCATGCCATCCACATCTCATGGCTGCTCGGCAGAAGATGGTACAGTACGACTGCTAGCCATCCTCATCTCTTGCCTGCCTGGCATAAGATGGTACAATACGACTACTAGCAATCCTCATCTCTTGCCTGCGTGGCAGAAGATGGTACAGTACGACTGCTAGCAGTCCGTATCGCCTGCCCGCTCACCATAAGACGGTTCAATAGGACTGACTGCAGGACTAAAGAGAATGACCTGGTCAAGTCACTCCAAATTTAGTCCCTGCGCCCATGTCTGCCCAGGCGCTCCCAGCCGACGTGGCCAGGAGCACCTCAGACATGACGATAACGGCTACCAGTCGTACTGTACCGTCTGCTGCCACAAGGCAAGGGGTTGCTGCTACTGTGCAGCAAAGCCGTACCACATCTGCCAGCACCCAGGAGACATAGGGTGACGGTTACCTGAGCGGGCTCCATGCTTGCCGTGGTATGGCGTCTGCACAGGTAACTCAGGAAAAAAGGCGCGAAATGATTGTCTGCCCTTGCTTTCACGGAGGGAGGGAGGGAACGGGGGCCTGACGATATGCACCCAGAACCACCCGCGACAATGTTTTAGCCCCATCAGGCATTGGGATCTCAACCCAGAATTCCAATGGGCAGCGGAGCCTGGGGGAACTGTGGGATAGCTACCCACAGTGCAACGCTCCGGAAGTCGACTCTAGCCTCGGTACTGTGGAAGCGCTCCACCGAGTTAATGCACTTAGAGCATTTTCTGTGGGGACACACACACTCGAATATATAAAACCGATTTCTAAAAAACCGACTTCTATAAATTCAACCTTATTCCGTAGTGTAGACATACCCTTAGTGAAAACAGAGGCAAAAAAAGCATTGAGTACATTAGCTTTTTCCACATCCTCTGTCACTAGGTTGCCTCCCTCATTCAGTAAGGGGCCCACACTTTCCTTGGCTTTCTTCTTGTTGCCAACATACCTGAAGAAACCCTTCTTGTTACTCTTAACGTCTCTGGCTAGCTGCAGCTCCAGGTGCGATTTGGCCCTCCTGATATCATTCCTACATGCCCGAGCAATATTTTTATACTCTTCCCTGGTCATATGTCCAACCTTCCACTTCTTGTAAGCTTCTTTTTTATGTTTAAGATCCGCTAGGAAAATGTTCCCAGAACCCCAATCCCCCACGGATACTCACGTCCCGAAACCCCACTCTGCCCAGGCAGCCAGCAGCCTGGAGAGGAGACGGCTTGTTAGGGACCAAATCCCAGAGCAACTGGATCCTACACCCTGGTCTCAGATCCCCTCCCCCATGGACACACACCCTGGTCTCAGATCCCCCCATCATGGACACATGCCCTGGTCTCAAATCTCCCCCATGGAAAACATGCCCTGGTCTCAGATCCTCCCCCATGGACACCCACCCTGGTCTCAACCCCCACCCCCAATGGGCACACGCCCTGATCTCAGATCCCCCCGCCCCCGCGACGGGCACACACCCTGGTTCTCTCCGATACTGACTGAGGAGGAGGATGGTGAGAGCAGACGCCATGATGGGGCCAGTGGGGGGCCCCTCAGCGCTGCCACCAACGCCCCAGTGCCCAGCTCCACCCATCCAGATGCCCGAGTGGGAGCAGAATGAGGCACTGAGCCAGGGGCTGCAGCCGCGGGAAGCCGGCGATGGCTTGTCTCTTACTGTGTCCTCACACCTTTGTTCTCTCATCTGCCAGCAACGTCTACATCGGTCAAAATAGCCCCAGCAAACCACGTTCTTGCCCCCACGCTGGGCAGGGGGCTCTCTGGAGATGTGGGGTCACTGTCACCAACACCCCCCTGCACATCAGGGCAGAGTGATGGGCCCTCCTGTCCTGTGTCTCCCTCCCTGCTTGTTGGGGGTCTCAGTGGTGAGAGTGGGGTCTGGGAGCCAGGACTCCTGGGTTCCACTCCTGGCTCTGGGAGGGGAGCAGGGTCTCTCCTAGTCCTAGGGCAGAGACCGACTGGTTCAGTGGGGTGGGGAATGGGACGTGGGACCTCTCCCCTCTCAGGGGCGCCGGCTCCGATCCTCAAGGCAGGGGCACAAGAAGACTCAAGTATCCTTTCTCCAGTGGGTGTGGGTCCCGTATCCCTTTGATCCCCACAGCCCATGTCCCCTCCTGACCCGCAATCCCATCCGCGTTCTGCCCCCTCCATGTCCCCTCTGCCCACCGTCCCATATCCTCTCACACCCCTGTCCCCTCCCCTGTTCTTCCCCCCAGCCCATGTCCCCTCATGTCCATTCCCCCTCTCTGACCCCCTGGCCCACGTCCCCTCACACGCTTTGTTCAGCTCCCGAGCCTGTCGCCCCCACACCCCCGCTAGCCATGGCCACCGTCTCCCATTGCTCCCCAAGGGAAGGAAGCCCGCGGGTGCTCTCAGTTAACGTGGCCGCCCCCTCGCCCCCTGAAGCCCTGGCAGGGCGGCCATGCTGCCCCAAGCTAAGATGACCGATGCCTCAGCCTGGGGGTGGGCCTGGTGGGGGACAAACCTGCCCCACCCGGACTGTCGGGGTGGGGTGATGGCTGCCTGGGAAGGAGCCCCCCGGCTTCTCTGACTCTAGACTGACCCCCAGCTCATGCCCCCCCAATTCCCATCTCTTGATCCTGCCCCATGGCCATGGGGGGTTGTTGCCTCCCCCCCGACACCTCCCCCTGGCTTGAGCTGCCCCATCTCAAATGGGGGTTAGTGTGAAAACAATCCTGCCCCTTACACTGAACAGGGTTAAACACGGGCCGGGGGCGGGGTCCAGAGCCCGCAGCCTGCTCAGCCCCACGGCAAACCCCCCAGTGACCCCTGGGACCGGCTGTGACAGACCCAGCAGAGCAGGAACCAGGGAGCCGTGGCAGGCGCCATGTGAAACGAGGGGTTTGTTCTGGCCCCAGCCCCGTTCGCTGGAGTGAGTCTCTAGCTGGAAAATCCCCCGGGTTTGGGCGTCTCCCCACTGGCCCCGGAGACGCTAGCGACTGTCCTGGGGGGCAGAGGAGCCGGCGGAGCTGGGCTGGAGCCGGCATCGCCGCGGCTGCTGTGAAAGTCCGACCCCGTTTCCTCCCGGGTTGGGGGTTCAGCCGGGGGAGGGGCGATGGCGTTGGAGTCCCTCTCTCCGGCCGCTCTGCTCAGGACGTCTCCGCGGAGCAGGGTCCGGAGGGCCCGGGGGGCCCAGGAGACGGGGGGTGGCAGCCGGGAGGGCGAAGCGAGTCTCTTTCTTTAAGGCCCCAAAAGGAGGTGGGCGGCACAGCCCGTCCCCCCAATATTTTATCCACCAATGAGGCCTCGTTTCCGACACCCCAATTTTGGGTCACGGATTTCTGCTCCCCCCCTTCTCCCATGTCCCAGGTGGGCCCCAGCCCGGCCCGTGGGGTCCGTCCTGCAGCCGGTCGGGTTGGACGAATCCCATCTTTGTGTCTCGCCGACTTTCCCCCCAACGTTCAATTGTCCAGGTTCTCGTGAAGCTGTCTGAACTTCTCACTCGCCTTCGTCGGCTGAACCCACCACGGGGGGGACATTGGGAGGCTCTGGTATCACAGCCCCCCCTGGGGTGGGGAGATTTGGGGGGCAGGGGAGCAGGAAACTCTGGGGGTTTGTACAATAGAAATGCAGGCAGGGGAGGTCTAGGGAGAAAGGGGGAGAGAAAAGGGGCTGGGGGACCCCGCTGCAGAGAGAGGAGGGGGACAGACCCTTGGGGGCAGTAAGTGCCATTAGTACAGCGCCAGGGTCAGACGCAGCGTCCCCACACACAGGGGGCCAAGGGCTCTGTCTCAGGGCACTGGAGTGTGTGCGATTCTGCGGGTTGAGGGGCCTGGCTCGGGGCTGGGCAATGAGCCCTGGTGGTCCTGTGGGATTTAACTACCCAGCCGCCGGTTGGAAAAGCGCGAGGGCCAAATGCACGCTGCCCAGTGAGATCCTGGATGCCATGATGGGGCCCCGGGAAGGGGGGGCCGGTGCTGCTGCCAACACCCTGGTGCCCAGCTCCACCCAGCCCTGAATGAGGCACTGAGCCAGGGTTGCAGCTACAGGAAGCCAGCGCTGTCTCATCTCTTCCTGTATCTCTTACACATTGTCTCTAATCTGCGGGCCAAATCTACCTCGACCAAAGCAAGCAGAGGTCCCTGCAACACCCAGGAAACCTTGGGACCATCAGCCTGGCCAGGCATCATGCCACTTGCAGCTTGTCTGTGTCTCTGTGCGGAGAAGGGGACAGCTCACCCTCAATGTACCCTGCAGCCTTGGGGATGGTGAGGTGGGCTGGAAGCCAGGAGACCACAGGGGCTGGTCTTCAATCTTTGACTGACCACTATTTCCATGCAGATTCCCACCCCATCAGCTGGTGACCCATGTAGGTAAAATTAGTACATGATCATGCAATTAAACGATGTGTGGCACATGGCCAAGTGGGCAGAGTTAAGGTTGTTCAGGAAACTTTAACTCTGGCAATTGCTGATTCTGGAAAGTATGATGTTGCACCTTTCTCTCTCAGCCTGCCAACCTGCCCACGTGCGACACAAGCCGTGGCACCGTGTGAGGAGCGGGCGCGATGGGGGACGCCTGGGTTTGCCTCCCCTTCTGCCATAGCTGAGCGGTGATGATGGGTATACACTGTAATGCCTGATTCTAAGGGGCTTTTCTCAGTGTGTGAACTAAATAAACCAGATTCAGAAAAAAATTGGAGAAAGAGAAATTCCATCCCGGGCCCCCCAACGGGTCACCAGCCGGGAGAGACTATCGATATTAGGCATCAAAACGACAGAAAAAAAACCACATTAATTTCCGCCCCACCTGTGCGCACTGAACGTCGCCGGAACTGCTCCGGTGTCCCCCTCTGGACACTCACTCTGCATCCCGCAGCGTTTTAAGATACCCCAGTAGCTTAAACCGCCCCTTTCCCCGTATCTCACCGAAGGCAGCCGTCTGGGAGACAGCTTAGCACTCTCCGGAGGCAGGGGTACGACGCACGCAGAGGCTTCGCCCGGCGCCGGGGCTCTGCCTGGAATTACGCGACAAACGCACCGGTCCGTACAGAACCAAGAAACCCTGCCTGCGTTTCCCCGCTCCTGCTCGCCCGTCCTTGAGGGACGGTGATCAATGGCTAGTGATCAATGGCTCCATGTCTAGTTGGCAGCCGGTATCAAGTGGAGTGCCCCAAGGGTCGGTCCTGGGGCCGGTTTTATTCAATATCTTCATAAATGATCTGGAGGATAGTGTGGATTGCACTCAGCAAATTTGCGGATGATACTAAACTGGGAGGAGTGGTAGATACGCTGGAGGGCAGGGATAGGATACAGAGGGACCTAGACAAATTGGAGGATTGGGCCAAAAGAAATCTGATGAGGTTCAATAAGGATAAGTGCAGGGTCCTGCACTTAGGACGGAAGAACCCAATGCACACTACAGACTAGGGACCGAATGGCTAGGCAGCAGTTCTGCGGAAAAGGACCTAGGGGTGACAGTGGACAAGAAGCTGGATATGAGTCAGCAGTGTGCCCTTGTTGCCAAGAAGGCCAATGGCATTTTAGGATGTATAAGTAGGGGCATAGCGAGCAGATCGAGGGACATGATCGTCCCCCTCTATTCGACATTGGTGAGGCCTCATCTGGAGTACTGTGTCCAGTTTTGGGCCCCACACTTCAAGAAGGATGTGGATAAATTGGAGAGAGTCCAGCGAAGGGCAACAAAAATGATGAGGGGACTGGAACACATGAG
Organism: Lepidochelys kempii; assembly: GCF_965140285.1. NCBI lineage: Eukaryota > Metazoa > Chordata > Testudines > Cheloniidae > Lepidochelys > Lepidochelys kempii. The sequence goes on from NC_136402.1 coordinate 15,156,321, forward strand.
TTATGAGGAGAGGCTGAGGGAGCTGGGATTGTTTAGCCTGCAGAAGAGAAGAATGAGGGGGGATTTGATAGCTGCTTTCAACTACCTGAAAGGGGGGTCCAAAGAGGATGGCTCTAGACTGTTCTCAGTGGTAGCAGATGACAGAACGAGGAGTAATGGTCTCAAGTTGCAGTGGGGGAGGTTTAGGTTGGATATTAGGAAAAACTTTTTCACTAGGAGGGTGGTGAAACACTGGAATGCGTTACCTAGGGAGGTGGTGGAATCTCCTTCCTTAGAGGTTTTTAAGGTCAGGCTTGACAAAGCCCTGGCTGGGATGATTTAACTGGGGATGGGTCCTGCTCTGAGCAGGGGGTTGGACTAGATGACCTTCTGGGGTCCCTTCCAACCCTGAGATTCTATGTTTCTATGATTGATTCTATGACCATCTGCGCCCAGGGGACGGACGCTTAGGGCCCCTCCACCACTGGTTTATCGCCGCGTCCGGGGCGATTCCATTGCAATGGGTGGACACTTTAAGTCAACTACCCTCTTTTGTTAGCCCTTTGACACCCGCATTAAAGCCCAGCCTGGATGCCCGGTGTGACAGGGCCGCCAATCTTAGTCAGTGGGGGGGTCTGTGCAACGCCCGGCACGATGGGGACACTTACTCTGTCCCAGTGGCGGCCCTTTGCACTAACACTGGTAGTGTAAGAACAGGGTGTGAGGGAGGAAGGGGCCGGGGAGACACAAGCTGCCAATCACCAGACACCCCCCCCCTGGGGGGGGGCATCACACTTTCTTTATTGAGGCCCGGTCCCTGGTCCGTATAACCAGGGCGGGGCTGTATAAATACAGGAGGTGCCGGGCAGCGGTGAAGCCCAGCGCTCGCGGCTCCAGAGGGGGGGCGACGTGTGGTACCATCCCTCAGCCCCCTCCCGCCAGCAGCTCCCCTGCCCACCTTGTGGGGGGGCTTGACCGACCATTCCAGGGACCAGGCGGGCTCCCCCAGGGCTGCCCCCGCTCCGAAACGTCCGCTCTCCCTTTGCCAGGGCGATGGGGGACCCACCCTGGAATCTGGGGCGGCCATCGGCTGGGATGGGGGCAGAGCGGGGAGCTGGTGGGAGGGGCTGAGATAGCCCAGGGTGAAGAGGATGTTGGGGGGGCTAATGGGGGAGGGGGAACAGAGAGGACTGGGTTGGACAGGATGAAGGGGTGGTTGGCAGGTGGGGGCTAGGGGGTTGGAATGGATGGGGTGGGATAGACCAGGCGGGGGGCGAGGTGGAGTGGGGGGGTGAATCCCAGCAGAGGGGGCTGCATGGAGTGGGGGGGGGCTATTCCTTCCCTTAGTTGCCTGCGAGCCCGTGACGGCCTGTGAGGGGAGAGAGAACCCCGTTAGCTGCACTCCTGAGACCCCCCTTCCTGGACAGAGGGGCCTCCCCAGCCCCCCCGGGACAGATGGGGTCTCAGTCCCGCTCCTCCCACCCCAAACCCCAGCCTTTCCCCTGAGTGTGGGGAGACGCAGGAGAGTGTCAAGTGTGAAACAGACTTGGGGGGGGCAACTTCACCCCAAATCCCCCCTGAGAGCTGGGCTGTAGCGGGAAATCGAGGTGGTTGTGCTGGGGAGGGGGCGCAGGCACCTGTCAGGACTCCTGGGTTCTCTCCCCGGCTCTGGGCAGGCAGTGGGGTTTAGTGGTTAGAGCAGAGGGGGGCTAGGAGCCAGGACTCCTTGGTTCTCTCCCCAGTTCTGGGAGGGGAGTGGGGACTAGTGGTTAAAGAGGGGGAGGGGGGCTGGGATTCAGGAATCTCCAGCATGGCCTCGTCCCCACCTCCCCCAGGACCAACTCACTGGCCTCAGCCTTGCAGGTGTCTCTCCTCCCAGCAGGCCTGGGCTACAAAGAGCAGAGCCAGCAGCAGGACGGCGGCCCCCAGGCCCAGCCGCAGTGCATTGGTCTGGCTGTAGTTGGTGCCCTCAGAGCACGAGCCTGTGGGGGGGCAGGAAGGAGACAATGGAAAAAAAATACACGGTTAGAGATCGGCCCTCGCAGCTAACAGCTTATGGGGAGAAGGGGGAGAAAATCCACCCGCACTGCTCCCGCCCCCGCCGTGAGAGGAGAGAACCCAGGAGTCCTGATCCCCACCCCTGGGCTCTAACCGCTGGACCCCACACTCCTCCCAGAGCTCGAAATACTCACCCATCCGTCCATCCCTCCCCCACAACCCTCCATCCCTCTGCGTACACACCCCTCTATCCCTCCATCCCTCCCCATACACACCCCTCCGTCCATCTGCCCCCAACCCTCCATCCATACATCCCCATACACACCCCTCCGTCCATACATCCCTCCATCCATCCATCCCTCTGCGTACACACCCCTCTATCCCTCTGTCCATGCCCATACACACCTCTCCATCCATCCATCCCTCCGCATACACACCCCTCCGTCCATCTGCCCCCAACCCTCCATCCATCCATCCCTCCACGTACACACCCCTCTATCCCTCCATCCATGCCCATACACACCTCTCCGTCTATCCATCCCTCCGCGTACACACTCCTCCATCCATCCATCCCCCCAACCCTCCATCCATCCCTCCCATACACACCCCTCCATCCATCCCCCCAACCCTCCATCCATATATCCCCATACACACTCCTCTATCCCTCCATCGCTCCCCATACACACCCCTCCATCCATCCATCCCCCATCCCTCCGTGTACACACTCCTCCATCCATCCCCCCAACCCTCTATCCATCCGTCCGCGTACTCACCCCTCTCTCCCCCCACACCCCTCCATCCATCCACCCATCCCCACACACCTTCTCCATCTGTCCATCCATGCCCAGACCCCATGGTCCCTGGCCAGTTCCCAGGCAGGACTGTAGCCAGTCCACATCCAGCGCCCCACTTCCCCCCGACTTAGCCCAGCGCACATATGGCCAGACTGATTAACCCTTGAACTGCTGGATGCCCCCGGCCGCGCACTCACCTTGGGTCTGCACCTCCGTGTCATTGAGATCCAGGTTGAAATGGGGGCCCGGTTCCTCCGGCCCGTAAAGGCAGCTGAAGATCCCGCTGGGGCCCAGGGCCTGCTCCTCCGGGAGATTGAAGCCGGCCGGCCCATTGTCCCCATCGGCTGCGATCCAGGCCAAGGGCTCGGGATCCCCGTCTCGGTACAGGAAGAACCAGCCACCCGGGGCATCGGGGACAGAGCAATTCACCCGGAGCTTCCCGCCCACATCCACGAACCTCTCCCGGGCGCTGGGAACGTCTGGAAGAGCGAAGAGCCCCCATGAGATGCTGCTCCGGCCCCGCATGGCCCCGGTTGTACCCGTGCCGGGGCAGGGTCGTCGGCCTGCAGGGGGCGCTTCCACCCACGGACCCTATGGCACCACCCCACAATGCACTGGGGTGCATTACCCACCAGCCCTACACACACCTCTATCCATCCCTCCCCATAGACAACCCTCCATCCATCCCTCCCTCCCCAGACACCCCCCTCCATCTCTCCCCCATTCCTCCATCCCTTCCTCCCTCAATCCTCCCATCCCTCCCCATACACACCCTTCCATCCTTCCCTTCCTCCCTCCCCAGACACTCCCTTTCATCCGTCCCCCATTCCTCCATCCCTGCCCAGACACACCCCTCCATCCATCCCTTCCTCCATCCATCCCTACAGACAACCACCCACCCCTCCATCAACCCTCCAGCCATCCCTCCTTCTACCCTTCCATCCCCACACATGGCTCTCCGTCCATCCAGCCGCCCCCATACACCGCCAGCCAGCCGCTGCCATAGACCTCCAGCCGTCCCCATACCCGCCCCCCGTGACACGGAGCCAGAAAGGGCTAAGCACCTAGCAGGCTACATGACCCAAGTTCAGCCTTTAGGGACATATTAGTGCCAATGTCAATGGGGATTGGGGCCATTCCACGTGAGATACACTAGAGCTTCGAAACGTGGCCTTGTCAGAGAGTTAGAAGAAGCTAGTGAGTGTCTTTGGCTACGGTTTCCCAGAGCAGCAGTTCTCACCCTGCTGTCCATGGCCCACTTGCAGCCCAATCAGCACACAGCTCCGGGGCTGGAGCACCCACGGTGGGGAAAAGTGGGGGGTACGGAGCACCCACCGGCAGCCCCCCATCAGCTCCCCACCAATGTCCCCTCTGGTTTTTGACGGGCCGGGCGTGCAAAAAATTGCTTCTCTGCCAGTTGTTAGGCGCGCGGTGTTTCGCCGTGTGCGTGGGGTTTAGGATCTGTGTGCGCGCCCAGCTTAGAGGGACCAGTGCTCCCCATCACCACCACCCCAGCGCCTCCGGCCCTGCGGATCAGCACCTCCCCTTCCCTCCCCGCGCCTCCCACCTGCTGCCATCAGCTGTTTCTCGGCATGCAGGAGGCTTGGGGGGGGGAAGAGCGAGGACGCACCATGCTCGGGGGAGGGGGGAGAACTGGCCGGGAAGAGGTGGGGCGGGGGTGGAGAGGGGGCAGGAAGAGGCAGGGGTGGAGTGGGGGCAGGGCCTGTCGCAGAGCTGGGGGTCGAAGACCCCTCGGCACTTTGGAAAATCAGCACCTGTGCATATAACACATTGCAGCCCACCGTGGTCAATAGGTTGAGAACCACTGGCCTCTATCTTGTTAGGTGTTAGCAGCTGTGACGAAGCAGGACTGTTCTTAATGTTTCCTCTGAATAGTGTGGGGGTGCCTCAGTTTCCCCTAGGCAGTTCTTAAGTATCTGGGTGGTGGGGTAAGGGTGTATGATCCTTGCAGAGCCCTAGAGGGCAGGTGTGTGCAGGGGTCTGGACACAGAGAATGGCCAACACCCTGTTTCCTGGCCACTGATGGCCTGGGCCCTTCCCCCCTGCAAGGTGAGAGCTAAAGGGCTGGAGAACAAAGGAATCTGATGACCCCCTAGCCCGGGAAAAGGACAAAGCCCGGGGGGATGGTGGGGGGGGCTGGAGAGAGTTTCAGTTTGGGGCTGGCTGGGGACATGGAGTGAAGGGCAGACGGGGTTGTCTGGCTCACTGCCCCCCAAAATGGACCCTGCTGAGGCGTCCTGTTCTCTGCACCCACAAGCTCTGTGTTAGACCATGTCCCTGTCGTCTAATAAACCTTCTGTTTTACTGGCTGGCTGAGAGTCACGTCTGACTGCGGAGTTGGGGGGCAGGACCCTCTGGCTTCCCCAGGACCCCGCCTGGGCGGACTCGCTGGGGGAAGCGCACGGAGGGGCAGAGGAGGCTGAATGCTCCGAGGTCAGACCCAGGAAGGTGGAGCCAGGGGAGCTGTGTGTCCTGCAGACAGCCTGCTCCCAGAGAGGAGACTTCCCCAGAGTCCTGCCTGGCTTCGTAGGAAGCAGTTCCAGAGCATCGCCCAGGGACTCCGTGACAGCAGTGTAACCAGCCGGTTCCTGTCCGTCTCTATGCTCTACTGATTCAAAGAGCAAACGGAAATATTAACATTTAGATGGAACTTGGCTGTAAAAATGTCCTTGTCTATATTTCTCTTTGAAACTCGTAATAGATCATCTAGGAACCGCTTTAGGGATAATTACCTTATACTGCTGAATGCACCTAGTGACCTGGGTCTACTGAGTCCAGGACATCTACATAGAAAACAGGTGATTCTACTTCAAAGCCACCATACTTCCCCAAGGACTGCAGGCCGCTAAGAGGCTCCCAGAGAGCTAGGAAAGGACTTGTGGGCCCTGATCCTGTCGTCTCAGATCTGCTTAAGCTTCATCAGGGGAAGTTCGAGCCGCCAGGCTGGGGTCTCCAGCTCCAGTCAGGGGCACCCGGGCATTGGACTGAACCAACGGACTAATTCCAAAAGAACGTTTTGTGACTCTAAAGCTCACATCTCTCCTATGAACCTGACCTAAGAACTGTATTCGGGTCTGTACGGATACCGATCTTTGAACCCATGCGCTCGCTCGCTCTCTCTTTTCTTTTTTAGTAAGTTTGAGTTTAGTTAACAGGAATTGGCTGTGAGCGTGTATCTGGGCAAGAGCTGAGATATTCAGAGACCTGGGGCTGATGTGTCCCATCCTTTGGTATCGGTAGAACTTTTTATATGAGGAACAAGATTTTCAGTCATCCTCATCATACGTGAGTGGGAGCCCAAGGCTGGGTGGCTTTAAGGGAGCTCTGTTTTGGCATCTGGGTAACCAGGAAGGTGTTGGAGAAGCTCTGGGTGAATCAAAGTAGTTGAATAACCACCAGCTTTGGGGGCTTGTCTGCCGCATTCTTTGCAAGTTGCCCTGATTGAGCAATCTCAGTGTGGCCCCCCAGGAACTCAGTCACCACCCTGCCATCCATCCCCCCATCCCCCCACACCCTTCCTCTATCCTGCCATCCCTCCATCCATCCCTCGCACCCTCCTCTATCCCCCATCTCCCCATCCATCCCCCCACACCCTCCCTCTATCCCCCATCCCCCCATCCATCCATCCCCCCACACCCTTCCTCTATCCCCCGTCTCTCCATCCCCCCACACCCTCCCTCTATCCATCCATCCCCCCAGATCCTACCTCTATCCCCCATCCCCCCATCCATCCCTCATCCCCTCACACCCTCCCTCTATCTCCCATCTCCCCATCCATCCCCCCACACCCTCCCTCCATCCCACACACCCTCACTCTATCCCCCATCCATCCATCTCCCCAGACTCTACCTCTATCCCCCACACCTTCCCTCTACCCTCTCATCCCCCCATCCATCCCGCCACACCCTCCCTCTATTCCCACATCCATCCCATAGACATTCACATCTATACAAAATGAGCTGAAAAAATTGTGCCCTAGAGGGGAGAGGCCCCAAGCCCCATTCCCCGCCCCCTGAGCCAGCCAGTCCCAGCCCTGGGGCCGGATGGGAGCCGGCGCTCCCTCGAGGGGAGAGGCCCCGTGCCCCTTTCCCCCCACCTATGACGCTGAGCTCCAGGGGGTTGCTGGCATTGGACCAGGCGAAGGGCTCGCTGGTGGTATGATAGTAACAGGTGTATCTCCCCGCGTTGGCGGCGCCGGCGTTCCCCAGGTGGAACTCGGCCGTGGGGGGGTCTCCACGAGGCGCCCGCTCAGTCCAGAACTCCCGGGCCCGGTACAGCACGAAGCTCATCCCCGCATACGGAGCCCAGCACCGGATCGTCCAGGTCTGGCCGGCCGAGACCTCCGCGCCGGGGCTGACGGCGATGGATGGCTTGGGGTAGCGATCTGGACCGGGCACAAGGGAAGCAGAGCGTTGGGGTGGGGTATTGGGTACCCCGAGCTGGGGTGGGGACTGTGTGTGTGGGGGGAACTGGGAGAGCCCAGTATCCTCCCACCTGGCTTAGACCCACGGGCCCATCTACCCCGGTATCCCGTCTCCTCCCTTCCCCCAGGATCAGACCCATGGGCCCACCTACCCCGGCATCCCGCCCCCTCCTGCCCCGCGGATCCGACCCCCGGGTCCATCTTCTGGCATCCCGCCCACTCCCTGCCCCTGGGACCAGACCCTCAGGACTCACCGCTGGTGACGTTAGCGGGGTCGCTGAGCGGGGACTCCACCCGCCCCCCGGCCGCATCCCGGTTCCAGTAGCCGCAGCGGTACCGCTCGCCAGGGCCAACGCTGGGCAGCAGGAACGTGACCTCTGAGCCCTGCGCTGGGGCCCGCTCCTTGGCCACAGGGCCCGGTGTGCCGTCCCGGTGCAGGGTGAACCAGCCGGCCCCGAGCGGCCCCAGGACAGAGCAGCGCAGCCTGATCCCCGCCTCGGCTCCTGTGGCCCGGTCCCAGACAAGGGACGGCTTCGGAAGAGCTGGAGACACAGAGTGGGGGGGGGAAGGCCTCTGGGTGACCCCCAAACAACCCTCCTTCCCTCCTCCCTTTGCCCCCCACCCTACCTGAGCCCTCCATACACACAGCCCCTCTTCTGGCCCTACCCGTCACAGCTAGCACCTTACCCTGCCCTCTCCCCTAGAGCCCCTGCCCTGCATTGCCCCACCTCACCGAGGGGTCTCCATGGGCCCCGGGGTGACCCCCTTCTTGATGGCCTGTACAGTCCTCATCTGCTCTGACAGAAATAGAACCCAGGAGTCCTGGCTCCCAGCCCCCAACCACTAGACCCCACTCCCCTCCTACAGCCGGGGAGAGAACCCAGGAGTCCTGGCTCCCAGCCCCCCTGCTCTAGCCCCCTTTCAGCTGTAGGGCGGGCAGCGACACTCACCAACCGTCAGGAGCAGGACTGGCAGAGTCACGGCCATGGTGTGCAGCCGCGCGGCCAGCAATGGGGAAGTGGCAGGGCTGGGATGGAGGCACTGGGAAAAACCCAGCTCTAGGAAATGAGCCACTGGCCACAATGGAAAATCTCCACTTCCGATTCCGATGGGGGCCCAAACGCTGCGGGGGGTAGGGGGCCTGCACCTCTGCTACATGTATTACGGTAGTGCCAACCAACCTCGGGGGGGGGCCCGTCGCGCCAGGCGCTGCACAGACCGACCCCCCCCCACACACACACGCTGAGCTCAGGACGTCACGCCATGTGCTGCATAGACACCCCCCCACACACAGATCGCCCCCCCCCCAGACTGAGATGAGGGGTCCCATGGCACCGGGTGCTGCACAGACAGGCGCCCCCTTCCCCTGACCAAGATCAGGCCCTGCCGTGCTGGGCACTGGACACAAAGTGAGGGACACTCCCTAGAGCTCACAGGTAAATAGACAAAGGAAGGACTGTTCTCCCCATTTCACAGATGGGGAAACTGAGGCACAGAGAGATTCAGTGATTTGCCCAAGACCACATAGCACAGGGGCAGGAGCGGTAGAGCCAGGAATTGGACCCAGGTGTCCTGAGCTGCAGTGCTATGCCTTACCAAGACCAGCCTTAGGCTACCTTGCACTCGCCCTGCCACCCAGCCAGCTCTGGGAGGGGAGTGGTGTCTAGTGGTTAGAGCAGGGAGGGCTGGGAGCCAGTACACCTGGGTTCTCTCCCTGGCCCTGGGAGGTTAGAGTGGTAGAGGGGCCATCTCCACCCCAGAGCCAGGAAGGGAACCCAGGAGTCCTGTGCCCACTTCCCAAGTGCTGGGGACTGAGGCCGCTGGGCAGGGAGCCTGGCTACCCCAGCGCGGTTCATCACGCCCAGGCGAGCCGTGTGCTGGGCGCTCTCTCCCTCCCGAAAGTCCCTGGTGACTCAGAGGAAGCAGATGTGTGATGGGGGGGCTGTCCCCTGGGGGTTCCCTCTGTGGTGTGGGGCGATGGGGTGGCTGGCAGGGGCACTCAGCTGCCTCTGCTGTGGGGTCTGGGGGTTTCTGGGACCCTCTCAGCCCCCCCACACTTCCAGCCCCCCCATCCCACCGGGGACGGGGGCCTCAGGACTGCCTCAGCTCCCCCTCCCCCGCCCCTCAAATCGGAGTCTGGAGCGCAGATGCCCCCAAGAGCTGTTACTGGGGTTCAAGTTTCGGGGTGGGGGGGGGAACCCAGGAGTCCTGGCTCCCGCCCCAGAGCCAGGGCTAGCGGTTCCGGAGGTGGGGGGAGGGCTGGGAGCCAGGACTCCTGGGTTCTCTCCCCGGGGGCGGGCGGGGCCAGCGGCCCCGCACTACAAGTCCCAGGCTGCCCGGCCCGGCCCGGCCCGCGGTTTCCTTCCTGTGCGGCGGGAGCGAAGATGGCGGCGTTGAGCAGTGAGCGTCTCCTTCAGGGGGTGCCCCAGCGGGGGGGGAAGGGGGATTTGCGGTGGAGGGGGCTGCCCCAGCGGGGGGGGATTTGCGGTGGGGGGGGCTGCCCCAGCGGGGGGGGAAGGGGGATTTGCGGTGGAGGGGGCTGCCCCAGCGGGGGGGGAGGGGGATCTGCGGGGGGGGGGCTGCCCCAGCTGGGGGGGGATCTGCGGTGGGGGGGCTGCCCCAGCGGGGGGGGAAGGGGGATTTGCGGTGGAGGGGGCTGCCCCAGCGGTGGGGGAGGGGGATCTGCGGTGGAGGGGGCTGCCCCAGCGGTGGGGGAGGGGGATCTGCGGTGGGGGCTGCCCCAGCGGGGGGGGAAGGGGGATCTGCGGTGGAGGGGGCTGCCCCAGCGGGGGGGGAAGGGGGATCTGCGGTGGAGGGGGCTGCCCCAGCGGGGGGGATCTGCGGTGGGGGGGGCTGCCCCAGCGGGGGGGGATTTGCGGTGGGGGGGGCTGCCCCAGCGGGGGGGGAAGGGGGATCTGCGGTGGAGGGGGCTGCCCCAGCGGGGGGGGATCTGCGGTGGGGGGGGCTGCCCCAGCGGGGGGGGAAGGGGGATCTGCGGTGGGGGGGGCTGCCCCAGCGGGGGGGGATCTGCGGTGGGGGGGGCTGCCCCAGCGGGGGGGGAAGGGGGATTTGCGGTGGAGGGGGCTGCCCCAGCGGGGGGGGAGGGGGATCTGCGGGGGGGGGGCTGCCCCAGCGGGGGGGGAGGGGGATCTGCGGTGGGGGGGGCTGCCCCAGCGGGGGGGGAAGGGGGATTTGCGGTGGGGGGGGCTGCCCCAGCGGGGGGGGAAGGGGGATTTGCGGTGGAGGGGGCTGCCCCAGCGGGGGGGGGATCTGCGGTGGGGGGGGCTGCCCCAGCGGGGGGGGAAGGAGGATTTGCGGTGGAGGGGGCTGCCCCAGCAGGGGGGGATCTGCGGTGGGGGGGGCTGCCCCAGCGGGGGGGGGGAAGGGAGATTTGCGGTGGAGGGGGCTGCCCCAGCTGGGGGGGGATCTGCGGTGGGGGGGGCTGCCCCAGCGGGGGGGGAAGGGGGATCTGCGGTGGGGGATCTGCGGTGGGGGGGGGCTGCCCCAGCGGGGGGGGGGAATCTGGTTTGGGGGGCGGGCTGCCCCAGCTGGGAGGGAGGGGGGATCTGTGCTGGGGGGGACATTAACCCTTCACGCTCCGCTCTCCTCCCCTCCCCCCAGAGATCGGCGCCTTCCTGAAGGACATGTGGGCCAAGGAACCCGTCATCACCGTCTCCTTCGCCATCGGCATCCTGGGTGAGTCGCCCCCATGACTAGGACGTGGGGAGCCCCCTGCCCCGCTCTTACACAGCGCCCCCTAGTGCTGCAAGGGGGCTGGCACTGACTGCCAGGGGAGAGCGCCCCCCGCCGAGCCCCACACACTGTTCCCCGCAGCCCAGCGCCCCTTACTGAGCCCCTGCGCGCCTCGGCATCCGTGGGGCTGCGCTGACGCTGTCCGCTGTCCGTGTCTCTCTGCCTGCAGCCACGGTGGCGCCCCTGCTCAGCCCCTACACGAAGTTCTCCGGCATGATCAACCGAGCGACGCCCTACGTCTACCCAGGTGAGGGCTCCTGGCCATGCCGCCCCCCGGGGGGCCTAGCTGAGAGAGAGGTGCCAGGCGCTGCACTGGGGCATCAGGCCTAGCCCTGACTGCCAGGGGAGAGCGCCCCCTGCTGACCCTCCCCACTCCCTGCGGCACAGCGCCCCCTAGCGCTGCCCTGGAGCAATTGGGCAATGCACTGACTGCCAGGGGAGAATGCCCCCTGCTGACCCTCCCCACTCCCTGTGGCACAGTGCCCCCTAGCGCTGCCCTGGGGCAATGCACTGACTGCCAGGGGATTGTGCCCCAACCCACCCCCTACAGCGCCCCCTAGCGCTGCCCCGGGGCAATGGGGCTAGCACTGACTGCCAGGGGAGAGCGCCCCCTACTGTGGGCCTCTCTTCCCCACACCAGGCAGCTGGATCAAGTCTCAGCTGGTTGGTTCCCCTGGCCAATCCTCATGGCAGCATCACAGTGCACCTTAGGCAGCGGGTAGCAGCTAGGCTGATGGCCGTGGGGTGCTGACCCCTGAGGGAGGGGGGTGAGCCCCAGCTGACTCTGCAGAGGTGAAGGGGTTAAAGCCACCCCTGCACTCTGTCCCCTGGGGAGAGCCCCCTCCCCCTAAGCCACCTCCACCTCTCTCTAGTGCCCGTGCGAGATGACGGCAAGATGCCCAACATCCCCTCCCACCCCTGTGATAAGGAGGGGCCCAGCCTGGACTGGCTGAAGAAGCTGTGACATGGCCGGGGCCCTGACGTGCTGGCTGCAGAGGGAGCCTTCCCCCTGGGCTGGGTCAGCGCACTGCCCCCTGCTGGCTACAGGGGGGTGTGGTTCTCTCCGCCTCCCCCCATGGATGTAATAAAGGTTTTGACTTACGGAACCAGCCTGGGTGTGTGTTAATCTGTCCCTGGTGCCCCCTACTGGCAGGATGGAGCCCTGCTGGCTGTGAGATAGTGACATTGGCGCCCCCTGCTGGCTGTTAGTGTGTTGCTGGCACCCCCGGCAGGAGGGACAGGGCTATGCTGCCTCTGTGTTAGCGTCACTGGTGCCCCCTACTGGCGGGATGGAGCCCTGCTGGCTCTGTGGGTGTCCCTGCCCCTGCCCCAGGGGGAGACCTGGAGCGTGCACAGCTGCTGCCCTCTACAGGAGGACATGGGAATTGCATGCTTGCACGCACAGTTTCATTGCACTGACCAAGGGGACCATCTACACCTGGGGGGAGAGGCAGTGCCCCGTCCCAGTGCTTACTCGCTCCACCTACCCACAGATCACGCAGTGTGAGGGGAGACATGGGGGAGACACAGGCCAGGGGGCCCAGTAGAGAATCAGGGACTAGAACACAGGCGTCCCAGACTCCATTTATTATTCATTAGGGGGGTAGCAACGATGGTCCCATCAACGCAGGGACCAGGGGGCTGTGCAAACAGCAAACAAAGACTAGACCCCACTCCCCTCCCGGAGTCAGGGAGAGAACTCAACTGTCCTATATCCCAGCCCTCCCTGCTCTAACCACTAAACCCCACTGCCCCCCCCCCCCCCCCCCAGGGACAGAACCCAGACATCCCGACCCCCTGCTCTAACTCAGTACAGCAGAGTTCACTCAGTGTTTGTGCGCTTTGGCCCAGACCAACGTCTCTATTTCCTCATCATGAGACCTGCCCTACTCTGCGGGGCTTTTAACCCTGAAAGATTCCGGCAGGAGTTTTACCCACCCTGGGAAAGCTCCTTCTCCCAGCCGGCTGGAGGCTTCCTACCCTGTCCCCGCTTAGCTGTCGGTCCCACAGCACAGGGGCCTGGTGTACAGGGGGTTAACCTCTCCCAGTCCACAGGGAGGGACCGCACCCCTCCTGGTTTAACCCCTTGAGGGCTGGAGCCAGGGGCCTGGTCAGTTTCAGAAGGGTTCAGTCGAAATCAGCGCAGGCCCCAGGGCTGGAGAACTTGGGGTAATGGATGAATTTGTCCCGGGGCTGGGGCCAGCTGACGGTGTCCTGGTCACAGGGGAACTCGTCCTCTTCTTTGAGCTGGAGGGGGGAAGAAAAGGGTCAGACCCACAAGCCCCGAGCCCATCTAGCCTGGTATCCTGCTCCTCACCCACATCAGCCCCATCTAGCTACCACCCAGGAGCAAGGGGAGTGACCGGTACCTGTGCAGGGAAGTCATCCATGGGGAGGAGGGCAGGGGCCAGCCGCCTGCCCCTCTGCTCCTTGTCCTCACGCCCATGCCGGCGACGCTTCTTCCCCATGGGGGTCTCCGCCTGGGATGGGCTCTTGGGCTCTGGACCAGCTGGCGGGGGGCCAGGGAAGCGCCGGGGGGTCTCCTTCTCTGGAGGTTCATTCTCGGTATTTCCTGGGGTGGGGGCTTCTGTGCTGGGGCTGCCTTCGTCCTGGGGACGGGGGGGGAACAGAGCCATTCAGTGGGCTCCCACCCAGGGCTCTCCGAAGTCGAGCAGGGCCACAGTAAAGGGCTGAATTCTCTTGACAGCTCCAAAACAGAATCTGCCCCACTCCAGGGAGGGACCCCCTAGTGGGGAGAGGGGCTCCTACCTCTAGGACAATGGTGAGCTGGCTCTGTCTATAGTCATCCCCATAGGAATCCAGGACCCTCATAAGGAATCTGTAGGGGGAACAAAGAGAGACACATTCTGACATCAGGGCCCCTTGGGGACGGGCGCTGCCCAGACCCAGACTCACAGAGATCGCGGCCCCGTCGCACCGGGCACTTCCCAGACTCACTGAGATTAGGCTCCCATCATGCCAGGCGCTGCCTGGCCACAGAATCACCGAAACTGGGGCCCCGTCGGGCTGGATGCTGCCCAGACACAATGTCAGTGAGATCAGGGCCCCACTGGGCTGGGTGCTCCCTGGACAGGGAGTTGCTGAGGCTGTCGCGCTAGGCCCAGCTCCCGTCCCGGAGCTCTTACCTCCTCTCTTGCTTGAGCCGCCGTGTGATCTTCTGCACGTGGTGGAGTCGGTTCAACACCCTCTCGTTGACCTGGAGCCAGGGAAACAGACGCATCAGGCCGGTAACTCACCCAGGCTGGAGCCTTCTCCCCCAGCACCTCCCGCCTCTGCCCAAGCCAAGGGGTCGTCCCCTGCATTAGATGCGTCCTGTGGGGGGTCCAGGGGTCGAGTGTTCCGCAGTGCACCCCTGTGTTCACACCCCACACCTGTGAGACTCAGACCAAAGCTTGAGAGCTGCTTTAGTGTGTCTCCTTTGCAGCATGAGATGAAAACAGGGATGTAAGGAATGGTTCTGAATGGAGACTGGTTAACCAGGCTGCTTTCGCTGTGTTGTTAACCAGTGATTAACTTGCCCTAAGTTCTTCAGAAGTATGCATCTGACAAAGTGGGTTTTTTACCCACGAAAGCTTATGCCCAAATAAATCTGTTAGTCTTTAAGGTGCTACCGGACTCCTCGTTTTTGTGGATACAGACTAACACGGCTATCCCCTGATACTTGCCCTAAGTTATTAACTTTGCTGTGAGAATTATCGATAAAACATACCGTCGTACAGTCAGTGGAACAAGGAATTCACACAAGTGTGGTTCTTTCCGCTCTGGAGATCACTAATTTGGCTCCTGAACCCCTGAGGCTGGCATATCACTGCCCTCCACCCTAGTGTAATAAGCTTGGTGCAAGGCATGGCTGGGGAGCTGAAGACTGTCTGCTTGCGAAGCAGTGATATCATGGCAAAAGGCACCTAGCAGCACTACGTGTAACGAGCTGAGATCCCGACGGACGCATTTCCCAGCTAAGTCTGGGGAGTGGCTAGGCTGGTTTCTCAAAGACAAGGGAGGCCCAGCCCGGCGGCAACGAAGCCGATGGGCCACCACCGAGCAAGCAGCCAGTCTTGGGCAAGAAAGGGGAGCAGAGACAAAGGCCGGGTCTACACTACAGACCTATATCAGTATAACTACATCGCTCAGGGGTGTGTAAGCGCGTGTCTGCGCCGGTTTGGTAGCGCCGTCTCCCCAAGCGGCTGACAGTCCTGCACGACGTAGTTAGGTAGATGCAGCATCGGCACGGACGCCGTGATATTTCTGTCGACCGATGACTTTCAGGAGCCATCCCACGCTGCCGGTACAATCAACACACCCCGAGGCACCAAGTGTGCGTGCCCGCAAACAATTGAATAACCACAGCGACCGCATGCCAATGTGATTGTGTAGCGTAAACATGGCCTTAGCAAAGAAACAATGTGAGGTCTACTTCCTCCGCCAGCCCCCTCGGCTCTCAGCTGGAAAGGTTTGTCAAATGGGGGCTGACACTATCCAAAGGAGGGACAAAGACCCCATGGGAGCTCCCTCTCCCCCTGCCCATCGCATTCGCCACACCTGAGAGGACAAAGAAACCAGCCCTGCATTCGGCGGTGGGGGTCTTGGCCTACAGAATTCGGTCAGCTGGAAGCACACGGGGAGAAACTTTGCTTTGAATCTAACCTAGCTGAAGCAGGCACTAGAGAGCATTTTGATCCCTTCAAATCTCTCTCTCCTCATAGTTAATAAACTTGTTTCATCTACTCCAGGGTGCATAAGATAAAGCATCTGGTAACTTCACTTAGCACCGTGAGCTGGTGTATGTTATTCCCTTAAAGGAATAGTGGAGGGAGTGTTTCTGGCCAGGAGAGGGCAGCGCAGCTGGGATTGGGGATGCGTCAGGGGGCACTCTGGGGTGTAATCAGGGCCGGTGAGCGCCGACTGGCTGGCCAGATGCAGCACGCGAGTGTCTGCAGGCGACCGGAATGGTGGGGGTGGGGCAGGTGAGGGGGCAGGGCCCAAGGCCCACTGAAGGGGGACAGTGGGTACCCTGGGTTGGTGGGGCAGGGACTGGTGGTTGTGAAGGAAGTGGGGTGGGATGGGGCTGGGCACGTGTGGGGTGATGACTTAGGTAGAAGGGCTGGGCCATGGCTTGGGGCACTATGGACCAGGGGGGCTGGTGGTTTACAGGGCACGGCCAGGCAGCGGCCAATGGAGGGAGTGAGTTAGGGGGCACAGCCAGGCCATGGCCAATGGAGGGAGTGGCTCAGGGGGCGGAGCCAGGCTGTGGCCAGTGGCGGGGGGGAGTGGCTCAGAGGGTGGGGCCAGCTTTGGTCCCCAGCCCTGTGTCCAGCTCCAGCCCCCCCTCCCCACCTGCTCGATCTCCTTGCAGCGCCGGGCCAGGGCCTGAATCTTCCGGCGGCCCAGCTCGCGCTGCCGCTGCTGGCTCTCCTCCTCCTCCTCGTCCTGCAGGTTGTCCCCGCTCAGCCCCCCGTCCACGAACTCCACCTCCGTCTCCAGCTCACTCTCCAGGATGTTCCCCCCGAAGAGCGGGGGCAGCGCCAGCTCCGAGCCCGGGGGCACCGAGAACTCCTCGAAGCCCACCCCGGCCATGGCGCTGCAGGGGGTGGGGGGTGAGGGCAGTGATGAGACGGGGGCAGGAAAATGGGGAAAACGGGGTCTCCCCCACCAAGCACTAAGCTGCGACCCCCCCAGCACACACACACACTTCTCTGCTGTTAACACCCCCCACTGGGGACCCATCCCCCTTACACGGACCCATCTTCCCCTTCTGCTAACACCCCCCACCAGGGACATGACCCCCCCTTACAGGGACTGACCCCTCCTGCTGCCAATACCCCCCCCCGCCCACGGGGATCCCCCCTCCTCGCTTTCCGGCCCCTCCCCCGCCCACGGGGATCCCCCCCCGCTTCGCCCCCCCTCCCGCCCACGGGGATCCCCCCTCCTCGCTTCGCCCCCCCTCCCGCCCACGGGGATCCCCCCTCGCTTCGCCCCCCCCGCCCACGGGGATCCCCCCTCCTCGCTTCGCCGCCCCCCCCCGCCCACGGGGATCCCCCCTCCTCGCTTCGCCGCCCCCCCCCGCCCACGGGGATCCCCCCTCCTCGCTTCGCCGCCCCCCCCCGCCCACGGGGATCCCCCCTCCTCGCTTCGCCGCCCCCCCCCGCCCACGGGGATCCCCCCTCCTCGCTTCGCCGCCCCCCCCCGCCCACGGGGATCCCCCCCTCGCTTCGCCGCCCCCTCCCCCGCCCACGGGGATCCCCCCTCCTCGCTTCGCCGCCCCCTCCCCCGCCCACGGGGATCCCCCCTCCTCGCTTCGCCCCCCCCCCCGCCCACGGGGATCCCCCTCCTCGCTTCGCCGCCCCCCCCCCGCCCACGGGGATCCCCCCTCCTCGCTTCGCCCCCCCCGCCCACGGGGATCCCCCCTCCTCGCTTCGCCCCCCCCGCCCACGGGGATCCCCCCTCGCTTCGCCCCCCCCGCCCACGGGGATCCCCCCTCCTCGCTTCGCCGCCCCCCCCCCGCCCACGGGGATCCCCCCTCCTCGCTTCGCCCCCCCCCGCCCACGGGGATCCCCCTCCTCGCTTCGCCGCCGCCCCCCCCCCCCGCCCACGGGGATCCCCCCCCTCACCTTCCCCCCGGGCCCCGTTCCCCGACTTCTGCCTGAAGGCGACGTCCCGTCCCGCAGGGGGGCGGGGCCAGGCCGGACGCGCGCTGATGACGCCACGAAGGGGGCGGGCGGAGGTAGCGCGAGGCGGGCTCGTTAACGGGACCGGGGTGACGCCAGCGGCGCGGGCCGGAAGCGGGGACGTGACGCGCGGAGACCGGGGAGTGGGAGGGGCGCGAGCAGGTAACGGACAGGGGGGCGGGGGCGCGGGGCAGGCAGAGGGAGGTGGGGCCCATGGGGAGGGAGGCGGGTGGGGTTGCAGGGGTGGGAGTGCAGTGGGGCACAGATACAGTGAAGGGGGGGTGGGGGTGCAGTGGGGCACAGATACGGGAGAGCAGAGGTGGGGCAGGGGTTGGGGGCAGGCAGAGGGAGGTGGGGCCCATGGGGAGGGAGGCGGGTGGGGTTGCAGGGGTGGGAGTGCAGTGGGGCACAGATACAGTGAAGGGGGGGTGGGGGTGCAGTGGGGCACAGATACGGGAGAGCAGAGGTGGGGCAGGGGTTGGGGGCAGGCTGGGGGAGGTGGGGCCCATGGGGAGGGAGGCTGGGGGGGTCGTAGGGGGCAGGGGTGCAGTGGGGCACAGATACAGTGAAGGGGGGTGGGGGTGCAGTGGGGCACAGATACGGGAGAGCAGAGGTGGGGCAGGGGTTGGGGGCAGGCTGGGGGAGGTGGGGCCCATGGGGAGGGAGGCGGGTGGGGTTGCAGGGGTGGGAGTGCAGTGGGGCACAGATACAGTGAAGGGGGGGTGGGGGTGCAGTGGGGCACAGATACGGGAGAGCAGAGGTGGGGCAGGGGTTGGGGGCAGGCTGGGGGAGGTGGGGCCCATGGGGAGGGAGGCGGGTGGGGTTGCAGGGGTGGGAGTGCAGTGGGGCACAGATACAGTGAAGGGGGGGTGGGGGTGCAGTGGGGCACAGATACGGGAGAGCAGAGGTGGGGCAGGGGTTGGGGGCAGGCTGGGGGAGGTGGGGCCCATGGGGAGGGAGGCGGGTGGGGTTGCAGGGGTGGGAGTGCAGTGGGGCACAGATACAGTGAAGGGGGGGTGGGGGTGCAGTGGGGCACAGATACGGGAGAGCAGAGGTGGGGCAGGGGTTGGGGGCAGGCTGGGGGAGGTGGGGCCCATGGGGGGGGAATGGGGTTGCAGGCAGGGAGGAGGGGTTGGGGGGCAGGGGGAGAGGTTGGCTCACAAAAGGAGGTCTGACTCCAGCCCTGCCGGGGCCCTGGGTGGGGTCGTTAGGTGGCCAGTGGGGTGGGGTAACCCCGAGGGCAGAAGGTGTCTGGGTGGGGTGTGTGGAGAAGCCTCCCCTGCTCCAGGCTCTGCTCACCTCCGCTCCCTGCTCTCCCCGCGCTGCCCCAGACCTGAAGGATGTCTCTGGCGGACGAGCTGCTGGCCGACCTGGAGGAGGCGGCGGAGGAGGAGGAGAACTTTGTAGATGAGGAAGATGAGCCGGCCATTGAGGATGTGCAGGAGGAAATGCAGCTGGACCTCAGCGTCGACTCCGTCAAGAGCATCGCCAAGCTATGGGACAGCAAGATGGTGAGAGATGGGGCCTTTCCCCTCCAGGGGGGCACTGGTTCCCATCCAGCCCCCGGGCAGGGACTGGCTGGCTTGGGGGTGGGGCATGGGGCCTCTCTCTTCTAAGGGGTGCTGGCTCCAATCTGGCCCCAGGTTGGGGACAGGCTGGCTGGCTTGGGGGCGGTGAATGAAACATGGGGCCTCTTTTCTCTAATGCCATGCTGGGGCATTGGGGTCAGCCCTGACTCAGAGGGGAGAGCACCCCCTGCTGCCTCCCTTTCCCCCACTCACTTCACCTTTTCCAAGTACAGAAGAGCCTGCTGTGTTTTCTCTTGGCAGTTTGCGGAGATCATGGTGAAGATTGAGGAGTATATCAGCAAACAGTCGAAAGCCACAGAAGGTACCGGAGCGGGGGTGGGGTGGGGTGAGAGCGAAGCTAACCTCTCTGCTCTGACTGCAAAGGTGGTACCACGAGCATCCCAGCACCTCCTAGTACTGGGGTCAGCACTGTCTGTGTGGGGAGAGCGCCCCCTATTGAGCCCCCACCTTGCTCCCTGCAGCACAGCGCCCCTTACTGCCATACAGGGCATTGGGACCAGCCCTGACTCCTAGGGGAGAGCACCCCCTAGCGCCCCAGGCAGCCCCAGGGAGATCCTTATGTGCGTTGTCTCCGCAGTGATGGGGCCGGTGGAAGCAGCTCCGGAGTACCGAGTCATCGTCGATGCCAACAATCTGACGGTGGAGATCGAGAATGAACTGAGTGAGTGGCCCGCCTTGTGGCGGGCATTGCTGAAAGAGAAGCTTGTGGGGTGGGGGTGCAGAGTGTGTTTGGGGGTATGGGAGGTGCCGTGCGAGGGACAGACTCCATCTCCTTTGGCTTGTGCTCCCCCAAGGCTCTCCATGGCGAAGTCAGGGAAGTTCTCTGGCTTGCCTTGTGCAGACGATCACGGGGGGGCCCCTTCTGTGAGCATACAGAGCACGCGCCCCAGCAGGGATGCGCTCCTGGCGTACACAGCTCTGCTCTCTGCCATGTCCGTGGCTGGAGGAGGTCCCTGGCACACAGTCGGGCAAACAGACTCTCCTTGCTCTGAGTCAGACTGAGTAACCAAAGCTTCTGATTTGGGACCTTCCGCTTGCGAGAGCAGAGAAGGGGAAGCAGAAGGGTTAATTCAGAAGGAAAGGGAGGTTGTGTGGCCTTGTGGTTAGAGCACCGCAGACTTGGGAGCTGGGTTTATTCCTAGCTGGGCTGCTGGGTGACCATTTCCCCCCCCCCCCCCCCCGTGCCTCAGTTTCCCCATCTGTGAAAATGGGAACTGCTCTGCCCTTCTTTAAGGGCTGTGAGATTGAGTTTGTGAAATAGCCAGGTGGGATAATCCCCAGCTCTTGTCTATGTGCAGCCATACAGGGCCTGGCTGGGGACACGCAGCTGCTCTAGTGTGGTCTGGGGGCTTCTGTGACAGAAGACAGAGGGCCCCCAGATGATTTCCAGGTCTGCTCCCTAGTTACTAACAGGGGTCTCGTCCCTTCCCCTCCCCCTTTGTGTCCCATCAGACATCATCCACAAATTCATCCGGGATAAATACTCCAAGCGATTCCCCGAGCTGGAGTCCCTGGTCCCCAACGCTCTGGATTACATCCGCACGGTCAAGGTGTGCGCTGTTCCCGCCTGCTGCTGCTATCGGTGGGGTAGGAGGGACAAGTGATGGGCAGTGCTGGGCGGAGGGGAGGGCAGATAAGGTGCTGGGGCTGGGCATAGGGTGGGGGGTGAAGGGCAGGAACTGAAGGGGTTGGGCAGGGGGGTGAGAAGCAAACAGTGAACATCCAGGTGCTTGGGGTGACCCAGACTTCTGTGTTGCTGGAGTTAAGTGGCAGCAGGACCAAGGGTCTGGCTGCCAAAGGGTGGGCACTGAAGGCCCAGATGGTGGGGGGGTTGGGGGGAAGCCAGGTGGGGTGGGCATTGAGGATCTGGGTGGTGATGGGGGGTGGGCACTGAGGGTCCAGGTGAGGGAGGTTGGGCACTGAAAAGCCAGACATGGGGGCAAACTGAGGGGGGCACCAGGGGTCTGGGTGATGTGGGGGGTAGCCAGGGTTGGGCAGGGGCAGCAGGCTCTGGCTGGCGACCTGCCATCTTCTGTTCTCTTCTCTCCTTCCCCCTCCCCCCCCCCCTCCTTTACGGTGCCCTTGGGGCTGGGGCTAGGCTGAGCAGGACCAGGGCTGTGTCCGTGTGTCTGTCCTAGCCCAGCTATCTCACACACACACACACCGTGTTTGTCTGTGTCGTCCCTGTGCAGGAGCTGGGCAACAGCCTGGACAAGTGCAAGAACAACGAGAACGTGCAACAGATCCTGACGAACGCCACCATCATGGTGGTGAGCGTCACGGCCTCCACCACACAAGGGTACGCTGGGCTGCGGCCCCCCACCCCTCTGATCCCTGCCATGGGGGAGGGGCGGGACACCAGGCCGCAGGAGCCCCCATCCCCAGTTCCCCCACCTGCCACTGTAGTCGGGAGGCCTGCAGCGGATCCTGCCTCCTGTGTGGGCAGTGGAGCACTGGGCCCCTCCTTCCTTCCTGTCTTCTGTTCCCGGCTGCCCCTCCCAGTGCTCCGTTTCCCATTCGCAGGGACCTGACCCCTGAGCTGGAGGGCGGGGGGAGGCAGGACTCCTAGACTCTATCCCTGGCTCCAGCTTTCAGTGGCTCCAGTCCCTGCTGCCCCTGAGCCTGCCCCGGCATAAGAGATCCCAGGGGGCTGCTTGTGAGATCTGGCAGGAGGAACCTTGGCCGGCCTTTCCCTTTTCCAGCCTATTTGTATGTTCCGCCCCAGAAGTAGCTGCATCTCGGTGGGAGGGCTTGGGCTGGGCCCATTTGAGACGTGGAATCACCTGCCCTGCATCTGGGGGCCCCTGTTGGAGCCCGAGCCGGGTGCCAGGGTATCTGTGCAGCCCCCCCCGGGGGCCGGGGCCTGAGGGTCACCTGTCATTCTCCACCCCATCCCCCCCCCCCCCCCCCACGCAGGCAGCAGCTGACAGAGGAGGAGCTGGAATGCATCGAGGAAGCCTGTGACATGGCCCTGGAGCTCAACCAATCAAAGCACCGCATCTACGAGTACGTAGAGTCCCGCATGTCCTTCATCGCCCCCAACCTGTCCATCATCGTCGGTGCTTCCACTGCTGCCAAGATCATGGGTGAGGGGCTGTGGGGCGGGGGGCGGGGCCTCTCCCTGCTAGGGAGCACCGGCTCCTATCTAGCCCAGGCAGACGGCGGGTGTCTAACGCTGCCCGTCCACCCCGCAGGCATCGCTGGCGGCCTCACCAACCTCTCAAAGATGCCGGCCTGTAACATCATGCTCCTGGGAGCCCAGCGCAAGACCCTGTCCGGCTTCTCCAGCACCTCGGTGCTGCCCCACACGGGGTACATCTACCACAGCGACATCGTGCAGTCACTGCCCCCGGTACGGACCCTCTGTCCCCTTAGGTCCCAGCGCCACATCGCCTGTCCGCTCTAGTCCCGTCGTCGTCTTTTCCCCCCCACCACACACACACATACCTGGCTTCCCCCCGCCTCCCCTCCGCTCTGTCCCCTTAGGTCCCAGCACCACATCGCCTGTCTGCTCTAGTCCCGTCGTTGTCTGTCTTCCCCCCCCCCCCCCACACACACACACACATACCTGGCTTCCCCCCGCCTCCCCTCCGCTCTGTCCCCTTAGGTCCCAGCACCACATCGCCTGTCCGCTCTAGTCCCGTCGTCGTCTTTTCCCCCCCACCACACACACACATACCTGGCTTCCCCCCGCCTCCCCTCCGCTCTATCCCCTTAGGTCCCAGCACCACATCGCCTGTCCGCTCTAGTCCCGTCGTCGTCTTTTCCCCCCCACCACACACACACATACCTGGCTTCCCCCCGCCTCCCCTCCGCTCTGTCCCCTTAGGTCCCAGCACCACATCGCCTGTCTGCTCTAGTCCCGTCGTTGTCTGTCTTCCCCCCCCCCACACACACACACACACACATACCTGGCTTCCCCCCGCCTCCCCTCCGCTCTATCCCCTTAGGTCCCAGCGCCACATCGCCTGTCCGCTCTAGTCCCGTCGTCGTCTTTTCCCCCCCACCACACACACACACACCTGGCTTCCCCCCACCTCCCCTCCGCTCTGTCCCCTTAGGTCCCAGCGCCACATCGCCTGTCCGCTCTAGTCCCGTCGTTGTCTTCCCCCCCTCCCCACACACACACACCTGGCTTCCCCCCACCTCCCCTCCGCTCTGTCCCCCCAGACCCCGCACCCCAATGTTTCTCAGTGCTCGGAGTTCTTCCCCACCCCCCGCCCCCAGCATCCTGATCCCAGTATCATGACAACCTTGTCTCCCCATCTAGCCTCCCCCGCCCCGCCCATCTCAGGACACTGATGGTCATCTGCATTTTCCTACTCTGGTCCCCTTCTCCTCCTCTTCTCCCCCCTTCCCAATCCCAGGGCCCCCAAGGCTCCTCTGCACCGCCCCGCTCTGTCCCCGTCCCCCCGGATCCCACACCCCAACGTTTCTCAGTGCGTCTGAGCTCTTCCCAGCCGACACCCCTCCACTCTATATCCCCTCCCGCACCCCAATGTTTCTCAGTGCTCCGAGCTCTTCCCCCACCCCCAGCGCCCCGATGCCCCTCCACTCTGTCCCTCTGGATCCCACACCCCGACGTTTCTCAGTGCCTCTGAGCTCTCCCCTCCCACCCAGCTCCCTGACGCCTGTCTTCCCATCGCTCCCCCCTTCCCCAGATCCCCGCATCCTGACAACCTTGTTTCCCCATTTGTTGTCCCCTTCCACTCTGATGCTCATTTGCATCTCCCCACTCTGTTCCCCCATATCTCAGCCCCTGACACCTGGCTCACCATCTGGTTCCCTTCTCCCCCCGCACTCTGATCCCAGGGCCCCGAAGCTCCTCTGCATCTCCCCGCTTTGTCCCTGGATCCGATATTTCTCTGCGCTCTCACACACACCAGGTCCCAGCGCCCTGACACTCATCTGCATCTCCCTGCTCTGCCCATCCTCCCCGCATCCCGATGCCCCTGTGCTTCATCCCCCAGGCTCTGTCTCCCAGCACCTTGACACCTCTCTCCCCAACAGGACCTGCGAAGGAAGGCGGCTCGTCTTGTTGCTGCAAAGTGCACACTGGCGGCTCGGGTTGACAGCTTCCATGAGAGCCCAGAGGGGAAGGTGGGTATCAAAAATATGAGGAGTGGGGTTTAGGAGTAAGAGCAGGGGGGCTGGAAGCTGGGACTTCTGGGTTCTCTCCCTGGCTCTGGGAGGAGAATGGGGTCTAGGGGTAAGAGCAGCCCCCTTCGTGTGTTTGATCTGGCCCCCTAGCTGGGCCCTCCTTGTGCGCAGTGGGGCGTGGCGACTGCCTGGCTAGTTCTCAGTGTCTCCCCTCCCCTGGCAGGTGGGCTACGACCTCAAGGAGGAGATTGAACGGAAGTTTGACAAATGGCAGGAGCCTCCCCCTGTGAAGCAGGTGAAGCCCCTGCCGGCCCCCCTGGATGGCCAGAGAAAGAAACGAGGAGGCCGCAGGTGAGAGGGGATTGAGTGGGGGCCTTCACGGGGCTCTGGCTCCCATCTGGCACCAGCGGGGGAGGCTGGCTGAGGGGCATGGGTAATGGGGCACAGAGCCTCTCCATGCTAGGGGGTGCTGGCTCCCATTTGGCACCAGGGCAGGCACTGGCTGGCTCAGAGGGGCAGGGAATGGGGCCCTGGGGCCTTTCCCCTCTAGAGGGCACCCCAGTCTCTTCCCAGAGCTGGGAGTAGAACCCAGGTGTCCTAGTCCCATAATTCAACCACACACACATCTCCCCCCTCCCCCGCCCGAGCGCCATGGTCAGTCCAGCACCAATCCACCAGCCGTTCCCTCCCAGGTATCGGAAGATGAAGGAGCGACTGGGGCTCACGGAGATCCGGAAACAGGCCAACAGGATGAGCTTCGGGGAGGTGAGCAGCCTCCAACCTTCGTCCCCCTCCCCACAGAGATTCTATCCCTGGCTCTGGGAGGGGAGTGGGGGCTAGCGGTTAGAGCAGTGGGGGCTGGGAGCCAGGACTCCTGGGTTCCTTTCCCCCAGTTGTGGTTGTTCAGGCTGGTCTGTGCATGAAGCAGAGTGTGAATGAAGGTCGGGAGTGAGCTGGCAGCTGCCCCTGGTGAATTCCTTGTGGATGCTGATTTTGGAGTTAATCCAGAGCCGCACTCTGTGTAGACCAGCACTCGCTAGAGATGTGCAAGTTGTTCCCTACCCCCACCCCAAAATAGAACTTGTACCCTCCACTCCAAAGCAGGTACTTGGTGCTAGTCAGGGCCAGTCTCTAGGGTGCTTTGAGCTCTCACCACTTGCCTTCCCCATGTGACTCCTGGAATCTGCCCCTGCCACCGCAGATCGAGGAAGACGCCTACCAAGAGGACTTGGGCTTCAGCCTGGGCCACCTGGGCAAGTCGGGCAGCGGCCGGGTGCGGCAGACGCAGGTCAACGAGGCTACCAAAGCCAGGATCTCAAAGACCTTACAGGTAGCAAGGGAGACGGGATGGAGTCATGCGGGCCGGGTCCTCCTTCACGCCTTGGGGTCCCATAGTGCCATGACACTGGAGCCGATCCCACCGCCCCACCCCAGTGGCGGCCACTCTCTGCGCCAAGCAAGTATGGCGGATCAGAGCCCTTCCTCCCATGACGGACCAGTAGAGACCCCCTCCTCTCAGGAGCAATGGGGTTCCCTTTCCCCACCACAGAGGCAGTCGGGCTCCCCCCAGTACTTGCCCACTGAGAGCTCCCCACTCTGAGCGATGGGCTCAGGTTCCTTGCAGACTTGGACTGTGTTGGAAACAAAGCCATGATTCCGATCGCAGCCCCGCTCCCTGCTGGCATTCCCCTTCCCAGTCTAGGTCGTCCCCCCGTACCATCCTTATGCTAACCCCGCGTCCCTCCATCCCCGCCCAGCGCACGCTCCAGAAGCAGAGCATGGTGTACGGCGGGAAATCAACAATCCGGGACCGCTCCTCAGGCACAGCCTCCAGCGTGGCCTTCACTCCGCTCCAGGTAAGCCCCATGGCTGCCAGAGATCTGGGCTCGTGAAGGATGCGGCACCTCCAAGAGCAGTTGGGGAGGTGATATTGATGTGGCCTTTGACCCTCTCCTGCCCTGAACAGCCCTTCATGAATGAGGGGTAGGAAATTTCCTTCAAGTGGGTGTGGGGCGTTTCTGGCCCCTTCCTGAGGCAGCTGGCTACAGGCAGGTGGCAGACAAGGGATCTTTCAGCTCTTGTCCCAGCTGGAAAATTCTTTACCGATGTCTCCCATAAGGACCCCTTCCTGTCCTAAACTGACATGCAGTGCAGCTGTTAAAAGCCTCCCACCCCAGCACTGGGCAAAGGGTCCCTGTATAAACACCCCCCATGCCTCACCCCACAGGGGCCATGTCTCGGGATCAGGCACGCATGGCAAATCCAAGTCCCCTGTCTCTCTGTCTCAGGGTCTGGAGATAGTTAACCCACAAGCGGCAGAGAAGAAGGTGGCGGAGGCCAATCAGAAATACTTCTCCAGCATGGCGGAGTTCCTAAAGGTGAAGAGCGAGAAAAGCGGCATTATGTCTAGCACATGAGCCTCTTCCCCACAGACTCCCCCCTCGCCTGGAGCCCTGCCACGCCGGGAAGCATCGGGGAACTTCTGGGGCTTTCACTCTAGCTCCCCCGCTCAGCGGGACTGGGCCCTTCCACCTCCCAGCTGCCAAGAAGCTGGGCAGAGCCAAGCATCTTTCTGTTCCCACGGGGACCCACACCTGAGCTCCACACAGGCTTGGGAGCTCTGAGGGTGTCTGGGGAGGGGTGCGAATTGTGTGGGGAGCCCTAGCCCTGTTCTCTGTATAAGGTGTGTAGGGGTGTGTGTGAGAGAGAGAGAGACCCTTGTTACCTGTATAAATTAGCGGGCGTGTGCATGAGATGAATGCAGAATGGCTGGTGCATTGATTTCTCAGTGCTCGTGTTGAAATCTCCCTTGGCTTGTGCCTGAGGGCAGAGGCAGGGAGCGGGCTGGTGAAGGGCGGGGTAGAGGGATGTTTTGTGGGAGCAAACATGCGGGCTGAATCGGTGTCTCTCTTTTTAACTTTGTTTTTTGGAAGAAATATAACAGGCTGGAGGCGAGTATCTCTGGTTTTTGTCCAGGGCGATTCTCTGAAAGGGAGAGGGAGGGAATGCGTTATGAGGGAATTAGCACGCTCGTGGCAGCCCGCTGTGCAAGGTGTTGTCCAGCTGCAGAGCAGCAGCGGCTGGGGGGCTCCGGGTGGGGTATGAGGTCCCTTTGTGCTAGGAGCTCTACATGTTAATGGCATGAATGACCCTGCAGCCCCTCCCAGAGCGGCTGGACTCTACAACGCTGGATGCTGCTCAACAGTCACTACGATGGAGGGGCCCCTTGCACGGTGTGCTTAAACACTGTCACTGAAATTGGGGCCCCAGTGTGGCAGCAAGAGTGACCAAGAGGGTGAACCAGCAGGCTGGGTGCCTGACCTAAAAAGCTTAGTCTAAATAGCTCTAGAATAGGAGAAACTGAGGCCAGGGGTGGATGCCACTTGGGGTGGCTGAGCTGGGACTACCAGGTCTCAGGAGCCCTGGGCCGGAGCACTAGCCCACAGGGCCTCACCGGGGCCAGGGGAAATAAGGGTGGTGACTCACACCGCACCTGCTGTTCTCTGTTGTCTTATACCTTTTTCTGGATCGCTCTGATTTGCTCGTCTCCTTGCTGCCATGACCTGGGTGCAGGAACGGGTATTCATCTGGCTGGCTCCTACCCCTAGCTCTGGGAAAGGAGTGGGGGCTACTGGTTAGAGTAGGGGGTATGGGAGTCAGGCTGGGGCCCCCTTTAGGGCAGGGAAGGGGCATCGGTCCTTGATGTTAGCCCCTCCCCCAGTCAACTGAGGCCTAGGCCCTCTTGGGGGTAGGTGCAGTGGCCCTGTCTTGTTCTGTGGGCCCTGGACCAGGCTGGAGCTGTCCCAGCCTAAGCACCATCATCCAGTCCTCTTGCAGGTGGGTGCTCTCCTGGGTACAGGGTCTGTCCCCACTGTGTGGAAACTCCACCACCCCCACATTCTGCTGCCCCAGCCCCCCTCCCAGGGGCTGGATCCCCCCACACACACACTGCTGCCCTAGGGCTGGGGGGTTCTTCAGGCCTAGGCTGCTCCAGGCTCCCCCTACCCTTGTTGGTTGGATTCCCTCAGGGGCCAGGGTTCTCCTATGCTCCTTCCCCTGCTGCCTCGGTGGGGTCACTTTGCACCCTGGCCCTGCTGGGGCCCAGCTGCCCTTTAAGGCCTGGGGCATATAACGCAATATTGCCCTGAGTACCCAGGGGGCGGGCCCTTCCTGTGGTCTTCAATCCTATTGGGCCTTAGGGGTTTGAGTGAGAACCTCAGTGGGCAATAGCTATCACCAATATGTTTTAAGTCCACCTCCTCGTTGCACGCTACAACTATTGGTCTTTCGTCCATCGTCTCAGCCAATCAGTGTCTGGCGAATCCATCAACCCGCCTCCCCTACTTCAACTAATCGTTGCGATCGAGCTATCCACTGCCTCCGGGCTGGGAGCCAATCAGCTGCAAGAGTGGTTTCATGAGCGGCTCCCCCGACCACTGGGGGAGACCGAGCTGTGACGGGTGTCGCCCCTTCCTTCCTTCTCTCATGTGGGCGAGCCTCCTTTATACTCCGTCCTTCTCGGCCAATAAACGCTGAGGATTGCTGACGGATGTGTGCTGAGGCTAATAAGAAGGAAGTTGGGCGTTGATTGACATATAAAGGGATAGGCGGGTCCCCTGGCTTGCCCCGCCTATATCTAATGTAGCCAATAGGAGAACAAAGTGACTTAAGGGGCGTGCGGCAAACCCAATGGGGTGCAGGCGGGGGGGCGGGGCCCTGCCCCGGGGCGGAGAGGCGGACGGAGGCAGCCGGCCGCCATCTTGGATGCCGCGGAGCCCGAGAGGCGGCGGCGGCGGCGGCGGCGAGTTGGGGGGGGGAGGGGGTCGCGACCCGGCTGAGCGGCGCCAGCATCGCGACAGTCGGCCCGCGAGCGGGGGGGGAGGGGACCGATCCCCGGGGCCCGACCGGCCCGCAGGAGCTTCCGGTGAGGGGGGGCCCGGGGGGAGGGGCCGGGGGAGGGGGTACGGGGACGCCCTAGGGGGAGGGCGCACGCGGGGGCCCTCTGCCGCGGGGGGCTGTAGCGGCTGCAGGAGGCCCCCAGGGGAAAGGGGGATCGGTGCGGGGGCTGCGGGGTGTCAAGCGGGAGGAGCCTTTATTCCCGGAGCCCCGTGAGCTGCCGAGCGGGCTCCCGGGGCGGGACATGGGGCGAGTGCTGCGGGGGGGGGGGGAGCACAGGGGGGCATGAGGGGGGCAGGGGTTGTGCGGGGGGGGAGAGGCCCCCGTGTCCCCCTTCTCCCCTTATTCAGTTGTGTGGTGTTTCAGCGCAGGCGGGGAGCTAGCAGCGGGAGCAAGGACACCTGGGTGTCCCCCCCCCCCCAACTTAGGGGGCAGGCAGGCAGCCTAGTGGCTAGAGCAGTAGATCCGGCAGCAGGACGCCTGGGTTCTCTTCCCACCACTCCACAAAAGGGCTGGTTACTGGATGCCCTCTGGGGGCACAGCCCCCTCCCTGGGCATGGATGGGGTCTGGGTGGGGGGGGGCAGCAGGGCTCTGGCCATGATCCCTGGTGGGTATGCTGCCCATGGGATGTCTCCCTAAACCCTTCTATTGTCCCTCTCTGCCAGCAGCTCTGCCTCCACGCACTCCCCAGAGAGCTGGGCCCTAGTGCCAGCTGGTACCAAGACAGCCGGGCCACGGCTGCGGGCGGGGGGGGGGGGGGTTGGAAAACAGACAACTGCTCACAACTGCTACTAGCCAGGTAAAGAATCTATTTGCCTTAGGTGAAGCCCCCTATCCCATTCCTCCCCCCAGAGCTGGCCAGACCCCTGCCCTGCAGCCGGATCAGAGCTGCTGCCCCCTAGAAGGGTAAGGCCTCGTCCTGTTCCCTACCCTAAGCCAACCATTCCCCCCTGCTCTGGGGCCAGATCAGAGTCGTGCCCCCCAGAGCGGGAAAGTGTCCCGTTCCCCAACCTTTACAAAATTTATAAGGCCCAATCTTCCCGTCCACATCTGTGTCCGGGGATTTGATTTGGGGATCCCTGCTCCTCAGTCTTCTCAGGGGAGGTAATCAGCAGAAGCAGTAGCATCCCCAGGCCTTTGCATCTCTGTTGATCCACAGGAGACAGGACCAGCTCAGAAATGGATTTAGCCATCGCTTTTGTTTGTGGACAGTCTCTGGTTTTTTGGCTTTCAGACATTGCTGGGCAACAGTCTCTTCTAAAAGCTGCACACTTCCCTTTGGGGAAGCTTGTCCATTGATCTTCCGGTGGATTAAAACAAGTTGCTGATTTCCAGAATGTTTTGATCCAAATTTAAAGGGGCAGCCTCAATCTGATCAATTTCAGGGCTTGCCTGGCCACGGGGAAATTGACCAGGTCGCTCAATTGTATTGGAATTACTCTGCAGGTCCCTTTCACCCTGACATAGCCGAGTCTCAGAAGGATCCAAGTCATTTCCAGGTGCACCACTTTACTCCCACTCCCCCTAGTTTCTGGCTGTACAGTTATGGGATTAATCATGGGTTTTGCTCATGCCAGTCACAGAGCATGGCCCCCACTGTGCCAGGCCCTGTACGGACACAGGACAGTCGCTGCCTCACAGGGCAGGGAGCTTTACAAGCTGATTGTGGGGGGTGCTTGTGGGCAAGGCAGGGGATTGGGACGCCAGAGAGCCCCATTCAGCCACAGACTCCCTTTGCTCCCTCGCTCACTATGATTTTTTCAGGGGCACGGAGGTGTTTAGCAGGATATGGGGGGCTTGGGTTCTCCCTAGATCATTGTGTTTATTGCCAGTCTCACAAGAAAAGTAGTGACACGTACTCATCCGACAGAAAACCAAGCAGGTGCCCACGCTGTACCATTCAGACAGCTCCCCACAACCACCCCCCTTCCGGCATAGTCCACAAGCCCAATTCACTATCTTAAGCAATTGGTGGCAGGTTGGAATCTAAAATGATCAAATCAGTTCACACTACTTGGTGTGTAATGGCCAACATGTGTTT
This sequence comes from Lepidochelys kempii, assembly GCF_965140285.1. Taxonomy (NCBI): domain Eukaryota; kingdom Metazoa; phylum Chordata; order Testudines; family Cheloniidae; genus Lepidochelys; species Lepidochelys kempii. The sequence continues at coordinate 15,187,602 of NC_136402.1, forward strand.
TAACTGGAGAAAATGTAGGCGATTGGTTAGAGCGTGGGGGCTGGGAGCCAGGACTCTTGGGTTCTCTCCCTAACTCTGGGAGGGGAGTGGTGTCTAGTGGTTAGAGCAGGAGGAAATTGGCATGAACTCACGGGTTCTACTCCAGCCTGCTGCGTGACCCAAGGTACATCACAGCCCCATTTTGTGCCTCAGTTTCCCCACCTGCAAAGCAGGCTTAGCGACACTCACCTCTCTCTGTAAGCCCTGTACAAAGGGGGCCACCACGTGCTGCAGGTCTCCTCCCCCAAGTGTGGCACTTACACCCCAGAGCCCAGTCTTCGGCCACTGAGTCTTTATAGCCCCAGTCCTTTCCCATCATCCCATGCTTCAGCACAGGCTGGGGGGGGAGGGGCTCTCAACCTTCCTCCCAGTCATGTGCCTCTTTCACCTGTGTAGGAGCCTCCCACTTGCAGGCCCTAAACAGCCAGGCCACCTCTAGGTAAGCCAGAGCCCTTTGGCCTCTCGCAAAGCACTTGGGGGGCATGGCAGCTATTCAGTAGACACTGGGGTCATGTGGGCTAATAGGATTGTGGGGGGCACAGTGAGGGGCCCTGAGGTGAGACTGCTGGGATCCTGGGGGCAGCTTGGGGTCCCCCATCCCAGCCAGGGGTTGATCAGTCACAGAGGGTCAGGAGAGCCCTGCCTGTGTAGCTGAACAAAGAGAAGGTTCAGGGGTGACAGTTCCCTGCCTACAAGCCCCCGCATGGGGAGCAAACAGCTGCCTGGGGACTCCCTGGGCTGGTAGGCACTGGTCTTACCAGGGCCACTGGCTGGGAGGGGAAGCTTGGCCAGTTCAGATTGGAAATAAGGGGCAGGTTTTTAATGGGGGCGGGGGGGCGGGTAATTAACATCTGGAAGGGTTGGCTGGGTGTGGCTTCTCCATCAGTGGCAATTAGCCAATCCTGCTGGGCTGTGTACCCCCGGGGGGCAGACGAGATGATCGCTGTGGGGAGCTGGCTGAGAATCCTCCCTTAGGCCTCTTGGGGGGGCAGATTAAAGGGACATGGCCAGCTTCCTGAGGCCTCCAGTATATTGTTCGGAAGCAAGGGGGTTCCCCCCATGCCTAAGGGGGGAAAGTTCTTTGGCGTATGACCTGACCTCCCCATCCCTTACGGTTTGCTTCCTGGGGAACCAGGAAGTGAAACTGAGCAAACAGCCCTTAGCCGGTAAAGCCCAGACCCCTTGGAGAGGACAAAGGGGGTGGAAACAGTCTCCTGCGAATCACTTTTCCCTGGGGTGGTGCATTGCTGGGGTGAGGGGGCAGATCAGGGGCCTGGCTGGGCACAGTTCACTGGAGCTATTTTCTACCCTCCCCTCCCACCCCAGGCCCATAAGGGGTGAATCAGGGGTGGCTGGGGCACACTGCACTGGTGCTATTCCCTGCCCCCCAAAGCCCATAGGGAGCAGATCAGGGGCCTGGCCAGGGCATCCTTGGCTGTGGCTTTTCTCTGTCTCCCAGAGACCGGAGTATACACTTGAGCTGCCCTGATTCGCACCGGGGGCTGCACTACAGAATCCAGGGCGGCCCCTCCTGAGAATCAGCCCTTCGGTGTGAAGCAGCCCAGGGAAGCACCATCTCTGCCCCCTCCAAGGAAATAACAAACAGGATCCGGACTAGCCCGGTGGCTGAACCAGCTCCGGTCCAGGCGGCATCTGAACACATAGGCTGAGGTCTCCTCCCCACGCTCCCGTCGCCCACAGTCCTCCGGCCCGGGGTTGCCGGTCCCGAGTCGCTGAGAACCGAGCTGGCTCCGCTCAGACTCCAGGCGCGGTCGGCTTCGGGGTTAACGCCCAGCCACACCTGAATCCTGCCTGTCTCCCCAGCCCTGGCCCATGCTGGCAGCTTCTGCGCCACACCCCCGGGGAGCCAGCCTCAGGGCCACCGGCAGCAATGCTCTGGCAAGGGGCCACGCGGCCAGCGTCCCGTCAGCCGGGCCCCTTCTGGGCCAGCCGCCCGGCCCGCTAAACCTGCTGTTTCATGGTTTGACTTGAAGGCTGGGTGGGTGTGTGCTGCCCTGCCCCCTGCTGCTGGGGTGGGTATGTGGCTGTGTCCCAGCGCTGCCCCCTGCTGGGGGTATGTGAATGAACAGTCTTGGCACAACTGATCAAAGAATATGATGAGAGACTGGCTGACTGAGGTGGGGGGGAAAGAGGCCCGGGGCCTCTCCCCTGTAGGGGGTGCCGGCTCCCATCTGACCCCAAGACAGGGACTGGCTGGCTCAGGGGCTCTTCCCAGTGGGTTGGGAGGGTGCATTACCGTAACCTTCTTTTGCTGTCCCCTGCAGCGTTGGAGCTTTCTGAAGCATGAGGAGAGCCCCCCGCCAGTGACCGAAACATGGCTGACAAGAGGAAATTGCAAGGTAGGGCGGCTCCTCCTGCAGGCTGCCCCCCGCCTTTCCCGGGGTGCATGGCTGGGGGCATGTATGGGGGGGTGGGCAAAGAGAGGGGCCTCTTCCCCTTCCCCCGTGTGTGTTCCCTGCTTTGTGAGAGCTGGAGCGATGGAGTTTGTCACGGCTGCATTTAGAGTCAGGGGGCTGCGAGCCAGGACTGCTGGGTTCTCTCCCTGGCTCTGGGAGGGGAGTAGAGTCTAGTGGTTAGAGCGAGGTGGTTGGGGGAGGTCTGGGAGCTAGGACTCCTGAGTTCTATTTGAGGTTCATTGTGTGACCTCAGGCCCGTCCCTTCTCCCTCCCCTGTACCTCACACTGGGCTCAGTGGGGGTGGGGGGGGCGGCAGGTGGCAGTAATTAGCCCTGTCGGAGGTTGGGGCTGACCCTCGCCCCTCTGCTCCTCCAGGTGAGATCGATCGGTGTCTGAAGAAGGTCTCCGAGGGGGTGGAACAGTTTGAGGATATTTGGCAGAAGGTAAGAGCTCCCCCTTCGGCCTCAAACACCCCCACCCCGCCCCTGGCTTGCTGCTCTACTCTCTCATCCTCCCCCACGTTGCTCTCTCCCTGTCCCTAAACTTTTCTGCTTTTCTCTCCTGTATCAATTCTCTTCTCTCCCCCGGCCTCACTGCCCCCCACACCACCCCAAGAGCTATTTGTGTCCCTGCCCCCATACCCTACATCACGCCAGAGCAGGCAGCCCCCTCCCCCCACCCCACATCTCACTGTGGATAGGGCAGCCCAGCCTTCTGGGCCTCACCCCACATTGGATCCCCCCAGACCCTCCTCTCTGGCTGTTGTAGCCCCCCAACTGATTCCACACCGGATCAGGGCGCCACCCCCAGCCTGCCAAAGGCACTCTGTCCCATCCCCCTACACACTGTCTCACCCATTGTCTCTCGCCTGCAGCTCCACAATGCAGCAAACGCCAACCAGAAGGAGAAGTATGAAGCTGACCTGAAGAAGGAGATCAAGAAGCTCCAGGTAGGGCCCAGCACTTCGGCCATCTGTCCGGCTGGAGCCCTCGGGATACGTGGTCTCAGCCGTGGCTGTCGGGAAAACACCCGCCGCTGGAGTTCTGACTCCCAGCCACCTGTGCTCTCAACCACGGGACACCACTCCCCTCCCAGGGCTGGGGAGAGAACCCAGCCTGGCTCCTAGCCCCTTCTTTAACCACTAGACCCCACTCCCTTCTCAGAGCTGGGGATAGAACCCAGGACTCCTGGCTCCCTTCCCCCCTGCTTTAACCTCTAGGCCCACTCCCCTTCCACAACCAGGAATAGAACCCTGGCCTCGTGACCCCCAGTCTCTCCTTGTCTCGCCTTTCTACCTCCCCTTATTGTCCAGCGAGATCTTTGTGCTCCCTGTTAAACCAGAGCTTGCGATTCTCACCCCACTCTGCAGAGGGCGTCCTCCCAGCTGGTGGGGGCTCATTGGGGGCAGGGGGGACTTTTTAGTGGCTGGGTGTCCTCGTTACCTCTCCCACGTCCAGACCAAGGCAGTGTTGGCTGTTGCCTCTACGGGTCTAAGTGAGGCGGGTGGGTGGGTGCTATGGGCCCGTCTCTCTGCTGACCCTTCCCCTCTCTTCACCCCATCTCTGCAGAGGCTGAGGGACCAGATCAAGACGTGGGTAGCTTCAAATGAGATCAAGGACAAGAGGCAGCTGATAGACAACCGGAAACTCATTGAGACGGTAGGAGGCCAAAGGGGGTAATGGCCAGGCTTCAGGGCGGCAGCCTCTCAGGGTCAGGAAGGAAGTTTTGCCCCCGATCCAGAGCTGTAACTGGCGGGTTTTTCCTCCGTGGGCAGAGATGCTTCGATCTGGTGAAGGTCTCCAGGCGCTGGGGGAAAGCAAATGGCGGGAAGGGCCGGCCAGTTGATCTGCTGGGACTGGTGGGTGAGAGCAGGGGAAGGGGTTTTTGTGCTCTGCTTCTCGACCGTCATGGGGGTCGTGCTGACTGGCTGTGTCTGGGGTTGGTGGATCACGGGCCTGGTAGGGCCGGCCCTAGCAACACTGCACTGAGAAGGCTCCTGTGCGCTCAACCACTCTGCACTCGCAGGAGGAAGCAGTGGGGGAGTTGGAGGAGTGCCGGGACTCCTGGGTCCTCTCCCCAGCTCTGAGAGGGGAGTGGAGTTTGGGGGGGGGCTGGGAGCCAGGACTCCTTTGTTCTTTCCCTGGCTCTGGGGCGGGGAGTGAGGTCTAGTGGTTAGAGCAGGGTGCTGGGAGCCAGGACTCCTGCACGCCAGATGTCCCAGCACCAGGGCTCAGCTCCCCCTGCCAGTGGCGTAGTGTCACTCCCATCCTGGCACAGCCATTGCGCAATCCTCTTGGCAGCCTCTGTGGGGCCAGCGTCCCCGACCCACACCCCCGACAGCAGGTCTCCATGCACTGCGAGGGGATCGGTGTATCGGTCACCTCCAGTGATGCCCAGGCCCAGTCTCTGGGATCCTGGAGCCCCCCCATGAGCAGCTGTGCCCAGCTCTGGGCCCTTCTCTCCCAGCACAGCCCCCATGGGGATCCGTTCGGGGCAGTCCCAGCCATGGAGAGAACGGCACACAGAGGGTTTAAAGCTCGGGGGCTGAGTGAGAGCAGCTGGGATCATGCCTCCCCTATGGGCACTGGGGGTGCTTTCCACTCCAGGGAAGGGGGGGATCCACCCACACACTCATCTGAGCCCCACCCTCCTCTCCAATAAGCCACTCCTCCCTCTGCTGTGATTGGCTGATGGGGCAGTGTGACATCACAGAGGGCAGCCAGCTGGCAGGGCAGGGACAGGTGGAGTCAGATCTGGAAGGGGTAGGGCCGGACTGGGGCCATTTGGGCATGAGGCTGGGTCCTGAATGACAGCAGGCGGCACGGGAGAGCGGTGGGGGCAGGGAGCTAGGATTCCGGGGTTCTGTGTCTGGCGAGGGGAGGGGGGTCTAGTAGTTAGAGCAGAGAGGGGCTGGGAGCCAGGTGCAGCTGAGAGGCTGCCAGGCATGGCCAACCAGGGCTATATTTGCCATGCCCCTGGACAGGATTGGGGTGGGGGGAGCCCCTATGTCTCTTGGGGTCTCTTGATCCCCTGTGTGGGGGTGGGGGACACCCCCCCTTGTTTCCCCAGACACTGAGCCCGCCCCCACCTCCCTCTCTCCTGTTCCAGCAAATGGAGCGGTTCAAGGTGGTGGAGCGGGAGACCAAGACCAAAGCCTACTCCAAGGAGGGGCTGGGCCTGGCGCAGAAAGTCGACCCTGCCCAGAAGGAGAAGGAAGAGGTCGGCCAGTGGTTAACGGTGAGGCTGGGGGCAGGGGTCTCCTGATCAGCTAAGCAGGGGTCAGTCTGATGGGGGCATGGGGCAAGGCCAAAGCTGTGAGAAAAAACAGGGCTCTCTCTCCTGCTGTCTCCAGGGCAGCCTTAGGGGGCGCTATGCTGCGGGAGGTTCGTGGGGGTGCTCTCCCTTCACAGTCACTGCTGGTCCCAAAGCCCCAGTGTGGCGCTTCGTCCTGAACAGCCTCGGCACCCCACCCCAGAGAGCTCGTGTCTCAGTGCCCATGAGGGCTCCCTGGATAACTAGCCCCTGTACCACACCCCAGAAGAGGTCGCATCCCAGCACCAGGCGCGGGGCCCCTGTATGGATTACCACCTTTCTGCAGGGCAGTTGGAGGCTTTATATTGGCCTGCGATCTTCAGTGAGGAAGCACCAGGGAAGGCCCCAGGTAGTGGTGGGGAGCGGCTGCCAAGTGTCTCGGGGGGGTTGCGGGCTGGCAGCAGCTGGCGTGTGGGAGCCCCTGGGGACTGCACTGGGGATGACAGTGTGCGGCTCTCCCCCCTTCCCCCCCCAGAACACCATCGACACGCTGAACATGCAGGTGGATCAGTTTGAGAGCGAGGTGGAGTCACTCTCTGTGCAGACACGCAAGAAGAAGGGGGACAAGGATGTGAGTCACTGCCTGCCTGGGACACAGGGAGGATGTGTGGGGTGGCACCGTGGCGGGGGGCAAGAGTGCGGGGAGCTAGGACTCCTGGGTTCTATCCCCGGCACTGCGAGGGGAGTGGAGGCTAGTGGTTAGAGGGGGGAGGGGGCAGGGAGCCAGGACTCCCGGGTTCTCTCCTGGCTCTGGGCAGGGAGTGGGGGCTAGTGAAGGGGTGCTGTGCGCTGTGGCTGGAGAGGCGGGGTGTGGGCAGAGGGGGCCGTTTCTCGGCGTGTGTCCATCTGCCCATGCCCCTTCCCCGCAGAAGCAGGACCGGATCGAGGGGCTGAAGCGGCACATCGAAAAGCACCGATACCACATCCGCATGCTGGAGACCATCCTGCGCATGCTGGACAATGACTCCATCCAGGTGGACTCGATCCGCAAGATCAAGGACGACGTGGAGTATTACGTGGACTCCTCGCAGGACCCCGACTTCGAGGAGAACGAGTTTCTCTACGATGACCTCGACTTAGAAGACATTCGTAAGTGTCCCGGCTCCCGCGGGGCAGAGACAGGGGTCGAGTTCCCCGCCCCCGGTCACCGTCTGTGTTCCGCTGATCAGGTCTCTCGCGGGAGGGCAGGTTTTTCCAACCGCTTCAGCATCCGCCTGGCTGGTCGCTGGGCCCTCTCCAGCTGATCGGCGTCCTGCTTGGGTTAGGGACCCCAGAACCAGAGCGGGGATTGGAGCAGCCAAACCCAGAGGTAACCCAGACCGGGAAGGGACCCCCTCGCTTAGCCGAACCGCCCGCCCTGCCGTGAGGAGGGTTGGCTGAGGGCTTCCCAGTGGAATCCAGGCTCCCCTCGCCTTGCTGCAGATGCCTCCCGAGGTCTCGCTGGCTTTTTTCACAACCGTGTCCCAGCTGCAGCAACCGGGGGAACCGTCCCTGTCTTACAGCTGAAATAGTCGGGGGAGGAGGGCCCGTGCAATTTGTATGGTTAAATCTCATCCCATTTCTATGACTCGGGTCCTGCAGGTCATCCCGTCCTGCCTGTGGAAAGCACCACTCCTCTGGAGTCACGCTGCCCCCAAAGACTGTGTGTCTTCAGCCGATTTCGCTCGCGCCTTCCTGCTCTCCGTGTCTCATTCCCCTCCCGCCCCCGCAATCCCTTGTGCGATCGCTGGGGAGGGCACGCCTTGGCTGTCAAGGGGGCACAAGGAGGGGGCCACTGCTCAGAAATCCTGGCGCAGATTCCCCCAGGAGCCAGGGCTACTATAGGGCTTTGCCTTTAGATCGATCAAAGGAGAGATTCTCTCTGCAGAAGCCAGGAGCCCCCGCGGTTCCAATTGCCCCAAGTGTGGTTTTGTGAGGCCCCCGAATCCAGCAACAGCGTGTTTCATTTCCTTGCATCTTTCTGGAAAGGCCTGGAAATGTTCCTCTTCGGCTTTTCCTGGATTACGTCTGGAGGAGCTGGGGAGGTGGAGCCGTGGCGCTTTGCAGCCTGTTAATCACCTGGCTAGAGGCGTTGGGGTTTTATCCCAGAACAGTTTTCTCCAAAGTGTGTTCAGGCCATTGGTGTTTACAGAGAGTTTAGAAGAAATTGCTCCCGTCCGTTCCTGAATTGGAACGCTACCCTCCATCCAAAGCGTCCCCCCGGGCAAGCAGGGCGACAAGACCACAGCTGGGAGATCTCAGCTCCCTGGGTACGTGGCCTGGGAGAACTCTGGTTGGAACAGATCTCCGGTTTTCTCCCCGGGAAAGCAGGGCAGACCGGATGCAGGCGCAGGGCGGGATGCCGGCATCTTTGACTCCCAGCCCGGCTGCCTAACTGCGTCTTGTTCTGCTCCCCGCCCCCTTCCAGCGCAGGCTCTGGTAGCCACCTCCCCGCCCAGCCACAGCCACCTGGAGGACGAGATCTTCAACCAGTCCAGCAGCACTCCCACGTCCACCACTTCCAGCTCGCCCATCCCGCCCAGCCCTGCCAACGGCACGGCGGTAAGGAGCCCCGCCCCCACCTGGCACAGCCCTGCCGCTCGAGTCCTGCCCCAGCGGGATCCGTCGCCCAGCCCTGTGCAAAGTGGGACAGTCGGAGGCCTGCGCAGGCAGGCTCCCAGACAGCCAGGGTAACCCAGCGGTAGGGGTGCTGGGTCAGTGTCCCTTAAGGAAGGCAGCATTACCTAGTGAGGGGGGCGGGGAGCCAGGACATCTGGGTTCTCTCCTGGCTCTGGGAGGGGAGCGGAGTCTAGTGGTTAGAGTGGGGGGGCTGGGAGTCAGGACCCCCTGGTTCTATCGTGGCTGTTAGAGAGGAGTGGAATCTAGTAGTTAGAGCGGGGGGGGGGGGCGGGGAGGGGCTGGGAACCAGGACACCTGGGCTCTCCTGGCTTAGGGAAATGGGAGGAGGGAACTAGGGGTGAGAACAAAGGGGCACTGCCTCATGGCAGCGATGTCCAGTGCATGTGCCCCCGATAACAGTGACCATGGCCCAGCCACACCAGGCCTTCAGTGCCATGGGTAGGACAGAGTCAACCGGCAGAGTGACCCCAATAACGAGGGAGACATCAGTGTGTCGTGTGCTGGCTGCCCCGCGGCAGGGCTGGTCCCCCCATCTCCACAGGGAGTGGCAGGGCGAGCACTGACTGTCCCCCCCACCCCCAGGAGAATTCGGAAGATGACAAGAAGAGGGGGCGGTCGACAGACAGCGAGGTCAGTCAGGTGAGTGACTTGGCGGGCGCCTGCCCTTATGCTGGGGGGTGGGGTGGGGTGGGGTGTTGGCTACTGATCGGAGCTTGGGGATTTCACCAGGACTCCTGGGTTCTATCCCCGGCTCTGGGAAGGGAGTGGGGGCGAGTGGGTTAGAGCAGGGAGCTGGAAGCCAGGACTCCTGGGTTCTCTCCGGCTCTCGGAGGGGAGGGGAGCGCGGCTGGGACCCAGGACTCCTGGGTTCTCTCCCCTGCTCTGGGGGGTGAGTGGTTAGAGCTGGGGGGGGGTCGCTGGGAGCCAAGACTCCTGGGTTCCCTCGGCTGGGGGGCGGGTCTAATACAGGGTTTGGTGAGGACTTCGTGGGGAAGCCTGGGAACATGGCCGCCCCAGCCACTTGAGCTGCGAGTGGGTGGGGCTGCCTTAGCCCCGCCCCCTCCTGCTCCTTGTTGGGGGGCTGGGATCACATGGGCTCTTAGCCCCGCCCTCTCCCAGCCTCCTTCCAGTGAGGCGCAGGGCGGGGCCGCCGTGGCCTGGGCTGGCCCTGGGAGGCTGCTGGGATGGCTGCCGTGGGGCCAGGCTACCCACCTGCAGTGAGCTGGGGAGCTCGAGTGGGGTGTGGTCAGAGTGGGGCGGGGCTCAGCTTCTGGGGTCAGAGTGGGAGGTCACGGGGCTCTATGAGTGGGGCTGTGGGGACTCATGGTGGGGGCTATGGGGCTCAGGTGGGGAGGGGCAGAATGGGGGAGATATGGGGACTCAGCAGGGGGGCTGTGGGGCTCAGGTGAGTAGGGGTCAGAGTTGGGGGGCTGTGGGGCTCAGGTGGGGAGGGGTCAGAGTGGGGGGCTGTGGGGCTCAGTTGTGGGCTATGGGGCTCAGTTGTGGAGGGGTCAGAGTGGGGGCTGTGGGGCTCAGGTGGAGCCTATGGGGGTCTCAGTGGGGGGGCTGTGGGGCTCAGGTGAGGAGGGCTCAGAGTGGGGGGCTGTGGGGACTCAGGTGGGGTCAGAATGGGGGAGATATGGGGACTCAGTGAGGGGGCTGTGGGGCTCAGGTGGGGAGGGCTCAGAGTGGGGGGGCTGTGGGGACTATGGGGTCTCAGAGTGGGGGCTATGGGGGTCTCAGTGGGGGGGCTGTGGGGCTCAGGTGGGGAGGAGTCAGTGGGGGGCAGTGGGGAGGGGTCTCAGTGGGGGGGCTGTGGGGACTCAGGTGGGGTCAGAATGGGGGAGATACGGGGACTTGGGGGGCTGTGAGGCTAAGGTGGGCTGGGCTAATAATGTGGCGGCTATTGGAGTCAGAATGCGGGGCTATGGTGACACAGATGGGGCGGGCTCAGAGTGGGGGGCCCATGGAGCTTGGGGGGAGGGGTCAGAGTGAGGGGGCTGTGGGGAGCAATGTGCCTCTGAGCGGGGACTCAGGTGCAGGGAGAGATCAGCAGTGGGGGGTCCAAGTGAGTTCCCCGCCACAGCCCCACACAGGTGGGGGAGCAGAGAAAGGGCCTCGGGGGCAGAGCACTCTCAAACGCTCACAGACAGCAAACCGGACAGAGAGACACACACACCCCCAAGCCTGGCTCGGTTGCACAGAGAGGGCAGTGCCCGTGGCTCTCAGCTGCTGGTGTGGGGCCCATCAGCGCTGAGACGTTGTGCAGGCTCCCGGCGCGTCCCTCGCACGGCAGGCTCGGTGCCGCTGGGGACCAGCCAGTGCCATCTTGCAGCAGCGAGTTCCATGCTTCCTGATGCTTTGGCCCAGTGTGTTTGGGCAGCAGCGGGGCCAGGTCCCTCACCATAGCACGTAACGCTTGTAGAGCTGGGGCAGAGGCTCACTGCCTCGCCCAGGGTTGCCCTGGCCCACTGTGGCAGAGTGGGGTGTGGAGCCCGGCTCTGCCACGGCCCTGGGTAGGGTCCTGCCTGCTCAGCAAGTCTGCCTGCCTTATCCAGGGGTGGGAGCACATGGATACCGGGAGCCAGGACTCCTAGATTCCCCCCGCAGAGCTGTGGAGGGAGTGGGATCTAGTGATTAAAGCGGGGTGTGGTCCAGGAGCCAAGACTCTTGGGTTCCATTGATGGCTCTGGGGCAGGGAGTGAGGGCTAGTGGTTAGAGCGGGGGGGAGCTGGGAGCCAGGACTCCTGGGTTCTCTCCCAGCTCTGGGAGGGGAATGGGGTCTAGTGGTTAGAGCAGGGGGGCTGGGAGCCAGGACTCTTGGATTCCATTGACGGCTCTGGGGCGGGGGGGGAGCAGGACTAATCCTTGTCTGTCCACAGTCTCCCGCGAAGAACGGTTCGAAAAGCGTCCACAACAACCACCCCCCGCCCTCACCGGCCGTCACACCCAGCTACCAGCTGGGCAGCAGCTCCAGCACCTCTTCCTCGCTGGGCAACGGCCCGGGCTCCAGCAGCAACGGAGCCGTGTCCAACAGCAGCGGGAGCGGTGGGGCCAAGGCCGTCCCAGTCGCCGGCCACACGCCCAGCACCCCCACCCCCTACGCCCAGGCCGTCGCGCCCCCGCCCCCCGGTGCCAACGCCTCGCAGCCCCGGCCTCCCAGCGCCCAGCAGAACGCCAGCAAGCAGAACGGGGCCACCAGTGAGTGCCGGGAGGAGGCACGGTTCAAGGGTCAGCACAGAGAACGAGTCCCTGGTCTGTTGCCAGGCTCTGGAGGGTGGGAGTGGGATCTAGTGGTTAGAGCGGCGGCTGGGAGCCAGGACTCCTGGCTTCTGTCCCCAGCTGAGGCAGGGGAGTGGGGTCTCGTGGTTGAGGTGGAGAGGCTGGGAAGCAGGATTCCTGGGTTCTGAACCTGGTTGGGAAGGGGGGTGTCTCATTGGCCTGATTGCCTAGGACTTTTCAAACTCGGCCATGGGGTGCTCTAAACAATGGGGTGCTCTCCTACCCTGCCCCCCACACCCTGAGCTGCATCTCCGCCCTCAGGTTACAGCTCCGTGGTGGCTGACAGCACATCGGACTCCGTTCTCGGCAGCAGCGGGCCAGCGCTCCCCAGCCAGCCAGTGGCCCACAACCCACCCAGCAGCGCTGCGTGAGTACCCGCCTGGCGGCTGCGCCCCCCACAGCCCCACCAGCCACTCACTGACGCTCTCTCCTCTCCCCCAGGAAAGAGCCCCAGCGGAGCCCCTGCGCCCCCCAGTGCCAGCTCTGGCCTGCTAGTCCCCATGACGGTGAATACCCCAAGCTCCCCGACCCCGTCCTTCTCCGAAGCCAAGCCGAGCCAGCCACTGCTCAACGGGCCACCCCAGTTCAGCTCCACGCCAGAAATCAAGGTGAGCCTGCCCCGTCCGTGTGGGGGATGGGGGGGGGCACCTCGGGGGATGGGAGGGCACAGCCACAGGACTCCCTTCCACCCACCCTGTCTGTCACTTCCAGGCGCCCGAGCCCCTGAGCAGCTTGAAATCCATGGCAGAGCGAGCAGCCATTGGATCCAGTATAGAGGACCCAGTGCCATCTCTCCACCTGGCTGAAAGGGGTGAGGATTCCTGGGTTCTCTCCCCAGCCCTGGGGGGGGAGTGGGGTCTAGTGGTTAGAGCGGGGGGGACTGGGAGCCAGGACTCCTGGGTTCAATCTTCAGCAGGCTCTCAGGCTTTTGGGCCTCGCTGGAGCACAGGAAGGGATTCCACCCATGCACATGGTGTCCCAGCACAGCTGACTGCAGTGTGAAGCACGCAGAGTTCCAGATGAGGGGGTCTCTGTAGGACCAGCCCCTGCGTCCCACCCGAGAGGTGGCTGCATCTCAGCACCGGGCGAGGGATTGTTGCATAAACTGGTTTTAAAGCTTTGTGCTCCCAACACTCTCTGAGGAATCTAACAGGCTGTCTGTTGTCTGTCCCCCCAGCAGACATTTTAATTAGTAGTACGACCTCGCAGCCGGCCTCCAGCCAGCCGCCTATCCAGCTGTCGGAGGTGAACATCCCTCTCTCCCTGGGGGTCTGCCCCCTGGGACCGGTGCCCCTCACCAAGGAGCAGCTCTACCAGCAGGCCATGGAGGAGGCAGCCTGGCATCACATGCCTCACCCCTCGGACTCTGAGAGGATCCGGTAAGGCACAGTCCCTAGGATGTTGGGGGCTTGGAGAGAACAGGACTCCTGGATTCAGTCCTTGCCTTTGAGCAGGGAGTAGGGTCTAGTGGTTAGATCCGGGGGGATGTGGGTGGGAGTTGGGACAGCTGGGTTATCTCCCCAGCTCTGGCAGGGGAGTGGGGGCTAGTGGTTAGAGCGGGGAGGGCTGGGAGCCAGGACAGCTGGATTGTATCTCCAGCCTCGGGGGACAGTGGGGAGGGGATTGGGAGCCAGGACTGCTCTGTTCTGTTCCCAGTAGACACTGTGCTGCTCCCCCACCCATCAGGCTGTCTAATCCCCTCCCCCCACCCCCGCAGGCAGTACCTGCCCCGGAACCCCTGCCCGACCCCCCCTTACCACCACCAGATGCCTCCACTGCACTCGGACACCGTGGAGTTCTACCAGCGGCTCTCGACGGAGACGCTCTTCTTCATCTTCTACTATCTGGAGGTACAGAAGGGCCCCCTCTGCAGGCTAGAGCGCTCTATAGTCCCGCCCTGTCTGGCCGCCGCTGCCGCCTTTCCCTCGGGCAGGAGGGGCGAGGTGGGTGACTGCTGCCAACGTGCCCCCCCCCCCACCACTGCTGGCTTTGCGCATCGGCCACCTGACACTCCCCTCCCTGCAGGTGTGGATGGTATGCTCCATCCCTCCCCCTCCCCCATTGGTACCTCACACCCCTCCTTGGCCACCTGCAGTTGGTATGTGCAAGGGGAACTCCCCTCCCTGCAGGTGTGAATGGTACATTTCCCTTCCCTGCCATTGGCAGGTGCCAAGATCCCCCCCCCCCCTCTCTCTCTCTCTCTCACTCACTCCACCTGCCTCTGGTATGTGGGAGGGGATCCTCCCCACAGGTGCTGATGGTACAGTCCCCCTTGACCATCCCTGTGGTTGGTACATGAGACATACAACAGGGGACAAGGGGTGTGTATGTCAATAGTTCCCCCCCCCATGCCCAGAGCATTTGGTACATGCTGAATGGTGCTATCGCTCTATTTGCAATGTAGCTAGTCTTTATGTAGCTAGTCTGCCTCCCCCAAAAGAAGAGCTAATGGTACATTCCCCTTCTCCCCTGCTGCCTTTGGTACTTACCAAGCCATTGCCCACCCCCACGCTGGTGGTATGGGCTCAGCCATGCCCCCAGGTCCTGTGGTCTGGTCCCAGTTGCCTCCTGTGTCAGTGGTACAGGCCAAGTCACTCCCCATTTCTCCCCGGTCCAATGGTACGTGCCCAGCTACCCCCGAGCCAGTGGCACATGCCATCTGCTCCCCCCCCCCAACCCAGGCCCCATGGTGGCGGGGTGTCCCAGCTGCCCCCCAGCCCCGTGGGAGGCTCCCAGCTGCCCCAAGTGCTGCCCCCCACTGGCCAGCGGTGTGACGCACCTGGTTCTCTCTCCAGGGTACCAAGGCGCAGTACCTGGCGGCCAAAGCCCTGAAGAAGCAGTCGTGGCGATTCCACACCAAGTACATGATGTGGTTCCAGCGGCACGAGGAGCCCAAGACCATCACGGATGAGTTTGAGCAGGTGAGTGCCTCCCCCTCCCTCCGGGACCCCCTCCGGGCTGCTGCCCCACAGGGCAATGCAGCCACCTCTGGGGTGGGGCCACTACCATGGGGGAAGGGATTCAGTCCGAGACCCTGCTATCGCAAGTCACTCCGCTCCCCACAGCAGACTCCTCCATATCAAAGCCAGCCCTCTCAGCCCTAGCACCCAGGGGGAGACCCTACAATAACAAACCTGCATGTACCGCACTCCAGAACAGCCCTGCGTGTGCAGGCCCGAAATCAGGCAGTGGTACATGCAGCACCGTAGGCTCTGCCCATCCGCTGATGCCTCCCCCCCATGTTCCCCCCTCAGGGCACGTACATCTACTTCGACTATGAGAAATGGGGCCAGCGGAAGAAGGAAGGGTTCACTTTCGAGTACCGGTATCTAGAAGACCGTGACCTGCAGTGACGCCTGCTCACCCCCCAGGGGGCGCCAGCCTTCCAGAGTCACGCGGGCGAGACATTGGGGTGTGGGGGAGGGAAGGAGAGGCCAAGCTCACCTCCCCCACCTCCATTCCACCTCCCCCACCCAACCCCCCCCAGGCGGGGGCCCCCTCCGGCCATCTGAACCCTTTAAATGCATGCAGTTTTAAAAGACATGGGTGGGGGGGCTGTGGCTGTGAAGGGAGGGGACTCAGCCATTCCCCAGCCCCCCTTCCTGGGTGAGTGTTGGCGGGGGGGGGGGCGGGCAGAGGGACATGCGCAGGCCAAAAAAAAAGTGAACAAAGATGATCTTGGAGGAGTGTTGCAGGAGGGGAATGAAATCATTTGGCTTTTTTTAAAAAAAAAAAAAATTAAAGCAGCAAAAAATCCAGCAGAATTATTGTTACCCCCCCCACACACACACAAATTCCTCCGGGGGGGCCCAAACCCCACCTCCCCCTCAGTTCTCCCCCTCCCATTTTTCGTCTCCTCCCCACTCCCATGAGATCCAGCCCCAGAGCAGATCGGCTGGGTTTTCCTTGGGGGAGGGACGGACAGGAATTCAAAAGGGGAGGCTGTTTTTCTGATTGCTTTCCCCCCTTCTCCCGAGGTGCTATGCAGCCGCTGAGGGCCGGGTGTTTAAAATATTTTTCGTAACCCTATTTTCATTTTGGAAAATATTTATGAATAAATAGTTTTATATGATGTCTTCTCACGCAAGAAATGGGGGGGAGGTCACCGGCAACTGGCAGCTTTCTGCGCCGTGGACAGCATCGGAGAGGTAAGGGCGGGGGGCAGGAATGAGATACAGTCCTTGCTGTGGGGTTAGCTTAGAGACGCAGAGCCAGGACTCCTGGGTTCTGTCCCTAGCTTGGGGAGGGAAGGGGAGTTGGGTGGTTAGAGCGAAGGGGGCTGAGAGCCAGGACTCCTGGGTTCTCTCCCTGGCTCGGGGAGGGGAGTGGGGTGGTTAGTGCAACGGGGGCTAGGAGCCAGCAGTCTGCCCCTCCCCTAGTCCTGTGCCATTTTTTCCTTGTGGATCTAGTGCCCCCACACACACACACACACTCACTCACTCATCCCAGACCTTATTTTGGTGTCACTTTATGCTGAAAATATCTTGGTGAGTGGAGTGGGGAGGGGGAGATTTCACATGACTATGTGCCAGAGTCCCAGCCAGCTCTTTCGCCGCCCCCCGCCCAGACAGTGAGTGGCTGGGATGGGGGATCCCCAGCCCACTGCAGGAGGTGACTGCATGGTATATTCAGGGGGAGGAGATGCAGCCCCCTCTGCAGGAGCTGATGGGTGGTATGTTCCATGGGGGACCTTGCCTGGCTCTGGGGTCAAGCTCCGCCCCTCCCTGCCCTCAGGCCCAGAGCAGGATCTTCCCTGCTGCCTGCTCTGCTTTAGGTTTAAAAGCCCCCCACCCCTCTCCCTGGAGCCCCCCCTCCCACCTGGCATTGGTAACCCCAATGCCTGCTGGGAAAGTCCTTCTGTGGGGTGGGCATGGCCTAGCAATGGGGCTGATGCAACCATCCCCCCTGCTGCAGGCTGGTTGGTGAGGGAGAGACAGACACCCCCACCCCATAAGGAACCCCAGAAGAGACTGGACTGTCCATGCCTCAGTTTCCCACGTCAGATAAGGGCCCTGTGGAAGGCACAGGGAGCTGGCCTTGTGCATTTGCCCTGCACAAGGAGACCAGCCACAATCCTCTGCTGGGAGCTGGGCCCTACCAGCCAGGTGTGAGTCGCGAATGATTCCAGTGGGGCCTGGGTGGGGGTTCAGCAGAGGGGCAGGCACACCCCGCAGCAGGTGCTTTTCATCGCCATGGCTAAAGGGCTGGGCCTCCCCAGCAGCCGAGGTACAGTGAGCACTGTGGGGGGGAGCTGTTGAGGTATAGAAGAAATCAGAGGCAGAAGTGGAAATTATAACTCTGGAGTCCTGATATCTTCCCCCCAAAGAGCCAGCTGGCAAACTCAGGAGTCCCCTCCACTCAACTCCACTCTGACAAGGGGCTGGGCCTCCCTGCCCCCACTGAACCCACTGGCTCCTGCTCCCCAAGCCAGGGATAAAACCCAGCTGTCCTGACTCCCAGCACGCAGCTGGAACCCAGAAGTCTGGGACTGGGTTTCCCCTTCTGGGCTTGCTCCTATCCAAGCTTTCCCCGCTCCTGTGCGTGAGTGAGCGAAGACAGATGCCTTTTATTAGCAGATAAGCCCCTGCCTTGTGGGGCATTCAGATAACCCCTGGTACCCGCTGCTGCTAATAACGCCAGGCACTAAGAGGTGAGTGTCCAGCCTGGGGCCCCAGTGGGGCAGCCAGCACCCTCCTATGAGAGCAAGGAGGGTTGTGGCTCCCCGAGTATGACCCCCATGCCAACCTTCATGGCCAGGAGGGTGGCAGAGAGGACAGCACTCGGTGTCATCCCGCCCCCCCTCCCCCAAGTCTGCAGAGTGATACCACGCGCTGGCTGCCTTGCTGTGATGCCAATGTCCCTGTTCCACGTGCCGTGTGACCCCTGGTACAGGAGTGTCTGTGCCCAGGGCCTGCTGTTTTCAGGGGGCACTGGGAGGGCTCAGTGCTGCTCCCTCTCGTCCCAGCTGCGGGGCCTGCGTGCCAGCTGCGGGTTGAACTGGGAGTTGTAGCGGCGTTTCCTGTCATCCGGCTCCTCCTCCTCCTCCCCACGCTGGGGCTCCCGCAGCCGCCCAGCCAACAGGGCTTCGGTCCTGGCTCGCTCGGCCTGCTCCCGCTGCAGCCGCTCCCGCCGCAGCTGCTCCAGGGAGAGGGGGGCAGAGCTGCAAGGACAAGCAGAAGGGAACCATTGAGTTCCTACAACCCTGCGCCAGGTGGTCTCTAGATGTGTGTTCCAGGAGGACTACAACTCCCAGGATGCAATCGTCCCTCCTAGGGGGAGGTGATGCATGCTGGGACAAGTAAGCCAGGCTACTGCCCAGGAACAAGTACATGCTGAGACTCATAGTTTCAGTAACACACCCACACCCGTGCAGCTGAGAACAAAGGAAGTAAATTGCAAGCTGGTAATTGTAGTCCTTGTGGACTGGGACATTGCATGCTGGGGACTTGTGATCCCTGTGCATAGGAAACAGGCTGGAGCAGTGGATGCTGGGACTTGTAGTCCCTGACTCCCATCCAGCGCTGCTCTCTAGCCCTGCCCCACATTCAGCTCACCCCACTGCTTTCTTCTCGCCTGCTGGCTTCTCCTTCTCCTTCTTGCGCTTCTTCCCCTCCCCTTTCTTCTTGCGCAGGTGCCTCTCCATCTCCCGCAGGGGGTCCAGTCTGCCCTTCAGCTGCTCCTGCGTGGTCACCGTGGCTGCCTCGCGGCTGCGGTTGGGGGCTTCCTGGTACCACGGCCGGCTGGTCTGGGCCTCGGCCGCACTCTGCCCCAGATAGGTCAGCAGCCCGATAGCCTTCTCCTGCCGCTCCTGGTTGGGGCAAAGCAGGGAGGGGAGCGTGCTGAACTGAATCACCTTGAAGAAGTGGGGGAGAGGGCGGGACTGATCGTAGAAGAGGGCACGGGGGGAGGTTTTTGCCTTATGGGTACAGGAGCCGCGGGGCAGCTCATGGGAGTGGGGAGAGAGCTTGAGAGGGGACCCAGCCTGCAGGGCAGCTGAGCTATAAAAGGTGTCAGAGCACCTGCATGTGTTGAGGGGGAACCCCCAATTCTGTACATAGCCTCCTCCAACAGGGGTGTGTGAATCCCCACCCTTGTCCCTTCTACGCCGAGATGCCAGGATCTGAGGCTTGGCTGTACCCCATCTCCTGTAACAGGGGGGGCGGTAGATACCCCACCCCCCTGCACCAGCCCCCTCCCATCAGTGCACCAACGTAGGGGCAACCTAACCCCAGCAAGCAACCCAGGGGGTTGGACTAGATGACCTTCTGGGGTCCCTTCCAACCCTGATATTCTATGATTCTATGATTCAAGCTGGGGGGGGGGCTTACCATGCCCAAGGAATGCAGGTGCCCCCCCCCCTCTCCAAATTCAAACTCACACCCCCCACACACACACCTTTTCCCTGCGTTTCTCCTCCTCATACTCCTTGTTCCCAGTCTTGGAGCCCTTGCCCTCCTCCAGGTCCCGGAAGAGGTCAACATGGCGCGGCTCCTCGCCACTCGGGGCCAGCGCCGAGCCGCCATCGGGTCCTGGCAGGGCAGACACCCGAGCCTTCTTCCTCAGGAACTCGGTCCGCGCCTGCAGGGGGAGACGGGGGCTGGTTGTGGGGCCGGCTCTGACGCAGGTGGCAGGAGCCAGGGCAGCCCGTGGGCTCTGTGCTGGGGGGCGATGGGGTGGGGCGAGGGCAGCATGGCATCAGGCTGAGGCCTAAGAAACTCATTTCATCTGGGGCGAGGGCATGGTGATGGTAACAGTGCAGCATGTGCCATACCAGCCACCCCACGGGGGCAGGTGGGGTTAGAAAACTACCCGCTTTGGAAATGGTTCAGCCCAGCTCATTTCTCTGCTTCCCTCCCTACTTTGGAAATGTTCAGCCCTGCACCCTTTTCCCCAACTTTGGAAATGGTTCAGCCCAGCTCCCTTCTCTGATTCCACCCCTTTGGAAATGGTTCAGCCCGGCTCCCTTCTCTCCCCCTTTGGAAATGGTTCAGCCCAACTCTCCTTTCCTCCCTTTGGAAATGGTTCACCCCAGTTCCCTTCTGCTCTACTTCCCCCCTGTTGTGGGTCACCTAACTACCATTTCTTTTTCTTCCCCTCCCCCATTTGAAAATAGTAAATCCCAGCGCTCTCCGCCTCCTCCCCCCCATTTAGAAATGGTTCAGCCCAGCTCCCTTTTGCTTTCCCCCGATTTGGAAATGGTTCAACCCACATTTCACCCCCAATTTGACAATGGTTCATTCCGTGCCCCCGTCACATGGTGTAGGACGCGCTCCCATTGTTACGCATGCGCACTCGCTACACCCGCGTTGCCGTCTGCGCATGCCCGGTAACTCGCCTCCTGTTCGGCCAGCAGGGCCCGAGCCTCCCGCTGTCGCTGCTCGTCCTGCGCCTGCGCCTCGTCCCGCCGCACGCGGGCTACATTGTCCTTGTTCCGCACGTGCCACGACTTCTTGGGCAGGATGTTCATGGTCCCGCCTCAGGTCCGTACTGCACGGCGCCGCTTCCGCTTCCGGGTCAGCGCCCTGCCGGTGCGCTGATTGGCACGCCCCGGTATCTCCCTGATTGGCGCGTTCCAGACCCACCTCCCGCTCTGAATTCTCATTGGCGGACCCTAGTCCGGCCCTCGCTTTCTGATTGGATTAGTCTGGCCAAACCCTCCGCAGTTCGCTCTTTTCTGATTGGAGAACACTGTGGCCGCCCTCGTGCCCTGATTGGCCTATTGGCGACTCCCCACTCCCCCCAGCTTTAACCAATTGGTTCCTATCCAACCTCCCCCCTCCCTCTTCTCTCATTGGTGCACTGTAGTCAGCCCCCCCCCTCCCGGCCCACAAAGCACTGATTGGTCCAAGCTGGCCTCACACCCCCCACTGCGCCTGTAGCCGATTGGTTGGGACGAGGCCCCACCCCTTCTTCACACTTCCCCTCCCCCACCCCAGGGCTGGCGCCACCCAGAGGGGAGCGGCCCACTGTCCCATCCCCCATCCCCACCCCACTGCTGCCGGGACCCCCCCACCCCGAGACTCCCCCACCCTCGCCTGAGCTGCATGGCCCACGCCCCGAGCCTGCGGAACTCCCCGCCACAGGACGTGGGGCCGGGCCAGGCGCTGGCTACATGCAGGTGCTGGCTACATCCTTCCCTCCCCGGGTCCCGACCCCTCCCCCCCGCCCGCCAGCTTGGGGCCTCCCCACACCTCCGACTGCGGGCGGGGAAGACTGGCCTGCGTCTGTCCCCAGCTGCCCTGCGCCGTGCACCGCCCCGGAGATGGGATACTGGGCTACATGGACCATTGCTCTCACCCCCCTGTGGCCGATCTTGTGCACCCTGCGTGCACGGAAGTACACGGCCTCCCATGCAGCCCGGGTGGAGGGCACGGAGCAGACGCGGAGATAATGGAGGTGGCTGTGGGGGCACAAACCCACTGCTGTTTGCTTCCAGCCCTGCACACCAGCTCCCCCCACACCCTTCACCGCCCCCTGGATTACTTACACGTGGGCCTGGCAGAATTCAATTTTTATTGTATCATTTCAAACCAAAACTAGCATTTTATTTTTAAGCTTTTTTTTTTTGCTTTTTTTTTTTTCAGACTTAAAATTTTCCCAATTGCAGAAAATCACAGGAGAGTCAAAGAACGGGGGGAGTCAGCCAATGATTTATCGACAGCAGGTGTTAGAGACTCAAAAAGTCACAGCTTTAAAAGCCGTTAAATTGTCAACATCGCGTCTCAAAATACACCCAGGAAATCAAACGCTGTTAAGTTTCCGAGCAGGGTTTCCTTGGCTTGGCCGAGCGGTAAATGGCGATTATTGTCGATGGCAATCGCTCTTTGCGGGTTTGTGTGTGTGTGGTGAAATCAGAGCCTGGACAAGGAGGGAGGGAGAGACGCGGGTCTCCGCCTAAGAGGGGTGGCAGCTGCAGACCGGTGGATAGGGAATACAAATGCAGCTGCCCTGGAGTGCGACAATGGAGTTCTGCTGCCAGCCGGCAACAAGAGATTCACTCCGGTTCACCTGCTATCTACTCCGTTCGGAGGGCGGGGGGCTAGGCTGGGATAGGATGGAGAGTGTGAGAAGTGGGGCCTGAAGGCCAGCAGCCTCGCCCGTTTTGGACACAGGTAATTCTACCTCCTCTTCCTGCAAAGCCCCCTGGGACGTCCGTCACACGCAGGGTTCTGCTTCACTTCCTGTCCAAAACTGAACAGCGTCACTGGGCGGCGGTAAAGAGCAGCTGCCGGCAAGGGGTCCCTGTATAACCAAACCCCACCCCCCACCCCAGAGAGGTCATGTCTCCGTGCCAGGCGAGGGGTCCCCATATACCCAGCCCCTACACCCCACTCCAGAGGGGCCACGTCTCAGCACCAGGTGAGAGGTATCTGTATAAACAGCCCCCGCACCCCATCCCAGAGGGGCCACGTCTCAGCACCAGACGAGTGATTCTTACACACAGTCCATGAACGAGCTCCGGGTTCTTTGGAGGTTATTGTAGTTTTCTTCCAGCAGGGGGCGGGTTTGGCACACAGGCAAATCGCTGACACTGGCAGGGGCGGGACAGGTCCGACAAGGCAGGGCCAAGAGTCATCCTCAAATCAACTGGACGGGAGTTGTGGGTGGCGCTCTCCTTAGCTGAGCTCTGTGATCTGAGTCACTAAGAAGACCTTATCCTGCCCCTCCTGTGGGAAAAAGAAGGGTTGAAAAGAGGTGGGAACCCTGGAGGGTAAGTACAGCCATCTGGGGCCAGCCCAGGGGCCCATCTACCCCGGTATCCCGGCTCTGCCTCCACCCACCTCCCACCTACTTCAGAGGAGGGAGACATGGCAGCCTCTAGTGGCCAAAGCAGGGAGTACGCCGTTCCTCATTTCTCCCTATCAATAACCCACCCCGCCAGGCCCAGGATCGTCTTGTGGCAAGGAGTCCCACCGGCTAACGGCGATCCCAGATGGGAGCCGGCTCCCCCCAGTGGCAAAAAGCCCCATGGCTCCGGGACATCACTCACCAGGCGCAGCTGCCCTTTGAGTTCCTTCACCAGGCAGCTGTAGGAATGATCCAGGGCCATCAGGTAGAACATGAGGATGCTGCGGTTGTGGGATGGGAAGAGAAAAGCCAGGAGGGGGTTAGACAGTGAGTGAGAGGTGGGGTCAGGGGCAGCCCGGAAGTTGTGTGCGTGCGTGTCTGTCCGTCCCTGCTGCCCCCTGCTGGCGGGGACAAGCTCTGCTCTGCGTCCGTCCATCCTCCCCTCTCGCCCCCGCATGGAGGGGATGGGCCCCTGCTCTCTGTGTGTCTCCATGTCCCTGCTGCCTGGCATCAGACCCCCCCTCCATGTGTCCTATCCCCTCTAGCGCCCCCCAGCCCAGGGGGATTCCCCGGAGGCCCCTCACCACAGCAGCAGGAATAGCGGCACAGCGAAGGCCAGCGAGCCCACAAACTGCAGGAACTCCCTGGCCACGAGGGGCAGGGTGTCGATGGCCACCCAGAGGGTGCTCCACATGGTCGGCTCACCCCGGAACGGGCCACAGGCCTGGGAGGGCTGGAGGCTGTGGGGGGGAGAGAGAGTGAGTTGGGGGGCGGGGAACCAAGTCCAAGTCAGGGAAGCAGACACAGCGCCCCGGGCGGGGGACGGGGAGGGAGGAGGATAAGGGGGTTTGTCATGCTGGGGGGGAGGACCCTGGAGGGCTGGGTGAGGTGCGGCAGCAGACCCCAAGGAGCTAGAGGTGTGGGCGAGGAGGGCTGGGGAGGTGGGAGAAGGGGACAGGGGACCCCAGGGGAACTGAGTGAGAGCGGTGGGGCACCCTGGGAATGGACGAGGGGTGGGGGATACCAGGGGCCTGGGTGAAGGGGGCAGGAGACCCTGGGGGGGCTGGGGGAAGGGGGAAGGGAACCCCAGGAGCTGGGGGGCTGGGAGGCTGGGTGAGGGGACCAGGGGAACCCAGGGGGCTGGGTGAGGGAACCCGGGAGGTGATGGGCTGGGTGAGGAGGGCAGGGGACCCTGGGGGACCGGGGGAAGGGGGAAGGGAACCCCAGGAGCCGGGGGGCTGGGCAAGGGGAGGCTGGGGGCCAGGCCGGGGTGGAATCCAGAGGAGCTGGGAGGCTGGCTGAGGGGAGCAGGGGACCCCAGGGGGCTGGGGGAGGGGGGCAGGGGACCCTGGGGGAGGGGGCCCAGGCGGGGGGGATCCAGGGGGCAGGGGGGCACTCACACAAAGACGCTGTACAGCAGGGGCACCCAGGCGATGGCCAGGCCCAGCAGCAGAACCAGCAGGAAGAAGAAGCTGGAGATAGAGGCGCGGAAGGTGCGGTCGGCCGGGCGGCAGTTCGAGAACAGGGTGAGCTGGGGGGTGACGAGACAGACGTGAACCCGGGGCGCTGAGCCACCAGACAGCCCCCCCTCCCCATCCCGGGAGAGGACCCAGGCGTCCGAGCTCCCAGTCCCTCCACCCCTCCGCGCTCACCACTTGCCCCCCTCCCGGGAGAGGACCCAGGCGTCCGAGCTCCCAGTCCCTCCACCCCTCCGCGCTCACCACTTGCCCCCCTCCCGGGAGAGGACCCAGGCGTCCGAGCTCCCAGTCCCTCCCCCGCCAACTAGGCCCCCTCAGGAGAGGACCCAGGTGTCCGAGCTCCCAGTCCCGCCCGCCCCTTCTCCCCCGCTCTCACCACTAGACCCCCCTCCCCGAGGCGGGGAGAGGACCCAGGCATCCGGGCTCTCACCTTCTTGAGGTAGAAAAACAGGATGAATTTGGCGGCGTGGAGCAGGGGCAGCAGGGGGGAGAAGGCGGTGCCGACCCAGCACACGGTCTGGCTGTACACCAGGTCCAGCACGTTGGGGGGCACCAGGAACTCCTGCTGCCCCAACAGCCGGGCCAGGGGGGCAGGGCCGTGGGTCACCAGCAGCCTGGGGGGAGCAGGAGGGGGTGAAGGGTGGAGGAGACTGCTCTGAGCCCAGCTCCCCCCACCCCAGCACTAGCCCTGCCTCCAACCCCAGTCGTTGTCCCCCAGCTCCCCACTCCTGTGACGAAGTGGGACTGTTCTTGATGTTTCCTCCGAGTGGTGTGGGGGTGCCTCGGTTTCCCCTGGGTTCAAATTCAAACCCTTGGCAGTTACAGGAACAGGGCCTGGATCCTGTCCCAAAGAGACACAGTCACCCCACAACAGGGTCTCGCAGCTGGTATCCTGGTGCACCCCAACGGCCAGCCAGCCCCACCCCTCCTGGGTCTGCACAGGGATCTGGGCCATAGGCAGGGCGAGGGGCTTCATCCCTGGGACCCTCACCCAGCTCACCCAGCCCCTCAGCCTCTGAGGCTGCACCACCCAGGGCCTGACAACAGTTCTCTCTGTCCCCGGATCTCGCCACCCCAGGAATGTCTCCCCATTGACCATCACCTTCCGCTCCCACTGGGGGTCCCAGGGGCCTGGCCCCAGGAAACTCCACACAGACATATAGGTTGGGGTCAGGAGTGGGAGCCTGTCCACCACCCCACCCATCTGGCTGACGGAGTCGATGGCCTTGGGGCCCAGCAAGGGAGCTAGACACCGGGGCTTTTCCGCAGGGTCCCCTGGTTCAAATCTCCAGCCTGCTCAAAGGCAGTGAGGTGGCATCCACATCCCCCGCCTCCTTAACCAGGGGCAGCAATTTACTCTCGAGGTTCCCTGCGGAACTGGCCCCCCGGGGTCTATCCCCACTCACCCCTGGGGGGTCCCCTAGGCCTCTCTGCTCCCCCACCGCCAGTTCATGCTGCTGCTGCTTCTGCAGCTCTTTCTCGGGCTCTCGCTGTCTCCCACAGTCCTCTTGCTCTCTCGGACTCAGCTCCAATCCCGTCCGTCTCCGATCCCCCGATGGGGAAGCCGATCGTGAAGACCCTCGTCTGGTCGGGGACAGGAGTCTTGGGGATGCCTGGCTCCCACTCCAGCTGCTCCCAGATCCTGCTATAGCCCCATTTGGGGTCAGAAATCTGCTCCTTAGAGCGGTCATCCTCCTCCAGCTGCACGATTAACTGTGCTTTGGTGAACTTTCCAGTGCTCAACCCTCTCTTTCTGCACAGGGTTACAATGTCCTTCTTAAGGAGACAGTGACAGGCCGTCACTCCGCTCTTCCCAAGTTGTTGTGGACTCACAGGCCTGTGTGCTCTCAGCTCCCCACGGTTTCCAGGAAAAACCCCGAGGGTGCCAGCCCTTCTCGAGGTCACCACCTCTTTGCCAGGGTCGAGCTGCAGACTCCTCCGCCCCTGGGACCGCTCGCTGCAATCCCCCGGGGGACCCTGTTACTGCAAAAGTCCTTCTCTCTGGTCACACACTTCCAGGAGTTAACCGCCCCCTGAAACCGTCTCTCTCTGAATCTTCAGCACACCTGGTCCCCGTCAATCCCCCTTCGTTTTACTGCTCCCCAGTCACTTACTGCAGGAAGCGCCGTCCACGGGGTGCAGTAGATCCCACCGCTGCCACCAGTTGTCACGGAGTCCCTGGGCGATGCTCTGGACCTGCTCCCCATGAAGCCAGTCAGGACTCTGGGGCAGTCGCCTTCCTGTGAGCAGCCTGTCTGCAGGACACACAGCTCACCCGGCTTCCACCTTCCTGGGTCTGACCTCGGAGCATTCAGCCTCCTCTGCCCCTCCGTGCGCTTCCCCCAGCGAGTCCGCTCAGGCAGGTATCCTGGGGAAGCCAGAGGGTCCTGCCCCCCAACTCCGCAGTCAGACGTGACTCTCAGCCAGCCAGTAAAACAGAAGGTTTATTAGACGACAGGAACATGGTCTAACACAGAGCTTGTAGGTGCAGAGAACAGGACCCCTCAGCTGGGTCCATTTTGGGGGGCAGGGAGCCAGACAACCATGTCTGCCCTTCACTCCATGTCCCCAGCCAGCCCCAAACTGAAACTCCCTCCAGCCCCTCCTCCTCTGGGCTTTGTCCCTTTCCCGGGCCAGGAGGCCACCTGATTCCTTTGTTCTCCAACCCTTTAGCTCTCACCTTGCAGGGGGGAAGGGCCCAGGCCATCAGTGGCCAGGAAACAGGGTGTCGGCCCTTCTCTGTGTCCAGACCCCTGCACACACCTGCCCTCTAGGGCTCTGCAACGATCATACACCCTTACCCCACCCCCTAGACACCCAAGGACTGCCTAGGGGAAACCGAGGCACCCCCACACCACTCGGAGGAAACATCAAGAACAGTCCCACTTCGTCACAACTCCCCTCTGGCCTGAGCCCCAAACCCCAGAGCCAACCCACTCGCCCCGGGACCCCCCTTATATGGCCACTGATTCCCATCCACCCCTAGAACAGATCCCACCCCCACCCCCCCGCAGTGCGGATCCCACCTCCCCGCCAGCCCACTGACCCCCCCACCCCCACCCCAGTGCGGATCCCACCTCCCCCCAGTCCACTGACCCCCCACCCCAGTGCGGATCCCACCTCCCCCCCAGCCCACCGACCCCCCACCCCAGTGCGGATCCCACCCCCCCCAGCCCACCGACCACCCCACCCCCACCCCAGTGCGGATCCCACCCCCCCAGCCCACCGACCCCCCACCCCCACCCCAGTGCGGATCCCACCTCCCCCCAGCCCCACCCCCACCCCAGTGCGGATCCCGCCCCCCCAGCCCATCTCTCACTTGCGGGGGAACTCCACCAGCAGCAGCACCAACAGCAGCACAAGCAGGTCGAACACCAGCAGCTTGTACATCTCCTGCCCCACGCTCGTCTCCCAGCACTGCGGGGGGGACGGGACGGGACGTGTCAGCACCCCACACGGCCACAGGACCCAGGCGTCCGGGCTCCCGGCTCCCCCACTGCGCTCCAGCCGCCAGACCCCACTGCCCCCCCCCCGAGCTGGGAGAGAACCCAGGCGTCCGGGCTCCCGGCTCCCCCGCCGCGCTCCAGCCACCAGACCCCACTGCCCCCCCCGAGCCGGGAGAGAACCCAGGCGTCCTGCGCTGACCGGGTGCTGCTGGTGGTTGTAGTGGCAGATCCTGCAGGAATCGGCAGCGGGGTCCCCGTGGCAGGTGATCTGGGTCCAGAGGGAGAAGAGGAGAACGAGGAGGCTGGAGAGACGCAGGAACACGGTCCTGCCACAGGGAGGGGGGGGGCTGGTTAGAAGGGGACCCCTCGCCCAGCGCTGCCCACGGGGGCTGGGGGCTGGTACACGGGGACCCCTCGCCCGGCGCTGCCCACGGGGGCTGGGGGCTGGTACACGGGGACCCCTCGCCCGGCGCTGCCCACGGGGGATGGGGGCTGGTACACGGGGACCCCTCGCCCGGCGCTGCCCACGGGGGATGGGGGCTGGTACACGGGGACCCCTCGCCCGGCGCTGCCCACAGGGGATGGGGGCTGGTACACGGGGACCCCTCGCCCGGCGCTGCCCACGGGGGATGGGGGCTGGTACACGGGGACCCCTCGCCCGGGGCTGCCCACGGGGGATGGGGGCTGGTACACGGGGACCCCTCGCCCGGCGCTGCCCACGGGGGCTGGGGGCTGGTACACGGGGACCCCTCGCCCGGGGCTGCCCACGGGGGATGGGGGCTGGTACACGGGGACCCCTCGCCCGGCGCTGCCCACGGGGGATGGGGGCTGGTACACGGGGACCCCTCGCCCGGCGCTGCCCACGGGGGTGGGGCGGGGGCTGGTACACGGGGACCCCTCGCCCGGCGCTGCCCACGGGGGATGGGGGCTGGTACACAGGGACCCCTCGCCCAGCGCTGTCCCTGGGGGTGGGGCGGGGGCTGGTACACGGCGACCCCTCGCCCAGCGCTGTCCCTGGGGGTGGGGCGGGGGCTGGTACACGGGGACCCCTCGCCTGGCGCTGCCCACGGGGGTGGGGCGGGGGCTGGTACACGGGGACCCCTCACCCGGGGCTGCCCACGGGGGATGGGGGCTGGTACACGGGGACCCCTCGCCCGGCACTGCCCACGGGGGATGGGGGCTGGTACACGGGGACCCCTCGCCCAGCGCTGTCCCTGGGGGTGGGGCGGGGGCTGGTACACGGGGACCCCTCGCCCGGCGCTGCCCACGGGGGTGGGGCGGGGGCTGGTACACGGCGACCCCTCGCCTGGCGCTGCCCACGGGGGTGGGGCGGGGGCTGGTACACGGGGACCCCTCACCCGGGGCTGCCCACGGGGGTGGGGCGGGGGCTGGTACACGGGGACCCCTCACCCGGGGCTGCCCACGGGGGTGGGGCGGGGGCTGGTACACGGGGACCCCTCACCCGGCGCTGCCCACGGGGGTGGGGCGGGGGCTGGTACACGGGGACCCCTCACCCGGGGCTGCCCACGGGGGATGGGGGCTGGTACACGGGGACCCCTCGCCCGGCGCTGCCCACGGGGGATGGGGGCTGGTACACGGGGACCCCTCGCCCAGCGCTGTCCCTGGGGGTGGGGCGGGGGCTGGTACACGGGGACCCCTCGCCCGGCGCTGCCCATGGGGGTGGGGCGGGGGCTGGTACACGGCGACCCCTCGCCCAGCGCTGTCCCTGGGGGTGGGGCGGGGGCTGGTACACGGGGACCCCTCGCCCGGCGCTGCCCACGGGGGCTGGTACACGGGGACCCCTCACCCGGCGCTGCCCACGGGGGTGGGGCGGGGGCTGGTACACAGCGACCCCTCGCCCAGCGCTGTCCCTGGGGGTGGGGCGGGGGCTGGTACACGGGGACCCCTCGCCCGGCGCTGCCCACGGGGGCTGGTACACGGGGACCCCTCACCCGGCGCTGCCCACGGGGGTGGGGCGGGGGCTGGTACACGGGGACCCCTCGCCCGGCGCTGCCCACGGGGGATGGGGGCTGGTACACGGGGACCCCTCGCCCGGCGCTGCCCACGGGGGATGGGGGCTGGTACACGG
The DNA here is from genome assembly GCF_965140285.1 of Lepidochelys kempii. Taxonomy (NCBI): domain Eukaryota; kingdom Metazoa; phylum Chordata; order Testudines; family Cheloniidae; genus Lepidochelys; species Lepidochelys kempii. The sequence continues at coordinate 15,217,072 of NC_136402.1, forward strand.
GGATCCCTCGCCCAGCGCTGTCCCTGGGGGTGGGGCGGGGGCTGGTACACGGGGACCCCTCGCCCGGCGCTGCCCATGGGGGTGGGGCGGGGGCTGGTACACGGCGACCCCTCGCCCAGCGCTGTCCCTGGGGGTGGGGCGGGCGCTGGTACACGGGGACCCCTCGCCCAGCGCTGCCCACAGGGGATGGGGGCTGGTACACAGGGACCCCTCGCCCAGCGCTGCCCACGGGGGATGGGGGCTGGTACACGGGGACCCCTCGCCCGGCGCTGTCCCTGGGGGTGGGGCGGGGGCTGGTACACGGGGACCCCTCGCCCGGCGCTGCCCACGGGGGTGGGGCGGGGGCTGGTACACGGCGACCCCTCGCCTGGCGCTGCCCACGGGGGTGGGGCGGGGGCTGGTACACGGGGACCCCTCACCCGGGGCTGCCCACGGGGGATGGGGGCTGGTACACGGGGACCCCTCGCCCGGCACTGCCCACGGGGGATGGGGGCTGGTACACGGGGACCCCTCGCCCAGCGCTGTCCCTGGGGGTGGGGCGGGGGCTGGTACACGGGGACCCCTCGCCCGGCGCTGCCCACGGGGGTGGGGCGGGGGCTGGTACACGGCGACCCCTCGCCTGGCGCTGCCCACGGGGGTGGGGCGGGGGCTGGTACACGGGGACCCCTCACCCGGGGCTGCCCACGGGGGTGGGGCGGGGACTGGTACACGGGGACCCCTCACCCGGGGCTGCCCACGGGGGTGGGGCGGGGGCTGGTACACGGGGACCCCTCACCCGGCGCTGCCCACGGGGGTGGGGCGGGGGCTGGTACACGGGGACCCCTCACCCGGGGCTGCCCACGGGGGATGGGGGCTGGTACACGGGGACCCCTCGCCCGGCGCTGCCCACGGGGATGGGGGCTGGTACACGGGGACCCCTCGCCCAGCGCTGTCCCTGGGGGTGGGGCGGGGGCTGGTACACGGGGACCCCTCGCCCGGCGCTGCCCATGGGGGTGGGGCGGGGGCTGGTACACGGCGACCCCTCGCCCAGCGCTGTCCCTGGGGGTGGGGCGGGGGCTGGTACACGGGGACCCCTCGCCCGGCGCTGCCCACGGGGGCTGGTACACGGGGACCCCTCACCCGGCGCTGCCCACGGGGGTGGGGCGGGGGCTGGTACACAGCGACCCCTCGCCCAGCGCTGTCCCTGGGGGTGGGGCGGGGGCTGGTACACGGGGACCCCTCGCCCGGCGCTGCCCACGGGGGCTGGTACACGGGGACCCCTCACCCGGCGCTGCCCACGGGGGTGGGGCGGGGGCTGGTACACGGGGACCCCTCGCCCGGCGCTGCCCACGGGGGATGGGGGCTGGTACACGGGGACCCCTCGCCCGGCGCTGCCCACGGGGGATGGGGGCTGGTACACGGGGATCCCTCGCCCAGCGCTGTCCCTGGTGGTGGGGCGGGGGCTGGTACACGGGGACCCCTCGCCCAGCGCTGTCCCTGGGGGTGGGGCGGGGGCTGGTACACGGGGACCCCTCGCCCAGCGCTGCCCACAGGGGATGGGGGCTGGTACACGGGGACCCCTCGCCCAGCGCTGCCCACGGGGGATGGGGGCTGGTACACGGGGACCCCTCGCCCGGCGCTGTCCCTGGGGGTGGGGCGGGGGCTGGTACACAGGGACCCCTCGCCCGGCGCTGCCCACGGGGGCTGGGGGCTGGTACACGGGGACCCCTCGCCCGGCGCTGCCCACGGGGGCTGGGGGCTGGTACACGGGGACCCCTCGCCCGGCGCTGCCCACGGGGGCTGGGGGCTGGTACACGGGGACCCCTCGCCAGGCGCTGCCCACGGGGGATGGGGGCTGGTACACGGGGACCCCTCGCCCGGCGCTGCCCACGGGGGTTGGGGGCTGGTACACGGGGACCCCTCGCCCGGCGCTGCCCACGGGGGTTGGGGGCTGGTACACGGGGACCCCTCGCCAGGCGCTGCCCACGGGGGATGGGGGCTGGTACACGGGGACCCCTCGCCCGGCGCTGCCCACGGGGGTTGGGGGCTGGTACACGGGGACCCCTCGCCCGGCGCTGTCCCTGGGGGTGGGGCGGGGGCGGTTACACGGGGACCCCTCGCCCGGCGCTGCCCACGGGGGTTGGGGGCTGGTATACGGGGACCCCTCGCCCGGCGCTGTCCCTGGGGGTGGGGCAGGGGCGGTTACACGGGGACCCCTCGCCCGGCGCTGCCCACGGGGGTTGGGGGCTGGTACACGGGGACCCCTCGCCCGGCGCTGCCCACGGGGGTTGGGGGCTGGTACACGGGGACCCCTCGCCCGGCGCTGCCCCTGGGGGTGGGGCGGGGGCGGTTACACGGGGACCCCTCGCCCGGCGCTGCCCACGGGGGCTGGGGGCTGGTACACGGGGACCCCTCGCCCGGCGCTGCCCATGGGGGTGGGGCGGGGGCTGGTACACGGGGACCCCTCCCCCAGAGCTGCCCCTGGGGTAGGGCACAGCCCTGGCTGCCCCCCGGTACCTCAGCAGGGTGAGCCGGATCTCCAGGCTGAGCGGGTATCTCTCCAGGCGCACCAGCAGCCCGAAGGCCAGCGGCACCAGCTGGTTGGCGGCCGTGATCACTATGGAGGGCAGATAGGCCACCAGCAGCCCCAAGACCAGTCCTTGCTGCCCCGGGCTGGTGTCCTGCTGCGGAGGGGGGGGAGGGGTCACCAGGGGTCAGAGCAGAATCCCCTCCCCCCAAGTCCCTTGTGGGGAGCCGAGCAGCTGAAGGGCTGGCAGCTGGGATAGCACCACTGCCCCCCATGGAAGGGGACACGGGCGACCGCAGGAGCGAGGGGTGTGGGGGCCGCGGGTCGGGAGCGAGGGGCACGGAGGCCAGGGGTCGGGAGCGAGGGGCGTGGGGGCCGCGGGCGAGGGGCGCAGGGGCCCCAGGTCAGGAGCGAGGGGCGCGGGCCGCACAGGGGCCGCGGGTCGGGAGCGAGGGGCGCGGGGGACCCAAGTCGGAAGCGAGGGGCGCGGGGGCCCTGGGTCGGGAGCGAGGGGCGCGGGGGCCGCGGGTCGGGAGCGAGGGGCGCGGGGGCCCTGGGTCGGGAGCGAGGGGCGCGGGGGCCGCGGGTCGGGAGCGAGGGGCGCGGGGGCCGCGGGTCGGGAGCGAGGGGCGCGGGGGCCGCGGGCGAGGGGCGTGGGGGCCCCGGGGCGGGAGCGAGGGGCGCGGGGGCCGCGGGCGAGGGGCGTGGGGGCCCCGGGGCGGGAGCGAGGGGCGCGGGGGCCGCGGGCGAGGGGCGCGGGGACCGCGGGTCGGGAGCGAGGGGCGCGGGGGCCGCGGGTCGGAAGCGAGGGGCGCGGGGGCCGCGGGCGAGGGGCGCGGGGGCCGCGGGTCGGGAGCGAGGGGCGGGGGCCGCGGGCGAGGGGCGCGGAGGCCCGGGGTCGGGAGCGAGGGGCGCGGGGGCCGCGGGTCGGGAGCGAGGGGCGCGGGGGTCGGGAGCGAGGGGCGCGGGGGCCGCGGGTCGGGAGCGAGGGGCGCGGGGGCCGCGGGCGAGGGGCGCGGGGGCCCCGGGTCGGGAGCGAGGGGCGGGGGCCGCGGGCGAGGGGCGCGGGGACCGCGGGTCGGGAGCGAGGGGCGCGGGGGCCGCGGGCGAGGAGCGCGGGGGCCCCGGGTCGGGAGCGAGGGGCGGGGGCCGCGGGCGAGGGGCGCGGGGACCGCGGGTCGGGAGCGAGGGGCGCGGGGGCCGCGGGTCGGGAGCGAGGGGCGCGGGGGCCGCGGGCGAGGGGCGTGGGGGCCCCGGGGCGGGAGCGAGGGGCGCGGGGGGCCGCGGGTCGGGAGCGAGGGGCGCGGGGGCCGCGGGTCGGGAGCGAGGGGCGGGGGCCGCGGGTCGGAAGCGAGGGGCGCGGGGGCCGCGGGCGAGGGGCGTGGGGGCCCCGGGGCGGGAGCGAGGGGCGCGGGGGCCGCGGGTCGGGAGCGAGGGGCGCGGGGGCCGCGGGCGAGGGGCGTGGGGGCCCCGGGGCGGGAGCGAGGGGCGCGGGGGCCGCGAGTCGGGAGCGAGGGGCGCGGGGGCCGCGGGTCGGGAGCGAGGGGCGGGGGCCGCGGGTCGGAAGCGAGGGGCGCGGGGGCCGCGGGCGAGGGGCGTGGGGGCCCCGGGGCGGGAGCGAGGGGCGCGGGCCGCACGGGGGCTGCGGGTGGGAGCCAGGGGCCGGGTACCTGGGCCCGCTGCGAGTACTCGGTGGCCCGGTAGACGCCGTAGAAAGCCGCCCCCAGCAGCCCCAGCACCAGCAGGTTGAGGGCCCCGCGCAGGCTGAAGAGGGCGAGTCGCTGGCCCGGGCTGCGCTGGGCCATGAGCCGCCGCAGGGTCTGTTCCTCCAGGTCCATCTGGGAGAGACGCGCGTCAGGGCAGCCCCCCACCCCAGCCAGGCCCCTCTCCACCCCCCCCAGCCGTGCCTCTCACTCCACACAGCGGCCCCCCTTCCTGCCCCAGCCCCCCCCTTCTCCCGCAATCCACCCATCCGCCCCATGCAGTCCCCCAGCCCCCCACCCCATCTCCCTCCCCACCAGCCCCCAATCACACCCTCCAGCCCCGCACCCCAGAGCCCCTGTCCATTCCCAGCCTGCCTGTACCTCAGTGTCCCCCCCCACTCGCCCCCCGACCCGGCTGCCCCGCACCCCAGCCCTGCGCCCCCTGCTGGCCTCACCCGCAGCTCGTAGCGGAGGCTGTTGTGTTTCATGGCCGCTGCGGTGCCTGGCGCCAGGCAGAAATCCCAGCCGGCGAAGACCTTGTGGCTGTAGGTGCTGAGCTCCCAGTTCTCACCGACCAGGCTGCGCTTCAGGAGGTGGACGGCCCTGGGGGGAGAGCGCAGGGTGACGGCCCCCCAGAGATGGCAAAGTGCAGCCAGCTCTGGGGTGGGGCGCAGGGGCTGGTTACACAGGGACCCCTCGCCCGGCGCTGGGACGCGGCCCCTCTGGGGCGGGGCGGGGGCTGGGTATACGGGGACCCCTCGCCCGGCGTTGGGACGCGGCCCCTCTGGGGCGGGGCGGGGGCTGGGTATACGGGGACCCCTCACCCGGCGCTGGGACGCGACCCCTCTGGGACGGGGCGGGAGGTGGGGTATACGGGGACCCTCGCCCGGCGCTGGGACGCGGCCCCTCTGGGGCGGGGCGGGGGCTGGGTATACGGGGACCCTCGCCCGGCGCTGGGACAAGGCCCCTGTGGGGCGGGGCGGAGGCTGGGTATACGGGGACCCTCGCCCGGCGCTGGGACGCGGCCCCTCTGGGGCGGGGCGGGGGCTGGGTATACGGGGACCCCTCGCCCGGCGCTGGGACGCGGCCCCTCTGGGGCGGGGCGGGGGCTGGGTATACGGGGACCCCTCACCCGGCGCTGGGACGCGACCCCTCTGGGACGGGGCGGGAGGTGGGGTATACGGGGACCCTCGCCCGGCGCTGGGACGCGGCCCCTCTGGGGCGGGGCGGGGGCTGGGTATACGGGGACCCTCGCCCGGCGCTGGGACAAGGCCCCTCTGGGGCGGGGCAGAGGCTGGGTATACGGGGACCCTCGCCCGGCGCTGGGACGCGGCCCCTCTGGGGCGGGGCGGGGGCTGGGTATACGGGGACCCTCGCCCGGCGCTGGGACAAGGCCCCTCTGGGGCGGGGCGGAGGCTGGGTATACGGGGACCCTCGCCCGGCGCTGGGACGCGGCCCCTCTGGGGCGGGGCAGGGGCTGGTTACCCGGGGACCCCTCACCCGGCGCTGGGACGCGGCCCCTCTGGGGCGGGGCGGAGGCTGGGTATACGGGGACCCCTCGCCCGGCGTTGGGACGCGGCCCCTCTGGGGCGGGGCGGGGGCTGGGTATACGGGGACCCCTCGCCCGGCGTTGGGACGCGGCCCCTCTGGGGCGGGGCGGGGGCTGGGTATACGGGGACCCCTCGCCCGGCGCTGGGACGCGGCCCCTCTGGGGCGGGGCGGGGGCTGGGTACCCGGGGACCCCCTCGCCCGGCGTTGGGACGCGGCCCCTCTGGGGCGGGGCAGGGGCTGGTTACACAGGGACCCCTCGCCCGGCGCTGGGACGCGGCCCCTCTGGGGCGGGGCGGGGGCTGGGTATACGGGGACCCTCGCCCGGCGCTGGGACAAGGCCCCTCTGGGGCGGGGCGGAGGCTGGGTATACGGGGACCCTCGCCCGGCGCTGGGACGCGGCCCCTCTGGGGCGGGGCAGGGGCTGGTTACCCGGGGACCCCTCACCCGGCGCTGGGACGCAGCCCCTCTGGGGCGGGGCGGGGGCTGGGTATACGGGGACCCTCGCCCGGCGCTGGGACAAGGCCCCTCTGGGGCGGGGCGGAGGCTGGGTATACGGGGACCCTCGCCCGGCGCTGGGACGCGGCCCCTCTGGGGCGGGGCAGGGGCTGGTTACCCGGGGACCCCTCGCCCGGCGCTGGGACGCGGCCCCTCTGGGGCGGGGTGGGGGCTGGGTATACGGGGACCCCTCGCCCGGCACTGGGACGCGGCCCCTCTGGGGCGGGGCGGGGGCTGGGTACCCGGGGACCCCCTCGCCCGGCGTTGGGACGCGGCCCCTCTGGGGCGGGGTGGGGGCTGGCCCCCCGCGGGGGCACCTGGGAAGTGACTCACCGGTGGACGATCCAGAGGAGGCAGACGGAGAAGTAGCCCAAGACGCTCAGCAGATAGGCCAGGGGGATGTTATAGGAGAAGCCCACGAAATCCACGGCCGAGTTTTGGTAATAACCGTAGAACAGGTGTGTGAGCTCCATGAACCCCTGAAAGAGACACAGCCTCAGCGGGGGGGGGGGGGTCTCCTCCAGGGGGCGCCGGCTCCCATCCGGCCCCAGGGCTGGGACTGGGAATGTGACAAACTGATCTGGGGAATTGGGGCCAGCTTCGATTTGTAGGGGACACATGAAGGGGGCTGGGGAGGAGCTGATGGCATGGGGGGGCAGGGGGCAGAGGTGGGGGACTGGGGGGTGGAGCTCAGGTGCGGGGGGCTGGGGGCGGAGCTGAGGACACAGGGGGCTGGGGGCGGAGCTGAGGGGCCTGGGGGGTGGAGCTCAGGTGCGGGGGGCTGGGGGCGGAGCTGAGGACACAGGGGGCAGGGGGCGGAGCTGGGGGACTGGGGGGTGGAGCTCAGGTGCGGGGGGCTGGGGGCGGAGCTGAGGACACAGGGGGCTGGGGGCGGAGCTGAGGGGCCTGGGGGGTGGAGCTCAGGTGCGGGGGGCTGGGGGCGGAGCTGAGGACACAGGGGGCAGGGGGCGGAGCTGGGGGACTTGGGGGCGGAGCTCAGGTGCGGGGGGCTGGGGGCGGAGCTGAGGACACAGGGGGCTGGGGGCGGAGCTGAGGGGCCTGGGGGGTGGAGCTCAGGTGCGGGGGGCTGGGGGCGGAGCTGAGGACACAGGGGGCAGGGGGCGGAGCTGGGGGACGGAGCTCAGGTGCGGGGGGCTGGGGGCGGAGCTGAGGACACAGGGGGCTGGGGGCGGAGCTGAGGGGCCTGGGGAGAAGAACTGAGGCCTGGGGGGCTGGGGGCAGAGCTGGTGGGGCTAGGGGTGGAGCTGGGGGGGCTGGGGGCGGAGCTGAGGTGCAGGGGCGGAGCAGGGGGGCTGAGGGCGGAGCTGGGGGACTGGGGGGTGGAGCTCAGGTGCGGGGGGCTGGGGGCGGAGCTGAGGGGCCTGGGGAGAAGAACTGAGGCCCGGGGGGCTGGGGGCAGAGCTGGTGGGGCTAGGGGTGGAGCTGGGGGGGCTGGGGGCGGAGCTGAGACATGGGGGCTGGGGGGGAGCTGGGGAGGAGCTGATGGTGTGGGGGCTGGGGGGCAGAGCTAGGGGACTGGGGGGTGGAGCTGAGGTGCGGGGGCTGGGGGCGGAGCTGAGGCATGGAGGGCAGGAGGCAGAGCTGGGGGACTGAGGGGTGGAGCTGAGGTGCAGGGGGCTGGGGGCAGAGCTGGGGGGGCTGGGAAGGAGCTCGGGGTGGGGGACAGAGCTGGGGGCTGGAGCTGAGGTGTGGGGGGCAGGGGGCAGAGCTGAGGTACTGGGGAGGTGGAGCTGAGGTGCGGGGGGCTGGAACAGAGCTGTGGGTGCAAGGGGCTGGGGCGGAGCTGAGGGGGCTGGGGGGAGGAACTGAGGCATGGGGGGCTGGGGGCGGAGCTGAGGCGCTTGGGGCTGGGGGGCCACGAGCCGGGCTCTCACCGTCCCAGAGAGCAGGTCCATGAGGTAGGTGAAGTAGCTGACCAGGCCCCGCTCAGTGGGGTCGTACTGCAGGCAGCTTCTGTTCACTGTGAGTGGGGGGGAGAAAAGGGGTGAGACCCTGTGACGTTATTGACATAATCTGGGACCGTACAGAACATTGTTGCAACCAAGGACCTGTAGTGGCACCAAATCTTGTATAAAGGGAGTCAAGTAAGGTGTCTAAGACAAGGTTGGGGTTTACTGGTTATGAGTATGAGGTCTATATGTGTGTATCATTTTTGTAAAGTGATGAATATTGGCTCTACACTGTCTAAAGAACAGGAGGACTTGTGGCACCTGAGAGACTAACACATTTATTTGAGTTTAAGCTTTCGTGGGCTAAAACCCACTTCATCAGATGCATAGAATGGAACATGTAGTCAGAAGATATATATACATACAGAGAGCATGAAAAGGTGGAAGTACCCAGACCAACTGAAAGAGGCAAATTAATTAAGAGGAGCGATTATCAGCAGGGGAAAATAAACTTTTGAAGTGATAATCAAGATGGCCCATTTCGGACAGCTGACCCAAAGGTGTGAGGATACTTAACATGGGGGAAAGATTCAATTAGTGTCATGACTGAGCCATTCCCAGTCTCTGTCATTACACATATTGAATCTTTCCCCCATGTTAAGTATCCTCACACGTCGGGTCAACTGTCCGAAATGGGCCATCTTGATTATCACTTCAAAAGTTTATTTTCCCCTGCTGATAATCGCTCCTCTTAATTATTTAGCCTCTTTCAGTTGGTCTGGGTACTTCCACCTTTTCATGCTCTCTGCGTGTATACATATCTTCTGACTATATGTTCCATTCTATGCATCTGATGAAGTGGGTTTTAGCCCACGAAAGCTTAAGCTCAAATAAATTTGTTAGTCTCTAAGGTGCCACAAGTCCTCCTGTTCTTTTTGAGGATACAGACTAACAGGGCTGCTGTTCTGAAATCTATCCTGTCTGTATTTCACACTTATGCTGTGCTTCTGGGTGACGCCCCAGACAAGCTGGTGTCAGCTCTGCCTAGCCTGCGGGATGGCCCATTAAGGACCATCAGCGACACAAGTGACCCATTGAGAGAAGGCAGACACACCTTGGGACTCAGCAAGGTAGGCCGGGACTTGCCCATGTGACGCCAAACTCCATTTTGCTGTAATTTTCCACAGTAAGAACAAAGAGGGGTTCTTACACGTGGAAAAGACTCTAAAGGGCTGATGTCTCCATCTTGTCTTCAGTCCTGCTTCACACCTCTGGCGGGACTTTGCTACACTGAAGCTTTGAACCAAGGACCGATGACCCATCCCAGCTGGGGATGTTCTCCAGAGACTTGCTTTGAACCTGCAGTTTCTGCCATCACTGCAACAAGCCTGAACCAAGAACTTTGCCATCACTGGATGTCATTGACTCCATTTAACCACTTCTCGCTCTCAGCTCTTTCTTTCTCCTTTTATGAATAAACCTTTAGATTTTAGATTCTGAAGGGTTGGCAACAGTGTGATTTGTGGGTAAGATCTGCTTTGTATATTGACCGGGCTCTGCGGCTCGGTCCTTTGGGATCGAGAGAACCTCTTTTCTTTCACTGGGGTCTTGGTTTTCATAACCATTCGCCCCCATAACGAGTGGCGCTGGTGAGGATACTGGGAAACTGGAGCGTCTAAGGGAATTGCTGGTGTGACTTGTGGTTAGCCAGTGGGGCAAACCCGAAGTCCGCTCTGGCTGGCTGGTTCGGTTTGCCTTGGTGTGCACAGAAACCCCAGCCCTGGGCTGTAACGGCCCTGCTTGAAGCAATTCGTCCTGACTTGGCACGCTCCATTGGGTCCCACCAGAATCAGCCTCGTTACAGACCCCCTCAAACCAAACCTCGTGGGTCACACACACACCCCGACATAGGACCTGGGCTGCCACTCTGGGGGCGATTCCCTTCTCCCCCATCTCCTTTGATAGGGATGGGATCCAGGCTGCCGTTCTGGGGGCTCTCGCCCCCTTTCTCTCACTGGAGACGGGACCCAGGCATCCGGGCCGGCCATACCCATGGAGTTCTGCCCCCGCTGGGTCTGGTTCAGCTGCAGCCCCTCGAAGGCGGCGTTGGGGGCCACCACGAACCCCACCATGAGCAGGGCCCCCCCCAGGTTCAGCAGCACCAGGAAGCGCAGAAAGTTGAAATACGACTGGATCCCGGTTCCAAAGTGACCTGGGGGGAAAGGGCAGCGTCACCCCGACAGTGAGTCTGAACCCGCAGGCAGAGGCTGACCACAGGGCTCGGTGTGTGGGGGGGTCACTCAGCAGGGAGGGGGGACCACAGGGCTCAGAGGGGGGTTGATCTCAGCAGGGAGGGGGAGCCTGGGACTCGGGGGGGGGAGTCAATCTCAGCGGGGGAGGGGGGGACCCTGGGACTCAGAGTGGAGGGTCGCTCTCAGCAGGGAGGGGGGACCACAGGACTCGGGGGGGTTGATCTCAGCAGGGAGGGGGGACCCTGGGACTCAGAGTGGAGGGTCGCTCTCAGCAGGGAGGGGGGACCACAGGACTCGGGGGGGTTGATCTCAGCAGGGAGGGGGGACCCTGGGACTCAGAGTGGAGGGTCGCTCTCAGCAGGGAGGGGGGACCCTGGGACTCGGGGGGGGGGAGTCGATCTCAGCAGGGAGCGGGGACCCTGGGACTCAGAGTGGAGGGTCGCTCTCAGCAGGGAGGGGGGGACCACAGGACTCGGGGGGGGGGGGGGGGGTCGATCTCAGCGGGGGAGGTGGGACCCTGGGACTCAGAGTGGAGGGTCGCTCTCAGCAGGGAGGGGGGACCACAGGACTCGGGGGGGGGAGTCGATCTCAGCGGGGGAGGTGGGACCCTGGGACTCAGAGTGGAGGGTTGCTCTCAGCAGGGAGGGGGGACCCTGGGACTCGGGGGGGGGAGTCGATCTCAGCAGGGAGGGGGGACCCTGGGACTCGGGGGGGGGAGTCGATCTCAGCAGGGAGGGGGGACCCTGGGACTCAGAGTGGAGGGTCGCTCTCAGCAGGGAGGGGGACCTGGGCCGCAGGGAAAGGGGTCCTACCTTCGATGCGGTGCAGCGAGCCCCTCCACACCTGGGCGTACAGCAGGGCGCCCCTCACCTGTCCCCACAGGTGCCGCATCCCCACCTGCCACTGCTCCCAGCGGCTCCGTTTCCAGGCGACCCGCTGCTCCCGGAGCCTGGTGGGGAGAGGGATGGGGGTGAGACCTCAGCCCCCCCCAAACCCCTGTGGCCCTCCCAGAGCTGGGGAGAGAACCCAGGAGTCCTGGCTCCCAGTCCCCCCCTCTAACCACTAGCCCCCCTCCCCTCCCAGAGCCAGAAAGGAACCCAGGCGTCCTGCCCTGTGCAGGGGGGTTACCTGAGTATTCGTTTCTCCGCCATGCAGAGCGGCAGCTGTTTCAGGGGAACCGACTCCTGCTCCCTGGCTCCTTCCCCATCCCGCTCCTGGGGGGCCCCTGGGGGCTCTCCCTCATCCAGCGCAGCCCCCCAGGCCTTGGCCACGTTGCCACGGAAACGCAGGGTCGCGTTGCTTGGCAGCTGGAGGAAGAGGGATGAGGGGGGCTGCTGCTGGCCCCAGTCATCATCATCTGGGGAGGGAGCAAGTGGGGTGAGCGGGGGAGAGATTCAGCACCCTCCCTCCCCGCACTTACTGACCCAGGGATGGGAGGGGACCCAGGAGTCCGGGCTACTGTCTGGGGTAGCCCTAGCTTCAGGAGATGGGACCCAGGAGTCTGAGTAACTGGTCGGGGGCTGCCTGCTGGGATGGGACCCTGGAGTCCAGATTATTTGGGGGGAGGGGTGGGGCTGCACACTGGGGATGGGACACAGGAATCCGGGTGATGGGCGTGGGGAGGGGCTGTGTCTTTTGGAGATGGGACCCAGGAGTCCAGGTTACTGCAGGGGGAGCACTGCTGGGGACGGGACCCAGGAGTCCAGGTGACTCCGGGGGGAGGGGCTGGACCCAGGAATCCGGGTGAGTCGTGGGGTGGGGCTGCTGGGGACGGGACCCAGGAGTCCGGGTGACACCAGAGGAGGGAGGGGCAGGGACCCAGGAGTCCGGGTGACTCGGGGGCGGGGACCCAGGAATCCGGGTTATGGGGTGTTTGGGGGGGGACCCAGGAGTCCGGGTGACTCGGGACGGTGGTTGGGGGGGGGGGAGAGGCTCCTCACCTGGGCCATCCCGGCCAGTCTGCGCCCAGCGCGGCTCCATGGTCCGGCCGCTCCGGGAAGGAGGAAACGCGTCGCCCGGCCCGGCCCGGCCCGGTTAATCATTGGCCCCGCGGTGACCTGGCGACGGGGCGCGGCTCAGCCGTGGGGGGCGCGGCGGCTGGCCCCAGGTAACCCCCCCAACACAGCTGCCCCCCCCGCCCCGCTGGGGACAGACTTCTCGCAGGGAGGATGGGGGTCAATGGGGGCCCCCAGGGGCTGGGAAATGGGGGTGAAGGGCGGCGGGGGAATGGGGGCCCCCGGGGGCTGGGAAATGGGGGTCAAGGGCGGCGGGGGAATGAGGGTCCCCGGGGGCTGGGAAATGGGGGTCAAGGGCAGCGGGGGAATGAGGGTCCCCGGGGGCTGGGAAATGGGGGTCAAGGGCGGCGGGGGAATGAGGGTCCCCGGGGGCTGGGAAATGGGGGTCAAGGGCAGCGGGGGAATGGGGGCTCCCAGGGGCTGGGGAATGGGGGTGAAGGGCGACGGGGGAATGGGGGCCCCCGGGGGCTGGGAAATGGGGGTCAAGGGCGGCGGGGGAATGGGGGCCCCCGGGGCTTGGGAAATGGGGGTCAAGGGGGCTGGGGAATGGGGCTTAATGGAGGGGGGTTCCTGGGGGGGGCGCGCGAGACACTCAGACCCGGGGTTGTTTTCAAGTCTTTATTTGCTGCAGCTGCCGCCCCCGCGGCATGGAAATACAACCCAGCGGGGGGGGGGGTGCGGTGGTAAAGGAGACCCCCCCCACCCTGAGCCCTCCTGTCACCCCGAGCCCTCCTGTCACCCCAGATTCCCCCCCTCATCTTCATCCCCTTCCACCCCCCCTCCCCCAGGGGTTAATAGCATAGGAAAGGGAAAGAGACCTCCGAGCGGGAGGGGGGCTTTCTACCAGCGACCCCCCGCCGCACCCCCAGCTAAGCACAGACCAGCTGCCTATGCTGCGGGACGTTCTCCCCCCAACCCCCCCAGCTGCTGGGGGGGAGGGGAGTTATGTGGCCCGTTCAAGGCTCTGCCTGAGAACGGTGCCAATTTGTTTCACACAAGATGGGGGCGGGGGGCTGCCTGGCTTAAAATTGGGGGGAACCATCTCCCCCCCCACTTGGAGGCTGGTCCCCAAGGCAGCGGTTCTCATACTTTTGTACGGGTGACCCCTTTCCCACAGCAGATCGCTGAGAGCGACCCCCCCCATCAATTAATAACAAATGTTGATATATTAAACACCATTATAAATGCTGGGAGGCCAAGCAGGGTTTGGTGTGGAGGGTGACAGCTCGCAACCCCCCCGCATGTAATAACCTCACGACCCCCTGAGGAGTCCCAACCCCCCCTTTGAGAACCCCCCTTTTAAAGCCACAGTGTAGCATCGGCTGGGGGGAGGGGGTAGAAACCACCCTCTTATTTGGGGATCTTGCGGGGCCGGGGGGGGAAGGGCTCCCACCCCCTCAGGAGTGCGGGGGGGGGGGCAGGCCTGCCAGACCCCTTACGGGAAGCCTGGTAGCAGCTCCGGCTCTCCCCCCGCCATGGAGGTCTGGAGCAGGTTCCCCCTCCCAGCCAGCCAGAAGGAGAGGTGGGGGCCTGCAAAGAGGGGACGATCGGGGGGGGGGGCACCCCCATTTGCCTCGGCCCTCCCCCCTCCATGGCCAGCACAGAGCCGCTGTGTGGGTCCTGTTCCCAGCCCCTGGGGGGAGGCGCCCCCCCTCGCCCTGGCTATTCCCCGCCCCCCAGCGGCCCCGCTCGGCGCGGCCCCTCGGCGGCGCGGGGGGCAGAGCGGGGCAGGGCGCGGCCCCAGCAGCAGCAGGCCCAGGGCCCCGAGGTGGACGCAGAAGTAGACGGCCCACCAGTAGCGCAGGGTGGGGCCCAGCTCCCGCAGAACGAAGCCCATGCACATGTAGTCGTAGGCCCGCATCTTGAGGAACCAGTGCAGCCAGGCGCCCCCCGAGCGGTCCGGCTCCGGCTCGGGCGCCGCCCTCCGGCGCCCCCGCAGCCCGGCCTCCAGCGCCCCCTCGGCCGCCAGGCACAGCGGGATGGTCAGGAAGCTGAGGTAGTAGCCGGGGTGCAGGCCGTGCCAATTAGGCCGAAATCAGCATGGTCCAGCCGCTCCTGGGGGGGTGGGAGGGGGGGCAGGGTTAGTGGGGGAGGGGGCCCCCCCCCCCATGTTTGCCTCCTTCCCCCCCTTCCTAGTCTTGAGCCACCCCCAGCCTCTTGTGAGTCCCCCTCCCCCACCCCGTTTGACGCCCCCAGAGATTTCACCTCTAATCCCTATGAGCCCCCCCCACATGACTCCCCCTGCCCTCCAGTATCCACGCCCCCTCCCCATGTGACACCCCCCACCCACGATTTCCCCTTCATGCCCCATATTGGGACCCTCAGCCTCCCCCCTGCCACAAGGCCCCCCCTTCACAGGACCCCCCAGATCTGAGCCCCCCCATCTGACCCCCCCCTTTCCCCGGGATCTCCAAGCCCCCCCCCCCCCCCCGTGAGCCACCTGATCAGCGAGCATCCCCACGAGACCCCCCACCCCAGATTTCCGAGTTCTCCCCATATGACCCCCCCCAGGATCTTCGAGGCCCCCCACACACACACACAATGGTCTCCCCCTCATGGCTCCCCGTGTCCCCCACCTCATGACGTAGGAGCGGAAGGGGGCGTTCTTGTAGATGTACTGGGCCAGCCACCACTGCACGGTCATGTTCCAGTACCGCATGCCGTCCCGCACCCGCACGCAGAAGTCGGTGCCGTACGGGTCGATGTTCTTGATGGTCTCGTAGTCGTACTCAGGGGGCGCCGCCCCTGGAGCCCCCTCCTCCGCTCTGGGGTGGGGGAGAGCAGTCAGTGAGAGGGAATGAGACCTCGCCCTGGGGCCGGATGGGAGCCGGCGCCCCCTACAGGGGAAAGGCCAGCCCCATTCCCCGCCCCCTGAGCCAGCCTGTCCCTGCCCTGGGGCCGGGGTGGGAGCCGGCGCCCCCTACAGGGGAAAGGCCAGCCCCATTCCCCGCCCCCCTGAGCCAGCCTGTCCCTGCCCTGGGGCCGGGTGGGAGCCAGCGCCCCCTACAGGGGAAAGGCCAGCCCCATTCCCTGCCCCCCTGAGCCAGCCTGTCCCTGCCCTGGGGCCGGGTGGGAGCCGGCGCCCCCTAGAGGGGAAAGGCCCTGCTCCCCATTCCCCGCTCCCCTGAGCCAGCCTGTCCCTGCCCTGGGGCCGGATGGAGCCGGCGCCCCCTAGAGGGGAAAGGCCCCGCTCCCCATTCCCTGCCCACCTGAGCCAGCCAGTCCCTTCCCTGGGGCCAGATGGGAGCCGGCGCACCCTAGAGGGGAAAGGCCCTGCTCCCCATTCCCCGCTCCCCTGAGCCAGCCAGACCCCGCCCTGGGGCCGGATGGGAGCCGGCGCCCCCTACAGGGGGAAAGGCCCCGGGCCCCATTCCCCGCCCCCCTGAGCCAGCCTGTCCCTGCCCTGGGGCTGGGTGGGAGCTGGCGCCCCCTAGAGGGGAAAGGCCCCGGGCCCCATTCCCCGCCCCCCTGAGCCAGCCTGTCCCTGCCCTGGGGCCGGGTGGGAGCCGGCGCCCCCTAGAGGGGAAAGGCCCTGCTCCCCATTCCCCGCTCCCCTGAGCCAGCCAGACCCCGCCCTGGGGCCGGATGGGAGCCGGCGCCCCCTACAGGGGAAAGGCCCCCGGGCCCCATTCCCCGCCCCCCTGAGCCAGCCTGTCCCTGCCCTGGGGCTGGGTGGGAGCTGGCGCCCCCTACAGGGGAAAGGCCCTGGGCCCCACTCCCAACCCCCTGAGCCAGCCTGTCCCTGCCCTGGGGCCAGGTGAGAGCTGGCGCCCCAGAGGGGCAGGCCCGCGGGCGCACCTGGGGCAGTGGGCGGTGGGGCCCCCCGCCGGGGCGGGAGCGGGCGGCCGTGGGGTAGGCCCCAAAGGCAGCCGCGATGCAGCCGCACTCCGCGCAGAGCCAGGCCACGTAGAAGCGCATGCGGAAGACGAGAAGATGGGCACCATGTAGAAGAGGCGGAAGGGCAGCGCCCGGGCGTCGAAGGCCTCGGTCCGCACGTAGTCCAGCGGGAAGAGCCGCGCGGCCCCCAGGAAGAGCAGCCCGTAGACCGGGACCAGCCGGGCCCGCGCCAGCAGGGGGCGCCAGCTGGGGATGGCCTGGGAGTCCGGCTGCTGCAGCCAGTCCAGGTAGGTCCTGTAGCGGTAGAAGGGGCCTGGCGGGGGATGGAGGGTGGCAGGAAAGGGGGGGGAGGTGTGTGTGTGTGGGGGGGGGGAGTATGGTGGAGGAGGGGCAGATGAGGAAGGAGGCCAGGATGGGGAAAAGGGGGGGAAATGCAGTTAAAGGTAACAGTGGGAAAGACTCCGGCTGGACCCCGTCCCCCCACAGAGCAGGGGAGCGAACCCAGGAGTCCTGGCTCCCAGCCCCCCCCACCCCACCTCTAACCACTAGCCCCACTCCCTTCCCAGAGCCAGGGAGCGAACCCAGGAGTCCTGGTTCCCTGCAGCCCCCCCCCCCCCCCAACCACTAGCCCCCGCTCCCCTCCCAGAGCCGGGGAGAGGACCCAGGTGTCCGGCCGCCCGCCGCGTACCTGTCATGAGCCCCACGTAGCAGTAACCGTAGCAGAGGGTCGGGCCCAGCCCCGGCACGCTGGGGATCAGCCCAAGGGCGGGGACCTTGGTGAACGAGGTCACGTCCTGCTTCTTGGCCTGGCCGATCTCCTGCACCTCATTGGCCAGGCTCACCATCTAGGGCAGGGGGCGCGACCCACAGGGTGAGCGCCCCCTAGGGGACCACTGCTGCGGCACCGCGCCCCCCCGGGCCTCACCACCACACCACAGGGCTCCCCCCGCGCCCCGCGACACAGCGCCCCCCCGGGCCTCACCACCACACCACGGGGCCCCCCCATGCCCCGCGACACAGCGCCCCCCAGTGCCTCCCCACCACACCACAGGGCCCCCCCCGCGCCCCATGACACAGCGCCCCCCGGGCCTCACCACCACACCACAGGGCTCCCCCCGCGCCCCGCGACACAGCGCCCCCCCGGGCCTCACCACCACACCACGGGGCCCCCCCACGCCCCGCGACACAGCGCCCCCCCGGGCCTCACCACCACACCACGGGGCCCCCCCACGCCCCGCGACACAGCGCCCCCCCAGTGCCTCCCCACCACACCACAGGGCTCCCCCACGCCCCGCGACACAGGGCCCCCCAGTGCCTCCCCACCACACCACGGGGCTCCCCCACGCCCTGCGACACAGGGCCCCCCAGTGCCTCCCCACCACGGGGCCCCCCCCGCGCCCCACAACATAGGGCCCCCCAGTGCCTCCCCACCACACCACGGGGCTCCCCCACGCCCCACGACACAGGGCCCCCCAGTGCCTCCCCACCACACCACGGGGCTCCCCCACGCCCCGCGACACAGGGCCCCCCAGTGCCTCCCCACCACGGGGCCCCCCCCGCGCCCCACGACACAGGGCCCCCCAGTGCCTCCCCACCACACCACGGGGCTCCCCCGCGCCCCACGACACAGGGCCCCCCAGTGCCTCCCCACCACACCACGGGGCTCCCCCGCGCCCCGCGACACAGGGCCCCCCAGTGCCTCCCCACCACACCACGGGGCTCCCCCGCGCCCCGCGACACAGGGCCCCCCAGTGCCTCCCCACCACACCACGGGGCCCCCCCCACGCCCCGCGACACAGGGCCCCCCAGTGCCTCACCACCACACCACGGGGCCCCCCCACGCCCCGCGACACAGCGCCCCCCAGTGCCTCACCACCACACCACGGGGCTCCCCCACGCCCCGTGACACAGGGCCCCCCTGTGCCTCCCCACCACACCAGGGGCCCCCCCCCGCGCCCCACGACACAGGGCCCCCCAGTGCCACCACACCACGGGGCCCCCCCCACGCCCCACGACACAGCGCCCCCCCGGGCCTCCCCACCACACCACGGGGCCCCCCCCACGCCCCACGACACAGCGCCCCCCCGGGCCTCCCCACCACACCACGGGGCCCCCCCACGCCCCGCGACACAGGGCCCCCCAGTGCCTCCCCACCACACCACGGGGCCCCCCCACGCCCCGCAACACAGCGCCCCCCAGTGCCTCACCACCACACCACGGGGCCCCCCCCGCGCCCCACAACACAGCACCCCCCAGTGCCTCACCACCACACCACGGGGCCCCCCCCGCGCCCCACGACACAGCGCCCCCCAGTGCCTCCCCACCACACCACGGGGCCCCCCCCACGCCCCGCGACACAGCGCCCCCCCGGGCCTCCCCACCACACCACGGGGCCCCCCCGCGCCCCACGACACAGGGCCCCCCAGTGCCTCACCACACCATGGGGCCCCCCCCCGCGCCCCACGACACAGCGCCCCCCAGTGCCTCCCCACCACACCACAGCGCCCCCCCCGCGACACAGCGCCCCCCAGTGCCTCACCACCACACCACGGGGCCCCCCCCACACCCCACGACACAGCACCCCCCAGTGCCTCACCACCACACCACGGGCCCCCCCCCCCACGCCCCGCGACACAGCACCCCCCAGTGCCTCACCACCACACCACGGGGCCCCCCCCCCACGCCCCACGACACAGGGCCCCCCCGGGCCTCACCACCACACCACAGGGCCCCCCCACGCCCCGCGACACAGCACAGCGCCCCCTACGGGACCACTGCCACGGCACCACGCCCCCCCCCGACCCCCGCCACCATGGCGCAGCGCCCCCTAGCGCCCCAGAGGGGCCAACAGTGACCGGGAGGCCAGAGCGCCCCCTGCTGAGCCTCCCTGCCCCGCCCCCTGCAGCACCTTGAGGGTCAGCAGCAGCTGCACGGCGTTGGTGAAGGGGGTGGGGGCCGGCAGCCCGACGAAAGTCACCATCCGGAAGAAGAGTAGATAGGAGAAGGTCCAGCCCAGGGTCAGGTAGTGACAGGACCTGGGGCAGAGGGCGGGTTCATTGGCCACACTCCCAGAATCCCCTGCTCCCGTCACCCCCCCATCCCCTCCCAGCTCCCAGAATCCCCTGCTTAGCTCCAGGCCCCCCCATCTCGCCACAGCTCCCAAAATCGCCCCCCACACACACACACTCTACCCAGTAGACCCCACTCCTCTCCCAGAGCCGGGGATAGAACCCAGGTGTCCTGGCTCCTTCCATACCGGGGGGAGAGGCTGAGGATGACCCATGTGCCCAGGATGGTGACCAGGGAGTGCAAGGTGTGGATGTTGCAGGTGATCAGCGTCAGGAGCAGCCCCACGGCTGCCCCCCCAAACTGCTTCACTCGGTGTCCTGGCGGGGGGAGGGGAGGAAAGAGACACAGATCAGATCCCAGCTCCCTTGCCACCGAGATCCCCCGGCAGCAAAGTCAGCTGGGACTTAGGGCGACCCTGGGCGGGGAATGGGGCACAGGGCCTCTCCTCTCTAGGGGGCGCTGGCTCCCACCCAGCCCTGGGGAGGGGGGTTGGTTGGCTCATGGGGCAGGGAATGGGGCACAAGGGAGTTCAGGAGGTGGGGATCCTGTACCCCCAAACACGCATCCCCTATCGATGGGACCCCAGAGTCCAGCAGCTTCTACTACAAGACTGGCAGGGGGAAGCTAGTGCCAGGGTTCCCTGCCCACACACACCAGCCCCCCTAAAATACCTCCAAACCCATTCTAACTCGAGACACAACCCAACCCCCCACCCCACCCCCAAGAGCTCAACCGGAGTGGAGAGAGGAAATCTTGCAAGAGGAAGCTGATGTGAGGAAACCGCAGATGCGGCTGGGTGGGGCATACCGGAGGGAATGTGGGGAAGGGCCCTTGTTGGAGGGAAAGGGGGGGGGGTCTCTTTGGTGGGATTTTTTCTAGCCCCAATCCCTGTCCCCCCCAGCCATGGCACGAAGGGGAGGGGCCAGAGTTCCCCCCCCCCAGCTGGAGTCACTCACCCCCTCTCTTGAAGACAAAGCCGATGGGGATAGAGAAAAGCAGCACGGTCAGGTAGGTCCACTCCTCCGGGGTCATCCCAGTTCTGCTGCAGGAGGAAAAACAGCGTCGGGCAGTTCCACAGGCCACCCACCCCACCGGAGCGGGGAGCAGCAGCTGCAGGGGGGGCTGACAGCTCAGCTCCTCTGTAGGTGGTAGGGGAAGAGCAGGGAGGGGAGATCCGGCCCCAGGGCAGGGACTGGCTGGCTCAGGGGGGCAGGGAATGGGGCACGGGCCTCTCCCCTGTCCATTGCTCTCATTCCATGGCCTGGGGGTGTATCGAGTTTGCCAGGTCTCGATCCCGCTCCCAGGAGCCCCCATCGCCCAGCCCATCCAGGTGCCCCCTGGCCCCCCTGCAGCTGAGTGGCCATGGGCTGGACGAGCCACAGAGACCCAGCCTTGGGGGTGGGCGCTAAGGCAGTATAGTCGGGGGCTGCGTGGGGGGGGAGGGGGGGCTCAGTGCGTATGTGAGGTAGAATGGGGAGCTGTGGGGGAGGGAAGTTGCAGGGTGTCCTCTGCCGGGCCAGTATCTCTGCCCTAGTTCATCCACCAGGGACGATCAAGCTGCCTTGTTGCCCCCAGTGGCCACTGCCCAGCCCCCCACCCCCCCCAAAACTCCCCCCCACACCCGGCAGCACAAACCCCTCAGCAAGTGGGGTCTAGTGGTTAGACTGGGGGGGGGGTGAGGGCTGGGCTCCTGAGATCTATCCCACATGGGCTCCCTGCTCCTTCCACCTCCAGCTAAACCCTGGGCCGCAAGCTGCCTTAATCCCTTCCAGTCTCTAATCCACGCAGTTCACCCCCCACATTAGCCATTGCTGGTGCTGGGGAGAGAGGGGTACATGCCCCACGCAGTTTAATCTCACCCATTAATCCTCTCCATTAGGGGAACTCCTAGGGTCCCTAGTCCCAGACCAGGTCCTCATTGTGCCAGGCGCTGTACATTATTTATTAGGTGGATTACGGTAGCTCGCAGCCCCGCACCCATTGCGCCAGGGGCTGTACGTTATTTATTAGGTGTATTACAGTAGCTCCTTGCCCCACCCCCTTGTGCCAGGCGCTGTACAAACACAGGACAAACACCCAGCTCCCCCCCGCTGCAGCTCACCCCCAGATTAGCAGTCCGGCTAGGGGGGACAGGCGGGGGGCTGAGAAGCAGTGGGAACCCCACATCAGGTGGGGATGGAAAACACCCTGGAACTTCTCCCCCCTCCCCACAATTCAAGTGCAGCCCCACACGCCTCAAGTTCACAGCGTTACTCACCAGCACCCGACACCAACTTCTTCCGATGGGGTCAGTACAGAATTCGCACCCGGGGGTGCCTTTGCACGGATTCACACCCCTGGGGGCTCCTTTGCACAGAGTCACACCCAGGGGGGCTCCTGTGCACGGATTCACACCCCTGCGGGACCCGGTGCACGGATTCACACCCCTGCGAGCGATTCCCTCCCCCACCCACCCACCCACCCAGCCCCTCACTTTGCAGCCGCGCTGCCTGCCCGTCCGCCCGCCCCCTGCTCACTTCCTCCACGCCCTGCACCCATTGGGCCCTGCAATTTTCAACCCCCCCCCACCAACTCTCCGCCCCTCCTCGGGTATTGGCCAATGGGGCCGTCGCTCAGCTGCAAGAACCCCGCCCCCCCCGCCTTGCAGCAGCAGGGAGAGGGACCGGCCAGTTTGCTTTGCAAACAGCCCCAGGCCCACCCCAGAGCTGGGTGCAGGGGAGCCCAGGGGTGAAGGTGAGTGAACTACGGAAGGGGGGTGTGGAGGGGGGGGTCGCCCTTGGAGAAGAGAGTACCCACAATCCCCTGGGGGAAAGAAGCAGCGTTTGGTATAGGTGCGTGTGGCTCTTTAAGAATTTCCCAGAATTCCTTTTGGGGGGGGGTGGCCCTTTAAGAAAGGGTTACCCGGAATACCTTGCGGGGAAGGGGCAGCGGTTTTTTATTTTTAGTGTGTGGCCCTTTAACAAACTGTTCCCAGAATCCTTTCTGTGTGTGGGTGGGGGGTGTCAATGGAGGGATTTTAAGAATGGGACTCCCAGAATGCCTTGGGGCAGGGGGCGGGGCTTGGTGTGGGTGGGTGTGGCCATTTAAAGGGGTCACCACCATGTGGCCAGAACCAGGCGACCTGAAAAGGGCTTTCCCAGCATCCTCTGGGGCATCAGCAGGGCTTGGCCACCCTAGCCCCAGGGCATGATGGGATTGAAGTGCGCCCCCTCCATCCCAACTTGGGACCCCTAGCCCCAGGGCATGATGGGATTGAAGTGCGCCCCCTCCATCCCAACTTGGACCCCTAGCCCCAGGGCATGATGGGATTGAAGTGCACCCCCTCCATCCCAACTTGGGACCCCTAGCCCCAGGGCATGATGGGATTGAAGTGCGCCCCCTCCATCCCAACTTGGACCCCTAGCCCCAGGGCATGATGGGATTGCCCCCCACCCACGCTGGGGGCCTGGCCCTGGCAGTGGGGCATGCTGGGATTGTGGCACCCCCTGCCCCAGAGCATGCTGGGATTGTTGTGCCCTGCCTCAGAAGTGGCTGCATCTCCACGCTGGGCGAGGTGTCCCCATGTAACCAGCCCCCGTGCCCTGCCCCAGAGGGGCTACACCCCCCACCCTTGCCGCTCCCCTCTCTGCAGCTGGCGTGGCGCCATGATCCGGATCCACGTGCTGGAGGGGGCGGCTCTCGTGTGGAGCGTGGAGGACGCCCGGGAGATCCGTGAGCGGTTCCGGCTGGTGGGGACCCTGGTGGGGGCGCTGGCCCGCAAGCCCCGGCAGAACGCCCGCCTGGGCCTCCCCCTGCAGCTGCTCCCCGAGGAGGCCCGGCTGCTTGCCGAGCTGGGCGCAGCCGTCCTGGTGAGGGGCAGCGAGATCCAGCCCCCGGCGGAGGGGGAGGAACCGACCCAGGTGAGGGACCTGGGGCCTTGCTCCTCCAGGGGGTGCTGATCCAGCCCCAGGGCAGGGACTGGCTGGCTCAGGGGGGCAGGGAATGGGGCACCAGCTCGGGCACAGGGCAAGGTGCAGCGGCAGGGGGGCGGAGCATGTTTGGGGGCGGGGATGCTGTGGGGAGATGGCTGTGCCGCGCACCCCATCCCGGAGCTAACCCCCTCTCCCCCGAACCCAGGCGTCCGAGGTGGAGGCCTACCAGCGGGAGCTGGAGGAGAGCTACCAGGAGCAGCAGCGCCTGGCTGGGGCAGAGAGGGGGGCCCTGCTGGCCCGGCTGGCCGAGCGCATCGCCCAGGGCCGAGCCCGTCGCAGAGAGCAGCGCGGGGAGACGCCAGGTGGGGCTGGGGCTCGGAGGGGAGACCTGCTGCGGAAACCCAGGGACTGCAGAGAAAGGGGGGCTCTCCTCTGTTTGTCAGTGCTGGGCCCAGGGGGCCCGTGCTGGGGCTCAGTTGGGGGGACTCATTTGTGGATCAGTGCCAGGCCCCCATATACCCGGCCCCTGCGCCCCACCCCAGAGGGACCGCATCTCAGTGGTGGGTGAGGGGTCCCTGTATAACCAGCCCCTGTATCCCACCCCAGATGCAGCTGCACCCCGGCCCCGGCTTCTCCTAGCCTGTTGCTCTCTTTGCTCTCAGACACTGCGGAGGATTCGGGGCTCCTGGATTCGCCCTTCGTCCTGCCCCGTGGCTCCATGATGGTCCAGCTGCCCACGGCCCGGCGGCACCCGGGGCGGGTCGAGCGGGTGGACTGGACCTCCCCCTCCCCGGACTGGCCTCACGCCGGCTGCCCGGCCCACGAGGCCCGGTACCGCGTCTTCCGCGAGCTGTGGGGCAGGGGCTACTATCTGTCCGGAGGGAGCAAGTTTGGGGGAGACTTCCTTGTGTACCCAGGTAGGTGTGTGGGGGGCTGGGCCACAGCCTGGGGGAAATGGGGCAGGGGATGCTGGCCAGCCCTGGGGAGGGGCGCATGGAGGTGGGTGGGGACATTGTTGGTCCCAGAAGTGGGGGAGGGGATGGGTTTGGGGGGGGGTGCTCGGGGGAGGGAATGGGGCAGGGGGCATCTGGCCTGACTCCTTCCCCTTCGGCCTCTCCCCTGCAGGCGACCCCCTGCGGTTCCATGCCCACTACATCGCGCTGTGCTGCCCCCAGGGGGCCCCCCTCCCGCTCCGCACCCTGGTGGCAGCCGCCCGCCTGGGCACCGGCGTCAAGAAGACCCTGCTGCTCTGCTCGCCGGGCCCGAGTGGCACCCTTGCCTTCACCTCTCTGCAGTGGAGCAGGCTGCAGTGACCCCCCCGTGGGACAGCCAGGAACTGGACGGGTGGGGGGGGCACAATCTGCTCCCAACCAGGCACTGAGCACCCCTCCCCCGGAACAAAGCCAGCCGGGGCAGGAGGGGACGCTGCTGGGGGGGGCTGCCGGCTCGGGACTGAGCAGTGAACAAGGGATGTTAATAAAGACGAGGCAGCAGCAGAACTGGAAGGGTGGGGGAGCCTAGTGCCGGGCTAGCAGGGGGCTGGGGGTCGGGAGTGAGGGGCACCAGCAGGGCTGGGGGGGAGCCTAGTGCGGGCTAGCAGTCGGGAGTGAGGGGCACCGGCAGGGCTGGGGGGGAGCCTAGTGCGGGCTAGCAGGGGGCTGGGGGTCGGGAGTGAGAGACACCGGCAGGGCTGGGGGGGGCAGGGCAGCAATAAGGAGGGGCTGTGGAGCGGGGGAGGCCTCAGGCAGAGCTGGGTCCCCCCCAGATTGACCAGACCCCCCAGTAGGTTATAAACTTTTTTTCTTTAATTAAAACTGAACTTGCCAGAAAATAGGTATTATGTACTAACCTGCCCCCCCAGGCAGGGCCCATGGGGGGGGGGGGGGGAAAGAGACAGTGGATCCCTCCCCCAATCTGGGGTTAAAGTGGGAGGGACCTGACTGTGACACTCTCATGCCCCCCTCTGTATTTTGGGGTCTGTCTCCTATCCCTCTACCCCAGGGATTTGTGCACCCCCTGGAAGCGAGCTCCCCCCCCATCACTGTATGGTGGCAGCACCCAAAAATATAGTTGGAGTGAACCAACTCTTCCCCCTCCACCTATGCAAAATTGGTAGCCTCTGGAGTAATCACAATAAAATGGAGATGATGACCCCCCCCATCCCAAGTAGTAGCAACCAAATTCAGACCAAGCCATGTACAATGGAGGGGGAAATTAGCTTGAAATCAGCCCCTCCCATTTCCACATTAGATGGTAGCTCCCAAAAACAAGCTGCAGAACAGTGCATTTTCTAGAGGGGTGTTCCCCCCCATGTAGAATGGAAAGGTCCAGGTCCAGCCACCACCAACCCCCAAATTCTGACCAATGGTAGCAGTTGGCATACTCTATCTGCAAGGAGGTGTATAACACTGTCGTCGTCCCCCCCCATTTCATGCAATGGTAGCAGCCACTAACTGGAACAGTCCAACTGCATGGAGCAAGGAGGGGGAAAGCTTGTGTTGAGGCTTCTTGTCTGGGGAATCCCCCCTTGTTGCCAGTGCAATGGTAGCAGCCGATATATGGAACAGACCAAGTCCTCCAACCCCCAAGCTTTCTCCCCATTCTGTGCAATGGGAGCACCCCACTTGGAATGGTCCATCTGCAAGGGGGAGGCTCCAGGCTCTCGCCCCCCCGCCTGCACCCCGTCAGACGCTGATGGTGCGGAAGACGGTGAAGCCGGACAGGGCGGTGGTGATCAGGACCCCCGGGCACTGGGGCTGCCAGTGCAGCTCCTTGATGTCGGTCTCTCCCTGGTGCACGAAGAGCAGCTGGGGGGGGATGGAGGCCAGGGCCGGGTCATCCTCGCTCTCCCCCTCCCCCTCCTGGTCCCGCTCCACCGCCAGGTCCCACTGGGTCACCTGGTTGTCCGCACCGGCGGCCGCGAACACCCCCCCGTCCGCGGGGTGCCACTCCACCGAGGTGATGGGCGCTGTGTGCTGCTTGAAGGTCGCCACGCTCGTGCCCGTCTGTGGGGGGAGAGGGCAGCGGTGAGGGGGGCTGCGGGTCGGGAGTGAGGGGCACTGGCAGAGCCTGGGGGGAAGCCCAGGGCTGGGCTAGCAGGGGGCTGCGGGTCGGGAGTGAGGGGCAACGGCAGAGCCTGGGGGGGAGCCCAGGGCTGGGCTAGCAGGGGGCTGCGGGTCGGGAGTGAGGGGCACCAGCAGAGCCTGGGGGGAAGCCAAGGGCTGGGCTAGCAGCGGGTCGGGAGTGAGGGGCACTGTCAGAGCCGGGGCGGGAGCCCAGGGCTGGGCTAGCAGCGGGTTGCGGGTCGGGAGTGAGGGGCACCGGCACAGCCTGGGGATGGGGGAGCCCAGGGCTGGGCTAGCAGGGGGCTGCGGGTTGGGAGTGAGGGGCACCGGCAGAGCCTGGGGGGGAGCCCAGGGCTGGGCTAGCAGCGGGCCGGGAGTGAGGGGCACCGGCACAGCCGGGGCGGGAGCCCATGGCTGGGCTAGCAGGGGGCTGCGGGTCGGGAGTGAGGGGCACCGGCAGAGCCTGGGGGGGAGCCCAGGGCTGGGCTAGCAGCGGGCTGCGGGTCGGGAGTGAGGGGCACCAGCAGAGCTGAGGGGAGCCCCCGAGAGACCTGGGGGAGCCCGGGGGGCACCGACCTGGAAGAGGCGCAGGTCCCAGACGCGCAGGGCCCCGTCGTCCCCCCCGCTGAGGAGGAAGGGCTCGTGGCGGTTCCAGCTGATGACGTTGATGTCGCTGGCATGGGCCCGGCTGGCCGTCAGCATGCAGGCCCGGCCCGGCGCCGCCCGCACGTCCCACACCCGGATGGACCCGTCCGCCGAGCACGAGGCGAACACCTGGGCGAGAGGGGGTCAGGGCAGCGTGGCCACCTGCCAGGGGCCCATCTACCCCGGTGTCCCCACCGCCCTGCCCCTCCAGATCAGCCCATGGGCCCATCTACCCTAGTACCGTGCCCTGCCCCCAGGATCAGCCCCATGGGGCCGTCTACCCTGGTGTCCCCCCCGCCCCGCCCCCAGGATCAGCCCCACAGGCCCATCTACCCCAGTGCCCCGCCCCGCCCCCAGGATCAGCCCCACGGGCCCATCTACCCCAGTGCCCTGTTTCTCCTGGCAGGACTGCCACTCACTGTGGCTTCTGTCGGCGACCACTGCAGGTCCTCCACGGAGGCGGTGTGGGCGGTGAAGGGGCGCTGGTCCACGTGCCACGTCCCGTCCGCCTTGGGGCTCCACAGGTGAATGTTCTTGTTTGAGTCACCAGTCACGAGACGCCCTGCGGGTGGGGGCAGAGCTGGGGTCACAGGGAGCTCCCACAGCTAGCGCCCCTCACTCCCAACCCATAGCCCCGTCACCCCCAGCTCTGCCGGTGCCCCTCACTCCCGACCCGCAGCCCCCTGCCACCCGGCGACCCTCGGCTCACCGGGCACCATGGGGGACCAGTCCATGGCAAAGCCCTCGGTCATGTGTCCGGCAAAGGAGAAGAGGGGTTTGATTTTGGCCTGCTCCTCCCGCAGAAAGGTGGCCATGGCCTGAGGGTCTGAGATGGCCACCAGGGGGCGCTGTAGGTCGTAAATCTCCACCTGCCCCTTCTCCGACCAGACGGCAGCCACCTGCATCCCGCCCAGCTGGGTGACCTGCCAGGAAGGAAAGGGTTAACCCCAGCATGGGGGAAGGGGGCACTGTGCTGTTGGGGCGGGGGAAGGGTGCTGTGCTGAGGGGACGCTAGGCAGGAGGGGGAGGCTCGCTTGGGGGCGCGGGCCCCAATGCCCCCTGTGCTGCTGGGAGCAGGGGATGCTGCACTGGGGGCGGGGGGGAGCTCGGCGGGGGGCGCTGCGCTGGTGGGGACTCTGCTCAGGGGGGTACGGTGCTGGGGGGGGCTCGGCGCTGGGGGGGCCGTACCCGAACGCGGTTGATGCCCCCGTAGTGGGGGATCATGGCCAGCTCCAGCTGCGGCTTCTTCTCCTCCTCCTCGTCGTCCTCCTCGTCGCTGTTGCTGCTCTCGGCACCCGCCCCCGTGCGGTGCAGATTGTGCATCTTCATCACCAGCAACCTGGCGGAGAGAGGGACCCCCTGAGCCCTGCCCCCAGCCAGGGGCCCCACCAGCCCCTGCGCCCCGCGGAATGGGGCCCAGGGCCTCTCCCCTCTAGGGGGCGCTGGCCTGAACCCTGTCACCGGCTCAGCATGGAGGTCAAGGGCCACAGGGAGCCAGCCCCCCCTCTGTGGGTCAGGCAGGGGGTTTCTGGGGGACACCAGGGGTGGCCGCGGGTGACCGCCCAGGGCTCTGTGCTCAGGGGGGTGCCAGCGCCCGGGCAGGGGAAGAGGCGCGCGCTCCCCGCTCGCGGGCGGGTCGGGCCGGCTCCCAGCCTGGGGTGGGGCTGAAGTTGGGGGGTGTTTGTTGCAAGTTGCGGCTGGGGCGCCCTGCGGGGCGGGCTGGGGCCAGGCCTGGCCGTGCCCCTGGGGACGGAGCTACTTCCGCTCGGGGTCTCCTGCCCTCACCCCGGGCAGCCGCTCACCCCCCCGCAGTGCCCGGGCAGACGGGGCGCGCCCGGGCGAGCAGCGAGCGCTCCTGGGGGTGCCCCGCAGTGCCCGACCTGGGGCAGCACTGAGAAACGGGGCTCCCTGGGCAGGGATCTTGGAGAGCACACGGGGGTCTCTCCCTCTCTGGGGAGAAGCAGGGTGGGGGGCTGGGTCTCTGCCCCACGGCCGCCCCCCGGGGCTGACCTGTTGGCCTGGGCGCTCTCGGCCTGGGTGCCGGCACAGAGCTGCAGGCTGAGCGGGAAGCAGCCAAGCTCCGGGCCCAGCGGGTCGGGCACCACGTCGAAACTCAGACAGGGGGCACCTGTGGGGAGAAAAGGGGTGAGCCCCACTGCTGGGCATGTGCCCCGCACCCCTGGCCTGTCACCCCCTGCGCCCGTCCAGTGCCCCCCTGACTGCCCCATACCCTCCTGGCCCATGGCCTGTCCTCAACCCATGCCCTCCTGTCTGCCCCACAGTGCAGCCCCACGTCTCTGTGCCCGCCCCACCCCCTGCCCGCCCCATGTCTCTGTGCCCACCCCACCCCCTGCCCGCCCCACAGTGCAGCCCCACGTCTCTGTGCCCGCCCCACGTCTCTGTGCCCACCCCACCCCCTGCCCGCCCCACACTGCAGCCCCACGTCTCTGTGCCCGCCCCACACTGCAGCCCCACGTCTCTGTGCCCCCCGCCGGCGCTGACCCGTGCCCGCCCGGTGGTACAGCACATAGGCCTCCTCGTCCATCACCAGCTCCTCGCCCGGTCCCGGCGGGGGGCCCCGGCCCGGCAAATAGACCCGCCGCGGGGGAGCCCCCTGCCCCTCCCCCTCCTCTTCGTCCCCGCTGCTGCTGCTGCTCGCCCCGTCCCCGGCCCAGCGCCACGCCGCCTCCGCCATCTTGGGACAGGGCAGCGCACCCTGCGCGGCGGCCTCACGCACTTCCGCCCTCAGGCTGCGAGACGCCATCTTGGGGGAGGAGAAGCCGCGAAGCCGCGGCCATATTGGAAAAGGGCAACGGCCACCATCTTGGAACGACGCTGGGCACCGCCCTCTTGGAAACGGGCCTGAGTGATCCCAGCGCCGCCATTTTGACAAAGGGACAGGAGGAGCCGGCCGCCATCTTAGAAAGGGCGCAGCGGGGGCCGCCATGTTGGCAAAGGGCAACAGCGGCGCCATATTGACTGAGGGTAAATCTCGTCCGAGCCGCGGCCAGCGCCATTTTCAGAAAGGGAAAATCCCCAGCACCGCCCGGACGCCATCTTAACTGAGGGCACATGAAGTCCCCCGCCCCCATCCTGGCCCCACGGGCGCCATATTGAATAAGGGCATCTGGGTGACCCCCCTCACACACACATATCCCATAATCACCATGGCGACCTAAATCTCCCTCACACCCTTACACCTCACTGAACTGTCACATGGGGTAAAAGGCCGTCACCTTGGCAACACGGGCGCCATCACTGGGGACATTCCTAATATGACATCACCACATCCGCTTGTGACATCATTGCTCCAGGTCATGGCACAGCTGCCTGGGAGTCAATGATGACGTCATCATTCCCCGCGGCCATGGAAACCAACATGGGGTCATCATGGCACCAGCGACATCACAAGAGACTGCCTCACAACCTGGTGCAATGATGTCACGGGGAAGTGATGACATCATCAGAAGCAGTGATGTCACCGGGAACATGATGTAGCCACAAAAGTTGGTAAACGGGGGAGACGTTCCAAAGTATCGCCCAGGCCCCTCCCTGAACCCCCCGTCCTGCAGCCCAGCACCCCCCAGCACCACCCTGGGGCATTGGGCCCAGCCCTGACTGCCAGGGAGAACGTCCCGTGCTGAGACCCCATCCCACACACTGCAGATCAGCGCCCCCACTGAGCCTCCTGCAGCCCAGCGCCCCCCACTGAGCCCCCTGCCCCACCCTCTGCAGCCCAGCGCCCCATGCTAAGCACCCGCCGCACCCCCTGCAGCCCAGTGCCCCCCACTGAGCCCCCTGCCCCACCCCCTGCAGCCCAGTGCCCCATACTAAGCACCCGCCGCACCCCCTGCAGCCCAGTGCCCCCCACTGAGCCCCCACCCTGCTCCCTGCAGCCCAGCACCCCCTGCTGAGCCTCCTGACCTGCTTCCCACAGCACAGGGCCCCTTGCTGAGCCCCCCGCCCCACAGCCCAGTGCCCCGCACTGAGCCCCCACCCTTCAGCCCAGCACCCCCTGCTGAGCCCCCTGCCCTGCTCCCTGCAGCACAGTGCCCCTTGCTGAAACCCCGCCCCACAGCCCAGCACCCCCTGCTGAGCCCCCTGTCCTGCACCCTGCAGCCCAGCACCCCCTGCTGAGCCCCCGCCCCACTTCCTGCAGCCCAGCGCCCCCCACTGAGCCCCCACCCTGCTCTCTGCAGCCCAGCGCCCCCTCCTGAGTCCCCTGCCCCACTCCCTTCAGCATGGCGCCCCATCGCTCTGCTCTGGGGCATTGGGGCCAGCACTGACTGCCAGGGCAGTGACCACCACCTGTGGACCCCCCTCCAGTGCCCCCCCAACCAGTCTCCCCCACCCAGAGCTGGCCCAGCGGCCCCCAGCTCAGTGCTAAGTGCCATGAGTGATGGCACTGGCTGCAGCGGCCACGACCCTCCTGCTCCAATGAGCACAGCAAATTTCACAGCTAAGCGGCCCCAGCTGGAGGCCTTCAGGCCGCACTCATTGGGGATTTATGATCCCAGCGAGGACGATAGGACAGAGGAAAACTGGCCTAGTCGGGCTCGAAGGGCCCTGGCAGATTGAGATGAGGGGAGCTAAGGCTGGGCTGGCAGTGGCTGCGGGCTGGGAGTGAGGGGCACCAGTGGAGCTGGGGGGAGCCCAGGGCTGGGCTCGGAGGGGGCTGCGGGTCAGGAGTGAGGGGCACCAGCAGAGCTGGGGGGAGCCCAGGGCTGGGCTTGGAGGGGGCTGCGGGTCGGGAGTGAGGGGCACCGGCAGAGCTGGGGGGAGCCCAGGGCTGGGCTTGGAGTGGGCTGCGGGTCGGGAGTGAGGGGCACCGGCAGAGGGTGGGGTGGGGAGCCTAGGGAGCTGTGGGTCGGGATAGAATCGCCATCACAAGAGACACTGCATTGCAGCGAGCGCCCACCAGGGGCCGCTGTGAGTTCACACCCACTGCACGTGGGGCTGAGCCCTGGGCAGCTCAGTGCACTGAGGGCGAAGGGGCCCCAGGGGTGAAGCCAGCAGCGGGGGTGGGGGGGGTTAACTGGTCTCTGGACATCCCCCAGGCTGGGGCAGTGCCAGAGATACCCCACACCCCAGCACACATAACACGCCCCGTTAGGGGACCCCTGGGCATCTCCCTCAATGTGCCCCTCACTCCCGACCCGCAGCCCCCTGCCAGCCCTGCCCTGGGCTCCCCCCAGCTCCGCCGGTGCCCCTCACTCCCGACCCACAGCCCCCTGCCAGGCCGGGCCTGGGCTCCCCAGGGCAGGGCCGGGGGTTCCCCAGGGAGGAGCCAGGCTGAGCTGTCGGGGCTCCCTGCTGGGCTGTGTGTAGGGGGGGGGTGGATTTCAGAGCAGCCCAGACAGCTCAGTGGGGGGGTCGGGGGAGGACATGGAGGACAGAGGAGCGGGAAGGAGATGGCAGAGGAGGAGGGAGAGGGGGCTGGGGCAGGCAGACACAGGGGTGCTGGGACTGTAAGGTTCCCAGCCCGTGGGTGGGTTTGGCTGAGGCAGAAGGTCTCGTCCCGCCCCCCACAGCCCTGCTGGTGCCCCTCACTCCCGACCCCCAGCCCCCTGCTAGCCCAGCCCTGTGCTGCCCCCAGGTGCTGTGGTTAGGGGGTGCTGGGGGGGGCTCTGTTTTCAATGTCCCCAGGGCCTGCTCCATCCCTCGCCTGAACCCAGACATTCTGGCAGGCTGAGGCCGCGCGGGGCTCCTGGCAAAGAAGAAATGCAAACCAGAA
Source organism: Lepidochelys kempii (assembly GCF_965140285.1). NCBI lineage: Eukaryota > Metazoa > Chordata > Testudines > Cheloniidae > Lepidochelys > Lepidochelys kempii. Next base: position 15,249,765 of record NC_136402.1, read on the forward strand.
ACACCAGCCAGGATGGGAGAAAGCCAGGGCCTGTCCCCTTGATGGGGCTCCAGTCCCCCATGCGGGGGGGGGGGGGGCTGGCTGGCTCAGGGGGGCGGGGAATGGGGCGCGGGGCCTTTCCCCTCTAGGGGGCGCTGGCTCCCATCCAGCCTCAGGGCAGGGCCTGGCTGGCTTGGGGGTGTGGGCGTTAAATCCTCTCTCCGCCGGCTCATCCAGCTGCCGCCCCAGGGCCGCCCGGGCCGAATGTCTGCCCCACACTGTCCATGGGCCCCACACAATCTGCCCCTGCGCCCCCCTGTCCCTGACCTGCCGCGGCTCTGCTTTTCCACACTTTGAGGCAGCCTGTTCCCAGCCCCACGCACTGCCAGGATCCCTGGAGAACCAGCCCTCCAGCCCAACCCCAGAGGGGCCACGCCCCAGTGCCGGGCAAGGGGTCCCTGTGTAAACACCACCACAATGCGCCGCAACGCAACACAGACAGCAATACACAACTGCAACATGACAGCACACACAAAGAGCTACCCCTTACAGTGTGCGTACACACACCCTAGCAAGGGGGGTCACACCCACATACGGAGCAGGGCCCAGCCCCTCCAGCAGGGGGCAGCAGGGACACACACACACAGAGCAGGGCCCAGCCCCTCCAGCAGGGGGCAGCACACGGACACACACACACACAAAATACAGCTGCGCTGGGGGCCCAAGGCTGGGGCAGCCCGATGGGTCCACCTCTATCCCCAGCTCTGGGAGGGGAGCGGGGGCCAGTGGTTAGAGCTGGGGGGCTGGGAGCCAGGACTCCTGGGTTCTCTCCCTCCTTGGCCCCGATGTGTGCCCAGTAACCTCCCCGCACTCTCCCCTGCCTCTCCACAGGGACCAGCTCTCCTGGCCCATCTGCTCAGCTTGTCTGGCTGCTAACGAACCAGTAATTACCTGTGGTGTGTGTCCAGGCCGGGCTGACAGCAAGGCAGGGTGTGTGTGTGTGAGCTCTGATAACCAGGGAATGGGGCTTGGGGCCTGTCCCCTCTAGGGGGCGCCGGCTCCCATCTGGCCCCAGTTTGGGGACTGGCTGGCTCAGAGGGGCAGGGAATGGGGTGCAGGACCTTTCCCTCTAGGGGCGCCGGCTCCCATCCGGCCCCAGGGCAAGGACTGCTTGGCTCAGGGGGGCGGGGAATGGGGTATGGGGCCGGGGCTCCCATCCGGCCCAATGGTGGGTGGGGCCTGGCTCTCCCTCCCCCCCTGCAACATCTTGATCCAAAGGGATTGTGCTAATGGCGTTTTTAATTAATAATGAACTTCTGGGGCCTCAAGGATCCAGGCGTCTGACCTGATCCCGCCTCAGAGCTGACGCCCCCTAGAGGGGAGAGGCCCCGTGCCACACTCCCCTGGGGCCGGATCATGGCCGGTGCCCCCTATCAGGGCTGGTGCCCCTTTCACCCCCACCCCAGCCAGGGCCAAAGGTCCCCCGATGGGGCTCGTACCCCAGGCCCATGGCCCGGCACTGAAACCCGGGGGCGTCTTGCCTGGGGCTGCTCCACGGCTGGACAAGCCAGGGCAGTTTCCCCGCTGGGGTGCGGGAACAATCTGCACGGGGGGGGGGGTGCAGAGAGCCAACTTGCAAACCCTGTGTAGGCGGGATACCACTTCAATGGGGGGCAGCCCCCCAGGCAGCCCTAGTTCCAGCCTTGACTCCTTATCCAGCCAGCCAGGGGCTAGAGGGACTGGGGGGGGAAGGGGCGGGCGGGGGGGTAGACACAGAGGGAGTGCAGTTAGCAAGACGGGAGGGGGGACTGGGGCGGGGGAGGGGGTCTATTGGGGTAGGAAGATGGGGAAGGGGAAAAGGAGAAGGGGAAAGAAGGAAAGGCGGGGGTGGAAAACAGAGAGGGAAAGGGGAGGACGCAAAAGAAAGCAGAGGGGGGGTCTCGTGGTTAGACCAGTGGGGGCCAGGAGCCAGGATGCCTGGGTTCTCTGCCCAGCTCTGGAAGGGGAGTGGGGTCTAGTGGGTAGAGCAGGGCAGCATGGTTTGGGTGAGAGGTTCATCTGAAGGTTTGGGGCACTGGGGTGAGTTTGAGGGGTAGATTCAGGGGTGAGTTTGAGAGGGAGGTTCAGGGGTGAGTTTACGGGGCTGGGGGTGAGTTTGAGGGGAAGGTTCAGGGGGTGAATTTGGGGGGCTGGGGTGAGTTTGAGGGGAAGGTTCAGGGGGTGAGTTTGGGGGGCTGGGGTGAGTTTGAGGGGAAGGTTCAGGGGGTGAGTTTGGGGGGCTGGGGTGAGTTTGAGGGGAAGGTTCAGGGGGTGAGTTTGGAGTCTGCCTCTTAAGAGGTTTGTGCACGTTTTTTAGTTCGCTGGTGGCAAAAGCTGATTTCTTTTCTCCCCCCCCCCCCCCCCCGCCTTTCCTTTCTCAGCTCTTCCCCGGAGCGGGGGTGAAAGGCCTTGAGGGTACCCAAGGAATTCCCAAGTGCGCCTTCCTGGGCTCTCAAAAGGTTTTTGGGTTTTTTTTTCACTTGGGTGGTGGCAGCATCTACCCATCCAAGGTCAGAGAGAAGCTGTAACCTTGGGGGTTTAATACAAGTCCAGAGAGGTCAGTGTTAATTTTTAGAGTCCTTGCGGCCCCCACCTTCTGCACGCGAAGTGCCAGGGTGGGGAATCTGCCTTGGCATGGTGGCAGAGCAGTGGGATCATTCTGAACCAGAGGCAAAGACCTCAGGATTTTAAAACGACACATTTTTCCTTTCGGTCGCCTGCAAAGCCAGGGAGGTTTTTTCCTCTCTTTCTTTTCTTTGTTGCCTGAGGGGGAACAGGCCAAGGGTTCAGCCTGCAAAGCCAGGGAGTCCAACGAGCGGTTCATTTTTTTTCATTTCTAGCTTCGTGGCAATGAAATAGTGAGTAGGGCAGCCCTGTGCTCGAGCTTGTGGTCCGGCACCAAGGCCCGAGAGCAACCAGTCTTCCCAAAGCAGCCCGCTGCGGAGAAGACAGACCCAGATCCAGCCCAGACATCCAGCTCCATGACAGAAATGCAGGGAGGGGATGGGGGACCAGAGACTTCCCAGGAGGGAAGGGTCAGCCCTCCCTGACCCGAGATGCCAAGATGGAGGGATGCCCCTTACCCCAGGCCGAGTTCTAACTGCAGAAGACAGGAATTTTCTTCCTAGAGATGAAGCGCTTGGAGGAGGAGGCGGAGGAGAAGAGAGAGGCGAAGTGCTTGGAGCTGGAAAGGGCTAAGCTGGGTCAAGCAGGTAGCCTGAACAGTCCTCCTCCAGGTACCGCTCCCCATTCCAAGACATTCCCCACATACAAGGCAGGCCATGATACCGAGGCCTTCTTGGTAAACTTCGAAAGGGCCTGCCTTGGGTACAGCATCTCTGCAGACCAGTACATGGTACAGCTGAGACCACAGCTCCGTGGTCCCTTAGGAGAGGTGGCAGTTGAAATGCCTAAAGAACACATGAACGAGTATGAACTTTTTAAACAAAAGGCCAGAATTAGAATGGGACTAACCCCTGAGCATGCCCGTCAGCGGTTCAGAGCCCTACGGTGGAAACCAGCCCTGGCATTTTCCCGACACACCCACCGCATTGTATAAAATCGGGATGCCTGGCTATCAGGAGCAAATGTTAAGTCTCTGGAAGATCTGTCTGTCCTACTGCAAACGGAGCAGTTCTCAGAGGTCGTTCCTGGGGAAATAGAAAAGTATATCCTCGATGGGAAGCCCCAAACTGTAACCGAGGCAGGGGAGGTCGGAGCCAAATGGATGGAGGTGGCGGAGAAGAAGAAGGCAGTTGGTGGGGATACCAGAAGGGGAAACCCGAGGCAACACCACATCATTGGGGTCAGCCCACGGCCCCGCCTTGCAAGGAGGAGCCCTCCACACAGCCAGGGAGACCCCAGATCCCCTCTCATCCCACCACCCCACGCTCCAACCACCCACCTCGCCCTAGCCCACAGTCAGCTGGGCGATGCTTTAAGTGTAATGAGCTGGGGCACGTGAAGGCCAACTGTCCCAGGAGCACCAGCCAACCGCAACTTAGCGCCCCGGGGTCCCACCAAGAGCCTTCAGGCCCAGATGTCTCACAAATGCCCCCAGAGCAAAGGGAAACTGTGAGTGTGGGCAGGAGGCAGATTATTGCGTGGAGAGACACTGGAGCACAGGTGTCAGGTATACACCAATCCCTGGTGGACCCCAGGTTCATCAACCCAGAGGCCCACGTGACGGAGCAACCCTTTAAGGCCAACTCTTTTAACTTGCCTACAGCCAAGTTGCCTGTCCAGTACAAGGGCTGGTCAGGAATATGGACTTTTGCCGTCTATGACGATTACTCCATTCCCACGCTGCTGGGAGAAGACTTAGCCGACCATGTGAGGCTAACCAAAAGGGTGCGGATGGTCACCCGCAGCCAGGCTAAACAGGCCTCCACATCTAACCCCATTCCTGAGCCTCCTACAAGGGCCCCGTCTATGTCCCCAGATACCACAGGCCCGGGGACCCAGCCAGAGGTGGTGGAAGCAGACCCCAGACGAGAGTCTACGGCAGCTGGTGTAGATCCAGTTCCTGGGACCCAGCCAGAACCAGCCCAAGGATCGGAACTGGCGCAGCAGTCAGCCCCAGAGCCCGTGCCTGCAACCCCACCAGAGTCAGGGGAGCCAGCACCAAAGGGCGCCACGGAGTCTTCACCTGCAGCAGCAGCTAAACCGGCGCAAGAGGCTCAACCGGATCCTGACATACCTCCTAGTGCCCCAGCGGAGAGCGGTTCACAGTCAACGGAGACACCCCCATCACCTCCATCGCTTCCAGTGGGACCCAGCCCCAGCCCACAACCCAGCGAGGAACTAATGTCTCCAGCATCAAGGGAGCGGTTCCAGGCAGAGCAGGAAGCAGATCAGAGCCTCAAGGGAGCTTGGACGGCGGCACGGAGCAACCCACCGTCTCTCAGCTCTTCCAATAGGTCCAGGTTTGTTATAGAAGGAGGACTCTTATACAAGGAGACCCTTTCGGGTGGACACAAGGAGGACTGGCATCCTCAGAGACAGTTGGTAGTTCCAACTAAGTATAGGGAAAAGCTCTTGAGCTTCGCCCGTGATCACACAAGTGGCCATGCTGGGGTGAACAGGACCAAGGACCGTTTGGGGAGGCCATTCCACTGGGAGGGAATGGGCAAGGACGTTTCTACCTATGTCTGGTCTTGTGAGGTGTGCCAGAGGGTGGGAAAACTCCAAGACCAGGTCAAGGCCCCTCTCTAGCCACTCCCCATCACTGAGGTTCCATTTCAGCGAGTAGCTGTGGATATTCTGGGTCCTTTCCCTAAGAAGACACCCAGAGGAAAGCTGTACATACTGATCTCCATGGATTTTGCCACCCGATGGCCAGAAGCAGTAGCTCTAAGCAACACCAGGGCTAACCGCGTGAGCCAGGCATTGGCAGATGTTTTTGCCAGGGTAGGTTGGCCCTCAGAATCCTTATGGATTCAGGAACTGACTTCCTGGCAGGAAACATCTGTAGGGAGCTCCTGGGGTGAACCACTTGGTGGCCACCCCTTATCACCATCAAACAAATGGCCTGGTGGAGAAGTTTAATGGAACTTTGGGGGCCATGATACGTAATTTTGTGAATGAGCACTCCAATGACTGGGACCTAGCGTTGCGGCAGTTGCTCTTTGCCTACAGAGCCGTACCACACCCCAGTTTGGGCTTTTCACCCGTTGAACTCGTTTATGGCCACGAAGTTAAGGGGCCATGACAGTAGGTGAAGCAGCAATGGGAGGGGATTACATCTTCTCCGGGAACGAACATTTTGGACTTTATAACCAACCTGCAAAACACCCTCTCTAGCCCTTGTTGTGCGTCTTGCAGGTTTTATCGAGCAAGAGCAAAAGGACTGGTATGATAAACATGCCAGAGAGCATTCCTTTCAGAGTAGGTGACCAAGTCATGGTCCCGGAAGTGCTCCAGGCTAATAAGATGGAAGCATCATGGGAGGGGCCGTTTCTGGTCTGAGAGTGCCTGGGAGCTGTTAATTACCTCATAGAGTTCCCAGACCCTACCCTAAAACCTAAAGTATACCACGTTAATTCTCTAAAGCCCTTTTATTCCCGAGAAGTCAAGGTTCTCCAGTTTACATCCCAGGAGAGAGATGACGCTGAGTGGCCTGAAGGTGTCTACTATGAAAGAAAAAGCAACGGTGGAGGAGAAGAAGTGAGCCCTTCCATCACGCTTGGGCATAAGCAGCGACAGCAAACCCGGGACCTGTGCGTCAGCTTCACGACAATGTTCTCAGCCACCCCAGGATGGACAGAACGGGAGTGCCACTCCTCCGACACAGGCGATGCTCACCCAATTAGAGCCCAGCCCTACCGGATGGCTCCTCAAGCCAAAATCACGATAGAACGGGAGATCAAGGACATGTTACAGATGGGTGTAATCCGCCCCTCTGAGAGTGCATGGGCCTCTCCAGTGGTTCTAGTTCCCAAAGCAGATGGTGAAATCTGCTTTTGTGTGGACTGCCGTAAGCTAAATGCTGTAACTCGCCCAGACAACTATCCAATACCACGCACAGATGAGCTACCAGAGGAACTGGGACGGGCCCAGTTCATCTCCACCTTAAACTTAACTAAGGGGTACTGGCAAGTGCCGCTAGATGAATCTGCCAAGGAAAGGTCAGCCCTCACCACCCATGTAGGGCTGTATGAATTGAATGTGCTCCCTTATGGACTGCGATATGCACCCACCACCTTCCAGAGACCGGTAAATAACCTTCTGGCTGGATTTGGGGAATTTGCCGTTGCCTGCCTCGACAATGTGGCCATATTCTCAGATTCATGGGAAGAACACCTGGAACACCTCCAAGCTGTCTTCCAGTGCATAAGGGAGGCAGGATTAATGGTTAAGGCCAAGAAGTGTCAAATAGGCCTAAACAGGGTAACGTACCTTGGGCACCAGGTGAGTCAAGGTACTATCAACCCCCTACAGGCTAAGGTAAATGCTATCCAAAATTGGCCTGACCCTAAGTCAAAGAAACAGGTCCAATCCTTCTTGGGCTTGGCCAGGTATTACCGATGATTTGTACCACACTATAGCCAAATTGCCACCCTACTGACAGACCTAACCAGGAAAAAACAACCAAACGCAGTTCAGTGGACTGAGAAGTGTCAGAAAGCCTTTAGCCAGCTTAAGGTGGCCCTTACGTCTGACCCTTTACTGAGGGCCCCGAACTTCAACCAACCGTTTGTTGTAACCACAGATGCATCCGAGCGTGGTGTGGGAGCAGTTTTAATGCAGGAAGGACCGGATCAAGAATTCCATCCTGTCGTGTTCCTCAGCAAAAAACTTTCCGAGAGGGAAAGCCACTGGTCAGTCAGTGAAAAAGAATGTTAACGCCATTGTCTACGCTCTGGAGAAGCTACGGCTATACCTTTGGGGACGGCGTTTCCACCTGCAGACTGGCCCTGCTGCCCTGAAGTGGCTTCACACAGTCAGAGAGACCAACAAAAACCGTCTTGGGTGGAGTTGAGCTCTCCAAGACTTTGATTTTGAAATACAGCACATCTCAGGAGCCTCTAACAAAGTGGCTTATGCCCTCTCCCGGGCAGGTTTCCCAGAATCAACCAGGTGAAAATGTCCCTGTATTCGAAGTCATTGTAGTCCTTAAAATGTGGAAAATACTGTTTAGTTCTTTGTGTAATTATTAGTAAAATTAGAGGTGCATGTATCTTACGAACTCTGTTTCCTAAACCTCCAGGAAGAAATCCCAGCCGGTGTGGACCTGACCTGAACCAGGCTGGCCAGTCTGTGATTTGGGGGGGCATGTGATAAATGAAGGGGGGGGAAGCTCCCTTTTCTGGACACCCAGCCAGCCAGAAGCTATAAAATCCCTCTTAGTAGCCGTTCTCTAATTGCCCTACCTGTTAAAGAGTCTCACTGCTCTGCACAGGTAAACGGAAGTGAGGGGGCACCTGGCCCAAAGAGCCACTGGGAGGCCAGAACCTCTTTAAATTGAGAGAAAACTTCCCCTTTGTCTGTCTGGGGTTGTTCTCTGGGCAGAGGCGGACAGGGCAGAGCGCTGCAGTAAGAGGCTTGGAACCGGGCATGAAAAATCACCTGTATCATACCGAGAAACGACTCGTCTGGACCCCCAGAGATGTGAGGAGACCAGGGAATGTCGAGGACGACGCGATCAGGTTTATCCCTGTTTATTTCTTCATGCCTTGTGGACTCCTCTGGGCTAACCAGGTGCTTTTGTTTTGCTTTAAGCTGGACCCCAGGAAAGCCCTTCTGGATGCTTAATCCTTGGAATTACTCTTTTAAAATCTAGCAATAGTCTGAGTCTCCAGATGTATTTTCTTTCTTTTTAAAAAAATAAAATGGACCTTTTTAAGAACAGGGTTTGGATTTCTGCAAAGGGGGGTTTATGGGGTTTGTGCACGTTTTTTAGTTAGCTGGTGGCAAAAGCTGATTTCTTTTCTCTTCTTTTTTTCCTCCGCTCTTCCCCAGAGTAGGGGTGAAAGGGCTTGAGGGGGCCCCACAGGGACGAATTCCCACATGCACCTTCTTGTCAAAGGAGTTCTGCACTTGGGGGGTGGCAGCATCTACCCAGCCAAGGTCAGAGAGAAGCTGTGACCCTGGGAGTTAAATACAAGCCTGGAGTGTTAATTTTTAGAGTCCTTGTGGGCCCCCACCTTCTGCACTCAAAGTGCCAGAGTGGGGAATCAGCTTTGACAGGGGGGCTGAGGGTGAGTTGGAGGGGAAGGTTCGGGGGGTGAGTGTGGGAGGCTGGGAGTGAGTTGGAGGGGAAGGTTAGTTTGAGGGGGAGGTTCACAGGGTGAGTTTAGGGAGCTGGGGGTGAGTTTGAGGGGAAGGTTCAGGGGTGAGTTTGGGGTGGCTGGGGGGTGAGTTTGAGGGGAAATTCAGGGGGTGAGTTTGGGGGGCTGGGGGGAGTTTGAGGGGAAGGTTCAGGGGTGAGTTTGGGGTGGGGTTGGGGGTTTCTGTCTGACTTTGGGATGTTGCTATACCTGGCATGGCTCACATTTAGGAGGTTACATCCCAGGGGGTCACTCTGCTTTGGCCCCCCCTTGGGTGGAGTGTGGGGGTCTCCGGCCCTGATTTCAACCCCAGCTGGGGATGCCCCCCAGCCTAGCTGGGGCTGGGTGTTACCCTTTGGAGGGTGTGGGGGAGTCAGCTCCTCCTTTCACTTTGCTCCCAGTCCCATCCCCTGAGGCTCATGGTGAGTGTCGCTGTCCCCCCAACCCCCCCGCTAACTAGCTACAGCCGCCCGGCAGGAGACAAGCCTGGAACACCGCGCCGAGGGTGATGGATGGACTCATCTCGTGGGCAATGCTACGGCTGGCCCACCCCCCGACCCCGTCCGTCGCATCAAGCCACCTACCCACCTGATGCCCCGACACAGCGGAGCAATGGGGCCAGCAGGGGGAGCTCTCCCCCAGCAACCAGCGCGGGGGGGGGCATTTCTCTCTCTAACGCCCCCCGACCCCCGCTGACAGGTGGTACAGTTGCCATGACACGGCTTCCCGGGCCTGCGCTCACGGGTGTGCCAGCCCCCCAGCCTGCTCTAACCACTAGCCCCCACTGCCCTCCCTGAGCCAGGTAGAGAACCCAGGAGTCCTGGCTCCCACCCTCCCTCCAATGCCCCCCTGTTCTGGGGAGGAGTGGGCAGGGGTGAAGCTGCTGGTGTCCCAAGGGGCAGGATAGAGCTGGAATCCGGCTCCTCCTGATCCCCACGCACCCCACATGGAGCCGCAATCGGCTTCACAAGGCTCACCAGCCGGGGCTCGGCGCTGCGAGCTTCCCTGCAACAGTGCCCCCACCAGGGCCCCATCCCTCTCCATTCCCTGTCTTCCTTTCTGCACTTTGTCACTCCCCCCTTCCCCTGCCCCCCTTCCCCAGGGATGCCACACGTCCCCCTGAACCCCCACCCTCCTCACTTCAGCTCTCATGTTGGGGGGCAACAGGGTCTTGTTTATTCCTCAGGGACCATCTGGAGAGACGGAGCTGATAATTACAGGCCTGTCACTGCCGGCTGGGCTGGCGTCAGCCGCGGATCCGGGGCGCGGACACGGAGGGGGAAGGGGGGAGGGAGGGGGAGAGAGAGAGATGAATGAGGGAATAAGAAAGAAAGAAGGAAAAACAACAAATGAATGAGTCCCCGGAGGGCCCAGATGGGAGCTGGCGCCCCCTAGAGGGGAAAGGCCCCGGGCCCCATTCCCAGGCCCCGGAAGGCGACTGGGTCTGCGGTTTGGAGCAGCTGCTGCCCCAGGAGGCGCTGGGGGCTCGTGGGCTAGAAGCCACATCTCTGCGGGGGCTGCGGGGCAGAGGCTGAGCACAAGAGGACCCGGGCAGAAAGGAAAGGAGAGATCCCCGGATACCCAGCCCCCGCACCCCACCCCAGAGGGGGCTGCATCTCAGCACCGGGGGAGGGGTCCCCATATACCCAGCCCCCCCCCACCCCCGAGGGGCCGCGTCCCAGCACCAGACAATGGGGCCCCGGATACCTGGCCCCTGCACCCCACCCCAGAGGGGGCTGCATCTCAGCACCGGGGGAGGGGTCCCCATATACCCAGCCCCCCCACCCCCGAGGAGCCGCGTCCCAGCACCAGACAATGGGGCCCCGGATACCTGGCCCCTGCACCCCACCCCAGAGGGGGCTGCATCTCAGCACCGGGGGAGGGGTCCCCGTATACCCAGCCCCCCCCCCAGAGGGGCCGCGTCCCAGCACCAGGCAATGGGGCCCCGGATACCCGGCCCCCCTCCCACCCCAGAGGCGGTTGCGTCTCAGTGCTGGGGGGGGGCCTCTCCTCCTCCTCCCAGCTTCGCGGCGCGGATTTGTTTGTTTGTTCCCTGTTATAAATAAACCCTGTTAATTAGGATTCTCGCCGCGTGAGGCCAGCGGCTCCTGTCAGGCCGCCTGCGATCCCGTCCCTGGGGGGGAGCTGATAAGGGGAGGCGGACGCGGGGGGGGCACCCTGGCGCCGAGCCAGCGGCGGAGGTGGGGGGGGGAGCTGGTGGAAGGAACAGGTGTCGTCTGAACCCAGGGAAGCTGTAGAGGGACTGGGGGGAGTGCAGGTGGGGAGGGGATACCCCAGCATGGCGCTAGGGGGCGCTGTGCTGCGGGGAGCAGGGGGGTGCTCTCCCCTGGAGGTCAGTGCTGGCCCCATGGAGGTGCTAGGGGGCGCTGTGGGGCAGGGAGCAGGGCAGGAGGGTCTGTAGGGGCCGCTGTGCTGTGGGGAGCGGGGGGGGCTCTCCCCTGGAGGTCTGTGTTGGCCCCATTGGGGCGCTAGGGGGCGCTGTGGGGCAGGGAGCGGTGCAGGAGGGTCTGTAGGGAGCGCTGTGCTGCGGAGAGCGGGGGGGGGCTCTCCCCTGGAGGTCTGTATTGGCCCCATTGGGGCGCTAGGGGGCGCTGTGGGGCAGGGAGCGGTGCAGGAGGGTCTGTAGGGGGCGCTGTGCTGCGGAGAGCAGCAGGGTGCTCTCCCCTGGAGGTCTGTGTTGGCCCCATGGAGGCGCTAGGGGGCGCTGTGGGGCAGGGAGCGGTGCAGGAGGGTCTGTAGGGGACGCTGTGCTGTGGGGAGCGGGGGTGCTCTCCCCTGGAGGTCTGTGTTGGCCCCATTGGGGCGCTAGGGGGCGCTGTGGGGCAGGGGGGTCTGTAGGGGGCGCTGTGCTGCGGAGAGCGGGGGGGGGCTCTCCCCTGGAGGTCAGTGCTGGCCCCATGGAGGCGCTAGGGGGTGCTGTGGGGCAGGGAGCGGGGCAGGAGGGTCCGTAGGGGGCGCTCTCCCCTGGCCGTCAGCACTGGCTGCACCCTAGATGGCGTGTGGCGAGGTGGGGGGACGCTGTGCTTGTTACCCGACTAAGCGATAGTTCACCTCCGGCGAGAAGGCCGCGCTTATAAACGAGCCTCGGTCACGGTAAGTGCCGGCCTAAATTATTCACCGGGCCGGCTTCCCTCGGGGAGCGCGTGATGGATGGGTGCCAGGGAGCGGGGGGCAGGGAGCTGCTGGATTTTGCCGCCTGCGGAGAAAAGGCTCACTCGAGTCTACATCGCGGGAAAGTCTAGATCGCGCCCCGCAGTTCTAGGTCAGCGAAAGCCAGAACTGCCCCCCATGTGCTAGATGGAGGGGTGGGAAAAAAACCAGCCCCTTCGGTCTAGACCTGGGGAGAGACCCTGCCCCTAAGTTCTTCAACAAGTGAGAGGGAGGCAAAGCAGCCCCGATGGTCTAGATCTGTGGATGGGGGGGAGCCCAGTGGTATCTAGATCCCCAAAAGGGAAAATCCACCATAAGTTCTAGAACCGTGGGCGAGGGAACCCCTTGCGTTCTAGATCCAATGAGGGGAACCACACCCTGTGGTGCTAGAGCCATGGGTGAGGGGAACCCCCCAGTTCTAGATCCGGAGAGGGGAAAATCTGCCCCGAAGTTCCTGCTCCAATGAGGGGTGAAGCTGCCTGCGTTTCTAGATCTCCGGATGAAGGAACGCGCCCTGAAGTTCTAGACCCCGGCAGAGGGGGAATCTGCTGTTAAGTTCTAGATGATGGGAGGGGAAAGCTGCCCGGCTGTCCTAGATCCCGGGAGGGGAGACTTTACCCTGAGGTTCTAGATCTTGCGGGGGTGGTTTGAGTGGCCTGACGCCTCACTCCAGCCCCAGGTCAGAGCCGCGCGATTCAGGCTGCAGACGCCTGGGTCCCGGGGAAACCCTGGCACCAGGGCCCGGGAGCCTGTGCCAAGGGGCCCAGCGCGAGGAAGCTGGCGGGGCTGCGGAAACCCCCAACGCCTAGAAGCTAAACCTACAGGGGTCCCGTGTTCAGTCCTGGCCTCCTGAGCTAAAGGAGAATCCCCCTCAGCCGCGTCAGTACGGGGGCTCTGACACAGAGTAGGCAGCGCACACACACAGAGCGGGGCCGCTCCCCTCCAGCAGAGGGCGGCAGAGACAGGCAGACACACACACGGGGCAGGGCCCGTCCCTTCCAACAGGGGGCAGTGCACACACGCACACACACTCTCTCTCTCCTGCTCTCTCTCACACACAGCTTCCGAACCCTGAATGAAGAGCTACCCAGGGTGCGGGGGCCGCCGGACTCCCCTGCCTCTCCCCTGCCGCCCCCATGTCTCCGTGTTACCACAGCCCGGCCCGGCCCAGCTGTACCACACGGCCGGGCGCTGAGCCAGGGCCCCGCAGTGACAGGGACCTTGGGGGCCTCATGCGGAACCGGGCGGCTGAGATGCTCTGACAGCTGAGGTCACAAAGGACGTGAACGGACGAGAAAACAACTGAACAACTCAGGGACCCCCTTGCCTGGCACAGAGACGTAGCCACCTCTGGGGTGGGGCCCAGGGGCTGGCTATCGGGGGGCCCTTGCCCGGCGCTGGGCTGCGGACCCCTCTGGAGTGGGGCCTGTGGGCTGGTTATACAGGGACTCCTCGCCCAGCGCTGGGATGCGGCCCCTCTGGGGTGGAACACGGCAGCTATTTAACACCCAGGTGGCATTTGAAGACAGCGAGGGACGGGGGATCATGCAGCCTGGGTTCTATCCCCTGCTCTGGGAGGGGAATAGGGTCCAGGGGCTAGGGCGGGGGTGAGGGGGCCTGGAAGCCAGGACTCCTGGGTTCTCTCCCCAGATGCAGTGACTGGGGCATGAAGCAGCAGCTGGCTGAGTGTGTGTGTGACGCCCCCCCCAGGCCCGATTCCTTCACATAACACCCCCCCCCGCCCCCAGTTCCTTCACCCTCCATCTCTCTCCCCTCAGGTTCGAGGCTCCAAGCTAAAGAATTTTCCAGCTAAGCTAATTAAAATCCCAGACAGCCCCCCGCCCTCACCCCCCGGCTCTCAGCCTCCCGCCCCGCGCTGGTCTCCCGGGAACTAAATCCTGTGTCCCGGAGCCGAGCATTTAGCGTGGAAATAATTACAGAGCTAACACGGGCATCTGGGGGACGGAGCCCGGCAAGGGTGGGGAGAGAACAGAGACATGCCGCACACTGCAACACACGGAAACACGACAAGGCACCCGGTGACACGCAGACACGCGACACACGCCAAGACACAGGGTGACATGCAGAGACACATGGGACACGCAGACACGCGACACACGCCAAGACACAGGGTGACATGCAGAGACACATGGGACACGCAGACACGCGACACATGCCAAGACACAGGGCGACATGCAGAGACACATGGGACATGCAGACACGCGACACATGCCAAGACACAGGGTGACATGCAGAGACACATGGGACACGCAGACACGCGACACATGCCAAGACACAGGGTGACATGCAGAGACACATGGGACACGCAGACACGCGACACATGCCAAGACACAGGGCGACATGCAGAGACACATGGGACATGCAGACACGCTACACACGCCAAGACACAAGGTGACATGCAGAGACACATGGGACACGCAGACACGCGACACACGCCAAGACACAGGGTGACATGCAGAGACACATGGTGACACGCAGACACACACGGCTCATGCTATACAAGCCCAGAGGCACATAGGGGACATGGCGCAATACGCACCAGCCTACAGACACACGCTACACGTCTGCCACGTGCTGCACATGCCGAGACACACGTAGACGTGTCTCAATCACATGTAAACGTTCTGATCCGGCCCCAGGGCGGGGACCGGCTGGCTCGGGGGGCAGGGAAGGGGGCACGGGGCCTTTCCCCTCTAGGGGGCACCGTCTCCCACTGTACCCTGCGGGGGCTGTGGGGGTGCCCAATCCCTGTGACAGCCAGCCAGGCTCTGGCGGGAGGGATGAGGAGGCCGGGGCAGGGCCGGAAAAGGGGGCTGGGAACAGGGGGGAAGGGAGGGGAGAAGAGGTTGAAGGGGGCACTGGCTCTGTGTGTGTGTGTGGGGGGGGGCTCTCAGCTACCCAGCCCCAGCCTTGCTCAGCGGAGGTGGGGGCGCTGTCGGGAGCGGGCAGGGGGCGCTGGCTATGGGGGCGGGGGGCTCCCGGCGACCCAGCCCCGGCCTCGCCCAGTGGCTCTTGGACCCCAGCCCTGGATCTGACTGTGAAAAGGGCGAAATGAAATGAGGTGCCCATTACACCCTGGGGTGCATTCAGAGAGACGGAGGAAGGAGACAGTGGGGGCTAGTGGTTGGGGGGGGCTGGGGGCTGGGACTCCTGGGTTCTCTCCCCGGCTCTGGGAGGGAAGTGGGGTCTAGTGGTTACAGCAGGGGGGGCTAGCAGCTGGGACTCCTGGGTTCTATTCCCATTATTTTAGTTCCCCCCCCGCAACTCATGTGTGCCTCAGTTTCCCCAGTCGGTGCCAACAGCAGGGTGGAGGCCGCGAGCTGTAAATACCTGGGCGGGGGGGGGCACCCAGCGAGAAGCAGGAGACGGAGCGTGAAGAGCCGAGCGGGCAGCGAGCCAGGGACGTATCAGTGCGGCCCCCCCCCGGGAGCGTCCCTGTGCTAATGTCAGGGCCAGGCGATGTTCCCATCTGCACCACGGCCCGCCCACCGCGGGGGGTACACAGCTCCCAGCCCCCCCCCCAACACAGCCACAGGGACTATTTGCTGAGGCAGAAGGAGACCGCTGCGGTGGGGTTCCGGGGACGGAGAATCTCGCTGGGGGGCTAGGGGGGTTCCTGGTGCTGTGCCCTGGGGCAGGAATCTTGCTGGGGGGCTGGGGGGGTTCCTGGTGCTGTGCCTCGGGGGGGATCTCGCTGGGCTGGGGAGGTTCCTGGTGCTGTGCCCCGGGGGGGGGATCTCGCTGGGCGGCTGGGGGGGGATCCTGGTGCTGTGCCCCGGGGGGGGATCTCGCTGGGCGGCTGGGGAGGATCCTGGTGCTGTGCCCCGGGGGGGGATCTCTCTGGGCGGCTGGGGGGGGTTCCTGTGCTGTGCCCCAGGGGGGGATCTCGCTGGGCGGCTGGGGGGGTTCCTGGTGCTGTGCCCCGGGGGGGGGGATCTCGCTGGGGGGCTGGGGGGTTCCTGGTGCTGTGCCCTGGGGCAGGAATCTTGCTGGGGGGCTGGGGGGGTTCCTGGTGCTGTGCCCCGGGGGGGATCTCGCTGGGCTGGGGAGGTTCCTGGTGCTGTGCCCGGGGGGGGATTTCGCTGGGCGGCTGGGGGGGATCCTGGTGCTGTGCCCCGGGGGGGGATCTCGCTGGGCGGCTGGGGGGGGGTTCCTGGTGCTGTGCCCCGGGGTGGGATCTCGCTGGGCGGCTGGGGGGGGTTCCTGTGCTGTGCCCCGGGGGGGGGATCTCGCTGGGCGGCTGGGGGGGTTCCTGGTGCTGTGCCCCGGGGGGGGGATCTCGCTGGGGGGCTGGGGGGTTCCTGGTGCTGTGCCCCGGGGGGGGATCTCGCTGGGAGGCTGGGGGGTTTCCTGGTGCTGTGCCCCGGGGGGGGATCTCGCTGAGGGGCTGGGGGGTTCCTGGTGCTGTGCCCAGCGGGGGTATCCCGCTGGGGGGGCTGGGGGGTTCCTGGTGCTGTGCCCCGGGGGGGATCTCGCTGGGGGGCTGTGGGGGGGTTCCTGGTGCAATGCCCTGGGGCAGGGATCTCGCTGGGGGGCTTGGGGGGGTTCCTGGTGCTGTTCTCTGGGGGGGATCTCGCTGGGGGGGTCGCTAGTGCAGTTCCCTGGGGGGCTCTCGCGCGGGGGACGACTCCTGGCCGAGCCCTGGCTGGTCGCAGCGGCTCTAATGAGGCGGGTTTTGCTATTTGCACTCGCGGCTGCTGTGAAGAGAAACACACGCGGGCGGGGGGCGGCTGCCAGCCTGCCCCCACGGATGGTGTTTACCGTCAGCCAGGGTGTGTGTGGGGGGGGGGGCGCGCCCCACTGCTCCTGCTGGGGTGTGGGGGGGGGCGCCGCACTGCTCCTGCTGGGGGGGATGTGTGTGTGGGGGGGGCGCCGCACTGCTCCTGCTGGGGGGGGTGTGGGGGGGGGCGCCGCACTGCTCCTGCTGGGGGGATGTGTGTGGGGGGGGGCGCCGCACTGCTCCTGCTGGGGGGGATGTGTGGGGGGGGGGCGCCGCACTGCTCCTGCTGGGGGGTGTGTGTGTGGGGGGGCGCCGCACTGCTCCTGCTGGGGGGGATGTGTGTGTGGGGGGGGCGCCGCACTGCTCCTGCTGGGGGGGATGTGTGTGGGGGGGGGCGCCGCACTGCTCCTGCTGGGGGGGATGTGTGGGGGGGGGCGCCGCACTGCTCCTGCTGGGGGGTGTGGGGGGGGTTGGGGTGAGGCTCCAACTCTGAGCTCAGGTGCAGGTGATGGAGCCGAGCTAGAGAATTGCCTGAGGGGGATGACGCGGAGCCGCCCCCCCCCACCCCCCAGCCCTGCCAGTGCCCCTCACTCCTGACCTGCAGCCCCCGGCTAGCCCAGCCCTGGGATCTCCCAGGGAATATGGGTGGGGGGCAGCTCTGTGGGGTGCTCTGTGCCCCTATGGGGGCGTGGGAGGGGTACAGCAGCAATGGGGGTCAGGCCGGGGGGGGTGCAGGTGGGCAGCTGTAGCCTATGTGGGTGCGTGGCTGTCCGGGTGCAGGCTGGCGGGCCTCGACATACCACTACCTAGCACCCTCTCCGGACACAGCGGGGTGTGGTAGGAACCCTGCCTTAGTTTCCCTTTGGCCTGCTGCAGCCTGAGCAGTGACTTGACCCGCCGTCGAAGCCTTTCACCCCTTGGAGGGTGATGGCCACCCTTGGGTGGGGTCCAACACAAGCAAGAACTGACTGATCCTTTGGCCCAGCTGGGCTCTTCACCCGCCTCCTTGGATGGGGCCAAGTTGGTCCCCTCACCTCTAAGGCTCCCCCCGCCGCCACCTCCCGAGAAGCAGCCATAGGTTCAGCATTCACCTCCCAGCTCCCCCACCCCACAAGATAGCATCTAGCTGCTGGTATGCAGGGGTGTGATTGTGTGTGTGTTGCTGTGTGGGTGTAGTCCGGGGGATGGTGGTGTCCTTGTGTGTGATAGCCTGCAGGTGTGGTCTAGGCGCTGGGGTGTGGTGATCTCATTGTGTGTGTTGCTGGGCAGCTGTAGTCTAGGTGTTGGTGTACTTGTGGGTGTTGCTGGGTGGGTGGTGTGTAGGGGTGTAATTGTGAGTGTTGCTGGATGGGTGCAGTCTAGGTGTTGGTATGTAGCGGTGTGATTGTGGGCATTGTTGGACGGGTGCAGTCTAGGTGTTGTGTGTAGTGGTGTGATTGTGGGTGTTGCTGGACGGGTGTAGTCTAGGTGTTGTCTGTAGTGGTGTGATTGTGGGCATTGTTGGACGGGTGCAGTCTAGGTGTTGTGTGTGGTGGTGTCATTGTGGGCGTTGTTGGATGGGTGCAGTCTAGGTGTTGGCTGTAGTGGTGTGATTGTGGGCATTGTTGGACGGGTGCAGTCTAGGTGTTGTGTGTGGTGGTGTCATTGTGGGCATTGTTGGACGGGTGTAGTCTAGGTGTTGGTATGTAGTGGTGTGATTGTGGGCATTGTTGGACGGGTGCAGTCTAGGTGTTGTGTGTAGTGGTGTGATTGTGGGCGTTGTTGGACGGGTGCAGTCTAGGTGTTGTGTGTAGTGGTGTGATTGTGGGCATTGTTGGACGGGTGCAGTCTAGGTGTTGTGTGTGGTGGTGTCATTGTGGGCGTTGTTGGACGGGTGCAGTCTAGGTGTTGTGTGTAGTGGTGTGATTGTGGGCGTTGCTGGACGGGTGCAGTCTAGGTGTTGTGTGTAGTGGTGTCATTGTGGGCGTTGTTGGACGAGTGCAGTCTAGGTGTTGTGTGTAGTGGTGTGATTGTGGGCGTTGCTGGACGGGTGTAGTCTAGGTGTTGTGTGTAGTGGTGTCATTGTGGACGTTGTTGGACGGGTGCAGTCTAGGTGTTGTGTGTAGTGGTGTGATTGTGGGTGTTGCTGGACGGGTGTAGTCTAGGTGTTGTGTGTAGTGGTGTCATTGTGGACGTTGTTGGACGGGTGCAGTCTAGGTGTTGTGTGTAGTGGTGTGATTGTGGGTGTTGCTGGACGGGTGTAGTCTAGGTGTTGTGTGTAGTGGTGTGATTGTGGGTGTTGCTGCATGGTTGCAGTCTAGGTGTTGGTGTGGTGGTGATTGTGTATGTTTTGTGCTTGTGTAGTCTAGGTTTTGGTGGCTGTGGCTGTGCAGGGTTAGTCTGGGTCTTGTGTGGTGGTGTGACTCTTCACGTGTTGCTGTGCGACTGTGGTCTGGGGGGTCGGTGTGCGTGACGCTGGTCTGCCTGCCTGAGGCTGTCCTCTTTTCACGCTGCGGTTGTGCAAGTGTCGGGGTGTTGGATGTGGATGACGGTTGGTGTGAACACACAGCTGGGCCTTCTTGTAAGGCGGGTGTGTGTGTGTGGGGGGTGCTGCCGCAGCTGGCTTGCCCGGGGGTGCTGAGCCACGTGCGTCTCCCGCCCCCTGCTGCCTCGGCGCCGGGGCCCTGGTCCCACTGTAATTACATTTTCCAGCTGAATTACAGATTTTCTCACTAATTTAATTTTTAATTTCTATGTAAATGAACTTTCCCCACAAAGCGCCAGCCAATCATGGCAGCGTCCAAACGCCTGCCCCCACCCCCGCTCTAACCACTCGGCCCCACTCCCCTCCCAGAGCCGAGGAGAGAACCCAGGAGTCCTGGCACCCAGCCCCACCTTGCTCTAACCACTAGACCCCACTCCCCTCCCAGAGCCCGGATAGAACCCAGGAGTCCTGGCTCCCAGCTCCTCCCCCCAGGATCTCTGCAGATTCAGGCAGGTGCCTGGCCTCCGGCCAGCCCCCCCCCCACCCCACAGTGCCCCCTGCTGGCAGAGGTGGGGCTGGGGTAGCCGGGAGCTCCCCCTTTGCAACACACAGGACACGGGGCTGTGGCCCAGCGGGAATAGAAAAGCCTTTATTAGGAACGTTCAGACATTGCTGGACACCCTCCCGCTCCTGGCCTCACCCCATATGCAGCACAGCTCGGGGGGGGGACTAAGCCCGGACCCCCAGCTAAACTGACAGCTCCCCCCCCCGCTCTCCCAGGACACCTGAGTCTGACAAATTCAGGGCTCATGGCCCCTGTTTCCCCTCCCCCCGCCCCACACACACCTCAGTCCACTGCTTTGGCTGGAGAGCTCCCCACTGACCTCCCCACACCTCAGGCCCCAGACCCTGCCCCCTCCAGCCAGACCCCACCCCTCTGGTATCCAGATGCCCCAGCCCACTCTGCTCCTTCCCCTCCTCCCCAGACACCCCCAAGCAGTTAGCATGGCCCACAGACAGCCCCTTCCCCACCCCCCAACCGCCCCCATGGCTGAAAAGAAACAACAGCCGAGAAAATAACTGGGGTGAAGGGAACCAAAACCAGATGGACATAAGGGAGTGGATAGATGCGGGGGGGGGGCTTGTGTGGGGATGGATAGAGGGGTGGGGGGTATGGATGGATGGGGGGGTTGGGGCATTGGATGGATGGAGAGGGATGTGGGGGGATGGATGGATAGAGGGGGGTGGGGGTGTTGGATGGATGGAGAGGGGGGTGGGGGTTGGATGGATGGAAAGGGGTGGGGGGGATGGATGGAGAGGGGTGGGGGGATGGGGGATAGAGGGGTGTGTGGCGGTGGATGGATGGAGGGGGGGGTGGGGGGGTTGGATGGATAGAGGGGGTTGGGGGGATGGATGGATAGAGGGGTGTTGGGCCGATGGATGGAGAGGGGGTGGGGGGTTTGGATGGATGGAGAAAGGTGAGGGGATGGATGCATGGATAGAGGGGTGTGTGGGGGTGGATGGATGGAGAGGGGGGTGGGGGCGTTGGATGGATGGACAGGGGTGGAGGGGATGGATGGATAGAGGGGGTGGGGGGGTTGGATGGAGAGGGGTGTTGGGCCGATGGATGGAGAAGTGTGAGGGGATGGATGGATGGATAGAGGGGTGTGTGGGGGTGGATGGATGGATAGGGGTGGGGGGACGGATGGAGGGAACGTGCGAGGGATCGATAGGTAGAGAGGGGTGTGGGGGTGGATACAGGGGTTTTGGGGGGTGGGATGGATTGAAAACGAGGTACATGGGGGACAGATGGAAGATGAGAGAGAAGAAAAAAGTGACTAACGAGGCAGAAGGTGAAAAGCTGAAAACCAAGGAAAGGGAAATGAAATGAAAAGGCCGGAGAGAAAGACGGGGGGGGGGGGTCAGTGAAAAAGATGCCAGTGAAGAAGGACAAGGGGGGAGCGCCGGGGGAGGAGGCGGACGGGGGTGGTGGAAATCACAGTTTCAGTTTTGCAGGTGTTTAAATCACAGTTTCGTCTCCCCCGAAAAATAGAGATTTTAAAAAGGTGAAACAGCTACTCCCGGTTGTGTATTGAAAGGGGGGGACCCCACAGCACCCCCCCACGGCCCACACATGGTGAAGTCCTGGCCAGGCTCCCCGCGACATTTTCCCCTGTGGGGAGGGGAAGTCTCCAAACAGCCCCCCCACCTGCCACAGATGGGATGTTTTACTTCCACACCGGCCCCCACCTTTGAGATCCCACTGCCCTGGATCGTGTCCCCCCCGATACAATGAGAGAGCCCTTTGGAGACAAGACAGGGCCGGGTGGGGGGCAGCGTGGCCATGTGGCTGATAACCCCCTCCCCCAGCCAGCTCCCTGGTGGATGGATCCAGCCCATCCCCCTCCAGCTGCACTGTGGGGCTGGGCGGGGGGACGGACATCACCCCCCCCCCCCCGCTCAATGGGTCCTGCCCCAGCTCTCGCCAGTTTCTGTTACCAGGGGCAGCCGCCCCACACATAGCCGGGCCGCCTCCCCCACCCCCCGCTTCTGCAGGGTCCAGATCCGCGGCATGACAGCTGGGTCCATCTCGGCCTGGATCAGTGGTACCGGGGGCCACCCTCGTCCCGGTTCCCGTGGCCGGCTCCCATCTCTCTCCAGGGTCCGTGGCAGGCTCCGTCTCTCCGTGTGTCGGTGGGCCCAGGCGTGGCACCGCCCCCCGTGGCAGCGTCGCGACCGTGGCCTGTGACCCACCCCCCCGCCTCACCGTAGGTCCTTGGCACTGGCGGGAGCTAAACCGTCCCCCTGGGTCTGCGGTGGCCGCCGTGGCATGAGCCGCTGTGGCCCTGTCCCCACAGCCGTGGTATCAGCCGCCATGGCCCAGTCCCCCCCCAGGTCCGCCGCAGCGCCCACGTCCCACATCCCCTGCCCCCCGCGGCCATGGCTGGGTCATACCTCCGACTCAAGGCTGGAGAAGTGGGCGGAGCCGCGGCGGGCGAAGAGCTCCCCGCTGCGGCTGAGGCGGGGCGGGAGGCACTCGGGCGGGGAGAAGCCGAGGCGGTGGGGGGCCAGGCCACAGCGCACCAGGTGGCAGGAGCTCAGGTCCTCCAGGCTGCGGGAAGTGGGGTGCAGGAGGGAGCTGGCCGGGCCCAGCTCGCAGGAATGGTGGTGATGGCAGCACCGGCAGGGGCCGGGGTGGTGCCGGGGTGCCAGGCAGCCGTAGGGGCCGCAGAGGCGGTGTTCCCAGTCCAGCCAGCGCTCCAGCCGCTCCTCGGAGCGGCTGAAGTAGCCCCGGGCCTCCTTGCGGCAGGGCGGGGTCGGGGGAGGCAGCAGCTCCAGGCTGGCACAGTGCTGGCAAAGCCGGTGGCACGAGCGGCAGGGGGCCAGCTTGTCAGCCGACCAGTAGCGCACAGGCTTGTGGGGGGCGAAGAGTGGGGGCTCCCGGGAGGGGTAGGTGCAGAAGAAATCAGGGCCCGCGTACCAGCAGCTGTGCCCATCAGCCGGGGGCGCCCCGGCCGGGGGGGAGGCCTCTGGGCACGGCCCGTCCCGCTCGCATGGCTCCGAGTCGGAGTCCGAGAGCTCCACGTAGCGGCTCTGGCTGGGGAAGCCGGCGGGCGGCAGGCGGGAGCGGCTGCGGCAGACGTGGGACCTGCCTGCCGGGCAGGTGGGCCGCAGCAAGGGCTGGCTCTCGCTGTCCCGCGGCTCCTCGGGGCGCCGGTAGCGCCGCTCCCGCCCGCAGGGCGCTGCCCCCAGGGGCGGGCTGCGCTCGTCTTCGTAGGAGAGCCGGGTGTAGCCGTAACGCCCCGGCTCCTGGGCCGGCCGGCCGCACTCCGCCTCGCAGGGGCCCTTGGCGGCGTAGCCACCGCCCAGCCCCCCGCCACCGTGTTTCTTGGCCTCTGGTGTCCGGCTCCCGGCCTTGCCCGCCTGGAAACTTTCATACAGTCCCCGCAGCGACTTCCTCTGCCAGGCCGAGGCGCCCGGGTCGGGACCCTCCTTCTCCCGCACGATGGCGAAGTAGGACGGGGGGTTCTCCAGGCTCCGGAGGGGCGGGGAGAGCTGGCATGGCCCCAGCTTCTTGGCCTGGGCCCCGCCGCTGGCCCCCAGGTGGTCCGACAGCCCCTCGGGCTCAATGGGGCCGTAGAAGCGGTGGAAGCCCTCAGCGAAGGCGTTCTGGAGGCCATGGCGCTGCGGGGGTGCCTTGGGGGGCTCCGAGGGGGCGGGCGGGGGGTACAGGTCCTTGTAGCAGTTGGGGCTGCGGGCATGGCGCCAGCGCTCCACGATGCGCCGGTCCCGGGGCAGGAAGCTGCTGCAGGGCAGGGGCGGGGCAGGGGGGCTGGGCAAGGCCGTGGCCCCCCCGCGCTGCGGGGGGTAGCTGTGGTTCAGGATGGGCAGCTGCTGATGGTCCTGCAGCTTGGGGTCCTCGCTGGTGCAGCAGCTGTACATGCCCTGGAGGTGGGGGAGAGAAGACGTGAGGCAGGGGGTGGGACCAATAATGCACCTGCTCCGCCAGGAGGGAGCGCTATAACCAGTGTGTCATGGGGGAACCACTAACGCCACCTCCTCTGGGCTGTGGGAGTGCTGTTGCTGCAACACCCAGGCAGCACGCACTATCAGGGGAGCCATTATCACAGTGACACCACTGCAGTGTATGCTAAGGGGGACCATTATTACAGGGACACCGCTGCAGCAAGCGGGGACCATTATTACAGGGACACTGCTGCAGCAAGGGGGGGACCATTATTACAGGGACACCGCTGCAGCAAGGGGGGACCATTATTACAATGACAATGCTGCAGCAAGGGGGGGACCATTATTACAGGGGCACTGCTGCAGCAAGGGGGGGACCATTATTACAGGGGCACTGCTGCAGCAAGGGGGGACCATTGTTGCAGGACTCCAGGATGGGTGGCTGGAGGGAGGGAGGTGAGATGCAGCAGTGTGGGTGTGGGGGAATGATGGGGGCGGGGATGGAAGGAGGACCAGCAGCAGATGGGGGGATGAATGGGGCAGGCAGAGGATGGGGGCAGATGTAGGACAGGTGGAAGATGGGGGGCGGGCAGATGATGGGGGTTGGGCAGTAGACACGGGGACAGAGGTGTGCCTGCAGGTGGGTGGATGCAGGTATGCAGGGGGACAGAGGGAGGGGCACCAGTGGGAGGGATGGACACAGAGGGAGGGGCGCCAGCAGTTGGACACAGAGGGAGGGGCACTGGCGGGTGAGATGTAGAGGGAGGGGCGCAGGCGGCGGGACAGAGGCAGAGGGAGGGGCGCCGGCGGGCAGCAGAGGGACGCAGAGGGAGGGGTGCTGGCGGGCGGAATGGAGGCAGAGGGAGGGGCGCCGATGGGCAGGACAGAGGCAGAGGGAGGGGCGCCGGCGGCCGGGCGGGATGCAGAGGGAGGGGCGCAGGCAGCGGGATGGAGGCAGAGGGAGGGGCGCAGGCGACGGGATGGAGGCAGAGGGAGGGGCGCCGGCGGGCGAGACAGAGGGAGGGGTGCCGGCGGGCAGCAGAGGGACGCAGAGGGAGGGGCTCCGTGGCCGGGCGGGATGCAGAGGGAGGGGCAGTGGCGGGTGGGAGGGGCACTGGTGGGCAGGATGGAGGCAGAGGGAGGGGCGTCAGCGGGTAGGATGGACGTGGATGGCTGGATGAAGAGGGAGGGGCACTGGTGGGCGGGAGGGGCGCTGGCGGGCAGGATGGAGGCAGAGGGAGGGGTGCTGGCGGGCGGGATGGACGCAGAGGGAGGGGCGCCGGCAGCCAGGCGAGATGCAGAGGGAGGGGTGCTGGCGGGCGGGATGGAGGCAGAGGGAGGGGCGCCAATGGGCAGGACAGAGGCAGAGGGAGGGGCGCCGGCGGGCAGCAGAGGGACGCAGAGGGAAGGGCGCCGGCGGCCGGGTGGGATGCAGAGGGAGGGGTGCCGGCGGCCGGGCGGGATGCAGAGGGAGGGGCGCAGGCGGCGGGATGGAGGCAGAGGGAGGGGCGCCGGCGGGCGAGACAGAGGCAGAGGGAGGGGTGCCGGCGGGCGAGACAGAGGGAGGGGTGCTGGCGGGCAGCAGAGGGACGCAGAGGGAGGGGCTCCGTGGCCGGGCGGGATGCAGAGGGAGGGGCAGTGGCGGGCGGGAGGGGCACTGGTGGGCAGGATGGAGGCAGAGGGAGGGGCGTCAGCGGGCAGGATGGACGTGGGTGGCGGGATGAAGAGGGAGGGGCGCTGGTGGGCGGGAGGGGCGCTGGCGGGCAGGATGGAGGCAGAGGGAGGGGTGCTGGCGGGCGGGATGGACGTGGAGGGAGGGGCGGGCGGGACACAGAGGGAGGGGCGCTGGTGGGTGGGACGAGTGCTGGCGGGCGGGATGGAGGCAGAGGGAGGGGCGCCGGCGGGGCGGGACAGACGCGGAGGGCAGGGCGGGCGGGACGCGGGGGGGGGCGCTGGTGGCCTGGACGGGTGCTGGCGGGCGGGATGGAGGCGGAGGGAGGGGCGCCGGCGGGCGGGATGGAAGCGGAGGGAGGGGCACCGGCGGGCAGCCGAGGGACGCAGAGGGAGGGGCGCCGGCGGGGCGGGGCAGGACGGACGCGGAGGGCAGGGCGGGCGGGACGCGGGGGGGGGCGCTGGTGGCCCTGACGGGTGCCGGCGGGCAGGATGGAGGCGGAGGGAGGGGCGCCGGCGGGCGGGATGGAGGCGGAGGGAGGGGCGCCGGTGGGCAGCCGAGGGACGCAGAGGGAAGGGCGCCGGCGGGGCGGGACGGACGCGGAGGGCGGGGGCGGGCGGGACACGGGGGAAGGGCGCCGGCGGGCAGACCGGCAGCGCCCCCCTCACCCGGCTGAAGGCCAGCAGGAAGTCCAGGCGCCCGGTGTGCCGCATGCAGTGACGCAGCTTCCAGTAGATGAGGTGCTCCCAGGCGAAGACCAGCAGGCTCAGCCCCATGGCCACCAGCAGCATGTAGAAGACGCCCGCCATGTTGTCGATGTCCAGCTTGCTGCTCATCACCTCAATCTTGTCGTTGTGGCAGATCCCCGAGAGCCAGAGCCGCTCCAGCATCTCGATCTCGTCTGCAAGGCAGCAGGCAGGCATGGGACCCGGGCGTCTGGGCACCCAGACCCCCCCCCCACACTCTACCCACTCGCCCCCACTCCCCTCCCAGCGCGGGCGGAGACCCCAGGCGTCGTGTACCGTCGCCCAGGAACTGCAGCAGCGCCAGGTCGATGGGGCGCTTCCAGCGGGAGCCCTTCTGCAGGGCGATGCCGTAGCCGGTGGTGGCGAAGACCTTCCCGCTGCCGATGGTCACCAGCTTGCAGCCCTCGTCCTTCCGCGCCATGTAGTTCAGCACGGCCGCGTCGTAGATGAAGGCGTCCAGCTTCCTGGGGGACAGCGGGGGGGGGGCGGGGTTAGAGGTGTGGGGCAGGGTAACACCGTTCTAACCCCATCTGCCCCCCCAGCCCCACCCCACTTCCCCCCACTGAGCCCTTCACCTCTTCTGCCCGTGGCCCCGCCCTCTTCCCCATCTCCCTCCGGCCCGACCCCCTTCTACTAGCCCTGCCCCATCTCCCTCCAGCCCCACCCCCTTCCCATCTCCCTCTGGCCCCAACCCCTCCTGGCCCTACCCCCTTCCCATCTCCCTCCAGCCCCAACCCTACCCAACCTCCCTCCAGCTCCACCCCCTTCCCTTCGTCCTCCAGCCTGACCCCCTCCTCCTGGCCCCACCCCATCTCCCGCTGGCCCCGGCCCCAACCCCTCCTGGCCCTGCCCCACCTCTCTCCAGCCCTGCCCCCTTCCCATCTCCCTCCGGCCCTGCCCCCTCCTCCTGGCACTGCCCCATCTGCCTCTGGCCCTGCCCCCTTGTCCTGGCCCTGCCCCACCTCCCTCCGGCCCTGCCCCTCCTGCCCTCGCCCGTCCTCCTGGCCCTGCCCCTCACCCCGACTTGAGGTGCTGCAGGGCGTCCTCCACACTACGCTGGTTGTACTTCACCATGTACGTGTGCATGTCGGGGTAGTTGCTGCGGATGTTCTTCTCCGTGCTGCCGTTGGGCACGGTGCCAAACTTGAGCGGCGGGTACTGGTCCTGCGGCTTCTGGAACTGGGGGGGCAGCGATTAGTTACCCCCCGCAGGGGTCAGTTACCCCCCATCGCGTGTCCCTGTCCCGCCCCCTCCCAGGAGTGAGGGGTCTGTCTAGACTGTGTCTAGGGCAATCAGCCGGGCTGAGCCATACAGGATCTACCGTGACCCACGGATCAGCTGGGCCAAGCCGTACGGGATCTACCGCGACCCACGGATCCCTGGGCCGAGCCGGACAGGATCTACCATGATCCACGGATCAGCTGGAACCAGTCATACTGGATCTACCGCGACCCATAGATCAGCTGGATCTAGTGACACTGCTCTATTGTGATCCATGGATCAATGAGATGATCAAGCTAGACTGGATCTAGCAGGATCTACTGTCTGACAAACTAGATCGGATCTATGGAGATCTATGAAGTGACTGGATCTCATGAGACTGGCTATACTGTGATCCACTGATCAACTGGATCAGTCTAGATCAGCTCTGTTGAGATCCATGGACCCACTGGTCCTGTGGTCTAGCGAGACCGGTGGGTTGTTTGGATCTGTCTGGATTGGCTCTATTGAGATCCAGGGATCGAGTGGATCTGTCTAGATGGGATCTGTCATGCCCGAGGCCTGTATTGAACCCAGCAAGATCCCTGGATCGACGCAGGCTGGATCTGGAAGTGTCCAGGGATTGATTGCACCCGGCTCCCAGCGGCAGGGGAGGGGTGGCCTGTGGGAACAGAGATCGGGGGGGCAGCAGAAAGGGAGAGCCTCACCTTGCGGTCGCTCAGCCCCGACACCGTGTCCACGTACTCCTCCTGGATCATGAAGGCGGCCAGGTTGGCCGTGTAGCTGGCGAGGAAGATGACGGCGAAGAAAGCCCAGATCAGTACCATGATCTTGCTGGTGGTGCCCTTGGGGTTCTCCACCGGCACCGAGTTGTTGAAGACCAGAGCCCAGAGCAGCCAGATGGACTTGCCAATGGTGAACTTGGAGCCCCCCGTGCCTGCAAAGCAACATGGGAAAGGTCAGCCCACACAGCACCTCTGCGCCCCACCCCGCCCCGCCCCAGGCAGCCTTGCTTGCACTCCTCACTCCTGATCCGCAGCCCCCTGCTGTCCCCAGGCGGAGCGGCATGGGTGAGGGTGGGACTCACGTTTCCCAGCTGCCAGGCTGCGGTTATAACCCACGGGGCTGAAGTACTCGAAGATGAAGACGGTGACGGCCACCACGGTCAGACACATGACGAACATCATCACCCAGACAGCTGGGCTGTAGGGCTCTGCGGGGGGAAGGGACAGTCAGTGCTTGGACGCCTGGGTTCTATGCACAGCTCTGGGAGGGGATTGGTGGTGAGAAGTTAGAGCAGAGAGGGCTGGGAGCCAGGACTCCTAGGTTCTCTCCTGGGGGGCCTAGTGGTTAGGAAAATGGGGGTGCTGCTGGGTGCTGCTATTCATAGATACTAAGGTCAGAAGGGACCATTATGATCATCTAGTCCGACTTCCTACACAACGCAGGCCACAGAATCTCACCCACCCACTCCTGCGAAAAATCTTTCACCTATGTCTGAGCTATTGAAGTCCTCAAATCACCGTTTAAAGACTTCAAGGAGCAGAGAATCTGCCAGCAAGTGACCTGTGCCCCATGCTGCAGAGGAAGGCGAAAAAACCCCCAGGGCCTCTTCCAATCTGCCCTGGAGGAAAATTCCTTCCCGACCCCAAATATGGCGATCAGCTAAACCCTGAGCATATGGGCAAAATTCACCAGCCAGATACTACAGAAAATTCTTTCCTGGGTACTCAGATCCCACCCCATCTAATATCCCATCACAGGCCATTAGGTCTATTTACCATGAATATTTAAAGATCAATTAATTACCAAAATCATGTTATCCCATCATACCATCTCCTCCATAAACTTATTGAGTTTAAGCTTAAAGCCAGATAGATCTTTTGCCCTCACTGCTTCCCTTGAAAGGCTATTCCAAAACTTCACTCCTCTGATGGTTAGAAACCTTCGTCTAATTTCAAGTCTAAACTTCCCAATGACCTTCCTGGGTTCTCTCCCCAGCTCTGGATGGGGAGGGGCTCTAGTGGTTAGAGCAAGGTGGGGGCTGGGAGCTAGGACTCCTGGGTTCTATTCCCCGCAACCGCCTTGCTGGCAGAGGCTGGGGCCAGAGTCCCCAGGAGCTCCCCACAACGCCCCCTGGTGGCAGTGGGCGCTGACCCAGGAAGGCGGAGGGCGAGACGGTCCCGTTGCTCCGCGAGACCATGACGCTGATGCCCGTCTCAACGAAGGGCACGGAGAAGTCGATGATCTCGGAGCGTTCCTCATTGATAGTCAGGGAGCCGATGGCCATGTCTGCACGCAGGTAAAACACCTGGGGGGAGACCGAGGGGGAGGAGTCAGCGAGGGGGCAGAGCCTTCAGAAGGACTTTCTCCCTTCCCCATGCAATGCTGGGCAGTCTTACCCAGTAACCCAGCTGTGCAGTTCAGGGGGGCTACGGTGGGACCCCAAAGTGAGCAGGGTATTTCTGGGAAGGATTTGAAGGGGGGGAATTAACCAGGTGAGATCTGGGCGGGGGGGTCTTTGAAAGAAACCCCCAACCTGCCCAGGGATTTCTGGAGGGAGGCAGAGAAATTGGGGATCCCCAAGAAGGGGAAAAGTGGCACCAACCTATGGAGGCTGGGAGCCAGGACTCCTGGGTTCTCCCCCAGCTCGGGGAGGGGAGTGGGATCTGGTGGTTAGCAGAAGTGGGGCTGGGAGCCAGGACTCCTGGGTTCTCTCCCTGGCTCAGGGAGGTGAGTGCAGTGCTGCAGTGGCTGGAGGCAGAGGTGTCTCACCTCTCCGATCATGCCGTTCCAGACCCCGTCAATCTTTTTGCCATGCTTGCCGTTGGTGACCAGGTAGAGGTCGTAGGTGAAGCCCACGGTCTTAGCCAGGCGCTTGAGAATGTCGATGCAGAACCCTTTGCAGCATTTCTTCTCGAAGAGCAGCGGGTCCATGGGGTGGCTGGGGGGGAGCAAAACAGAAATGGGGATGGACAGAGAACACAGCTCTGTGAGCAGGCACTGCTGCGGGGAAGCTCACAGCGCCGGGGGCACTGCCATGGGGAAGCTCAGAGCACTGGGTGGAACTCCTCGCCAGGGGCACTGCCACAGGGAAGCTCGCAGCGCTGGGTGGAGCTCCCTGCCAGGGGCACTGCCATGGGGAAGCTCGCAGCACTGGGTGGAACTCCTCCCTGGGGGCATGGCCACAGGGAAGCTTGCAGTGCTGGTGGCACTGCCATGGGGAAGCTCGCAGCACTGGACGGAGCTCCCCACCAGGGGCACTGCCACGGGGAAGCTCACAGCGCAGGGCGGAGCTCCCCGCCAGGGGCACTGCCGTGGGGAAGTTCGCAGTGTGGGTACCTGTCGGTGCGGTTTAGCTGGTTGCGGCAGGGCACCGAGTCCCGGATGCAGGTGCCGGTGGCCGGGTCGATGTTCTCGACGATGACGAAGGGCCGCTCCTCCAGCGTGGCCACCGTCAGGTGCTGGTCGTCATCCACCGGCTGCAGGAACTTGCCGTAGCGCGACCAGACCGGGTACTTCATGCGTAGGATCTGGTGCTCCCAGCTCCCTACCTGTGTGGGGATGGGGTGGGAGGGCTTCACTGCGGGGTGCCTGCCTGGGGCCTGAGCCCCGGTCCCACCAAATTCACCCAGCACCACTGGATACACCCCAGAGTCACCCTTGCCCCCCAAACCTTCCCCCCTAAACTCACTCCTTAAATTCCCCAACCCTGCCAGCCAAATCACCCCTACGCTCCCCAAACCTTCCCCCAAAATCACCCCAATCTCCATGAAACAGCCCCTCCAAACTCACCAACACCCCCCAAACCTGCCTCCCAAATTCACCCCAAAATCTTCCCCTAAAACTCACCCCAATCTCCCTGAACCTGCCCCTCCAAACTCACCCTGACTCCCCCAAAACCTGCGGATCAGACTCAGCCCCCACCCCAGACCAGGCTTGACCCCAAACCCACCTCCAAACCACTGGGCAGAAAGATGGAGGTTGGGAGACATTGTTAGTGGGAGGGGCAGAGAACTGGGGGCATGACATAGATATAGGGTGGAGCTCTGGTAAGGGGTGGGGCAGAGGGATAGGGCAGGGCTCCAGCAGGGGGTGGGGCAAGCCTTCGGCAGGGGGCTGGGCAGACAGGTGGGCAGGGTCAGGTACTCACCACCTCCCAAGTACGCTCCTTGTTCAGGGAGATGACGACCAGTGATGGGTTGATGAGGTAGCCGTCCTCGTTGAAGGAGAAATCCTTTTGCCCCCATGTGATGTTCATGAAATACCTGGCGGTGGGGAGAGAGTTAGGGGGGGACCCAGCACCCCCCAGCTCTGCTGGTGCCCCTCTGTCTTGTTGCCCCACTCAGCCAGGCAGTCCCCTGCCCTGGAGCCAGTGCCCCCTAGAAGGGAAAGGCCCCATGTTCCATTTCCTCTTCTACTCCAGTTTCCAGGGCATTGCAGGTTGTCATGGATCTGTCCCCTCCCCCGTTAGGTTGGTTATGTTGGTTTGGGTTGAGTGTGGTTGGACTGGGTTGGGGCGAATTGGATTGGCGTTGGGCTGGATTCTGCTGATGGGCAGATCTGCCCCAACCACACTCATCAGTACAGGTTGTGGATTTGCTCACCTCCCCTGTTGGGTTGGTTATATTGAGTTGGGTTTGACTGAGATGGATTGGTGTTGAGTTGGGTTGTAGGGGTGGGACTGGGTTAGTTGGGTTGGGATTACACTGATGGGCACCAGATTCCTGTAGATCTGCCCACCCATCCCTCTGAGTTGGTTCTGTTGGCTTGGGGCTGGGGTTGGGTTGAGTTGGGATTGCATTGATGGGCACCACATTCTCACAGCTCTCCATCCCCCACTCCGCCCCCCGCCTCCCTCAACTCACCGGTGGAGGTTCTCATGGATCTGGCTGAGGTTGGGTGACCGGCAGTCATTGTTGAACTCGGGAATGAAGCCGTAGTCCCTGGAGAGTGCCTCAGCGCCCTTGGCAATGATGGCCACCCCGTTCTGGACGCGGTGGTGCAGGTCGTCCCGCCAGCCGGCCGACAACACTGTGAAGAGGCCAACAGGCAGGTGCTCAGGCATGTAGTCAGTGCCACCCAGGTTGGTGCCCACCATGAACCAGATATAGCCAGGTCCAGTGAGGCCGGCATCCCGTGCTGCCTGGAAGATGCTCTCTGCCTCCTCGCGGGAGCAGTAGAGCAGGCGGATCTGGGCAGGGATCTCCCGCAGCTGGCGCTTGACCCGGGAGCCGTCAGGGTCATCAGTCAGGTTGAGAGTCAGGACGCCCCGGTGTTCCCAGCCGATGAAGCTGCTGTCGGTCAGCACCTCAATGTAATCCACAAAGTCCTCATATCCGGGGAAGAGCGTGGTGATGACAGCGAAGGCCGTCCAGTCGTACTCCTCCAGCACCTCGAACATCACCTGCAGCTGCTGCTCTGTCGATGAGCCTAGCTGCAGAAAGGTGGAGCCTTTCTCCTGGACAGGGAGAAAATGGGGAGGTCAGGGGGTGCTCCTCAATCCTGACCTGCAGCTCCTACCATCCCAGCCGTGGGCTTCCCCTTCCCAGCTCTGCCAATGCCCCTCAGTCCTGACCCGCAGCCTACTGCTAGCCTGGCCCTGGGCTGCCCCTCCTCCTGCAGCTCTGTTTATACATCTCAAATCTGAACAGCCTCTGTGCAATTCCACACTTGGGCTTCCACCTACCCCTCCACAGGTCTGCTGATGCCTCTCAATCCAAAGCTGACACATACACTTCCAATGGTGGGCACAGGGGCATGGAGCTGTGGGCTGAGATAATAGGCTGCACTGAGTTAGACTGAGTGTATAGGATTGGGCTGGGTTATGTTGATTGGTTTGGGTTGCATTGGGCTGGGCAGCTTGTGTTGGGTTGGGTCAGGAATGGATGTGTATGCTGTTTTCCATTATGTCGGGATGGGCTGAGTTATGTTGCGTTGGGTTTGTTGGGTTGGGTTAGGGGGGTTTTGTTGCATGCACTCGGTTGAGTTAGGGTTAGGTTGGAGTTGGGTTGAGTTGGAGATATGGGTGAGGTGTGTAGGGATGAGTGTGCAGGCAAATAGGCATTGGTGTGGGGCCTTGCAACCCCCTCCCCTTGATGGCTGAGCCCCTGTTGATACCAGTGTTGGGCATTGAGGTTTGGGTCGAGATGATGAGTCGAGCTGAGTTGCAGTTGGGTTGACTGTGAATGAACTGAGTAGGATTGAGGTTGGTTTGAGGTGGGGTTGGGATGGCTTGGGTGTGGTGAGGTCGGGCTGGAGTTCTGTGTGGTCTGGTTGGGTTGGGGTTGGAAGGGGTTGAATGTGGTTGGGTTGGAATGGGGTTTGGTTGGGTTGAGTGTGGTTGGTTTGGGTTGGTTTAGGGTTGAGTGAGGTCAGGTTGAGTTCAGTGTGGTTGGGTTGGGATGGGTTGGGTTGGGGTTGAGTGTGGTTGGGTTGAGTGTTGGGTTGAGTTGAGTTGAGTGTGGTTGGGATGGGTTGGGTTCAGTTGAGTGGGATGGGGATGGGTTGAGTTTGGTCGGGTTGGGATTGGTTGTGCTGGGGTTGGGTTAAGTATGATTCGGTTGAGGTTGAGTGTGGGCGGGTTGAGTTGACTGTGGTTGAGTTGGGGTTGGGTTGAGTGTGGTTGGGTTGGGGTTGAGTGTGGTCAGGCTGGGTTGGGGTTGTGTTCGGGTTCAGTTGAGTGGGATGGGGTTGAGTTGAGTGTGGTTGGGTTGGGATTGATTGCGTTGGGGTTGGGTTGAGTGTGGTTGGTTTGGGATGGGTTAGGTAGGGGTTGACTATCAGGTTGGGTTGGGGTTGGGGTTGAGTTGAGCGGGATTCCGGTTGGGTTGCGTGGTTTTGTGGGGTGAGTTGAGCATGGTTGGGTTGAGGTTGAGTTGGGCATATGGGTGGGGATTACAGGGATAAATGTGTCGCAAATAGGGGCAGGCTTGGAACCCAGTGACCCACTCACCTTGGGTGTGAGGACGATGGCCGAGCCCCCGTTGATGCCGATGATGGGCACCGAGGTCTGGGCTGAGATGAAGTCCAGGATCTGGGCCACGGCCTCAGTGCGTGTGTCGTCCTCGAAGACCACGCCGTGGATGCGCAGGGAGGAGAGAACGTCACACAGGCGTACGATGAGGCTGCGGGGGTTGGTGTCATTGAGCAGCACCGAGACGGGGTTCACCTCCATGGAGAAGTTGCGGAAGGCAGTGGGGGCGAAGCGGGCACTCTCAGGCGTGTAGGATGAGCCACTGAAGATGATGGCCACGTTGAGCGAGCGCGGCCCGTCTGGGTGCAGATCCAGGAAGGGGCTGGCGCAGGCCAGAGCCAGCACAAAGAGCATCCTAGCAGCGGGGGGCCCAGGGGACAGGCTCATCTCGCAGGGCCTCAGCACTTCCCCTGCATCGGAGGGGGTGATTCCAGGGGAGGGAGCAATGGAAGAGGGGAGGGGTCCGCAGGGGACAGGATAATGGGTGGGGGAGGGGGGAATCAGAGGGAAGGGGAGAGGGAGAAGGGAAGTAAGAGGGTGCATAAAAGGGGATGGGTTGGGAGGGAAGG
This sequence comes from Lepidochelys kempii, assembly GCF_965140285.1. Classification (NCBI taxonomy): domain Eukaryota; kingdom Metazoa; phylum Chordata; order Testudines; family Cheloniidae; genus Lepidochelys; species Lepidochelys kempii. Next base: position 15,284,578 of record NC_136402.1, read on the forward strand.
ATCGAGATAGAGGAGGGGAAAACAAGGAAGGAAAGACAGAGTTAGGCTCATGTGACTCTATACAGCATCCCCCACCCTGGGGCGCTGCCTCAAGGGGAAAGGCCCCGTGCCCCATTCCCGGCTCCCCAGAGCCAGCCAGTCCCTGCCTTGGGTGAAGATGGGAGCTGGCGCCCCCCAGAGGGGAAAGACCCTATGTCCCATTCCCTGCCCCTCTGAGCCAGCCAGTCCCTGCCCTGGGGCCAGATGGGAGCCGGCAGAAGGGGCCGGAGAATAGCCGGTTCCTGCTTGACGCCCATCTGCACCAGTCAGAGCCTCAGGCCCAGACACCCCCCCCCCGGCCCCAAAAATGCAGGAGTTCGCTACCTGCCCGGCAGGATCCACAGCCCTGGGCACCAACACCAGGATTCACCCCCCAGTGCCCCCCAAGGAATCTGCCCCGTGTGGACTCCGTCCCTGTCCCCCCCAGTTACAAGCATTCCCAGCAGCACTATGCCAGCATGCACTGGTCACCCCCCAAGAGATGCACCTGGTCTGGGTAAGGGCATGCGAAGTGCCCGCTGCCACACACACGCTTAGCACACTCAGGCTCTCCCACGAACATGCTCACATGCACACACACACACGTGTGCCCATGCCCACAGTGAACACACACAGCGTGTGCACACGCACTAAGTGACAGGGTTCAAAGCACACATTGGAGCCCAGGCTGGATGGGCCCCTGGATCTGAGCCACTGGAGCCCAGGCTGGATCTGATCCTTACACAGAGGGGCCGGGATACTGGGGTAGATGGGCCCGTGGCTCACCCCTGAGCCCAGTGGGAGCAGGCTGCTCTCTGCCTTGCCGGCTGAGCCAGGGCCTGCACTGATGGACGGGCTCCCAGCCTGGCAAGGGCCAGCCCAGCCCCACCCATTGGCCTGAGGGGAGCTGCAGGGAAAAAGACAGAGACAGGCCTTCCCCCGCACTTGGCCCCATTTCCCAAAGGCCCACCTGCTGCCCCTGCCACAATTCCACCCCTCCACATACACCCATGGCGTCCACCTCACTCAGGCTGGGAACCCGACAGCCCACCCCCACCCCAAGAAGCATCCACCTCAGGGGAGACACTGGGACGGGAGCCAGGACTCCTGGGTTCTATCCCTGAGTCTGGGAGGGACATGGGGACAAGTGATTAGTGGGGTGGCTGGAATCCAGGATTCCTGGTTTCTATTCCTGGGTTTGGGAGGGGAGAGGGGTCTAGTGATTGCTGGGGGGGCTGGGATCCAGAACTCCTGGGTTCTATCCCCAGGTCTGGGAGGGGAGAGGGGACCAGTGATTAGAGGTGGGGGGCTGGGATCCAGGATTCCTGGGTTCTATCCCTGGGTCTGGGAGCGAACGGGGGTCTAGTGATCTGAGTTGCTCCCTCTGTGTAAGGTCCAGTTCTATGGCTCTCTGATTCCTCGTGGGAGTGAGGACAGGTGGAGGAGGAAGGCAGAACCCAGGCATCCGGGGATCATTCTTGTCAGCAGCAGAATTGAGGGGAAATTATGTCGGCTCCTGAATATTTCATGTTCATCCCCAGCATGCACACTGTGTCCCCCACATCTCCCGGAAAAGCCCCAGTTCCTTTCTCACCCCCCTCCCTCCGGAGCCAGCCAATCACCCACCCTGGGGCCAGATGGGAGCCAGCACCCCCTGGAGGGGAGAGGCCCCATCTCCCATTCCCCCCATGTTGTCTGGTTAGCAGCATGTTCCTGCTGTCCCACAGCTGGCTCTGGGGGGCGGGAAGGCGCTAACATAAGGTGCTGATTAGCAGAGTAAACTGCCGGCCCTGATTATCCGCCTGGGAATAGAAACACTTTCACTGATTGCCAGCTCCGGAAATTACAGCTCGTAAAGGAAAACAGATTCCATAGATCCCAGGCTTAACCCCCCCAGTGACACCACTGTGCAGAGCCATGGGCCCATCTACCCCGGTATCCCGCCCTCTCCCTGCCATCGCCGACTGGAGCCATGAGCCCATCTACTGTGGTATCCTGCCCCTTCCCTTCCCTGCCCTCCCGATCAGACACATGGCTCACACACAAGTACACATGCATCTCCCCAAAGTACTGGAAGATACACACCAAGCACGCCCCCCCCCCCGGTGAGAAATCTACACCTGAATCCCACCAGATACACACATCCCAAAGGGCTCTGACAGAAAAACACACACACACACACACCCTAAGATACAGACACGCCAGCACACTCCCCTCCCAGAGCCGGGGAGAGAACCTGGCTCCCAGCCTCTCCCACTCTAGCCACTAGCCCCCACTACCCTCCCCTCGCCGGGGAGAGAACTCAGATGTCCTGGTTCCCAGCCCCCCAGCTCTAACCACTAGGCCCCACTCCCCTCCCCAAGCTGGGGAGAGAACCCAGGAGTCCGGCCAATCGAGCCAGCCAGCCAGTCCCGCTCCATGAGCCCTCATAATTCATCTGCCTCTGTGCTCTCTCACCCCCACTTCCCTCCGCTCTCCACCCCTCGCATCCCCCCTTGCCCCCCGCCCCTCTCCTGCGCCTGCTGGAACTGTATTGATTTCCTCTCCCCCCTGGGGCCGCGCTGGCCTCTCTCGCTTTCATTCTTCCCTGTCTCGCTTCATGTCTCAGCAGGAGGGAAACATGGAAACCTACACAGCCCTGGGGTGATGGGACATGCGGCCACCCACCCACAGCCCCTACTGCAGCCCTTCCCAGAGGGGCCACATCCCAGGGCCAGGCGAGCGGTCCCGGATACCCAGCCCCCGGGGCCACCCCAGGAGGGCCACGTCTCAGCATCTGACGAGGGGTCCCCGGATACCCAGCCCCCATGCCCCACCCCAGAGGGCCCACGTCCCAGTGCCGCGCCAGAGGTGCCCAGATACCAGCCCCCGTGCCCCCCCCAGAAGGGCCGCGTCCTGGTGCTGGGCCAGGGGTGTTGAGGACAGAGGCTGTGTCTTTTGTGCAGTAAGAGAGCAAAGAGACTTTTTCTGGTTGCTCTCTCTCTCTCTCTCCCCACTCCCCCTTTTCTATATCTCGATCAAGGGGCTGGTCTTGCTCGCTGCAGCTGGTTCAGCTCGACCATGGTGGAACAGCTAATAGCCGGGCTCTCTGCTTCAACCAGGGCAGGGGAAATTTTCTCATAAATACCTATTAGAGGGTTATTCTGGGAACTAGAGCAGGGGGTGGGGTGGGGGGATTGTGCCAGAGAGCTGCAGAGGGGCGGTGGGGTGGGGAGAGGAAAACACGCAGACAGAGGCCTTGGCGAGATGGGAGAGACAGGTGGAGGGATGGACCAGAGAAGGGGACAGGTGGAGGCACTAAAAGAGGGACAGGCGGAAGGATGGACAGAGACAGGCAGAGGGACGGACAAGGGGACAAGCAGAGGGACAGACAAGGGGACAGAGAGAAGCATGAACAGAGACAGGTGGAGGGATGGACTGAGAGACAGAACGGGATGCAGACAGAGGGCCAGAGAAGGGGACAGCTGGAGGCACTAGAAGAGAGACAGGAGGAAGGATGGACAGAGACAGGTGGAGGGATGGACAACAGGACCAGTGGAGGGACAGACAGAGAGACAGGTGGAGCAATGGACAAGGGACAGGTGAAGAGATGGATGGAGGCTGCCTGTTGCTGAGGTGACTGCAGTGGTGGTGTTTGATGGTGAACAGATACAGTGCTATGTATGGGCTGTAGGATCAGTGTACTGCCTCCCACCTCTGGTCTGAAGTTGCTGTAGGTACAGCATGAAAGGGTACTTGGGGGGGGGGAGTAGTTCTAGTCTACACAGGTGTAGATACAGTGTGACTGTGTATTATAGGGATGTGTAGGTAATAGCCTGAAAATCTGAAGATGTATAAGTACAGTGAGAAAGTGGCTGTATGATGTTGTGTGGGTACAATGTGAAGATGGTAACTGTACTGCATGTGCGTTGCTGGAGCCTGCGAGTGTACTTGTATGGATGAATAACAACAGTGTAAAAATGTAGGTACAGTGTGACTGTGCACTGTTGCGGGTGCGAAGGCACAATCTGTGGGTTTACAGATACAGTCTGAAAATGTATTTAGTTTGGGGTGTAAGTACAGTATGAAGGGATGTAGGTGTCAGTCCAGTGTGAAACTATGTAGCTCCCACTTGAGAGTGCAAAGTTGTGTAGCTACATTATGCAAGTGTGTAGGTATAGCCTGAAAACACACTTATAGGCTGTGTATCAGTAGAGTATTGTGTGTAGCTAGGGATGGTTGTCAGGACAGTGTGGAAAGGTGTGTAGGGATAGCATAAAGGAGTGTAGCTGCAGTGCGAAAGTGTGTAGGCACAGTCTGAGAGGGTATTTAGGAGGGTATGAAGCTCCAGCGTGAGGGTGTTTTTATGACAGTGTATAGGAACAGCATATTCATGAGAGTGTGGAGGTACAGTCTATACATTTGTGTGTCCTTCAGAGCATATGTAGTTACATTTCTCAAGATACTCTCTCTGCACACGAGTGTAACACTACTGGCAGAGTTGTGACATGCAGCGTACATTGGGTGGGATGTCGACTACATGCTGTACTGGCCGTGCGTGCAGATGCATTGTCATTTGCACACAGATTCTGCCCCTAGCTACTGGTGGCTCCTCCAACTGATGTCAACTGGCTGGAACATGCCAAAATCTCCTGAACTTTGCCATGTGAAATTCACACTACTCCCATGCGAAAGCAGGACGCTTGTGGGAAGGTCACCCCATGAGGAAGGGAATGGCTGTTGTGTTCTCTCCAGGTGACAGCCAAACTTGGACGTAATACAGCCGGCTGCGGGGTTCGGTATCCTGCCCCGGGACAGAAACTGCAAAGCCCTATTCAGGGCCCATAGTTCAAATATCAATGGGCTCGGATCCAACTGTGCATGTGTGACTACCTGTTGAGTGTGTGTGTGTGTGTGTGTGAGGGAGAGAGAGAGAGAGAGAGACTGCCTGTCTCTTTCTGGGCTTTGCATCTGACTGTGTGTGCGTTACCATCTGTCTCTGGCTTCTGGGTTTGGCTGTATATTGTGTGACTGCCGGTTGACTGTGTGAGACTGCCAGTCTCTGGGCACTGCGTCTGACTGTGTGTGTATGTCTGTCTGTTTCTGGACTCGGCTTGTGAGAGGGGTATATAGAGTCTGACTGCATGTGCACAAGTCCCTGGTGTCTCTTTTTGAGGGATGTGTGGGCTTCAGCTGTGACTGCGCCTGTCTCTGGGAATTTCCTTGCTGGGGGTTGGAGGACAAGGGCTGGCTCTGACTGTGCATCTGTGCCTGTCTCAGGGATTGGCTTGTGCCAGGATATGTGTGTGCTCTGACTGTGCATGAATGCCTGTTTCTGGGATCTCCTTGGAAGGGGGGGGTGCCTCCCCCCACACTAGCCCTGCCTGTGTCTCTCAGACATTGGGGTAGGGATGGCAGGGGGTTGGAGGACCCAGGAGTCCTGGCGTTTCAGAAGGGGAAGCTGAGGAGACCTCGGCATTGATAGGGACCCAGAAATCCAGGTGCCCCCGGCCAGGGGTGTTCTCTGAGGATAGGACCCAGGAGTCTGGGTGGGTGTCTGAGAAGAAGGGGGGTAACTTTGAGTAGGGGGAGGTCATAGGCTCCAGGAGTCTGGGGGCCCCAGAAAGGGGGTGAGCTCAGAGGCTGGGACTGGGGATTTGCTGGGATGGGGCATGGGGTGCTGCCCATTGGTGCAAAGGAAGAAAGTGTGACGCTGGCAGAGGAGGTGCCAGCTCAGGCCAAGGCCCCCAGGCCTCACTGAACACTGACAAATGTGTGGCTGGAAACCAGCCTGGCTCACCGGTGTGTTCCCAGCGGTAAAACAGGAGACAGATTTCCTAAGAAATGCTTGTAAATTGCTGCCGGCCTTAATCTCACTTATCACACCTGTGTTCCACCTTAACATATTTGTTCTGTAACTCTAAACCTGTTTGCTCTGAAACTGGGACACCCGCCCCCCCCCCACAAGTCAGGAGAGAAATCCCAGTCCACTCCATGAGGCGTTGGCTCCTACCCAGCACAAGAAGGCCAGCAGACGCCAGACAAACCGTTGGGGGGGGGGACAAAAGACTTTGGTGAGGGAGCCCCCAATGCCCACGAAGCAGGGACGTCCCATCACAGCTCTGAACTCCGGGGGGGAGGGAATAAAAATCCCCGAGCAGAAGAAAACAGTGGGGCTGTGCTGCTCAGAGAGGGCCATATTTCTAAGCATAAGCAAGGGATCCCCAGGGTAACTGGCTTGGGTTATTCCTCAAGGAGAGACAGAGCTTGCACATCAGAGCAGCTACTGTCTTGGGCCCGAACACCAGGAGCGGGGGAACCTTCCTAAAGGAGGGTGGGCCACCGGTGCCTGAGCTGTGGCCCCGCCCCCTTCCCCTAAGGCCCCGCCCCATGCACCGCCCCTTCTCCCCAATGCCATGCCCCCTGCTCACTCCTGTCTGCCCCCTCGCCCCTGTCGCTCATCCTGATAAAAAGTGATGAGGCCAGGCCCCCCCGTTCCAGCACCCCTGCCTAGAACTGTACCTTGTGTGTGTGTGTGTGTGTTCACCTGCTTTAACCTTGTCGGTTTCTCTATTTCTTTCCCCTCGTGAATCAATCTTCAGTTAGTTTATTCCAGGATTCTCTACAGGCCTTGTGGTTGGTGTGAGATCTCGGGTGCAATTGACTTGGGGTAAATGACCGGGCCTTGGGGACTGGCAGTAACCTGAATATTGCTGCGAGTTTTGGCATAAGGGACCATCTATCGCAAGGGCGGGCTCACCTGGGCGGCAAGACAGACTGGTGCACCCAGCGGCACTGTTGGTGGCTCCGTGTTACGGCTGTGGTAGGGCCTGAGGCGTTCACACTGGGTATGGGGCTGGCACAATCGAATTATAACACTCACAACCAGTTTGGGGCCTGTGCCCTGTTTCTTGACAGTCAGCCCCGAGGTGCGTACACACGGCTGTGAACTGCTCCAGACTGTGTGACGGAAAGAAAGATGCCCCCAGGGGAAGGGGAGCAGAGATTCTGGGAGGGGAGTGGGGTGTAGAGTGGTTGAAGTGGGTGTGGGTTTCAGGACTCCTGGGTTCAAATCCCAGCTCCCTCTGTGACCTCAAGTGAGACCCTTCCCTTCTGTGTGCCACAGTTTCTCTCACTGCAGAACAGGGAGACTGCCAGCTCCCTGAAGGGACTGAGACATTTCTCCTTTCACCTCCAGACAGGTGGTGATTATTAAAATGACCAGCTGAGAAATCACTCCCATTTTGTCCTGCTGCCACCCATATCCTTCTTGCACCCTGTCCGGGTACACGCTCCTATAGCGACCAGTGATAGGGACTGCCCTGCCCCCACTGAGCCCCCAAGCTCTTGTGTAATGACTGCCATTCTATATGGACTGGCTACCTGACCCAATGCCAGGGACCCAACATAAACCTCTCTAGCATAGGGACTGGTCAATGGACCATTCTGATGGATTGCTCCACCCCCACAGAGCTCCCTGTCTCATAGAGACTGGTTGTATGAACCACTCCAGTGGACTGCTCCACACCCACAGAGACCCTGTCTCATAGAGCCTGGTTATATAGACTGTTCATACACACTGCTCTATCCAAGCCCTTGCATAGAGACTGCCTATCTGTACAGACCACCTACCCGATGCCAAATGCCCGACACTTACCCCTCTAGCATAGCAACTGGTTCAATGGACCACTCACATGGACTGATCCACCTCCATAGACACCCATCACACATAGATACTGGTTATATGGATTGTTCATACACAATGCTCCACCCCCCCACACCCCTTTTATAGAGACCAGTTATATGAACCATTCCACCCACACAAAGTCCACTTCTGCATAGACACTCGTTATATAGACTGCTCATACAGACTGCTCCATCCAAGTCCTTACACAGAGAATGCTTCTCCCTACACACTGGCTATCCAATGCCAGGTACCCAACACAAACCCCCCTAGCACAGAGACTAGTTATACGGACCACTTATATGAATTGCTTCACCCCCATCGAGCCCCCCCTTGTATAGAGATCAGTTATATAGACCACTCCACCCTCATGAAACCTCTCCGTTGCATAGAGGCTGGTTATATGGACCACTCATATGGACTGCTCGACCTGCACAGACCCCATCACTCATAGATACTGGTTATATGGACTGCTCATACAGACTACTCCATCTTCACAGTTCCCCCATGTATAGAGACCAGTTATATGTCTCCAGTTCCCCCATGTATAGAGACCAGTTATATATAGACCACTCCACCCTCACAAAGCCCCTCATTCGCATAGAGACTAGTTATATGGACTGCTCATAGAAACCACTTCTCCCTCACTGCACTCCCCTATAGTAGAGACCACTTATATGGACAACTTAATCTTGCTGGAACCCCTTCTAATATAAAGACTGCTTATATGGTACCGTTCAAGCCCCCCACAGTAGAGACCAGTTATATGGACCAGTTTCATCCAATCTATCTTGGAGATCCTCACAGGATCTCCTAAGGACAGGTTCCACCTTCTCCTACAAACAAGAGGCAGCTTACTTGCATGACAACTGCCTCTAAGGACTGGAGCGTGTATACAGCCCAGCATCTGGACCCAAAGGAAGCCCTGTTTTTCTGCCTCACCCATGCACTGTACCATGGGCTCGCTATGCTTCCTGCTGGGCTGCTTTCCAGCTCTGCTCTGGACAGGATATAGGCACCATTGGGGGTATATGGACCAGTCATGTATGGAAGAAGGTGGGTGAAATACCGAGAACTAAAATAGTGCCCATCTCACGAGGAACAGGTGGCAGGGACCGAGGGAATGCTGTGATCTTAGCTCCCCAAAGCGCCAGCCTCAGGGGTAGGGGGTAACGGCACTGGGGGCCATCTGCCCTTCAGAGAGGAGTTTTTGGAAAGGTGACCGGGATGCCCCGATTCCTGCACCGCCAGGGGTGCCAAATGCTCCTGGAAGAAAAAGGGATCAGCCCCAGAGAATGGGGACAAGACAGTCACATCGCTGGGGGGAAATGGAGCAAGAAAATGTATGGCTTGGGGGTGGGGGGATAGATAGATAGATAGATAGAAGGGGTGTGTGGTGATAGATAGATAGATAGATAGATAGATAGAAGGGGTGTGTGGTGATAGATAGATAGATAGATAGATAGATAGATAGATAGAAGGGGTGTGTGGTGATAGATAGATAGATAGATAGATAGATAGATAGATAGATAGATAGATAGATAGATAGATAGATAGATAGGGTGTGTGGTGATAGATAGATAGATAGATAGATAGATAGATAGATAGATAGATAGATAGATAGATAGATAGATAGATAGATAGGGTGTGTGGTGATAGATAGATAGATAGATAGATAGATAGATAGATAGATAGATAGATAGATAGATAGATAGATAGATAGGGTGTGTGGTGATAGATAGATAGATAGATAGATAGATAGATAGATAGATAGATAGATAGATAGATAGATAGATAGGGTGTGTGGTGATAGATAGATAGATAGATAGATAGATAGATAGATAGATAGATAGATAGATAGATAGATAGATAGGGTGTGTGGTGATAGATAGATAGATAGATAGATAGATAGATAGATAGATAGATAGATAGATAGGGTGTGTGGTGATAGATAGATAGATAGATAGATAGATAGATAGATAGATAGATAGATAGATAGATAGATAGATAGGGTGTGTGGTGATAGATAGATAGATAGATAGATAGATAGATAGATAGATAGATAGATAGATAGATAGATAGATAGGGTGTGTGGTGATAGATAGATAGATAGATAGATAGATAGATAGATAGATAGATAGATAGATAGATAGATAGATAGATAGATAGATAGGGTGTGTGGTGATAGATAGATAGATAGATAGATAGATAGATAGATAGATAGATAGATAGATAGATAGATAGATAGGGTGTGTGGTGATAGATAGATAGATAGATAGATAGATAGATAGATAGATAGATAGATAGGGTGTGTGGTGATAGATAGATAGATAGATAGATAGATAGATAGATAGATAGATAGATAGATAGATAGATAGATAGATAGATAGGGTGTGTGGTGATAGATAGATAGATAGATAGATAGATAGATAGATAGATAGGGTGTGTGGTGATAGATAGATAGATAGATAGATAGATAGATAGATAGATAGATAGATAGATAGATAGATAGATAGGGTGTGTGGTGATAGATAGATAGATAGATAGATAGATAGATAGATAGATAGATAGATAGATAGATAGATAGATAGATAGATAGGGTGTGTGGTGATAGATAGATAGATAGATAGATAGATAGATAGATAGATAGGGTGTGTGGTGATAGATAGATAGATAGATAGATAGATAGATAGGGTGGATGGGGATTGATAGATGGGGTGGATGGGGTGGAGTGTCTGGGGCTGGATAAATAGATATTGAAAGAGAAATTCTCTGTGCTGCTTGACAGCCAAATGATCTCTGCACAGCCACAAGGCACTCACACAGCCCAGCAATGCACAATCCGTCTGTGCCTATTGCACCTGCACAATAACCTCTGTGTGTGTGTCAGGGTGTCTGAGTGTGTGTCTGTCTGTTTGGGCTAGGGTGTCTATTTGTATGTCTGAGTGTGCGTCAGGGTGTCTGTCAGGGTGTGTGTGTGCCGATATGTGTCTGTGTATCAGAGTGTTTGTGTCTGTCTCAGGGTCAGGGTATCTGTGTGCCTCTGTGTGTCAGGGTGTCTGTGTGTGTGTATCAGGGTGGTTCTGTGTGTGTCAGGGTGTGTGTGTCAGGGTGTCTGTGTTTGTGTCAGGGTCAGTGTGTGTCAGGGTGTCTGTGTGTGTATCAGGGTGGTTCTGTGTGTGTCAGGGTCAGGGTGTCTGTGTTTGTGTCAAGGTGTGTGTGTGTGTCAGGGTCAGTGTGCGCCAGGGTGTCTGTGTGTGTGTCAGGGTGGTTTTGTGTGTTTGGCAGGGAGTCTGTCTGGGGGTGTGAGGGTGTCTCAGCCCTAGCCCAGGAGGAAGGGGGAAGCCTCTTACCTTTTCATGACACCTCCGTTGCATAGCAGGGCGGGGAGCTCAGAACCTCTGCAGCAGAGCCGGAGCCGGGCAAAATCCGGAGCGACACCGGCTCCGCAACCCGGGCAGCGGCGGGTTCCTGCCCCCTCCCCGCTTTGTCCTGCCTGGAGAAAACCCAGGCTAAGCCCCCCCGTGGGGAAAGCTCCCAAGAGGCGACATCGTCCCCCCCGTCCCCCCCCACCCCCGGTCTGTCCCTCCTCAAGGTTGCAGCAGCCCCAGCTCCGCCGCCCGGCAGCCGCTACACATGTTGCATCCGAAGTTAGCGCGATGCCAAACGCGTCTGCTTCGGCTCCCGGAGCCCACTCCCCCGCCGCCCCAGCTTCTCCGGCAGGGGGGTCGGAGGGGGCCCCCCCTCTCCTCTCCTCTCCTCCTCCCAGAATGGCCGATCCGCCGGCCCGTGTCTCCTCCCTGCTCGCCCGGACTCCGCTCGGCTGGTTTTTCCCCCCTTCCCCTCGGGTCACCTTTCTCCGTGCGCCCGGGGAGCGCGCAGTGGGGACCGGGGAGGGGGGGGAGCGGGGGGTTTGACTCCTCTAACGCAGAGCTACACCCGCCCCGGCTGGCTGGCGCGCGCACCCCCCCCCCCCCCCCGCACACACACACACACCCGCCTGGGACACACACTCACACACACGGCGCCAGGGTCATTAACATTCACAGCCCATCGCCGCCCAGCCAGGCGGGCGCAGGTTGGAGCCGGGCGCTGCGGGCCGTGGCTGCCTGAAGCGGAGGGGGGGCCCCAAGCCAGCCACCCCCGGAGGAAGGGGGGTGTGGGGAGACAGGGATCACCCCTAAAGTGAAAAGGGAGGGGGCTGTGAAGAGAGAGGGATGGAGCCCAGTGGGAGGGGAGAGCTTGGAGCAGGAAGGGGGGGGTGGATGGGGGAAGAGATAGATACCCCTTTGCTCCCCCGGACTCCCCCAAATCTCAACCCACCCAGCCCTGCTGTCTGGGGTCCCGTCCCCCCCCCATCAGAGCAAGGCAATGAGAGAAGGTAAGCAGGTGAGGGGCAGGGGTTGCCCAAAGGGTGTATGTAGCAGAGGGGTGTGTGGGTGTGCAAGGGGTGTATGCACAGAGGGGTGTGTGAGGGTGTATGTGTCAGAGGTGTGTGTGTGTGCATGTAATAGAGGGGTGTGTGTGTGTAGCAGAGGAGGGTGCAAGTAGGTGTGTGCAAGGGATGTATGTCTCAGAGGGGTGTGTGAGGGTGTATGTGTGCGTGCAAGGGTGTATGTAACACTGGGGTGTGCGAGGGTGTATGTGTCAGAGGGGTGTGTCTGCATGTGTGTGTATGTAGTAGAGGTGTGTGTGTGTTGCAGAGGAGGGTGTGCAAGGGATGTATGTCTCAGAGGGGTGTGTGAGGGTGTATGTGTGTGTGCAAGGGATGTATGTAACACTGGGGTGTGTGAGGGTGTATGTGTCAGAGGGGTGTGTCTGCATGTGTGTGTATGTAGTAGAGGTGTGTGTGTGTTGCAGAGGAGGGTGTGCAAGGGATTTATGTCTCAGAGGGGTGTGTGAGGGTGTATGTGTGTGTGCAAGGGATGTATGTAACACTGGGGTGTGTGAGGATGTATGTGTGTGTGCAAGGGATGTATGTCTCAGAGGGGTGTGTGAGGGTGTATGTGTGCGTGCAAGGGATGTATGTAACACTGGGGTGTGTGAGGATGTATGTGTGTGTGCAAGGGATGTATGTCTCAGAGGGGTGTGTGAGGGTGTATGTGTGTGTGCAAGGGATGTATGTAACACTGGGGTGTGTGAGGGTGTATGTGTCAGAGGGGTGTGTCTGCATGTGTGTGTATGTAGTAGAGGTGTGTGTGTGTGTGTTGCAGAGGAGGGTGTGCAAGGGATGTATGTCTCAGAGGGGGGTGTGTGAGGGATACACAATGCCACACTCCCCTCCCTCCCCCACTCCTCCCAGAAGCCAGCCACCAATTTGCCCCCATACGCACCCCGAGTTGTGATACCAGCTGGTCTCTGCAAGCTAAGCAGGGCCCAGGAAGTTGGGAGGGTGGAGGAGAGACCAGCTGGGAAGTGGTTGGTAAAGGGGCGAGTGACCTCTAGAGTCTAAGGGGTGTGTGGCTGGGATATCTTCCCCTTGCAGTCAGGGCTGTACCTAGAGGCTGCTGGCTGAAAAGGGGGGCGGGGGGTGCTCCCCTGGCTGCCAAAGAGCCCTGAACCAAAAGGGGGGGCTGTGCTATGGGGGGCTTGGTGGTACTGGGAGGCTCAGAAGCTCACAGGCCCAGAGAGGGGTAAATTTGCGCCAGGTTTCACCCCAGAACCCAGGGATCACTATGGGATAGGTGTTGACAAAAAGATTCACCAAGCTGGGGGAGATACCTGCCCCGCAGCACTCCCGGGTAGAAGAACGCCCCCTACAGAGCACCCTCCCTGCCCTGCCCTGGAGCACCGGGGTCTGCAATGACTGGCAGAGGAGAGCGCCCAGCACCCCCCTAGCACCTCAGTCCAGCTGTCTTCTCTTTCGGTGCTGTCCGGTGCAGTCCCCACGCCCTGCTGGAGCAGGCACAACGATGGAAGCCGTGGCAGATTGCGACTGGGGCTGGTTTGGAGCAGCGGGGAGCAAGGCGGCTCACAGGAACAAAGGCCCCGTCCCCCATTCGTGACGCTCGGGCTCTCTGCAGAGAACAAGGGGAAGGAGGAAGAAAGGAGGAAAAAATAGTCACGGCCGATAGAAAATGTAACGGCAGAGCGCCAGCTGGGTGTGAGAAGACAGCCGATCAGTCCCCGCCCCACTCTGGTAGGGGAGTGGGGTCTAGTGGTTAGAGTAGGGGAGGCTGGGAACCCGGACGCCTGGGTTCTCTTCCTGGCTCTGGGAGGGCCAGGGTGAAGGAGATTGAGTGGGAAAGGGCCTAGGGCAGCTGGAATGCTCCAGGGGCAGGTGGGGGCTGATCTGACCCAGCCTGGAGCTGGTGCTGAGCCACTGTGGGCCCCTGACATTCCTGCTGTTCCATGGCCCCCTTAATCATCTCCCTAAATCCCCTTCATTAGGTGCCAGGAACGGTGGGGGAGGAGAACTCAGCCCACATGCAGCTCTGCCAGTGCCCCTCCCTGCTTGCCCAGGCCTGGCAGTGCCAGGCTCATCTCCCGTCCCTTGGCTTTTTCCCTCCAACCGTGGTGCTGTGAAACCAGGTGTCCTGCACCAATCCCATAATTCCCCTGACATTTCAACGGGAAACTTCATCTCCTGCCCCAGATGTTCCTGCGAGCTGTTACACAGCACCCCCCCCCCATGCCCCACCCCAGAGAGGCTGCATCTCAGTGCCAGGTGAGGGGTCCCCGTATAACCGGCCCCTGCACTCCACCCCAGCAGGGCCACTTTTCAGCGCTGGGCAAGGAGCCCCGGATACCCAGCCCCCGCGCCCCATCCCAGAGGTGGCCACGTTCCAGCGCCGGGAGAGAGGTCCCTGTATAAATAGCCCCAGTACCCCACCCCAGAGGCAGCTGTATTTTATAAAAGCTGTAACTGGAAGGCGTTATTAATCTATCTTTAGCCTTTTCTAAGTGCCTACCAGAGGCCTTTTAGAAACCTCAATGAATTTCCTCTCACAAGCCCCCAGGAATCCTGGCTCCCAGCTCCCACTGCTCTAACCACTAGCTTCCACTCCCCTCTCAGAGCCAGGGAGAGATCCCAGGAGTCCTGGTTCCCTCCCACCCGCCAGCAAGCTTGCTGTCCTGCTTACCATTCCCCTCATGTGGATCGGAAAGCAATTAACCACCGTCATTAGCAAACAGGGCAGCATGACTGGTGCGGAGCGCCAGCTGCTCGACCCTGGCAGCGTGAGGGGAATAGCACCCGCCCACACCAGCTCCCCCCCAGCACCAGCTGCCTCCCCACTTTTCTAGTCAGAGGCAATGAACAGCTGCGCCCCTCCCCTCTCTCGCTGCCCCCTCCCCCAGCCCAGGGTGCTGCCTCCAGGGCCCGCAGGTGCCAGGCAGCCCATGGGGACGGACGAGGCTTATGAGGAGAGTGCTGGGAGCCAGGACGCCTGGGTTCTATCCCTGGCTCTGGGAGGAGATGGGGCCTAGTGCTTAGAGCAGGGGGGCTGGGAGCCAGGACGCCTGGGTTCTATCCCTGGCTCTGGGAGGGGAGTGGGGTTTAGTGGCTAGAGCTGGGAAAACCTGGCCCGTGGCCTGTCTATATTCTGCTGCCTGGCTCTGCCTGCCCCAGCGCATGCTGGGGTTGGGAGGCAGGATGCCGGGGTTCCATCCCCATGTAATGGGGCAGAAGCGACCCCTCTGTGTCTGCACACACCAGTGGCTGGAGTTTGCCCAGGGCTCAGGGCCAGCTGGCTGGGTAGCACACCAAGGCTGGCTAGGCCGGTTCTTGAGCTGGCGCTGCCCCCTGCTGGCCAGAAGGGGCTCAGCTACATGAACTGAGAATCGTGGATGGGGCCACAGGACCTTTTTCCCTCGGCGGACCCCGGTGCCCGGACCATGCCACATCCCGAAGGACTCAGCGTAGCCCTCCCTAAATCCCCCGCTGGAACCTGCATCTGATGAAGGATTCTCTTTCTCTTCCTGCCCTAAACATTAGGTGTGGCTGTTACACAGCCCCGGTGCCCCACCCCAGAGGGGCTGCATCTCAGCCCTGGGTAAGGGGTCCCCGTATAACCAGCCTCTCCATATAACCAGTCCCCATGCCCCACCCCAGAGGGGTCACATCTTAGCCCTGGGTGAGGCGTCCTTATATAACCAGCCCCTGCACCCCATCTCAGAGGGGCCGCATCTCAGCCCTGGGTAAGTGGTCTCTGTATAAACAGACCCCATGCCCCACCCCAGAGAGGCCACATCTCAGCGCTGGGCAAAGGGTCCCTGGAAAGGGCATGTGGACAGTTAGAGCAGAGGGGCTGGAAGGGGAGTGGGGTCTAGTGGGTAGAGCAGGGGTTTAGCATAATTTCGCCACCACCTCTACCCAGCCCTGGCAGGCACTGGCTGGCACATCCCTCCCAGCCGCTCCCTGCATCAGCTGTAAGCAGGGCATGGTGACCTAGCAACTCGCACTCCTCCACCCGGCTTCTGCCCGTGGCGCAGCTGTCCTGCAAGGCACAGCGTGGAGGGCTGTGGGTGGCACCAGCCTGTGTGCTGGACATCCAATGAAGCTGGAGCCTGTGGGGACCCCCAAATCACCCCACCACCATTAGCTATGCCCCCCCCCGACAGATGCAAAATGCCTTCCCCCCAGGCTATGTTCTCTGGGCCCAACCCTCCTGTCCCAGGGGTTGGGCAAAGCCCTGCTGGGCTGTACCTGTGGGGTTATTTGGGGGTGGGGGCTAGATGCTCATACAGCATGAGCCCATTCTCTTGGGGCAACCTGGGGGAGAGAGGGAGGTGTTATACCCTGCCCCCCGCCAAAGGATGGGAGAACCACAGAGCTAATTCACAGCCCTCTTTGCTCTAACCACCAGCCCCCACTCTCCTCCCAGAGCCAGAGAGAGAACCCAGGAGTCCTGGCTCCCAGTCCCCCGCCCCGTACCCCACCCACCTATAACCATTAGAATCCTCTCCCCTCCCAGAGCTGGGATAGAACCCAGCCCTCCTGACTCCCACGTGCTCATCTTATCAGAAATGTGGCAACTCCAAAGGCTCAGCGCCTCCTAGCGTCGCCTTAGGGCATTGAGGCCAGCATAGACGATGGGAACAGCGCCCCCTGCTGAGCCCCTGCCTCACGCCCCGCAGCACAGCGCCCCCTGCTGAGCTCCCCGCCCCGCTCCCCGCAGCCCAGCGCCCCCTGCTGAGACGCTGCCTCACGCCCCGCAGCACAGCGCTCCCCCTAGAGCTGTCCTAGGGCATCAGGGCCAGCGGTGATTGTCAAGGTGACATCACTGTGTATTTGGCTGGGTTGAGATTTGGGGGGCAGGCATGAGGGGTGTCCCTGAGGTGAAAGCAGAGGAGGGGGAGGACGTCCCCAAAGACCTATTTATTCTGGATCTCCTCTATGGGGCCGGCAGGGGGAGGATTGTTGCAAAGACAGGGGTAACTTGGATTACAGCAAATTTGGGGAGCAGTGGGGCGGCATTCAAATCATTCAGCTTGGTTTCCTGAAGCAGGTGGGTGGGGGCTGGCACTCCTGGGTTCTCCTCCCAGCTCCAGGAGGGGGGCGGTCTAGTGGTTAGAACAGAGGGGGCGAGGGAGGTAGGACTCCTGGGTTCTCTCCCTGGCTCCGGGAGGGGCTGGACACGTTGTCATCTCTCAGCCCAGCCCCGCGGGGGGAGGGGATTTTTTTTGCTCCTCCTTCCTCGACCTGCTCGGGCCTTGTTTCCTCAGCCCCACACACACTCCAGCCGGGCCCTTCCCAGACGGTAAGGGGCGCCCCTCCCCCCATCTCGCCAGCCAGCGCCCCAAAAACCTCCTCACCCCCCACCATGAACATCTTCCGATTCCTGGGGGACATTTCCCACCTCCTGGCTATTATCATCCTGCTGATGAAGATCTGGAAGACGAGGTCCTGTGCGGGTAAGGAGGGCCCCCCTTTATCCCTCCTCTGCGCCCCCAAACTGCCCCTCCGGGTCTCCCCTGGGAAACTGTCCCGGGCTCTCTTTGGAGGGGTCCTAGCTGGCTCAGCCCAGCCTCTCGCCCGGAGCAGGGTGGTTCTCCGCCTCCCATGTAACAAAGGGAAATTATTGGGGTGCATGACCCCCCAGCGCACCCCTCCGTGACTGGGCTTTTAGAGAACTAATTGCGGGAGAGATTTGGGGATAATTAAACTTCATATTGGGAAGCGGACACCCCTCATGAAGTGGGGATGGGCCCTTTGATTTGCGGGGTTCAGTGCACCCTCCTACTTGTGTATTTTTGAGGCGGGGTGGGACTAGCCTCGGCTCGGTTTTGGGGGGCTCCTTTTTGAATGGCATGGGGTTTTGGAGGGCGGAGGACTTGGGGGACCGGAGGAAATGGGGTTCCCCACTTGAAGAGCTGCCTTTGGGGGAAGTTTGAGGGGTTATGTCCCCTCCTCTGGGGGGTGTTGGGGGGCTGGGGAAAGGTGGTAGTTAAAGCCCCAGTGATTGGGTCATTCCACCCCCAATAGCTTTGGGAGGGAGGGTGATTTGTGGGGAAGGGGAGGAAGGTGATGATATGGAAGCTGGGGGGGGGTCAGAGATCCCACAAATTACCCTCCTGCCCCCCCTCTGTTGGGACCCCCCCCAGGCACCCCTCGCCCCAACACACACGCACTGCAGGGGGCTGTGATGGGGTGAAGCCAGAGGCCTGGTCTGTGTGGGGCAGCCCCGGGCTGGAGTCAGCAGCTTCCCCTGCGCTGCAGAGCGATCCACGCGCAGGGCAGATGGGAAAGGCCCTGGATAGAGCAGGCCTGGAACGGCTGGTGCTCCTCACTCCCGACATGCCGCCCCCCTGCTAGCCCAGCCCTGGGCTCTCCCCCCACCCCCCAGCTCTGCAGGTGCCCCAACTCCTGACCCACAGCCCCCTGGCCCCCACTTCATGTCCTGTCTCTCCTTCCTCTTCCCCCCCCCCCCCCCCGCAGGGATCTCTGGGAAGAGCCAGATTCTCTTCGCTGTTGTGTTCACCACCCGCTACCTGGACCTGATCACCAACTTCATCTCCTTCTACAACACCTCCATGAAGGTAATGCCTGATCACCGTGCCTGGGGGCTCCCCAGCCCCCCTGCTGTCATCTGCCCCCAGGCCCTCTCTGAACCTCCCCCTCCCGCCCCCCGATTGCCTCCCACACCCCTCATCAGCTCCCGCCCGCCTTCCCCTGGGTTTCAGTTCGATGCTTGGCTCTTTGTCACCCCAGTCTCCGTGCTGGGTGAGGGGTCCCCATAAAACCAGCCCCTGTGCCCACCATAGACGGGCCATGTCTCAGTGAGGGGGTCCCTGTATAACCACCCCCCACAGCTGCGTCTCAGCGCTGGGTGTGGAGTCCCCATATAGCCAGTCCACACGCCCCAGCCCAAAGGGGCTACGTCCCAGTGCCAGGCGAAGCGACCCCATATAACCAGCGCCCACCCCAGAGGGCCACGTCTGGGTGAAGGGTCCCTGTCCGCACTAGAGGCATACAACCCATGTCATTGCACCTTGGGGCGGGGGCTACCTGGTTGTGCTGGGTTTGTGCAGTGCCTATCACAGGCTCCTCTCCGCGGCTGCTCCTCCGCCGCCCGTGATAGCCAGCAGGGGAAGATTGGGCTCCCACCCAGCGCTGCCTCTTGTCTCCAGGTTGTGTACATCGCCTGCTCCTACGCCACGGTGTGGCTGATCTACAGCAAGTTCAAGGCCACATACGACGGGAATCACGACACCTTCCGGGTGGAGTTCCTTGTGGTGCCCACGGCTGTGCTGGCCTTCCTGGTGAACCATGACTTCACCCCGCTGGAGGTAATGGTGGCCCCCTGCCTCCCGGCGGGGGCACCGCCAGGCTGGTCAGGCGGGGTTTGGTTACTCTGGGGGTGGGCAGGAAGGGAGGGTGACTCCCCGCCTAGAGCCTGGTGCGGGGGGATCCCGTGGACTCCGGCAT
This sequence comes from Lepidochelys kempii, assembly GCF_965140285.1. Lineage (NCBI taxonomy): Eukaryota > Metazoa > Chordata > Testudines > Cheloniidae > Lepidochelys > Lepidochelys kempii. Next base: position 15,304,128 of record NC_136402.1, read on the forward strand.
GAGTTCTAACTGGTTCTTTCCCCGTTGCCGCGCGGGTCCTAAGATCCTCTGGACGTTCTCCATCTACCTGGAGTCGGTGGCCATCCTGCCGCAGCTGTTCATGGTGAGCAAGACGGGCGAGGCGGAGACCATCACCAGCCACTATCTCTTCGCCCTGGGCATCTACCGCACCCTCTACCTCTTCAACTGGATCTGGCGCTACCAGCAGGAGGGCTTTTTTGACCTGATCGCCATCGTGGCTGGGCTAGTGCAGACCATCCTCTACTGCGACTTCTTCTACCTCTACATCACAAAAGGTGTGTGCCGGAGATTAGGGACAGGGAGCTAGTGGTCAGAGGTGGGGGGCTGGGAGCAGGACTCTTTGGTCTCTCCCCGGCTTTGTGAGGGTAGTGGGGTATCATGGGTTTGAGCAGGGGGGCTGAGAGCCAGAACTGCTGGGTTCTGTCCTTCCACTTGGAGGGGAGTGGGGTCTAGTGGTTACAGGGGGGTGGCTGGAAGTGAGGAGTTCTGGTTTCTATTTTGGCTCTGTCACTGATACGCTGTGTGGTCTGGGGAGAAAACAAGTCGCTTCCCCTCGCTATACCCCACTTAGCACTTCTGGAAACAGAGCTGTGCTCACCCACCTCCCAGGATTGGCATGTGTGGGGTGCTGGGGCCGAACCTAGAACCTGTGCTTCTAGGGCTAACACTGGTAATTCAGGGGGGGATCTGTGCAACACAGACCCGGTGTGGTCATTAAAGGCTCTGTGGGGCTTTACTGGGGGAGTTGGACGGGCAAATCCCTGCACAGTGGCGATTTTATCCCATGGCCCTGTCGCCCCTGCTATGCCAGCCCACCGCGCCAGCCAACCCTGTCGAATTCTGCTGCCTAAAGTTAGGCATCAAAATCCACCCCGGGGAAGAGGCAGGATTTTGTCAGTGAGACCAGGTGCTCCAGAGTCAATGGGAGCTGAGTGTGTTCAGCCCCTCTGCGAATCAGCCCTTGTTTGAGTGCCTAAAATTCAGGGCTTGGCATTTGGTCTCTGTTCTCGCTTGTCATACTTTTCTAGTGTGGCTGTGTCTGCTAAATAGCTGCATGCCCCCACCCCAGAGGTGGCTGCATTTCCCCTCTGGGTCAGCAAGTCCCTTGGGAACAGCTATCACATCCCACCCTAGAAAGGGCTGCCTCTCTCAGTGGTGAGTGAAGGTGTAAAATGCCTTGAGACCAAAGGCGTAAGAAATGCTGAAATCCTTCCTCCCACAGTTCTAAAGGGGAAGAAGCTGAGTTTGCCAGCATAGTGGCATCCTGCTCCCGCTGCCTTCCGTCGCTCCCTAGGAGGAAGCCTGTTCACAAGCAGATGACAGACACGTACTGTTTCTGACTCTTTTTTTGTTTTTTGACCAACCGAACCAGCCACAAGTCGAGCTGAGCTCCCCTGTATTTACTGTCACCTGGACCTGTTAGCCACTCGAGCAAGAGACCGTGGGGATTTGGGAGGAAACAGCCGACAGGCCTTTTCTGGTCGAGACGGATCTCTGGGTTTGACTGTTTATAGTTTTTTGCCTTTTGAAAACACCCAACCCCATTTTCCCTGCCCCTTCTCATCTTTTTCTCCCTCTTCCCTTATTTTTATAAACAGCCGGGGACATTTTAAATGGGCTCCTCTCTTCCCTCTTAGCTGATTCCCCGGTTGTGTAGCCAGACAAGCTCGCTGAGGTCTTTGGTGCCTGCGGCGTGGTTTCGCCAATGCCTTGCTCGGATGGAGGCCAGGTTTTTTGGGGTGCTGTTTTTAAGGCATAGGGTGGGGGTGTTATTTCACACCGCAGGGATTGAAATAACCTCTGGTTCCTTTTGATAAAAATCCATTTTTTTTTTTTCATTTCAAGGTGGGAATCTCTCAGTTTATTCCTTTTTTTTATTGGCAAAGAGGGTGCAACACACTAAACTCTGTAAATCTCCTTGTTTTGTACATAATTGATGGTTAATTTCTTGTTCGCTTTAAATAAACAAAAGGAAAAAATCTTTTCTTTTTTTTTTTAAATCAACTTAGTGCCTTTTTTTGGAAAAAAAATAAAAATAAAAGAGAAACCTGCTTTGTTTTCCTGTCCTGTGTGTGGTCACCTCTTTGTCTCCCCTCTGTTCCTCTGGCAGTTTCGATTGGATACAGGGCTCCCCATCACTTCCTGTCCTAAACATGGTGTTGCTGTGTGTGCCATTGAATGTTTTTCATTGGAACATTTTTTTTTTTTTCATGGAAAAGTGGGGGTTTGATTAAAGGAATTTTTGTTGAAAAAGGGTCTGTTTTTTCCACAGGTAACTTCTGAATTGTTTCATCCAAAAACAAATGCCCCAAACCCGAAATATTTTGATTTGATTTTTCACACAACACCCAGTTAACCTGTAGAACTCATTACCATGGGATGTTGTGATGGCCAAAGGTATAACTGGTTTCAAAAAATAATTTTATAAGTTCATGGAGGATAGGTCCATCACTGGCTTTTAGCCAAGATGATCAGGGATGCAACATTATGTTTCAGGTGACCTGAAAGCTCTGACTTCCAGAACGTGGGATGAGAAGACAGGCCTGCATCTCTCCAAAATTGTCCTGTGCTGTAAGTTCACCCTGAAGCTCTGATACTGGCCAATGTCAGAGACAAGATACTGGGCTAGATGGACCATTGGTCTGACCCACTATGGCAGTTCTTATGGATATGCTGCTGCAGTGCCTCAGGGGAATTGTAGTTTGGGTGCCTCAATATTTCCAGTCTCCTCCATGGCCTGGGCTTCCCAGCTGAGTTTCATTTCCCATGATGCACCAGCTCCCTTCAGTGAGAGGGGAGACGGTCATGCACCATGGGAGATGGAATCCAACCAGGGAGCCTGTCTTATGGAGCAGAATGGCAACTAAACTACAAATTCAATGAGACACCGCAGCAGCATATTTGAACTGAAAGATTTCAAGTTTTGATTTATTTTTTCCTGCCAAAAAGTGGAAATTGTCTGTGGCAATAGAAACCATTTTCTGCCCAGCGGTAATTCTGAGTTCTTTGGGAATCACTTATTTCTGCTCAGCTCAAAGTAAGTCCTGTTCCAGGGGTTTCAAATAAACTTACAGCCCATGTGCCACATTCAGATGATGCAGAATCTCTGCTTTACCCATTTTTTTAAAAGTAAGGTTCAAGCCCTCCTGGTTGTGAAGAAAACCTTCCCCTGGGAACTGACGTTGAACCAAAGCAGCGCTGCCTGCTTGAGTCTGCAAGCAGCCTGAAACAACAGCTTGGAGATGCCTGAAGTCCTTGCTCCTGCATCTTGTTGACGTGTTGATTCAAATGCTGCATGGTTGTCAATGTAACTGTGTTGCTGCTGGTCCTTTTAGCAGAAGCAGCTGGTGCAGGGAAGGAAATGCAGCAGGAAGAACAGCAGAGCCACAAAGATAAGGAGGAGGGAGAGAAAGGAGGATGGGAGAAGGAAGAGCGCAAAAATACCACAGACCTCTAAGGAGTTGGGTATATCTTTCTCACTTTATTGTCACCAAATGTGACAAAGAACAGTAACTAATTTAGACACATTCTACCCTCGATCTTTGTGAACTTGCAGTTGGCATCAGCAGGGTGGCGGGGGAATGGAGCCCTATGTTTAGGGTCTTAACTATATGTGGAATTTGTCCCTTTGCATCCAATGAGTTTGACACCTGTGGTTGTTGACTTTCATCTCAACATTGTTTCTCTGTGTCTCAAGTCTCCTTCCCTTTTGCCTTATGATTTGAATTAAGCCACTCAGGTTCTGGTTGAGAAAGCAAAAGCCTCTCTTTATTTACTGCAGGGTGAAAAAATAGATCTCTAATTGTCATTCAGGAAAGTGAGCTGGTTTCCCTTGGGAGTCTGTGGAAAGGGGGCGGCGGAGCTACCGCTGCTGCCTTTGGTGGGGCTATGATACTCCATGCTCCTGGGGATGGAGGTGGTGGTGACAGAAGAGAGTGTGTTCAGGGCCACAGCGCCTTCGTCCAAGGACTGTTTGTAGGGAATGAGGGGCTCAGCCCACAGGCCCCTCAGGGCTTGGTAGCCCAGGTACACCTGCAAGGCAGAGATGTGGAGACCTGTCACACACGTCATTCTTAGTCCGAGCATCTCCATTTACTCTTAGGGAATGGCCTCACTGCAGAGCTAACTCAGGTTAGCTACACTCAAATTACAACTCAACTACCGGCTGTGTCCGCATTGGTGCATGTGTGGTGCTCGGACCTTGGGGGGCACATCTGGCGGTTCTGAGCACTGCAGTAAACTGAGCTGCTCTCTATTCTTTCCCAGGGAATTACAGGAGAACGTGTCTGTCCTTTTTGGGCACAAGGGAGGGACTGGGGGAAGGATTAGCAGCACTGGAGGAGAGCTAGCCTGCCTCTACGCTGGAAAAAGGTTGTGTTAGCAGCTGATGAGCTGTGCTTCCTACAGTTTTAGCCTATGCCCCCTCTCGGGCCAGGAGCACCACCCCACACTCAAGGGCTGTTGTGTGTATGGGACTCAAGTTAGGGGCAAAACTCAGATTAATTTTGCAGTGAAGACAGGCCCTCAGAATTACTTCCAGGGATAGTTCCCCAGATGGTGTAAATCCATATATCTCTCTTGACTTCACTGAAGTGACAACTGATTTACTCCAGCTGAGGATCTGGCCCTCAGTTTGTAAACTGGTCAGTTCAGCCCTTCCTGAGGAAGGCTCCCCCTTCTGGCATCAGAATCCCCCACTTCCCAATCTGGAATACTAGCTGAATCCTGAATCACTCAGTTCATTTGGTGCCTGCACGTGAGTGAGTGAGACAGGGAAGGTCCGTAACAGACCTTGTAAGAAGGCCCCTCCTGACAGCAAGTGACTAGGTCAGCAGCCTGTTGAGGAAAGTATGAGTCACCCATGAAGTGAGCTGTAGCTCACGAAAGCTTATGCTCTAATAAATTGGTTAGTCTCTAAGGTGCCACAAGTACTCCTTTTCTTTTTGCGAATACAGACTAACACGGCTGTTACTCTGAAACCATTTGCAGATGGTCTGTTAAGGGCTTGATCCCAAGAGGTGCTCAGCAGATGCTGCTCCCCTTAAAGACAAAGGCATCAGGCTTTCTTTTTGGCACCTCTCAGTGCAGGCGTGAAGAAGGGTGGACTGGCAAAATATGAAGGGGGTGGTGTCTTGGTATGAAATAAGCCAAGGATTCCTGTCATCAGGATGGGAAGTCACAGCTGTGGGTAAGACCTGTGTGGACTAGTGGAGTAAACATGGGTGCTGCCAGCAAAGGAGCCAGGCACACTTGGCTTCTTACCACAGCTGGCTCTGTGCCTCAGTTTCCCCATATACCTGCTTACCTCCAGAGTCTGTTAAAAGGGTTAATTGCATTGGAAATGTAAAGTGCTATACCCATGTTAAGTGATGAGAAGGAGGAGCCCCCTAATGCTGGAGGAAAGAAATAGACAGGGATCATAGTAGCACCCCACTTTCATTCTTAAGTTAGTGCTGTTTCCCAGAAAGAGCCAATTCTGTCTCAGTTAAGAGGGGAAATCTCCTTTCCTTCCTGCCCAGTAGTGAAACATTCCTTTTACAAGGCAGCACAGCAGGGGCTTTGCTATGATTGCTGGATCAACGGGGTGTATTCACTCTGGAAAGGACTGGAGTCAAGAAAGAGAAGTCAGAATTTCTTACCCAGCAGGGGATGGAGAAGAAAGCAAAGGCAATGCTGGCGCGGGCTGAGCTACTTCCCAGCAGGTAGTGGTGAGCAGACCTGTTCCATTGATTTGCCAGGAAACAGAAGCCAATGAACCATATGCACGACCAGATGACTGGAAAGACAGGGAGCGAGATTATGGGCAATGCAAACAGGTGTGTTGGGGAGTTGCGGTGAGGTAGGAATGGAGCTGTCAAAGGTTCATGCAAAAGCTCAGGGTGAGTGTTCCCCTTCCCATTTATCTGAGGCAAACCTCCACACATGACTGAGATAAAGGGGCTGCATTTCAAAGAATAAAGCAGCTGAAAAATATAATAAAGTGCTCCTCGGTGGTTATTGTACTAACCAAATCAATGGGAAACTCAATGACATCTACTGTTCCAGGGGATAAGCTGCCTGAGGGACCGGGGGGAATTTTTATCTCTGATGAACGTCACTGGAAAATTGGTGGGTGTATTAAAGAGGTGTTTTGCCTTCTTCTTAGACATTAGAAGGAGACAGAATACCAGGCTAGATGGATCACTGGACTCCCCTGCAGTGGGATTCAGGAGACCTGGGTTCAATTCCTGCTTCAGCTATGGGTAAATCACTTCACTGCCCCAGTTTCCCCATCTGTAAAATGTAGATGATGATATTTACCTCCCTTTGTAAAGCGCTTTGAGGTCTACTGATGAAAAGAACTAGCTAGGGACTATTGGTGTGATCCAGTGCAGCAGGCAGACTGTGGGCAGATGCAGCAGACTAGACGGATTGTTAGCCTGATCAGGTGAGCCAGGTATACCGCACCTCTGCTCAGACATGGTGGCAGGGGTATTTGCCTTAAACGGGCTACTTTTCTGATTGAAAATGTCTGCGGAGAGGATACCATGCTTAATAGACAGTTGATCTGATGTGGTACTGGCAGAGGGTGAAGACAGACCAATGGGTCTGATCCAGTCCAGCTGGGAAATGAGACAGCAGCCAAGATGTCTCGATGCCAAGATTTTTAGCCCTTTGGCTCTGGCCAAAGTGGAAAGGGTTGAAAGTGCGTGAGTGAAGAGGGGCTTGCTGCTGTGCTATGCTGAGCTGTTGGTGACCAACCCCATGGAGGGACATTTGGATCTGGGGGAGTAATCACTTACTGGAGAAAGTCAGGTCCAGACTCAGGATGACAGATTTGACCTTGTGGCTAATGATAATGTTGTGGTAAGCGTCAAAGGCCAGGAAGAGGAAGGACTGCAGGAAGGCCAGGACCCCAGCTGTGATGGCATAGCTGCAGGCCACCCCATTGTCATTCAGCACGCAGCGCAGCTGGGATGAAGCTGTCAAGTTCTGGTAGCCGTCGGTCACCAGGGAGGCAAATATGATCAGCGAGAAGAGCTGGCGTGGCAAAAAGGGAAAGAGTTAACCACATGTAGACAGACACTGCTGGGATTGTGTAGGGCTGGGGCAACTTGTGGGTAATATGATTGTCCCGCCAGCTCCTCTTTTAGATTGTAAGATCTTTGAGGCAGGGACTGTCTCTATTTGTTCAGAACCCAGCACAATGAGTCCCCAATCCCGAACTGTATGATTCTGTAACATACACGATCAATAAAATGAAGTGGTGAGCAGTCAAGCACTCTGGAGCAAGCATTGTCTGTTTGTCCTGTGTTTGTACAGCACCTAGTGCCAGAGGGGTCCTGGTCTGTGACTGGGACTCCTGGGCACCACCACAATAAAAATAATAAAGAGGAACAAAAATGATCAAAGATTTAGGAAACCTGACCTAGGAGGAAAGGTTAAAAAACTAGGCATGTTTAATCTAGAGAAAAGAAGCCTGAGGGGGAACTTGAGAACAGCCTGTAAATACGTTAATGGCTGTTATAAAGAGGGCTGTGATCAGTTGTTCTCTGTGTCTACTGAAGGTAGGAAAGAAGTAATCGGCTTAATCTGCAGCAAGGGAGATTTAGGTTAGATATTAGGAAAAATGTTCTAACTCTAAGGGAAGTTAAGCTGTGGAATTGGTTTCCAAAGGAGGCTGTGGGATCCCCGTCATTACAGGTTTTTAAGAACAGATTATAGACTCATAGACTATAAAGCCAGAAGGGTCCATCATAATAATCTAGATTGGACAAACACCTGTCAGGGATGGTCTAGGTTTACTTGGTCCTGCCTCAGTGCAGGGGGCTGGACTAGGTGACCTCTCGAGGTCCCTTTCAGACCTGCATTTCTATGATTCCATGCCTCCAATATACTTCAACAGTTGCTGAGGTTGCTCAGCGCCTCGCAGCACTGGGCTCTGATAAAATATTATTTATCAGCTTGGGCAGAGAAATCCTTGGACACCGTTTCTGTTTGTAGCTCAGGAGTTGTTGGGGGTGCCTGAACTCTGGCCTCCCACTCTGCTGTAGCAAAAAAGAAGAGGCTTTGCTCTCATGAGAGGATGCTCTTGGGGTTAGGGAAACAGACTATGACTCAGGAGATCTGAGTTCAAGTCTAGGCTCTATGTGTCCTCATACCTGTGTCACACTCTGAAATGGGGGCTATAGTCCTGCCTGTCTGTTTAAAGCAGTCCCTACTCCAAAAAGCTTATAATGTGTTCTGGGACCTTGAGTGTTCATTATATTGTGATATAATGAACACTGATAATAATGATTGCAGGACCTGAGCACTTGTCAGAATACTTGCATCCCAGGCACCAAGCAAAAATTAATGTGATTGGAGGAATCAATTGCTAGCCAATGAACAGTGAAAGAAAGTGATAAGCAGCTCCTAGCTAGTACTTTTCATCAACCAATATCAAAGCACTTTGCAAAGGAAGTCAGTATTATTATCTCCATTTCACAGATGGGGAAACTGAGGCATGGAGTGGGGGACAGGGTCACCCAGTAGGCCAGTGGCAGAGGTAGGAATAGAACCCAGGACACCTGAGATCCAGTCCAGTAGGACCACCCCTTTTACGTAGACAGATGGGCTGGCCTGGCTTGGCTTGGTTGAAATATGAAGAGATTGGGTGTCTTGCCCAAAGCTTGAGTGAACTCTGAGGTTTGAAAACGTTTAGTACTTTGGGGTGTTTTATATTTTCAAATGCTCTGGTTTCACACAGAATTGGAAACACCATGAGGGGGGGATGTAGGTAGGGGTGTGTTGTGTCCATCCATCTGCCCTGGGAATGGAGGACTTCAGTTTGCAAGTTCTCTAGGACTCTTTATCTGAGTTTTTACAGCACCAAGCACAATGGGACCAAATCCTCCTTGGGGCCTTTTGACTACTACTATCATATACATGTTCATAATTAATTATTAGGGCACATTTTGTCAAGGTTTAAGCCAGTGTTGGTTGTGAGACTAAATCTCCAACCCCAGGGCTTGGAGGTGGGCTTTTTCTCTTGGTTTCTCTCACCCCAGCTAGGATCCTAGCAATGGTTTGAGGTTGCCTCAGGAACTGGACCACGTTGTTCTCTGAGAGCTCCTGCAGACTCGAGCTCACCCTCCTCATCCTGCTGTCTTCTCACCTGCCTTGGGGTGAAGATGGATCTCCAGGGTGCTAGAGGGAGGCAAGGAAACAGACAAGAGATTAGAAATGGTGATGGACAGCAAGGAGAGGTGTCTAGTGTTTCCATTGCTGGGTGATCTTTAGTTCCCTCAGTCACACAGGAAAAAGGGCCAACAGCTGAACCCTAATAATGCTCCCACATCGTATTTTCAGTGGGATGCCCCTAATTTACTGCCACGGAATTCATGTAAGCCTGGCTCTCCCCTCTCCTACTTCTGGCTAACCCTGCCTGGCTGCAGGGGATTTGGCAGGAGGCATTCCAGAGTACTTGTATGACATTCACTTTACCCTCTAAGCTGCCCCCGCCCCCCGGCCAGGTATCTGTGAGTCAGAGGGGAAGGATTTGACCCTGGTTCTGCCCTTTGACCCCTGGCAGCCAGGTAACTGTGGTTGTGGCGGGGCTCATGGACACTGGCTCTGTGCTGACCCATCCCACTATCCCAGAGCATGCCAGAGTTTGCCTGAACTGGGGTTGCCAAGACCCCAGTTCTGCTGTCTGATCCTCCCCAGCCAGGGACCTCCTCCAAGGTGAGTATCCAGGAATATGGCAGGGCTGACACCATGCGGACTCCCTCAGATTCCTGCTGTTCCGAACCAGGGTGAGGATGGGGTTAGCGTGACCCTCTGATGGGAATAATCCTGGCTTTTCCCTCCGGCCTCTCACATTGCCAATGTTCCTGACAGCTGCAGGCTTGGCATGACCCTATCTTTGCCATCTGAGCCCCCCTACCCTGCTGCACCTAGACAAGCTAGGGTTGGTGTGATCCCCACCTGTCCTTTGACCCCAATGACCTCATCATTGCTGACTGGGACTGCAATGGCATCACCCCAGCTGTGCCCTCTGACCTGTGCCTGACTGCACCAGGGTTAGCATGATCCCCGCATTGCCCACTACCATCCTTCATCTTTTTTGCTGCTATGAGGGGGGTGAGACCCCAGCCCTGCTTCTGACCCTTTAACTTCTAGGCTCTTCCTGATCATGGTGGGGTTGGTGTAACCCTGGCTCTGCTCTCTGACCCATCCCTGGCTGCTGTGGGGTTAGCGTGTCTCTGGCAGAGGCAGGATTGGTGTGATCCCAGTTGTGCCCCCATCACATCCTGCTCTCCCTCACAAACAGGTGCACCATCTGATGCAAGGGGGTTGCCATCACCCCAGCATCCATCATATCACAACCCAAATCTCTGACAGTGGCAGTGCTGGCATGATGCCAGCCCTGCTTCCTTTGCTGCTAGAGGGGTTGGCATGACCCCAGCTTTGCCCCCTATCACCCTCAGCTGTCTCTGCTATTCGGGGAGTTGGCATGACCCTGACTGTGCTGCCCTCAACTCTCTCTGACATTGGGAGGTTGGCCAGCTGTGCCCCCCTCAGCTCTCTCTGACATTGAGAGGTTGGCATGATCCCAGCTGTGCCCTTTCCAGCTCTGATACTGAGGGATTGGCATGACCCTAACTGTAGCCCCATGAGCTGTCTCTGACATAGGGGGGTTGGGTTGGCATGACCACGGCTGTGCCCCCCTCAGCTCTCTCCAATGTTGGGGGGCTGAAATGACCCTGGTTGTACCCCCCTCAGCTCTCTCTGACATTGGGGGGTTGGCGTGACCCTGACTATACCCCCCTAAGCTCTCTCTGACATTGGGGGGTTGGGTTGGTGTGACTCCTGCTGTTGCCCCCTCAGCTCTCTCCAACACTGGGGGAGTGGAATGACCCTGGCTGTACCCTCCTCAGCTCTCTCTGACATTGGGGGGTTGGTGTGACCCCAGCTGTTGCCCCCTCAGCTCTCTCTGACACTGGGGGGTTGGCATGACCACAGTTGTGGCTTCTCTATGGGGCCCGGTACTGGGGAGGTTCATGGCAGGTTGTGGGGGGGCTCTCACCTCAGAGACCCAGCTCCCTGCTCACCTGTCCCTATCCCCCCTCAGAGTCTCGCCTCAATCCCCTTTTCCCGCCTTTTCCTTTCAGGCGCATCCTCCCTCTCCCCCCATTCTCGATGGGAGGGGGAAGGGGAGAGAAAGGGAGGGCTCGACGCCTCATTGGCTAGACCATGGCCACGCCCCGATTTCGAACTCCGCAGGCGGCGGTTGGAAACGCCCGTTACAGTGGGGTGGGCCGGGGCAGGGGCAGGAGCAGGAGCAGGAGCGCGAGCGCGAGGGCGCGGGCGCGCGCCGGGTTTTCGAATCAGTCGCGCGGGCTTTCCGGGAAAGGGGATGGCAGGGGAGTGAGGGCAGCCGACCGAGATTGGTGGTGCGCACGCGCAGCCTGGGAGGCAGGCAGGAAGGCACGCATGCGCGCCGTGGAGAGGCACGGGCGGGGCAGAGGGAAGGGGAGAGAGCGAGCGAGGAGGTCCTGCTGCGCATGCGCAGACTCTCAATGTCAACACCGCTTTGCCCAAGGTTAGGGGGCTGCTGCTGGTGCCTGGGGATTTCTTCCTGCTCTGCACGTTGTTAACCAGCCCTCAGGGGCCTGGCTGGGTCGCGGTCCGTGGGCGGAGGGAGCATGTGGCTGGGGGGAGGGAGTTAGCGGCCCCCCTGCAGTGGGTGGTGCCAGGTGACCTTTGACCTCTGTGACTGCTCCCTGCCGGCCTGGTGACCTCTGACCTGGTCAAGCCGGGTGCACAGATTGACCTTTGAACCCTGCGCGGCGGCCAAGACTCCCTCGGTGCTGCCACCCCGCAACCGGCGACCTTTGAACCCTGCGCGGCGGCCAAGACTCCCTCGGTGCTGCCACCCCGCAACCGGCGACCTTTGAACCCTGCGCGGCGGCCAAGACTCCCTCGGTGCTGCCACCCCGCAACCGGCGACCTTTGAACCCTGCGCGGCGGCCAAGACTCCCTCGGTGCTGCCACCCCGCAACCGGCGACCTTTGAACCCTGCGCGGCGGCCAAGACTCCCTCGGTGCTGCCACCCCGCAACCGGCGACCTTTGAACCCTGCGCGGCGGCCAAGACTCCCTCGGTGCTGCCACCCCGCAACCGGCGACCTTTGAACCCTGCGCGGCGGCCAAGACTCCCTCGGTGCTGCCACCCCGCAACCGGCGACCTTTGAACCCTGCGCGGCGGCCAAGACTCCCTCGGTGCTGCCACCCCGCAACCGGCGACCTTTGAACCCTGCGCGGCGGCCAAGACTCCCTCGGTGCTGCCACCCCGCAACCGGCGACCTTTGAACCCTGCGCGGCGGCCAAGACTCCCTCGGTGCTGCCACCCCGCAACCGGCGACCTTTGAACCCTGCACCCACGGCTGGCGATCTTTGAACCTTGCACAGCAGCCAAGTCAACTTTGCTACTCCTGCCCTGGGGCGGGCGACCTTTGAACTCTCCAGGGGTTACCTCCCCCACCCCAGATTCTGCAGCCCCGCCTGCTTCTCTGCTCGGACAGTGGGTTTAAATGGTGCCATGGAAGAATCTGAAGAGTCTCCCAAGACCTGACTCCTGGGAACGGACGCAACAGAGAAACAGGCTCGCACTGGCCAGGGATATGGCTGCTGGGCGGCGGTGGGTGGTTTGGGAATGGGGCATGGGGCCTTTCCCCTCTAGGGGGCACCAGCTCCTTTCTGGTCCCAGAGCGGAGGACTGGCCAGCTCAGTGGGGCAGGGAATGCGACACAGGGCCTTTCCTTTCCAGGGAGTGCTGGCTCTCATCTGGCCCTAGGGCGGGAGACTGGCTGGTTCATGGGGGGCAGAGAATGGGACATGGGGCCTGCCTCTTCCATGGGGGTGCTGATTCCCCTCTCTCAGAAACCGAGTGCTAAAAGTTATTCTCATCTGACCTCTGCTTGCTGGGCCCATGTGTGAACTGAGTGGCTGGGTCTCAGCCCGGTTCCTGGGCGAGGGGTCCCTGAATAAACAGCCCCCATGCCCAACCCCAGAGAGGCTGTATATCACCACCAAGCAAGAGGTTGCTGTATAAACAGCTGCTGTGCCCCACCCCAGAGGGGCCGCATCTCAGCGCTGGGCAAGGTGGTACCCGTACAAACAGCCCCTGTGCCTGCATCTCAGTGCCTGGCAAGGGATCCCTGTATAAATGGACCCCATGACCGGCAGTTTGACTGAGGACTGAGCTGGCCACGGAGCTGGAGCTGCTCACTGCAGGGCTATGGCGCTTGTGTTCTGTTGGGCTGATGCCTCCCTCTCTTGCAGGATGCTGGGTGTGGCCTGGGCCGCCTTGGGGACAGGGGCGCTGGGGCTACCCTGCCGCAGTACGGCCTCCCTCGCCTCCCGGATGGCAGCGTACCGGAGGATGTGGAAGCCTGTGGAGCCCCAGGGGTGGGCTGAGCAGTACAGGGAGCGGTTCATCCCCTTCTCTAAGGGGCAGCTGGTCAGCAGCCTTCTCAAGGTACAGGGTGCTCCCTGGGGGGGCCACAAATCAAAGCAGGGCCAGGCTGGGGCAGCACGCAGAGGGGAGACCGTTGGGAAACACCTGGCGAGAGCAGGGTGGGTGACTTGGTACAGGGCAATCCCCTCTGAGTCAGAGCCGATCTCACCCCAGAGGGGTCGCATCTCAAGGTGGGGGCAAGGGGGCCCTGTATAATGTCCCGCCCCAGAGGCGGTCGCAGCTCAGTGTCGGGCAAGGGGGCTCTATATAAACAGCCATAATGCTCCACTCCAGAGGCGCCTGCCTCTCAATTAGGCGGTTGGAGCAGCACAGGAAATGGCTCTCACACACAGCACAGGATATGCCTCTGAGACCCAGGGATGCCAGTTCCTGGTGAATCCACACTTGGCGCTAACTGTCCCTCCAGGAGTTCCACTCTTCCAGTGACGCCGAGCGCGCCTCCTTCTTGGCCTTCGTGGCACGGGTGGACTCTTCCCTCCTGCATCACTACCATTCCCTCCTGAGGCACTTGCAGGTAAGGTGTCAGCTGCACGGTGTCCCCTTTGGAAATAGCTAAGCCAGGCTGAGGTTCGGATGGGAGCCGGTGAAAGAAAACACGGTGGGTAGGGGACGCTCTCCACTGACAGTCAGCGCTGGCCCCAGGGCAGCCCTAGGAGGGTCTGTGCTGCTGGGAGCAGGGCAGGGGCTCAATAGGGGGGCTCACTTGTGGATTTTCTCTATAAACAGTCTCTTTGGTCCACCCCAGAGGCAGCCGCATCTCAGCGCTGGGTGAGGGATTGCTGTATAAGCAGACCCCGCTCCCCACCCCAGAGTCGGCTGCATCTCAGCACTGGGTGAGAGTCCATGTATAAACAGCTGCAGCGCTTGACCCTAGGATTGGCAGCATCTCAGTGTGGAGTGAACAGATCCCTTCTCAGACATGGTGCTGTGGGATCCTTGGGGCTGGGTGTCCCATACAGACGTACCTTCCTGCTTCCCCTCCACAGGCTCTCTACGACCCCATTAACCCCGACCGGGACACCCTGCCAGAGTTGGCTCTGAGTGACACCGAGCGCCTGGCTAAGGAGCGGCAGGTCCTGGCTGAGTTGGAACCGGTGCTGGATCAGGCCAACTTCAACAGTCTGTCGGAGGATGTCCTGGCCTACGCCCTCATCGTGCATCACCCTCAGGATGATGTCCAGGTGTGGCCACCTCTGGGGAGGGGAGCGGCCCATCCGGCACTGCCCCAGTGTAACGCTTCGGAAAAACTAATTCCTCTCTGCCCCAATCCCGTGCCCTGCTACTGAGCCAGCAGGCCTCTTGCCCCCTGCAACTGCCTCTCCCTTGGTTACCACTTTGGGACAGACCCTCCTGCGTGCCTATAATCCCATCAGGTATACGGGATTTCCCTTCTCTCCCTGAGCTGTGCAATGAAAAAACCCTATTCCCCACCCCAGAGGCAGCTGCATCTCAACGACAGGCCAGGGGTCCCTGTATAAACAGCCCCCATGCACCACCCCAGAGGAGCCACGTCTCCACGCCTGGCAAAGGATCCCCATATAACCAGCTCTTGTGGCCCTCCCCAGAAGTGGCCGCATTCGAGGGCCGGTTGTATTGGGAGGACCCAGGCTTAGCAACCCATCCCGTTGTGTGTTGTGGCTATATGTTCCCCTTTGTTCCCCAGGTTTCAGTGAACTTGGATCAATACGAGTACATCCGGTTCTGGGCCCTCGGCCAGCGTGTTGGAGTCCTCCCGATTAAATCCACGCTGGGGCCCCGGAAGGGGCTGTTCAGCACGGCCCGGACCCCCGCGGAAAGGCAAGGACACCCCCTCTTCTTACCCTCCAGCCAGGATCTCTAGGAGCAGAATGGCTTGGGGGCGCTGTGCTGTGGGAATGGGGCAGGGGACTCAATACGGGGCACTCTCCCCTGACAGTCAGCATTCGTGCCAAAGCCCCAGGACGGTGCTAGGGAGCACTGTGCTGCTAGGGCCTCAGTAGGGGGTGCTCTCCCCTCACAGTCAAAGTTGACCCCAGTGCCCCAGGAGTGAAGTGGGGGGCTCAGTAGGGGGCACTCTCCTCCAGCAATCAGTGCTGGCCCCAGGGGTCCATCCAGGCTCTTGACCTCCCTTCCCTGCCCCTGTCAGTCGTGGCCTGAACCATGATCTCGGGGGCTGCACCCGCAGTGCCTGGCCCTAGATCCCACCCCGCTGACGGTGTTACCCACCCCCAGGCATTATTTCAAGCGGGTGCTGGTGGCGGCCCGGCCCAGGAACGCCCACCTGGTGCTGAAGTGCTTCAAGGACATCCCCTTGGAGGCGCTGGAGCAGCTGCTGCCAGGCGTGAGAATCCGCACGTCCATCTTCTACAAGACGCTGCTGAACGTCACGCTGGTGGTGAGCGGGCTGGTCCTCTTCGTTAATGTTGGCATGGTGGTGCTGTCCGACCTCAAGATCGGCACCAGCTTCCTGCTGCTCTGCTTCGCCGCCTTCATGTCCTTCCGCGCCTGGAAGGTATGTGCCTCTGGTGAGGTCGGTGCCGCTGAGACCCCTGGGAGGGAGGTTGGGGCCCCCGTCACGCCGGGCGCTGCGCAGACCCCCCCCTTCCGGCCAAGATTGGGGGCCCCTATCGTGCCATGCGGACCCCATTGTGCTGCGTCCTGTGTATTCTCATAGAAATAGGTCCTGCACCAAAGAGCTCACAATTTAATTAGACAAGGGAGAGGGGAAACTGAGGCACAGATTGACTAATTGAGTTGACAGCGTCCCACAGCAGGTCAGGGGTAGAGCTGGGAAGAGCACCCAGGGCTCCAGTGCCGTACCCATGAGACCACATGGCCTGAAGGCTCCCCTCAGCATCTGAATGGAACCACCAAGTTGCCAGGCCTTGGTGCTGCAGCTACTCTCCTCCCAGAGCTAGGAGATCGAACCCAGGAGTCTGGGCTCCCCGCTGTAACCACTAGACCCCCCTCCCCTCCCGAGCAGGGGGTAGGACCCAGGCATCCTGACCCTGTGCTCCCCGCTCAGGTGTTCAGGCAACGGCGGAACATCCACTCCCTGGAGCTGGCGCACATGCTGTATTACCGCAGCACCTCCAACAACTCGGAGCTGCTGGGGGCGCTGGTGCTGCGGGCCCAGGAGGAGCATGCCAAGGAGCTGATCCTGGCACACAGCTTCCTGCGCCGGCAGCCAGCCCGGCCCCCGCACGGCCTCGCAGGTAGGGACCAGGGAGGCAGGGCTGAGAGATGGGGTCTCCCCAGCAGGGGGGCGCTCTCACTCAGGAGGGCAGGGCTGAGAGGGAGTGTCTCCCCATCAGGTTGGAGGGACCCCAGGGCTGAGAGTGTGTGTGGGTCTCCCCAGCAGGGGGCGCTCTCATGCGGGGGCAGAGCTGATTGGGGGGGGTTCCCCAGCAGGGGGCGCTCTCCCCAGGATGACCCAGGTCTCCTCTCTCCCCAGACCCTGAGACCGTGGCTGGCCTTCAGGAGCACGTCCAATCATGGCTGCGGCTCCACTCGGGCCTGGAAGTCTCCTTCTGTGCCGACCGCGCCTGCCGGCACCTGCTCAGCCTAGAGGGGGGGCACCGGGCCGATCCTGCCATGGCCCCTGGGTCCCACTGATGCCCCATGGCCGTTTGCAGCGTGGGCACCCCCGATCCCTCCTCCCGGCTGTGCAGGGACAGCACTGGAGGGGAGGCCCCTATGGAGCATGCAACACTCAGGAAGGGGAGGAGAACTGAGCGCCCCTCTTCCCCCCCATGCACACACACTCTGAGCATGTTCCTGGTGCCTTCTGGGAGTCCTGCCAACTCCCATGCTTGGCATGGCCCTGCTGTTACCCAGCTACTGCCAGGGCTGGATTGCTGGGTCGTTAACCCCCTCTGGGCTGCCTGGTGCCCGAGGGGTTCTGTTGGCCACCGTTCAAGAAGGATGCGTGGACGTTGGCAGGGGAGCGTCGGCTCATTGACACCAATGAGTCAAAGGCTATTCAGCCGGGAGGGCTCTGTCACCATTACAGCCCCTCCCCCCATCTCCCACAAGGGATTTGGACCCTGGATTTCTCTTCTCTTTGGCAGAAAGAGAGTGCCCAAAGCCCACCCGGCCAAACCCTCCCTGCTGTGCCCGGACCCCAGCATTGGCTGCCCATGGCGCATGGATTTGCACCTAGCGCCTCTCTGGGAGCGTGTCCACACTGCTGTGTGAGGAGCGGGATTGGCCCACCCGACCCGAGCCAGTGCAGAATTCAGGCCATGAAGGGCATGCAGAATTCAGACCGTGATTTCCGACGGGCCGGCCGGTTGGCAGGGGCTGCTTCGCTCTGGCTCCTCCCATGATTTCCTCTGCTGCTCATTTTCACAGCGCCTGGCCTCGATTTATGTGTGAGAAAGGGACTTTTGGGCAGGAGTGGAAGAACGCTGGGCCTCCTCCCCCCAAATGAAAGCACTTTAGTCGCCACGGGTGGGACTGCTCACAGCACACTTCCCATTGCGCCAGGGCCAGTTCACTGGCTACATTGACTCCGGGATAGTCAGGCTCCAAGCCAGCACCTTTCCCTGGTGGGGGGAGAGAACCCAGGAGTCCTGGCTCCCAGCTCCGGGTGAGCGACAATAAAATGTCTTAGCCTTAGGAGCCCAGCTTTATTCCCTGGCCTGAAAGCCTCTCTGCGGGGAAGGGAGTTCCTACTGTATTTGCAGTGCAATAAAGAGGTTTGTTGT
This sequence comes from Lepidochelys kempii, assembly GCF_965140285.1. Lineage (NCBI taxonomy): Eukaryota > Metazoa > Chordata > Testudines > Cheloniidae > Lepidochelys > Lepidochelys kempii. Next base: position 15,322,339 of record NC_136402.1, read on the forward strand.
TTGATCCCTGCTCTCTGCCCCCAGCCCTGATCTTTGCAGGGCATGCCAGCCTGGGGGCAAATCCACTACATTCCCTCCCCCCCAGCGCAGGGTGATTTCCACCCCCATCGGGCAGCCTAGAGAGTTGGTGTGAGTGGGGGGCAGGTGCGTAGCCCGGCCCTACCCACAATCCCTTGCTCCTGGAGGGAGATGGTCACACAGGGGTGTTTGTGGCTCTGCCACAACTCGCTTGGCCCGGCTGTACCCACAATCCCTTGCTCCAGGCAAAAGTGCCGTCAAAGCCACCAGGCGAGTAGATAAGGTCACTTTTTTATTGTCCAAACCTATAAATGATGGAGCCCAGGCACGGGGCTGGACAGAAGCCGTGCACTGAGATGCTGCCGAAGGAAGGCTCCCCATAGCCCCCTGGGAGCCCAGAAATCCCCGCCTCGGGGAAGAAGGGGTATCCCTTCCCTGGGACCACCCCTCTGGTGCCTGCCTCCTTCCTAAGGAGTGAAGGGTGCAGCACTGTGGAACTGCCACCTGTCAAGGAGGGGTGGACCCCAGATTTATAAGCCATGTTCTGGACCAGGGGCTGCGGCTTGGCTAAGCCCTGCCCCCCATCTCTGCCAGCCATGGGCAAAGGATGTGACACCCCCCCAGATTTCTATGTGATGTTCAGGGGCGTGGCACCCAGATTTGTAAGGCATGGCCAGGGGCCCCATCCCCAGCGTGTTCAGCAAGATGATTGGACAGTGTCACCCCAGCCAGGGGGATCCTCTCCATGACCAGGGGAATGGCTTGGGTTGTCCCACCCACAACAGGCTGGGGAACAGGGGATGGCCAGGGGGCCTTGTCATGGGGGTAGGAGGGAGCCCTGGCCATGGGTGGGAGGAGAGCAGGTGCCCATGCAGTGGGGGACCCGACCCTGGGTGCCCCGGCACAGGCAAGGCGAAGGGAGCTGGGTGTGGCCAGGACAGGCTCCAGGGCCCCAGTGGTGTGTGACAGCCAGGCTGCTCTGGGGCAGGGGGAAGGGATCAGCCCATGAGGATGACTCCCCCACCCCAGCATGGGCCATGGTCAGGAGCAGCCCCCCCACGATGGGGGCAGGGGTCACTCCCTCTTGCGGAGGTGGATGTACATGATGCCACTGAGCAGCGCCAGGGGGAAGGCCAGCCAGGCCAGCACGAAGCAGTAGCCGAAGGAACCACCCGGCTGCCGGTGGTGGTGGAATTTGCTCACGTGGATGGCGTAGATCAAGGCGGCTGTGAACACCGAGAGACCTGCACCGGGGGTGAGGGGGGGACAACAGAGAAAGGAGGGGTGAGGGGCAGGTTCAGGCCAGAGCAGCCAGGCGTCCTGACTCCCAGCCCACCCCCACTAACCACTAGCCCCCACTTCCCTCCCAGAGCTGGGAATAGAACCCAGGAGTTCTAGTTCCCTGCCCCCACCTTCTAACCACTAGCCCCCACTCTCCTCCCAGAGCCAGGGATAGAACCCAGGAGTCCCGGCTCCCAGCCCCCCCCCACCACATTGACACCACTAGACCCAACTCCCCTCCCAGAGCTGGGGAGAAAAGTGGTGCTGTGACACGGCCCCCCTGGGGCAGGGTGCGGGGGCTGGTTACACAGGGCCCCCTTGCATGGGGCGGGGCTGGGCACTCACAGGCCAAGAGCTGGCAGACGCCGGTGGCGTAGAAGAGCCCCCCGCGCTCCATGGTGTAGAGCTGGTACATGAAGAGGATGAAGGCGAAGCTGGAGAAGAGCAGAGCCAGGACCATGAGGGCTTGGACGGCATGGAGCCACTCTGGAGACCAAGGAACAGCCGCTGGTGAGACCACAGACCCCTCGCCCGGATGTGGCCCCTCTGGGGTAAGGTGCGGGGGCTGGGTATACAGGGACCCCTTGCCCGGTGCCAGGATGTGGCCCCTCTGGGGTGGGGCACGTGGGCTGGGTATACAGGACCCTCCCCCGGTGCTGGGACGCAGCCCCTCTGGGTTGGGACACGGGGGCTGTGTTGTTTAGGGACCCCCCCCGGCGCTGGGACGTGGCCCCTCTGGGGTGGGGTGTGAGTATACGGGGACCCCTCACCCAGTGCTGGGACGCAGCCCCTCTGGGGTGGGACACGGGGGCTGTGTGTTTAGGGACTCCCCCCCCCGCCCCCGGGGTGGGGCACGAGGTGCGGGGGCTGGGTATACAGGGACCCCTTGCCCGGTGCCAGGATGTGGCCCCTCTGGGGTGGGGCACGTGGGCTGGGTATACAGGACCCTCCCCCAGTGCTGGGACGCAGCCCCTCTGGGGTGGGACACGGGGGCTGTGTGTTTAGGGACTCCCCCCCCCCCCGCCCTCTGGGGTGGGGCACGAGGGCTGGGTATACGGGGACCCCTCGCCCGGCCCAGAGATGCAGCCCCTCTGGAGTGTGGTGCGGCTGGCCCAGAGTATCTGGGACCACCCCATCCTGTCAGTGCCCCCTGGCACTCCCCCTCATGCTTACCACCCCCTTCCCCCCCATCCCAGAACAACCCCAGCCATTCCCTGCCCCGCTCCGGGACCCCCACTCACGGCTGTCGGCAACAGAGGCGCACACCCAGCTCTGGGTGCTGTTGTCGTACAGACAGTCGTACCACAGATTGACGGTCTCATCATCCGGCAGCACCCACCACGACTGGGGGGACAAGGGGGTTAGCACAGGGCCCTGAGATGGCCTCCCCTCCCCCTGCCTGGGGACTTGGGCCAGGGCACCTGGGTTCTCTCCCTGGCTCTGGGAGGGGAGTGGGGGCTGGTGGTTAGAGCAGGGAAGCTGGGAGCCAGGACTCCTGGGTTCTGTCCCTGGCTCTGGGAGGGGAGTGGGGGCTGATGGTTAGAGCAAGGAAGCTGGGAGCCAGGACACCTGGGTTCTCTGCCTGGCGTGGGGGGGGCGGTGGGGCGTCTCACCTTGTCCAGAGTGGCAACGAAGAGCAGCACGAGGATGAGGACGTGCAGGCCCGTGATGGCAAAGAGGAGGAAGCTCATGGCGAGTGCTGGGGGGGGTGTCAGAGATAGCGGGTGTCAATGGGGAACGTGCCCATGCCCAAACACCTCCTGAGGCCTGGGCCAGATCCTCACCCCCCCACTCGTCAGGACATCCCCCAGGCCTTTCCCCACAAACCAGCCAGGAGCCAGCCCACACCCCTGTCCCCCCGGATTCCTGGCTACCCCCCAGTCCTTCCACGCCCCCCTCCCCGGTCTCCTGCTCGTCCCCACGCACTTCCCGGTTCCAATCCAAAGGGGAAGACTAACTCTGAGGTGGGAAGTTCCCAGCACCCCCCCAGGCACCGTCCCGCCCCGAATCTCTGACTCCACTCCCCACCCCCCATGCACACACACAAACATCCCTCTGTCCCAGCCTCCCCTAATGGGTTCCAGATGCTTCAGGATCATGTGAGTGCTGGGTGTGGGACTGGATTGACCCCCACTCCCTTCCCAGAGCCAGGCAGAGAACCCAGGAGTCCTGGCTCCCAGCCTCCCCATTTATGAGATGGCAGGGCGGGATCCCGGGGTAGATGGGCCCGGAGGTCTGATCCGGGGGGCAGGGAGGGGACAGGATACTGGGGTAGATGGGCCTATCAATTTAGCACTGAATATTTCGTCCTACTCAGGAATTCCCAATTTGTTCCTGGCCTCTCAGCTGGGGCATGTGGGAATCCCGCCCTCCCCCCTGGCTCCATCGGCCTCTGGGGTTGGGTTCAGGCCAGCTCCCCCCACCCCATGTTTCCATGTAGGATGGCACTTTATACAGGGACCCCCCGCCGGTGAATTGAGGCAGGCCAAAATGAATCAGTTGGGACTGTGGCAGGGTTCACCCCCCCCAGTTTGTGGGGGAAATAGGAAATATTTACAGAGCACAGCCTCAGTATTACAGCTCGTTTCAAACATGCTGCATCCGTGAGCACAGCACCCCCTAGAGTCTGTGCTGACTGGGGAGAGCGCCCCCTGCTGAGCCCCCCGCCCTGCTCCCCGCAGCCCAACGCCCCCTGCTGAGCCCCCCACCCTGCTCCCCGCAGCCCAACGCCCCCTGCTGGGCCCCTCGCCCCGCTCCCTGCAGCCCAGCGCCCTCTGCTGAGCCCCCTGCCCCTCTCCCCGCAGCCTAGCGCCCCCTCCTGAGCCCCCTGCCCTGCTCCCCGCAGCCCAGCGCCTTCTGCTGAGCCCCCCGCCCCACTCCCCGCAGCCCAGCGCCCCCTGCTGAGCCCCCTGCCCTGCTTCCTGCACCACAGCGCCCCCTGCTGAGCCCCCCGCCCCCTGCAGCCCAGCACCTTCTGCTGAGCCCCCCGCCCTGCTCCCCACAGCCCAGCACCCCCGCTGAGCCCCACGCCCCGCTCCCCGCAGCCCAGCGCCCCCTGCTGAGCCCCCCGCCCTGCTTCCTGCACCACAGCGCCCCCTGCTGAGCCCCCCGCCCCCTGCAGCCCAGCACCTTCTGCTGAGCCCCCCGCCCTGCTCCCCACAGCCCAGCACCCCCGCTGAGCCCCACGCCCCGCTCCCCGCAGCCCAGTGCCCCCTCCTGAGCCCCCTGCCCTGCTCCCCGCAGCCCAACGCCCTCTGCTGAGCCCCCTGCCCCAGCACCCTGAAGCCCAGTGCCCCCTGCTGAGCCCCCCGCCCCGCTCCCCACAGCCCAGTGCCCCCTTCTGAGCCCCCTGCCCTGCTCCCCGCAGCCCAACGCCCTCTGCTAAGCCCCCTGCCCCAGCACCCCCTGCTGAGCCCCCCGCCCCGCTCCCCACAGCCCAGCGCCCCCTGCTGAGCCCCCTGCCCTGCTCCCCGCAGCCCAACGCCCTCTGCTGAGCCCCCTGCTCCAGCACCCTGAAGCCCAGCGCCCCCTGCTGAGCCCCCTGCCCCACTCCCCGCAGCCCAACGCCCTCTGCTGAGCCCCCTGCCCTGCTTCCCGCAGCTCAACGCCCTCTGCTGAGCCCCCCCGCCCCAGCACCCCCTGCTGAGTCCCTGCCCACTCCTTGCAGCCCAGTGCCCCCTGCTGACTCCCTGCCAGCTCCCTGCAGCCCAGCATCCCCTGCTGAGCCCCCCGCCCTGCTCTCTGCAGCACGGCACCCCCCATAGGGGCACTGGGGGCCACTCTGATTCACAGTAACCCCCTCAAAGGCAGCCCCAGCCCTGCCCGGCAGTGCTGGTGACCGGCCTGGCTCCCAGCCTGGGGCCGTTCAGCCACAAGTTAGTATTTTCTGTTCTAAATCAAGACACCATTGAAGAGACACAAACAACTGACCATTGATTGCAGTGGTGATGGCCTGGCTGGGACTGGCTGCCTCACTGAACGGGCCCAGGGCCTCTCCCCTCTGGGCGCCGGCTCCCATCCGGTCCCAGGGCAGGGGACAGGCTGGCTCAGGGGGGCAGGGAATGGGGCTCGGGGCCTTTCTCCTCTAGGGGGTGCCGGCTCCCATCCAGCCCCAGGGCAGCGACTGGCTGGCTCAGGGGGGCAGCGAATGGGGCACGGGGCCTTTCCCCTCCAGGGGGCGCCAACTTCTATCCCACTGTGGGAGTCCGTTGGTCTCAGCCCAGCTCCTAGTGGGATGGGGGTCCACAGACACCAAGCAGAGCAGAGTCCAAGGGCTGGATGGATCCAGAAACAGGGCCCTCCTCTAGGGCTGTATGTACTTTGGGGGCAGGGGTTGGGCGGACTGGGGGGGGTTGGTGTTCGTGGGGGAGTGGCACTGTGTGTGCTGGGGGGGAGCTGGGTGTACCTGGGGGGCGCTGCATGTGCTGGGGTGGTTGGGTGGGGTAGGAAGGCAGTGTGTGTGCTGGGAGGGGTGTTGGGGGGGGCACTGTGTGTGCTGGGGGGGGTGTTGGGTGGGGCGCTGCGTGTGCTGGGGGAGGGGATGCTGTGGGCGGGAGGGGCTACCAGAGGCCGCATAGCGCCCGGGGCAGGGGTTCAGGGGTTGTTTCTTCCCCTCTAAACCAAGAGCATGGAAGTTGGGGGGAGCAGCCAGAGTCCTGGGACCGCCCCCCCGCACAGCAGCTAGTGCAGAACTTTTACACTCCGCAAAGAAAACGTCCAGACAGAGACCGACCGACCGACCCACAGACAGACAGAGGCATCTCCCCTCCTGCAGGGTGGTAAAGGGGCAGGACCCCAGCAGGGCAGGGAGTTAAGGGGGGCAGGTCCCCCAGCGGGGAGTTAAGGGGGAGAAGGTCCCGCAGCAGGGAGTCAAGGGGGGCAGGTCCCCCAGCAGGGAGTCAAAGGGGGCAGGTCCCCCAGCGGGGAGTTGGAGGGGGGCAGGGAGCAGGTCCCCCCCAGGACAGAGTGAAAGGGGGCAGGTCCCCCCCGCTGGAGGGGGTGGGGGATACCTGGCGCTGCAGACGGGCTGGGGGGGTCTCTCCTCTTTCGCGCCGGCTGCCTCTAGCCCTCTCTCTCTGCCCGTCTGAATCCTCCTCCCGCTCCCCAGCCCTACCCCTGGCAGCCGCCCCAGCAGGGAGGGGCCGGACGGGGCTGGCGTGTGTCTGGCGAAGTACAACCCCCTGGATTTCCACTCCCGGGGGGGGCATCCCCGAACGCAGGGGAACCCCCAGAGCGATCCACCCCCCTCAACGTGGTAACCCCCCAGAACAATGCCCAGCATCCTCCCCGAAGACTTTGCTGCCGGCCAAAATCATTCCCCCCAAGCCCCCCGCCCCAGGTAAAGTCGGGAAGCAAACTGCAGGAGTTTGTGCCCCGTCATAAAAGACCCCCCCAACATTTGAACAGAACCCGTAAATTTCACTCCACCACTGCTAACCCCCCCACAATGGATGGCAGATGGGAAGGGCTATGGGACACTAGCCCCCCGGGGCCAGCCAGGGACCCCAATCCTGGACAGCAAAGAGGGCAGGTTAATGGGGTCTGTGAAGCCCACTTTTAAAGAGTTAATAAGATTCCCCCTCCCCTGGGCAACTGGGGCTTTCACTTCCCCATTGAGGTTTGCACAAAATAAGGAGCCCGTGCTGGGGAACCAGGAATAGAAATAAACAGCTCTTTATCTTGGGGAGTGGTTAAAACGCAGGGACGGGGGCTGGGAGCCAGGACTCCTGGGTTCTATCCCAGCACTGGGAGTGGAATGGGATCTAGTGGTTAGAGCAGGGGGGCTGGGAGCCAGGACTCCTGGGTTCTTTCCCAGCTCTGGGAGTGGAATGGGATCTAGAGCTCAGCAGTGAGCAGAAGGCAAATACCCATGGATGCAGCTGCCCCTCCCCACCCTGGCTTGGCTATTGCGGGGGGCCCTGGTGGCGACCCCAGGTACCTCAGGCAGAGAGCTCAAGGGGGCGGAGATGGGGCAATAGGAAAGCAGACCCATGTATCATCATCTCCGCACTCAACATCCTGTCCCCTGAACCCGCAGCCCAATCAGGCACATGGTGCCCTGGCAACAGTCATTGCAAGCAGCATGGCAACCGCTGTGATGGGACAAACACAGATGGGCGGGTGGGGTGTTCGGGTTTGGTGGTTTCCTGTGCTGGGGTGTTGCGTGGTGTGTGGGGGTGTGTGACCAGAGGCCCATGAGTCACACAGCCCCCAGCAGCCCAACCCACTCCTGGGTGTATTCACACAGCTGTACCAGCACCCTGCTCATACACCTGCCTCCCCATCTGTTGCACCCTGCTTCCCGGTGCACCCCACCTGCCCAATGCACCTGGCTCCCCCAGCTATGCACCCCACCCGCTCAATACACCTGCCCCCAGCTATGTACGCGCCTCAGTGCACACTGCCCCAATGCACCCAGCACCCCAGCTGTGCACCCCGCTCCCCAAAAATAACAAGGAGTCCGGTGCCACCTTAAAGCCCAAATAAATCTGTTAGTCCTTAAGATGCCACTGGGTTCCTCGTTTTTGTGGATACAGACTAACACCCTACCCCTTGATACCCACTCCCCAATGCACTCAGCCCCCCAGCTGTGTATCTCCCCTCCCCCAATGCACCCAACTCCCCCAGCTATGCACGTGCCACAATGCACCCAGCCCCACAGCTGTGCACTTGCTTCCCTATGCCCCTGGCCTCCTACCCGTGCACCTGCCCCCCCTATCCGTGCACCCTGCTTCCCAGGGCATCCAGCACTCCAGCTGTGCACCCCACTCCTCTATGCACCCGCCCCCCTCAGCTATGCACGTGCCCCATGCATCCACGGCCCCCCAGCTGTGCACCCCACCCCTCTATGCACCCCACCCCCAATACACCATCCCCCCAGCTGTGCACGCGCCCCAGTGCGTCCAGGGCCCCAGCTGTGCACGTGCCCCAGTGCTCCCAATCGCAGCGCTCCATCCACTTCCCAGGCCCAGCACACCGCTCCCGTCCCGACTCCCGCCACAGACCAGGGAGGGAGGAACCGCGCATGCGCGGGGCGCCCGCTGGAGGACGGGGGAAGCCGAGAGGGGCGGGGTTCGCGCACTGGGCGAGGCCTCGGTGGAGGGTGGGGGAGGAGAGAGGGAAGCTGTTGGGACAGCGCATGCGCAACATCGGCCCATCTTGCTCAGGGTGGTGATTTAGGAGTCTGGGGGTGGGAGTGACGCCAGGCTCCGCCCCCTGAACTAGCCACGCCCCCTTGCCTCTCCTGGCCTCCTGGTGAGACACCCCATCACCCCCAGGGCAGGGTTTAGGGCCTTGGCGTGACTTGGCGGGGCCTTGGTGTGAGCTGCCGGGGCCTTGGCATGATGGGGCCTTGGTGTGTCCTGACGGGGCCTTGGTGTAAGCTGCCAGGGCCTTGGCGTGACGGGGCTTTCGTGTGAGCTGCCAGGGCCTTGGCATGATGGGGCCTTGGTGTGACCTGACGGGGCCTTGGCATGACGGAACTTTCATGTGAGCTGCCAGGGCCTTGGCGTGACGGGGCTTTCATGTGAGCTGCCGGGGCCTTGCTGTGACCTGACGGGGCCTTGGCATGACGGGACCCTGGTGTGAGCTGCCGGGGCCTTGGCATGATGGGGCCTTGGTGTGAGCTGCCGGGGCCTTGGCATGACGGGGCCCTGGTGTGAGCTGCCGGGGCTTTGGCATGACGGGACCCTGGTGTGAGCTGCCGGGGCCTTGGCGTGCCGGGGCCTTGGTGTGAGCTGCCGGGGCCTTGGCATGACGGGACCCTGGTGTGAGCTGCCGGGGCCTTGGCATGACGGGACCCTGGTGTGAGCTGCCGGGGCCTTGGCATGACGGGGCCCTGGTGTGAGCTGCCGGGGCCTTGGCATGACGGGGCCCTGGTGTGAGCTGCTGGGGCTTTGGCATGATGGGGCCTTGGTGTGAGCTGCCGGGGCCTTGGCATGACGGGACCCTGGTGTGAGCTGCCGGGGCCTTGGCATGACGGGACCCTGGTGTGAGCTGCCGGGGCCTTGGCATGATGGGGCCTTGGTGTGAGCTGCCGGGGCTTTGGCATGACGGGACCCTGGTGTGAGCTGCTGGGGCTTTGGCATGATGGGGCCTTGGTGTGAGCTGCCGGGGCCTTGGCATGACGGAACCCTGGTGTGAGCTGCCGGGGCCTTGGCATGACGGGACCCTGGTGTGAGCTGCCGGGGCCTTGGCATGATGGGGCCTTGGTGTGAGCTGCCGGGGCTTTGGCATGACGGGACCCTGGTGTGAGCTGCCGGGGCCTTGGCGTGCCGGGGCCTTGGTGTGAGCTGCCGGGGCCTTGGCATGACGGGGCCCTGGTGTGAGCTGCTGGGGCTTTGGCATGATGGGGCCTTGGTGTGAGCTGCCGGGGCCTTGGCATGACGGGACCCTGGTGTGAGCTGCCGGGGCCTTGGCATGATGGGGCCTTGGTGTGAGCTGCCGGGGCCTTGGCGTGCCGGGGCCTTGGTGTGAGCTGCCGGGGCCTTGGCGTGACCTGACGGGGCCTTGGCATGACAGGGTCTTGGCATGACGGGGCCTTGGCGTGGCATGACGGGGCCACTGGGGCCTTGGCATGACCTGCTGGTGTCTTGGTGTGATTGGACGGGACTTTGGTGTGACCAGCTGGAACCTTGGTGTGACCAGCTGGGGACTTGGATGGGGCCTTGGCATGATGGCATGACCTGCCATGTGCTTGGTGTGACAGGACTGTGGAGTGATGTGGCCTTGGTGTGACCTGTCAGGACCGTGGTGTAGTGGGGCCATGGTGTGACTTGATGGGGCCATGGCGTGACATGATGGGGCCTTGGCTTGCCATGGCCTGCTGTAGCTGGGATGTAGCGGGAGCTTCTGGGGCCATGGTCAGATGGGACGGTGTCTTGCTGTAACCTGATGTGTCTTTGGGGTAATTGGGCCTTGGCGTGACCTGATGGTGTGTTGGCATGACAGGAGGGGGCAAACATGGGACAGAGTCTTAGCGTGGCCTGAGGGCACCGAGGTGAAATGAAACAACCCTGAGCAGCAATGGCCCCCCCCTGTGGTCGTGACAGAGCAGCCATCCCATTGGGACACAGAACTGCTGGGGAAGGGAGCAGTGTCAAGTGTCCTCCCTCACCCTGTGGCCCCAGCTCTGCTGTCCCTTGGCTCCTCCCCCACATCCTGGCATCCCCCACCCCAGCAGGACCCCACCCCAACCTGCCATCCCTGGTACAGGCACCTGGGGGCTCCCTGGCTTGGAAATAAATACCTCCTGAGTCCCTGTTCATCCAGCCATCGCACCCCTCTAACCACTAGGTCCCACTTCCCTCCCAGAGTGGGGATAGAACCCAGGAGTCCTGGCTCCCAGCCCTCCGTCCCCCCCTGCAGTGTAGACATTCTGCATGGCTGGGGGCGGGAGGGATGGGGGTGTGTTTGTGGTTGGAGTGGGGTGGGGAGGGGGGAGAGGGGATGGGTGTGGGGTGGAGTGGGGGAAAGGGAGGTGGGAGGTTGGTGGGGGGAATAAAGAGGATTTTCCAGCATGGCTCTCCGGTTCCCCCTAATCTGACACGCCCTCCTTTTCTCCCCCCAGGGCTCTGTCCTCTCCCCTCATTGGCTGAGGTATTTCTGCTTCCTGGAGACGGTTACTAACAACTCGGGCAGTGCAGGGTAGTGGGGACCGGGATGCTGGCAGGCGAGGAGAGGCCAGGCGTGATCCCCGCACCTCCCTGTGCCTGGCACGGGCTGCGCCCCCCCCGAGCCCACTGACCACCCCCCCCAGACTGGCTGCCGGACAGTGAGGTAAATCCCTGCACCCAAGGGTGGGGAGTACTGGGGCTAGGAAGGAAATTGGATCCCAGATCTCCCCCCACCCTGAACCTTCCCCCCAAACTCTCCCCTGAGCCTCCAAACCTTCTCCCCAACTCACCACCGACCCCCGAACCTTCTCCCCAACTCACCACTGACCCCTGAACTTTCCCCCTAAACTCTCCCCTGAGCCCCCCGAACCTTCCCCCAAAACTCGCCCTGACCACCTGAACCTGCCCCCAGCCACAGAACAAACCACCTGATCCTTTGCTCCCAAATGACCGCCTCCCAAACTCCACAGCTCCCTGAACCTTCCCCCCCAATCCCACCCCACCAACTCCTTAAACCCTCCTAGCCCCTATGCACCAACCCCATGCCTTCTCCAGCCCCTCCAAAGCACGAGGTGGGGGATGGGGGCAGCGTTAGCCTCGGCTCGTGACGCTCCACCCCAGAATCAGCCACATGCCTGATAGCGCGAGGGCTGCCCCAGAGCCTCAGGAGGTTACCCCCTCTCCTGATGTCCCAGTGCTGGGCTGGGCACCCCCGGCGTGCCCCCAATGTCCAGCCACACCCCCTGCACCCCCGTCTCTCTCTGGGCCGTGGCAGCCGGGATCCAGTTAAAAGCCCTCTCTCTCTCTCCTCACTGTTCTTTCTTGGCCACCTGTCGGCGAGGAGGAGGAGGAAAAGATGCCACTGCACCGATCCGCCTCAAGTACCCGCTCGGAGGGCAGCGACCTGGACCTGGAGGGCATCGGTAATAGCTCTGCCCCAGGGCTTTGTGGGAAGTCTACGGGTTGGCATCTCCTGGTTGCCAGCAGACAGAATGGGAGCTACCCCACTGCCTCCGGCTTGGACTTGCTGCCGCTGCCCTCAGCGTGGCCCCGCCCCCTGTACTCTGCCGCCCAGTGCCCATGTGTGGCCCCCGCCTCCTGTGCTCTGCCCCCACAGTGATTCCTGTACGGCCCCTTCTCCGTGCTCTGCCCCCTGGTACCCACCCCATGGCGTTCCCACCCCATGCACTCTGCATGGCCCTACCCCCAGCATGGCCCCATGCCCAGTACTGCTGTGTGGCCCTACCCCCTGTTCTCTGGCTCCAGTGCCCCACAGTATGTTGTTCCAGTGCCACATGGGGCTCCCTACTCATGACCCTACCACTCTGGTGCCCGCCCTGTTTTCTCTCCCTGCCCCACGTCTCTGTCCGACCCCTGTCCCGTGCCCTCGGTCCCAGAAGCTGGTGGTAACAATACCCTGGCCCTCCCAGCACTACCCCATCAGCCCAGCCAGGGCAAGGGGTTCCCCCCCACGCTGGGGGACATGTCCTTCCCTGCCAGGATGCCAGAGGCTGTGGGGAAGGCATCTGGGAGGGGGGCAGCAGGGCTGGTGGCCAGAGGACCAATCCTGCCTCTGGGGATGGGGGCAGCACCTCACTTAGCCAGATCACTGCACTTAACGGACTTTGGATTGACCCCAGGGGGCTGAGATCAGAACCTGGCTCTGTCCCCATTGCAGTCAGGAGTGACTCCAGATTGATCCCAGAGGGCTGAGATCAGAACCTGGCTCTGTCCCCATTGCAGTCAGGAGTGACTCTGCATTGGCCCCGAGGGGGGTTGAGGCTGAGATCAGAACCCGGCTGCCCTCTGCCTTTAGCCCCTCCCATCCCCAGATATCCCACCCCCAACTCTGTCCTGGCATGGGGCATTGTCCCATGGCTGGGATGACGCCAACGCTTCACTCCAAGATGTGGAACCTTGGAAGTGGGACCTTGGTATGATAAGGGGTCTTGGCGTGATGGGATGGGGTATTGACATGACAGGGTGAGGCCATGGCAGACCTTGGCATGACATGATGAGGCCTTGGCGTGACGGGGCATGGCCTTGGCGTGATGTCACGGGGCCTTGGCGTGACAAGACAAAGAATCTTGGCCTCAGATGACAAAGGCCTCAGACTCGTCTGCTGCCTTCTCTAACTATTCCCTTCCTCCCTTTTCTGACCCCCCCCATCTCACGCCCCCAGCCGAGAGTGAGCTGGCCAAACTGCAGCGCCAGTTCCGGCTGCTAGCGGGCGACCGCCATGCCTACACCCTGCAGTCCCAGGAGACCATCCGCAAGCAGCTGTAGGTACCCCCCTGCAGTCCCTGGGGCCAGGGTCACCGGGCTGGGGCAGGAAACCTGGGAATGATCCCTGACAGCAGGGTCACCGGGCTGTGGGGAGGGGCCTGGGAATGATCCCTGGGGGTGGGATCACTAGGTTAGGGGGAGGGACCCAGGAAAGATCCCAGGGGTTGGGGTCACTAGGCTGGGGGGCAGGTTCAACACACAAACCTATACAACGCAACGAACACTCCCCTCACGCTGTAACACAGACTGACGCACTCCCCTCTGCACACTGATGCGTTATTGATGTAACACTCAGCCCCCTAACAACCCACGTGGACCTAGCAACACTCCCCACCACCACACACACACACTAGGCTGAGTCACTGCCCTCTGCCCTCCCCCTTCCCCCATGCTCACACTTGCTCAGACGAGATCACACACACGAGTCCCACACTGGATCACACACAGTGGGTCACACAGATGCATACAGTCAGACAAGCTCACACTAGATCACGCTTGCACATTTGAACACCCACACGCTCGAACACCTACACGCTCGAACACCCACACTCCCGAACACCCACACTCCCGAACACCCACACGCTCGAACACCCACACGCTCGAACACCCACACGCTCGAACACCCACACTCCCGAACACCCACACGCTCGAACACCCACACTCCCGAACACCCACACTCCCGAACACCCACACTCCCGAACACCCACACGCTCGAACACCCACACGCTCGAACACCCACACTCTCACATTAGATCAAACCGTAGCTTACACACAAACCAGGTGACCCAGACTCACCTGCCCACAAGATCCCACGTTCGATCTCACTTGCACGCAACACTGTGCAGACACCAGATCCCACAAGATCCCACCAACACATGACGGATCACCATAGATCACACACGAGATCTCTCTGACACCCACCAGATCACACACACTAGCTCCACACCCTCCAGTAGCTCCAGCCCCTGCCGCCTCCGCTTCCCCTCCACCCTCCGCCATGGGGCCCCACCGCTGCCACCACCCGGCGCTGCCCACCACCCGGCGCCTCTCCCTGCCCCCCATCTCTGCTGGACACCCTGGTGTCTCCGGCAGGGCCGACCTGCAACGGCTAGAGAAGGAGCGGGAGGGGCTGCTGCGGGAGCTGCGGGTGGCGGAGGGCCGTGCCAACAGGCAGCGGGAGCAGGAGAAGGCTGGCAGCCTGCGTGCCCTGCTGCGACACCAGGACCAGGTGGAGGAGCAGGCGGCCGCGGAGAGGAGGACGGTGGCCCAGCTAGACCATGAGGTACCATTGGCCTGGGAGGGTGGTGTAGTGGTTAGAGCAGAGGGGCTGAGAGCCAGGACTTCAGGGTTCTCTCCCTGGCTCTGGAAGGGCAGTGGGATCTAATGGTTAGAGCAGGGGGGCTGGGAATCAGGAGACCTGGGTTCTCTCCTGGCTCGGGGACGGGAGTGGGGCTGCGGCAATCAGACTGTGTCCCTGGCAGGGCTCCCCCTTCTCCTGTTCCCTGGTGAGTGGACAGGGTGGGGTGGGGTTGGAGGGGAGGCTTGGTGTGGCTCTTCCTCTATCCCACAATGCTATGTGGGGAGTTACCCACAAGGCCTTGAACAATTTCAGAAAGGGGAACTAAACATAAATGAGGAGGTTAGTGAAACAGAAATTAAAAGGTACAGTGCCAAAAATAAAATCCCTGCAAGCTGCATGGAAACTTTTTAAAGACACCATAATAGAGGCTCAACTTAAATGTATACCCCAATTTAAAAAGCATAGTAAGAGATCCAAAAAAGAGCCACCGTGGTTAGACAACAGAGTAAAAGAAGCAGTGAGAGGCAAAAAGGCATCCGTTAAAAAGTGGAAGATAAATCCTAATGAGTAAAATAGAAAAGAGCATAAACTCTGGCAAATGAAGTGTAAAAATGTAATTAGAAAAACCAAAAAAGAATTTGAAGAACAGCTAGCCAAAGACTCCAAAAGTAATAGCAAATTTTTTTAAAAATACATCAGACGCAGAAAGCCTGCTAAACAACCAGTGGGGCCACTGGACGATCGAGATGCTAAAGGAGCACTCAAAGACGATAAGGCCATTTCAGAGAAACTAACTGAATTCTTTGCATTGGTCTTCACTCTTGAGGATGTGAGGGAGATTCCCAAACCCGAGCCATTCTTTTTGGGTGACAGATCTGAGTAACTGTCCCTAATTGAGGTGTCATTAGAGGAGGTTTTGGAACAAATTGATAAACTAAACAGTAATGAGTCACCAGGACCAGATGGTATTCACCCAAGAGTTCTGAAGGAACTCAAATATGAAATTGCAGGACTACTAACTGTCATCTGTTACCTCTCATTTAAATCAGCTTCTGTACCAAATGACTGGAGGATAGCTAATGTGACACCAATTTTTAAAAAGGGCTCCGGAGGTGACCCTGGCAATTACAGGCCAGTAAGCCTGACTTCAATACCGGGCAAACTGGTTGAAACTATCGTAAAGAACAAAATTGTCAGACACATAGATGAACATAATTTGTTGGGAAATAGTCAACATGGTTTTTGTAAAGGGAAATCATGCCTCACCAATCTACTAGAATTCTTTGAGGGGGTCAACAAGCATGTGGACAGGGGGGATCCAGTGGATATAGTGTACTTAGATTTTCAGAAAGCCTTCGACAAGCTCCCTCACCAAAGGCTCTTAAGCAAAATAAGCAGTCATGGGATAAGAGGGAAGTTCTGTCATGGATCGGTAACTGGTTAAAAGATAGGAAACAAAGGGTAGGAATAAATGGTCAGTTTTCAGAATGGAGAGAGGTAAATAGTGGTGTCCCCCAGGGGTCTGTACTGGGCCCAGTCCTATTTAACATATTCATAAACGATCTGGAAAAAGGGGTAAACAGGGAGGTGGCAAAATTTGCTGATGTTACAAAACTACTCAAGATAGTTAAGTCCCAGGCAGACTGCGAAGAGCTACAAAAGGATCTCACAAAACTGGGTGACTGGGCAACAAAATGGCAGATGAAATTTAATGTTGATAAATGCAAAGTAATGCACATTGGAAAACATAATCCTAACTATATATACACAATGATGGGGTCTAAATTAGCTGTTACCGCTGAAGAAAGAGATCTTGGAGTCATTGTGGAGAGTTCTCTGAGATCATCCACTCAATGCGCAGCGGCAGTCAAAGAAGTGAACAGAATGTTGGGAATCATCGAGAAAGGGATAGATGATAAGACAGAAAATCTCATATCGCCTCTATATAAATCCATGGTATGCCCACACCTTGAATACTGCGTGCAGATGTGGTTGCCCCATCTCAAAAAAGATAGATTGGAATAAGTTCAGAAAAGGGCAATAAAAATAATGAGGGGTATAGAACGGCTTCCGTATGAGGAAGTTTAATAAAACGGGGACTTTTCAGCTTGGAAAAGAGGCAACTAAGGGGGGATATGATAGAGGTCTATAAATCATGAGTGGTATAAAGTAAAGAAGGAAGTGTTATTTACTCCTTCTCATAATACAAAAACAAGGGGGCACCAAATGAAATTAATAGGTAGCAGGTTTAAAACAAACACAAGAAAGTATTTTTTCACGCAACACACTGTCAACCTCTGGAACTCCTTGCCAGAGGGTGTTGTGAAGGCCAATACTATAACGGGGTTCAAAAGGGAGCTAGATAGATTCATGGAGTATAGGTGCATCGATGGCTATTAGCCAGGATGGACAGGAATGGTGTCCCTAGCCTCTGTTTGCTAGAAGCTGGGATTGGGTGACAGGGCATAGATCACTTGATGATAACCTGTCTCTTCATTCCCTTTGGGGCACCTGGCTCTGGCCACTGTCAGAGAACAGGATACTGGGCTTGATGGACCTTTGATCTGACCCAGTATGGCCGTTCTTATGATGCTACAGTGCATCCCAGCATGCTCTGGGACAGAGCCTGGGGGATCAGGCTAAGAGGCCCCCCTTCCTCTCTCCATCCCAAAGGGCACTGCTGGGCATCACGCAGAAACTCTTGGGGGTGCTATGGGGCACCCCAGGCGGTGAGACCGTGGAACTTGGGCTGTGGTTCCTAATGGTGTGTCCCCGCTGGCAGATCCGGAGCTGGGAGAAGCGGCTGGCGGGGCTGGCGAAGCAGGTGGGCAGCGCAGGAGTCAGCCAACGGCACAAGGCCCAGGGCCAGAGGAGGGTGCGCACCCTGGAGAACCAGTTGGACAAGGTGAGGGGGGTAGGGCTGTCACTGCCAGAGGGGGGCCTAATGGTTAGAGCAGGGGGGGGCTGGGTTCTATCCCAAGCTCTGGGAGGAGAGTGGGGTCTAGTGGTTAGAGCAGGGGGCTGGGAGCCAGGACGCTTGGGTTCTCTCTCGGGGAGGGGAGTGGGGGCTAGTGGTTAGAGTGGAGGGTAGGGGGGACGGGAGCCACGACACCTGGGTTCTCTCCTGGCTCGGGGAGGGGACTAGGTGTCGTTGCCGGCCCTAGGGAGTTCCATGTTGGGCGGCTCCTCCAGCTGTCTGGGCCCTTGGGGGGGGGCTAACGCCAGCATCCCCGCTTCTTGTCCCCCGCGTGTCAGGCATCAGCCCGGTTCAACTCCCAGCTGGCGCTGAACGCCGGCCTGCGCGAGGAGCTGGAGACCCTGCGTATTGAACGTGGGCGCTTCGAACACCTCTACCGCAGGCTGGAGAGGGTGAGAGCTCTGCCAGGGGAGCAGGGGTCTGGGAGCCAGGACGTCTGGGTTCTCTCCCCGGCTTAGGGGTGGGGAGTGGGGTCTAACGGTTAGAGCCGGTGGTGGTGGCTGTTAACCCCGTCTTTCCCTTCATGGTTCGAGCTGCACGGACCCCCTGCACCAGGCCTGTCACATGGTGACCAGGGATCCATCAGGCCCCACCAAGCCCAGCATGGGAAACTGGGGCACCACTGGGAGGAGCACACAGAGTTTGGCCCCACCCACCAGTAGGTGATGCACATCAAATGAAGAATTGTTGTTGGCTGATGCGGGCCCCAGTGGGAAGTAGGCATGGAATGGAGGGATCTAACTGGCCAACAAAGGTCTTGTTAAGAAATTGGTGTGGGATGGAGAGGTCTGATTGGCCAGTGAAAGTCCTGCTGTGACACAGGGCTAGAACGGAGGGATTTGATTGGCTGACAGAAGCCCATGACCTTCTCCCCTTGATTCCCAGGAGCTGCAGGAGAGGCGGAAAGCCATTGGAGCAGTGATTGACTCCTCCTCCTCGGCCTTTGATGCTAGGTAGGGCCCCAGGGTGCCCCCTGCTGGCCCTGGCGTCTCCTGCTGGACACCTGGTGCCAAGGAGACCCACAGCAATCCCTCGTGTCCCCAGGGTGCCCCTCTGCTGGCCCCAGAACTCCCCCCCCCACACCCGCTGCCCCGTGCACTCAGGATCGGCCATCCCAGCCGCACACATGTCCCGAGCCTGTCTGATCTTGCCCCAGGGTACTGTCCCCTCCAGCAGCAGCCAAAGGCTAGACGGGCTGCAGAGACTGAGCCCCCCTGCACCCTCCATGGGGCCCCGGAAAGGGCAGGGTTGGCCGGGGTCTTGGAATCTCCTACTGTATAGAGTGGGGGAGCCAGGACGCCTGGGTTCTCTCCCTGGCTCTGGGAGGGGAATGGGATCTAGTGGTTAGAGGGAGGGTGGGGTTTGGGAGCCAGGATGCCTGGGTTCTGTCAAGGGCTTTGCAGGCTGTCTGTGGGCAGGGTACCCACTTCTATTGCTCCCCTCCCCTCCCCTCCTGCAGGGACGAGGCCCAGACCAAGCTAGGGCAGCTGCGGGAGAAGGCGGAGAAGGACCTGGCCCAGTATGGGGCCGAGATGAAGGAGCTGCAGCGGGTTCTGGACCACGACCAGCGCTTACGTCACTTCCTGGACATCAAGGTGCAGGAGCGGACGTTCACCCAGGAGGCGCTGGAGGCCAAGCGCAAGAGAGGTACTAGCCAGGACGCCTGGGTTTTCTCCTGGCTCTGGGAGGGGAATGGGGTCTAGTGATTAGAACAGGGGGGCTGGGAGCCAGGACGCCTGGGTTTGGTGGCTGAGGAGCACTGACCGTGTCCGGTTTACTCCCCGTTCAGAGCAAGAGGAGGCCGAGGGGAAGCACCGGGACCCCAGGGAGGAGCTGCTGGAATCCTATGAAACTGCCTTTAAGGAGATCCAACAGCTGACAGGGGAGGACGACCTGGATGTGCTGGTGGAGAAATTCATAGCAGGTGAGGGGCACCAGGGGACGCTCCGGGGACACAGGGCCTTTCCCCTGCAGGGGGCGCTGGCTCTGATCCAGCCCCAGGGCGGGGGGCTCTCTCTCCAGTCCGAGGGCTGGGGTCTGTTGGGCTGGCTCTGGTGGAAATGGAGGGGTGTGTCGGGGGAGATGCCTTTCTGGTCGGGAGGGAGGGTCTATGGAGTTTCTTCAGCCAGGGGCTCTGACACTCCTTCCCCCTCCCAGTTGAGGACCGGAATTTCGCCCAGTTCATCTACGTCAACGAGCAGAACAACGAGCTGGAGCGACTGGGAGAGCGAATCACCCAGGTGAGGGGGGCCTGCCCCCAACGATGGCTCTGCCCCCTGCAGACAGTCCTGCCCCCAACACCCTCCAGGGCTCTGCCCCCTATAGACAGCCCTGCCACCCACTCTCCCCCATCATAGGCACTATCCCCCATTGCCCACAAGCATCCTGCTCCCCCAGAAAGCCCTGCATCCTCCCAACTCCTCCCCAGGGCCCTTTGCACCATGGACTGTCCTGCCCACCACTCCCCCCCACGGTGGCGCTGCCCCCCATAGACAGCCTTGCTCACTCTGTCCCCCATGGCTCTGCCCCCGGGGGCCCTGTCCCCCATAGACAGCCCTGCTGCTTTCCATGGCGGTGCCAAATTGCCCCCCCCCCCCGGAGGGCCATGCCTGGCACTGCATGCCCTCCCCGCTCCCGTGCCCTCCCTGTACCCCTCTGCTGCCTCCCAGGTGCGCCGGGAGATCCAGGAGGTGCAGGCCCAGAAGCAGCAGGAGCAGGAGGATCAGTGGGCGCAGACCCGGGCACTGGAGATGCAGCAGGAGGCTGTCATGCAGGAGGCCCAGGAGTTGCTGAGCAAAGAGAAGGTGGTCAGGAAAACCCTGGAACAGCTCAAAGAGGGTACGGAGCCGGGGAGGGGGGTGGGGTTTGGGGTCCCGGGACCCCCATCGCCTCTGTAAGCCATGGGTAGAACCCACGAGTCCTGGATCCCAGCCCCCTGCTCTAACCACTGGGCCCAAATCCCCTCCCAGGGCTGGGGAGAGAACCCAGGAGCCCTGACTCCCAGCCCCCCTGCTCCACTAACCACTAGACCCCACTCCCCTCCCAGAGCCAGGGGTAGAAGGAACCCAGGAGTCCTGGCTCCCAGCCCCCGCTCTGACCCACCAGCTCCCCCTCCCTAAGCTATGGATAGAACCCAGGCATCTCGGCTGTCTGTCTGTCCTGGCAGGGATCAGGTCGCTGTTCAGGAAGCTGGACTGTCAGTGCTCGGAGCTGGATTTGGCGCTGGGGTGCTCGGCTGTGGTGCAGGACAGGAACATCTCCGTGTTCCTGGGTCTCCTGGAGCAGCGGGCCCATGAGCTGTTGGCCATGCGCTCCTACCTGGCCTCCAAGGTATGGGCAGCTGGGATGGGGGGAGGCGGGGTTCTGCATAGGGGTGTGCTGGGGGATAGGACGTTGTGGATAGGGTGAAGCTGGGGTGGGATCTGTACTGGCAACAGTGGTGGGGGATGGGACGGTGGCATGGGGGGGCAGGGAGGGGGAAGTTGGGAGATGGGATGGGGAAACCAGGGGCAGGAGATTTGTGCTGGTGGAGGGATCGTGGGGGTGGGGTGGGGCAGAGGGGGCAGGTCTGTGTCAGGTGGGAGGAAGTGTGGAGGTTGGTGCTGGGGGGATCCGTCCCAGGTGGGAGGGAGCAGGGAGTGGGATGGGGTGGGGGTATGTGTGTTGGAGCAGGGATCAGGGGGATGGGATGGTCCGAGGAGGTTGTGGGGGGGCAGGAAGTGAGCCCCCCCCACCCCCAGACCATCCCCCAACCTTTTCCCCCTCCCCCCAGAATTATGATCTGCCCTACCACCCCGAAGAGACGGCTCGACTGCTCCTGGGGCAGATGGTGGGTTATGCCCCCAAAGCGTACCCCCTACGGCCCCCCACTGCTGGGTAAGCACCGTGCCCCCAACCCCCTACAGCCATGGGATCGGGGGTGGGGGTTCCCACCCACAGCACATATGGTCTAGAAAGACCTGACCCAGGAGAGGGATGGGGTAGAGCTGGGGGGCTGGGAGCCAGGACTCCTGGGTTCTGTCTTCCGCAGGAGGCAGTGGGGTTCACACATACTTAGCCCCCTCATTCTCTTTCTCTCCCCCTGCAGGGAGGAATATGAAGCTGGGAGTGAGGAAGAGGAACGACCCCTCACCCACAGTGAACTGAGAGACCGCATCCTCCGGGAGGTGAGTGGGGCCTAGTGGTTAGAGCAGGGGGGCTGGGCGCCATGACTCCTGGGTTCCTTCCCCCGTTCTTCCTGAAACAAGCTATCTCGTTTGCCTCCCCACAGGTGCTGAGCAAGGAGGAGACACCGTCCCACAAGTAGACCCAGTACACCGAGCCGGGGGGGCTGCGGGCGGCTGGGGGGGGCCCGGCAACCCATGGAGGCCTGAGGCCGGGGCTGGAGTCAGAGCTGGGTCTCCTGTGACAAATAGCATCCCGGTCAGACTCCTGTAGTGTGTGCTGCTTCCCCCCACCCCATGGTCCCCTCTTTCTCTGCCTTTCCCCCCATCCCTGTCCCCACTCGGCGCTGTCCTGGGGCTGGATTCCACCTCTGCCCTCTTCCAGTTGAATACACCGCACCACCATCGTCCCCTCTGCCTTCCCAGGCTGCCTGTCCCCCTAGATCTGGGGGAGCCTTGGGGGGAACCCCCAATACTGTTGCCCACAGCAGATCAAGCTGCCCCCCTTTCCATGTGCTGAAATGGCCGGTTCCTTTGGCCCGACAGCAGGGAGTGTGTGTGTGGGGGGGGGGGGGTTGCAAGGTGAGACACTCCCACTGTCCCCCCAAAACCACACCCCCACTCTGGGAATCTTGTCTAATCTTCAGGTCTCTCCCACCAATCAATCATGGATGGAAGCTCGTTAATTTCACACTCTGAAATTGATGTGCTCCAGATGCCCGATACCCCCCCCCATGCACACCATGTCCCCCCCACATACCACAGCCAGATGGTCCCCAAGGAGCATGCCCAGATGTGGAGCGAGGATGCCCCCTCCCGGTGAGATGGAAATTTCTCTCCCCCCCTCCCCCGAACCAGGAGAGGGCAGACCCCCAACCCCAAAGTGGAGGGTGCTGCATGGGAATCAGTGGCGGGATTGTATCAGTGGAGGGATGGAATCAGCAATAAACCCCACAAGGTTGTATTGTGTGAAACAGTGCTGCCCCCTGCCGGGCGTTTGTGTGAACTCCCCACGCCCTGGGATGCGGCCCCTCTGGGGTGGACTGCGGGGGCTGGTTATCCGGGGACCCCTCGCCCGGCGCTGGGATGCGGCCCCCCTGGGGTGGGGTACGGGGGCTGGTTATCCGGGGACCCCTCGCCCGGCACTGGGATGCGGCCCCTCTGGGGTGGGGTGCAGGGGCTGGTTATCCTGGGACCCCTCGCCCGGCGCTGGGATGCGGCCCCCCTGGGGTGGGGTACAAGGGTTGGGTATATGGGGACCCCTGGCTTGATGTCCCCTAGCACTGCACTGGGGCCAGCGCTGATGGCCAGAGCAGAGCACCCCCTATTGAGCCCCTGCCCCGCTCCCTGCTGCCCAGAATCTCCCAGAGCCAGTTAATGAACCCAGGAGTCCTGGCTCGCTGTCCCTGCTGTAACCAAGGGGCTGAGGGGAGGGGGCCCCAGGAGGCTGAAAGGTGTTGGCTGCTTCTTGCAATGCCGGCTCTGGCCACAGGAGGCAGTTCTGCCTCAGTAATGGGGCAGGTCCTGACAAGAGGGGAAAGGCCCCATGTCTTGTTTTCTGCCAGCCCCCCACAGGGGAGAGGCCCTCAGCCCCATTCCCTGCCCCGCCACTTCCAGGGAGCTTTGGGCCCAGGCTGGGGGGTGAATGAACCTTCTGTTCCTGCTGCCACCAAGGAAAGGGGAAGTGGAACCAGCGGCTGCCTTGTGGAGGGAGCATGGGGGGTGGGGGGGCGGAGGAGCTGGGAAGTTTCTTTTCAGGGGGCTCTTCCTGGCTTGCAGCGCTACAAGGCAGCTCAGAGTGCTCTGTTGGTTCCCAGGCTCTTCCTGCTCTAACCCACTCCCCTCCCAGAGCCGGGGAGAGAACCCAGGAGTCCTGGCTCCCAGTCCCCCCTGCTCTAACCACTAGAGCCTGCCCCCCTCCCAGGGCCAGGGAGAGAACCCAGGAGTCCTGGCTCCCAGCCCCCCCTGCTCTAACCACTAGAGCCTGCCCCCCTCCCAGGGCCAGGGAGAGAACCCAGGAGTCCTGGCTCCCAGCCCCCCCTGCTCTAACCACTAGACCCTGCCCCCCTCTGCCGCGCTGGCAGGGGGAGGGGCCCTCTAGGGGTCAGGACGGGTGTTATCAAACTGTGGGTCTCGACCCCGTTGTCATGGGGTCGCCAGGGCTGGCGTTAGGTGCCCTAATTGTCGTTGTCAGAAGCGGGTCGGGGTGCGAGGACCTGTGAGACCCCCTGTGTCAGGTGATGGAAGTTGGGGGCGGCGCTAGGGTTGTCCGGGCAACCAAATATTGAGATCCGGGAGGGGCGGGGCCTCCTGTGGGACATCCCTGCATTGGGGGAGGGGCGCTGCTGTCCCCCCAGCCCCGCCCGCTGGTGGCAGACGCTGAGCCAGATGTGGAGTGCAGCTGTGCGCAGCGGGGAGCCCCTCCCCCTCCCGTCACCATGGGAACAAAAAACAGTCCCCCCAAACACAGCTACAGCCCGTGGGGCACTGCTGCGGGGAAGCTCGCAGCGCCGGAGTCCCGGCTTGGGCACTGCTGGGGGGACTGATGCAGAAGTGATGTGACACTTACCGCAAAGACAGGAAACACCTTTGTTCTCTGAGCAACGCCACAGCAACCTTCCGGCAGGCCCCGGCCCTGCACCGCACCCTCCCTGGCTCGCTCCCTTTCCCCCTCTCTGCCCCAGATCTGCCCCCGGGGCCCATCCACCCTGGTATGGGTATCCTGCCCCTCGGATCCGCCCCGGGGCCCATCCACCCCGCTGTCCTGCCCCTGGGATCCGCCCCGGGGCCCATCCACCCCGCTGTCCTGCCCCTGGGATCCGCCCCGGGGCCCATCCACCCCTGTACCTTGCCCTTCCCCTCGGATCCGCCCCTGTATCCTGCCCCCTCCCAGAGCACCCGCCACACACGTCCCCTTAGGGTGAATCTCCCCCATCCCTCTCAGACCCTTCTGAAATGGTTGATGTTTCTGGGTGGGATAGGGTGTGTGCGGGAGAGGGGTTGGTGCAGAGCTCTGGGGTGCATGGGGAGGGGGTGCATGTGGGGGGCGCTGGGGGTGGGGAGCTCTCAGGTATGGGGGGTCTGTATGGGGTGTGGGGAGCTCTGGGGTGCATGGGGACCGGGGTGCATGTGGGGGCGCTAGGGGTTGGGAGCTCTGGGCTATGGGGCTCTGTGTGTATGGGGGGGGGAGCTCTGGGGTATGGGGGGTGGTGTACATGGGGGGGTGGGAGCTCTGGGGTATGATGGGGGGCTGTGGGAGCTCTGGGGGATGGGGGGGCTGTGTGCATTGGGGGTGGGGTGCATGGGGACCGGGGTGCATGTGGGGGCGCTGGGGGTTGGGAGCTCTGGGCTATGGAGCTCTGGGGTAGGGGGAAGGGTGTACATGGGGGGGGGAGGGAGCTCTGGAGTATGATGGGGGGCTGTGGGAGCTCTGGGGGATGGGGGGCTGTGTGCAGGGGGGGCTAGGAGCTCTGGGGGATGGGGGGCTGTGTGCAGGGGGGCTGGGAGCTCTGGGTCATGGGGGGCTGTGTGCAGGGGGGCTGGGAGCTCTGGGGCAGGGGGGACTGTGTGCATGGGGGTGGGGCGCTCTGGGGCACGGGGGGCTGTGTGTATGGTGGGGTGGGGAGCTCTGGGGCACGGAGGGCTGTGTGTATGGTGGGGTGGGGAGCTCTGGGGTATGGGGGGGTGTACATGGGGGGGTGGGAGCTCTGGAGTGTAACGGGGGGCTGTGGGAGCTCTGGGGGATGGGGGGCTGTGTGCAGGGGGGGCTGGGAGCTCTGGGGCACGGGGGACTGTGTGCATGGGGGTGGGGCGCTCTGGGGCACGGGGGACTGTGTGTATGGTGGGGTGGGGAGCTCTGGGGTATGGGGGGGGTGTACATGGGGGGGTGGGAGCTCTGGAGTGTGATGGGGGGCTGTGTGTATGGTGGGGAGCTCTGGGGCGTGTCTGCCGGGGCGAGGGGAGACGGGGGGACACGGGCAGGGGGTTATGTCTCTAGTCCAGGCAGTCCATGCCCGGGGATCCCGTCTCTGCCTGTGGGGTGGGGTGGGGCGGGGACACACACGCTGCCCCACCCTCCCCGGGGTGGCACGTGGACGCCGCTGTCCCGGCTGGGCTGGGCGGGGTGTCTGCCCCCGCCCGGAGCGGAGAGACCCCCCCTTTCCCCGCCCAGCCCCACGCTTCAAAATTTCCGCAGCTAGCGCGCAGCGGAGGAACCAGCGCCCCAGATCCGCTCCAGCCCCCCAGCCGCCTCTCCGGGCCCCCCAGCGAGGTAAATACCCTGCTCCATGCGTTCCCCCCCCCCGCCCCCAGCTTCCTACACATCGCGGGTAATGGAAACATGTCTGGGGGACTCCCCAGCTCTGGGAGCGGGGTGTGGGGGGGTCATACTCGGTGTGGGGCTTGGATCGGAACCGAGGGGTTATTTTGGGGGGGGGGGGGTGAGCGGAACTTTTTGGGGGTATCACCGTTTTGGGGAGGCTGTGGGGAGGATGAGGGGTGTGTGGCTTGGGAGGATTTCTGGGGTCTGGGTCTGGGTCTGAAAGTGAGGGGTTTAGTGGGGGGTGAGTGGAGTACGGGGGGGGGGGCTGCAGTGGGTGGGATGACCCTCCTCTCTGGTGGATTGAAGGGGCCGGATGTGATTTGGGGGTGGGGGGATTTGGTCCCTCCGTGGGGGGTTGCCACACCCTGTCAATGGCAGTTTATTCCAGGCAGCTCAGGGTCCAGCCACACCCTGTCTGCACTGAAATTTGGGGGTGGGGACTGTCAAACCTGGGGTGCAGGATTTGTGGGGCTACCCCTCTGTCCCCCCCAAAAAGCCCCACCACAGGACACTGCCCCCATGCCTCTTAACATATCCCCCCACAGCGATTTTGGCCCATCGCTGGGGTAATTATTTTGCCGGGGGGTTACCCCATTAAAAGGAGGGAGCTGTAGAATCTCAGCCCCCTGGAAGAGGGAATTGTGGGGGGGATGACTGTGACCCCATATATTTCATCCCCTGATCTCCCGGCCCCTTGAGTGACATGGGCGGGGTGGGGGGGTCACGGCTGGGGGAAGGAGTTTACCAGGCAGTGTCTGTCTGTCGCACTGGCAGGTGGGCCCTGCAGGGGCTGGTGGGGCGTGTCCGTCTGTCCCGCTGCCCCCTACAGGGAGGGCTCAGAGCTGCCCCTGCTCGGGTGGGGTGGAGGTAGCACAACATGGCAATGCAGGAGCCCCTCCAGGCGGGTTCTGCGGGCTAGGGTGAGAGAAGTGTGGGCTAGTGGTTAGAGTGGGTGGGGCCCTGGCATCAGCAGGGTTGTATAGAAAGCCGAGACCTGGATTTCCCGCGGTTGAGCAGGGCCAGTGCCCAGGGAGGCGTAAATTGAAATGTTGGCGAGGGGGGGGGGGGCTTTCATCCGGGCTGGTGGCACTCTGGGGACCCGCTGCCCTGGGCCAGCGCCGGGCGCCCGTAGGGTGCTCGGTGCAGGAAGGTGTGGGGTCGTGAGCCCCGCTTCCCAGCTGGGGAAACAGACACACAGAGCGGGGTAGTAGCTCGCCCCAGGTAGCCCAGCAAAGCAGTAACAGAGCCAGGGAACAGACCCAGGAGTTCTGGCACCCAGCCCCTGCTCTAACCCCTAGACCCCACTGCCTGCACAGGGGCAGGACAGAATCCTGGCATCCTGGAGCTCTCGCCTTTCCAGGCCTGCGCCCAAGGCCCTGAAATGCCGACGTGAGGTGGAAAATAACATACCGGGGTTGGGTTTTCTCTAGGCCTTATAAGGGCAGCGGCTGCAGGCTGCCCCCCGCCCCCTCAGTCACCCCCCCACTGCCCTTCCCCCCCTCCCTTTGCCCCTCCTCTCTGGCCCCCAGCCCAGCACTACCCGAGAGACCAAGGGAGTGGCTCTGAGACAGACAAGCACTGGTCTAGTGGGTGGGTTGGTGGGTTGGTTGCGGGGGCGGGGGGCGGGGCTGGGAGCCAGGACTCCTGGGTTCCATGGTCAGGGAGGAGTAGGGCTCCCAGCCCAGTTGTCTAGTTTCTTCCCAGGCAGAGCAGGATCTAGTGTCTGGCCCCCAGCGTCGTGGGCAGGGCCGGGGCGGGGTGAGTCTCCCGCCTGCCAGGCACCCACACAGCAGATCTGTGCTAGGGAGGGACCGAGAGGAAATGACAGGGCTCCTACTGGCACCGTTAACCGCCTTCACCATCACCCCGGCTGTCAGTGTCTAATTAACTTGACTGACTGACTGGTTCTCCCAGCCCCTTCTCTCCTCGGAGGTGGGGAAACTGAGGCAGACAGAGGGGACGGAGTGGTGCAGAGGGTGCACAGTGTGCCAGGGGTAGAACCCGGGAGTCCTGGCTCCCAGCGCTCCCCCCTGCCCCACTCTAACCACTAGACCCTCCTCCCCTACCATCGGCTGGGCCCACTGCTCCACTGTGGAGGGACCCCAGGACTGGGTTATGGGAACAGGTCTCCCTCCCAGCGTCCGGCTCTCAGTTCCTCCCTCCCCCGCCCGTCATAAACCATGTGGGGCCCGTTAAACCCCCCCCCCAGTTCAATCTGAAGGTTCCTGGCCTGCCCCAGGGACTGAGAGGTGGGAGGGGCTGTAACCCTTTCACCCCGCATCCAAGCAAGCGGGGGGGGGCAGTGGGTGGAAGCTGCGGGGGAGGAAGTGGGGGCAGCACTGGGTGGCAGCGGGGCATATTGGGGAGCAGCCGTCTGACCGCTTGGTTTTGGGGGAGGGGACCTAAGTGTATTCCCCCGCTCCCCTGCTCCCTGCCAGAATATTTCTAGGCCTGGCTGAGCAATTCCAGCTGTTGGAGTTGGGGGCTGGGGGGGTTGGCTCCCAGGACCCAGGCGGGGCTGGAGGGGGGGGGCGTCGGCTCCTAGGACCTGGGCGGGGCTAGAGGGGGGCGGCGTCGGCTCCCAGGACTGGTGGCGGGAGATCTTTCCCTCTGTGAATTTGCCCTATGCCTGGCAGTGCCCCTGGAATGGCTTGGACCCATCCCCCTCTCTGCCACGCAGCCTCAGGGGGCCCCCATCACGAACCCATCTTTCTGTACCAGCCCAGAGCCCTCCGTCACTTCTTCGTTCGGCCGCTCTCTTCCTCCATCTCCCTTTCTCCTCCCCCCCCCCCCCATTCATGGTACAGAGATGCACACTCCTGCCTCCCCGTGCTCTCACGACTAGCCCCCACTCCCCGCTCAGAGCCGGGGAGAGAGCCCAGGAGTCCTGGCCCCCAGCCCCCTCTCCCCAAGTTTTTCAGCCTGGCACTCCCCACAGGGCACTTGGGTCACGAAGCCCAGGGTCAGCTCAGCCGGGCCCTGCCGGCAACTGGGGATGGGGTGTCCGCCTCGGACCAGAGGCACAGAAACGGCCCCCCTATTTTGTGTGTGTGTCTGTTCCTGCTGCCCCCTGCTGGAGCGGCTGGGCTCTGCGTGTGTCTGACGCCCCCTGCTGCGGAGACAGGCCCTGGGGGGTGGGAGTGTGTGTGTGTCCCTGCTGCCCCCTGCTGGAGTGGATGGAGATTGCCCAGCTCTGTTCATATGCCGGATTCCCGTAACACGCCCTGACTCTCTCCCCCCATCTCCTCCTCCCCAGGTGACCCCGCCATGCCGATCCAGCGCACCAAGTCCGTGGGCAACACGCAGGCCCTGACCTCACAGGTGGGCATTGTCCGCCTGCTGGAGGTGCTCTTCGCCTGCGTCACCTTCAGCCTGGTGGTGCACGAGGGGGGCTGGCACGACCGTAACGGAGACTGGTGCATGTTTTGCTGGTGCTTCTGCTTCGCCGTGACGCTGCTGGTTCTGGTGGTGGAGTTCGTGGGGCTCCAGCACCGCATGCCCGTCTCCTGGAAGAACTTCCCCATCACCTTCGCCATGTATGCCACCCTCATGTGCCTTTCAGCCTCCGTCATCTACCCGGTCACCCACATCCAGAACGGCCGCACCACTGGCAAAACCAAGGACTACCGCATCGCGGCCACCGTCTTCTCCTGCCTCACCTGCCTGGCCTACTCGGTGGAGGTGACCATGACCCGGGCCAAGCCGGGTGAGGTGACGGGCTACATGGCCACCGTGCCCGGGCTGCTGAAGGTGGTGGAGACCTTCGTGGCCTGCATCATCTTTGTCTTCATCAGCGAGCCGGTCTCCTACGACCGCCATGAGGCGCTGAAGTGGTGCCTGGCCGTCTACTGCATCTGCTTCATCCTCTCGCTGGTGGTCATTGTGCTGTGCATTGGGGAGTGCACCGGCTGGCTGCCCTGTGCCTTCAACAAGTTCCTAAGTGGCTACACGCTGCTGGCCGTGCTCATGTACGCCACGGCCACCGTCATCTGGCCCATCTACAGCTTCGACCGCAAGCAGGGCGGTGAGCCGCGCCGGCCCTCCTTCTGCCAGAGCCGCAACTTCTGCTACTGGGATAAGTGGGTGGCCATTGCTGTGCTGACGGCCATCAACCTGCTGGTTTACCTGGCTGACCTGGTGTACTCTGCCCGGCTCATCTTCATCCAGGCCTAGTCGCCGGGGGCTGCTGGACCGGCTGAGTGCTGGGGACAAGGGCTGGTCTCCCAGCGGGTTCTCTGGATTTCATCCGTCTGTTTTGCCCCTCATTCATTTATTTATTCTTTTCTTTTCTTTTTCTTTATCCTTTTTCTTTCATTTATTGTCTTTATCTTTCTTTCTTTTTCTTTATCCTTCTCTCTTTGATGCTTTCTTTCTTTTTCTTTCTTTTGTACTTTTCCTTTCTCATAATTATTCATTTTTTTTTCTATTTCATTTACTGTCTTTATCTTTCCTTGATTCTTTTCCTTTATCCCTCTTATTCTTTCTTATTTCTTTGCTCTCTTTTCTTTCATTTCCTCTCATTAATTCATTTATTCTTTCCTGTCATGTATTTATTTGTTTATTTTCTTTCTCTCTCTTTCGATCGTTCTCATTTATTCCTTCTTTTCTTGGAGCTCTCTCTCTCACTTTCTTTTCTTTCTCTTGGTCTTTTGTTCTTTTTCTCTCATTTATTTTCTCACTTTCCTTCTTTTTCCTTCTTCTTTTCTCCCCCCTCTCCTCCTCTCCAGCATTGCCCGTCCTGGCATACCCACTCCCTTGTAATAAGTGTTATCCTTTTTGCCTTAGCCTGGCCCTCTGAGAAGCCTGTTGGCTCCCCTCCACAGTGGCTGGGGGGCGGGAGTGGGGGAGGAATCATGGGTAATCACCGGCCATTCTATGCCTTTTATCCAGCGGGAGCTGCAGCAGATGAAAGATCGGTGGCCTGACCAGCAGGGCCCAGTGGGCGCCGGAGCCTTTAAACCCAGCACCTCCAATCCCAGCAGAAGTAGGGGGAGAAACAGTGGGGAGGGTGGGAAAGTGGTGACGACTCCCCTTTAATGGAAATATTTGTCTGGTGGTTAAAAATGCTTGCCTGCCAGAGTCTTAAAGGTAATGGGTGCACTCTGGCACCTTCCTAAGAAAAAGCCACCAGTGGTTAAACAGCACACAGCCTTTAATGAAAATATTTGTCTGGAGGTCAGAAATTCTTGCCTGCTGGAGTCTTAAAGGTAAATCACCGAATCAGCCCTCTAGCTGGAAATTAAAAAAAAACAAACACAAAAAAACCGCCCCATTTGCTTGGTTCTTGAATATTTATCCAGGGGTTTTAAATAGTCCTGCCGGCCATTATCTTAAAGGTGATGTTGCCGGATCTGTGCCTCACAGTGCTAGAATGTAGTTAGCTGCTTACATCGGTCCAGTCTCTCTCTTTGTATCGTTCATCTGGGTTTTTTTATACATCTATTTTTTACACTGGTATAAACGCAGACAAAAAGTATTATGGTCTTTGTTGCAAGTGTTTGTGTCACAATTGACCTAGCAAATTATGGGGCGGGGGGAGTTTATATACGTATAAATATATAGAGAGAAAACGGGAGGTAACAATAAATGACTGAAAGGTACTTTGTGTTTGTCTGTCGTCTCTCCTGTTTAGAGCTTTGCTGATAAGGATAAGCTGGGGTTATCCTGACAAAATGGCTCAGGGGGGCGGGGAATGGGGCATAGGGCCTTTCCCCTCTAGTGGGCGCTGGATCCTATCCAGCCCCAGGGCAGGGACTGGCTGGCTCAGGGGGGCAGGGAATGGGGCCCGGGGCCTTTCCCCTCTAGGGGGAGCTGGATTCCATCCAGCCCCAGGGCAGAGACTGGCTGGCTTAGGGGGGCAGGGAATGGGGTGCGGGGCCTTTCCCCTGTAGGGGGCCCAAGCTCCCATCTGGCCCCATGGCAGGGACTTGCTGTCTCAGGGGGTGGGCAATGGGGCCTTTTCCTTCTAGGGGTGCTGGCTTTGATCCTGCCCAAGAATTGGGGGGCAGGCTGGCTGGTGGGGTGAACACAGAAGAGGGGGCATGTGTGGCAGCCCCCCGTCAGTGAAAGGCTTGTTTCTCTGCAGAGGCTGAGGCTGGGCGTGGGGACGGACGGGCATCCGGCCCAGTGGAAATTCCAGCTCAGAGCTCCGTTTCCGCTGTGGGGAGCTCTCTGAACGCAGCTGTTGTTGCGTAGGGATGGGCCGGGGGAAGACCCAGAGAGAGGATATGTCACCATCTCCCGCGGTGGCAACTCCAGTCACCACACTGGGACGCGCAGAGGCCCACGCCCCGCCCCAGAGGCGGCCGCTTCTCAGCCCTGGACAAGGGGTCCACATATACCCAGCCCCCACCGCACCCCAGAGGTGGCCGCGTCCCAGCACCGGGCGAGGGGTCCCTGTACACCCAGCCCCTGCGCCCCACCCCAGAGCTGGCCGTGGTCCCAGCGCCGGATGAGGTCATTGCTATGTATAGGTGGGGGCTCTGTTTTCCAGCGCTGGGAGGAGCTGGCCAGGGTGCGCTCCAGGGGCTGGTGCCAGAAGGGGCCGGGCAAGGCAGGGCCTGGAATTAGGCGATTCCTACAAACAGCCCTGTCTGGCTAGTGTTAACCCCTTCCTGGCCTCTCCTCCCCTGACAGCTGTGTCCTCCACGGTGAGGGGAAAGCATCAAGGAGAGAACCCAGGAGTCCTGGTTCCCAGCCCCCCCCCCCCGCTCTAGCCACTAGACCTCTTGCCCATAGCGGTGGCATTGTAGGCTCCGGGCCCGTATCTAGGCATGGGCGTAAATGGTTCATGTAAAGCTTTGAGGCCGAATGGCCTGTCAACCACCCTAAGTTTTGGGGCGCTAGGCCCAGGGGGCTCGGGGTGGGGTGGGGGAGGCGCGATAGCAGGTTCTGGGGTCGCTTAACCCCGAAGCTGCCTTGGCAACTGAGGGGCGTGCGTGGAAACAAGAGACACTCGTTAAGACCCTCAAGTCTAGGACATTGCCAGGGGCACGGAGGTTCGATACAGACCCTAGCCAGGAGGCCGGGCATGGCTCTGAATACACCGGCCAGCCTCCCAGGTGCGAGGGCCAGCAGGCCCATTTGCTGGGCCAGGGCAGTACCTTTGGTCCGGGTCAGCCTCTCCCCGAGGACGGGGATGTGCAGATGGGCAAGGGCCGGGATTTCTGCCGGAATTTGTGTGGGCCGGAGCAGTTCTGTCTTCACTTGTTGCACTGAGAAACGTGGCTGGAGCCCTGCTCGGCCTTGGGGTGGGAGCAGCACGGGGTGGGGTGCAGCGGGGTTCCCGACCAGACGCAGGATGTGGGAAACTTGATTCTGGACCAAGAAGCCTCTCAGAGCTGAGGCGAGAACCCAGGAGTCCTGGCTCCCAGTCCCAGCCCTGTTCCCCCCACCCCCTCCACACACACACACTATTTTTAGCCTGGATGAGTCAATCTGTTCTCAGGAAAGGGAGATTTATTGGGGGGGGGTGTCTCCAGTGTGAGTCAGGGACCAGCTATTCTCTGCAAGCACCTTCACCTGCCCAGGGGCTGCCTGGTTCAGCGGCTGAACGGGACCCACGTGGGGTGCCCCACAGCAAGCAGAGCACCCCACACTGCCCCAGCCCAGCATGCACTGGGGCATCGTCCAGCCATTGCCCCCAGCACGCCCTCCCTTCCCCCAACCCCTCCATCCCTCCCTTTACCCACGACCCCATCCACCCCCCACCTGTTCCTTTACCCCGCCCTTCCTCCATTCCTCCCCCACACCCCTCCATCCTCCCCACCCCTCCAGCATGGCCAGTGCGTGCGGCCTGGAGGCAGGGCACGGGGGTGTGGGTCTGTGGGAAATCTGGGGTG
This sequence comes from Lepidochelys kempii, assembly GCF_965140285.1. Lineage (NCBI taxonomy): Eukaryota > Metazoa > Chordata > Testudines > Cheloniidae > Lepidochelys > Lepidochelys kempii. The sequence goes on from NC_136402.1 coordinate 15,356,140, forward strand.
GTGCTGGGCGGTGAGGGGGTGGGGAAGATGTGTGTGTTGGGGCACTAGGGAGTGGGGTTCGGTGGGGGGTACTGGGCAGTTGTGGGAGGGCCTGGGGGAGGAGGTGCTGGGCATAGTGGGGCTAGGGGGGCTCTGGAACTGGGGGGGATTTGTGTATGGCGTGGCCTGGGCCCGCCCCAGGGGGGAAGGGGCACACTGGCAGCAAAGGGCCAGGCGGGCCACTGTGCATTTGCCAATTGCTGGTTTGTAAATAGTGCCCCACACTGGGCGAGGAGGAGCGGGGCCACCCCTGCCACGCCCCATTGCCCCCGGCCCCCCCCCACGCCATGTCCCATTGCCCCCGGCCGGCCCCTCGCTCCGGGGACCGCCCCCCCCCACGCCACGCCCCATTGCCCCCGGCCGGCCCCTCGCTCCGGGGACCGCCCCCCCCCACGCCGCGCCCCATTGCCCCCATGGGGTCACACAAGGTTAATCCGGCCCTGCCCCAGCCCGGCCCGGGGTTGCAGCTCCCCAGTGTGGAACCGGCAGAAACGCTGGGGCTGCAGCGACACCTGCTGGCTGGTGTGAGACCAACAGAAAACCGCGCCCCAGGGACACCCCTGAGCTCCTCACCCCCGCCTCCGCCTCGGGAGGGGAGTCTCGTAGTTAGAGCAGGGGGGATGGGAGCCAGGACTCCTGGGTTCTATCCCCGGCTCTTGCATTCTTGTGCTTAATGACACTGGCCATGTTGCTGCCCCTCTCTCTGCCTCAGTTTCCCTACCCGTGCCACAGCAACCCCACCCTGGGCTCTTCTGTTAGGCTCCCCCATTGCCCGAGGGGACAGCCCCCACTCCTGGCCCCAAGGTCTGATGGGAACCACATCTTCCTGGGCCATTTGTTCTATACCCCTTCCCCCAGTCCCCTGGGTTGGGAAATCCTCCTCCCCTCTCCACCGCAGCTGTTCCCTGGACTTCTGATAAGACCCCTGTTCCCCTCCAGGCTCTAATCATTAACCCTCAGGGCCATGGGAAACCTAGAGCACAGGACATAGCCTGCCCCCTCCCTGCCCCCCCCGATCAGCCCCCTGAGCCCATCTACCCCAGTATCCCGCCCCCTCACTGCTCCCCGATTAGCCCCACAGGCCCATCTACCCCGGTATCCTGTCCCCTCACTGCTCCCCGATCAGCCCCACAGGCCCATCTACCCCAGTATCCCACCCCCTCACTGCTCCCCGATCAGCCCCACAGGCCCATTTACCCCGGCATCCCACCCCTCCCTGCCCCCCCGATCAGCCCCACAGGCCCATTTACCCTGGTATCCCACCCCTCCCTGCCCCCCCGATTAGCCCCACAGCCCCATCTACCCCGGTATTCCTCCCCCAATCAGCCCCACAGGCCCAACTACCCTAGTATCCCGCCCTCTCCCTGCCCCTCTGGACCATACCCACGGGCCCATCTACCCCAATATCCCACCCCCTCCCTACCCCCCCGATCAGCCCCATGGGCCCACCTACCCTGGTATCCCACCCCCTTCCTGCCCACCAGACCAGAGCCCTGGTGTTACCAGATTTGCCCGTTACTTTGGGGTACGCTCATTTATTAGGGTTACTCTTTGGGTGGGGGGGGGGTTCTGTATTTCTATTAACATGCTGGTTATGTCACTGGTGGTCTCATACGGAGCTCTGCCTCTCCCTGCTGCACGGTCCCTCCCAACGGAGCTTCCTGCAGGACCTCGGTTCCGCTGGGCTGGCTTCCTCCAGCCCCAGAATCGGATGAACACACACACACAGCGCATCGGAGAGGACCCGGTTAATCAGCACCCCCAAGCTGACCCCTTATATGCCCCCAGACTCAGCAGACCGGGTCGAGCAGCACTTCCAAGGTGCCACCCTCCTATGTCCCTGGTTCAGCATGTCCCTATCCTCACTTTCACGGCACAATTGCCCTGGCAGGAACCCACTTGATGAGCAAACCCCACAGGAGTTTTGGGCCCTGCTGGGATCTTTAGCTTAGGTACAAGGAGTGTCGCTGCAGAGCGAATGGGGAAGCCAAAAAAACACCCACAACGGGGACAAAGAGAGAGAGAGAGAAGCAACCAGCTTAACCGTGAAAGTTATTTATTGCCAGGTAATAGCCAGAGAGGAGCCAAACAAACAAAGCGGTTATAATATTAAATCAAACTAAAACTTGATTGTAAAAGGCAGGTTTAGAAAACTAGAACGGATCACACAAGCCAGGGTCAGAAGGCTACACCGAGAGAGAGCTGGGTTCTCGCCACACTGTGAAGCTTGAATGGAGCAGGGGTCCCAGGTGGTGGGGGGGGTAGCTGCGGGTCCAGAGTGCTGGAGACAGGCAGAGCCCCCAGCACGATCAGTCAGGAGAGGATGAAGTCCCAATGGAACCGATGCAGATTTTGGATCCAGGCGTCAGAGCACTTACTTGAGCGTGGGTAGAGGGGTAGGGCAAGAACAGTGGTTCAAGGAAGAACATTAGATGTGTTTGGGGGTAATTTGTTGGCCCAAGGGAGGATACCAACGTTGTTTTGTTCAGACTAGACAACAGGAGCTGATCATTCCTGGCTATGGACGGTGTTCCTTCCAGGGAGCTCACAATATAATTAGGGAGCTTCAGTATTTTGGATACCAGTAAAGGAGTCAATACTAGAATTGGGCTGATAACTGCTGAGCTGGGGGTGTGCAGGCGTGGGTTCATTAACATCGGGAGCAGCGATCCCCCAGCGTGCTGTACTTCCCTGCTTCGCTGGTCCCAGAGTTCCCTGCGGGTCTTGCCTTGGGATCTCTGGTCTCCAGGCTGTAGGCTGATGGAGATGCCTCCTTGTCCCACCTCCGATGCACATGAGGCCGGGGAGTTGCCTTAATCCTGTCACCCTCTTCCCAGGGGTTTCGGTGGGTCTCCCACGGCCTTTCCATTGTTTTTTGTAAATCTGTCTTCGGAGCAGTTTTGATGCAAGCAGAGGCTTGGGGGAGTGCGGGGGAGATGGAGGTCTTTTGTGAGTCAGACAGACTGGATACTGCGCCCTGGTTCACCAAGAACACAGAGGTGACAGGTATCCTGCCCCCTGCACCACAGCATGGTCTCATCTACCCTGGTATCCCACCCCCTTCCTGCTCCCCAGATCAGAGCCACGGGCCCATCTACCACGGTATCCTGCCCCCTTCATTGCCTCTGGATCAGAGCCACGGGCCCATCTACCCTGGTATCCCACCCCTCCCTGCCCCCCAGACCAGAGTCACAGGCCCATCTACCCTGGTATCTCACCACCCGTCCCTGCCCCCTGGACCAGAGCCATGGGCCCATCTACCCTGGTATTCCACCCCTCCCTGCCCCCCTCATCCAGAGGCATGGGCCCATCTACCTCGGTCTCAGATAGTGGTCAGTTGTAGCTTTGTCAAAGTCAAAGGAAGATACCAAACGCCCCCACATGGGCAATGGAGGAATAACTCCCCATAAGGAAAGGCTGGTCCAGCCCCCTACTCCCCTCCCCCCTGTAATGCATCTGGGGGATGAGGGAACCCTCACAGCCCTTCCTGACCTCACTCTGGGCCCAGGAAGGTCCACTGCCCCTGAGGCCATGCTAACTCATGTGTTGGTCAGTTCCGCAGGCTAAAGGTGACATGTCCTGGATTTAACAGCACGGGGCACCGCTCCTGTGGTTGGGGGAGGCAAGTCGCTGTGGTCTGGGGTGGGATAGGGATGGACACACTGACCCCCCCCATCCTTGTCCCCCTCCTTCCCGGAGTCCTTCACCTCCGCGCCCCTGTTCTGTTTGTGCGTGAATAGTATCAGGTCTTTGGCCTTTTGTTCCCTGGCTGCCTGCATTGGACGCTGCCCAGGCCCTATTCCAGGAAGCTGCCTGCCTGGGAGAAGGGGAAGTGTGAGCCCCCACAATGCCACCACCCAGCTCTGAGGAATTTGACCCCCACCATGTAGGTTTCCTGGGAGAGGGATTTTGGGGTGTGTTGGTAGAAGCACTGAGGAAGAGAGAAAAGGGGGATCCCTTGCAGCAGGGAGTTTCTCAGCTGAACCCCAAAATTACCGGTCAAGGGAGTGTTCCCCTGGCTGAACCCCAAAATGAGCTCACAAGGGGTAATTCCCTGTGTTCAACCAGAATATTTTCCCATAGCAGGGAGATTTTTCCTGTTGAACCCTGATATGAGTCTGGAAGGGTCCCCCTGAGTGAACCCCAATATTATCCCACAGGGCAGGGGTCTCCTGGGTGAATGTTGATATTAGCCATAGCAGGGATGTGAACCCCCCAATATTACCCCATAGCAGGGAGATCCTGGGTGCCTTGATATTATCCGGGGGGACCCTGAGAATGAAAACTATTATGCTCTAGCGAAGGGATTCCCTGGATGAACCCTGATATCAGAGGGGTGCCACCAGGTGACCCCAATATATCCCATAGTGAGGAGTTTCCAAGGTGACCTGTGCTATTATCCTGTAGCAGGGAGTTCCTCAGGTGACCCCTCATATTATCCTTTTTGGGGAACCCTGATATGCTGTAGCAGGGAGTTCCCTGGGTGACTCTAATATTATCCCATAGCAGTGCATTCTTCTGGTGAACCCCAAGATCATCCCTTAGTGGGGCATTTCCCTCCCCACCCAATTCCAGGCCCCAGAGGATTCTGGGATAGATTTCAGCATCATGCTTTGTTTTATTTCTCTACTAAAAATGGCAACCACACAGCCAATAAATACAAGTGAACGTACAGCCCCCGCTCTGCCCCCTTCCCCCTCCAGAGAGCAGAGACCTCCCGGGCATGGTCCCCCACCTGCCACAGAGATGGACTCGGAGTCCACTCCAGGTGTGGGAATCCGGGCCAGGATGTCACTGAGGCCACAGGGAGGAGAAAACCCGGCACTGGATCACCCTGCCAGCTGGAATGGACTCGACTAGATTCCCCTCTTCTCCCCCCCCCCCCCCCCCCGTCCTTCTGGGACTGCAGGCTGGGGGAACCCGGCACTGGATCTCCCTGGCAGCAGGAATGGACTCGATAGGATTCCTCCCGCCATGCATTGCCCAAGTGTGCCCTATGGGGGGGAGGGAAAACCCAGCACTGGATCCCACTGCCAGCTGGAATGGAGTTGCCTTGATTTTCTCTCCCCCCCCCCCAGTTATCTATTGGGGTGGAGATGGGCTTTAAAGCCAGGACTGGGTCCCCCTGACAACTGGAATTCACTGAATGGGGGCAGGGAAGCCCCCTTCCACTGCCCCACTCCGCCCACAGCTCTTTCATGCCCAGCACAATGGGGCCCTGGTACCGATGGGCCCTTTGCACGACAGGCCCTTGCAAGATGGGACCTCGAACGATAAGACCATCTCACGGTGGGCCCTTGGCACTGCAGCCTGTGCACGATGGGGCTCTCGCACGATGGGTCCTTTGCACAACGAGGCCTTCGCACAATGGGAACTCACACTGGGGCCTTGGCATCGCAGTCTGTGCACGATGGGGCCTTTGCACGAGGGGACCTTCTTTGCACAATGGGGCCTTCGCCCGACGGGCTCCTCACACAACTGGACCTTTGCACAAGCAGCCTTTGCAATCTGGGGCCCTCGCACGAGGAGCTTTCACACGATTGGTCCTCCCACGAAAGGAGCATTGTCCAGCGGGTCCCCTGCTGGCCACTGGCTCCTCCCCGCCACATGGGCGGTCCATCCGGTCAGGCTGTGTGTGGGTGTGGGGGGCCGGGGGGGCTCAGCAGGGGCGGATCTCGGACACCACCCGCTTGGGAAACAGTTTGTACTGCAGCCAGGTGGGCTCTGAAATGAGACGGGGTCAGGGGTGAGGAGGGGAGTGGGGCAAAAATACCCCCAGCACCCCTGCAGCTCCCCTCTGAATTCCCCTGAACCCCACAGGGCTCCCTCCATCCTCTTCAGCTCTCCCCTCACCGGACTCCCCTCTTTTCCCCCCAGGATCCACCTCCTCCGCCCCCTGCCCTGTGGACATACCCCTCCCCCCACAGATCTACACCCCCACCCCTTTCCTACTGCCTCCCTACAGCTCCCTGTCCCCACACAACCGCCCCCCAGTACATCTCTTGCCCCCACGGCTCCCTCCCTGCCCTCACTTCCCCATAGCTCCCCAACAGCTCCCTCCCTGCCCTCCACTGCCCCATAGCTCCCCAACAGCTCCCCCCCTGCCTCCCACTTCCCCATAGCTCCCCAACGGCTCCCTCCCTGCCCCCCACTGCCCCATAGCTCCCCCCACGGCTCTCTCCCTGCCCCCCACTGCCCCATAGCTCCCCCCACGGCTCTCTCCCTGCCCCCCACTGCCCCATAGCTCCCCCCACGGCTCTCTCCTTGCCCCCATGGCTCCCTCCCTGCCCCCACTTCCCCATAGCTCCCCATGGCTCCCTCCCTGCCCCCATTTCTCCATAGCTCCCCAACGGCTCTCTCCTTGCCCCCCCCCACTGCCCCATAGCTCCCCCAACGGCTTCCCCGTGCCACCCCAGCCCCCTGCCCCTCACCGTCGTAGCAGGCCGGCAGGGGCAGCAGGCCATCGAAGCAGTGCGAGGGGGCCGGGTAGCTGCAGCTCTGGGTCTGGTTCTGGCTCCGGCAGTAGAAGGTGACGATCTCCCCGTGCTGGACCCGCCCTTCTGGGATCTCCTGGATCCAGAGCTTGCGGCCCTGGTAGAGCACACGGCTCCGCTGGGCGGGCACCACGCAGCGCGCTGCAGGGAGACGGGATACTGGGGTGATGGGCCCGTGGCTCCAGCTGGGGAGGGGCAGGGAGGGGCGGGATAACGGGTAGATGGGTCCAGGGGGCTGATCCAGGGGGCGGGGAGGGGGCAGGATACCAGGGCCCATGGGGCTGATCTGGGGGCAGGGAGAGGGCAGTATACCGGGGTAGATGGGCCCAAGGGCTGATGTGGGGGGATGGGAGGAGGTGGGATACTGGGGTAGATGGGCCTGGGGACTGATCACAGGGTGGGGATAGGAGGACAGGGGATACCAGGGTAGATGGGTCCGGGGCTGATCGGGCAGGGATAGGAGTGGGTGGGATACCGGGGTAGATGGGCCTGGAGGCTGATCACGGGGGCGGGGGTGGGGATGGGAGGACAGGGGATACCAGGGTAGATGGGCCCAGGGCTGATCGGGCAGGGATGGGAGTAGGCGGGATACTGGGGTAGATGGGCCCGGGGGCTGATCACGGGGTGGGGATGGGAGGACAAGGGATACCAGGGTAAAATGGGCCCAGGGCTGATCAGGCAGGGATGGGTGTAGCCGGGATACCGGGGTAGATGGGCCTGTGGCTCTGGCTGGAGGTTCTGGGGGAGGAGGGGAGTGGGGGAGGGGGCGGTACCTCTGCAGAAGGGCCGGGGCGACCAGGTGCCGTTGCCCCGGCAGGTGACCCGGTTGGTGCCGTCCAGCAGGTAGCTGCGCTTGCAGAGGTAATAGACCAGCTCCCCGGCCCGGTACTGAGCCTTCTCCACCGCCACCAGGTAGCCCTCGGCGATGTCCCCGGGGGGTGGGCAGAACACGGCTGGGGGAGAGAGGGGATCACGGCCAGGCCCAGGGGATGGACAGAGCAGGGCCAGGGGGAGGGAAGGACGAAGGGCTGGGTGGAGAGATGGAGGCTGCATGGGGGGTACAGGGATGCAGGAGGGTGGGGGGTGGATGGCTGGAGGGAATGTGGGGGGTGGATGTGGGTGTGGCGGGTGGATGGGGGTGTGACCGGTGGATGGGGGTGGATGGCTGGAAGGGATGTGGGGGGCGGATGGGGGTGTGGCAGGTGGATGGCTGGAGGGGATGTAGGGGGCAGATGGGGGTGTGAGGATGGATGGGGGTGTGTGGGGGTGGATGGTTGGAGAGGATGTAGGGGGCAGATGGGGGCGTGTGGGGGGTGGACGGCTGGAGGGGATGTAGGGGGCAGATGGGGGTGTGGCGGGTGGATGGCTGGAGGGGATGTGGGGGGCAGATGCGGGTGTGACAGGTGGATGACTGGAGGGGATGTGGAGGCAGATGGGGATGTGACAGGTGGATGGGGGTGTGTGGATGGATGGGGGGTGTGGCGGGTGGATGGCTGGAGGGGATGTGGGGGGCAGATGCGGGTGTGACAGGTGGATGACTGGAGGGGATGTGGAGGCAGATGGGGATGTGACAGGTGGATGGGGGTGTGTGGATGGATGGGGGGTGTGGCGGGTGGATGGCTGGAGGGGATGTAGGGGGCAGATGGGGGTGTGTGTGGGGTGGATGGCTGGAGAGGATGCAGGGTATACGTGGCAGATGGGGGGGATGCAGCAGTGGATGGAGGGATGAAGGGAAGGGGGCTGGGGAGGGAGGGGGCATGTCTCTATCTCTCTAGGGCATCCCCCAAGCTCCCTCACGACCCCCTCCAAGAGCACCGTCCCAGCCCCCCACCTTCCCTCCCAGCTGGGAGGGGGCCCGGCCTGGCACTGGAGCCCAGGAGGATGGGCCAGCCCCGGCATGGGGGCAGATGGGGACAGAGAGAAACTAGGACCCTCCACCCCTGCCCCCCTTCGCCCTACTCACGGTGGCAGGTTGGGGTGGGCCCAGACCACTCCTGGTTCTCCTGGCATCGGATGGTCTCTGGGCCCTCCAGCCGGTACCTGGGGAGCGGGGGGAGAGGTGAGGTTGCAGATGGGGCTGGGCTCTCTGAGGGGCTGCGGGTCGGGAGTGAGGGGCAATGGCAGGGCTGGTGTGCGGGGGAGGGAGCTCTGGGCTGGGCTTGCAGGGGGCTGCGGGTCGGGAGTGAGGGGCAATGGCAGGGCTGGTGTGCGGGGCGGGGGGGGGGGGAGCTCTGGGCTGGGCTTGCAGGGGGCTGCGCGTCGGGAGTGAGGGGCACCAGCAGAACTGGGGGGGGGACTCACCCGCGCTTGCACTTGTACCGCACCTCCCCGCCTGCCCTGTAGGAGGCACCGCTGTGAAATCCATTGTCGGTCTCTGGCGGGGGGCTGCAGAAGGACGACGGGGCCAGATCCCCTGGAACAGAGGACGGGAGTGGGAGGGGAGTCAACTTGGCGGGGGGTCACCACTGTCTGGCAGCCAAGTTCCTCCCCCTTAACCCTTAGCGTCCTCCAGACACAAAGAGCCATTAAAGGCCTCCCTCAGCAAGGGGAAGATATATTTTTAGGTTCCTTCCCCTTTAACACCTGCAGGAGGTGGGGCAGTCTCCCTTTAAAAGACAGGCCCTTGCTCCACCCTCTTCCAATAGGCCCCTCCCCTTTCCCATTTGCTCCTCCCTCTCAGTAGACTCCATCCCCACGGGGACCTTCCTTGTCCCGTTGCGCCCTGCAATTCCCTTATTTGCCTCCTCCCTTTTCATGGTAAGACTCTCCTCTGCCCCATTTGGCCCCTCCCTACCCAATTTGGCTCCTCCTTCTCTGTAAACTCCTCCCCTTCTGCCCCATTTGCCTCCTCCCCCTCCCAGCAGGCCCCACCCCATTCCACATTTGGCTCCTCCCCTTATTTAGCTCCGCCTCTCCTCCAAAGCCTTTCCCTTGGGGCTGTAATTCCCAGACAAGTGGGGGAACCCTGTGGGTTTTGCTGGGAGTAGGTCCCTCCCCGAACGCTGCATCTCCCGGACTCCTGGGTTCTGCTCCCCCCAACAGGCTCCATCTCTCTCCTGGGTGGCATGGGGCGGGGAAGATTTCATGTGGGGGGGAATAAAGAAGACTTTGGCTCCTTCCCTCGTGGCTGGAGCCGAAGGGTCAGAGATCATCTTGGAGTGGTGGGGTCACCCAATTTGGGGGTTCAGAGTTTAGATTGAGGATCTGGCTCTAATTTTTTTTGGGGGGGGGCAGCATCTGAGGCTTGGAGGGGAACATTTCTCTTATTTCACTGGAATTTTAGGGAGGAGGCAGAGTCCTGGCTCTGAGGGGAAAATTCAGGGGAGTAAATTGGTTTTGGAGGTGAAGTTCCTGCCTCCCAACCCCCCGCTCTCCGCATTGTCCTTCCAGAGCTGGGATAGACCCCAGGCGTCATGGCTCCCAGCCCCCCTGCTCTAACCACTAGACCGCACTCCCCTCCCAGAACCAGGGAAAGAACCCAGGAGTCCTGGCTCCCAGCGCTTCCCACAAGCGTACTGTCACAGGGGGTGGTGGGACAGTTTCCATGTGGCCCAGAGCTCGGTCCCCCCAGGGAGGCGGTCCCCTAACCCTATTTAGCGCCGGCCCCCTTGCTCCAGATGCTGTGTTCCCTGACTCCCCCTGGGGGTGGGCTGGAGGAGGACGCAGGTCCAGGAGAGCTGCTCTGCCTTCATATCTAGGTCTCCGCTTGCCAGGGGATCCGTTATCCTTGAATCAGCCCCGGGACTCATCCTGATCAGCTCACTGCCTAGAGAGCAGCCTGCCCTTTGCAAATGCCAGCGTGAATGACGGTGCTGGGGGCGGGGGTGATGACGCTGGGGTGGGTGTTGGGTGATGACGTTGGGGTGGGTGTTGGGTGATGGGGTTGGGGCAGGGGTTGGGGCAGGGCAGATGTTGGATGATGGTGTTGGGGCAGGGTGATGGGGCCAGGGGCGGGGTGATGGGGTGGATGTGGGGTGACGGTGTTGAGGCGGGGTGACGGTGTTGGGGGTGGGTGTTGGGTGACGGTGCTGGGGGCGGGGTGGTGATGTGGGGCGGATGTTGGGTGACGGGGTTGGGGGTGGGGTGACAGGGTTGGGCAGGAGTTGGGTGATAGTGTTGGATGATGGTGTTTCGGGGCGGATGTGGGGTGATGGGGCAGATGTGGGGTGACGGGGTTGGGGCGGGGTAACAGTGTTGGGGGGTGGGTGTTGGGTGACGGTGCTGGGGGTGGGGTGGATGTTGGATGATGGTGTTTGGGGCGGATGTGGGGTGATGGGGCAGATGTGGGGTGACGGGGTTGGGGCGGGGTAACAGTGTTGGACTCTGAGATAGCGCGTAGTGCTGGGGGCGGGGTGGTGATGTTGGGGCAGATGTTAGGTGACGGGGTTGGGGGTGGGGTGATAGGGTTGGGGTGGGGCGAATGTTGGATGATGGTGTTGGGGCAGGGTGATGGTGTTTGCAGCGGATGTGGGGTGACGGGGTTGGGGCGGGGGTGACAGTGTTGGGGGCGGGTGTTGGGTGATGGTGCCGGGGTCGGGGGTGGTGATGTTGGGGTGGATGTTGGGAGACGGTTCTGAGGGCAGGGTGATGGGGTTGGGGGTGGGGTGATGGGGTTGGGGTGGGGCGGATGTTGGATGATGGTGTTGGGGAAGGGTGACGGTGTTCGGGGCGGATGTGGGGTGACGGGGTTGGGGGTGGGGTGACAGTGTTGGGGCGGGGGTGACAGTGTTGGGGGCGGGTGTTGGGTGACGGTGCTGGGGGCAGGGTGACGGGGTTGGGGAGGGTGTTGGGTGATGGCGCTGGGGGCGGGGTGATGGGGTTGGGCGGGTGTTGGGTGACAGTCTTGTGGGAGGATGTTGGGTGACGGGGTTGGGGACAGGTGACAGGGTTGGGGATGGGTGTTGGGTGATGGTGTTGGGGCAGGGTGACGGTGTTTGGGGCGGATGTGGGGTGACAGTGTTGGGGTGGGGTGATAGTGTTGGGGGCGGGTGTTGGGTGACGGTGCTGGGGGCAGGGTGACGGGGTTGGGGAGGGTGTTGGGTGACGGGGTTGGGGACAGGGTGACAGGGTTGGGGACGGGTGTTGGGTGATGGTGTTGGGGCAGGGTGACGGTGTTTGGGGCGGATGTGGGGTGACAGTGTTGGGGTGGGGTGACAGTGTTGGGGGCGGGTGTTGGGTGACGGGGTTGGGGACAGGGTGACAGGGTTGGGGACGGGTGTTGGGTGATGGTGCTGGAGGTAGGATCACGGTGCTTGGCTCTGCAGGGTGGAGGACGGCGAAGGCCCCGACTGGTGACTGGCGGAGGTGTTCCCGTCCCTTACGTTCGCAGGATGCCGTCAGACTCCACTTCCTGTCCCCCTGGCATCGGCTCAGCGCCGCTCCCTGCCCTTTGGACATCCTGAAGCCTGGCTGGCAGGTCACCTCCATGAGGGCCCCGAAGCCGCGGGAAGCCTGGGCCAAACGTGTCTTGGCGTTATCAATCTGCACGGGCCACGGGCAGGTCCGGCCTGGGAAACGCAAAGACAGTTGGGATGGAGAGAGCCAGGACTCCTGGGTTGTGTCCCGGCTCGGGGAGGGGAGTGGGGTCTAGTGATTAGAGTGGGGGGGCTGGGAGCCAGGACTCCTGGGTTGTGTCCCAGCTCAGGGAGGGGAGTGGGGTCTAATGGTTAGAGTGGGGGGGCTGGGAGCCAGGACTCCCTGGTTGTGTCCCGGCTTGGGGAGGGGAGTGGGGTCTAGTGGTTAGAGCTGGGGGCTGGGGACTGGGAGCCAGCAGCAGTCCTGGCACCTACCGGGTATCACACAGCTCAGCCCGCAGGCCCCATCACACAGGCACTGCCTGCGGCCAGAGCAGTCGCGGTCCTGGGTGCAGGTCCTCTGGCAGGTCTGGCCCATTCCCTCTGCCGACGCCTCCCTCCGGGCTGGGCAGGGACTGGGCCCATCTGCGTCTGCGGGGACACGAAGGGGAGCTGTTGGAGTGACTTGTATAGGTGGGAAACTGAGGCATAAAAGGAGGGGAAGGAAGTCACAGCAAATAGAATCCAGAAGTCCTGGCTCCCACTCAGCTGTTTACACAGGGACCCCCCCCAAAACTGCTGTTAGAAATGGGGCAGTTTGAAGAGGGGGGGCCTCTGACAAACATTTCCCTCCCCACCCCTGAAGACCCCCTCACTTTAACAGGAAGGTAGGAGGGCAGTTGCCTGTAGGGGAAAGGGGCCCCTGCAGTCCCCACCATAGCTACCAGCTGGTGGGGCAGGGCCTGCGAGTGCCTCTGGGCGCCGGGGTGGGGGCTGGGGGGGCAGAATTCTCCCCTCCGTACCGGCTGGGAAGCCTGGCGGGGTGTCCATCCCCCAGACGCCTGTCTGTTCACCTGGCCCCATGCACCATTCGTCCATCCTCATATCCCCCCATCCCCATCCACCCCCTCCTCTCTCTATCCCCATCCACCCCCCCTTCCCCATCCACCCCCCTCCTCTCTCTATCCCCATCCACCCCCCATCCCCATCCACCCCCCCCTCCCCATCCACCCCCTCCTCTCTCTATCCCCTTCCCCCCTCCTCTCTCTATCCCCATCCACCCCCCCTTCCCCATCCACCCCCTCCTCTCTCTATCCTCTTCCCCCCCTCCTCTCTCTATCCCCATCCACCCCCCCTTCCCCATCCACCCCCTCCTCTCTCTATCCCCTTCCCCCTCCTCTCTCTATCCCCATCCACCCCCCTTCCCCATCCACCCCCTCCTCTCTCTATCCCCATCCACCCCCCCCATCCCCATCCACCCCCTCCTCTCTCTATCCCCTTCCCCCCTCCTCTCTCTATCCCCATCCACCCCCTCCCCTCTCTATCCCCTTCCCCCTCCTCTCTCTATCCCCATCCACCCCCCCTTCCCCATCCACCCCCTCCTCTCTCTATCCCCTTCCCCCCTCCTCTCTCTATCCCCATCCACCCCCCCTTCCCCATCCATCCATCCATCTATCTATCCCTCCATCTCTTTCTCAATCCTGCCCAGCCCATGGTGGGGGCCCTGGGGGGTCACTTCTCTGGGGCTGAGAACTGGGGCCCCTCCCTGGTTTCTGGGAAAGGCTGTTTAAAGCCCCAGCCGGGACAATTACCTGGGAACAAAATCACATGGGACAAGGGCAGGCGGCTGAGCCAGACCCACTCCTCGAGTGGGGGCAGGGGAGGCGAGGTCACCCCCTCCAGTCTATAGGCCCCCTCCCTGGGGGCACGGGATCCCTCCCCAGCCCCACTCCCTGGGACTGCGGGATCCCCCCTCCAGTCTATAGCCCCCCTCCCTGGCGGGGTAGAGAAGAGGGGGTGGAAGGACCCCTGTGGCGGGGGAGAGGGGGAAGAGGCAGGGAGCCGGGGGGTCCCTAGTGAGGGAGGGGGACGCGAGGCCAGCAGGGGGGGTGAGCTGGGGGGTTACCCTGACGAGGGAGGGGAGAAGGGAGGACACCGGCAGGCGGGGGAGGGGCATGGGGGAAACCCTCAGAGAGGGGAGGGGGAAGCCTGTGAACCCAGCGGGTGGGGGAGCCCGGGGGGTGGTGGGCAGGCGGCTGGCGGGAAGATATGCCAGCGGGTGGGGGGGTCCCCTGCCCCTCACCTGTGGCGCAGTGACTGCCCCAGGGCAGCAGAAGCAGCAGGAGTAGGGAGGCACCGTAGGGCATGGCAGGCGGGGTCCTGCGACGTCCCTGTGAAGCCAGTGTCCCCGGCCCTGGATATAAATACCCCCCCCCAGGTTATCGATTAACCACCCCCGTCCCTGGGACTCTGACCTCCCGGCCAGGCACACAGGAGCAAAACAGCCCCACGTCACTGCGGAGAACCCAGGGGTCCTGGCTCCCAGCCACCCCCCACCCACTCTAACCACTAGTCCACACTCCCTGCCCAGACCCCAGAAGAGAACCCAGGAGTCCTGGCTCCCAGCCCCGTCACTCCTTTTGCCTCCTACCTTCCCAGAGCTGGGAACTGGGGGGATTCGGGATCTGGACGGGGGGTCGGGTGTCTGTCCGTGGGGATCTACATTTGGGGGTGTCCTTCTCAGGCCCCCCTCGGGGAACGCCCCCCCCCGCCGCCCGGCCCCGTTCTCCTTTAAGGCCGACTCCTCCCCCGGAGCCGTCAGAGACCCGCCTCCCTCCGCCGCTCTCCCCCCACAGCCGACACACTGCCCGACCGGCCGGCAGCTTCCCTGCCGGCGCGCCTGTCCCCACCTCGGCCCCCGGCGGCGGCGGCGGCTGGGAACCTCCGCTCCGCTGTCGCCTTCAGCCCTCCGGTCCCCGCCTCCGCTTCCATCCCTCGTTCTCCATCCCCCCTGCTCTCATCCCTCCTTCTCCCTATCCCGCATCTCTTCTCCCATCCCTCCGTCCTCTGCCTTCTCTCCATCCCTCTCTCCTCCCTTCCTTCCTTCCTTCCTTCTCTCTCCCATCCCTCCGTCCTCTGCCTTCTCTCCATCCCTCTCTCCTCCCTCCCTTCCTTCCTTCTCTCTCCCATCCCTCCGTCCTCCGCCTTCTCTCCATCCCTCTCTCCTCCCTTCCTTCCTTCTATCTCCCATCCCTCCGTCCTCTGCCTTCTCTCCATCCCTTTTCTCCTCCCTTCCTTCCTTCTCTCTCCCATCCCTCCGTCCTCTGCCTTCTCTCCATCTCTCTCTCCTCCCTCCCTTCCTTCCTTCTCTCTCCCATCCCTCCGTCCTCTGCCTTCTCTCCATTTCTCTCTCCTCCCTCCGTTCCCTGCCTCCTTCTCTCCATCACTCCATCTCTTCTCTCCCTCCATCCCCTGCTTTCTCCCCCTCCTTCTGTTCTGTGCATCCCTTCTGCCTCCTCCATCCACCCAGTCCCTCCCTTCCCTCCATCCCCCCTTTCCTCTTTCTGTCTTTCTTCCCCCCCTCCCACCACTCCCGCCCGGGACTGGGGGGCCCAGGTGGAGCCATGGCGCTGGTCACCTCGCCCACCGAGCTGGAGTGCCTGGCCAAGCCGCTGTTCTGCCGCAAGGGGGCGCTGCGCCAGAAGGTGATCCACGAGGTCAAGAGCCACAAATTCACGGCGCGATTCTTCAAGCAGCCCACCTTCTGCAGCCACTGCACCGACTTCATCTGGTGAGACCCCCCCTAGCGCCCCCCCAGCACCCCCAGCACCCCCAGCGCCCCCCCCCAATGCCCCCAGCCCACCTTCTGCAGCCACTGCACCGACTTCATCTGGTGAGACCCCCCCTAGCGCCCCCCCAGCGCCCCCCAATGCCCCCAGCCCACCTTCTGCAGCCACTGCACCGACTTCATCTGGTGAGACCCCCCCTAGCGCCCCCCCAGCACCCCCAGCGCCCCCCAATGCCCCCAGCCCACCTTCTGCAGCCACTGCACCGACTTCATCTGGTGAGACCCCCCCTAGCGCCCCCCCAGCACCCCCAGCACCCCCAGCGCCCCCCCCAATGCCCCCAGCCCACCTTCTGCAGCCACTGCACCGACTTCATCTGGTGAGACCCCCCCTAGCGCCCCCCCAGCGCCCCCCAATGCCCCCAGCCCACCTTCTGCAGCCACTGCACCGACTTCATCTGGTGAGACCCCCCCTAGCGCCCCCCCAGCACCCCCAGCGCCCCCCAATGCCCCCAGCCCACCTTCTGCAGCCACTGCACCGACTTCATCTGGTGAGACCCCCCCTAGCGCCCCCCCAGCACCCCCAGCGCCCCCCAATGCCCCCAGCCCACCTTCTGCAGCCACTGCACCGACTTCATCTGGTGAGACCCCCCCTAGCGCCCCCCCCAGCGCCCCCCAATGCCCCCAGCCCACCTTCTGCAGCCACTGCACCGACTTCATCTGGTGAGACCCCCCCTAGCGCCCCCCCAGCACCCCCAGCGCCCCCCAATGCCCCCAGCCCACCTTCTGCAGCCACTGCACCGACTTCATCTGGTGAGACCCCCCCTAGCGCCCCCCCCAGCACCCCCAGCGCCCCCCAATGCCCCCAGCCCACCTTCTGCAGCCACTGCACCGACTTCATCTGGTGAGACCCCCCCTAGCGCCCCCCCAGCACCCCCAGCGCCCCCCAATGCCCCCAGCCCACCTTCTGCAGCCACTGCACCGACTTCATCTGGTGAGACCCCCCCTAGCGCCCCCCCAGCACCCCCAGCACCCCCAGCGCCCCCCCAATGCCCCCAGCCCACCTTCTGCAGCCACTGCACCGACTTCATCTGGTGAGACCCCCCCTAGCGCCCCCCCAGCACCCCCAGCGCCCCCCCAATGCCCCCAGCCCACCTTCTGCAGCCACTGCACCGACTTCATCTGGTGAGACCCCCCCTAGCGCCCCCCCAGCGCCCCCCAATGCCCCCAGCCCACCTTCTGCAGCCACTGCACCGACTTCATCTGGTGAGACCCCCCCTAGCGCCCCCCCAGCACCCCCAGCGCCCCCCAATGCCCCCAGCCCACCTTCTGCAGCCACTGCACCGACTTCATCTGGTGAGACCCCCCCTAGCGCCCCCCCAGCACCCCCAGCGCCCCCCAATGCCCCCAGCCCACCTTCTGCAGCCACTGCACCGACTTCATCTGGTGAGACCCCCCCTAGCGCCCCCCCAGCACCCCCAGCACCCCCAGCGCCCCCCCAATGCCCCCAGCCCACCTTCTGCAGCCACTGCACCGACTTCATCTGGTGAGACCCCCCCTAGCGCCCCCCCAGCGCCCCCCAATGCCCCCAGCCCACCTTCTGCAGCCACTGCACCGACTTCATCTGGTGAGACCCCCCCTAGCGCCCCCCAGCACCCCCAGCGCCCCCCAATGCCCCCAGCCCACCTTCTGCAGCCACTGCACCGACTTCATCTGGTGAGACCCCCCCTAGCGCCCCCCCAGCACCCCCAGCGCCCCCCAATGCCCCCAGCCCACCTTCTGCAGCCACTGCACCGACTTCATCTGGTGAGACCCCCCCTAGCGCCCCCCCAGCACCCCCAGCGCCCCCCAATGCCCCCAGCCCACCTTCTGCAGCCACTGCACCGACTTCATCTGGTGAGACCCCCCTAGCGCCCCCCCAGCACCCCCCCAATGCCCCCAGCCCACCTTCTGCAGCCACTGCACCGACTTCATCTGGTGAGACCCCCCCAGCACCCCCAGCGCCCCCCCAATGCCCCCAGCCCACCTTCTGCAGCCACTGCACCGACTTCATCTGGTGAGACCCCCCTAGCGCCCCCCCAGCACCCCCAGCGCCCCCCCCAATGCCCCCAGCCCACCTTCTGCAGCCACTGCACCGACTTCATCTGGTGAGACCCCCCTAGCGCCCCCCCAGCGCCCCCCCAATGCCCCCAGCCCACCTTCTGCGGCCACTGCACCGACTTCATCTGGTGAGACCCCCCTAGCGCCCCCCCAGCACCCCCAGCGCCCCCCCAATGCCCCCAGCCCACCTTCTGCAGCCACTGCACCGACTTCATCTGGTGAGGCCCCCCCAGCACCCCCAGCGCCCCCCCAATGCCCCCAGCCCACCTTCGGCAGCCACTGCACCGACTTCATCTGGTGAGACCCCCTAGCGCCCCCCCAGCACCCCCAGCGCCCCCCCAATGCCCCCAGCCCACCTTCTGCAGCCACTGCACCGACTTCATCTGGTGAGACCCCCCTAGCGCCCTCCCAGCACCCCCAGCGCCCCCCCAATGCCCCCAGCCCACGTTCGGCAGCCACTGCACCGACTTCATCTGGTGAGACCCCCCTAGCGCCCCCCCCAGCGCCCCCCCAATGCCCCCAGCCCACGTTCGGCAGCCACTGCACCGACTTCATCTGGTGAGACCCCCCTAGCGCCCCCCAGCACCCCCTAGCTCCCCCCCAATGCCCCCAGCCCACGTTCGGCAGCCTCTGCACCGACTTCATCTGGTGAGACCCCCCCTAGCGCCCCCCCAGCACCCCCAGCGCCCCCCCAGCGCCCCCAGCCCACGTTTGGCAGCCACTGCACCGACTTCATCTGGTGAGACCCCCCAGCACCCCCTAGTGCCCCCCCCAATACCCCCAGCCCATGTTGGGCAGCCAGTGCACCGACTTCATCTGGTGAGACCCCCCCTAGCGCCCCCCCAATACCCCCAGCCCACGTTCTGCAGCCACTGCACCGACTTCATCTGGTGAGACCCCTCCCAGAACCCTCCATCTCATCCCCTTTCTACTTCACCCCCCCCGCCCCCCCCCCCGCCAGGGCTCTGCTGCTGTCCTTCCTTTAGTCTTAGCATAGAGGGACTGGTTGGTCCAGAGCCGGGAACAGAACCCAGGAGTCCTGGCTCCCAGCCCCCTGCTCTAACCATGAGCCCCCACACCCCTCCCAGAGCTGGGATAGAACCCAGGAGTCCTGGCTCCCAGCCTCCTACTTTGTGGCATAGCAGATGTTAGGGCAGGGGAGGAGTGGGGTGCATGTTAAATATGTGTATTGGGGTGAGCTGAGTGTGGGCAACTCATGACAGCTGTGAGCCCTAGAGTAACATTTTGTTTCTCTCTTGCTTTTAGGGGGATTGGGAAGCAGGGACTGCAGTGTCTAGGTAAGAGACCCCCCCCCCTGCAGGGTCAGTGACCCCCCCCACTCCACTGAGAGCCATACTTGGGGGGAGACAGTCACTCCCACTCTCAGCCTTGGGGTCCTCTCTTCTGCCTTCTGCTGATGGTATAACCAGCCCCCGCACAGCCGCACCCCACCCCAGAGGGGCCACGTCTCAGCACCGGGCAAGGGATCCCGGCATAACCAGCCCCCGCGCCCCACCCCAGAGGGGCCGCGTCTCAGCACCGGGCGAGGGGTCCCGGTATAACCAGCCCCCGTGCCCCACTCCAGGTGTGGTCGCATGTCAGGGGGGAACATTGCAGCCTGTTCCCAGCACACAGCCCGTGGCTCTGTTAGGCTCTGAACTAGATTTCTGGACTCCGGCTATTTTAGGGACTGGCTGGAAAATTCCATGTTTCTGCTTGAAAAAAGCCCCAAAATACCTAATACTGGGTGACCTTTCAAACGCTTGAAGCTTTATTCTTTAAGCTTCTTTGACAACTGGGGGTCAGGACTCCTGGGGTTCTCTGGGAGGGGAGCGGGGTCTAGCGGTTAGAGCAAGGGAGCTGGGAGCCGGACTCCTGGGTTCTCTGCAGTGACGTGGGGCTCTTTGACCTCCTGGCCAGACACCCAGGAGCAAAAGTCCCAGGGCCAGGGATGGGGGGCGGCTTTGGCACCGGCCTTGCTGGGTTAGAGCAGGCAGGTGGCCGGGAACCAGGATTCCTGGGTTCTCTGCCTGGCTCTGGGAGGGGAGTGTGGATTTGTGGGGGCTGGGCGTGGAGGATGTGGGGCTTTTGTGTTTAGGGGAGTTGTGGGGGGGGGGGGCTGCATGCGGGGTAGGAGGCCAGTGGGGCTAGCTGGGTGGCTGTGTAGGGGATCTGGGGGTTCTGGGTGGGGTGGGGAGATTTCTTCCTGCCTCCCGCAGGTATATGTGTGTTGGGGGGGGGGGGATAATGGGGAAATCCCCATATGCTCCAAATGGGGCGTGGCTCTGTGGTTGATTGGCCAGTGATGAACTGGGGGAGCAGCTCTGGGCAGGGTGGGCGAGAGGGACTGCGGGGGCGTGTGCGTTGGGCTCCTCATGTGTAAAATGGGGGTGGGGATTCCTGCCAGTCCTAGAGCTGGTGGGGGGAGAGTTTCTAGTGGACTCTGCCCCCCCCCTGCCCCCCAGCTGGCAGCATGAGGCCCAGTGTGGTGGGGGCAGGATCTGAGTGTTAAGTGGTGGGGGGGGGGGACCAAATAGATGGGAGGGGGGTGGTTCTTAGAGTGTCCTCACTGGGGGTGGGGGGGTGTACACAGGGGTGTGTGTGGAGGGGGGTGATGCGTGCGTGGGGGGGGGTGTGCACATGGGGGTGGGAGGAAGGGGGAGTGCACACGGGGCGAGTGGAGGGGATGTGATGGGTGGGTGGGGTGTGTGCACATGTGTCACGGAGTCCCCGGGCGATGCTCTGGATCTGCTCCCCATGAAGCCAGGCAGGACTCTGGGGAAGTCTCCTCTCCGGGAGCAGCCTGTCTGCAGGGCACACAGCTCCCCCGGCTCCACCTTCCTGGGTCTGACCTCGGAGCATTCAGCCTCCTCTGCCCCTCCGTGCGCTTCCCACAGCGAGTCCGCTCAGGCGGGGTCCTGGGGGGGCCAGAGGGTCCTGCCCCCCAACTCCGCAGTCAGACGGGACTCTCAGCCAGCCAGTAAAACAGAGGTTTATTAGACGACAGGAACATGGTCTAACACAGAGCATGTAGGTGCAGAGAACAGGACCTCTGAGCTGGGTCCATTTTGGGGGGCTGTGAGCCAGACAACCACGTCTGCCCTTCACTCCATGTCCCCAGCCAGCCCCAAACTGAAACTCCCTCCAGCCCCTCCTCCTCTGGGCTTTGTCCCTTTCCCGGGCCAGGAGAGCACCTGATTCCTTTGTTCTCCAGCCCTTTAGCTCTCACCTTGCAGGGGGGAAGGGCCTGGCCATCAGTGGCCAGGAAACAGGGTGTCGGCCATTCTCTGTGTCCAGACCCCTGCACACACCTGCCCTCTAGGGCTCTGCAAGAATCGTACACCCTTATCCCACCCCCTAGATACTTAAGAACTGCTGAGGGGAAACTGAGGCACCCCCACACTATTCAGAGGAAACATTAAGAACAGTCCCACTTCGTCACAACATGTGATGGGTGGAAGGGGATGTGACGGGTGGGTGGGGTGTGTGCAGACGGGGTGGGAGGAGGGGTGTGTGACGGGTGGGTGGGGGGGGATGTGCACACGGGGTGGGTGGAGGGGAGTGTGACGGGTTGTACACGGTGATGTGGGGGAGGCTGTGGTGGTGGACATATTTGGGGGCTGGGTGTGCAAGAGCAAGTGAGGTATTAGTGTCAAGCTGCTGGGGATGTGCATGAGTGTGTCAGGGTGTGGGGCCAGGTGTGCAGGTGCCGAGATAGCACATGGGGGTGTGTGGCACAGATGCCCTTGCACAAGTGCGTGGCCAGAGGCTAGGCGGCGGGTGCCTTTACACACCGGTGAGGGTCGGTCCATGTGGAGACTGTTGGTGCGACTGGCAAGACATGTCGGCCGTGGGCACAAGTGGGTCAGCTTTTGCACACGTGTGTGTGTTGGTGCAGCAAGGTAGAGCTGGTGGGTGCAGATCTGGGGGATTAGTGGCTGAGCGTGTGAATTGGTGTGCATTTGCATGAGTGCATCTGTATGAGTGTATGCATTTGCACAATGGTGCAGGGGGTGTGTGCATTTGCATGTGTGCAGGAGGCATGCACTAGTGTGTGAATTGGCACACATGCCGGGGTTGCACACGTACGTCCATTTGCACACATGCACCGGTGTATGCAGGTGCATGTGTGTATATGCACAAGTTTGTGGCTTTGGACACGTGTGGTGTCTGCATGTGCACGAGTGTGTGCAAGTTTGTGTACACTGGCCCGAGTGTGGGTTGGGGTGTGCATGCAGACCCTGGGTATTAATGCAGCAGAGCGGCGGGAGGATGTGTACAAGGAAGGGGTAGGTTGGCACAAGCATGGCTGGGCGTGCACAGGGATGGCCCCAAGTTGTGCAGCATTTCTAGGGTGTGTGCAGGGGTGGGTGTGCAGGAGGCACTGTCAAGGTGGGTCGTGATGGGGGGAGCGTGCACACGGCGTGTGTGGTGGGGAGAACGACGGGGGGCGAGCATTTGCCCCAGGATACGGCTGGTGCGTGTGGCTATGTGGGGCGGGAGTGTGAGCAACAGGGTGCTGGATGGACCCTGGGCAGGGGGAGCTCAGGGCTGTGGGGGGAACCGGGGTCCCCCCTGGAACCTCGGCAGTTGGAAGGGGGGAGCCCCCTGGGAGACTGGCAGAGCCCGGGCGGCTGGTGGCAGCGGTGGGATGCAGCAGGTTCCCGGACACCCCCTCCTCCCTTCGCTTCTTGGTGCAGCTGGCCAGGGGGAGGCGATGTGGGGGAGCCGTTGCCATGGGAACCATCAGGCAAGTCCCCAAGGGGGGATTGTTCATTGCATCCCCACCCCCGTAGGTAATGAGTTTGCTTTGTCCCAGTCCAGATCCCTGGGGGCCCCCATCACGCCCCACCCGGGGCAGAAAGCTTGACTGAGGGTGGGAGCCAGGACTCCTGGGTTCTATTCCTGGCTGTGGGTCTAGTGGTGGGAGCAGGGAGCAGCCTGTGTGGCATGGGGGGGCTGGCTGGCTCTCAGGATGCATGGGGGAGTCAAGCCCACACCTTGCCCCCCCCAAGTCCTATCTGCCGCCCCCCCCAGCTCCTGGCTCTTGTGGTTTCTGCTCCTGCCTGTTTCCATGGAGACCCGTCTTCCAGATCTCCCCGACTCGCTCCTTGGAGCCTTAAGATGCCGCGAGAGGGGGAAGGGGAGAGAAACGACCCCCCCAAGCTGTCCTCTGCCCCCCCCCGACTCATCCCTGAGACTTCCTCTGAGTGGGCCCCTCCACTCACCCAAACTCCCCCGACGCCCCGACTCGTCCCCCCAACTCCCTTGATCCGTCCCCCTGACTCACCCCAACTCTTCCCCCTCAACTCACTCCGACTCCCCAACCCATCCCCCCCACTCATCCCTCAGCCTTCCCCCGATCCATCCCTCAACTCCCCCGACGCGTCCCCCCGACTCACCCCAATTCCCACGACCCCCCCGACTCATCCCTGAGCCTTCTCCTGACTCGCCCCCTTGACCCATCCCCCCAACTCACCCCAACTCCCTCGACCTGTCCCCCCGACTCCACCAACTCCCCTGACTCATCCCCCTAACTCAGTCTGACTCCCCCGACCTGTCCCCCAAAACTCCTCTGAACCTTCGCCCCAAACTCACCCCAAACCCACTGAATCTTCTCCTCAACCCCCCAAAACATCCCTCCCAAACTTATCCTCAACCGCACTGAACCTTCCCTCCCAACCTCAACCCTGCCCCCCCAATTCACCCTGAACCTTCCCTCAACATGCTGAGCTGTCCCCCCCCAAACTCACCCCTACCCCCGAACCATCCCCCACTGCCCCAGCTGGCCTGTCCCTCTGGTGCTGGCTGTCCCAGAGTTGTGGGGGGCCCGTCCCCCCACAGCGGAGAGGAGGTGCTATAAACCTATGAGTCTAGGGGTCCGTTGAGCCAGGATTTCTCTGCCCCGAATCTGGGTTCTGGGAGAGGTCTGAATGGGGCGGGGGGGGGGGTGTCACTGTTACTGTCCTGAGCTTGCTCTGCTAATGTCTCTATTCCCCCCCCCCCCGGTCTGGCCCCCCTCGCCCACCCCGCCAAGTCTGCAGCTTCGTTGTACACAAACGGTGCCATGAGTTTGTCACCTTCGAATGCCCGGGAGCCGGGAAAGGACCCCAGACAGACGTGAGTGACAGATGGCTGCCAGGACTCCTGGGTCCTGTCCCTGGCTCTGAGAGTGGGGTGGGGGTCTAGCGGTTTGGGGGGAGCGGCAGGGAGCCAGGACTCGTGGGTTCTGTCCCCTGCTCTGGGAGGGGAGTGGGGTCGAGCGGTTAGAGTGGGGTTGGGGGGCAGGGAGCCAGGACTCCTGGGTTCTGTCCCCTGCTCTGGGAGGGGAGTGGGGTCTAGCGGTTAGAGTGGGGATGGGGGCCAGGGAGCCAGGACTCCTGGGTTCTGTCCCTGGCGTTGGAGGAAATACTTTGGTGGGGGAGGAGCCCGTGGCCCCCAGGTGAGTGTCCCAATTTCACCTGCTATTTTTACTGCCCGAGTGGGGGGCGGAGCATGGCCCAGATTCTACTGTCCTTGGCCTGGAGAGGGGGAAGGAGGAAGCGGGGTGGAAGAGGAGAAGAGAGCGGGAGGGAAAGGATGCCGGAATGGCGTTAGCAGTCACATCTCTTCCATGCCCCCCCCCCGCCTGCCCCCCCCCGTTCATACTGCTTAGAAACACACAGCCTTGTGCACGGTTGTGTTCCCACCCCTTGCGCGCACACACGTGCTCGCCGTGTGTAACTCCCCTTTGGGCACCTGTGCAGGGCCCTCTGCACGCTCACCTTCCCCCCTTGCACGCTCAGCCCGTGCTAGCTACTCGTGCAATTCCCTGGGCAAGCTCACATTCACACCACTTGCACGCACCTGCACGCTTGCACCCGCTCTGTGGAAACTCGCATTTGCACCCGCAGATATGCTCATGCATTCCTTTGTGCAAGCTCCCATGTGCATGCTTAGACACACACATGCACGCTCTCCACTTTGCACACGCATGCCCGCTCCCCATACAAGCTCACACTTGCACGCACTTGTGTGCAATTTCTTGTGCAAGCTCATGCTTACACCCCTTGCACATCCTCACAAATGCACACCCTCCATGCCAGCTCACGTGTGTGCATCTGCACACACTCATGTATACCCTATTCAAGCTCACTTGTTCACATCTAGATGCTTGTGTATCCATCGGTGCAAGTTGTGCACACTCAGGCATGCTGACGCTCACTTGGGCGTGCTCCGTCCTTTGCATATGCACACCACTCCCCAGTCAAGCTCATGTTCGCACGCTCACACGTGTGTGCAATTCCCTGTGCAAGCTCATGTTGACATCCCTTGCACATGCATACAAACCCACGCCTTCTGGGCAAGCTTAAGTGTGCACATGGACACACACTCGCGCACACCCCATGCAAGCTCATGTCTGCACACTCCAACACACTTGTGCACCTGCCTCCCTTGGCACAGGCCGGCCCGTTCCCCGTGCCGGCTCCCGTGGGCACACTCAGACATGCCCTTGGGTGAGAACGTTCACCCTCCCGCTTGCACCTCTGGTCTGTGCGGCTAGCCTTGCACGCCCCCCGTGCAAACTCGCACTCGGTGCCTGCACAGACTGTGAGCTCGCACCCCCTTCACCTGCTGGGGGGGGCTCTGATCTGTCTGCTCTCCCCCCCCACCCCCAGGACCCCCGGAGCAAGCACAAGTTCAAGATACACAGCTACAGCAGCCCGACTTTCTGCGACCACTGCGGCTCCCTGCTCTACGGGCTGGTGCACCAGGGCATGAAGTGCTCCTGTGAGTGCGGGTGGGCGGGACGCTGGGCAGGGGGGCGGGAGCAAGGTGGGGGGATGGGAAGGGGCAGGGTTGAGCAGCTAGGGGGTGGGCCTGGGGGTGTGGGGGGTGTGGGTGGGCGCAAGATGGGGGCAGGGGCCAGGCCTGGGTGTGTGGGGGTGCAAGATGGGGGGAGGAGCCAGACCTGGGTGTGTGTGGGGGTTGGGCATGAGATGGGGGGAGGGGACAGGCCTGGGGGGGTGGGGGGGTGGGCACGAGATGGGGGGAGGGGACAGGCCTGGGGGGGTGGGGGGGGCGAGATGGGGCCAGAGGCCAGGCCTGGGGCTGGGGGTGGGAGGGGACGCGAGATGGGGGCAGAGGCCAGGCCTGGGGGTGGGGGTGGGAGGGGACGCGAGATGGGGGCAGGGGCCAGGCCTGGGGGTGTGTGGCGGGGTGCGAGATGGGGCCGGGGGCCAGGCCGGGGGGGTGTGTGTGGAGGGCGAGATGGGGGCAGGGGGCAGGCCTGGGGGTGTGGGGGAGGGTGCGAGATGGGGCCGGGGGCCAGGCCGGGGGGGTGTGTGGGGGTGGGCGTGAGATGGGGGCGGGGGCCAGGCCGGGGGGTGTGGGGGGGCGGGAGCGAGGCCCAGGGGCGGGCCGTTAGGGCTGCACGGGGCGGGGGGGCGGCGGCCTAGGGGCGAGATCCCCCTCCCCCCCCTCACTCTCTGGCGCCCCCCGCAGGCTGCGAGATGAGTGTGCACAAGCGCTGCGTGCAGTGTGTGCCCAGCCTGTGCGGGGTGGATCACACCGAACGCCGGGGCCGTCTGCGGCTCCGCATCGAGAGGCTCGGCGGGGAGGAGATCCGCGTCTTCGGTACGGGGGGGGGGGCGGGGCCCTGCCGTGGTGTAGACGCTCCCCGCGCCGCCGGAGGGGGTTTCTCCGGGCCGCTGCCCGCCGCGGGCTTCGCTCCGGCGCCCGGCCCTGCCCGCTCCCCACAGGCCTCGGGTTTGGCCACCACCGGCTCTTCCCACGGACACCCCCAGGGGCCGGGCTCTTGCTGGGGGGGATGACGAGGGGCTGCTGGGGGGGTGGGGGCACCGAGGCCCTGGCTAGAACGGATCAGCTTGGGAAAGAGGCTGGGGGGGGGGCTGCACCTTGGGAGCCTTGGCTCCGATCGCCCCAAATTTGGATCCCTGACTTACCCCCCCCGTCCCCCCCCAAACACAGCGAAGTTCAAGGCAAAAACCCGAGCGCCCGTGTGGGATTCAGAGCCTCCACCAGCCAGAGGGGGCTCCTCAGCTGTAGCACCGTAGGGCTGGCACCCCCAGCTGTCTGTCTGTCCCTGCAACCCCCCCCCCCAGCTGTCTGTCTGTCCCTCCAACCCCGCCCCGGCATCTGTCTGCCTCTTCAAACCCCCCCCCCGGGCATCTGTCTGTCTGTCCCTCCAACCCCACCCCGGCATCTGCCTGTCTGTCTGCCTCTTCAACCCCCCCCAGCATCTGTCTGTCTGTCCCTCCAACCTCCCCAGCTGTCTGTCTGTTCCTCCAACCCCACCCCAGCATCTGTCTGTCCCTCCAATCCCCCCCAGCTGTCTGTCCCTCCCTCCAGCCCCCCTCCGCCCCGGCATCTGTCTGTCTGTCTGCCTCTTCAACCCCCCCCAGCATCTGTCTGTCTGTCCCTCCAACCTCCCCAGCTGTCTGTCTGTTCCTCCAACCCCACCCCAGCATCTGTCTGTCCCTCCAATCCCCCCCAGCTGTCTGTCCCTCCCTCCAGCCCCCCTCCGCCCCGGCATCTGTCTGTCTGTCTGCCTCTTCAACCCCCCCCAGCATCTGTCTGTCTGTCCCTCCAACCTCCCCAGCTGTCTGTCTGTTCCTCCAACCCCACCCCAGCATCTGTCTGTCCCTCCAATCCCCCCCAGCTGTCTGTCCCTCCCTCCAGCCCCCCCCCGCCCCGGCATCTGTTTGTCTGTCTGCCTCTTCAAGCCCCCCCCCCCCCGGCATCTGTCTGTCTCCCCAACCCCTCCCCCCGCATCTGCCTGTCTGTCTATCTGACCCTCCCCCCGCATCTGTCTGTCCCTCCAACCCCTCCCCCAGCATCTGTCTCTGTCTCTCCAATCCCCTGCCCACATCCGTCTCTATCTCTCTATCTATCCCTCCCTCCCTCCCCTTCACTATATCTATCTATCCCTCCATCCTCCCATCTCTGTCCATCCATCTGTTCATCCATCCCCCCGCCTCTCTCTCTCCCTCCCTCCCTCCACACACCCCATCCCCGTCTCTCTCTCTCTCTCTCTCTCTCTCTCTCTCTGTCCTTCCCTCCCCACACACCCCATCCCCGTCTCTCTCTCTCTCTCTCTCTCTCTGTCCTTCCCTCCCCACACACCCCATCCCCGTCTCTCTCTCTCTCTCTCTCTCTCTCTGTCCTTCCCTCCCCACACACCCCATCCCCGTCTCTCTCTCTCTGTCCTTCCCTCCCCACACATCCCATCCCCGTCTCTCTCTCTCTCTGTCCTTCCCTCCCCACACACCCCATCCCCGTCTCTCTCTCTCTGTCCTTCCCTCCCCACACACCCCATCCCCGTCTATCCCTGTTTTAGTGGCTAAGGTTGCCACCTAGTGGTGACTTTGATTTCGCTTTGCAATCGGTGGCAGGGATCGGGCGGGGGGAGAGAGGGGCTCAATGGGGGCACTCTCCTGGCGGTCACTGCTGGCCCCAGGGGGTGCTGTGCTGCCAGGTGCTCTCAGCCTAAGTCTGGTGGGTTGGATCGGGAGGGGCTGGGAGCCAGGACTCCTGGGTTCTCTCCCTGGCTGTGGGAGGGAGTGGGGGATAGTGGTTAGAGCGGGGGGGGGGGCGGGAGCCAGGACTCCTGGGTTCCATTCCCAGCTCTGCAGCTCAGCACTCTCCTCCTCTCCCCTTCGCACCCTCCCTCGCACTCGCGCGCTCCCAGAGGGAGTGTGTAGGAGGTGGAAAGAAACCCGTCGAGCCGTGCTTACATAACGGGGATTCCTCGACACCTCCCTGCATGCAGCCCTCCACCACCACCACGGTCCTGCTGCCCCCGGGCCAGGACATGGGATAGTACAGCACAACACAGAGTCAGCAGTGGGGAGAGAACCCAGGAGTCCTGGCTGCCAGCCCTCTGCTCTAATCACTAGACCCCACTCCCCACCCAGAGCTGGGCAGAGAACCCAGGAGTCCTGGCTCTCAGCCCTGTCCCGCTCTCACCACTAGACCCCACTCCCATCCAGAGCTGAGGATAGATCCCAGGAGTCCTGGCTCCTAGTCCACCCCTGCGGTAACCACTAGACCCCACTCCCCTGTCTGGGCTGGGGATGGAACGCAGGAGTCCTGGCTCCCAGGCCTGCTCCTAGAAGGGGCTGAGCTCTCAGCGCCACGTGCTGATGTGTGGACCCTCCCCCCTAGTGGGTGAGGCCCGGAACCTCATCCCCATGGACCCCAATGGGCTGTCGGACCCCTATGTGAAGCTGAAGCTCATCCCGGACCCCAAGAACGTGAGCAAGCAGAAAACCCGGACTGTGAAATCCACTCTGAACCCCGTGTGGAACGAGACCTTCCTATTGTGAGTGCCCTGGGCAGGGGGGGTGCGGGCGGGCAGGTGGGCATAAGTACGTGCCTGGACAGGAGATATGGGGGCCCTACAGCTCCCATGGGTGTCTGGACACAGCCATGAAACATGGGCCTGCCGGAGCTCCTGCAGGTGTCTGCATCCTACCCCCCCCCCGCCCAAGTACTCTCCCCATATACCCAGAGTGCCCCCTCTCGTCTCCTGGGGTTGGGGGGACAGTAGCCCCCCTGTCAGCCATGATCCCTCCTCCCCCGCAAAATAAACCAGGATCCTGCAGCTCCTCCAACGCAGTCCGGGCCACCCCGGAGATCCCCCCGGCAGCCGCAGTAGTAGGGCTTTTATCCACACGTCTTGTCCAGAGGGCAAACATTCTCCCCCACCCCCACTTAAAGGGGCAGGTGGCTGGGTGGGTGATTTAATCCCCCTCCCTTTGAATCCCGCCCCCAGCACGCTGATGCCGGGAGACATGGAGCGGCGGCTGTCCGTCGAGGTGTGGGACTGGGACCGCACCTCGCGCAATGACTTCATGGGAGCCATGTCCTTCGGCGTGTCGGAGCTGCTCAAGGGACATGCGGACGGATGGTAAGGGGGGAGGGAGCTGCGCCCGGGGGGGGGGGGGGGCGCGTGCAGGGGAGGGGGGAAGCCAGGCCCATGGCTCACTCTCGCTCTCTCTCTCCACCGTTCTGTCTGTTTGGGTATTTGTCTGCGCCCGGCTGCTGTGCCCGGCTGCCTCGGCGCGGCTGCGTCCCCGTGCTCCCTCCCCGGGCGGTTCCTGCCCCTCTCGCCTTTCCACCTGCGTCCCCTCTGCACTCATGTCTTTCTTTTCCTTTGCACTGTCACGCTTTTCCTTTGCACACGTGCACGCCATGTTTCTTTCTTTGCACATGGTTGCACTTGTTTTTCTTTGCGCCCCGTCACTTTTTCTTTCTTTGCCCTTTCACTTTCTTTGTGTCCCGTCACTTTTTCTTTCTTTGCCCTTTCACTTTCTTTGTGTCCCGTCACTTTTTCTTTCTTTGCCCTTTCACTTTTTGTGTCCCATCACTTTTTCTTTCTTTGCCCTTTCACTTTCTTTGTGTCCCGTCACTTTTTCTTTCTTTGCTCTTTCACTTTTTGTGTCCCGTCACTTTTTCTTTCTTTGCCCTTTCACTTTTTGTGTCCCGTCACTTTTTCTTTCTTTGCCCTTTCACTTTCTTTGTGTCCCGTCACTTTTTCTTTCTTTGCCCTTTCACTTTCTTTGTGTCCCTTCACTTTTCTCTGCATGCCTTTCTTTTCACTTTCACCTTTTATTTCTTCTCACTTTCACTTTTTCGTTGCTCACTGTCACTCTTTTGAACTCCTTTGTACACTTTCACTTTTTTTCTTTGCACCCGCCTTTCTTTCTTTCTTTCTTTCTTTCTTTCTTTCTTTCTTTCTTTCTTTCTTTCTTTCTTTCTTTCTTTCTTTCTTTCTTTCTTTCTTTCTTTCTTTCTTTCTTTCTTTCTTTCTTTCTTTCTTTCTTTCTTTCTTTCTTTCCATCCCTTGCTTCCCCCCCCCCCCGGTGTTGTGCCTGTCTCTGTCCCTGTCTCAGGTACAAGTTACTCAACCAGGAGGAAGGGGAGTATTACAATGTCCCCGTGGCTGATGCTGAAAATTGTGAGCTGCTGCAGAAATTTGAGGTAACCCCTCCCCCAAAGCTCTCCTGTTCCTGTCCCGCTGGCAAAGCGGGGTCGGGCCAGTTTAGTTACTGGATGGCAGCTTGACCAGGGTGGGGGCTGGCAGTCTGTGCTGGCCCCGTTGCCCGAGTACAGCACTGGGGGCGGGGGGGGGGCGCTGAGCTGCAGGGAGCGAGGTTGGGAGCTCGGCAGGGGGTGCCGTGACAAAGGCACCCTATCCTTCAGCGGTGACATAACCCCCAAAGCCCAGATGACTGTGGAGTCGGGGCATGAACCCCGGTGCCTGGGGACAGATTCCCGGTCCGGCCCCCCTCCCTCCCTGTCCCCAGCAGCTGTGGGGACTCCTGGGCTGGGGGACGCGGCGTTTGGGCACTGACCCTCTCCCTCTCTCTCTTGCAGGCCTGTAACTACCCCCTGGAGCTGTACCAGGTAACGCCTGGGGCTCGGGGCCCCTCGGCACAGAGGGCGGGGGGCTGGCCAGGCTGGTGATGCTCTGGGTGGCAGTTCCCCTTCTCTCCAGCAGAGGGCAGCAAAGAGCCTCAAGCCAACCCCAGTGGGGCATGGGGTCTAGTGGTTAGAACGGGGGGGGGGGGGCTGGGAGCCAGGACTCCTGGGTTCTCTCCCCAGCTCTGGGAGGGAAGTGGAATCTAGTGATGGGGGGAGGGGGCTGGGAGCCAGGACTCCTGGGTTCTCTCCCCAGCTCTGGGAGGGCCGTGGGGTCTAGTGGTTGGAGCAGGGGGGGCTGGGAGCCAGGACTCCTGGATTCTCTCCATGGCTCTGGGAGGGGCATGGGGTCCAGTGGTTGGGGGCGGGGGGTGAGCAAGTTGTGGAGTGGGGGGAAGGCCTCCCCGCCCCTTGCGCCTGCGGCCCTGCCACTGTTCCCCCTCTTCTGCTGGTGGCCCCGCCCACAGTCCCACCTCTTTTCTGCCCCTTCCCCGGGGCCCCGCCCCTGTTCCACCCACCTCTCCCTGCCCCCCCAACTTCCCTCCCCCCGACCTGCTCCCCCTCCCCCTAAGGCTGCGGCTAGCCGCTCACCGTGCTCCATCTTTGCCCCCCACAGAAGGTGCGCCACGGCCCGGGCCCCTCGCCCACCCCCAGCCCCACGGACTCCAAGCACGGCAGCTTCTTTGGGACCAGCCGCTTCCACATCTCCGACTTCAACTTCCTCATGGTGCTGGGGAAGGGCAGCTTCGGGAAGGTGAGGGCGCCCCGGACACCTGGGTTCTCTCCCTGGCTCTGGGAGGGGAGTGTGGGCCTAGTGGGTTAGAGCCGTGGGGGCTGGGAGCCCGGATGCCTGGGTTCTGTCCCCGGCTCTGGCAAGGGAGCGGGGTCTGGTGGTTGGAGCGGGGGCGATGTCGACGGGGCTGCTGCAGAAGGTCGGGGAGGTCGCTCTCGGGAAGGCGTTCTCCCTGCACATCCCCCCAAAGCTGTGGTCTTACAGTGGCCCTGGATGTCCTGGAGAGAGACATAACTTGGCCCCTCCCCTCTAGGGGGCGCCAGCTCCCACCCAGCCCCGGGGTGGGGACTGGCTGGCTCAGGGGGCAGGGGATGGGGCCTTTCCCCTCTAGGGGGCACTGGCCCCGATCCGGCCCCAGGGCAGGGACTGGCTGGCTCAGGGCTGTGGCCCCCCCAGGTGATGCTGGCCGAGCGGCGGGGCACGGACGAGCTCTACGCCATCAAGATCCTGAAGAAGGACGTGATCATCCAGGACGACGATGTGGAATGTACCATGGTGGAGAAGCGGGTCCTGGCGCTGAGCGACCGGCCGCACTTCCTCACCCAGCTGCACTCCACCTTCCAGACCACGGTACCCTGCCGGGGGGGCGGGAAACAGGGGTGGATGGGCCCATGGGTCTGATCCAGGGGGGCAGGGAGGGGGCGGGATACCGGGGTGGATGGGCCTGTTGGGCTGATCCGGGTGTTACCAGATATGCCTGTTCCTTTGGGATATGCTGATTTATTAGGAAAAAGAAAAGGAGGACTTGTGGCACCTTAGAGACTAACCAATTTATTAGAGCATGAGCTTTCGTGAGCTACAGCTCACTTCATCAGATGCATATCGTGGAAACTGCAGCAGGCTTTATATATACACAGAGAATATGAACCAATACCTCCTCCCACCCCACTGTCCTGCTGGTAATAGCTTATCTAAAGTGATCATCAGGTGGGCCATTTCCAGCACAAATCCAGGTTTTCTCACCCTCCACCCCCCCACACAAATTCACTCTCCTGCTGGTGATAGCCCATCCAAAGTGACAACTCTTTACACAATGTGCATGACAATCAAGTTGGGCTATTTCCTGCACAAATCCAGGTTTTCTCACATCCCCCCCACCCCCATACACACACAAACTCACTCTCCTGCTGGTAATAGCCCAACTTGATTGTCATGCACATTGTGTAAAGAGTTGTCACTTTGGATGGGCTATCACCAGCAGGAGAGTGAATTTGTGTGGGGGGGTGGAGGGTGAGAAAACCTGGATTTGTGCTGGAAATGGCCCACCTGATGATCACTTTAGATAAGCTATTACCAGCAGGACAGTGGGGTGGGAGGAGGTATTGTTTCATATTCTCTGTGTATATATAAAGCCTGCTGCAGTTTCCACGATATGCATCCGATGAAGTGAGCTGTAGCTCACGAAAGCTCATGCTCTAATAAATTGGTTAGTCTCTAAGGTGCCACAAGTACTCCTTTTCTTTTTGCGAATACAGACTAACACGGCTGTTACTCTGAAACCTGATTTATTAGGGTTACTCTTTGGGGCGTGGCGGGGTTTCTTTTTTTTCTGTAATTTTATCAGTCTGCCGCTTGTGTGTTCACATGGCACGCTCCTCCTTCCTTCTGCAAGTCCCCTCCCAATGGAGCTACCCTGCAGGACCTTGGTTCCCCAGGACTCGGTTCCTCCAGCCCTAGAAACACACCCCCCCCCCCCCACGTCTAAGCAGACCGGGTCAATGCGCGCCCTCCAGCTGATCCCCTCGTAGGTCCCTGGACTCAGTGGGTGGGGTTAACCACTCTCAGTTGGCCCCTCCGCCCCCCTTATGTGCCACAGGTTTACCACCTCCCTATCCCACTTTCACGTCACAATTGTACGGGTAGTAACCCACCGGAGGAGCAAACCCCACTGTATTTTGGGACGCTGCAGGGATCTTTCGCTTAGGTAAAAGAGGCGTCACGACAGAGGAAATGGGGGAAGCAAAAAACATATAAGAGTAAAGTGCAGAGAGAGAGAGAGAGAGAAGCAACCAGCTTAACCATAAAAGTTATTTTTTTTGAATAATAGTGATAACTACACAAAGAGAGCCTAAACCAACATAACATTCATTAGTAAAGGTTAATACCTGAGGCAGAAAGGAAAACAGAGAGAGAGAGAGAGAGAAAGGGGAATCTGGGGTTCCCAGGTGGTGGGGGTCCTGAGTGCTGGAGACAGGCAGAGCCCCCAGCATGCTCAGTCAGGAGATGATGGAGTCCCAGTGGATCTGATACAGTTTGGGTCCATGCATCAGAGCACTGACTGGAGGGTGAGTAGGGATTTTTGTAGAGAAAATACAATGGTTCAAGGGAGAACAAGAGATTTGTTTATAGGTAAACTGATGACTTAAGGGTTTTCTTTAGGCTAGACAATAGGAGCTGATCACTCTTGGCTATGGGTGGTGGTTTCTTCCAGGGAGCTCACAATGCAACTAAGCTGTATTCAGTATTCTGCTCAAATAAATTTGTTAGTCTCTAAGGTGCCACAAGCATTCCTGTTCCTTTTTCAGTATTTTGGATCTCCATCAAAGATTTATTACTAGAATTGGTCTGATAATTGCTGAGCTGGGTGTGTGCAGGCATAGGTTGTCACTTGTCACGGAGTCCCCGGGCGATGCTCTGGATCTGCTCCCTACGAAGCCAGGCAGGACTCTGGGGAAGTCTCCTCTCTGGGAGCAGCCTGTCTGCAGGACACACAGCTCCCCCGGCTCCACCTTCCTGGGTCTGACCTCGGAGCATTCAGCCTCCTCTGCCCCTCCGTGCGCTTCCCCCAGCGAGTCCACCCAGGCGGGGTCCTGGGGAAGCCAGAGGGTCCTGCCCCCCAACTTCGCAGTCGGACGTGACTCTCAGCCAGCCAGTAAAAGAGAAGGTTTATTAGACCACAGGGACATGGTCTAACACAGAGCTTGTAGGTACAGAGAACAGGAACCCTCAGCCGGGTCCATTTTGGGGGGCAGTGAGCCAGACAACCCCGTCTGCCCTTCACTCCATGTCCCAGCCAGCCCCAAACTAAAACTCCCTCCAGCCCCTCCTCCTCTGGGCTTTCCCCTTTCCCACCCAGGAGGTCACCTGATTCCTTTGTTCTCCAGCCCTTTAGCTCTCACCTTGCAGGCGGGAAGGGCCCAGGCCATCAGTTGCCAGGAGACAGGGTGTCGGCCATTCTCTGTGTCCAGACCCCTGCACACACCTGCCCTCTAGGGCTCTGCAACATCATACACCCTTATCCCACCACCTAGATACTTAAGAACTGCCTAGGGGAAACTGAGGCACCCCCACACTATTCAGAGGAACCATTAAGAACAGTCCCACTTCTTCACATCTCCCCCCGCTTTGAGATCGAACTGAGCGGGGTCACTTTAGCCAGTGACCTGGGGAAGTTCGAAGCCACCAAGGTTCCCATGGATGCCCCAGCATCTCTCCCATTCCTTGGTAGGAGTTACACCAGGCCCTTCCAGTTTCACATCCTCCCTTAGGTCGGGGGTGGTCGATAGCACCCGCAGGCCGCATGTAGGCAGGTTTATGTGGCCCGTGCCCTTTGGCCACCCCCAAAACCCCAGGGGGTCAAACTGGGATTGGGTCTTCTCGTACGTTCATTAACATCTGGAGCAGAGATTCCCATGATGCAGTGCGATCCCTGCTTTTCTGGTCCCAGAGTTCAGTGCGGTTCTCTGTTCTTCATTCTTTATGCTAATCCCTGTCCCATCTTTCATGCAGATGAGGCTAGGGGAGTTGTCTCTGTTTTCCATTCTGTATGCTAATGGAGATGTCTTAATCTTGTCAGGAGGGGTCTAGGTGTGTCTCCCAATGCCCTTCACTGCTCTCTGCGAGCCTTTTCTCTGATCTGTTCTGGTTCAAGAAGAGACTGGTGGGGGGGGGGGGTGTCTTTCATGAGTCAGACAGGCTAGATACTGCGCCCTGGTTCCCCAAAAACAAAGAGCTGACTGGCATCAAGTGAGGGGGCAGGGCAATGGGGTGGATGGGCCCATGGGGCTGATCTAGGGGGCAGGATAAAGGGATAGATGGGACTGTGGGGCTGATCCAGAGGGACAGGAAGCGGGTGGATGGGACCATGGGGCTGATCCGGGGGGGCAGGACATTGGGGTGGATGGACCTGTGGGTCTGTTCTGCCCCCCATGGCCCCGTCTCACCCGCCCCGTCCAGGACCGGCTCTATTTCGTGATGGAGTACGTCAATGGCGGAGACCTCATGTACCACATCCAGCAGGTCGGGAAGTTCAAGGAGCCTCATGCCATGTACGTACAGCTCGCCCCCAAGGGGCCGTGTCCCAGCACCAGGCGAGGGGTCCCCGGATACCCAGCCCCTACACTCCACCCCAGAGGGGCCACATCCCCGTGCCGGGCGAGGGGTCCCCGGATACCCAGCCCCCATGCCCCACCCCAGAGGGGCTGCATTTCGGTGCTACGGAGGGAGGCCCCATATAACCAGCCCCTGCACCCCACCCCAGAGGTGGTCGCATCCCAGCGCCGGGCGAGGGGTCCCCGTGAAATGGTCTGTGGCCGTGGAGCAGCGAAGACATTGAAGGGACGTTGAAGGTGATGAACCGATTTTGCTAGTCACCTTTGATTCTTCTGTGCCCTTCCCCCCCCCCCCCCCCGGCTCCCTCCCCATCCCGGGCTTGTAGGTTCTACGCTGCAGAGATCGCCATCGGCCTCTTCTTCCTGCACAACAAGGGCATCCTCTATCGGTGAGTGGGCACGGGCTCTGCCGGGTTGTTAGCTACAGTCTCGGCTCCCCACCCACCCTGGGGCCGGATGGGAGCTGGCGGCCCCTAGAGGCAAGAGCCCAGCCCTGTCTCTCCCCACAGGGATCTGAAGCTGGATAACGTGATGCTGGATGCCGAGGGCCACATTAAGATCACGGACTTTGGGATGTGCAAAGAGAACATCTTCCCCGGAGTGACCACCCGGACCTTCTGCGGGACCCCTGACTACATCGCCCCGGAGGTAACACCCCCGATCCAGCCGCGAGACCCCACTCCTCTGCCAGAACCGGGGAGAGAACCCAGGAGTCCTGGCTCCCAGCCCCCCCTCCCCGCTCTAACTGCTACACCCCACTCCCCTCCCAGGGCCAGGGAGAGAACCCAGGAGCCAGGACTGGTTGGGGGTGGGAGCGGGGGGGCGACATCCCCCTGGGTACGATCTGGACTGTTGAACTGTCCTCTCCCTTTAATTCTCCATGGTGCCTCTCACGCTGCTTTGCTGGAGACTAGCGGCCTCTCGGGGCTCTGCTCACCCGCAGCCGTCGGGATGCAAAGTCGCACCCAGCTGAGCTGCATGACGGCTCCGCCAGGGCGACGCCCACCCGTGCCCCAGCCTTGCACCCCAGACTTGTGCCTCCGGCACTGCCCCCAGAAATGGTGCACGAAGATGCACCAGGGCCACGAAGATGCACCAGGACCACGAAGATGCACCAGGACCTTTGTTAACCTGAGGAGAGATTTCCCGAGCGCTTCAGCCGAAACACACTGGCTTCGATACAAGGATAAAACACGGGTGGTCTTAGGTGCTGACTCCGTGGGTGCTCCGGGGCTGGAGCACCCACGGGGAAAAATTTGTGGGTGCTCTGCATCCACCGGCAGCCAAGCTCCCCGCCCCTCTGCCTCCTCCCCTGAGCGCGCTGCATCCCACTTCTCCCCCTAGCTCCCAGCGCTTGCCACCGCAAAACAGGTGTTTCATGGCAGCCAGCGCTGGGAGGGAGGGGTGAGAAGGGGGAATGCGGCGTGTTCAGGGAAGAAGCGGGGCCGGGGCGGGGATTTGGGGAAGGAGACCAATAGGGGCAGGAAAGGGGTGGAGCTGGGGTGGGGATTTTGGGGAAGAGGTTGGAATGGAGGTGGGAGGGGGCGGGACAGGGGTGGGGTCGGGGCGGGGGTGGGGTGGGGTCGAACACCCACCGGCGCCAGGAAAAGTTAATGCTTATGCATGTGGTAACTAGAGGAAGATAGATGATTTTCAGTGATTATAAGTGTTTAAGGCACAAAAGTCAGAATTGGTTACAAAAGAAATAAAAGAGAAAACAGCGAGCTAATTCCTAAACTTTACCCAGCTAAATAAAATTAGGAAGCCAACGGATTTCTCACCCCCCGAAAACCTGCTGCAGTCCATGTGCAAAGCCTTCCAGTTAGACCCACTCGCCTCAGTTCAGTGTACTTCCGGTATTCATTGGCGTTATGAGCAGAGAGATGTAAGGTGAAGAGGAGAGGTCATTTGTGTGTTGTGTGTTCTCCCTTCTTACGCTCCAACCCCCTGCGCTGGAAAAGTCCTTGCTGAGTCATGGGATTAGGCAGCTTCCTGGCATATGGGCAGTGCAATCAGTTCTTCATATGAATTGTACCTTCCCCCGCTTCTGCTGAATGTCCGAATAAACAAGTAATGGCTCCAATGAGCCAGTGTGCCTTTGTCTCTGAGAAACTGGCTTGTGGGTGTCACCCTGAATTACAACAAGTTTCAGTAATAATCGTATCGTAAAATCTTATAACTGCAGATACACTGTTGGTTCACACATTATCACAAGACAATGATGTTCAGCAGATTATGAGTTTTTAAATGATCCCTCACAAGGCATGCTTTGTACAAAATATAACGTAGCCATATGCAAATAGTGAAAAAGTGGTGGGGTACAGGGTGACACAGAGCGTGTGTGCTGTTTGGGGGGCTGGTCTCCTGGCAGTGACTTCTTCCTACCCACCCCCCACATTACCTCCTAGGGTTGGGAGCAGGGAAGGGATAAACCAATGGGAGAGGCTCTAGCAAGGTTGGCCCCGCCTCCTGTGCTTTAGCACTTGCCCCCCCCCATTGCAGATGTTCTCCTCCCCCAAATCCCAGCTTGCTATGCCAGGTGGGGGATACTCTTAAAGGGGCAGTGTGCCTTTAAAGTCTCCCTCCATGCATGTGTGTGTAGGACATTGTAGCTCATGGCTTGTGTGGGGTGGGGAGGAGTTTCTTCTGTCATAATATGTTTCCCTCCCCACCCAGCATGGAGTTGGGGGCCTGTGACACAGGGTAGGAGCCCCCTAACTTGCCCCCGCTTTTTCCCTGCCCTAGATAATTGCCTACCAGCCCTACGGGAAGTCGGTGGATTGGTGGTCCTTCGGGGTGCTGCTCTATGAGATGCTAGCAGGGCAGGTAACTGTGTGTGTGGTGGGGCTGGGGGCAGAGATCCTATGTGGGGGAGGCTGGGGGTGAATCCTGGTGCTAGTACTCCACCGTGGGTTGGGGGGGGGGGCTGATGGGACTGCCTGGCCTCAGCGCTCTGGGGTGGGGGGGAAGATCCCCTTGGGGGGGGGACTGGCTCTGACCCCCCCCACCCGCTCTCCCCCCAGCCCCCCTTCGATGGGGAGGACGAGGACGAGTTGTTCCAGGCGATCATGGAGCACACGGTGTCCTACCCGAAATCGCTGTCCCGTGAGGCCGTCTCCATCTGCAAAGGGGTGAGTGACCCCCTGGGGGGGGGCGCCACCCTGGCCTATGACCCCCCCCAATTTCTGGGGGAGGGGCAGGCTGGGGTGAAGCTGTGTCGGGGTGCAAGTTGGGGTGAGGGGAGGGTACTCCCCCCTCAAGGGGCTGAGAGGGGCGCATCAGCTGGTCTGGGAGTTCCGTGATGGTGATGTCACCGTGTCTCCCCCTCCCCAGTTCCTTACCAAGCACCCCCTGAAACGCCTTGGCTCGGGGCCGGCCGGGGAGCAGGACATCCGGGAACACGGCTTTTTCCGCTGGATGGACTGGGAGAGCCTGGAGCGCCTGGAAATCCCGCCGCCCTTCACCCCCCGCCCGGTGAGTGACCCCCCCACAGCACACTCCATGTTCCCCCTCCTGGAGAGTGACCCCCCATCCCACTGCCCTGCACCCCCTGCCCGGTGAGTGCCCCCCACAGCCAACTCCATGTTCCCCCTCCTGGAGAGTGACCCCCCCATCCCACTGCCCTGCACCCCCTGCCCGGTGAGTGCCCCCCACAGCCAACTCCATGTTCCCCCTCCTGGAGAGTGACCCCCTCCTGGAGAGTGACCCCCCCCATCCCACTGCCCTGCACCCCCTGCCTGGTGAGTGCCCCCCCCAGCCCACTCCGTGTTCCCCATCCTGGAGAGTGACCCCCCCCATCCCACTGCCCTGCACCCCCTGCCCGGTGAGTGCCCCCTCCAGCCCACTCCGTGTTCCCCCTCCTGGAGAGTGACCCCCTCCTGGAGAGTGACCCCCCCATCTCACCACCCTGCACCCCCTGCCTGGTGAGTGACCCCCGCATCCTGCTCCCCAAATGCCCTCCTGGAGAGTGGACCCCCCTATCTAACTGCCCTTCACCCCCCCTCCTGGAGAGTGACCCCCCCCCAGCCCACTCGTGTTCCCCCTCCTGGAGAGTGACCCCCCCCAGCACACTCCATGTTCCCCCTCCTGGAGAGTGACCCCCCCATCCCACTGCCCTGCACCCCCTGCCCGGTGAGTGCCCCCCGCAGCCAACTCCGTGTTCCCCCTCCTGGAGAGTGACCCCCCCCATCTCACCGCCCTGCACCCCCTGCCTGGTGAGTGCCCCCCGCATCCTGCTCCCCAAATGCCCTCCTGGAGAGTGGACCCCCCATCCCACTGCCCTTTACCCCCCATCCGGTGAGTGACCCCCCCATCTCACTCCATGTACCCCTGCCTGGAGAGTGACCCCGCCCTTGCTCTCCAAACCCCTTCCTGGAGAGTGGACTCTCCTATCCAACCGCCCTTCACCCCCATCCGGTGAACGACCTCCCATCCCGCTTCCTGCACCCCCCACCCAGTTAGTGACCCGCCCATTATCCTCCATGTACCCCCTGCCTGGAGAGTGACCCCCTCCCACAGAGCTGGTGGGGGCCCTACAGGGAATCGGGGGTCCCAATAGAACATGTGTCTTCTGATGCGATTAGGGGAACCCCCGGGGAGTGGCTCTGTCCCAGCCCGATGTGACCACAGGGAGGTGGTGCTGTGTGGGGGAGGCGGGGGGTCACTAGGGTCTTGAGCCGGAGGGAGTGGGGCTGGGGTGGGGGAACAGTGAAGGGGTGGGGGCCAAAGGAAATAACCCAGCTCTTCTTTCTCTCCCTCCCACTCCATCATCTGTCTTGCTGTCTGTCCGTCCCTGTCTGGATCTGTCTCGCTGTCCGTCTGCCTCTCTCGGGCCATCTCCGTCTGTCCGTCCCAGTGTGGGAGGAGTGGCGAGAACTTTGACAAGTTTTTCACGCGGGCGGTGCCCGCGCTGACCCCCCCGGACCAGCTGGTCATGGCGGGGCTGGACCAGAGCGAATTCCAGGGCTTCACCTACATCAACCCTGACTTCGTGCACCTCTCGCTGCGCCCCCCCACCTCCCCCATCTCCATGGTCTGACCCACCGGCTCCCCCATGGCTTAACCTGCCCGCAAGCTGAGTGCTTCCCCCCCGATCTACCCCCCACATGGTCTGAGCCCCGCTCCGCCCGGGTTGTGTGCACAGAAATGCAGCCTCTGGGGTTGGGTGCAGGGGCTGGGTGTATGGGGACCCCTCGCCCGCCCCTCTTTAATGGCTATGCAGCAAATCTGCAAAAGAAGTTTTTGGGACAGGAAACGAAAGAGAATCTCACACCCAACCGCAACCGCGGGCTGGATTTCAGATGGCACCAACAGCAAGGGGAGAGGGCCCCCATCGAGCCCCCGCTCCCTGCAGCCCAGCGCCCCCTAGCCCCACCCTGGGGCTTCGGGGCCAGCCCTGCCTGCTCGGGAAGAGCGCCCCCTGCTGATCCCCCTGCAGCCCAGCATCCCCTAGCACCACCCTGGGGCTTCGGGACCGGCCCTGACTGCCGGGGGCGTGGGCCCCCTGCACTAAATAGCTTTGAACCTGTACATAACCCTGGGGGCGGGGAGAGAGCTTGAAGGTTGGGGGGACAATTGCAGCTTCCTCAGTCTCCCCTTAACACGCCCCCCCGCAGCATATAGACCCCCTTCTCTGGTGCATGGAGTACATATATCTACACATCTATATTTACAGCTGTAATGCACTAGGCCAATCCCCCGCAGCTTTCCCAACCTGTGCCCCCCCCCAATGGTCCAGGGCTGGGGCCCAGGGTATCGGAGTCTCAGACAATCCCCAGGCTGGCCCACCCTCCACCCTCTTCCCAGCCTCAGGCTTGGTGTGGGGCAAAGGTTCACCCGGAAGAGGTGAAGAGAATGGTGGGACCAGGACTGCTGGGTTCTCTGCCCAGCACCTGAAGGGGAGTGGGGTCTAGTGGTTGGGGGTGGGGGTAGGGCTGGGAGCTAGGACTCCTGGGTTCTCTCCCTGGCTCTGGGAGGGGAATGGGGTCTAGTGCTTAGAGCCGTAGGGAGCAGCCCGTTAATCAGGGCCCCCTGCTCTACTCAGCAGAGCCCACTCCCCCAAAGCTGGGGAGAGAACCCAGGCGTCCGGGCTCCCAGCCCTTCCTGCAGGATCAGAGGATTCCAAGGGAGGGGAGCTGTTGTCCTGAGATGAGCCCACTCCAATCCATGGGGGGGTGGGGGGGTCTGTTCTTGGTCCCTACCTGCCCCCCCCCCCGTTCCCTCATTCAGCCCAGCCCTGGTCTGAGTCTTTCACCCCCATGGTCCAAAAGTACGCCCCCCCCCAGCCCCCGCTCTGAGCACCCAGCTCTGTGTCCGGA
This sequence comes from Lepidochelys kempii, assembly GCF_965140285.1. NCBI lineage: Eukaryota > Metazoa > Chordata > Testudines > Cheloniidae > Lepidochelys > Lepidochelys kempii. Next base: position 15,398,717 of record NC_136402.1, read on the forward strand.
TGTGAAGAGCCCGGCTGAGTGCCGCAGTTCAGTATAAAAGGTATTTATCCAACTCGCAGTGCCTCTGGCTCCTTTCTGACGTGTCGTGCTGGGAGGGGAGCGGGGTGCTGGGAGCTAGGACTCCTGGGTTCTCTTCTTGTCTCTAGGAGGGGTGTGGGGTCCAGTGGTGGGGGTGTGCGTGTGTGAATCAGGACTCCTGGGTTCTCTCCCTGGCTCTGGGAGGGACATGGGGTCCAGTGGTTGGTGTGGGGAGATGAGCCAGGACTCCTGGGTTTTGGGGTGACTGCCTGGCGCAGCGGGTGTTGGGGGCCCATCTCCACATCATGTTTCCTGCTCCTGCCCCACATCCTTGGGCTCCCCATCCCGCTCTGGGCCCCGCCCACTGCCTGTCAGCCCCCTCTGTGCTCCACTCTGAGCCGCAGCCCCCGGGATCTCCCTGGACATCCCTCGGACCCATAGGGGGCTGGTTCCACTGCCCCAGAGCTCACGCCCCTCGCAGTGTCCCTGGCAAGCCCCCGTTCTGTCAGGCCTAGTTAACCTGGTTCTGTGGCTGGTGGGTAGGGTAGGGGTTTGTTCTCTTTGGATCCCCCTCCCCCCCAAATCTGGACAAAGGGAGGATCTGGTTTCCTGTGGCTTGTTCCCTGCCCAATCCCCAGCTCCCCAGGGACTGGCAGCTGCCTGCAAGGTAGGAATCAAGGAGGAGATTAAAAGATTTGTGGCTTAGAAATGAAATTTGGGCATATAATGGTGAGGGGTGGGGGACAGGAACACAGGGCAGGGATTTAAAAGGGCCTCCAGGCAGGGATGGTAATGCGGCCCATGGCCTTTCCCCCCCTCTCATTCTGTGGCTCATGCATGTAACGAGTTTGCTGGTTCTCAGGCTCGTTCCCAGGCACCCTCTTCTCAGATCCCCACCCTGCCCTTCCAAACTGGGCTACATCCCCCTCCCTCCAGCAGAGAGGCCAAGGGTTGGAGGGGCCACAAAGACCTGGCTTCCCACTGTGGCAAGGAGGAGAAGGATGCTATGAGGGAGGAGATGGGGTGGGCAATGTCTCTGGGGGAGGGGGGGATCTATAGGAGGCAGTGGGGGCTTTCTCTCTGGGTTCTTGGGGAATGGTGGGGGAGGCTTCTGTTGGGGGGGTTGCAGCTCCCCTAGCCACCCCCCTGCTCGTACCCCCCCATTCCACGCCAGCCACTCGAGGGGACTGAGCAGAGTGGGGTGGGGACAAGGCCTGGAAACAGACACCGGCAGAGAGAGAAAGAACCGAGCGTTCAGCATTTTGGAGCCTGCAGTGCTGAGCTCGGGGAAATCCAACTCTGACCTTGGGCCCAGGGCTGGGACAGTGGGTCAAGAGGAAGCCCAGGGCTGGGCTAGCAGGGGGATGCAGATCAGGCGTGAGGGGCAGCAGCAGGGCTGGGGTGGGGAACCCAGGGCTGGGCTAGTAAGGGGCTGTGGGTCGGGAGTGAGGGGCACTGGCAGGGCTGGGGTGGGGGCGTCAGGACTGGGCTAGCAGGGGGCAGCGCCCGGCGTGATGGGGCCCCAATCTCAGTGGCTCTGGGTCTGGGCAGCGCCTGGCCTGACGGGGCCCCGATCTCAGTGACTCTGGGTCTGGGCAGCGCCCGGCACGACAGTACCCCAGTCTCGGTGACTCTGTGTCTGGGCAGTGCCCGGCCCAGCAGGGCCCTGATCTCGGCGACTCTGGGTCTGGGCAGTGCCAGGGCCCTGATCTTGGCGATTCTGGATCTGGGCAGCACCCGGCGCGACAGGGCCCCGATCTCGGTGACTCTGGGTCTGGGCAGTGCCCGGCACAGCGGGGCCCTGATCTCGGTGGCTCTGGGTCTGGGCAGTGCCCGGCACAGCGGGGCCCTGATCTCGGTGGCTCTGGGTCTGGGCAGCGCCTGGCCTGACGGGGCCCCGATCTCAGTGACTCTGGGTCTGGGCAGCGCCCGGCACGACGGTACCCCAGTCTCGGTGACTCTGTGTCTGGGCAGTGCCCGGCCCAGCAGGGCCCTGATCTCGGCGACTCTGGGTCTGGGCAGTGCCAGGGCCCTGATCTTGGCGATTCTGGATCTGGGCAGCACCCGGCGCGACAGGGCCCCGATCTCGGTGACTCTGGGTCTGGGCAGTGCCCGGCACAGCGGGGCCCTGATCTCGGTGGCTCTGGGTCTGGGCAGTGCCCGGCACAGCGGGGCCCTGATCTCGGTGGCTCTGGGTCTGGGCAGCGCCTGGCCTGACGGGGCCCCGATCTCAGTGACTCTGGGTCTGGGCAGCGCCTGGCACGACGGTACCCCAGTCTCGGTGACTCTGTGTCTGGGCAGTGCCCGGCCCAGCAGGGCCCTGATCTCGGCGATTCTGGATCTGGGCAGCACCCGGCGCGACAGGGCCCCGATCTCGGTGACTCTGGGTCTGGGCAGCACCCGGCCTGACGGGGCCCCGATCTCGGCGATTCTGGGTCTGGGCAGCACCCGGCGGCGGGGCCCCGATCTTGGCGACTCTGGGTCTGGGCAGCACCCGGCCTGACGGGGCCCCGATCTCGGCGACTCTGGGTCTGGGCAGCGCCCACAATACTCAGTCTAATTGGCAGGCTCCACAGCGTTAGAAGGAGAGTGGCGGGGAGGTTACTAATGGTTGAGGACCAGGCTGTGGGGCCTTTCCCTGCAGGGTCATGGACACCAATACAGCCCCAGGACAGGGACTGGGTGGCTCAGGGGTGGGGGAAGGGGGATCCGGGGCCTTTTCCCTCTCGGGGGCACCTGTTCCATCCTCTCCCAGGTGCGTCGTGCATTTATCGACCCCTCCTCAGTGCTGCAGGAGGAGGAAGGGGCTACGCGGGGGGGGGGGGGGGGAGGAATAATCCCGACAGGTGAATTCAAAGCAAATCCAAGGGAAAACATCTTTGTGTGCCCCAGAGCTTGGGGGATGGAACCCAGGAGTCCTGGCTCCCAGCCCCCACCCCCCCTCTTTAAAAATGTTCCCAGGCAGGGGACTGTCCCGCTGTCGGTCTGGGGGGTGGGGGTGGGGAGAAGGACTTTTCCGGTGGGGAGGGGTGACTAAGAAAGAAAGAAAAAGCGAAGCCGTCCCTGAAAGAGAAACCAGGAGTCGAGCCCCAGAGCCCGGAACAAGGGACTGGAAAAGAAATGAGAGAGGAAGGAAAGAAGGAAGGAAGGAGCCCGGGAGCCAGACCGAGCAGTGTCTGAGTGGGGAGGAAATGAGCGGAAGGGGGGTTAGGAAAAGGAAGGAAGGAATGAGAAAGGAAGAAACAAAGAGGAAGGACGTGAGTGAAGGAAGAAAGGAGCAAAGGGCTGGGGGCTGTGGGGGGAGGGGGTGGGGAGAGGGGTTGGAGGCTGGCGGGGGAAGGGGCTTGAGGCTGCGGGGAAAGGGCTGGGGACTGATGGGGGAAGGGCTACTCTGAGATAGCGCGGGCTGGAGGCTGGGGGGGAAGGGGCTGGGTAGGAGGGGTGGGGGAGGGATTGGAAGCTGTGGGGGAAGGGGCTGGAGGCTGGGGAGGAGGGGTTGGGGGGAAGGGGCTGGGGGAGGGACTGGGGGAGGGGCTGGAGGCTGGGGGGGGAAGGGGCTGGAGGCTGGGGGAAGGGGCTGGGGGGAGGGGATGGAGGCTGGGGGGGGCGGGTCTGTCCCTTTAAGCGCGGGGCCCGTGACATCACGGTGTCCGCGGCGCGGGAAGGGGTGGGGGGGAAGCTCCCGTGGATTCTCCAGCAGCGAGAGCGGAGCCGTTTTCCAGAGCGCCCGGCCCGGTCCAGCCCGGTCCAGCCCCGCGATCCGACCGGAGCCAGCCCGACCCCCCCCCCCCCCACATCCCTGCACCCTCGTCCTCCAGCGCAGCTTGTTTTCGCTCCCTTGGTCCCCCCCCTCAGCATCCCCCCGCCTGGCCACTGTCCTCCCCCCCGCAGCCCGCATCCCCGCACCGGGCCCCTGTCCTCTTCCCTCTTCCCCCCACCGCCACATTCCCCCACCAAGCCCCTGTTCTCTCCCCCGCCCCGCCTGGCCACTGTCCTCCCCCCCGCAGCCCGCATCCCCGCACCGGGCTCCTGTTCCCTTCCCCCCCCCGCCGCATCCTTCCGCTGGGCCCCTGTCCCCTCCCCCCCCGTCGCACCTCCCCCTCCCCGGGCCCCTGTCCTCTCCTTCTCTCCCCCCCCCAAAAAAATCCCCCCGCCGGGCCCCTTCTGCCCCCCCTCCACTGCTGCATCCCTCCTCCCAGATCGCTGCATCCCTCCGCCCGGATCTTTGTCCCCTTCCCTCTCCCTCCCTCCCCCCCACGCCGCATCCGTCCGCCGGGCTCCTGTCTCCTTCCCTCTTTCCCCCTCCTCCCCCCCGCCGCATCCCTCCGCCGGGCCCTGGGCCCTTCTGCCCCCCCTCCCCCACTGCTGCATCCCCCCGCCCGGGTCTCCGGCTCCTTCCCCCGCGGCTGCGGCTCCCGGAGGAGAACCCCCCCCCCGCCCATGGCTCTCCGGGGCCCGGGGCGCCGCAGCCGGAGGGTCTGAGGCCGGCGCAGGAGCGGAGCGGCGGGGGCAGAGCATGTGGGGGCCGCCGACCGGCCAGCGCCCCCGGGAGTGAGGGCAAGGTGAGCCCCGGGGGTGCGGGGTGGACGTGCCCCGGGTGGGGGTGCGTGTGTGTGTGTGTGTACACCGTTTGTGTGTACATCGTGTGTGTGTGTGAGAGAGAGAGGTAAACCGTGTGTGTGTGTGTGTGTACATCGTGTGTGTGTGCGTACACCATGTGTGTGTACATCGTGTGTGTGTGTGTACATCGTGTGTGTGTGTGTGAGAGAGAGGTAAACCGTGTGTGTGTGTGTGTACACCGTTTGTGTGTACATCGTGTGTGTGTGTGTGTGAGAGAGAGGTAAACCGTGTGTGTGTGTGTGTACACCGTTTGTGTGTACATCGTGTGTGTGTGTACATCGTGTGTGTGTACATCATTTGTGTGTGCGTACACCATGTGTGTGTACATCGTGTGTGTGTGTGTGAGAGAGAGGTAAACCGTGTGTGTGTGTGTGTACATCGTGTGTGTGTGCGTACACCATTTGTGTGTGTGTGTGAGAGAGAGAGGTAAACCGTGTGTGTGTGTAAATTGTGTGTGTGTGCGTACACCGTGTGTGTGTACATCGTGTGTGTGTGTGTACATTGTGTGTGTGTGTACATCATTTGTGTGTGCGTACACCATGTGTGTGTACATCGTGTGTGTGTGTGTGAGAGAGAGGTAAACCGTGTGTGTGTGTGTGTACATTGTGTGTGTGTACATCGTGTGTGTGTGCGTACACCATTTGTGTGTGTGTGTGAGAGAGAGAGGTAAACCGTGTGTGTGTGTAAATTGTGTGTGTGTGCGTACACCGTGTGTGTACATCGTGTGTGTGTGTACATTGTGTGTGTGTACATCATTTGTGTGTGCGTACACCATGTGTGTGTACATCGTGTGTGTGTGTGTGAGAGAGAGAGAGAGGTAAACCGTGTGTGTGTGTGTGTGTACACCATTTGTGTGTGCATACACCGTGTGTGTACATCGTGTGTGTGTGACAGAGAGGTTCATGGATTGTGTGTACTCATTGTGTGCATATTCGTATGTGGGAGGGTACAGTATGTGTATGTGTATGTACACCGTGTGTGTGTACTTTGTGTATGTGTGTTTGTGTGAGTACACCATGTGTGTGTATGTACACCATGTGTGGGAGGGGGATACACCAGGTAGGGGTGGTGGTATATGTACACTCTGTGTGTGTGTGTGTGGGGGATACACCAGGAGGGGTGTACCTACACTGGGTGTGTATGAGAGAGAGAGAGAGACTGTGTGTGTGTGTGTACGTGTACATACACCTGGTGTGAATGTCAGCGAGAGAACACTGTGTGTGTATGTACATACATACATGAGATTGTGTGAGGGAGAGAGAGTGGTGCTGCCCTCTGGTGTGTGTGTGTGTGTGTGTGTGTCCCCGTCCACCTCCTGCTGTACTCTCCTCTGTCCTCTGGAGCTAGCTGGTGACTTCTGGCCTCAGTTGTTGTTTCATTTTCCCAACCTATTTTCCAGAGCGAGGCCGGAGGGAGGGTGCCTGTGTGTGTGTGTGACAGTGAGTGTTGTGTTAGCGTATGTGATATTCATTAGTGCCCCTGTGTGTATGCACATGCCTTATTTGGAGACGTTGTTGTGTACAGTATATTGTGTGTGTGGGGGGTGTTCGGTCGAGGAGTTGTGCTAGGGTATGTGCCCCTGTAGGTGTGTGAGAATTGTTTGCTGCTGTTGTGAACAGTACAGTGTGTGTGTGTGTGTGTGTGTGTGTGTGTCCCTGCTGCCCTCTGCTGGAGGGGCTGGGCCCTGCTCTGTGTGTGTCCCTGTTGCCCCCTGCTGGGGGTGATGAGCCCCGCTCTCTGAGGGTCTGTGTGTGTGCGTGTGTGGAAATGTTGTGTTGAGCGCATTGTGTAGTTTTGCGTGTGCGTCTAGGTGTGCGCGGGTGTGCACACACATTTTGTTTGGTTGTTCCCCGTTTTTGCTGAGTGCCCATTCGTGTGTGGTTTTCAGTACTGTCAGTGTTGTCTGTGTGGTTTCCTTAGTGCCCCCCTGTACGTGTGTGTGCGTGTGTGTGTGTGTGTGTGTGTTGCGCTGGTGCCGGTTGTTACTGAGTGTGAGTGTGTGCTAATATGTGCTTCTGAGTGATCTGTGTTTGTGCATTGCACTAGTGTGTGGGTTGTGTGTACTGGTGGCTGTTTTGCGGTGGGTGGGTGTGGGCCTGGTGTGTCTTTAGGTGGGATGTCCTTGGGTACGCTGTGTTTGCGTTAGTTGTGTTGTGGGCTGTTTGGCTGCTTGCTACACAGTCAGTGTGTTTCTGAGACCAGCTACTATGCAGTGGTGGGGCGGGGGAGCCCAGACGGGACTGGGGGAGGAGATGGTGGGGGTGCGGGGGGAGCCCATATGGTACCAGGGGGGTGGGGGGGCGAGCCCGTAGGGTGCTAGATGGAGGTAGGTAGGGTGTCTTAGGAGAGCTGGCTTGTTATGGTAGGGTCTGTCAGTCGCTGTGTCTGTCTCTGCCGGCTTGTTCCTGTAGGGTCTCTCCGGAGCACTGGCTTGTTTTGGTGGGGTCTCTGAGGTGCTGGGGCTGTCCACGCTGGTTTGTTATTGTAGGGTCTCTCAGGAGCGCTGGCTCGTCGGGGTGGGTCTCTGAGGTGCTGGGGCTGTCCACGCTGGTTTGTTATTGTAGGGTCTCTCAGGAGCGCTGGCTCGTCGGGGTGGGTCTCTGAGGTGCTGGGGCTGTCCACGCTGGTTTGTTATTGTAGGGTCTCTCAGGAGCGCTGGCTCGTCGGGGTGGGTCTCTGAGGTGCTGGGGCTGTCCACACTGGTTTGTTATTGTAGGGTCTCTCAGCAGCGCTGGCTCGTCGGGGTGGGTCTCTGAGGTGCTGGGGCTGTCCACGCTGGTTTGTTATTGTAGGGTCTCTCAGCAGCGCTGGTTTGTTATGTTGGGGTTATATTAACAGATCCTGTGCACAGGGTTTAAACTCTCATAGAATATTTCCCAGAGAGGGGCCCTGCCCCCCCCCCCCCACATGCTATGAAAACTCCAGGGGGCTTGAAAATATTTCCCAGAGCCCTGCTCCGGACAGCTCCAGCTGAATTAAGCCCTGTCCGTGCGTCGGTGATGCAGGACCCAGGGGGGCAGCCCAGCCCCTGGCGAGTGGGACCCTTCTCTGCCTGGGCCAGGTGCTGGGGCCAGGGGACTCATGGGCTGCTGTGCGGCTGAGCCCCATAGACCTGCCCCTACATCCAACTCACCGTCAGGGCTGGCCCCACTGCCCCAGGGCAAGGCTAGGGGGCGCTGGGCTGCGGGGAGCAGGGCAGGGGGCTCAGTGGGGGGTGCTGGGCTGCGGGGAGTGCAGATTAACTGGGAGCCAGGACTCCGGGGTTCCGTCCCGGGCTCTGGGAGGGGAGTGGGGTCCAGTGGTTAGAGCTGCGGGGGGGGGGGGAGGTGTCTGGCAGGGGCTGCTGAGCCTGTTTCTATCTCCCCGGCCAGGTCCGTGTGCTGTGTGTGGCGCCCTCCGTCCCTTAGGATGAGTAACTGCAGCAGCCGCGCGCTCACGCTGCTCAGTAGCGTGTTCGGGGCGTGCGGGCTGCTGCTGGTCGGCATTGCGGTCAGCACCGACTACTGGCTCTACATGGAGGAGGGCATCGTTCTGCAGCAGAACCAGACCACCGAGATCAGGATGGCGCTGCACGCCGGGCTCTGGAGGGTCTGCTTCTTCGCTGGTACGAGCCCCGCGTGGCGAGCTTTCCCGGCTGTGCGCCAGGCCAGGGCCTCTTTGTATCCCCGTCGCACTGCCCTGGCTGGTGACTCCTTGGTGCTGTGAGTTTCCCCAGAGCAGTGCCCTGGCTGGGGCTTTGCCAGGTAACGCCATCTCTTGCCCCCCTGCAGGCCGGGAGAAGGGCCGGTGCGTGGCATCAGAGTATTTCCTGGAACCCGAGATAAATCTGGTGACAGAAAACACAGAGAACATCTTGAGTAAGTTGAGAGGGGCCCCTCCTGGCCCGGGGGCTTTGGGATAGAGTGCACGAGCAAGAGGGTGTGCACGAGGAGAAAACGTGTCAGCTTCCACATGCTGTGGAGAGGAGAGCACAGCCGTGTCACAGGTGTGTCACAGGTGTGTCTCAGCCCCCCTGTGTTCAACTCTCAGCAAGACGGCATGCGGCATGAAGCCCAGCCACCTGGTACCCTGGTCCTCCGTGGGGTTGGGAGCTGTTAGCGGCGGGACCTATGTGGGGTAGAGCTGGAGTTTGTAGGGGCAGGAGGAGAAGGGGGAGGAGGTGTGACCATGGCGGGAGTGGAGTACATGGGGGATAGGAGGTGAGGAGAGTGTTGGTGGGTCTGAGAGAGGGTGATCTCTACCGGTGGGGTGCGGGACAGGGGTGGAGGTGCTCTGACTGTCCGGTGTCCCCCTTCCCTTCCCAGAGACAGTTCGCACGGCCACCCCCTTCCCCATGGTCAGCCTCTTCCTTGTCTTCACGGCCTTTGTCATCAGCAACATCGGTCACATCCGGCCCCAGAGAACCATCCTGGCCTTCGTCTCTGGCATCTTCTTCATCCTTTCTGGTGAGGGGCCTGGGAGCGGCGTGTGGGGGCTCAGTAGGGGGCGCTTGCCCCTGGCAGTCAGGGCTGGCCCCAATGCCCCAGTGCAGCGCTAGGGGGCGCTGTCCTGCAGGGAGTGGGGGCGGGTGTCAGTAGGGGGCACTCTCCCCTAGCAGTCAGCGCCTCCCGAAATCCTGCCTGAGGTTCTGGTTGGATGTGAGATTCTCTTTCACTTCCCATCCCAAACTTTTGTGTGGTGAAGCCATTGAATAGTGCCAGGAGAGGGGGTCCCAGTTGTAAACACCCCCAGCTCCCTACTTCAGAAACAGCTGTATGTCAGGGCTGGGTGAGGGATCCCCATACAAACAGTTCCGGTGCCCCACCCCAGAGGTGGCCGCATCTCCGCACCCGGTGTGGAATTCCAGTATAAACAGCCCCCGCACCCCACTGGAGGAAGACACTGGAATAAATATGAAAGAACCAGTTTGCTGGGCACCTGGAGGGTAACGGAGTTACAGGGAACAAATCACGCCAACCCCACCTCATTTCCTGCTTTGACAGGGTTACTGGCCAAGTGGACGGGGGAAGCCGTAGACGTGAGAGATCTTGATTTTAGCAAGGCTTTTGACACAGGCCCGCGACACTCTCATTAGCAGCGTAGGGAAATGTGGTTCTTTCCAGATGAATTTACGATAGGGCCGGTGCACCATTGGTTGGAAGGCCGGACTCTAAGCATCGTTACCAGGGATAACTTGGGAGGCAGATCTAGTGAAGCCTGCAGTGGTCAGCCCGGGGGCCGGTACTAGTCACTCTTTTAATGACTGACTCGGATTACGGAGCAGAGAGTGGAACTGGCAGGTGCCCCCAAGCCGGGCGGGGTCGCGAGCCCTTTGGAGGAGCGTTCAAAACGACCTGGACGTGGTCTGGAATGGACCAGATGAAATTCAATCCAGACAAGGGCCAAAGTCCATCACTTGGGAAGGACAAATCCAAAGCACGGCTACCAAAGGGGGCCTAGCCGGCTAGGGGGTCGGATGGCTGGAAGGGGGCAGGGGGGTTAAAATGGGTCATGAACTGAATATGAGGCAACAACGCAGGTGCCAAAAAAGCAACTGTCCTTCTGGGGCGGGGTAAGAGGAGTGTCGGACGTAAGACGCGGGAGGTGATTGTCCCGCTCTGCTCGGCGCTGGTGGAGACCTCGGCTGTGTCCAGTTCTGTGTACCGCCTGACAGATGCACAGATTGGACATTGTGCAGAGGGGAGCCAGAAACCCGGTCAAAGGGAAGTTATAAAAAAATAGGGCATGTTTAGTCCAGAGAAAAGAAGCCCAAGGCGGGGACCCGAGAGCAGTCTTCACATAAGGGCTGTTATAAAGGGCTGTGATCAGTTGTTTTCTACGTCCCCGCTGGAGGTGGGACAAGAAGTAGTTGGCTTAATCCGCAGCAAGGGAGATGTAGGTTAGATATTAGGAAAAATGTTCTAACTCTAAGGGAGGAAAGCTCTGGAATTGGGTCCGGAGGGAGGCTGTGGAATCTCCGTCAGTGGAGGTTTTAAGAACAGGTTGGCCAGACCCCGATCAGCGCTGGTCTAGGTTTACTTGGTCTGGCATCAGTGCAGGGGGCTGGATTAGATGACCCCTCGAGGTCCCTTCCATCCTGACATTTTTATGGTCCTTGTGTAAACAGACTCCAGCCCCACCCCAGAGGCAGCTGCATCTCAGCGCCGGCCGAGGAGTCCCTGTATAAGCAGACCCCATACCCCACCCCAGAGGCAGCCGCATCTCAGAGCTGGGCGAGGGGTCCCTGTATAAAAAGCCCTTGCGCCCCACCCCAGAGATGCTGCTTCTCAGTGCTAGGCGAGGGGTCCCTGTATAAGCAGACCCCACGCCCCACCCCAGAGGCAGTCACATCTCAGCGCCGGGCGAGGGGTCCCTGTCTAAACAGCCCCCAGCAGCTTTATTGTTGGCCCTGTCTCTTGCAGGCCTGTCTCTCGTGGTGGGGTTAGTTCTCTACATCTCCAGCATCAATGACGAGGTGATGAATCGGCCCAGCGGGTCAGAGCAATATTTCCACTATCGCTACGGCTGGTCCTTCGCCTTCGCAGCCTCCTCCTTCCTCCTCAAAGAGGTTTGGACCTTGCCCCACCTCATCCCAACCCCTCCTCCCCGGGGCCCTGGAGATTCCTGGCTGGCTCTGTGCTGCCCCCTGGGGTAGAACTTGAAACCCCTTTTCCCTGATTCTGCTGGCTGAACTAACGGAGAATCCCCCTCTGCTGGCACAGTATGGTGGCTGTGACACACAGAGGGGGGGAAGTTCTAATCTATCCAGCAGTGGGCAGTGGTGAGAATTGTTGGGGGAGCCTAGAAAGTCTCTGACGTCAATTTACAAACTGTGGAGTCCTTAAAATAGGTGAGATAGATGGGCCCAATTGGGAAGGGAGGGGAGGGGAGGGAGGTCTAGTGGTTAGAGCAGGAGGGCTGGGAGCCAGGACTCCTGGGTTCTATGCCTGGCTCTGGGAGGAGAGAGGGCTGTAGTGCTTAGAGGAGGGGGGCTGGGAGCCAGGACTCCTGGGTTCTATCCGCGGCTCGGGCAGGGGGAATGGGATCTAGTGGCTGGCGGGGGGAGGGGGGAGAGCCAGGACTCTCTGGGGGGGAGAGCCAGGGAGGGGAGTAGGGTTCCGCAGTCCCATTCCCTCCCCTTCCACTCACTCTTCCCCCCCACCTCCTGCAGGGTGCCGGCGTGATGTCCGTGTACCTGTTCACCAAGCGCTACGCGGAGGAGGAGATGTACCGCCCCCACCCAGCCTTCTACCGCCCGCGCCTGAGCGACTGCTCCGACTACTCGGGCCAGTTCCTGCACCCGGAGGTGTGGCACCGTGGGCGCAGCCCCTCCGACATCTCCAGCGACGTCTCCATCCAGATGACCCAGAATTACCCCCCCGCTATCAAGTACCCCGAGCACATGCACATATCCACCTCGCCCTGCTAGGCCAGCCCCCCACCCCCGACCGTCTCCCACCGGGGCCTGCCAGCCGCCCCCCACCCCAGAGACTGTGCAGAGGGGGCCCACCCGTGGATCACAGACTGGGTGCTACTGGACTGAAACCTCTCCTTGTCCCCCCTTTCTCGCTCCCTCTGCACCGTCCCCGGAGGCCTCCCCCATTTGGCCACTTTGGCGGCATTCGTGACAGGAAGTCACCCCATCGGCCATTTTGGTTGCCACAGGAAGGTGCCGGGATTCCCAACAGGAAGCCACCTGCCAGCCATTTTGTTTGTTATCATCGGGCCAACCCCAGATACTTTTTTTGTCCCCACAAGGGCCAGTTCCTAACACGAAGTCACCCCTCCACCATTTTCTCTGTCCCTGCTCCAATCCCTTCCTCCCAGATCCTGACAGGAAGTGGCTCCTCTGCCATCTTTTTTGCCCCACAATGGCCAACCCCGGTTAGGAAGCTGCCCATCTGCCATTCTGGTTGCCATTGCACCAGCTCCCCTTGGTATAGATCCTGAGAAGAAATGGCTCCTAATGCCATTTTCCTCAGTTCCAGAACGGCCGACCCTGACAGGAAGTCACTTGTCGGCCATTTTCCTTGTTGCCATGCCAGCCCCTTCCCCCCCCGCAGATCCTGAGAGGAAATGGCTCCTCCGCCATCTTTGCTGCCCCACAATGGCCAACCCTGACAGGAAGTCACTCGTCGGCCATTTTCCATGTTGCTGCACTGGTGTCCTCCCCCACCCCCCACCCGATCCTGAGAGGAAATGGCTCCTCCGCCATCTTTGTTGCCCCACAATGGCCACCCTGACAGGAAGTCAGTCGTCAGCCATTTTCCTTGTTGCCATGCCAGCCCCCCTCCCCCCCGCAGATCCTGAGAGGAAATGGCTCCTCCACCATCTTTGCTGCCCCACAATGGCCAACCCTGACAGGAAGTCACTTGTTGGCCATTTTCCATGTTGCTGCACTGGTGTCCTCCCCCACCCGATCCTGAGAGGAAATGGCTCCTCCACCATCTTTGTTGCCCCACAATGGCCACCCTGACAGGAAGTCAGTCGTCAGCCATTTTCCTTGTTGCCATGCCAGCCCCCCCCGCCCCCGCAGATCCTGAGAGGAAATGGCTCCTCCGCCATCTTTGTTGCCCCACAACGGCCAACCCTGACAGGAAGTCACTCGTCGGCCATTTTCCATGTTGCTGCACTGGTGTCCTCCCCCACCCCCCACCCGATCCTGAGAGGAAATGGCTCCTCCACCCTCTTTGCTGTTTTCCAAATGAACCAGATGGGGGAACCGCATCAGCAAATGGGGACACAGAGAAGGGCCCCAGGTAACTCCCGACCCAGAGAGATGAATCAAGGGGAGCTGGAAATATAGACACCAAGGTCCAGCTAAAGCAACCGCGGCGGCTGGCTGCCAGCAGCTCGCCCTCAGAGACCCGCTCCCCCCTCGACTGCCAGATCGGGGCCCCGTCTCTTTGTCTTCCCTCCGCCGAAGAACGGAGGACGAAGCCCTTTTCTTAGCAAGCGTGGGCTTGACCGCGCCGTGCATTAACCCGGCCCAGCAACGGCCACTGTTAGCCCAGCTTCAGGCCAGCTGCCCCCAGGCTCTGCTTTGCTCTTTCCTTTCTTTCGATTTGCTTTCTCCTTCCATTCTTCCTGTCTCGCCCCCCTTTTTTCTTTTCCATTTCCCGGCTCTTTCCTTCTTCCTCTCTCTGCCCTCTTTCTTTGGTTCCTTTTTTCTTTCAATTTCCATTTGCAAGTTTTCTTTGATTCCTTCCTCTCTCTGCCCTCTTTCGTCCAGTCCTTCTTTTGTCCATTTCTCTGCACTTCTTCTCTATTGACTTTCTTTATATGTCCATTTACAGGGTTCTTTTTCCTCCCCTTTTGTTTTCCTCTTCCTTTCTCTACCCTCTTTTGTTCTTTCTCTGTTAGTTCCCTTCTCCTTTAGCCACCTCCGCCCGCTGGGGTGTATCTCAGGCTGCAGTTCTTTTGCCGCGGTGACTGTGTTTGTGTCTGTAGAGGTGGAAGTGTCTCCATCCATGCAGAGATGAGGAAGGAGCCAATATAGTCGGAGGAGGAGAAGGATGCCAGTGGAGAGACGGAGGAAGGGAAAATAGGGGATGGGAAACGTGAGAATGAAGGGAAGGTGGTTGAGGGAGGTGAGGGAGGGAAGAAAAGGGATAGGTAATAGATACCTCGTGCTTCAGGGATGCATCAGTGCAGGGAACTGGTTCACAGCTGGGTTTGGGCACCTTCTGCTGGCTGGGTCCTGCCAGGACCCAGGACTCTTGCTGTGAACTTGGTTGGTACTGGTCGGTCCCCGTCCCGTGTGGGTATTTTTGTGGGCTCCTTTGACAAGGTCATCTGTACCTGGCTCTGCGAGCTTCCCCACGGCAGTGCCCCCAGCTGCGGAGGCTCCAGTGTTGCGAGCTTCCCCATGGCAGTGCCTCCCAGCCAGGGAGTTAAAGGAGAAAAACCCTCCTCATCTCTTGTCATGATGTTGGGACTCTTACATACAGAGGAGCTGCTCTTGTGGCATCCAACAGAGGGCGGTATCTGCTTGGGGGGACCCAGTTCTGGGAGGGGGTGGGGGCTAGTGGTTAGAGCAGAGGGGCTGGGAGCCAGGACTCCTGGGTTCTATCCTTGGCTCTGAGAGGGGAGTGGGGTCTAGGGGATAGATCAGAAGCGGGGGGGGGGGGGAGTTTGCATACCCTCAGGGAGCGGGAGACACCAACTTTTGCCCCCGACCACTTAAAGGGCCAGAAATCTCCTTCCTCCACCCGTAGAAATCCCACCTTCTGTTCTTGAATGATCCTGGGGATCAGGGGACCCCTCAGCTCTTAGACCTGGCAAAGGGGGGGTCGAGGAGGAAGGTCATGGCACCCCCACCCTTGGGAGCCGGTGGCAAAGAAAGGGTTAAAAATCTAGCATCAGAAATGGCCCCTCCGCCCATGGCATGGGGGGGGGGGGATGAAAGCTAACTAGCTACATCCCCCCCTCTCCAATCAGTTTGAATGGGGGGGAGGCGGTGATGAAAGGGTTAACCATATAGCTCCATCCCCCCCTCACCAGGAATGCGGGCGGGGGGGGGAGAATTGTAGGGTTAAAAATAGCACCACCACCCTCCCCCTGCACCCTGAAGCAATGGGGGATCCTGGCAGTGCAGGAGTTAACACACAGGGGAGCAGATAGTGGGGGGAGGAATTCCCCACAGGTGTGGTGACCCCTACTGCGGGGGGGGGGGAGGAAGGTTCTTAGCCTGGGGGGTGGGAAGGGGGGACATGCATACTACACCCGTAACTAAGGAGAGATCCCTTTTTATTGTCATATAGTCTTTCCCCCCCCTCCCCGTGCTGGGGGTGTGTGGCCTGGGGCCAACCCACCCCCTTATTTACTCTGTACCATATGTACATAGGACTGAGAGACTGCAATAAACTTTATTTCAAACACCTCCCGTGTCTGGCTGTTCCCCCGTACATCCATTCACCCCCCCATCTCCCACCCTCCATCCATGCACCCCTCTATCTCCATCCATCCACCACCTCCATCTCCTTCTCTCCATACATCCACACCCCACCCCACTCCCCCATACATCTCCAACCCGCCTATCCATAACCCCTCGCATCTCATCCATCCACCCACTCCCATAACCCTCCCTCCCTCCATCCACCCCCCCAACATTTCCCTCCATACAACCATACACTCCCCCATGTCCCTCCGTCCGTCCACCCCCCATGTCCCTCCCTCCATAGAATAATAGAATATCAGGGTTGGAAGGGACCTCAGGAGTCCAACTAGTCCAACCCCCTGCTCAAAGTAGGACCAATCCCCACTTTTTGCCCCAGATCCCTAAATGGCCCCCTCAAGGATTGAAACTCACAACCCTGGGTTTAGCAGGCCAATGCTCAAACCACTGAGCTATCCCTCCATTCATACACCACCCCCCCATATCTCCCTCCCTTCATCCATCCACTCCCATCTCCCTCCCTCCATCCATCCACCCCCCAACCCATCCATCCACTCCCATACCCCTCCTCCGTCCATCCATCCACCCACTCACCCACCCATTCACTCCCTTACCCCTCCCCGCATCCGTCCACCCCCACCATCCATCCACTCCCTTACACCCCCCACCCCCTTACCCCTCCCTCCCTCCCTCCATCCACCCACCCATCCATCCACTCCCATACTCCTCCCTCCATCCATCCACCCCCCACACCCACCCATCCCTCCACTCCCACACCCCTACTTCCATCCATCCACACCCAGCAAGGAACCCAGGAGTCCTGGCTCCCAGCCCGCACCTAGTCCTGCTGGAGACTAGGCCTCCTGGGCTCTCTCCCTGGCTGTGGGAGGGGAGTGGGGTCTCGTGGTTAGATTTGGGGCGCTGGGACCCAGGACTCCTGGGTTCCATCCCCAGCACTGGGAGGGGAGTGGGATCTAGTGGTTAGAGCGTGGGCTGGGGGGAGGGAGCCAGGACTCCCACACCCCTCCATCCATCCACCCCCCCACCCATCCATCCACTCCCTCCCCCCCCAGCTCTGCCCCTCTCTCTGTGCCTGGCTGGAGGGTGGGGGAGGGGAGCGCAGGCGCTGGCAGCTGACCGGGCGCCAGCGGGCAGAGGCTGGCCGCCGACCAGCGCAGCAGGGGTTAACAGTCGCCATGGTGACCTGCCAGAGAGCCTGGCTATTGCTGGGGGGGGGGGGGGGGACGACACAGACACACACACAGACAGACACACACACGCACACACACACATAGGCGCTGATCAGCCCCTGGCTGCGGTGGAGACGGGCCGCCGGGCAAGATGGGCCCCCTTGGTCTGAGCCCCATGGAGTCTCATGAGGGCCAATCCGCGTGGAGGGGTTTGGGGCGGGGGCTGGAGGGAAGGAGGTGGGGGGGCAGAAGGGTTTGGGGGGCAGCGGGGGAAGATCTGGATGTATGACAGAGGGGGAGTCGCCCAGCTGTGGGGAAGCAGGTATCCTGGGGGTGGGGGCATGGAGAGAGCAGGATGGGGGGTATGGGAGATGGGGCGCATCAGCTGGCTGTGGGGGTTACATTGGAGGGGGCCGGTACTTGCTGGAGAACGTGACACCAGCAGCTCCTGTGGCTCGTCTTCCCACTCCGGGTATTGGCCTGCACCCCCTGCCCCCCGATGAGGAACACCCCCACGCCCCAGCACCTTGGGGGAGGGGCAGCATGAAACACTCAAATTGGGCCCAGCCGGGTACCTGAGCGGCGCTGGGATCCTGTGCACTAGGCCCCAATGCCCAGAGCTGAGCCCAGCCAACCCCGGGACCCCCTGGCCCATGGCCTGAGAACCCCTGCTCGAGAGGGCATGCAGGATTTATGGCATTGCTCTAGAATGGCGCCGAATTCAAGGTGCACATGCCTTGCTCCAGAGCCCCACAGTGCAGTGGCATGTGGGCTGGCTCTAGAATGGCCCATTAGTTGGCTCGATTCCTCCAGAACGCTGTGGTAATGGGGTATATTGCTCTAGAGCGCCGTGACACTGGGATCCCCTGCTCTCGAGTGCTGCGTTATTGGGATCCCTTGTTCTAGAGCAGCGGCTCTCCAACTGTGAGTTGGGCCCCCAGCGTGGGTCGTGACCCCCTTTTAATAGGGTTGCCAGGTAGGGCGTTAGACTTGCTGGGGCCTGGGGCTGAAGCCAGAGCCCCACAAAGCCCCAGGGCTTCAGCCCTGGGTGGTGGGGCTCAGGTTACAGGCCCCCAGCCTGGGGCTGGAGGCTTTGGGCTTTGGCTCCCCCCCCCTCCCTCCCCCAGGGTAGCAAGGCTCAGGTGGGCTCAGGCTTTGGTGCTCCCTCCTGGGATAGTATAGGAATTGTTGTTGTCAGAAGGGGGTCGCGGAGCAATGCACTTTGAGAACCCCTGCTCTGGAGCGTCGCGGGATTGGGATACCTTGCTTTAAAACCCTGTCGTGTTGGGATCTTGCACTCGAGAGCACTGAGGATTGTGACCCCGTGCGCTAGAGTGACGTGGGTTCGGGATCGCTCAGAATCACAGAACCACGGGGTCAGAAGGAGCTGCAAGGGTCGTCTTGTCTAACCCCCGGCTGAGATGCAGGATTTGTTGGGTGCCCCCCTTTGAAAACTTCTGTTCTGATGGGTCGGAAGTTTGTCCTGAGATTTAATCTAAATCTGCTCTGCTGTAGTTGGAACCCTGCCCTCTGGTGCAAGAGAGAGCACTTTTCTCCCTCTTTTTTATGGCAGCCTTTCAAGTATTTGAAGACCGCTGTCATGTCCCCCTTTCATCTCCTCTTTCCCAAATGAAACAGACCCAGTTCTTTCAGCCTTTGCTCACGTGGCTGCATTCCCCCGCCCCCCCCCCCCGTTTGATCATCGTTGTCGCTCGCCTCTGGATTCTTTTTTCCAGTTTCTCCACATCCTTTCTGCACAGCGGTGACCGGAGCTGGACACAGCACTCCCGGCCTGCCCAGTGCCGAGCAGAGCGGTGCTCTCACCACCCGTGGCTCGCATGCTGCACCTCTGTTAATGCAGCCTAACGTTGCCTTTGCTTTTGTGGGTTTTTTTGCAAAGGCATCGGATTGCTGACTCATGCTGAGGGTGTGATCCACCACAACTCCCCAATCCTTCTCAGCAATGCTGCTGCCAAGCCAGTTAGCCCCCATCCTGGACTTATGCATTTGGTTTTTCTTCCAGAAGGGCAGCACCTTACGTTTGTCTTTGTCGACTTTCGTTTTGTCTAGAGACCAGTTCTCCAGTATACCAAGATCCCTCTGAATTTTAGCTCGACCTTCCAAAGTGTTGGCAACCCCCCCCCAGCTTTGTGTCATCTGCAGATTTGATTAGTCTGCTCTCTATTCCCACAGCCAGGGCATTAATGAAGATGTTAAACAACACTGGACCCAGAACAGATCCCTGTCGAACCCCACGTGAGACCTCCCTCCCATCGGACATCACTCCATTAACCGTTACTCTTTGCTTGCGGTTGTCTAAGCAAGTCTGTATCCACTTAATGGTAGTTCTGTCAAGCCCGCATTTCTCTGCCTTAACGTAGCAGAATGTCTTGTGGGCCTGTGTCCAAAGCCTTGCTGAAGTCCAGGGATATTATGTCCACTGCATTCCCCCCATCCACCAAATCAGGTACCCCACCAAAGAAGGAAATCAAGCTGCTTTGGCATGATTTGTTCTTGGGAAATCCACGCTGGCTGCTGGTGATCACTCCTTCATCCTCCAGGTACTTGCAAATTACATTATTTTGCACATGAGTGCACAGGTCTTGTGTTAGCGCACCGCGGGGCTAGGATCTATTGCTCTAGAGCAAGGTGACATTGTGATATCTTGCTCTAGAGTGCCGGGTTTTTGGGACTCTATTGTTCTAGAGTGTGGCGGGAGTGGATATCCCGCTCTAGAGCGCCACAGGATCCGAATATATTCTAGAGCGGTGCGGTATTGGGGTATCTTGCTCTAGCGTGCTGCAGTATTGGGCTCTAATGTTCTAGATTCTAGAGCACCACAGTATCTTACGCCAGCGTGCCGCAGCATTGGCATCTATTGTTCTCGAGTGCTGCCGCTTTGGGTAGCTCGCTCTAGAGCGTGGCGGGATTGGGATAGATTGCTCTAGAGGGACGTGGCATTGTGATATCTTGCTCCAGAGCGCTGCAGTTTTGGGGTCTATTGTTCTGGAGTGCCGTGGCATTAGGGTATATTGTTCTAGAGCATGGGGGTATGGGGACGTTTTGTTCTAGAGTGCTGCAGGATTGGGCATCTCGCTCTAGAGCGCTGCGGGATTGGGCTATCTTGCTCCGGGATCTATTGTTCTGGAGCGCGGTGACATTGGGGTCTATTGTTCTAGAGCGATGCAGCATCGGGACCTATGGGACCAGAGCGCTGCGGACGCGAGGAGCATGGCTGTATTTGCCTGCCTCGCTCCAGAACGCTGGGGTTTGCTAGCACCTTGCTCTAGAACGCAGGGGGTTTTGCGGGGGCTGGGGGGGGAGGCCCCACAGCCTGTCACGCAGCGGAGGGGGTGGGGGCGGCGCCCTCAAAGTGCAGCGCAGCACAGCACACAGCCGGCTCCGAGCACTCCCGTTGGCATGGCGACCGGAGCTGGAGGCGGGTGGGGGAGCCCGGGTGGGGGAGGGGGCGGCAGCGGCTGCTGCGGCACAGCGTCTGGCGTCCCCGTCCCCGCACAGCCGCACGCTGCCACCCGCTCCCAGCGCACGTGATGCACACGCACGGCGCACATACGGGGCACAGGCCCGACACATGCGATGCATGCAGAGGACGCACACAGCAGACACATCTCGCATATGCACACACGACCCACAAACACGGTGCGTGCACGTGTGTGACACACATACACACGACTCACAAACACGGTGCGTGCACGTGCGTGACACACAAACACATGACTCACAAACACGGTGCACGCACGTGCGTGACACACATACACACGACTCACAAACACGGTGCACGGACGTGCGTGACACACATACACACGACCCACAAACACGGTGCACGGACGTGCGTGACGCACATACACACGACTCACAAACACGGTGCACGCACGTGCACGACACACATACACACGACTCACAAACACGGTGCGTGCACGTGCGTGACACACATACACACGACTCACAAACACGGTGCACGCACGTGCGTGACACACATTCACACGACTCACAAACACGGTGCGTGCACGTGCGTGACACACATACACACGACTCACAAACACGGTGCACGCACGTGCGTGACACACATACACACGACCCACAAACACGGTGCGTGCATATGCGTGACACACATACACACGACTCACAAACACGGTGCGTGCACGTGCGTGACACACATACACACGACCCACAAACACGGTGCGTGCATGTGCGTGACACACATACACACGACCCACAAACACGGTGCACGCACGTGCGTGACACACATACACACGACTCACAAACACGGTGCACGCACGTGCGTGACACACATACCCACGACCCACAAACACGGTGCACGGACGTGCGTGACACACATACACATGACCCACAAACACGGTGCGTGCATGTGCGTGACACACATACACACGACTCACAAACACGGTGCGTGCACGTGCGTGACGCACATACACACGACCCACAAACACGGTGCACGCACGTGCGTGACACACATACACACGACCCACAAACACGGTGCACGGACGTGCGTGACACACATACACATGACCCACAAACACGGTGCGTGCATGTGCGTGACACACATACACACGACTCACAAACACGGTGCGTGCACGTGCGTGACACACATACACACGACCCACAAACACGGTGCATGCACGTGCGTGACACACATACACACGACTCACAAACACGGTGCACGGACGTGCGTGACACACATACACATGACCCACAAACACGGTGCACGCACGTGCGTGACACACATACACACGACCCACAAACACGGTGCGTGCATGTGCGTGACACACATACACACGACTCACAAACACGGTGCATGCACGTGCGTGACACACATACACACGACTCACAAACACGGTGCGTGCACGTGCGTGACACACATACACACGACTCACAAACACGGTGCACGCACGTGCGTGACACACATACACACGACCCACAAACACGGTGCACGCACGTGCGTGACACACATACACATGAGACACAAACACGGTGCATGCACGTGCATGACACACATACACACGACTCACAAACACGGTGCACGCACGTGCGCGACACACATACACACGACTCACAAACACGGTGCATGCACGTGCGTGACACACATACACACGACCCACAAACACGGTGCACGGACGTGCGTGACGCACATACACACGACTCACAAACACGGTGCACGGACGTGCGTGACACACATACACACGACCCACAAACACGGTGCACGCACGTGCGTGACACACATACACACGACTCACAAACACGGTGCACGCACGTGCGCGACACACATACACACGACTCACAAACACGGTGCATGCACGTGCGTGACACACATACACACGACTCACAAACACGGTGCGTGCACGTGCGTGACACACATACACACGACTCACAAACACGGTGCGTGCACGTGCGTGACACACATACACACGACTCACAAACACGGTGCGTGCACGTGCGTGACACACATACACACGACTCACAAACACGGTGCGTGCACGTGCGCGACACACATACACACGAGACACAAACACGGTGCGTGCACGTGCGTGACACACATACACACGACCCACAAACAC
Organism: Lepidochelys kempii; assembly: GCF_965140285.1. Taxonomy (NCBI): domain Eukaryota; kingdom Metazoa; phylum Chordata; order Testudines; family Cheloniidae; genus Lepidochelys; species Lepidochelys kempii. Next base: position 15,421,015 of record NC_136402.1, read on the forward strand.
GGTGCGTGCACGTGCGTGACACACATACACATGACTCACAAACACGGTGCGTGCACGTGCGTGACACACATGCATGACACATGCATGAGCACATAGGGTGCACAATTCAAAACTTCCTAGTGTCTCAGGCCAGCAGGGCTCCCTGTGATCAGCCAGTCCTGTATGATGCAGCCCACAGGACGCCCCCGGAGTCATTCCCGTTTGAATTAGACCATTGCTTTTCCATGTGATTTAAAACTCACCACGGCTGGAGAATCCACCAGGACCTGGGGTGACTTGTTCCAAGGCTGAATTCCCCTCCCTGTTCAAAACTGACACCTCATTTCCAGTCTGGCTTCGTCCAGCTTCAACTTCCAGCCACTGGATGGAGTTAGGCCCTGGCCTGCTGGACCCACAGGCCCTCTGTGTTCACACAGCTGTTCCCTCACGGAGGGGCGGATCCCCTGGGCTCATGCTACACGCGCGATAGACGTGAGCCACGGGCTCCCGGTGCTCGCACGATGCACCTGCGTGCGAAAGACACGCCCGGGGCAGGCAGGGGAGGCATGCATTGACCGCATGCCCCAGCCACACCCAGTGCACACCAGGAACACGCACAGCACACGCCAAGAGATTGTAGAGCCCAGCTCATACAGGACGCACCCAGAGGCCAGCGGGAAATATCCGTTCACCCACCCGGCCTTGTCCAGGCTCTCCAACCTCTCCCCTCCTGTTCGCCCCCCCATCCCACCTCTTTGGGCCCCCTCCCCTTCTTCCTCTGCCCTCTCCCTTCCTGCACCCCCACCTGCCTCCCCCAAATTGTGTCTCCTCCCCTCCTTCACCCCATCTCCCCTCCCCTCCTTGTCACCCCTCGCCTCTCCTCCTGCACCCCCATCCCACCTTCCCCCTCCTTCATCTCATGTCCCCTCCCCCCATGTCCCTTTCCCCCATGAGCTGCCATGTCCCCTCTCCACCTGCACCCCATCCCACCTCCCTTCCCCCTCCCCTCTCCTTCACCCCATCTCCCCTCCCCCTTCTCCTGCACCCCCTCCCCCTCCCCCTTTCCTTCCCTTTCTGAACCTCATCCCACCTCCCTTCCCCCTCCCTTCCATGTCCGCTCCCCCCTGCACCCCCACTACCCTCCTGCACCCCACTCCTCTCCTCCCTCTTCCTTCTCCCTCCCCTCCGTGTCCCCTCCCCCATGAACCCCATGTTCCCTCCTCCTCTCCTCCTGCACCCCCATCCCATCTCCCATCCCCCACCCCTCAGTTCCCCATCCCCCTGCACCCCATCCCCTCCTCCATCTCCCTTCCCCCTCCCTACCGTGTCCCCTCCCCCCTGCACCCCCTCTCCTCTCCTGCGCCCCTCCCATCTCCCTGTGCCGCACCCTTCCTGCACCCCCACTCCCCTCCTGCACCCCATCCCATCTCCCTTCCCCCGCCCCTCAGTTCCCCCTCCCCCTGCACCCCACCCTCTCCTCCCGCTCCCTTCCCCTCCCTACCGTGTCCCCTCCCCCCTGCACCCCCACTCTTCATTCACCCCCTTCCCCTCCTCTCCCCTCCCCCTCCCTCTCCCTCCCCCCCAGCTCCTTCGCAGCCTCCGCCCGCGGTCCCTCCCGGTGCCATACGAGCGGGCTGCCGGGTGCGCGCCGGCTGCTGCGTCCCCCGCCCGCCCCGAGCCGCTCTGCAGCGGGGCATGGACCGGGGCGCCCGCGCCCTGCGCCCCGCCGAGCTCGCCACGCGCCCCGGAGCCCCCAGCGCCCCCTGACCGCTCCCGGGGCCGGCGCCGGACCAGAGACCCCCCACCGCTGCATCTGCACAGTAAGCCCCCCCCCCCGCGCGGCCTCGGCTTCTGCACCCCCCCGGCTGCGGGGGGGCCTGCCTGGGACCCCAAAGAGCCGGGGGTCGTGCCAGCCTCTGCCCACGCGCGGAGACCCCTCCTTGGGGGGCAGGAGCTGGGGGTGGGGAGACTGAAATAGACTCGTACTCGGATTCAGGGGTGTGGGGGGGACATAGGGGAAATGAGCCCCAAAGATGCTGGGTGGATGGATTTGGGGGTGTATGGGGGGCAGGAGAAATGAGCCCCAAAGTCACTTGGTGGATGGATTTGGGTGTGTGTGGAGCAAGGGAAAAGAGCCCCAAAGATGCTTGGTGGATGGATTGGGGGTGTGGGGGGGAGCAGGGGAAATGAGGCCCTAAGACAGTTGATGGATGGATTTGGAGGTGTTTGGGGGGCAGTTGAAATGAGGGAAGAAGATGCCTGTGGATGGATTTGGGGGGGTGTGGGGGGCAGGGGAAATGAGCCCCAAAGACGCTTGGTGGATGGATTGGGGGTGTGGGGGGGCAGGGGAAATGAGGCAGGCCCAAAGACCCTTGGTGGATGGATTTGGGGGTTTTAGGGGGCAGGGGAAATGAGGCCCAAAGACGCTCAGTGGATGGATTTGGGGGTTTATGGGGGCAGGGGAAATGAGCCCCAAAGTCACTTGGTGGATGGATTTGGGTTTTTTTGGGAGGGCAGGATAAATGAGGCCAGAAGACGACAGTGGATGGATTTGGGACGTCTTTGTGGGTGAGAAGAAATGAAGCCTAAAGACCCTCAGTGGATGGATTGGGGAGTGTATGGGGGGCAGGGAAAGTGAGGCCCGAAGGTGCTCAGTGGATGGATTCAGGAGTGTTTGGGGGGGCAGGGGAAATGAGACACAAAGACACTCAGTAGATGGATTTGGGGGTGTATGGGACAGGGGAAGTGAGGCCCAAAGACGCTCAGTGGATGGATTTGGGGGTGTTTGGGAGGGCAGGGGAAATAAGCCCCAAAGACACTTGGTGGATGGATTTGTGGGAGTCTGGGGTGCAGGGGAAATGAGGCCAGAAGATGCCAGTGGATGGATTTGGGACGTCTTTGTGGGTGAGAAGAAATGAGGCCTAAAGGTACTCAGTGGATGGATTTAGGGGTGTATGGGGGGCAGGGGAAATGATCCCCAAAGACGCTCGGTGGATGGATTTGGGGGAGTAGAGGGGGCAGGGGAAATGAGCCCCAAATATACTCAGTGGATGGATTTGGGGGTATTTGGGGGGGGCAGGGGAAATGAGGCCAGAAGACACCAGTGGATGGATTTGGGGGTGAGAAGAAATGAGGCCTAAAGATGATCAGTGGCTGGAGTTTGCGGTGGGGGCGGGGGGTGCTGTATGGGGATGGGAGAGCAGAGGAAATGAGCCCCAGTGATACTCACTGGATGGATGCGGGTGCAGGGGAAGTGAGACCCAGTCCTGCACAGTGGCTGGACTTTGGGGGGGTGTACAGGGGAGGGGGACAGAGGAAATGCACGCGGATAATGCAACAGTTCTGCTGGGCGATTTCCTGGCCGCATGGCGCACGAGGGCTGGCGGGGTGAGGGGGGGACGTTGGCAGCTAATGGATGCACCTGGGAGCAAGTGGTGCTGAAGTGAAAAGGGGTGTGGGGCAAAGGGGGTGGCTTTATTGCAAGCCATCAGGGCAATGGCTGTCGGGGATGCGGGGGCGGGGGGGGGGGCTTCTGGCTGCCGGAGATGGTGGGGGGGACCATGTTCTGCATCTGGGAAGGAAATTGCATCTCTAGGCAGCTGCAAAGAAAGCATAGAAATGCAGAAAGGGAGGGGAGGGGGGATATTGGAAGGGAAGGGGCCTTGTGGAGGGGCTGACTAGCAGGCCAGGATCTTTGGGAGGAGGAGATATTTACACGCACAAACACCTCTTGGCAACCCCCTACTTCGGGCAGCAGGTTGGTTAAGTGTGTATCTCTGTGTGATGTTGTCTGTTCTGTCTGTGTCTTGGTGCTGGGGTGTGTGTGTGTATGAGTGTGTGTGTATGGTGTTGCCTCTGTGTGTGACATGATGGTATGTGTGTCTGGGTGTGTTGTGTGTGTGTGTGTGTTCTGCCTGAGTGTGTCTCAGTGTGATGTTGTCTGTGTGTGTGAGTGTGTGATGTTCTGTGTGTGTCTGGGTGTGTTGTGTGTGTGTGTGTGTTCTGCCTGAGTGTGTCTCAGTGTGATGTTGTCTGTGTGTGTGAGTGTGTGATGTTCTGTGTGTGTCTGGGTGTGTTGTGTGTGTGTGTGTGTTCTGCCTGAGTGTGTCTCAGTGTGATGTTGTCTGTGTGTGTGAGTGTGTGATGTTCTGTCTGTGTCTGTGTGTGTCTGTGTGTGTTGTGTGTGTGTGTGTGTTCTGCCTGAGTGTGTCTCAGTGTGATGTTGTCTGTGTGTGTGAGTGTGTGATGTTCTGTCTGTGTCTGTGTGTGTCTTGGTGTGATGTGTGTGTGTGTGATGTTCTGTCTGAGTGTGGCTCAGTGTATCTCGGTGTGATGTTGTCTGTGTGTGTGTATGTCGGTGCGTTGCGTGTGTGAGGTTCTGTCTTGGTGTGTCTCAGTGTGACGTTTGTGCGTGTGTGTGTGATGTTCTCTGAGTGTGACCCCCATTTTACACCCTTAGACAGGAGCCGGGACTGGGCGGACGAGGCTGGGGTTGCCAGTTGGGAACCGGAAGGGAGAGAGACGTGGCTGGAGTGACACGCACACGGGTGTTCTAGCCGTGATTCGTGGCAGGTGCTTGTGTAAATGACACACACACACATGCATGGGTGTTCTAGCCACGGATAGAGGCAGGTGCTTGTGTAAATGACACGAACATTGGTGCGCTCGCTGTGAACTGTGGCTAACGTGCGGAAATGGCACACGCCAACACCGCACCCCTGACCCCATCTTCCAGGAGCTGACAGAGAGGATAAGGGGTCAGGGCGGGGAGTGAGGGGGGATTCATGGGGGCTGGAGGCGAGGGCAGGGGGAAACTGATGTGGAGGAATATAGACCTAATGCATGGCGAGCGGGCAGGGAAGACACCCAGACATGGAGGCAGATCCCTGGGGTGTGGGAGAACCCAAAGAGACCCCCCCCCCCGGCTGAGGAGTTAATACCGATTCAAGGAGAGCAGGGTGGGTCGGGCTTGGATGCCTCTGTCTGTCTGTCCAGCCCCATGCACCCTGTCTGTCTATCCCCATACACATCTTCCTGTCTCTCCATCCATCCCCAAATCTCCATCCGTCCATCCCCATATACCTTATCTATCTATCTATCTATCTATCTATCTATCTATCTATCTATCTATCTATCTATCTATCTATCCCTAGCCACCCCATCTATCTATCTATCTATCTATCTATCTATCTATCTATCTATCTATCTATCTATCTATCTATCTATCTATCTATCTATCTATCTATCTATCTATCCTCCCCCCATGACAAGGCATCTGGGTCTCTCTCCTCCTCACTCCTTTCCCTTGTTTCGGGACATCACTCTTTCAGGGTGTCTAAGTGTCTCTCTACTGGGATGCTGGGCAGAGCTGGCTCGGAGGTGCAGCTCCACTGTGGGCCTCGGTTTTTGCCGGCAGCTGGTCCTTTGATCCACAGGCCTGGCTGAAGGCGACCGGCTGCGCTAACCAGATGCCAAGCCCCACTTTTCCTCTTCTGGTTTTCCCAGTTTCCCCCGGGCTCCATAGGCTTCTGCCCTTTGGTGCCTGGAAGAGTCACTGAAATTTGGGGCCAGGCCGGATGCGGCGGTACCAAGTGATCATGCTCCAGACACAGGAATATCGGGCTTGGGGTGGGTCTTGCTTTGTCCTTCGAGGCATTCGATGCCCGGGGGGAGCATTTATGGACCCCAATACCCTGCCCATCTTCATCTTCCCGTGCTGGTGGGGTGCAAACAGTGTTTGCCTTAGTTTCCCTCTGTTTTCAATAAGGCTAAGAGAGGGAAAGAGACAGGCCCAAAGTCACAGAGCCAATAACAGAACCCAGAAGTCCTGGCTCCCAGCCCCCCCCTTCTAACCACTAGACCCCACTCCCCTCCCAGAGTTGGGGAGAGAACCCAGGAGTCCTGGCTGCCAGTCTCCCACCCCCCCTCCACAGCAGCGCAGGCTGGGGCGGGGGAAATCCGGGAGGGACTCCTGCCAAGGGGGATGCAGGCATCCGCAGGGGGTGGGTGGGGGGGTGTACAGGCCATGGGAGTGGATCAGGGAAGGAGGTGGTGTTAGGAGCACAGGCTGGTGTGGGGGAATGGAATACTGTGATGGGGTTGGTGCTGGGTGTCAGAGGGGTGTGTGTGGGGGGGTGCTGGGTGTCAGAGGGGTGTGTGTGGGGGGGTGCTGGGTGTCAGAAGGGTGTGCGGGGGGGCGCTGGGTATCAGAGGGATGTGCAGGGGGGTGCTGGGTGTCAGAGGGGTATGCGGGGGGGCGCTGGGTATCAGAGGGATGTGCAGGGGGGTGCTGGGTGTCAGAGGGGTATGCGGGGGGGCGCTGGGTATCAGAGGGATGTGGGGGGGGTGCTGGGTGTCAGAGGGGTATGCGGAGGGTGCTGGGTATCAGAGGGATACATGGGGGGTGCTGGGTGTCAGAGGAGTATGTGGAGGGTGCTGGGTGTCAGGGGTGTGGGGGGTGCTGCGTGTCAGAGGGGTGTGGGGCGGTGCTGAGTGTCAGAGGAGTATGCGGGGGGATGCTGGATGTCAGAGTGGTACATGGGGTGTGCTGGGTATCAGGGTTGTGCGGGTGCTGGGTATCAGAAGGGTATGCAGGGGGTGCTGGGTGTCAGAGGGGTGTGGGGGGTGATGGGTGTCAGATTGTCTCCTTGCCAATCCCCCGCTGACCTCCCCCCTTCTCCATTTCTCTCCCACCCCCAGGTCGGCTGACACCGCACCCCACGCTGAGGGGAGGCCGGGTGCCAGGTGGGCTGGCGTCACCCATGGAATCGCCCCTGGGGCTGCCAGTACGGGCGCCAGGACCCCTCGACCCGCTCGGCCTCCAGCCAAGAACCAGGGACTGAAGCCGAGGAAGGAGACACCTGCTTACAGAAGAAGATCTGTGCTCTGGGAGGGGAGTGGGGTCTAGTGATTAGAGCAGGAAGCCAGGGCTCCTGGGTTCTATCCTGGGCTGTGGGAGGTTATTGGGGTCTAGTGGTTAGGGAGTTTTAGGACCCAGGACTCCTGGGTTCCAGAGTCGATCCCCAGCCGTGAGTAGGGAGGAGGGTGCAAGGAAGTCTCTGTTGTCAAGTTGGGTGGGTGGCCCCACCCCATCCCCCTGTCAAGCTGGAGTCCTTGAAGCGCTGGAATGAGGAGAGGGTGGTGTGGTGTGAGAAGGGGGTTCAGATCCTCCTCACCACCGTCGGGGCCTTCGCAGCCTTCGGCCTCATGACCATCGCCATTGGCACCGACTACTGGCTCTACGCCCGCGCCTTCATCTGTAACACCACCAACATCTCCAGCGAGGAAATGCCCCACAAGGACAAGAAGGACCCAGGGGGCCTCACCCACTCCGGCCTCTGGAGGATATGCTGCCTGGAAGGTACCTTCATTTGAGGATCCCAGGCTGGGCACTGCTGTGGGGAAGCTTGCAGCATCGATGTCCCCACTGGGGCACTGCTGTGGGGAAGCTCGCAGCATTGGCGTCCCCATCTGGGCACTGCTGTGGGGAAGCTTGCAGCGTCGGTGGCCCCGTCTGGGCACTGTTGTGGGGAAGCTTGCAGCGTTGGCATCCCCATTGGTCTGAGCTGGGTACTGGGCGGGAGACAGGCCCCAGATTCTGATTTCTCCATCTCCGTTGCAGGCCTGAAGAGGGGTGTGTGTGTGAAAATTAACCACTTCCCTGAGGACACAGATTACGACCACGACAGCGCCGAGTATCTCCTGCGTATGTATCCATCGGGGTCCCCAGCTGCACTGCTGGCGTGACCCGCAATGGCCCTGTGCCGTGCTCAGGTGCCAGAGCGGGAAGCCTGCTTAGCGCACAGAGCGGCATCTTCCTGGGGGCTGAAATGCATGAGGGGATGCAGGGGCATCTCAGTTTTGGGGTTCCCGACAGCTGTAGTACAGGCGGGAAGTTGACTTGGAAAGGAATTGGAGTCTAGTCCGGCTTTGTCCCCATCTCTAGCTAAGGTTGCCTGAACTTTCCCATTCCAAGCCCCCTTTTTTTAAAGATGCTCATATTGTTCCCCTTTCAGGGTTAAATACCCCAGACCCGCTCTGTGCTCCCGGCCCAACCTCGTTTGCCGGTCCAGGCTGTGACTTAAAGCAGTTTGGAAGTGCAGAGGCTGTGGGCAGCATAGCCCAGGATAGAGCCCAAAACGACACAAACTTTGATGTCTTTTTTTGAACGTGGTACTGGCACCCACACCAGCTGGGGAGCCGGAGTGGAAGCGTGGCAGCGAAATTGCCCTTGGGCCAGTTTTAGTTCTTTTCCCCGTCTCTGTGCAAATCCATTTTGATGTGGCCGGGAGCAGCCTACCTGGAGCTGGCTTAGCTTTCGGGCTGTGTCTCCTTTTCCCTGCCTGGTGGTGGAAGCAGATGGTTCGGATTGCGGCGGGGGCGGGGGGGATTTCAGAAGGAAAACCTGGGAAATTCCGTTTCCACATGCACAAGAAAAAAACCAGTCTGTGAAGAAGCCATTAAACGTGCCAAGTCAAGGGCTCCGAAGTAGAGGTAGGAATACTTCCTTTCTGTCCATATAGATTGTAAGATGCTTGGGTGAGGTTCTGTCCCTTGGTTTGTGCAGGGCATGATGGAGTGCCAGTCCTGGTGACTCTGTGTCTGGGCAGTGCCCCGCATGACAGAGCCCTGAGCTCAGCGATTCTGTTTCTGGGCAGCGCGTGGCATGATGGGCCACCTGTCTCAGTCACTCTGTGACTGCAGCCCCTGGCACGGCTGAGCCCCAATTTCGGTTAAAGCTTCTAGTTGCTACTTAAAGATACAAATAAATGATAATAGTGAGGCAGGTTCAAGGTTTGATGGTCATCATTAGGTTTCAGAGTTAACAGACCACTCAGCATGAATAGGGGAAGCTCACGCCTCTAAGAGCTATTATCAAAGGCTCTCTGTATATGGATAGTGTGTAAACCACACACTCTATGCCACCCCACCTTTACCCTTCCATGGACTCAAGAGGTAATCCAATTAATGTAGGCACTCCCATCCTTACCCAGTTCCTAGAGCTCAGGGCCTAATCTTCTCCAGGTTTGCGGGGCCTTTTACTAGTGAAAGAGTCTTACACAGTAATATCCTTAACTTCTATTTACTAACAGTTACCAAAAGAGAATGCACACGGTAAGCATACAGTGATCACCACTCCCAATAAGGCAGACAAACTTTTCCTGGTGGCCAGTCAGGATCAGGTCGGCCGGGGACTCCAGATTCTGATCAGGTGTTGAGGTCTGGCAGCCCTGATCTTGGGCTGTGTCCTGGAGTTACGTTCTGAACTTTCCTTTGGACTCCAGTTTATACAGTGAAACTGGGGTCCTGTTTAGCTGTACCTTAACCAATTAGTTTAAATGAAAGTCCTCCAAACCAGTATTTTCACCAATCCTCGCCGGGGGTACCACAGGTGCTGGGAGGGGGACAGCCCGGGGGGGCGCTGCGGGTGCTCGGGGTGGCCAGGGGCCAACACGGCTGCTGATGGGGGGAGCAGCCCGGGGGTGCTGGGGGATGTGGGCGGTCGCGCATGGCCCAGGACCCCTGCTGCTGCAGGTGTTGGGGGGGTGTTGGCGGGGCTGGCAGGCTCCCTGTCTGGCTCCGCACTCTGCCTCCACCCTGAGCGCCGGCTCCGCAGCTCCCATTGGTCGGGAATAGAGCAGAGCCGTCTGCTAGGAGCTGAGGGATGGATGGATGGATGGGTGTGTGTAGGAGGATGGATGGATAAAGGGGTGCGGGGCTGGATGGATAGGTGTATATCAGGATGGATGAAGGGGTGGGGGGGATGGATAGGTATGTATGAGGATGGATGGACAGAAGGGTACATGTGGGGACAGATAGCAATATCTATCTGTCTGTCTTGAACAATCAATGTTTAAGTGATTTGATTCAACAGAGAAATACTGTATTATTTTATTTCATTCGGGCAGACACCTGGCCATTCAGTACGCCCTAGCCCTTTCTCCCTCCCATACGCTGAGCGAAATGAGCCCTCTGCTGAAGGAATAGCAAGAGGTGGCGTCCTTAGAGACTCTGTTTTTTCCAAGGGGGCAGAGTTAAGGGGGTTTAGGCATTTTTAACACCAGCCATTCCTGACTTTTGGCTTCCTTAATGTCCTTCCCCGGGCTGGGAAATCCCAGGCTCCCAATGGCTAAGAGCTTTAGAAATGTAAATGGACCCAGATGCTGACTGACTGGTGCATTTCAGACTGCTGAGTGACACCAGATGCTGATTGGCTGGTGACATTAATATGCTGGGAAATCCCAGATTCTCACTGGCTGGGAGTGTCAGAGCATTGGGACATCCACAGCTCTGGTTGGCTGCTGGCCTCACCGGGTCACTCTGCTTGCCAATTGGCCTGAGAATGATGGGAAACCTTGAATGCTGATTGGCTGGCAGCCTCAGAAGTTGAATGCTGATTGGCTGTGACACCAGAGCATAGGGAAATCCGTAACCTGTGTGATCCTGTCACGGAGTCCCCGGGCGATGCTCTGGATCTGCTCCCCACGCAGCCAGGCAGGACTCTGGGGAAGTCTCCTCTCTGGGAGCAGCCTGTCTGCAGGACACACAGCTCACCCGGCTCCACCTTCCTGGGTCTGACCTCGGAGCATTCAGCCTCCTCTGCCCCTCCGTGCGCTTTCCACAGCGAGTCCGCCCAGGCAGGGTCTTGGGGAAGCCAGAGGGTCCTGCCCCCCAACTCCGCAGTCAGACGTGACTCTCAGCCAGCCAGTAAAGCAGAAGGTTTATTAGACGACAGGAACATGGTCTAACACAGAGCTTGTGGGTGCAGAGAACAGGACCCCTCAGCTGGGTCCATTTTGGGGGGCAGTGAGCCAGACAACCCCATCTGCACTTCACTCCATGTCCCCAGCCAGCCCCAAACTGCCTCCCCCTCCAGCCCCTCCTCCTCTGGGCTTTGTCCCTTTCTGGGCCAGGAGGCCACCTGATTCCTTTGTTCTCCAACCCTTTAGCTCTCACCTTGCAGGGGGGAAGGGCCCAGGCCATCAGTTGCCAGGAAACAGGGTGTCAGCCATTCTCTGTGTCCAGACCCCTGCACACACCTGCCCTCTAAGTCTCTGCAATGATCATACACCCTTACCCCACCCCCTAGATACTTAAGAACTGCATAGGGGAAACTGAGGCACCCCCACACTATTCAGAGGAAACATTAAGAACAGTCCCGCTTCGTCACATCTCCCCCCTTCGAGACTGAACTAAGCGGGGTCACTGTAGCCGGTGACCTGGGGAAGTTTGAACCCACCAGCGTTCCCATGGATGCCCCAGGATCTCTCCCATTTCTCGGTGGGAGTTACACCAGGCCCTTCCAGTTTTATGCCCTTCCAGTGTCACACCCTCCCTTAGGTCGGGGTGGTCGATAGCACTCGCATGCCGCATATGGGAAGGTTTATGCGGCCTGTGCCCTTTGGCCACCCCAAAACCCCCGGGGGTCAAACTGGGATCAGGTCTTCTCCCAGCGCTCCAGTCTGGAGGGCTGCAATTCGGGCTCTCTTGGTTAAGAGCCCCCATCTTGACCTGGGCCACATACTGTTCACTTACAGAACTAGCATGGAGACATTCCTCTCTCAACAACCTTGTCTCTTCAACAAGCTGGCCAAACACAGCCACTTGGTTAGAGGACTCTTTAACTTTCTTAACAGCTTTCACCCCATCTGAGACCTTCTCAAAGCTCTCCACACTGGATCCTTCAACAGGAAAGTCAGTGGATCCATTCACAACAGAAAATTTCTGGCTGTTAGGAACTGAAACTGTCTTGATTAAATCACTTTCACACCCTTCAGTTGCGGTAAACTGCTTGCAAAGACCATGAGGATTCCTTTCCCTAGGGCTTTTCTATGCAACAATTCACCCCTCCCAGAAATTCTGCTCTTACCCTCTTTACCTAGGGCTTGCTCTAGAGGAACACTTTCCAGAGCAACAACAGACTCTCTCTGGGTCTCTCTTACATCCAGAATTACCTCTGGCCCATCCGGCGGATTCCTACACAATCCCCTTTCAGGCAAACTTACAGACTTCCTAGATAAATGGTCAGAAGCATTCTCCTTCCCTTTGCCACACACAAGTTCAGGAATCTTTTCCTTCTTGCTACAGTAGGTAACACAATCAAATCACTTTTCTGCTCTCCTTGTGCCCTGGCTAGGATCTCACCCTGATCAGACAGAGTTGCTCCACCCTTTCCCAACAACACACTAGCAACAGGCAAAATACAAGCACCAGAATTGTCTGGCCTCTGGGGTTTTACATAGACACTAACTGGATGCGACCTAGTTACAGGGCCATTCTCCCGAGCAGACACAAACTTAGGACCCTTCCCTTCCTGGGCTTTAGCTGAATCCAGAACCAACTCTGAGACAACTGCAAGACCATCAACCATCACAGGCTGAAAGGCCCCTTCTGTCTGCTCCACAGACAAAGAAGAGCCGGACACACTTTCTCCTTTACCAGACACCGAGCTTGGGATCTCATTCCCCTTGTCCCAGCACACAAGGCTGGTCACAGACAACTGCTTGGAGATCAGGGTAGCTCCCTCCATAGGCAAGTCAATACCCCTGACAGACACAGGCACGTTTCCTTCACTGTCCCAATTCTCCACCCAGCTAACAGGTACGGTCCAGGGACACTCATCTTCCACTCTCCTCGCCTTCCCACCCTGCTGACTAGACACAGCCATCAGCTCACAAGGCTGCCTAGGCTCATCCAGACTTTCCTTACCCAGCACCTTGCCACTCCCCACAGATCCCCTGCCCTGCCTGTGTCTCCCCCCACTCAGCTGGGGTCTCAGCTCCCACTGTGCTCAGCGCTGCCCTTGCTGTCCCAGTGGGGGTAGGCAGCGAGCTCGCTGCTTTCCTCACTGCATCAGAGCCAGCCTGAGCCCCCTTTCTGGTGTGCAAGGGGGCAGGGAGCATCTCTCTGTCCCACCCAGCCCCAGGGGTCTGGTTACAGGCAGGCAGGTAGCCTGAGCCTAGCCGCTCCTCCCGCCTGCCAGCCTGGTCATCTGCATTTTCACTGACCATTTCCCTCTCCACCGATTGGTTCCCTGGATTCAAATTCAAACCCTTGGCCGTTACCGGAGCATGGCCTGGATCCTGTCCCAAAGAGACACAGTCACCCCACAACAGGGTCTCACAGCTGGTATCCTGGTGCACCCCAACAACCAGCCAGCCCCACCCCTCATGGGTCTGCATAGGGATCTGGGCCATAGGCAGGGCGAGGGGCTTCGTCCCTGGGACCCTCACCCAGCTCACCCAGCCCCTCAACATCTGAGGCTGCACCACCCGGGGCCTGACAACAGTTCTCTCTGTCCCATGGTCTCGCCACCCCAGAAATGTCTCCCCATTGACCATCACCTTCCGCTCCCACTGGAGGTCCGAGGGGCCTGGCCCCAGGAGACATATAGGTTGGGGTCAGGAGTGGGAGCCTGTCCACCTCCCCACCCATCTGGCTGACGGAGTCTGTGGCCTTGGGACCCAGCAAGGGAGCTAGACACCGGGGCTTTTCCGCAGGGTCCCCCTGGTTCAAATCTCCAGCCTGCTCAAAGGCAGTGGGGTGGCATCCACATCCCCCCCTCCTTAACCAGGGGCAGCAATTTAGTCTCAAGGTTCCCTGCGGAACTGGCCCCCCGGGGTCTGTCCCCACTCACCCCGGGGAGGTCCCCTAGGCCTCTCCGCTCCCCCACCACCAGTTTATGCTGCTGCTGCTTCTGCAGCTCTTTCTCGGGCTCTTGCTGTCTCTCACAGTCCTCTTGCTCTCTCGGACTCAGCTCCAATCCCGTCCGTCTCCGATCCCCCGATGGGGAACCCGATCATGAAGACCCCCGTCTGGTCGGGGACAGGAGACTTGGGGATGCCTGGCTCCCACTCCAGCTGCTCCCAGATCCTGCTATAGCCCCATTTGGGGTCAGGAATCTGCTCCTTAGAGCGGTCATCCTCCTCCAGCTGCACGATTAACTGTGCTTTGGTGAACTTTCCAATGCTCAACCCTCTCTTTTTGCACAGGGTTACAACGTCCTTCTTAAGGAGACGGTGACAGGCCATCACTCCGCTCCTCCCAAGTTGTTGGGGACTCACAGGCCTGTGTGCTCTCAGCTCCCCACGGTCTCCAGGGAGAACCCCTAGTGTGCCAACCCTTCTCGAGGTCACCACCTCTTTGCCAGGGTCAAGTGGCAGACTCCTCCTCCCCTGGGACTGCTCGCTGCAATCCCCAGGGGATCCCTGTTACTGCAAAAGTCCTTCTCTCTCCCAGGGCCAAGCCGCAGGCTCCTCCGTCCCTGAGACTGCTCACCGCAGTCCCCAGGGGGACCCCATTACTGCACAGTCCTTCTCGCTGGTCACACGCTCCCAGGGGTTAACCGCTCCCTGAAACCGCTCCTCTCTGAGCCTTCAGCACGCCTGGTCCTCGTCAATCCCCCTTCGTTTTACTGCTCCCCAGTCACTTACTACAGGAAGCGCCATCCGCGGGGTGCAGTACATCCCACCGCTGCCACCAGTTGTCACGGAGTCCCTGGGCCATGCTCTGGAACTGCTCCCCACGAAGCCAGTCAGGACTCTGGGGAAGTCTCCTTTCTGTGAGCAGCCTGTCTGCAGGACACACAGCTCACACAGCTTCCACCTTCCTGGGTGTGACCTCGGAGCATTCAGCCTCCTCTGCCCCTCCGTGCGCTTCCCACAGCGAATCCGCCCAGGCGGGGCTCCTGGGGAAGCCAGAGGGTCCTGCCCCCCAACTCTGCAGTCAGACGGGACTCTCAGCCAGCCAGTAAAACAGAAGGTTTATTAGATGACAGGAACATGGTCTAACACAGAGCTTGTAGGTGCAGAGAACAGGACCCCTCAGCTGGGTCCATTTTGGGGAGCAGTGAGCCAGACAACCCCATCTGCACTTCACTCCACATCCCCAGCCAGCCCCAAACTGCCTCCCCCTCCAGCCCCTCCTCCTCTGGGCTTTGTGCCTTTCCCAGGCCAGGAGGCCACCTGATTCCTTTGTTCTCCAACCCTTTAGCTCTCACCTTGCAGGCGGGAAGGGCCCAGGCCATCAATTGCCAGGAAACAGGGTGTCGGCCATTCTCTGTGTCCAGACCCCTGCACACACCTGTCTTCTAGGGCTCTGCAACGATCATACACCCTTACCCCACCACCTTAAGATACTTAAGAACTGCATAGTGGAAACTGAGGCACCCCCAGAATATTCAGAGGAAACATTAAGAACAGTCCCGCTTCGTCACAGATCCTTTCAGATCTTTGAGTAATCCTGCTGATTGGCTGGTAGGTTGAGAACGTTGAGCAATCCTGTTCTCCGATTGGTTCTTGACCTCAAAGCAGTAAAAAACTGGAGACTCTGATTGGCTGTTGACCTACCCTGTGTTGTAATTGTCTCTTGACCTCCGAGTGTCAAAAAAATCACAGATTCTGATTAGCTGTTGGCTTCAGAGGGCTGAAAGTCCTTGGATTCTGATTGGCCACTGGCCTCAGCATACTAGAATACCTGAAACTCTGATTGGTCCCAGAACGCTGCCACTTGCCCATTCGCCAATAGGCCAGGCTTGGGGATCCCTCCTGCCACCCAGCTTGACTCATCTCTTCTGCCCCCCTCCCGCCCCCAGGTGTGGTCCGTGCCTCCAGCATCTTCCCCATCCTCAGCGCCATCCTGCTGCTGCTGGGGGGGTTCTGCGTGGCCGCCAGCCGGGTCTACAAGTCCAAGCGCAACATCATCCTGGGCGCTGGGATCTTATTCGTTGCTGCTGGTGAGTGGGTGGGGCTTGTCGGGGGCGGGGCTTAGGGGGCGGGGCTTTTCCAATCAGGGCTTGCTTCCCACCCACCCTCTCTGGCTCAGTTCATGGGGCATCTTGGGCTGGGAGGGGGGAACCACTGGGAACCTGGAATACGCCCCCCCCCCCCCGCAAATGGCACCAAGTCAGGGGACTTGCCCAGGGCCATAGGAGTGGGAGGAGCCAATGGGCACAGCTGAGGGGGGGTGGAGAATCAGTGCAGAGGGGGCCCAGCTTTAGGGGAGTTTTCGCCTCCCCTCACCTTGTCTAGGATAAGTCAGTCTCCTCCAGCCATTGGGGGGTGCTGAACCTGGTCTGAGACTCCCCGGGGACTGGGAAGAAAGGAAGAAAGAAATCCAGACCCAATCTGTGGGGGGGTGGCGGAGGCTGGGCGTCTGGGCTGTGGGTCCGGGGAAGGCTTCCCTTGCCCCACACACGGGGACGATCCGGCTTTGGTGGTGTGGGGTGGGGGGGCGAGGGGGCTAGCTGGTCCCTGCGGGGGCTTCTGAGTGGGGGAAGGGCTCCGTGGTTGCTTCCCTAATAGCTCTCTGTGCCCTCCCCCCTCCCCCTCCTGCCCCCCCCTTCCTGCCCTGGCTACTCACCTCCCCCCTCTGCCCTCTCCCCACCTTTCTCCCCCTCCTCTCTCCCTTCCCCCATTCCCCGCAATCTGTCCCAATCCCCTCAAAATCTGCCCCATCCCCATCCCTCCACCATCCATGGCCCCAATTCCCA
Source organism: Lepidochelys kempii (assembly GCF_965140285.1). Lineage (NCBI taxonomy): Eukaryota > Metazoa > Chordata > Testudines > Cheloniidae > Lepidochelys > Lepidochelys kempii. The sequence goes on from NC_136402.1 coordinate 15,437,483, forward strand.
CCCGGCCCCTCCCCCGAACCCACCCCGTCCCCACCCCTCCTCCATCCACCGCCCCATCTCCTCCGCCCCTCCCCCGAATCCACCCCATCCCCACCCCTCCTCCATCCACCGCCCCATCTCCTCCGCCCTTCCCCTGAATCCACCCCGTCCCCACCCCTCCTCCATCCACCGCCCCATCTCCTCCGCCCTTCCCCCGAACCCACCCCGTCCCCACCCCTCCTCCATTCACCGCCCCATCTCCTCCACCCCTCCCCCGAATCCACCCCATCCCCACCCCTCCTCCATCCACCGCCCCATCTCCTCCGCCCTTCCCCCGAACCCACCCCGTCCCCACCCCTCCTCCATTCACCGCCCCATCTCCTCCACCCCTCCCCCGAATCCACCCCATCCCCACCCCTCCTCCATCCACCGCCCCATCTCCTCCGCCCTTCCCCCGAATCCACCCCGTCCCCACCTCTCCTCCATCCATGGGCCCCATCCCTCCCCCCAATGCCCCTCCCCAGGCCTCAGCAACATCATCGGGGTGATTGTGTACATCTCGGCCAACGCCGGGGACCCGGGCACCAAGCGGGACGACGAGAAGAAAAGCCACTACTCCTACGGCTGGTCCTTCTACTTCGGGGGCCTGTCCTTCATCCTGGCTGAGATGATCGGGGTGCTGGCCGTCAACATCTACATCGAGAAGAACCGGGAGGCCCACTGCAAGAGCCGCACCGAGCTGCTGAAGAACCCCTCGTCCTCCTCCAGCGCCATCCTGCGCCTGCCCAGCTACCGCTTCCGCTACCGGCGCCGCTCCCGCTCCAGCTCCCGTTCCACCGAGCCCTCGCAGTCGCGGGACGCCTCGCCCGTGGGCCTCAAGGGCTTCCCCTCCACCGACATCTCCATGTACACCCTCTCGCGGGACCCCTCCAAGGCCAACGTCAGCAGCCTCTACGGGGCCGAGCGGGAGGGGGCCGGCGGGGCCTTCCTGCAGCTCCACAACACCTTCCCCAAGGACCCCGGCGTGACGGTGACGGTGACAGGGCCCGGCACGGCCGGTGCCACCGGCACCCTGGGCAAGGACGCCTCCTCCAACACCAACACGCTCAACCGGAAGACCACGCCCGTGTAGGGGCAGGCGGCGGGGGGCTGGCGGCAGGGGCCGGGGCCGGGGGGAGCCGCGGCGCAGGGCGGGGCGGGAGGGCGGGAGGCTAATGAAGGGGCATTCTTAGCAACATGTCTTTCTAACCCTGTGTTCCTTCCCTCCTGTGTTCATTCGTTTGGTGATTCGTTTGGTGATTCGTTTGGTGATTCGTTCTCTTTTTAATTTTAACTTTTAATTTCTTTCTTTGTAAGATTATTATTCTTTCTTTTTAATACTAATTCTTTCTTTCTTTCTTTTCTTTCAATTTTTACTCTTTTAATTTCTTCCTTTATTTGTAAGATTATTTGGTATTCTTTCTTTCATTTTAATACTAATTATTTCTTTCTTCCATTCTAATGCTAATTTTCTTTCTTTCTTTCTTTCTTTCTTTCTTTCTTTCTTTCTTTCTTTCTTTCTTTCTTTCTTTCTTTCCCCATCATTACCCTCTTTTCCTTTACATTTCGTCACCAGCAGGAACCAATTCCCCAGCTGTGCTCCCGCCTTCGGGGGACGCAACACGCAGGGCACTATCCGCGGGGGGGGGGGCAGGATGTGGGTCACAGGAGAATGTGGGAAAAGTCCGGATCAGAATAGGAGCTGGTTGAAATGATTCAAGCACCGTCCTGAGAACAGGGGCCCTGCAGAGAGGATGCTGCCATGTCTCAGTGCTGGGGGTCACCTACCTTTGCCCTACACCCGTCCCCAGGTCGTATCCCTCCCTCTCAGGGGATCATGGGGGGTGTCTGTGTTAGAATGGGGGAGGCTTGTAATTTACCAGTGCCAAATTCACAGCTGGCAAGTTTGTACATGGAGGGGAGGAAATTGGAAAGGCGGGGGGGGGGGGCCCTAGTGACCTAGAGATACCACCTCTCCTTTCTTCCCCAACCCACCAAGGGCTCATAGTCGTGCCATATCCAAGTGCCAAAGCTTTACCCCCCTAAGCACCCCCTGCTGGCGGGGGGTGGTAGCTCAGTGTGCTGGGTATTTTCAGCAGGAGAGGTGTCTCTGTTTTATTGCCCCCCATCTACTCTCCCCTCCCTCCCCCCTTTCCCTGCTCTTAACGGGAGCTCCCAGAGTCGGGGAAATTCTCCACCTGGGTTTGGGCCGTGGCTATTCCCTTTCCCTCTAGGGGGCAGATCGGGGGCATGGCTCGGGTCCCCCTGCCCTGTAGCCATTCCCTGTCCCCCAGGGCCCATACGGACAATTCTCCTAATCAGTCTAGATCAGTGCTTCTCAAGCTATCTGATGGGGGGGACCAGCAATTGTTTTTTCCAATGTGCTCGCAGACCGGCAGCCGATGGATTGCAGACCGGCACCGGTCCGCGGACCACCACTTTGAGTAGCCCTGCTCTAGATGACACGGTCCCTATTGGGATACAAAATAGCCATTTCCTACTGCAATATGGACCTACAATAGACAGCCCTGCTCGGCTCGATGGTCCATACACTAAACAGCCCTTGTCCGGTTATAGAGACCCTACCATAAACAGGTTGGCAGGCAATACCCAGCCCCCCCGGGGGTGATGGCCTACATAATAAACCAGCCTTCCCAGTCAATAAATAAATACGGGCCACAAAAGTGACTTCCCCTCTGAGCAATATGGTCTGTATATGAAAGAGCCCTCCCAAGAGATAGCGACTGCAGAATATCTACTGACCCCCAGCACAGGACCCTTCCAAGGTGACCAAATTTTCCCAGCGCCCCAGCCGAGCAGGACCAAGTAGCCTGTCCAAACGAGTGTCACATGTGGGAGTAACAGCGGTTCGAAACCTGGCACTGAGATGTGACTGCCACTGGGGTGAGGCATGGGGGCTGTTTATACAGCGACCCCTTGCCCAGTGCTGAAATGCAGGTGCCTCTGGGGTGGAGTGAGGGGGCTGTTTATACAGGGACTCCTCTCCCAATGCATAGATGCAGCCACCTCTGATGTGCGGGCCGCTGTTTATAAAAGGCTCCTTTAGCCAGCACTGAGATGCAGCCACTTCTGATATGGGGACGCTGTTTATAAAAGGCCCCTTTACCCGGCACTGAGATGCAGCCACCTCTGATGTGGGGCTGCTGTTTACCCAGGGGTCCTTTACCCAGCACTAAGATGCAGCCACCTCTGGGGTGATGGTGGTGGGGAGCTGTTTTTTAAGCAATCCCACACCCAATCTGAGAGACGCCGCCTTCTCACACTGATCCCTTGAGACTAATTTCCTACTCCTGTTTGTTTCCTCTGCAGCGAATTCATCCTGTTTCCATTGTCTTCCAATCCCCGCCTCCCCTTGCCAAAAAACTAGAAACCTCTTCGGAAAACCTCCTTGTCCCCCAGCCCCACACCTAGAGAGAGACCTATCTATAGCTAATCGGTGTTGAGCTTTTCTTAGGTTTTGGTTCTTATCGGTTCTGTTGATACCGGATTTTGCGCCATCAGGGAGAGGCCATGTTGGGTTGTGTTGCGATTTTATGGTTTATTGACATGTTTTTGCGCCGTGTGCATGTGTCGTGTGCGTGTGTGGGGGGATTTTTTTTAGCAGCCTCGGGGTGGGGAGGAGATGCACAGAGGAGAGCGGGAGAAATTCCATTGCCCGGAGACCAAATTGATTTGGTCTCTGCTTTATCCCCATTGCGATAGTGGCAAAGGGCCTTCGTGTGCGATTCGGCAATTCCAAGCCCGTCCTTATAGTCTGGCTTCCTGGAGAAGAACAGCGCTAGGCGCTGTACAAACAGAACAAAACGACAACCTCTTACAATCAGTGCATTAGGCTGCAGACGGCCGGAACGGAAGCTCGGACAAAGGATGTGGGAGTTTTCATACCCCCGTAGCCGGCAGTTTAACCTCTCCTTCTCTTTGGGTGGCATCCTCCCCTATTCCCAACAGGGCGATCTTACCCAGAAGTCCTTCCCGGGGGAGGAACTATCAGACGATCCTCTCCCAAGCTGTTGTTCTGAGTGGTTTTAGCTCGGGGTTAGTTATCTATCTATTTATTTATTTATTTATTTCTCTCTCTCTCTCTTCCCCCCCCCCGGGCCCTCCTCCCCGGTTTCAGTTGTTCATTTCACGGAGATTAGGGGGGGAGGATTTATGTGGGGGAGGGGAAGAGAGGGATCGATTTTGCTTTTCCGGTTTTTGTGCCATCCAGACGGAAAAAACGAAAACAAAAAGAACTTGAAAACTTTTATGAGAAGAAAAAAAAAGGACCAAAAAAAAAAAAAAGTTAAAAAAGTTACAGAAAAGTGACAAAAAAAGAAAACCATGAAGCAGTTATGTCAGCCAGTGGGAGTCACCTGTCTAACGTGCGTTTCGTACAAAAGGAAAAAACAAATATATATATATATATAAAAAAAAACAAAGAACATACTCCACCCTCCTCCCCAAACAAACAACAAAACCAACCCCCAACCCAGTTGTTGTGGTCCTGGTGATATAAAGGAAGAATACAACAAGCCAGTTCAATGTGAAAAGCTACAACGAAAAAACTCAGCCCAAATGCATGGATTTTTACTGGAGTCGCTCTTTAAAAATAAAGTACTATGGAAAATACAGGGATGGCGCTTATTTCATTGGTCTAGACCCCAGAGGTTAGTCCTATTGCTTGTATCATTTAGTGTTGCCCAAGATCGGGGCACTGACCGGACAAAGAGTCTCCGAGATTGGGGCCCCGTCGGGCCGGGCGCTGCCCAGACACAGTCACTGAGATTGGGGCCCTGTCGTGCCGGGCGCTGCCCAGACCCAGAGTCACCGAGATCGGGGCCCTGTCGCGCCGGGTGCTGCCCAGATCCAGAATCGCCGAGATCAGGGCCCTGCTGGGCCGGGCACTGCCCAGACACAGAGTCACCGAGACTGGGGTACCGTCGTGCCGGGCGCTGCCCAGACCCAGAGTCACCGAGCCCCGTCAGGCCAGGCGCTGCCCAGACCCAGAGCCACTGAGATCGGGGCCCCATCACGCCGGGCGCTGCCCAGACACAGAGTCACCGAGATCGGGGCCCCGTCAGGCCGGGCGGTGCCCAGACACAGAGTCACCGAGATTGGGGCCCTGTCGTGCCGGGCGCTGCCCAGACACAGAGTCACCGAGATTGGGGCCCTGTCGTGCCGGGCGCTGCCCAGACACAGAGTCACCGAGATCGGGGCCCCGTCGGGCCGGGCACTGCCCAGACACAGTCACCGAGATCGGGGCCCCGTCATGCCGGGCACTGCCCAGACACAGTCACCGAGATCGGGGCCCTGTCGTGCCAGGCACTGCCCAGACACAGAGTCACCGAGATTGGGGCCCCGTCACGCCGGGCACTGCCCAGACACAATCACCGAGATCGGGGCCCTGTCATGCCAGGAGCTGCCCAGCTACATAGAGAAAGTCCATTCAAAGAAGAGGCTTTCAGAAATGGTAGCTGATATATTTAGAATTGATTCTTTAACAAATCATTCAGCCAGGGCAGAGAAGTGGCCCCTCTGGAGTGAGGCACACAGGTGGGTTATACAAGGACCCCCTCGCCCAGCGCTGAGATGCGACCCCTCTGGGGTGGGGCACAGGGGTACAGGGAACCTCTCACCCAACAGCCCCGGTGCCAGCACTGACTGCAAAAGGAGAGCACCCCCTGACGAGCCCCCACCCCACTCCCTGCAGCCCCTGGTTTGGTCCCGGGGCGCCTGTCCTGGGTTGAACTCTCAGCCCCTGCGCTGGGCAGAGACACCGTTTAACTCCTGCCCTGCATCCTGGAGTGCCGTGGGGCACGGGGCAGGGAGCTGGCTGTGTAGGGGGAGCTCCTGGGACACCGTGGGGAGCAGGGCTGCGTGCTGGGGAGCTCCTGGGGACATTGTGAAGAGCAGATCGGGGCACTGGCTGTGGGGGGAGCTCCCAGGGTCTCTGTGGGGCACGGGGCAGGAGGGTTGGCTGTGAGGGAAGCGCCCAGGGGGCGCTGTGGGGCATGGGGCAGGGGGGCTGGCTGTGAGGGGGGCTCCCAGGGGGGCACTGCGGGGCATGGGGAAGGGGGTCCGGCTGGGGGGAGGGCTCCCAGGGGGCACTGCGGGGCGTGGGGAAGGGGGGCTGGCTGTGAGGGGGGCTCCCAGGGGGCACTGTGGGGCATGGGGAAGGGGGTCCGGCTGGGGGGAGGGCTCCCAGGGGGCACTGCGGGGCGTGGGGAAGGGGGGCTGGCTGTGAGGGGAGCTCCCAGGGGGCGCTGCAGGGCATGGGGAAGGGGGTCCGGCTGGGGGGAGGGCTCCCAGGGGGCACTGCGGGGCGTGGGGAAGGGGGGCTGGCTGTGAGGGGGGCTCCCAGGGGGCACTGCGGGGCGTGGGGAAGGGGGGCTGGCTGTGAGGGGGGCTCCCAGGGGGCGCTGTGGGGCGTGGGGCAGGGGGGGCTGGCCGGGGGGAGGGCTCCCAGGGGGGCACGGGGAAGGGGGGCTGGCTGCCAGTGGGCGGGCCCGTGGGCAGGTCCCCGGGCTGCGTGTGCTGCTTTAAAACACACGCACCTAAACCAGCGCCTTAAAAATAGCCTCCGTCACCCTGGAGACGGGTGATGGCCTCTAACAGGTGCGGGGCGTATTTACAGCCGGGGCCGCGGGTGTGAGCTACCGGGCGGCCTCTCGCTCAGCCAGCCAGGGGCCCGGCTTGGCAGCAGGCGTCCGACCTAAAGGGGCTGCGGGCACAGAGCGTCCGCGCGAGGCGGCGGGGAGAAGCGCCGGGCAGGGGCAGGGGCAGGGGCAGGGGTAGGGTTAGGGTTCTCAGAGGGGTAAGGCCCAGGAAGGATGATGTGGCCCAATTTTTTCCTCCAGCAGGAGGAGCAGCGCATGGCTGGCTTGCGGGGCCGGGTGGGCGGCAAGCGGCGCCCGGCCCTCAGCGACGCCCAGGAGGGCAAGATCAAGCTGGCCTTCTTCGTGGCCATCGTGGGGGTGACGCTGACCGTGCTGGCCGTGGGCACCGAGTTCTGGGTGGAGCTCAACACCTACAAGCAGAACCACAGCACCATGTGCGAGGCCGCCCACTACGGCCTCTGGAAGTTCTGCTACAAGAAGATCTGGGTGGAGGACGTGGAGGCGGAGAGGGCGACCTGCGGCCCCGCGGAGCTGCCCGGAGGTGAGGAGAGCCTGGCCCGTCCCCCTCCTCTTCCTTCGCACTCTGCTTCCTTTCTTCCCTCCCTCCCTCCTTCCTCCCTCCCTCCCTCTCCATCCCCCATTCACCCCCTCCCTCCACCCACCCCTAAACACCTATCTATCCCCATCCACCTCACCCACCCCTAAACACCGAGCTTTCCCTATCCATCCCCCCGTCTATCTATCTACCTATCCCCATTCACCCTCTCTATCTATCTAATCTATCTATCTATCTATCTATCTATCTATCCCCACACACCCCCTCTATCTAATCTATCTATCTATCCCCACACGCCCTATCTAATCTATCTATCATCTATCTATCCCCATCCACCTCACCCACCCCATAAACACCTAGCGTTCCCTATCCATCCCCCCGTCTATCTATCTATCTATCTATCTATCCCCATTCACCCCATCTATCTATCTAATCTATCTATCCCCATTCACCCCCTCTATCTATCTATCTATCCCCACACGCCCTATCTAATCTATCTATCATCTATCTATCCCCATCCACCTCACCCACCCCCATAAACACCTAGCTTTCCCTATCCACCCCCAATCTATCTATCTAATCTATCTATCCCCATTCACCCCCTCTATCCCCACACACCCCCTCTATCTAATCTATCTATCTATCCCCATTCACCCCCTCTATCTATCTATCCCCACACGCCCTATCTATCTAATCTATCTATCATCTATCTATCTCCATCCACCTCACCCACCCCATAAACACCTAGCGTTCCCTATCCATCCCCCCGTCTATCTATCTATCTATCTATCCCCACACGCCCTATCTATCTAATCTATCTATCATCTATCTATCCCCATCCACCTCACCCACCCCATAAACACCTAGCTTTCCCTATCCACCCCCAGTCTATCTATCTATCTATCCCCATCCACCCCCTCTATCTAATCTATCTATCTATCCCCATTCACCCTCTCTATCTATCTATCTTCTTCCCCCCACCCCCACTCACTCCCTTTTCTGCCTTCACCCCAGTCCACCTCCCCTTGAGTCTGATAATGTTTCGCAGCTGGAGTTTCATAAATAACCAGATGCCCTCACCCTCTCACGCTACCCACACGGGTTCTGATCCCACTTGGGTCTGTGCAAGGGGGCTGGGAGCCAGGACTCCTGGGTTCTCTCCCCAGCTCTGGGAGGGGAGTGGGGCCTAGTGGTTAGAGCAGGGGGGGCTGGGAGCCAGGACGCCTGGGTTCTCTCCCTGGCTCTGGGTTGAACGAATTCGGGCGTCTCCAGGAGTGTTTTGGGTTCTGTCTCTGCGCTTATTTCTGACGCTGCAGCAGCAGCGACCGACAGCATCAGCTGAATTCCAGTCTGGGGGAGGGCGGGGGTGGAGCGCCGTCCGGAGAAGGGACTGGGGCCAGTTAAAGCGCCTCTTGGCTGGGAAGAGTGAAACTGGAGACCTAGAGCACCGGGGAGCAGTTCTGTGCCGTGGTCTGCTACCATCCCAACCAGGAAACATTCACCCAGCTGGGCATCCGTGCTCATTGAATCCAGTGAAATGATGGCCAACTGCCTAAGGGGGACAGGTCCCGTGCCCCATTCCCCACCCCCTGAGCCAGCCAGTCCCTGCCCTGGAATCATAGAATCATAGAATCATAGAATATCAGGGTTGGAAGGGACCCCAGAAGGTCATCTAGTCCAACCCCCTGCTCAAAGCAGGACCAATTCCCAGTTAAATCATCCCAGCCAGGGCTTTGTCAAGCCTGACCTTAAAAACCTCTAAGGAAGGAGATTCTACCACCTCCCTAGGTAACGCATTCCAGTGTTTCACCACCCTCATAGTGAAAAAGTTTTTCCTAATATCCAATCTAAACCTCCCCCACTGCAACTTGAGACCATTACTCCTCGTTCTGTCATCTGCTACCATTGAGAACAGTCTAGAGCCATCCTCTTTGGAACCCCCTTTCAGGTAGTTGAAAGCAGCTATCAAATCCCCCCTCATTCTTCTCTTCTGCAGGCTAAACAATCCCAGCTCCCTCAGCCTCTCCTCATAACTCATGTGTTCCAGTCCCCTAATCATTTTTGTTGCCCTTCGCTGGACTCTCTCCAATTTATCCACATCCTTCTTGAAGTGTGGGGCCCAAAACTGGACACAGTACTCCAGATGAGGCCTCACCAATGTCGAATAGAGGGGAACGATCACATCCCTCGATCTGCTCGCTATGCCCCTACTTATACATCCCAAAATGCCATTGGCCTTCTTGGCAACAAGGGCACACTGCTGACTCATATCCAGCTTCTCGTCCACTGTCACCCCTAGGTCCTTTTCTGCAGAACTGCTGCCTAGCCATTCGGTCCCTAGTCTGTAGCTGTGCATTGGGTTCTTCCGTCCTAAGTGCAGGACCCTGCACTTATCCTTATTGAACCTCATCAGATTCCTTTTGGCCCAATCTTCCAATTGGTCTAGGTCCTTCTGTATCCTATTCCTCCCCTCCAGCGTATCTACCACTCCTCCCAGTTTAGTATCATCCGCAAATTTGCTGAGAGTGCAATCCACACCATCCTCCAGATCATTTATGAAGATATTGAATAAAACCGGCCCCAGGACCGACCCTTGGGGCACTCCACTTGATACCGGCTGCCAACTAGACATGGAGCCATTGATCACTACCCGTTGAGCCCGACAATTTAGCCAGCTTTCTACCCACCTTATAGTGCATTCATCCAGCCCATACTTCCTTAACTTGCTGACAAGAATACTATGGGAGACCGTGTCAAAAGCTTTGCTAAAGTCAAGAAACAATACATCCACTGCTTTCCCTTCATCCACAGAACCAGTAATCTCATCATAAAAGGCGATTAGATTAGTCAGGCATGACCTTCCCTTGGTGAATCCATGCTGGCTGTTCCTGATCACTTTCCTCTCATGCAAGTGCTTCAGGATTGATTCTTTGAGAACCTGCTCCATGATTTTTCCAGGGACTGAGGTGAGGCTGACTGGCCTGTAGTTCCCAGGATCTTCCTTCTTCCCTTTTTTAAAGATTGGCACTACATTAGCCTTTTTCCAGTCATCCGGGACTTCCCCGGTTCGCCACGAGTTTTCAAAGATAATGGCCAGTGGCTCTGCAATCACAGCCGCCAATTCCTTCAGCACTCTCGGATGCAACTCGTCCGGCCCCATGGACTTGTGCACGTCCAGCTTTTCTAAATAGTCCCTAACCGCCTCTATCTCCACAGAGGGCTGGCCATCTCTTCCGCATTTTGTGATGCCCAGCGCAGCAGTCTGGGAGCTGACCTTGTTAGTGAAAACAGAGGCAAAAAAAGCATTGAGTACATTAGCTTTTTCCACATCCTCTGTCACTAGGTTGCCTCCCTCATTCAGTAAGGGGCCCACACATTCCTTGGCTTTCTTCTTGTTGCCAACATACCTGAAGAAACCCTTCTTGTTACTCTTGACATCTCTGGCTAGCTGCAGCTCCAGGTGCGATTTGGCCCTCCTGATAACATTCCTACATGCCCGAGCAATATTTTTATACTCTTCCCTGGTCATATGTCCAACCTTCCACTTCTTGTAAGCTTCTTTTTTATGTTTAAGATCCGCTAGGATTTCACCATTAAGCCAAGTTGGTCGCCTGCCATATTTACTATTCTTTCGACTCATCGGGATGGTTTGTCCCTGTAACCTCAACAGGGATTCCTTGAAATACAGCCAGCTCTCCTGGACTCCTTTCCCCTTCAAGTTAGTCCCCCAGGGGATCCTGGCCATCCGTTCCCTGAGGGAGTCGAAGTCTGCTTTCCTGAAGTCCAGGGTCCGTATCCTGCTGCTTACCTTTGTTCCCTGCGTCAGGATCCTGAACTCAACCAACTCATGGTCACTGCCTCCCAGATTCCCATCCACTTTTGCTTCCCCCACTAATTCTACCCGGTTTGTGAGCAGCAGGTCAAGAAAAGCACCCCCCCTAGTTGGCTCCTCTAGCACTTGCGCCAGGAAATTGTCCCCTACGCTTTCCAAAAACTTCCTGGATTGTCTATGCACCGCTGTATTGCTCTCCCAGCAGATATCAGGAAAATTAAAGTCACCCATGAGAATCAGGGCATGCGATCTAGTAGCTTCCGTGAGCTGCCGGAAGAAAGCCTCATCCACCTCATCCCCCTGGTCCGGTGGTCTATAGCAGACTCCCACCACTACATCACTCTTGTTGCACACACTTCTAAACTTAATCCAGAGACACTCAGGTTTTTCTGCAGTTTCGTACTGGAGCTCTGAGCAGTCATACTGCTCCCTTACATACAGTGCTACTCCCCCACCTTTTCTGCCCTGCCTGTCCTTCCTGAACAGTTTATAACCATCCATGACAGTACTCCAGTCATATGAGTTATCCCACCAAGTCTCTGTTATTCCGATCACGTCATAGTTCCTTGACATCACCAGGACCTCCAGTTCTCCCTGCTTGTTTCCAAGGCTTTGTGCATTTGTATATAAGCACTTGAGATAACCTGTTGATCGCCCCTCATTGCCAGTATGAGGCAGGAGCCCTCCCCTCACAGACATTCCTGCCTGTGCTTCCTCCCGGTATCCCGCTTTCCCACTTACCTCAGGGCTTTGGTCTCCTTCCCCCGGTGAACCTAATTTAAAGCCCTCCTCACTAGGTTAGCCAGCCTGCTGGCAAAGATGCTCTTCCCTCTCTTCGTAAGATGGAGCCCGTCTCTACCCAGCACTCCTCCTTCATGGAACACCATCCCATGGTCAAAGAAACCAAAGCCTTCTCTCTGGAAGCCGGATGGGAGCTGGCGCCCCCTAGAGGGGAATGGCCCCGTGCCCCATTCCCCACCCCCTGAGCCAGCCAGTCCCTGCCCTGGAGCCGGATGGGAGCTGGCGCCCCCTAGAGGCCCCATTCCACAACCCCTGGAGGTATCTCGGGGTTGTCGCCATTTGGATGTGTTTCCGGATCAGGTCAGGTGCATGTTTAAAGTGCGATAGCTGCTCTGGTCCATTTCCTTCAGCTCTCCCGTAGCAGGGCTTGGGGTGGAGAGAGGGGCAGGGCCATGGGGCTAGGGGCACAAAGCAGTTATGGCACCGGGAGCTGGCAGGGGACAAAGCAGGGGTGGGTGCGGGTGGGGCAGAGCTGCTGCTGGAGGGGGGGGACTGTGTTCTGAAAATCTTATACCTCCGTCCCTCCACACCCCTCCCTCCCTCCACCCACCCCATACCCCATCCTTCCCTCCCTCCCTCCACCCTACCCCCTCCCATCCATCCATCCCACCCCCAACCCTCCCTTCCTCCATCCATCCACCCCACCCCCACATCCACCCACCCCAGCCCTCCGCACCCCTCCCTCCCTCCATCCACCCCACCCCAACCCTCCCTTCCTCCATCCATCCATCCACCCCGCATCCACTTACCCCCATCCCTTCCTCCCTCCATCCACCCCACCCCGCTCATCCATCCCCCCTTCCCTCTATCCACCCCACATCCCTCCATCCATCTACCCCACATCCATCCATCCACCCACCCCCACCTGTCCATCCCCACACATTCCTCCATCCATCCATCCCTGAACAACCCTGTACATCCCATACAGACTCCATATAGCCCCATGCATACCCCTCTGTCCATCCATCCACCCCCACCCACCCATCAAACCCATCCATCCATCCATCCCTCCATCTATCCCCACACACACTCACCCACCCACCCACCCACTCACCCACCCTGTTACCTGGGGTTCTTTCAACCCAAAGTTCTTGGTACCTTTACTCTGTGCGAGGTGGTGTCAGAAATAAAGCAGGGGAGACACGGCCGTCCGACGATCGATGGCTGGCACAAACAGGACAACACAAGAGTGCTTTCACTTAAAGCTACACATTACTTAGTCTTAACCTCTTACACACGTCCGCAACAGGTTAGTAAAACACCCGCCAAAATCCCAGATTCATATTTACCCAGGGTCTTGAGACGGTCTCGACTGGATAACTGTAGATGTCCAGTGGCCAGCTGGTGGTCTCCAGGGGAACTTGAGAGGTGTTCAGGTGTTCAAATGTCCACAGAGCTCAGATTTCCTCCCCTTTTTATATCCAACTTGTTAGTATTAGGTAGCTTGCTCATTAACAAACCTGCCCAGCAGAAGCTAAGTTAAGGGTGGAGATTTCCAGCCTGTCTGGTGGGCAACTTTCCATCGGTTAACCAGCTGTAGAGTCATAGTTAACTATTGCCAGACTTCCAGCTTGCAAAACCACATGCTTCGGAACAACAACTCAAGCCAGGAGGGCAGAGGGTCATGTTTACTCCATGAGGTCACTCACTTCACCCTCCCGTCCTGCTCCATTACCTGTGCTAAGGTTTCAGAAACACCTCCTTTTAGCGGCTTTCAGTAATAAGCAGAACAACTGGAATTCCAGCCACTGGAAGTGGTTTAAACCTGTTACTGGGCTATCAAAAATCTGCTCCTACAACCCCACACACCCCTCCACCCACCCATCCATCCCATACACCCCCCTTGATCCATCCATCCCATACACACCCCTGCATCCATCCATCCACCTACCCATCCATCCCATACTCCCCCCTTCATCCACCCACCCATCCATCCCATACACACTCCTGCATCCATCCATCCATCCCATACACCCCCCTTCATCCATCCATCGCATACACACCCCTTCATCCATCCATCCATCCCATACACATCCCTCCACCCACCCATCCATCCCATACACCCCCCTTGATCCATCCATCCCATACACACCCCTGCATCCACCCACCCACCCATCCCATACGCCCCCCTTGATCCATCCACCCACCCATCCATCCCATACGCCCCCCTTCATCCATCCATCCATCCATCCATCCATCCATCCCATACACACGCCTGCATCCACCCATCCATTCCATACACACCCCTGCATTCATCCATCCCATACACACCCCTGCATTCATCCATCCACCCATCCGTCCATCCCATACACACCCCCTTCATCCATCCATCTCCACACACCCTCCAGATAGGGGTCATAAAATATTACAAAAAAATCCCACTTTGTCATGTCATCCATTCACCCCCTACCATCCACCCACACATCCTTACCCTTGTACCCCTCCATCCCACCCCCTTGCATCTATCTAATCTAATCTAATCTATCTATCTCAAGCTAATTCCCATCTGTGACGAAACCTGGGGAGTGTTAATAAATCTCCCTCCTTTCCCCAATTTCCCAGCCCTTTGGGGAATGCATCGGGACACTCAGGTGCAGAGGGTGAAATTCCTTAGTTAGATTTCTAGTGGGGGTGAATTTGGGGGCTGGGGTGAGTGAAGATTCGGGGGCTGGGGTGAGTGTGGGGGGCAGGTTTGGTGGGATGGGTGAGTTTAGCGTGGAAGGTTCATGCAGGAAGGTTTGTGGGAATTGGGTGTGTGTAGGGGGAGCCCAGGGCTGGGATAGCAGGGGGCTGAGGGTCAGGATTGAGGGGCACTGGAGATCTGGGGGTGCAGGGAGCGCAGGGCTGGGATAGCAGGGGGCTGAGGGTCAGGATTGAGGGGCACTGGAGATCTGAGGGTGCAGGGAGCCCAGGGCTGGGATAGCAGAGGGTTACTAATTCTCCCCACCTGACCCCTTCTCCACAAACTCATCCCAACTGCCCAGAGCATTCACTCATCTTGATTCCCCGTCCCCTTCTCGGCCCTGCCCCCAGCCCTGTTTACACATCTCCTCTTTCTCCCCCGTCACTCAAGTCGTTCCTTTCCCCCTTCCCAGAAGCCAACTGCTCCTACTTCAAGTTCTTCAGCACGGGGGAGAACGCCCACATCTTCCAGAGAACGACAAAAAAAGGTCAGGACCCCCCTGGATCACACCCACGGGCCCATCTACCCTGGTGTCCGGCCTCCTCCCTACCCTAGATCACACCCACGGGCCCATCTACCCTGGTGTCCCGCCTCCTCCCTACCCTAGATCACACCCACGGGCCCATCTACCCTGGTGTCCCGCCTCCTCCCTACCCCAGATCACACCCACGGGCCCATCAAGCCAATGTCTCTTGGGCTGTACTGGAGGCTGGCAGCGGGGCTTTTCCTCCCAGATTGGGGTAAGTCTCTGTCTCCCCGCTCCCCAGAACTGAACATCACGGCGGCCGTGATCTCTCTTCTGAGCATCACCCTGATGGTGATGGGCTCGCTGTGCATCACCATGGCGCTGAGCAAAGGGGTGGAGTTCCTGCTCAAACCCGCCTCCTGCTTCTTCATGATCTCCGGTAGGTACCGCCTCCCCCGCCCCCTGTGGGGCCCCCAGCGCCCCCCCGCGGAGCCCTCGCCCCGCTCCCCGCCGCCCAGAGGCCCCTGCGGAGCCCCCACCCCCCCTTCCGGCAGCCCAGCGCCCCCCGCTAAGCCCCCAAACCCCTTCCCGCAGCCCAGCGCCCCCCCGCTGAGCCCCCCGCCCCGCCCAGCGCCCCCCCGCTGAGCCCCCGCCCCGCTCCCCGCCGCCCAGCGCCCTCCGGGGAGCCCCCGCTCCGCTCCCCACCGCCCCCCCGAGCCCCAGCCCGGCAGACCAGCGCCCCCCCCCGAGCCCTCACACCCCTTCCGGCAGCCCAGCGCCCCCCTCGGAGCCCCCCGGCCCGCTCCCCGCCGCGCAGTGCCCCCCACGGAGACCCCCGCCCTGCTCCCCGCAGCCCAGCGCCCCCCTCGGAGCCCCCCGGCCCGCTCCCCGCCGCGCAGTGCCCCCCACGGAGACCCCCGCCCCGCTCCCCGCCGCCCAGCGCCCCCACTGAGCCCCCGCCCCGCTCCCCGCCGCCCAGCGCCCCCCCGAGCCCCCGAGCCCCCGCCCCGCCGCCCAGCGCCCCCCGCCCCGCTCCCACTCTCCCCCTCTCCCGGCAGGGATCCTGGTGCTGGTCAGCCTGGAGGTTTTCCGCCACTCGGTGCGGCGGCTCATCAGCAGCGACCGGAGCGTGCCCCTGGAGTACGAGTACTCGTGGTCCGTGGCCTGCGCCGTGGCCGCCGGCGCCGTGCTGATCTTCGGCGGCGGCTGCTTCCTTCTCCTCTCCCTGCCCGGCCTGGCCAGGGAGCCCGGCCACTGCTGCGTCCAGACCACCGCCACCCGCAGCGCCTGACGGCCGGGAGCTGGGGGGGCGGCGGGCGGGGGCGTGGGCCGGAGTCTCGGGGTGTGTGGGGGGGTCACAGACAAACGAGTGCTTCCTGCCCCACCTGGGGGGCGCCCTGCCTTGGATCAGCCCCCCCGCACCTACCGATGAACCTCTGGGGACTTCCCCCTTGCACTGGAAGGGGCCAGAACGCAGGACGGTAGGAAAGAGGGCGGCAGGCGAAGGAGGGGGTGGGGGTGGGGAGGGAGGGAGGGATCAAATTAATAACCTCAGCGGGTCTGTATTTAATCCTGGATTTTATAAATGGCTATTTGTAGCTGGAGGGGGTGTCTTTCTGGTCTCAGTGCCCCCCCCCCCCGGGTCAATCCGGAGTCAATCCCAGTTGCAATGGGAGAGGGGCTGAGTTCTGATCTCAGCCCCCTGGGGTCAATCTGGAGTCACCCCCAATTGCAATGGGGGCATGGCCAGGTTCTGATCTGAGCTCCTGGCCTCCTCCATTCAGAGTCACTCCCAATTGTAATGGAGACAGGGCAGGGTTCTGATCTCAGCCCTTGGGTCAATCTGGAGTTACCCCCTCACTGCAATGGGGGCAGGGCCCAGTTCTGATCTCAGCTCCTGGCGTCAGTCCGGAGTCACTCCCAATTGTAATGGAGACAGGGCCGGGTTCTGATCTCAGCTCCTGGGGTCAATCTAGAGTTACCCCGACTGCAATGGGGACAGGGCCGAGTTCTGATTTTAGCTTCCTGGGGTGTCAATGCAGAGTCCAGATTTACCCAGTGTAAACCGAGCTCAGAATTCAGACCGTGTTAAGAATTAAGAATTTCACGGCTCTTGGTGCGAATGTTGCCCAAGAACCATTGACTCTGTTTTCTGGACTGAAAATCCAGAAAACCTCCCTCAGTTTCACTAGGTGGGAAGGGCGGGGGGCGGTGAAATTGACAAAGGAGCCCCGGTTTCAGATCTCCACCAGGCCCCGTGGGCTCTGCATGGGGCCCCCTCGATGTCCCCACGGTGAGCTGGGTGGGCGTGTTTAGGAGCAGCCCCCCGACGTGGCCACTGGCAGCAGCTGTCTCCCCAGCCCCCCAGAGTCAGTCGGGCAGCGTGAGCCGCTCACCCAGCCTTGGCGTTCGACCCGGGCTGCTGCCTGATGCTGCAGGTGGCCCACGGGCATGGTCGGGGCAAAAGTGAGCGTGAACGGATAGCGATTCACTGGGGAAGGGAAGGCGTGAGAGGCGCAGGGCAGGGACTGGCTGGCTCAGGGGGATGGGGAATGGGGCACCGGGCGTCTCCCCTCTAGGGGGCACCGACTCCCATCCAGCCCCAGGGCAGGGACTGGTTGGCTGGGGTGTGGGGGGTGACGGAGCGAAGAATGGGACGCGAGGCCTCTCCCCTCTCGGGGGCGCCGGCTCCCATCTGGACAGGACATTGTTTCAACCTGAAGTTGAAAGTTTCAGGAAGAGGAAACTGAGCTAAATTTGGGAGGGAGGGAGGCAGGGGGGCAGAAAGGTTCAGGGGCTGGGGTGAGTTTGGGAGGCTCAGGAGTGAGATAGGGGGAGGTTTGGGGGAGGGGGAAGTTGAGGGGAAGGTTTGGGGGCCCCAGGGGTGAGTGGGTGGAGGTTTGGGGGGAGAGGGAAGATCTGGGGGCTGCAGGGGTGAGTGGGGGGAGGTTCGGGGGGAGAGGGAAGGTTTGGGGGCCCCAGGGATGAGTGGGGGGAGGTTTGGGGGGAGAGGGAAGGTCTGGGGGCTGCAGGGGTGAGTGGGGGGAGGTTCGGGGGGAGAGGGAAGGTTTGGGGGCCCCAGGGATGAGTGGGGGGAGGTTTGGGGGGAGGGGGAAGCTTGGGTGCCCCAGGTGTGAGGTTTGGGGGCAGGGGGAAGGTTGGGGTCCCCAGGGGTGAGTGGGTGGAGGTGGAAGGTTTGGGGGCCCCAGGGGTGAGTGGGGGGAGGTTTGGGGGGAGAGGGAAGGTTTGGGGGCCCCAGGGGTGAGTGGGGGGAGCTTTGGGGGCAGGGGGAAGGTTGGGGTCCCCAGGGGTGAGTGGGTGGAGGTGGAAGGTTTGGGGGCCCCAGGGGTGAGTGGGGGGAGGTTCGGGGGGAGAGGGAAGGTCTGGGGGCCGCAGGGGTGAGTGGGGGGAGGTTTGGGGGGAGGGGGAAGTTGGGGCAGGTTTGGGGGTTCAAGGGGGAGTTGGGTGAGGAGGCCGCAGGTAGGCCAGGCTGGCACCGGCGGGCGCGGCGGGTCTGTGTGGCACGGTGAGGACAGTGCGTCCCTGGGGCCCGGGGCCGCGGGCCGGGTTATTCTGGGCCAGCTCCGTTCTCCAGTTACACCCTGTGCTGTAAACAGGGGTCTCGGTGGCAGCCCCAGATACTCCTGTGCAGACAGCAACGCGCAGCCTGGCCCCCCGCCCCGTCCCCAGCTGGGCACGGAACCCAGGAGTCCTGACTCCCGGGGTGGGGGGCAGAGGGTTAGGGGGGCGGGGGCTGGAAGCCAAGACTCCTGGGTTATCTCCCTGGCTCTGGGAAGGGAGTGGGGCCTAGTGGTTTGAGAAGCGGGGGATGGGAGCCAGGACTCCTGGGTTCTCTGAGAGGGTATGTGTGCTGCAGGGCTGGGGGAGGGCCCCCCCCCGGCCATGGCGTTCCCAACTGGGCTCTGCAACGTGGCGGGCACGGCCTGGCATGAGAATGAGAACAAGAGTCGCTGGCTCTGTGCAGACTGATGTCACCCCCACCGCAATTCCTGCAGCGCCCTGTCCCCCCCCGCCAGCCCTGTGTGCCCCCCCCCCGGCAACCCCTCACCCCCAGTGGGCACCCCCTGCAACCTCCCTGCACTGGGCAGCCCCCTCACCCCGTGTGCCCACTGCAGCCCTGCACCCGCCCAGGGCATGGGATGGGGTGTGTGTGTAGGTCCCATTGACACCCAACACCTGCCTGCACAGGGATCTTCACACCCCACTTCCCAGGTGCACACACCGAGACTGTGTCAGGTTGTACGACCGCACAAAGACACACACACACCAGCCATAAGCCCCCTACAAACCTACACAAACATCTACACAACACACACCACAGACATATACACCCTCCCACCCACAGATCTACACACCACACAAACATCTACACAGCACAGCCATATACACCTTCCCCCCCACATCTACACAAACGCACACCACAGGCATATACACCCTCCCCTCACACATCTACACAAACACAGCTATATACACCCCCTCCTCCCCCCTATCTACGTAAACCCATGACACAACACAGCCACATATACTCTCCCCCCAACAGGTCTACAGACACACCACTGTCGTAAACAACCGTCCCCCCACAAACCTACACAAACACACAACACAGCCATATATACCCTCCCCCAACAGATCTACACACACACAGCTACACAAACACACAACACAGCCATAAACACACCCACACCACAAACACAATCCATCACACACAGATCTACCCCAACATCACACATACCCACAGCACAGCCATAAACATACCACAAATAAAACCAGTACACACAGGTTCATACAAATACACCCACCCACCCCCTCAAATAGGGACACACCCATACACAACACAGTCCTAAACACACCCCACACTGCATACACAAACTAGCATGCAAAGGTCTGTGCAAACACACAACAGAGCCATAAACATACCACACAGAGATATCTACAACAGCCACAAAACACAGCAGTAAACACCCCACACACAGAGATCTATACAAACACACAACAGCCACACCACACAGCCATAAACACACCACACAGAGAGGTCTACACAAACACACAACAGCCACACCACACAGCCATAAACACACCACACAGAGAGGTCTACACAAACACACAACAGCCACAAAACACAGCAATAAACACCCCACACACAGAGATCTACACAAACACACAACAGCCACACCACACAGCCATAAACACACCACACAGAGAGGTCTACACAAACACACAACAGCCACACCACACAGCCATAAACACACCGCACACATAGGTTTTGACAAACACACACACACGCCTAAAGTCCACGATGGAGCCATAAACGCCCCACACCCACAGTCCACCACACACTAGTCTACACAAACGTCACACGTACCCCCCCACAGCCATAAACACCCTCACCCCCACACCAACGTGCACACACACAAACCTACGCACAGAGATCTACACACAAATGCGGATGCAAACACACACACACCCCGCCATCCCATGGCTGGCTATTTCCCCCACTAAACCCCTTCCCTTGGCGCAGGGGTTGGCAGCTTATTTCCATTTCGCTGAGCTCAGGAGGTTTCTGCCAAAGGCGCAAGGTGCTGCGGAGTGTGTGTGTGTTGGGGGGGGAGCGGGAGGGGGGAAGGAGAGAATGCAGAAGTGGAAGGACGGAGGAATAGAGGCTGTCAAGGACATAGAAGAGTCATCTGCTGATTTGCATGTAAAAGGGGGAGGGGAGGAATCTATCCAACCCCCCCCACACCCCCTCTACCTATCTATCCCCAGCCACCCCCTCTATCGATCTGTCTAATCACCCTGGGGCCGGATGGGAGCTGGCGCCCCCTAGAGGGGAAAGGCCCCGGGCCCCATTCCCTGCCCCCCTGAGCCAGCCAGTCCCTGCCCTGGGGCCAGATGGGAGCCAGTGCCCCCTAGAGGGGAAAGGCTCCGGGCCCCATTCCCTGCCCCCCTGAGCCAGCCAGTCCCTGCCCTGGGACTGGATGGGAGCCGGCGCCCCCTAGAGGGGAAAGGCCCTGCACCCCATTCCCTGCCCCCCTGAGCCAGCCAGTCCCCGCCCTGGGGCCGGATGGGAGCTGGCCCCCCCTAGAGGGGAAAGGCCCCGGGCCCCATTCCCCTTCAAACAGGAGTGAGGTCTGCAGGGCAGCAGCTTGAGCATCCTGCCCACAACACACAGTGACCTGCAGTCACGTGCAGTCGGCTCAGAGCTGCTTGGGGGGAGCTTCTAGCCAAGGGGGCAGCCCTGCAGGGGGTCTGTGGGGTGGGGAGGGGAACTGCAGCTGTACTCTGTATGTGTGTCCTGCTGCCCCCCGGTGGCTGTGATCAGAACTGCCTCCACTGTGTGTGTGTGTGATGGACTCCTCAGGCCTCGGGGCTCTCTGGGCTCTGTACGGCCCCTGGGAGACCCCCCTTCAGTGTGACAGCCCCTCCCCCACGAGGGTCGCACTCGCTCTCCGGGGTTAGGCCCTCTGGCCCCGCCGCCTCCTGGGGCTGCACCTCTGAGCCTCCAGCCCGCCTAGGTCCCTGCGTGAGCCCCCTCAGGGGATCCCCTCACTCTGGCCCCTGGGGGCCGCCACCCCCAGAGGGAGCCATGCCCCCCCGACCTCCAGCCTGCAGGGACTCTCAGCTGGCGTAAAACAGGAGGGTTTATTGTACGGCTGAACCCAGCCTAGGCAGTTGTCAGGGGCCTCGGGCCTGGCCAGTCTCAGCACCATCCAGCTGGGTCTGTCCCAGTCCAGGGGGGCTCTGGCTGCTCTTTGTCCCCAGCCCAGAGCGAGCTGCTTCCACCCGACCCCCCCCATATCACCTCCCCACAGCTCCTCCTCCGCCCTGTGTCTTCATTCTGGGCAAACAGATCACCGGGGTCCTCTCTCCTCAGCTCATTGTCCTCCCACTGGTCAGAACCAGCTGATTGCCAAGCTGGGGTGGGCCTCTTAGTCACCAGATCACCGGTTGTGAGGGTTCCCCTTCGCCAGGCCGTTGTCCGGGGTTCCAGCTGCCAGGCGAGGTCACACCTGGTCCTCTGCAACAACAAACCCTCTCCCACCACCTTGTTACACACGCAGCGCACAGGGAAACTGAGGCACACACAGTATTCATGCAAAAACACTACCGCTTTGTCACAGTGTGTCCCTGGTGCCACCTGGTGGCTGGGCTCGGAACTGCCGTGTGTGTGTGTGTGTGTGTGTGTGTGTGTGTGTCCCTGCTGCCCCCTGGTGGCTGGGTTCAGATCTGCTGTGTCTGTGTGAATTTACATGTCTGCAAGCTGGGGCTCGCTTTGGCCAGCGACGCCAGCGACTCTGGTTTGCCGCATGGGGTTTCAGCATCCCAAATTACTCAGCTGAGGCAGTAACTGGACAGCCGTGCTCCTTCCCTCCCCCCGGCCTCTGATAAATATTGCGAGGGGTGCTGGTGGAGAATCACCTGAACGGGTCTGGAGCTTCCAGGCCAAAAGGGCCAATGCGATCCTGGGATTCCTAAATCTCAAGCAGGAGCAGAGAGGTGATTTTCCCTCGGGATCTGGCCCTGGGGTGACCGCTGCTGGGATCCCGTGTCCTGTTCTGGTGCCCACCATTCAAGAAGGACATCAATCTATGGGCGAGCAGTCAGAGAAGAGCCACACGGATAGTTAAAGGGGTAGAAAACCTGCCTGAGAGGAAGAGATGCCAGGAGCTCCAGCTGTTTAGCTGAACAGAGAAAAAGTCCTGGGGTGACTTGATCCCAGTCTATTGGTACCTATGTGGGGAACAAATATTTAATAACCGGCTTTTCAGTCCAGCAGAGGAAGGGCTAACACGATCCAACAGCTGGACAAATCTCCAGACTGGAAATAACATGTACATTTTTAACAGAGAAGACAATTGATTAAGGGTGAGGGTGGATTCTCCATTAACAACAGTGTTTCAAGTAGGATTTGTTCTAAAAGATCTGTGCTAGGAATTATTTTGGGGCAATTCTCTGGCCTGTGTTATACAGGAGATCACATTAGATGATCAAAGTGGTCCCATCTGGGCTGAGCATCCAGGAATCTGTGAACCCTCTGCCCAGCTCTGAGCCGAAGGGTACGCTCTCCTCCCCAGCATGGCTTCCCCCAGGGGCATTGACCCGTGGCTTTCGCAGCATTGCCAAGCCTGGGAGATTTTATTCCAAGTCTTGCAATTTTTGCTGCTTCCCTTAAAGCTTCCAGCTCTTGCTCCACAGGATCTTTGGGACAATTTTGTTTGCAAAAACAGGCAGTTTCTAGCATTCGTGGTTGAGTAGGGAAGTTGGCAAATGCGGAGGATAAAAAGAAAAAACCAGCCCCACAAGACCAAAATCGACAACATCAAAAAACCGAAGAGAAGGCAAATTAAAAGACTCTGCTTTGAAATAAAGTCTCGTGATATTTTTAGAAAATTTCACAGTTTTTCAAACACTCCCCCCATTTGGAAGCCAATCTCCTGAACTTTCAACCAGCTTCACCGCTTGCAAGCCCGTCTCGCCATTTTAAAACCACTTTCAAGGATTTTAAACTCGGCTCCCAAGTTTTGAACCCAGTCCCGCGATTATTGAAGTCCTTGCGATTTTGAAAAGAATCTCACAAATTTCTAAAAAAGAACAGGAGGACTTGTGGCACCTTAGAGACTAACCAATTTATTTGAGCATCAGCTTTCGTGAGCTACAGCTCACTTCACTTCATCGGCTTCATTGCAGCTCACGAAAACTGATGCTCAAATCAATGTGTTCGTCTCTAAGGTCCACAAGTCCTCCGGTTCTTTTTGCGGATACAGACTAACACGGCTGCTGCTCTGAAACAAATTTTGAAACCACTTTTGTGATTTTTAAGCCAGGCTCTCGCGAGGTTTTTAGCCACTCGCACTGGTTTGAAACCACGCTCTTCTGGTTGGTTTGTTTGGCAACTGCACCCACGAGTTCCAGGCCCATCTTGCGATGTTTCAACCTGCCTCGCTGTTGTTTGAGAGAGTCTCAGGTTTTCTTTTCAAGCAGCTTCCCGGTTTATATTGCAGCCAAGCGCATGGTTTGGAAAGCGAGCTCAGAATGATTAAAGCCGCGCTCCTTAGTTTATAAACCACGCTCAGTATTGTCAAACCCAGTCTCATGGTCACAGAGCAGAACTGATCGTGTGTGTGTGTGGGGTGGGGATTTGTGGTTTTTGCAGCGCTCAGGGGCTGGCAAAGGGAGCTCTTGCTGCCCAGTAGGTCGCCTGCCTAGGAGATGAAATTTCAGAGGCATTTAGAAGTTTGTAAAGATTTCTCCCAGGGAAAATGTTAAGCTCTGCTCTCAGCAATGGTCCCCAAACCGGTGAATTCCTGGCCAGCCTGCACCGCCATCTAGTGGCAGGAGACGGCTGCAACTCTGCCAGGACTCAATGGCCAATTGGTGACATCTTTCTGCAAAGTTTCAGAGGAGCAGCCCTCTTCGTCTGTATTCGCAAAAAGGAAAGGAGGACGTGTGGCACCTTAGTGACTAACCGATTTATTTGAGCAGGAGCTTTTGTGAGCTACAGCCCACTTCAGCGGATGCAGCTGTAGCTCACGAAAGCTCATGCTCAAATAAATTGGTTAGTCTCTAAGGTGCCACACGTCCTCCTGTTCTTTTAGCTTCTGCAAAGTGGCCTGTGGTTTTTGGTGCGGGTGTGGGTGGGGCGGGGGGAGGCAATTCAGGACACTGAGGGGCTGATCTACACGGAGGCTGGGCTACCACACCAACCCGCTCGCTAGCAAAGAGCTCGAGGGCTGAACAGGCCTAGGATCTTAATCCCTTCTCCCAAATTGGAGAAAAGATGGTCGAGCCTTCTCCTCCCCCTGCCTTGGGGCCGGATGGGAGCTGGCGCCCCCCGGACAGGAAAGGCCCTGTGCCCCATTCCTTGGAGCCAGCCAGTCCCCCGTCCTGGGACTAGGAGAGACACCACTCCCTTCCCAGAGCCGGGGAGAGAACCCAGGAGTCCTGGCTCCCAGACCCCTTTGCTCTAACCATTGAGACCCCCAAGCAAGCAGGGAGAGGGATACAGGCTAGGGGGCCCATCGCTCTGACTGATGTAGATTCTGGCTATTCTGACTGATGTAGATTTTGCGGCAGATGAGAGAGCAAAGGTGTGAGGGCCTCAGGGAAAGATGAGCCATCGCTGGCTTCCTGTGGCTGCAGCCCCTGGCTCAGTGCCCCATTCAGGGCCTGGGGGAGCTGGGCACCAGGGCTTTGGTGGCGGCATTGAGGGGCACCTCTACTGCCCCCATCATGGCATCTGCTCTCACCGTCCTCCTCCTCGGTGAGTATCGGAGACAACCAGGGTGTGTACCCATGGAGGGATGGGATATGAGACCAGGGCGTGAGCCCATGGGGGGTGTCATGGACTCACAGGATTTGCACTGTTTCTCAGGTCTCCCTTCAGTGCGACAGCCCTTCTTGGGGGTCCACTTTCTCTCGGGAGTTAGGCCCCTCCACCTCCTGGAACCGGACCTCTCCGAGCCTTACCACGCCTATCTCTGCCCTGGGCCCCCGCAGGGAGTCCACTCGCTCTGGACCCCTGGGCCCCCACGCCCAGAGGGAATAATGCCCCCCTGATCTCTAGCCCGGAGCGACTCTCAGCCAGCTTAACACAGGAGGGTTTATTGAGCATCTGAACCCAGCACAGGAAACTCTCCGGGCCTCAGGCCTGGCCTCCCTCAGCACAGCACATCCCAGTCTCCCCTGCACCCAGGTGGGCTCTGTGACAAAGCGGGACTGTTCTTAATGTTTCCTCTGAATATTGTGGGGGTGCCTCAGTTTCCCCTAGGCAGTTCTTAAGTATCTAGGTGGTGGGATAAGGGTGTATGATCCTTGCAGAGCCCTAGAGGGCAGGTGTGTGCAGGGGTCTGGACACAGAGAATGGCCGACACCCTGTTTCCTGGCAACTGAGGGCCTGGGCCCTTCCCCCCTGCAAGGTGAGAGCTAAAGGGTTGGAGAACAAAGGAATCAGGTGACCTCCTGGCCCGGGAAAGGGACAAAGCCCAGAGGAGGAGGGGCTGGAGGGAGTTTCAGTTTGGGGCTGGCTGGGACATGGAGTGAAGGGCAGATGTGGTTGTCTGGCTCACTGCCCCCCAAAATGGACCCGGCTGAGGGGTCCTGTTCTCTGCACCTACAAGCTCTGTGTTAGACCATGTTCCTGTTGTCTAATAAACCTTCTGTTTTACTGGCTGGCTGACAGTCCCGTCTGACTGCGGAGTTGGGGGGCAGGACCCTCTGGCTTCCCCAGGATCCCACCTGGGCGGACTCGCTGGGAGAAGCGCACGGAGGGGCAGAGGAGGCTGAATGCTCCGAGGTCAGACCCAGGAAGGTGGAGCCGGGGGAGCTGTGTGTCCTGCAGACAGGCTGCTCCCAGAGAGGAGACTTCCCCAGAGTCCTGCCTGGCTTCATGGGGAGCAGATCCAGAGCATCGCCCGGGGACTCCGTGACAGTTGGGTTGTTTTCCACCGCGCTGTGTCTTTCGTCCTCTCCTAGCTCACTCTCCTGGCTTTCCATCGGGTGCTGCAGTCAGGTGCGTGGCACCCACCCCACCTACCCTGCCTAAGGAGAAGGGACCCAATGCGGGGCCGGCCCTGGCCAGATTGTAACCACCCAGGGTCCAAGCAGCAGGCATCGGGGGGTCGCCTTGCAGCCAACGCAACCGCTGGTCCAGCCCCCGACACCATCCCCAGAGGCCATATTTCACCCCCGTTTCCATCCTGTCTCTCCCCCACCTTCCGTCTGTCTGTTCGCTAGGAACAGGGTCAGCGTCCTCCGTACACAGATGGGACTCCATTCCAGCCTGGGACCACCCTTCCCCAGGTCAAAGCCTTTGTCCTCCAGATGTTCCTCCAGGTGTTGAGTTGTGGGGAAGAGAAGCCCGAGGTTTATGTCCCTTCCCCTCTTTTATATTTTCTTCCAGCTTGCTGGAAAGATCTTTGCTCTGACCGGGGGATCAGGCAGTCCCCAGTGGCCAAGCAATCTCCATTGTACCCAGTCTCTGGGATGGTGGATTCTTTCCTTGAGGGGTGTTCATGAGCCATGAACGGTGTCTGGTTGGTCCTCTGTTGCAATTGAAAGGGTGGCTGTGGGAGTCTCTCAGCCTCACAGATGCGGGACCAGGGGGTCTCAGAACTGAGAGGGGGGGAGGGGACATGCTGATGCGGCTGCTTGTGTTATTTTGCATCCCGTTAATCTCCAGATTTGTAATAAACACAGAACCACAAACCAGCCTGTGACGGTCCCCTGGTGTTGTCCGGACCGGTGATCTGCTCGGTCTCTCCAGTCCTCGGCTCCGGGACCCAGCCTCACCCTGCCCCGCTGTGAGACCCCCACTCCCGGGCTGTTCCCACTCAGCCTCTGGCGTGTGAGCTGCACCCAGCCACGGGAGCGAGCGCTTTGGGCAGCCGCTGCCTGGACTGTGCAACCGAAGGACACCAGCCGATATCTCCGGCCTCAGACACCCCCCAAGGAACCTCCATCTTGCAGTGCCCAGCTACGCCCGCTGGACGCCGCAAGCGTCTATGAGTGTCAGTGGGGCTCCCGTGGCTCCGGCCTTGGTGACCCAACACGCGCTGGGTGTTACTAGCCCCCCCCGTCCTCCTCCCTTCCCCAGGGTCTCCCCTCACCTGCCATGGGGGAGCCTTCAGCCTCCCTGCACTCACGCTCCATGGTGGGGCTGCTGCTGGCCCCTCGGGAGCTCCTGCTGGTGCTGCAGCCGGGGCCGCCCATCTCCTGCTCTGGGCAGGCTGGGGGCTCTCCAGTGGCCAGGCAGGGGGACGGCCCCTGCTGGGCCCTGGGGCTGGGCTCCTGGCTCCTCTGCTTCCTGGAGAGGAAGCCCCAGAGCCGCCATGCCCGGCTCCTGCCCTGTCCTGGGTCCCTCCCGCACAGCTGCCCCCGGGCCACCTCCACGCTGGCCCAGACGGTGCCTCAGGGCCTGCTCTGGGAGCTGGTGTCTCCTCCTGCAGACCACCAGGCACTTCCCCCTCTTGGCCAGGCCAGAGCCTGCGTCCCCCCGAGCGGGGACAGAGGGGCCGCTCTCCTCCTGGGGCAGCCGGCAGCGGCTTCCCACGGGCCCTGGAGCCACCTTCACGGCCTCCGTCTGCAGCATCTGCCTGAGCTTCTCCACCCTGGGACTCAGCGGGGAGCAGCCATGAGTCTGGGGTCTCTCACTAACAGGCCTCCCTGCTCCCCCGATCTCCCCTCCGCTGGGGCAACTCCCCCTCACCGCACGCCCCACCCTGGGGCACAGGGACTGCAATCTACCCCACGGGCAGGAGCTCCCAGGACAGGCTGCTCCCAACGTTCCCATCAACACTGAAGCACTGGGACACCGGGGGAGTCTCATCCTTTCAGAGCAGTGGGGTTTGCAGTGAGTTTGGACCAGCAGCTCCCCGCTCCGCCCCAGGCCACACTCCCTGCCAGGCTAGAGAAAGAACAGAACCCGGGAAGGAGTCTGAGCTTGTCCTGGGAACCCCCAGCTAAAGTTCCCAAGGTCCCAATCACATGAGTCCCCCCACTTCTCACCGATTTCAATGACTGGGGTTTCTGGGTGTTCAGCATCTGGCAGGGTCTGGCTCCCCCAGAGACTCAGCCCTGGAAACAGTCTCCTACAAGGGGAGGCTGGGAGCCCCATGGCTGGGACATTTCCCCCACACTGGAGATGGCTCTGGAGAAAACCCGGCAGGAAACGCGCTGCCCTGGCCCAGAGCGAAGGGCTGCAGGGGGCTGTGTTAGCAAATCTAGTCTCCTCAGGAGGAGATTCCCCCCATTTCAGCTCCTCCCCAGGCAGAACAGGGATATGCTACATGCCACTCACTTGCTCGAGATGGCGTGGAGCTGGGGGGCAGATGCTCAGAGTTGGTCCGTCCCAGGCCCTCTTCCTCGCTTTCCCGCAGCGATGTGAGCTGGGAAAGGGGCTGCACTGGGGGTGCAAGGCCCTGCCAACAGGGCTGGGTGCAGAAACCGGGAGACGGACCGTGGCTGTGAAAACAATACGATGTTTTATTGCCAAGGGATGGAGAAACTTTACCTACATGGGTCACTAGCTGGGCTTGAACCCAGAATGAAAAGGGGATGGAATTTTCATGGCAATCGTGGTCAGTGGCAGATTGAAGACCAGAGCCCGTGCTCTCCTGGCTCCCAGCCTGGTGTACCTTCCCCAAGGCTGCAGGGTGCGTTGAGGGTGACCTGTCCCCACTCCCCACAGAGACAGAGACAAGCTGGGAGCTGCATGATGCTTGGCCAGGCTGGGTTTCCTGGGTTTTGCAAAGCCCCCTGCTTACTTTGACCGCAGTAGATTTCACGTGCAGATTAGAGACAACGTGTGATGGACGCAGGAAGAGACGAGACATCGTCAACTTCCTGTAGCTGGAGCCACCAGCCGAGTTTCTTATTTGGGGCTTGGTGGAACTGGGCACTGGGGTGTTGGAGACAGGGCTGAGGGGCCCCTTGCTACCCCATCATGGCATCTGCTCCCATCATCCTCTACCTCTGTGAGTACCAGAGATAACCAGGGCGTGTATCCATGTGGGTTGCTGGGGGGTATCTGAGACCAGGGCATGTGTCCGAAGGGAGTGGGGGGCGCAAGTCTGAGACCAGGGCATGTGCCCATGGTGGGAGGAATCTGAGACCAGGGCTTGTGCCCATTGGGCGAGGGGAACTGAGTCACTCTGGCTTCTGGTCCCTAACGGGCCCTCTCCTTTCCAGGCTGCTGGCTGGCCAGGCAGAGCAAGGTGTCCGGTCGTGAGTATCTGTGGGGCAGGGCGTTCAGGACGGGGAGGGGAAGGGGGAGAGGAAAAGAGGAGCTGAGCCCTGAACCTTCACCCCCAAAATCAGTTCAACCTCCTTGTGTTTATCCCAGGGGGCTGAGATCAGAACCTGCCCCCACTGTAGTCAGGGGTGACCCCTGATTGATCAGGGAGGGGGGGTTTAGGGTGACCAGACCTCCCGTTTTTAAAGGGACAGTCCTGTATTTAACCCTCCTGCAGGTGTCCCAAGTTTTTCTTAAAAACAGGCAAATTGTCCTGTATTTTCTGTCTCCCCCTCACATCAGTACTGGCCAGATCCCTGCTCGCCAGCCGCCTGCCCACCAAGGGTGAGTGGCGGGCCCAGTGGCCGACGATGGGGTGGGTGTGCAAGGCTGGTGGCAGGCTGAAGATGGAGCGTGTGGGGCCGGCCGCTCCCCTGCCGGTCCATCAGCGCAGCCCCCACGGCGTGACGGCTCTCGATCAGCAGGGCCCTGCCCCCCCGTCCTGTTTCCGCCCGGCGCGAGCTGCGGTGGCTGGTGGGGGTGGGCAGGTGCCAGGCTGAGGCCGGTTACGTGTTACCTCTGCTGCCCACCCATCAGACCTCGACGTGCTCCCGCTCTCGCTGTCCTCTCCCTGCTTTGCCCCTTCACCCCCCCACCCCGCCCCCGCCCCGCTGCTCCTCCATATCCCCCCGGCGGGGTGCAGCCCAACCCAGCGCTGTGGGGAGAACCAGCCCCTGGTCGGCTCACTGAACTCACCTACAGCCTGGCCGGCAGGCTCCTCCCTGGAGTCCTGGCTCCCAGGCTGCAGGGCCCCATTAAATAGATAGAGGGGTACAGAGGTTTGCTCTAGATTTAGGTCCTCGGGCAGTTTCAGTCGCAGATCCCAGGAATCTCTGGGATCTCGGAGAGGTTCCTCTGGCTGGGTTTTCCCCCAGGGGCCCCATCTCTGGGACTGTGGAGCAAGGACGGGGCGCAGTGACTGTGCCGGGGTCTGTCTCACGGCCTTTCTCCTTCTCCCTGCAGAGCTCAGCTACCCCAAACCCTCCATCTCCCTGAGCCCCAACGGGGGGGGGTCACCCTGGGGGGAGCTGTGACCATCCAGTGTTGGGCTCCATTCCAGAACGTGAGGTTCCTTCTGTACAAAGATGGAAAGCCGAACACGCGGCAGGACATGGAACCGGCTGGGAATCTGGCCGAGTTTTCCATTGGCAGCGTGAGCCGGAGAGATGCAGGGACCGACAGCTGCTATTATCAACCCAAAGGGTACCCGTTCATGCGGTCGCAGCCCAGCCACCCCGTGGAGCTGGTGGTAGCAGGTGAGGGGCCCGGCTCCACGTCCCCGCTCCCAGCCCCACACCCAGCCAGACCCTCGGGGCAGGGGCATGTGCAAGGGGGGAAGCAGGCACAGGGCCCCCCCGAATCAGTGGGGCCAGAGCACAGAACTCCTCCGGGGAGCAGAACCAGCTCCTCTGGCTGCGGGGGGCACACAAAGTGCCCCTCCAAAAGCAGCCACATTTTTATTCCTGTGCGTGCCCCTGACCAGGGGGTCTCTGAGCCAGGCTCTGCCCCTGAGCCCTGGGCCCAGCAGAGGGGACGCCTGGGTCGGGGGCAGGGACGGAACCACTGGTGGGTTCCCCAGCAAGGGGCAGCAGCAGCTGCTGGAGGTTCAAGGCCGAGGGAGGGGGGATCCCTGCCCCAGGGGGAGCTGCACAGCAGGGGCTTTTCCCAGGGGGAGGCTCCCCCGGCTGCTCCCGCCCCGGGGGCGCACAGAGGAGTCGGGGCCCAGGGGCTGCCCCGCCCCCAGCCTGTGACTGTGTTCCAAGGCTGGCTGGGTGATGCCCACCTGGGCTGGGGGCTGTCAGGTTAAAGCGCAGTGGGAGCTGCACACGGTGGCTGCTCAGAAGCGGCCTGGAAACAGCTGCTGTGGGGAGACCCCCAAGGATTCCTGGGCAGCAGCGGAGGTGGGGGCAGCTCGAGCCTGGGGCGGGATTTTTTTGTGGTGGGGAGAGAAAGAAAACAGCCGGGGACAGCGGCTCCTCCCTACACCCCCAGCGCTCCTGGGGGAAAGGGCTGGTAGAGTTTGGAGGGAGGCTGCCCAGCGCCGGGAGAGAGACACCAGCAGCCAGCGAGGGAGCAACCGGCACCAGAAATGAAGGGACCCAGCGAGCGGGGAGCCAGTGGAAAGGGGCCCGGTGGCCGAGCTGTGTCGTCGAAGGGCGCCCGGCTGAGAGCTGGCAGGGAGAGAGTCCCGTTGAGCAGGGGCAGAGATGGCAGGAACAGCGGGAGGCAGACAGAGGAAAGACAGAGGCAGGGGGGGGAAAGTTAAAGGACGAACCCAGTCGTGAAACACGAAGAAATGAGTCTCTACGTTACCTAAGCAATAGTTAGAAAACCGCAAGAGAAGTCAGGCATGAATGAAACGTCATGGAAATGAGCTGCGAGCAAAGAGAAACAGGCTGAAGAAAAGAGGAGGAAGTGAGCTGTAGCGAAAGTAAAGCCAATAGTACGGACAAAACGTCCGCCCAGCACCTTCAGGTGCAGCGAGAGGAAGGAAACGTAGCGCGGGGGGTTCTGGCCTCGTGCCTCGGACGTTCCAACTCCAGACCCTGGTGCTCCACGAATGGAAATTGTCGCCCATAACGTGGGTTGAAGTCAGCCAATGGTGGCTCCTGTTTAAGCGAGCTCAGCAATCGTTCCCAGTGGGACCCGACACAGCGAACTCTGACTCATTTGGAGGGAGGGATAGCTCAGTGGTTTGAGCATTGGCCTGCTAAACCCAGGGTTGTAAGTTCAATCCTTGAGGGGGCCATTTAGGGATTTGTGGCATAAATTGAGGATTGGTCCTGCTTTGAGCAGGGGGTTGGACTAGATACCTTCTGAGGTCCCTTCCAATCCTGATATTCTATGATTCTATGATTTGTGATCATTCCCCACTGAACTGATTTCTCCTTCCCCAGCTGATGGAGATAAAACGCAATTGGCCTCTAGGTCGCCTCGGCCCCTCCTTGCCCTGCCCCAGCCACCCCTCCATGGGCTCCTGGCAGATGGATCCGTGCCATTGCCCTGCTGAGGGGTGGGGGGCCCCCGAGGCTCTTGTGTCGCTAGCCCAGCTCTCTCGCTCTTGGATTTGGGGGAAAAACATCCAGGAGACTCTCTCCCCCGTCACTGGGGCCGGGCTGTGGGGACGGGGTGCAGTGACCGTGCCGGGGTCTGTGTCTCACGGCCTGTCTCCTCCTGCCTGCAGAGCCCAGCTACCCCAAACCCAACATCTCCCTGCTCCCCAGTGAGGGGGTTACCCCGCGGGGAGCTGTGACCGTCCGGTGTGAGTGTCGGTGTCGGGGAGCGAGGGTCTTTCTGAGTAAATCTGGAGACCCGGACGCACAGCACGTGACAGATTCCGCGGGGGACTTGGTTGAATTTCTCATCCACAACGTGAGCCGGAGAGATGCAGGGAGCTACAGCTGCCGATATAGCACCAAGGGGGGCCCGCCCGTCTGGTCGGAGCCCAGCGACCCCGTGGAGCTGGCGGTAGCAGGTAAGAGGCCCGGCTCAGTTTTCCTGCTCCCAGCCCCACACCCAGCTGGGCCCTCAGGGGGTCTTGGCCCCAATGGGACACTCAGAGCCAGACTCTGACCTGAGCCCTGGGCCCAGCAGAGGAGATGCCCAGATGGGGGCACAGAGTGGGGACGGAGTCACTGGGGGGGTTCCCCAGCCAGGGGACAGCAGCAGCTGCTGGAGTTTCAGGGCTGATGGCTGGGTGCTCGATTCCCTCCCTTCCGCGTCCCAGCCGATGCTCTTTTTCATCCCACAGAGGGAACCAACCCAGCTGGGACCCAGCAGCCTGATCCCCCCATGACGGAGCCGGCGGGAGAAGGTGAGCCGGAGAAATGGAACAATTCATCCCCCAGGGAAGAGGGCTCCCCGCTCAGACACCCACAGGGCCATTCGGGCCGTTTGGAGGGGGATGGTCCCTGCAGACAGAACTGATGGGTTCAGTTCTTCTATACAGAGGGTGATGGACAGATCCATGGGGACAGACGGCCACAGATCAGTGAGAATATGGGTCCTTGGGAATGTAGGGTGATGGAGAGAGGGGAGCACGTCTGGTGAGGGATAGAAAGATGGACTAAGACCTTGTCTACATGAAAACGGGACCCAAAATGACGAATCCCCTGTGGTTCCCAACCCCCACTAATGATCTCAGAGCGAGTCTGGGCTGTTGGAATTCGCGCCCCCTGGTTCGATACAGCCCTGTTGGGCAGGGAAGATCCCCTTTAGCTCTGTAGATACAGGGACATTCCTCCTCTGAAATAGGCACAGCCAAACCCAGACCTGCTCTGCAGTGACTCCAGGTATGAATGGCACCTGACTTGGGCAAGGACCGTCTCTGTGTTGTGTGTCCGAACAGCTCCGAGCACACGGGGGAGCTGGCCCATGACAGGGGCTCCTGGTAATTAATACAAGTCAGTAATGATTTTGGTTCCAGTTTCCGTGGAGCCAGGCAGGGCCTGTATCTGTGCTCAGGGTCTTGCTGGGCTGATCTTCCCCATTCTGGGATCCCCAGGGGTGCTGAACCGACCACCCCCCACATTGCCCTGCCCCTGACAGACGCTGGTTCTATTCCCGCAGGGGGAACCAACCCGACTCAGCTGGGAACGGTGCCAGCTCCCACCTGCCCAGGCAGCGTGGGGCCAAGTTGGGGGCAGAAAATGACCATCAACCCCCCCACGAAACAGCTTTGTGCACCCTAAGGAGCCGCCCCTGGGGGGAGCCACAAAGGGCTGGCTGGGTGTGATGGGGGTAGATCCCTACAGCGAATGTCCCATCTGAAACCTCCCATGGGACACATTTCTTATGTGGGGGGGTTTCATTGGACAGATGCCAGATTGGCTTGGCAGGGGCAGGGCCCGGGAGAGCTTCTCCCCAATGCACAGTCCCACCCTGGAGCCCCACAGACCGGGATGTCGTGCTGCCCATCGGCACAACAAAACCACCCCTGTCGGGCACCGCTCAGTGCATATCCCACTGGGAGAACAGGGCCAAGGAAGGAGACCCAGGGATAATGATCCCTTGTATCCCGTCTGTCGGCCTGAGTCTGCAGACTGCCCAGGGGAATGGCTCAGAAGCAGAGCTCCGCCTTCGGTGGGGTGCTGCCCAGTGGGGCATTAACCCTGGAACCTATCAATCCAGATAGACATTGTGTTAACACTTGAACCCACCAATTCAGAGTGACACATCGTTGACTCTGGAACCTAATGACGGCTGTCACAATGACAGCACCATTACCTCTTCGGCTGCTGATCACTTCACCAGGGCATGGTTCTCCCAATGATCTCAAAGTGCCCTCCCCAGCCAGAAGTCCCCTCCCACTGCCATCCGCCCACCCCTATGGTTTCTGCGTAGAAGTGAGCTGAAGCTGCTGAGAAATTCCCAGGACAGGGGCAGGACCTGAGGGCAGGGGGGCGGGTGCTGCAGGATCCGGGCCCAGCTGGCTTCACAAGCATGGGGCCTGAGGTAGACCCCCCCCACACACCCTGCCCCTACCCCAGTACAGCCCTCTGCCTTTGGGAGGGAACCCCCTGACCACTATTACCCAGATCCCTCTGCACCTGCCCCTCCCCCCATTAGCCCCAAAGCATGTTCTTCTGTGGGTCCCTGGGTCCTAGAGGGGGAGGGCCTGGGGCAGCAGGTAAAGAACCAGCCGCTCATGGCGCTCACGGCCTGGTGCTGCTTCCCAGGTGGATCGGAACCAAGCGCAGCACCGGATCTGACCCGCCCCATCATGGCCGGGGTGAGCGCGGCGGCCGTCGGCCTCCTCCTTCTCCTCCTGGCCTTCCTCTGCTACAGAAGCACCCGAGGAAGTGAGTGCCCCGCCCAGCGAGGGAAGGGTTAAACCCGCTGCTAAGCCGGGCTGGGAAGGGGTCACGGCTTGGATGGGAGACAGGGAAGGAAACCCAGGGGGTGGGGCAGGGGCCCAGCAGGGGGCGCTCTCCCTTGGCAGAGAGAGCTGGCCCCAAAGCCCCTGGGCAGCACTAGGGGGCGCTGTGCTGCAGTAAGAAGGGCAATGGGGGCACCAGGGGGCGCTGTGCTGCAGTAAGAAGGGCAATGGGGGCACTAGGGGGCGCTGTGCTGCAGGGGGCAGGGACCTGTCTCTAGGGTATCCAGGTTCAGCAGCTGGAAGGGGTGGGGCTCCCCCTGGCAGAGCAGTGGGGGGGATTCTGTCCTGGGCCCCCTGTCCCGGCTGCTCTATAGGGCTGGGGGGCAGGGCTGGTACATGGGGATCCAGGTCGACTCAGGGAAAGCACCAGACCCAAGACAGAGCAGATGAGACCCCAGCTCCGCTCCCCACCCCCGATCTACCTACCCCAGAACGCAGGACTCCTGGGTTCTCTCCCTGGCTCGGGATGGGGAGTGGTGTCTAGTGGTTACAACAGGGGGGGCTAGGAGCCAGGACTCCTGGGTTCTCTCCCTGGCTCAGGATGGGGAGTGGTGTCTAGTGGTTACAACAGGGGGGGCTAGGAGCCAGGACTCCTGGGTTCTCTCCCTGGCTCAGGATGGGGAGTGGTGTCTAGTGGTTACAACACGGGGGGCTAGGAGCCAGGACTCCTGGGTTCTCTCCCTGGCTTGGGATGGGGAGTGGTGTCTAGTGGTTACAACAGGGGGGGCTAGGAGCCAGGACTCCTGGGTTCTGTTACTATCTTTCTCTCTCTTACTCCCCATAGGGAGTCCGAAGCTGCAGGCACAGTCTGTAAGTCACACATGAGGGGGCAGCCATGGAGCAGGGGGGAGGGGTGGGTGTCCCCAGGCAGGAACTGTGTCCTTTGGGGGTGGCATGCTGATGTGGGGTGCAGCACTGACTCACTGAGTGTCTTTGGGGGCACCCTTGCCCCGCTCTGTGCCTCAGTTTACCCCTCTGCACCATGAAGCTAGTGACCCTGCCCCACCCCAGTGCCAGTCTGCGAAGGCCTCAGATGGGGGCTGGGCCCAGGGCTCTGATCTGGACCCAGCCCCTCACCCGGGGTGTGTCTCTATTCCACAGACGCCCTCGTGGGCGAAGGGAAGCAGCTGGATGTCCTGGTAAGTGCCCCCCACTCCTTGACCCCCACCCCAGCACCAATGCACCATCCAGTCTCCCTCGCCCCCCTGCCATCCAGCCCTGCACAGGACCCACCAGAGCCATGTTCTGATACCAGCCCCCAAGACTCTACCTGGCCCCCCTGTACCCCCTCAGGGCAGACACCGGAGCTGGGGATCAGCAACAGGGCTCCCCCAAAGAGGGGCGGGGGATCCAGAACACAGAGAATAAGAGCCTGACCCTGCACCCCCCAAACTCACCTTGACCCCCTCAAACCATCCTTCAAACGTTTGCATTTGTCTGAGGTTTGCAGAGGGTCAGTGGAATTCCATGGGGGGCAGGTGCCGGGTGTGTGTGGGGGGAATTTCCCGGATCTTTGCCCCATGGGGCCCTGTGGGCTGGAGTGGGTGGATGGATGGTGTTGCTGGATTCCCTGGTGGGGCTGTGGGGGAAGAGCAGCTCTCGGGAGCCCCCTGCTGGACAGGAGAGAGCGTGTCAGAGCATCTGTTCCTAGGGGGAAAGGGGGCTGTGGGGGACATTGCTGCCCCCTGGTGACTGAGGTCAGAACTGTCTGGTGTGTGTGGGTCGGTCTTGGCACACACACGCACACACAGGTATGTCTCTCTCCCCTCCCAGCCCCAGGAGCCCGACCCCGAAGCCGAGGGACTCACCTACGCCGAGCTGGACCACCAGGGACTGCAGGCCAAACGAGGGGGCCCGGCCCCTGCCCCCGAGCCCGTCCTGTACGCTGCCATCAATATGAGCCAGGGAGCCCACAGACAGAGCCCCCAGGGTGCAGGGGCGCCCCCCCACCCCCATAGTATGAACCCAGGGGGAGTCATCGCCGCAACGGGGCAGGGAGCGTTGGCCATCAGAGGGTGACAGAGTGATTCCCTCCCCCCAGAGACTGGGCTCAGCTTATAGCCCCCACCCCCGTAGCCCTCCCTCCAGGGGGTGCTGCCCCACCCAGCCCCACGTGTGGGGGACTGGGGGGGCTCAGCACCGGGAGGCAGAGAGGACCCCTCTGGGGTAGGGTGTGGCCAACCCCCCTTCGTTCTACCACTACCCAGTCACCTACTGCAGGATGCTCCATCCAAGGCTGCAGTTGATCACACCGCTGCCACCAGTTGTGACAGAGTCACAGGTCTGATGTTCTGGAACTGCTCTTTATGCAGCCAGCCAGGACTCTGGGGTGGCGCGACTCCCCTCAGGGCACGCTATCCAGGGCAAAAAGCTTCCTCGGCTACGGCCTTCCTGGTCTGACCTCGGAGCATTCAGCATCCCTGTTCCCACCGTGCGCTTCCCCTTGCTGGGTCTGTGACGTTGCACTCCATGTTTTATGTGGAAATATGCTCATAAGTGTGAATATGATGTAACTGGAATATGCTTCATGAAAAAGGTCTCTTGTAAGGTATCATTACAAAACTTATAATCTACTGAGTGTGGTCATCCGATTTGTACATATGTATCATTCTTGTATCTCAAACTAGAAATATGAAGTATAACTCCGAAATCCTGTTGTAATTATGCAAAGTGTGGGCCGTTAATGGTGGTTTAGAATCTTGATGGCTCCCATTAACTTAGGACAATTGGTTGTAAATGGCTCTGTTTACTTGCAAGCCTTCCTGCCTTCTCGTGAGTCAGGCCAGGAAGAATGGAGGCTTGGGGTCTCACAGGACATGTGACCATATCCCCTGGTACTGGAATCCATCTTAAACCTGGTGGTTTTCCATTTAGAAGGAGGGGTGGCGACCAGGGAGACAAAAGATTCCCGCCTTGGGCCAAAGGTATAAAAGGGGGTGGAACAGAACAAAAGGGGCTGCAGTCATGAGAAATCCCCTAGTCACCACATGAGCTGGAAATAACAAGGACAGTAGTAGGGGAAAGGATTGGGCCCAGACTAGGAAGGAGTCGAGTCTGTGAAAGAAGCTTATTGGAACATCTCTGAGGGTGAGATTTACCTGTAATCAGTTTCTTAATGAATTAGGCTTTGACTTGAGTGTTTTGTTTTATTTTGCTTGGTAACTTACTTTGTTCTGTCTGTTATTACTTGAAAGCACTTCAATCCTACATTTTATACTTAATAAAATTACTTTTGTTTATTAATGAGCCCAGAGCAAGTGATCAATACCTGGGGGAGCAAACAGCTGTGCGTATCTCTCTATCAGTGTTATAGATGGTGGGCAATTTATGAGTTTACCCTGTATAAGTTTTATACAGAGTAAAATGGATTTATTTGGGGTTTGGATCCCATTGGGAGCTGGGTGTCTGGGTGCTGGAGATAGGTGACCTGCTGAGCAGTTTTTGGTTAAAGTCTGCAGCTGGGGGGGCGTGGACCAGAGCTGGGTCTGTGTTTGCAGCAGCCATAGCGTGTCTGGCTCAACAAGGCAGGGTTCTGGAGTCCCAAGCTGGCAGGGAAAACGGGCTCAGAGGTAATTTCAGCACGTCAGGTGACAGACAGTCCCAAGGGGGTTTCTGTGACCGAACCCGTCTCCGTATATTAACACAGAACTTTGAGTAATTCATTTAAATCACACGACAGAACTGTATTTCCTGCACCTGTCAGAAGCCGTGCAAAGGCCTGGGGGAGCCAGGGGTAATGGCGGAGCTGAGGGAGAGGAAAGGAGCCTAGGAGTGAACCTGGAAGGTGTTGGGTGTGGGTGGGAGAAGGTTTGGGATTTTTTGGCAGGAGAGGATTATTAGGGATCTGGGAAGCCTCCCCCATGCGGACCCTGGCTGGCCTCAAGCCTTTCCCATTCAGTCAGGCACCTCAGCCCCCGTCCCCGCAACCCCCGTCCCCATGTGTCCCTGCAGCCCCCTCCCCCATCCCCAGACTCAACGCTGTCACCCCACTAACTCCTGAGCCCCAGTCTGTGACCCCCCCATCAGCCCTGGGTGCCCCTCTCTGCCCTAACCTGGCTCTGCGGGCAGGTGCTGTGATGAACTTCTCCTCCTGGGGGGTTCTGCAGCCCTGGGCAGGCGGAGAATATTTTTCCCCACAGAAAATACATTCTGCCCCAGAAGTGCTGCAGTTCCGCCTCTGCCCACCAGGGGCCGCTGTGGCGCCAGAACAGCGGGCTGTGTTCATGCTTCTGGTCGTTGTGGTGCCACAGTGGCCTCTGGTGGGCAAAGGGCGGAACTGCAGCACGTCTGGGGCAGACTGTATTTTATGTGGGGAAAAAACAAAATGATGCAGGATGGATGAATCCTGCACGTCCTAGGGTCGCCAGACCTCCAGGCTTGGCCTGTAGTTTCCCAGAATTATAGATTAATCTTTCATTAAAGATTATGTCATGTGATGAAAACTCCAGGAACACAGCCAACCAAAATTGGCAACCCTAGCACATCTGTAGATGCGCAGAATTGCCCCAGGAGTACCAGACTGTGGATGCAGTGAGGTGTCTGTTAGCCCTGGCGCTGTCCCTGGGGCTGGCAGCTAAGGGCAGGTTACAGACACATGGGGAGGGGTTTGTGTCTCCCCATCTCACTCCTGTTTGTGTGTGAACGCAGAGCTCCCTGCGCCCGGACCCTCCATTTCTGTCAGCTCCAGCGGGGTGATTGTCCCGGGGGGAGCTGTCACCATCTGTGACAAGGTGTGTGTGTGTGGGGGGTTTCCTGGTTTTTCCTTGGTTTTTCCAATGGTTTGCATGCAGAGGGGGTGGGACTCAGTTTCCCTGGGTGTTACTGGTTTAATGAGGTGATGGGAGAGGGAGTTTGTTGTTACAGGGGACCAGCGACAGAACTTGGGACTGCAGCCAATGGCCTGGCGAATGGAGACCCCAGTGACTGGAGACCTGGTGACAGGGAGGCCCAGCTCGGGAGTCACAGCTGATTCTGGCCAGTGGGAAGACAATGGGCTCTGAAGAGAGGACCCCGGTGACCTGACCAGCTGGTTCCAGCCAGAGGATGGAAGAGAGGAGAGGAGGCCCAGACGACCCTGTTTATCTGGAGAGAAGACAAAGGACAGAGCGGGGCCTTGGGGTCAGTGAGATCAGATGCCCAGCTGGGAAGCAGGGGGGCTCAGGACTGGAGAGAGAGAGTAGACAGAGCCCACCTGGATGCAGGGGAGACTGGGATGTGCTGTGCTGATGGAGGCCATGCCTGAGGCCTGGAGAGTTTCCTGTGCAGAGTACAGACATCCGATGCAGTGAGCTGTAGCTCACGAAAGCTTATGCTCAAATAAATTGTTTAGTCTCTAAGGTGCCACAAATACTCCTTTTCTTTTTGCGAATACAGACTAACATGGCTGCTACTCTGAAACCCCCCAGGGACCGCACGGCCAAGAGTGGGCAAGACCTGGGAGTCCGTGAGAAGGTGGTAGCAGAGGATGGTTGGCGGATGCACACGGTAGACGGTTGTCTGCGAGCAGAGACGCTTTGCAGGGAGTGGCTGCCAGCGATAAAATGAGGGAATTGAAAGGAACCAGCGTGGAAATGGCCTAGAACCAGCTCCATAAGAGGGACCTGGCACGTCTCTGCAGGGAGAGAGGGCTGAGCATTGGGAGGCTCACTCAGGAGCAGCTGATTGCTCAGCTTGTAGGGAATGACCAGTCTGAGGAACAGGCTCCAGACCCCAGAGGGCTCCCGGGGTGCCCAGAGAGCTGGGGAGTAGCCGTGGGGACAGTCCGTGTAGCAGCCGGGAGTCTATCAGACCCGACTCCCCAGTCAGTGCAGGGGGACCCCAGTCAGGTTTCTCCCTGGAGGAGCTGCGGAGACGAGCTGGAGGAGCGGAGGCCGGCGGACCGTGCGGAACAGCGGAAGCAGGAGTTGGAGCTGGCGGAGTGGCGGGCCAAGAGGGCCTGCCGGGGGCGTAAGTGGGGAAGGGCCCTGAGACGCCAGTGTTGTGGGGAATCTAGACACCAAACTGCTGCCCCAGTTTAAGGAGGGGCTGTGGGGGGGTATTGATGCCTACTTCACAGCCTTTGAGAAGGCTTGTGATCCGAACCAGGTTGACCCCGCAGACAGGCTTCGCTATCTGACCCCGCTGCTGGGGCCCAAGGCCATCGAGGTGTTCAGCCAGATGGATGGTATTGAGACAGGGGGACTATGCCCTGTTCAAACAGGCTTTGCTGCTGAAGTTTGAACTGACCCCCAAGGCATACAGGAAACCAGTATTTTCCCCAGGAATTGAAATGGGGGAGGGGGAAGAAGGGGGTTGTTCGAATTTACAGGTGGGGGAGTGAGGGCCCATGAAGGATGAGACCTTGAGGGTGAAGGGGGGCTGTAGGGCACCATAGTAAAAACTGAAAAATGTTTGATGATCATTTTATTAGATTTAACTCATAGTTTAAAATCGTCACACAAATTAACGTTGGCTACTCAAGCCTTTTGTGAAGCACTACGTCTACATCCTTCTTGGTTTCTTGTTATAATTTTGCACAACTCTGTGAATGAACTTCTTGAATGCAATGTGTTCATCTTTGGTGGCTTCTCGTGTGTCTGGTACTGCCATTCCTTCAACTGATATGCTCATTAGTTCATAGACTCATAGATATCAAGGTCAGAAGGGACCATTATGATCATCTCGTCTGACCTCCTGCACAATGCAGGCCACCGAATCTCACCCACCCACTCCTGCAATAAACCTCTCACCTATGTCTGAGCTACTGGAGTCCTCAAATCATGGTTTAAAGACTTCAAGATGCAGAGAAACCTCCAGCAAGTGACCCGTGCCCCATGCTGCAGAGGAAGGCGAAAAACCCCCAGGGCCTCTGCCAATCTCCCCTGGAGGAAAATTCCTTCCCAACCCCAAATATGGCGATCAGCTGAACCCTGAGCATGTGGGCAAGACTCACCATCCAGGCACCCAGGAAAGAATTCTCTGTAGTAACTCAGATCCCATCCCATCTAACATCCCATCACTGGCCATTGCGCCTATTTACCATGAATAGTTAAAGATCAATTAATTGCCAAAATCAGGTTATCCCATCATACCATCTCCTCCATAAACTGATCGAGTTTAATCTTGAAGCCAGATAGGTCTTTTGCCCCCACTGCTTCCCTTGGAAGGCTGTTCCAGAACTTCACTCCTCTGATGGTTAGAAACCTTCGTCTAATTTCAAGTCTAAACTTCCTGATGGCCAGGTTTTATCCGTTTGTTCTTGTGTCCACATTGGTACTGATCTTGAATAATTCTTCTCCCTCCCTGGTATTTATCCCTCTGATATATTTATAGAGAGCAATCATATCTCCCCTCAACTTTCTTTTGGTTGGGCTAAACAAGCCAAGCTCCTTGAGTCTCCTTTCATAAGACAGGTTTTCCATTCCTCGGATCATCCTAGTAGCCCTTCTCTGTACCTGTTCCAGTTTGAATTCATCCTTCTTGAACATGGGAGACCAGAACTGCACACAGTATTCCAGGTGAGGTCTCACCAGTGCCTTGTATAACGGTACTAAAACCTCCTTATCTCTACTGGAAATACCTCGCCCGATGCATGCCAAGATCACATTAGCTTTTTTCATGGCCATATCACATTGGCGGCTCATAGTCATCTGGTGGTCAACCAATACTCCGAGGTCCTTCTCCTCCTCCGTTACTTCTAATTGATGCGTCCCCAGCTTATAACTAAAATTCTTGTTATTAATCCCTAAATGCATGACCTTACACTTCTCATTATTAAATTTGATCCTATTCCTATTACTCCAGTTTACAAGGTCATCCAGATCCTCCTGTAGGATATCCCGGTCCTTCTCTAAATTCGCAATACCTCCCAGCTTTGTGTCATCCGCAAACTTTATTAGCACACTCCCACTTTTTGTGCTGAGGTCAGTAATAAAAAGATTAAATTAGATTGGTCCCAAAACCGATCCCTGACGAACTCCACTGGTAACTTCCCTCCAGCCTGACAGTTCACCTTTCAGTATGACCTGCTGTAGTCTCCCCTTTAACCAATTCCTTATCCACCTTTCAATTTTCATATCGATCCCCATCTTTTCCAATGTAACTAATAATTCCCCATGTGGCACTGTATCAAATGCCTTACTGAAATCTAGGTAAATTAGATCCACTGAGTTTCCTTTTTCTAAAAAATCTGTTACTTTCTCAAAGAAGGAGATCAGGTTGGTTTGGCACAATCTACCTTTTGTAAAACCATGTTGTATTTTGTCCCATTTACATTGACCTCAAAGTCCTTAACTACTTTCTCCTTCAAAATCTTTTCCAAGACCTTGCATACTACAGATGTCAAACTAACAGGCCTGTAGTTACCCGGATCACTTTTTTTCCCTTTCTTAAAAATAGGAACTATGTTAGCAATTCTCCAGTCATACCCCTGAGTTTACAGATTCATTAAAAATTCTTGCTAATGGGCTTGCAATTTCATGTGCCAATTCCTTTAATATTTTTGGATGAAGATTATCTGGGCCCCCTGATTTAGTCCCATTAAGCTGTTCGAGTTTGGCTTCTACCTCAGATATGGTAATATCTACCTCCATATCCTCATTCCCATTTGTCATGCTACCATTATCCCTAAGATCCTCATTAGCCTCATTAAAGACTGAGGCAAAGTATTTGTTTAGATATTGGGCGA
Organism: Lepidochelys kempii; assembly: GCF_965140285.1. Classification (NCBI taxonomy): domain Eukaryota; kingdom Metazoa; phylum Chordata; order Testudines; family Cheloniidae; genus Lepidochelys; species Lepidochelys kempii. The sequence continues at coordinate 15,481,808 of NC_136402.1, forward strand.
TGCCTAGATTATCCTTCACCTCCACTCCATCCTCAGTGTTTACCGGTCCCACTTCTTCTTTCTTTGTTTTCTTCTTCTTTATATGGCTGTAGAACCTTTTACTACTGGTTTTAATTCCCTTTGCAAGGTCCAACTCTACTTGACTTTCAGCCTTTCTCACTTAATCCCTACGTGTTCTGATCGCAATAAGGTAGCTTTCTTTGCTGATCTCTCCCATCTTCCACTCCCTGTTGCTTTCTGCTTTTTCTTAATCACCTCTCTGAGATGCTTGCTCATCCAGCTTGGTCTACAACTCCTGCCTATGAATTTTACCTCCTTTCTTGGGATGCAGGCTTCCGATAGCTTCTGCAACTTTGACATGAAGTAATCCCAGGCCTCTTCTGCCTTTCGATCCATACGTTCTTCAGTCCAATCCACTTCCCTAACTAATTTCCTTAATTTTTGAAAGTCAGCCCTTTTGAAATCAAACACCCGAGTCACAGATCTATTTTTGTTAATCCTTCCATTCAGTTTGAACTGAATTAGCTCATGATCACTTGACCCAAGGTTGTCCCCTACAACCATTTCTTCTATGAGGTCCTCACTCCTCACCAAAACCAAATCTAAAATGGCATCCCCTCTTGTTGGTTCAGCAGCTCCTTGGTGAAGGAATCCATCAACTATCGCATCTAGGAAAATCTGAGCCCTGTTATTATTACTCGCACTCGTCCTCCAGTCTATAGCTGGGAAGTTAAAGTCTCCCATGATCACGCAGTTTCCATTAGTATTTACTTCATTAAAAACCTTAAAGGGGGCTCGATCCATGTCCACATGAGATCCCGGCGGTCTATAGCCCACCCCACGCGCTATCCCAGGGGAGGATCTAGTAGTTTTCTTTCCCAATGTGATTTTTGCCCAGACGGACTCTGTCTTATCCATTCCATCGCTTCTGATTTCTTTACATTCTACCTCCTCATTGATAGACAGTGCTACTCCACCACCTTTGCCTTTATTTCTGTCTTTCCTAAACAGCACAGACCCTTCAATACCCGTACTCCAGTCATGACGACTGTTCCACCATGTTTCTGTCATCCCTAGAATATCTGGTTTCACTTCCTGGACCAGTAACTCTAGTTCTTCCATTTTGTTACCCAGGCTCCTCGCACTGGTGTACAAACATCTTCATTTTTGCTGTTTGGCCTCGCTCACATTCTTTACCTGACTAGGCACGGTCATTCTACAGCCAGTGTGACCTATTAGACTGGTATCCACACTGCTCTTCCTCCTTTTGTCCATTCTCCTACCCATGGCTGTATCCTTTCTTACTTTGTTTTCTTCCCTCTCAATCCTAAAATCCGGCGTGGAGATTATGTGGACATCTCCCCCAGATTACTAGTTTAAAGCTCTCTTAACCAGTTGTGCCAGCCTCCATCCTAGAAGTCTATTTCCTTCATTACTCCGGTGAAGTCCATCCCGAGAGAACTGTCCTCTGTCCATGAATGCCTCCCAGTGGCCATATATCCCAAAGCCCTCCTTATAGCACCACTGCCTGAGTCACCTGTTGATAGTCATAATGTTGTCACACCTTTGTTGCCCTTCTCTAGGAACAGGCAGAATCCCACTGAACATCACCTGAGCCTTGATTTCCTTAAGTGTCTTCCCCAGCCTGACATAGTCTCCCGTGATACGTTCCAGCGAGAATCTACTGGTATCATTTGTTCCCACATGAAGGACGATCAGTGGATTCTTTCCCTCTCCCTTTAGGATCCTCTTCAACCTCAGGTCCACATCCCGTATCTTAGCACCTGGTAGATAGCACACCCTTCTATTCTCTGGATCAGCTCTGGTTACAGGCCTGTCCATTCTTCTCAGTAAGGGGTCTTCGATCACAGAGACCTGCCTTTTCCTGGTGATGATTCTCCGGTCTGTTCCCTGTTCCCTCTGGCTGCAAGTTCTTTCCATTCCTATTCTCCCTTGTAATCCTCTTCAACCCATCCTGTATCCTCCTGGGGCTCATATTTTGTGTCGTCTCCATTGACTCTTCCCCTTTTCCTATAGGACTAGCCGCTCTTCTCTTCTTCCTTGCCCTTCCACATTCAGTGACCAGCTGCTGAGCCCCTTCTTCATTTTCCAACTCTGCAAACCTGTTCCTGAGCTCTATTTCTCCTTCACTAGCCCGTCTTTTCCTCTGCCTGGTTCTCTTAGTCACATGCTTCCACTGTCCATTTTCTTCACCCAGCAGTGTCCCCTCCGAGTTCTTCGGTCTTGCTTCCATCTGCAAATCTGAGCTTTTCCCTTCAACCGCCTCATGTCTTTGCTCCATAATCCGCCCAAACCCCCTTCTAAACTCAACCAGACTTTCCACCTGCATCTCCAAACCTCGGATCTTCTCTTCCATCAGCTCTATCAGACGGCCTTTCATGCAGACGAAACTCTTTCCAGGTCCCCACTCCAGGATCATGTACATACCGCAGCTTCCACATCCCGTCATCTTCATTGTGTCTTCCACTACTTGGGTCACTCCCACTGCTGCCTCTGTATCTGTCGTCGCCTTCCCACCTAAATCCTGTTCATCTGGGAAACAGAAACCCCACCAAAACCCCACCCCCCACAGCAAAAACAAACCCCAAACGAGCACCGCAATGCAAACTCCCCTGTTTACAGCTCTGTTTGCCGGCTCCTGTGCCGCTGAAGCTGTCTGTGCCGCTGCCTGACTGGCTGGCTACCTTTATAGGACCCCTACTCAGAGAAGCCCTGGCCCCCTATGATCAGACAGAAGGCGGCTTCTTTCAGAACACAAAATTCGACTCAGTGGTGAAGAAGAACGCTCCACTGTAGCTGTTGTGACAGGGAGTAGCAAGAGATGAATTCCTACTTCTCTCAGCCCAGGAAACGTAGCACAAAGATCGGGTCGAGCCACGAGTGAGGATAAAAAAGAAGTTGAAGTCAAATCTTCATTCATTCATCGTATGATATTCCACTGTACGTTCAAATTCTCTATTCTGTCCTGAGCACACGGCAGCCGCATTGCTGGTCGTGCCTCACTCCACTCAACTCTTGGTGTTTTATAGGACAGGGATCTGTAAAAGCTACGTAGAGGTTGAGTAGAATCTGGAAGTCATTGCTGTAGATTTTTAAGAATCGAGTCTGTGTACTTTTTCAGTTGCTTAACAAACACTTCTTGTCCTCTTCACTTAAGGATTCAATATAAATGCCTTCATCAGTCAACTTCTGGACTGAAGTCTCATAGACTCATAGATATTAAGGTCAGAAGGGACCATTATGATCATCTCGTCTGACCTCCTGCACAATGCAGGCCATCGAATCTCACCCACCCACTCCTGTAATAAACCTCTCACCTATGTCTGAGCTATTGAAGTCCTCAAATCATGGTTTAAAGACTTCAAGATGCAGAGAATCCTCCAACAAGTGACCCGTGCCCCATGCTGCAGAGGAAGGCAAAAAACCTCCAGGGCCTCTGCCAATCTGCCCTGGAGGAAAATTCCTTCCCAACCCCAAATATGGCGATCAGCTGAACCCTGAGCATGTGGGCAAGATTCACCAGCCAGATACCCAGGAAAGAATTCTCTGTAGTAATTCAGATCCCATCCCATCTAACATCCCATCACTGGCCATTGGGCCTATTTACCATGAATAGTTAAAGATCAATTAATTGCCAAAATCAGGTTATCCCATCATACCATCTCCTCCGTAAACTGATCGAGTTTAATCTTGAAGCCAGATAGGTCTTTTGCCCCCACTGCTTCCCTTGGAAGGCTGTTCCAGAACTTCACTCCTCTGATGGTTAGAAACCTTCGTCTAATTTCAAGTCTAAACTTTCTGATGGCCAGTTTATATCCATTTATTTTTGTGTCCACATTGGTACTGATCTTAAATAATTCCTCTCCCTCTCTGGTATTTATCCCTCTGATATATTTATAGAGAGCAATCATATCTCCCCTTAACCTTCTTTTGGTTGGGCTAGACAAGCCAAGCTCCTTGAGCCTCCTTTCATAAGACAGGTTTTCCATTCCTCGGATCATCTTAGTAGCCCTTCTCTGTACCTGTTCCAGTTTGAATTCATCCTTCTTGAACATGGGAGACCAGAACTGCACACAGTATTCCAGGTGAGGTCTCACCAGTGCCTTGTATAACGGTACTAACACCTCCTTATGTCTACTGGAAATACCTTGCCTGATGCATCCCAAGACCATATTAGCTTTTTTCACGGCCATATCACATTGGCGGCTCATAGTCATCCTGTGGTCAACCAGTCCTCCAAGGTCCTTCTCCTCCTCCGTTACTTCTAATTGATGCGTCCCCAGCTTATAACTAAAATTCTTGTTATTAATCCCAAATGCATGATCTTACACTTCTCATTATTAAATTTCAATCTATTCCTATTACTCCAGTTTACAGGGTCATCCAGATCCTCCTGTAGGATATCCTGGTCCTTCTCTAAATTGTCAATACCTCCCAGTCTTTGCTTCTTCCCATACTTTTTCAATGGATATCTCGGATTGATCCAAATGTATCTTCCATTGCTGGACAAAGACCTACTACTGTTGTAGCAGATGCCTGGATGGCATTGTTTAATGACCCAAGTGTTTTCAACAGTAGACTTACAAAGAGAGAGAATGGCAATAGTCTTCTCTGAATGTAGTAGCAAAAGTAATCCACCAGCCTCACTACTTAGATCCATCCTATCTTGGTAGATACTTTCCAAAGCCAGTAATAACGGCTGGAGTAATTTTAAGACAGCAGCCAACGATCACTCATGAGAAAGCCAGAGGGTTTTTCCAGGTTGGACTAATTTGAACTTCAGTCTCGATGTATCTTTTATATTTTCCAAAATATTCAGTCTTTTTGGACTCTTGCTGAAAAAAGAATATAATGAAGACATTAAATTTATAGCTTTTTAAATGTCTTTTGAAGAGTCTGCAGCTAGTAATGGTGCTAGTTGGAGTAGATGGCCTATAGGAGAGATTAGGGTTATACTTTTCTCTGAGCAAAGCTTGTTCTCCACCATGTTTTCCAGAGAAGTTTGCAGCTCCATCAAATGCACAAGCAGCCATCTGTTTGGGGTCCAACTGACAAGCATTTAACTCTTTTAAGATGTGGGTTGTCACAGCTGCAGCCAATGTGTCTTCTATAACTTGAACGTCTAGAAATGCATCTACTGGCCTACCACTGACATCAAGATAACGTACACAATGACTTAATACTTGATGCCCACTTGCATCGGTGCATTCATCAGCCATGTATGCACATTTTTTGAATGTGGTGAGAGAGTTCTTCACTTTTTCAACTGTTGAGTCTTTCTCTGTTGCACCGCATGCTTCTAACCAATCAGCTGAGTTTCTTGCAGAAAGGTAGTGAGCATCTGCCCGTCCACCACTGTTCAACTGACAGTGCACTTAACACTGGCCTCCAGTTTGTAGTGTGTGGTATCTCTTGCTTAAATAGAAAGTAGGATGCCACGGCCATGTTTGTTCGAATGAACTGTGTTGTGTTTCCAGCATTCTTAGCAGCCTCATTAAGTACTTCTAAAAATTGGCTTTGAAAGTGGGCTTATAAGGCTTTCTACATGTTGATGCAGTCCAGAGTCCTGGTGTTTTGCAGCCTTTTCACGTAGTTTGTCAGCATTGGCTTTGCTGATCGGTCTGGCAAACCCAGCTCCTCCACTTTTACCAGTTATAGCATTGGGAAGCTTTCCTTCTTCGTAAGCCTTTTTGGAAGAGGTGCGCCAGTCGCCATCTTTTGTAATTTCAGTAAATGGGAACACTCTGGCCGACAAACATCGGGAACTCCCTTTAGGTTTTGGAGACACCGTTTCTTCAGTAGGTGACTGTATTTGTGCTTTGAGCTGGACGGATGAAGATACACCACTGGAACCTTCAGACGACATGTTGATATATTCTTGGTTCTTGGTGTGTTCTTCACCTGAGTTGGTTTTTGAGGCCTTTGAGTGGAAAAATTGTTGCACTGTTTTTTATCTTTTCAATTTCACTTTGACCTGCAACATATAAAAGAGATCTGAATAAATTAAATGTTTTGCTAGGATAATGCAAATTTACCATAAGGATCATGCAAATTACACCAAAACACATCACAGTTCTAGATTCCTAAAACAAATATAAATTAAAAAAAAAAATTATTTAAATTGATTTTTGAAAAGTAAGCCATGAGGGGATAAGAGGGAAGGTCCTTTCATGGATCAGTAATTGGTTAAAAGATGGGAAACAAAGGGTCGGAATAAATGATCAGTTTTCAGAATGGAGAGAGATAAATACTGGTATCCCTGAGGGGTGTGTGGGGGGGTCTACCTCAGGCCCCATGCTTGTGAAACAAGCTGGGCCCGGATCCTGCAGCACCCGCCCCCCTGCGCTCGGGTCCTGCCCCTGTCCTGGAAATTTCTCAGCACACCCTGCCCCCACCCCGGTACAACCCTCTGCCTTTGGGAGTAAATCCTCTGACCACTGTTACCCAGATCCCTCTGCACCTGCCCTCCCACTAGCCCTCCCACTAGCCCCATAGCACGTTCTGCTGTGGGTCCCTGGGTCCTAGAGGGGGAGGGGCTGGGGCAGCAGGTAACAAACCAGCCGCTCACGGTGCTCACGGCCTGGTGCTGCTTCCCAGGTGGATCGGAACCAAGCACAGCACCAGATCTGACCCGCCCCATCATCGCCGGGGTGAGCGCGGCAGCCGCCGGCCTCCTCCTCCTCCTCATGGCTTGGATGGGAGACAGGGAAGGAAACCCGGGGGTGGGGCAGGGGCCCAGCAGGGGGCGCTCTCCCCTGGCGGAGAGAGCTGGCTCCAAAGCCCCTGGGCAGCACTTGGGGGCGCTGTGCTGCAGGGGGTGGGGGCTCAGTAGGGGGGGCTGTGGTGCAGGGAGAAGGGGAATGGGGGCTCAGTAGGGGGTGCTGTGCTGCAGGGGGCTGGGACCTGTCTCTAGGGTATCCAGGCTCAGCAGCTGGAGGGGGCAGGGCTCCCCCTGGAAGAGCAGTTGGGGGGGAGACTCCCTCCTGGGCCCCCCATCCTAGCAGCCCCATAGGGCTGGCGGCCTGGGCCCGGGGCCATGATCTGAAGCCAGCCCCTCACCGGTGGATTTGTCTCTGTTCCATAAATGCCCCCATGGGTGAAGGGAAGGAGCTGGATGTCTGGGTCAGTGCCCTCCACTCCTCAACCCTCCCCCCAGCACCACTGCACCATCCAGACTCCCCCCGCCCCGCCATCCGGCCTTGCAAAGATCCCACCAGAGCCATGTTCTGACACTGGCCCCCCAGACTCTGCCTGCCCCCCCTGTACCCCCTCAGGGCAGACACCGGAGCTGGGGATGAGCAACAGGGCTCCCCCCGAAAAGGGCGGGAGACCCAAAACACAGAGAATAAGAGCCTGACCCTGCACCCCCCAAACTCTCCTTGACCCCCTCAAACCATCCCACAAACGTTTGCATTTGTCTGAGATTTGTGGAGGGTCAGCCAAATTCCATGGGGGGCAGGTGCTGGGCGGGGGGATTTCCCTGATCTCTGCCCCACGGGGCTCTGTGGGCTGGAGTGGGTGGGTGGATGGTGTTGCTGGATTCCCTGGGGGGCAGGGGGAAGAGCAGCTCTCGGGAGCCCCCTGCTGGACAGGATAGAGCGTGTCAGAGCAATTGTGCATGGGGAGGGGTTGGGGGGGCATCGCTGCCCCCTGACCCAAGCCGGTGTCTCTCTCCCCTCCCAGCCCCAGGAGCCCGACCCCAGCACCGAGGGATTCACCTACGCCCAGCTGGACCGACAGGCGCTGCAGGCCAAGCGGAGGGACCCGGACCCTGCCCCCGAGCCCCTCCTGTACGTCACCATCAACATCAGCAGGGGGCCCGACGGGCAGAACCTCCAGGGTGGGTGGGCGCCCCCCACCCACCCCCATAGCTTGAACCCAGGGGGAGTCATCGGAGCAATGGGGCAGGGAGCATTGGCCACCACAGGGTGATCCCCCCGACAGAGAATGGGCTCAGTTTATAGCCCCCCCGTAGCCCTCCCTCCAGCTGGTGCTGCCCCACTTGGCCCCATGGGTGGGGGGTCAGGGGGTCTCAGCACTGGGAGGGGGAGGGGACATGCTGAGGCGGCTGTTTGTGTTATTTTGCATTGTGTTAATCTTCAGATTTGTAATAAACACAGAACCACAAACCAACCTGTGACGTTCCCCTCGTATTATCTGGACCATTGATCTGCTCGGTCACTCCAGTCCTCGGCTCCGGGACCCAGCCTCACCCTGCCCCGCTGTGAGACCCCCATTCCCGGGCTGTTCCCACACAGCCTCTGGCGTGTGAGCTGCTCCCAGCCACGGAGCGAGCACTTTGGGCAGCCGCTGCCTGGACTGTGCAACCGAAGGACGCCAGCCGATATCTCCGGCCCCAGACACCCCCCAAGGAACCTCCATCTTGCAGTGCCCAGCTACGCCCGCTGGACGCCGCAAGCGTCTATGAGTGTCAGTGGGGCTCCCGTGGCTCCAGCCTGACGCCTTGGTGAATAGACGTGCACCGAGTGTTACTAGCCCCCCGCGTCCTCCTCCCTTCCCCGGTGTCTCCCCTCACCTGCCATGGGGGAGCCTTCAGCCTCCGCGCTCTCACACTCCACTGAGGGACTGGGACACCGGGGGAGTCTCATCCTTTCAGAACAGCGGGGTTTTCTCTCAGTTTGGACCAGCAGCTTCAATTCAGGTATCAATTCAGTTCACTAACGACAGACAATATTTCCTTTGTTTAAGAACTCAGATTTAAATGCAAAACATTTTTGATAAATACTTTTCTTATGCTTTTCTTTCTGGCTCTGCCGCGGCCTTGCTGTGTAACCACCTCTTGCTTCTGACCTCTATTTTCACCACCTCTGTTCGGGATAGAGACACTTCTCTAACTTTTTTTAAGGTCAGGCTTGACAAAGCCTTGGCTGGGATGATTTAATTGGGGATTGGTCCTGCTTTGAGCAGGGGGTTGGACTAGATGACCTCCTGAGGTCCCTTCCAACCCTGATATTCTATGATTCTATGATTCCTAGCAGTAGTGTGATTTGAGTAAGTCATGAGCGTTAGACACCTTTGAACTCAAAAGGACAATGGGTGATTGTTGTTTGCGGCAAGAATCCCTAGTGATTTCCTGCTTCTCCCCCATCCAAAGCCAATGCCACATCTTTGGGTTTGGAATCAACTATTGGAAATTGTCAGTGTCCCTCAGTCTCCTACTCCCTTCAATTCTTCCTTGGATTTAGAGGCTTGGCTGCTAACAGGACTGGAATTTGTTACTGGGTTCCTGGCTGTTCCTAGTCAATGAGGGTCTCAGTCTGGCCTCCAAAATTCAGAATCCCAGAACTAGCCATCAGGCTGGATTGATTTAAACCATTGATTTTAATCCGGTTTTACAGTTGTACCTTTTAGTTTAGTTTTAGTTATTTTCCTAATGATTGGTTGATCCTCATTAGCTGTGAACCATTCAAAAGGTTGATTTGCAACTAAATACAGTCTTTACACTTTTTCTTTTGCTAACCCTGATGGTAAACTATCTCTATTCACGTTTATTTAAGGAGTTATATGGAGTAATTTACATTTCTTCAGTCTAATTTTGACATGTTTATTACGTTGGAAAATGGCTAATGATGCATTCATTTCCTCGACGATGGTGATATTTTTACTTCCGATTTGTCCAAGCCCTGTTTGGATGGAAATTCAAATGCACTCAAATGTACAGAAACAGCCTTTTCAATGTGTTTGTTAGTTAAATAAAACTACCTTAAATGTGCTGAATACATAATAACAAAACCGTGGTTCCCACTTAAACCTAACTGATGTAAGAAGCCTGAGCTGGAGCCTTGTGAGGTCTCCGGTAATTCAGCAACCCACCCATCGCTCGCTCACTCCACTAACCCTGATCCTCAATCCTAACCCTGCCGCCTGCCTTGGTCATCTCTCCCCTTGAAACCTGCAGGTCGACTCGTTCTAACCAATGGGGCTGAATTATGCAAATCACCTGGGGAGAGCTGGCACTGACTGGCTGAGTTAACTCTGATGTCACAAAGCGCCTCCGCCCACAGCACCAATTTAATGGGCAGGGTGCCGAAAATCAAGCTTTTCTGGGGTTGCCGTTTTCCAATTGTCACCAAAACCAACAAGGTTCTTCCCGCCGACGCCCAGGAATTTTGGAATCAAATTAATGGAGTCTTCAAAAATGATCGTGTTCCAGACAGACAAAGAAACGCCTTTGAACTGAGCGTTCGGCCTCGCTGCACTCAGCCAACAGGGACCTGAGTAAGAACCCCAAGCTCAGCCCAGCGGAGCAGAGACCCTCATCCGGAAGAGGAGCAGCAGAGAGAAATGAGACCAGAGAAGAGAAAAGACAGGAGGAAGGGAAGTAAAGGCAAGCGAAAAAGGACAATTTCCAAACGCCCCAGTGAATCATAGATTCCAAGGCCGGAAAGATCCACTCTGATCATCTCATCCGATCTTCTGTATTACATGGGCCAGGGAACATCTCTCAAATTTTAGAAATGCCAGTTATAGAGGATCCATCACAACCCTGGGTAAATTGTTCCAAACCCTGTCAGTTAAAAATATTCACCTTCTTTCCAGTCTGAATTTGTCTAGCTGAATTTGTGAGATCTTCTTATCCCTGTGTCTGCCAAAGTGAAGAGCCCACTAGGCAGTATTTGTTCCCTTATGCTCATCCCTTAACCTTCTCTTTGTTCAGCTAATTAGATCAAGCTCCTTGAGTCTATCATTCTTAGGCAGGTTTTCTATCCCTTAATCATTCTTGTGGCTCTTCTCTGAACCTTCTCCAATTTACTGGCATCCATCTCAAATCGTGGAAACCAGAACTGGACACAATATTCCAGTAGTGGTCACACCAGTGCCAAATGCACCTCTCCACTTCTTGCTGAGATTCTGCTATGTATGCATCCAAAGATCGCATTTGCCATTTCGGCCAAAGTGTCCCACTGGGAGCTCCTGGTCAGCTGATGAGCAAACATGACCCCAAGTCTTTTTGAAGGGTCACTGCTTCCCAGGATGGAGCCCCCCCATCTTGTACATATAGCCTAGATTTTTTGTTCCTAAAGGTATAACTTTACATTTGGACATACTAAAATGCATGTTGCTTGTGCTCAGCTTCCCAAACAATCCAGATGGCTCTGTATCAATGACGTGTCCTATTTGTTATTTACCACTCCCCCAATCTGTCTGTCATCCTAAGGTTTTATCCGTGATGATTTTATATTTGCTTCCAAGTCACTGATCAAAATGTTAAATCGTGTTGGGCCAAGAACCGATCCCTGCAGGACCCGACTAGAAAGACACCTGTGTGATAATGATTCCTCATTTACAATTACATTTTGAGACCCATTAGTTAACCAGGTATTAAGGGGCAGATTGCTAGGTGGGACATTTTCCTGCCAACTTACCTTGTGTTTTCCGAGCTAGCGCTTGGCGGGCAATGTTTGGATCGGACTGAAATGTTCCAACCCTCACTGAGAATCTTACCTTCTCCACAGGGGGTGTCTGCTTTCTACAGAATCAAGCTGGAAGGGAGAAATCACAAAAAGAAGCTCCTCCTTAGCACTCGGGGGCGTGAACACAAATCCTCCAGGAGAGACGGCGAGAAGGAGGCTTGCTGCAGCAAGCACCAGGCGTCTCTGAGGTTCCCCCGCCCTACCCCCCTGTACTGCATGTCTGATGTCACGGGAGCTCTGTGAGGTCACAGCCGCCTCACCCCCTTTGCCCAATAGGCTGCGTTCCTGCCGAAGGCCCTTGTGATGTCACTGCCACGCCCACCTCTCCCTTGCAGGGCTGGGGTCTGCCCCTGGCCAGCCTGTTTGAGTGTCTCAGCTACTTCCCCAGATCACCCCACTCGCTCACGATTGATTGTAGGGAACAAGCAGACGAAGCAGTGAAACCGCAGGATCTGTTCCTGCTCCCGCACACTTCATATAGTCCTAGATTTGTAGGCCTGACGTGGCCACCATTTGATCTGCTAATCTGCCCTGTATTTCACAGGCCAGGAAGTTTCACCCACTTACCCCCATATTAAGCCCAGTCGCTCGTGTTTCACTGAAACACGCCTTCCAGACAGACACCCCGTCGCGGTGTGAGGACATCAGGAAACAGAGAATCCACCACTTCCCTTGGTAATTTGTTCCAGTGGTTAATCAGCCTCACTGCCTTGCTTCTGATTTGAATGTCTGGCTTCAGCTTGATGGGGACAGTGGGGCATGGCCACTAGGTAACTCGAGGGGGTGGAAGACCACGAATGTCGATGAAGGCCCCTCGCACGAGGCCCAAGTGTCCTTGGCCCCCCCACCTGGAGGCACTCGCAGCAGTTGTGCGTACTAGGCCCAAGTGTGCTTGGCCCCCCCCGCCTGGAGGCACACACAGCAGTTATGCTGAGGATCTGCAACAATATGCTGCAGACTCAGACTACCTGAAACTAAACAAGGCCAAACAGGGCAAATATAAAAAAACAATGCTGAATAAAGCAGCTTTATGTATAGTTTAACAAATAGTACAAAAAACAAGGGCACTAGCTGGTAACTGGATTGGCTGGCTATATGGATACTTAGGGCAGTGTTGCCGGCACCCAGTGCCAGAGGCGAACAACAGCAGGGGTTCGTTACCCGGTATGCGTCACCCAATTATCACAACGGGGTGGAGAAGCAGAAAAGTTTATTTTCAGCTGCAAACAAGGTACAGGGAGAATAGAATCTCAAATCCTGCACACCGAGCAGGAAGTTACACAGGCGTTTATACATTTTTTTAATAGCATATTTATTTAATAGCAAGCTACCCTAAGTATTCATATAGCCAGCCAATTTAGTTACCAGCTAGTGCCCTTATTTTTTGTACTATTTGTTAAACTATACATAAAGCTGCTTTATTCAGCATTGTTATTTTATATTTGCCTTGTTTGGCCTTGTTTAGTTTCAGGCAGTCTGACTCTGCAACATATTGTTGCAGATCCTTAGCATAACTGCTGCGAGTGCCTCCGGGGGGGGGGGCAAGGACACTTGGGCCTAGTGCGAGGGGGATTCATTGACACTCATGGTCTTCCATCCCCTCGAGTTACCTAGTGGCCATGCCCCAGTGTCCCCAACAAATACCCCCTTTTTTGAGAACACTTAACAGCCTTGGCTTTGAGTTTTTTCACTTGGGCTATTTATTTTTTTATAATAGGATTTTGCATAAGCACTTTGTGATAGCCCTGAAGAGAAGGACTTATTAACTTTTGCAAAAGGGCCCTGACACATGAGACTGCACAGCATAATACCAGTAATACAAGCAATACAGGAAAGAGAAGTTTCAATAACAAGTTAAATAAACCTCCAAGCCAAAACAACAAACCCCAGCCTGAAAACAAGGTTTGCAACCAATCGCTCTCGGGGGCAGTATAGGCAACCTGTGCTCCGGCTCGGGCATGGGCCTCAGCCTGTACCACCTTTTCATAGATCTCATAACTGCTATCATTTACAGATACACAACATCGGGGCCCAACGGGGGCACAATCCCCCCTTTGGGATGCCAAGAGATAGTCCAAAGCCAGCCTGTTTTGGAGGGAAAACGTTCTGAGCTGCTGTATTTTTTTATTTAATGTTTTTAATGCTGATTTTAAATTATTAACCAAGTTTTTTAATTTTAGGGCTATTTTTTAAAGTATTATTTGCAGCCTTACAGTATAGCAGCCTATGCATGCCATGGCTGGCCTGGTAAACAGTGGCGCTATTCCCAGTACAGAGCACCCTACAAGCTTCTTGGTTGTGAGGGAATTTTTTATATTGTCCTTTAATGCCGTAGTTAGTCGCCACAGGGTTTTTTTTTTGTGACTTAACAGAGGTGTTTCGGGCATTTTTAATTTTTTTTTTGGGCAGTGCAGCAGTTATTGACAGATGAGGAACTCCATGAGCTATATAACAGCTACCTGTCCAGTAAGCTTTTCGGCCACATACAAAATAGTGACCCTGTAGGGCCCAGTAAGGACTATTTCTTAATGGGATTCCTGGGATATTTAAGGCTGCTTTGGCTGCTTTTTCAAACAGTTTATATGCCCCTAAGGGGGCATACCATCCTTCTGATTGGGTACAAGGGGGGGTGTTTTTAATTGTGCCATTCAAATTATACTTGCTATAGGGACCACTACAAACCCACCATTGGCTTGCTACATTGGAGATATTAACTGGACGGCAAGTTATATTTTTAAACTTTTTTTTTTGTGGTAAGATTATTTGTAAGAGTTTCCCTAAAAGGGGAGGAACCATGACATCCACACTGCTGACCTTTTTTTTTTGGTTTTTATTTAATATTTATTAGCCCATTGTGTAATAACACAGGAGCTTTTTCCCACAGGATGCCCATAGTGATCAGATTGGTTTCGGGTAAAACATAACACTCCCTCAGTGATCAGGTTTCAGAGTAACAGCCGTGTTAGTCTGTATTCGCAAAAAGAAAAGGAGGACTTGTGGCACCTTAGAGACTAACCAATTTATTTGAGCATGAGCTTTCGTGAGCTACAGCTCACTTCATCGGATGCATACCGTGGAAACTGCAGCAGACTTTATATACACACAGACAATATGAAACAATACCTCCTCCCACCCCACTGTCCTGCTGGTAATAGCTTATCTAAAGTGATCATCAAGTTGGGCCATTTCCAGCACAAATCCAGGTTTTCTCAGTGAATACTGCAACTGAATACTCCTGGTCCTGATAGGTGGCTTGCTGTAAAGAGGTCTTATTCCAGAATGGCGAGTCCGTTCTTTTTTGCTCTTTGGTGGTGGCTAATTCTGCTAGGGTCAGGGGCAGCATGTCAAGGGGCATTCCCGTTCTGGGGGACAGTGGAGTCGGAGCACACACCCAGCAATCAGTCTGGTTTGTTAAAGTAGCAACATGGTGCGCAAGCAAAACAAAGGAGTTATGCTCCCGATATGCACAGTTTGGAAATAACAATACAGAGAATAACAAAGTTACCTAATTAATTATTACCAGAGTCTTCCCAACCCAGGGTCTCCAGTACCTGGGTGGGCCCATTTTAGCATTAAGGTGCCCGCTATTTGTGTCTTTTAAACAGTAGCTTTAGCCCGAGATCGTCACTAGATGAGGAGTTGGTTGGACGGTCCACTGTCCTGCTGACGAGGGGGTGGGTACTGCCTTCAGACGAGAGTGATGGATCCAGTTCTTGTGTCCCTCGATCTTTGCCGCTGTATGGGAGGTCAGCAGGACGGTATAGGGTCCTTTCCACTTTTCCTGGAGAGGCTCGTCTTTCCAGGTAAGAACAAGCACGGAGTCGCCGGGCTGTAAGGAGTGGACGGGAGAGTCCAAGGGGAGAGGCTGGGAATCCTTGGTATACCTGTGAAGAGACAAGAGAACAGCAGACAGGGAACACATATACTGTGACAAAAAAACATTACCCAACTCCCATTCCCCTGACAGAACCGGGGTGCCATTCATAGGCCATGCCCTTCCAAACATAATTTCAAAGGGACTGAGCCCTAATCTACCCTTAGGGAGAACGCAGATATGGAGTAGGACAAGGGGCAAAGCATCAGGCCATCGCAGTGAGGCTTCTTGGCACACTTTTGAGGGGCCGTTTAAGGGTCTGATTGGTACGCTCCACTACCCCACTGGCTTGCGGTCTCCAGGGCGTATGGAGTTTCCAGGGGATCTGTAAGGCATGTGAGATGCTTTGAATGATTTTTGACGTGAAATGTGTCCCGTTGTCAGATTCCATCCACGGGGGAGTCCAAAGCGAGGAATGATCTCCTTAACAAACTTGAGGGCCACTGTCCTGGCAGTGCAGTTACGGCATGGGAAGGCTTCTGGCCGTCCGCTGAACTGATCCACTATAACAAGGAGATATTTGAACCCTTGGGTCCGGGGAAACTCAGTAAAGTCTATTTGCCACACTTGTCCGGGGCCCGGAGTGGGTTCTAGGGCAGCTGGTGGCACAGGATGTCCCGGTCGGGGGTTATTCTTTTGGCAGACTAAGCAGTCCGCCTGTACCTGGGCAGCCAGGGGTCGGAGTCCGGAAGTGATAAAGTATTTTCCCATTAGCTGGATAAGTGCTTCCCTGCCAGCATGAGTGGTTTGATGTAGTTTCTGCAGCACAGGCTGGATCAGGCCCTTTGGTAAGAGGACCTTCCCTTCTGGGGAATGGAGCCATCCCTTCTTTTCCCGGAGACCGAGTTTGTCAGTTAGCTGTCTCTCCTCCCCAGAGTACTGAGGGGTTGGAAGCTCCCCTCCTGATGGGATAAGGGCATGCATATGGGCGTTCTCAGCCTGAGGGGATGGCAGGGTGGCAGCATGCTTAGCCTCTCTATCCGCCCGGGCGTTACCTCTGGCCACATCTTGATCCTCCCTTTGATGGGCTTTACAGTGTACCCCCGCCACTTCCGAGGGGAGTTGTACGGCTTCTAGGAGCCGGAGGATTTGGGGCCCGTACTTGACTGGGGAGCCTTGGGCTGTCAGCATTCCCCTTTGCTTCCATAGGCCAGCATGAGCACGCAGCACACCAAAAGCATACTTTGAATCGGTAAAAATGTTGACCCGCTTTCCTTTTGACAGTTCAAGTGCACGGGTCAGGGCTATTAGTTCGGCAAGCTGGGCAGAGGTCCCAGCAGGCAAACCTTCAGCTTCCACAGTGTCATGGAGCGTCACAACAGCATAACCCGCCCTCCTTTGCCCATCTATTACAGTACTGCTACCATCAGTGTACCACTCAATCTGCATTTGGGAGGGGTACATCCTTTAAATCCGGACAGCTGGAGTACTGGGCATCTATGATCTCTAAACAGTCACCTTCCTGTTCCTCTGTCTCTGGCAAGAGGGTGGCTGGGTTAAGGGAGGGGCAAGGCTGTAAGATGACTTCAGAGTTCTCTAACAGCTTAGCCTTATACGAGCAATCCGAGCCTGGGTGAGCCAAAGCCCTTCCTTTCCATCCAATAAGGCTCAGACCATATGGGGAGTATAGATTTGCATAACCCCTCCCAATGTTAGCTTCTCCACTTCCTCAAGCCCTAGGGCAGTAGCTGCGACAGCCCGTAAACATGCCGGCCAATCCTTTGCAACCTGATCCAGTTGCTTAGAAAAATAAGCCACAGGACGTCTCCATGCTCCTAACAGCTGTGTGAGCACTCCTAGGGCCACCCCCCTTCATTCATGTACATACAATTGAAACAGCTTAGAGAGATCCGGCTGGCCCAGAGCCGGGGCTTCCATCAACTTCCTTTTCAAGATTTTAAATGTCCTGTCAGCCTCTGGGGTCCAATAGAAGGGGTCATGATCTGCTCCTTTTACACAGTTGTACAGGAGTTTAGCCCACAGTCCAAACTCTGAGATCCATATCCTGCAAAAGCCTGCCATACCCAGAAATGCCCTGAGCCGCTTACGATTACTTGGGGTAGGAACTTGACAGATAGCTTCCTTTCTTTCGCTTGAAAGCTGACGCTCCCCTTGCTTTAGCTGTAACCTAATCCCTCTCCACCTCAGACAACAGGGTTCTCAGGAGGATATTACAGTCGTTTCAATCCGGCTTGTGACTACTGAGGCACCCCTCAAAGACTGAAATAAACCAGCTTGGGTTCATTGAGAATTTCCCAGCCTGTGTTTTAAAAGCTGCTAGGTCTATGGGATTGAATGGCACATGGGTGTAAACTTGCATAGTGGTAGCCTGACGTCCGTCTGCCCCTGGGCAAGCCACAACAGTCTCGGTAATTAAAGGATAGAGTCCCACCGAGGGGGCAATCTCTGTAACCCGAGGCATCCTACCCTTTTAAGGTGGGAGTGTGGGAGCCGAAGGGGACACCGGCTCTGCCATTACAGTGGGGGTGGGGGTCTGGGGACTAACATTAGCTGCTACCGAACGAGTCGGAGTCAAATTACAGCTCTGCAGAATTACAGCTTTGTTTTATTTTTTAAAGCCATAAACGCTTGTGCATACAAATGTTCATTCCATTTACCTGTTTACTGACAAAACAAAACTAATTGGAGGATCGTATTATAATTGATTGACCCTCCCGGTGGCCACCGTTCCTGGTCCTCTAGCCAATATTGAGGCCAGTCTACTGTACAAAACCTTTTTAATTTGCTTTTTGTTATTGGATTTGATTTAAACACTTTTCAGTTTGCTAGAATGCATTCTAAGGGCGTACACTGTGCCCTGCCTCCTGAGCTCTGTCCCATACCTACAGGGCAACTCTGGGCATCCCCACGTTCCAACAGAGCATACAGTCCGGATTTCAAAAGGTTCCTACCTTATCCAAGGGACCGGTTCCCCACCATTGCCTGTAGCTACTCCTCCCCTATGTCCAAGGGACCGATTCCTCACCGTCGCCCACAGCTGCTTCTCCACTATACAAATGCGTTGCACCATTGTGCCCTCCGGGGTCGATCAAATCGCGTCTCCTCCAAGGCCCCCGATGAACTCACCAGTGCGCGCTGGGTGTTGGTTCTTGCCGCAATCCTCAACCTCCAGGAGGGGTCCGGGCAAGGCTAAATAGCAGCCTCGTCGCCAACCCAGGGACGCCAAAAGCTGTTGCCAGCACCCAGTGCCAGAGGCGAACAACAGCAGGGGTTCGTTACCCGGTATGCGTCACCCAATTATCACAACGGGGTGGAGGGGCAGAAAAGTTTATTTTCAGCTGCAAACAAGGTACAGGGAGAATAGAATCTCAAATCCTGCACACCGAGCAGGAAGTTACACAGGCTTTTATACATTTTTTTCTTAGCATATTTATTTAATAGCAAGCTGCCCTAAGTATTCATATAGCCAGCCAATTTAGTTACCAGCTAGTGCCCTTGTTTTTTGTACTATTTGTTAAACTATACATAAAGCTGCTTTATTCAGCATTGTTTTTTTATATTTGCCTTGTTTGGCCTTGTTTAGTTTCAGGCAGTCTGACTCTGCAACATATTGTTGCAGATCCTTAGCATAACTGCTGCAAGTGCCTCTAGGTGGGGGAGCCAAGGACACTTGGGCCTAGTGCGAGGGGGCTTCATCGACACTCGTGGTCTTCCATCCCCTTGAGTTACCTAGTGGCCATGCCCCAGTGTCCCCAACAGCAGCTTGCTATTGGGTAAGTATGCTGAAGAAAGGATGTATAAAAGACTGTGTAACTTCCTGCTTTGTGTGCAGGATTTGAGGTTCTATTCTCTCTGTACCTTGTTGTGACTCCTGAGCTGGGCCTCCCGGTCACCAGGTCACCAGTCGCTGGGGTCTCCATTCTCCAGGCCATTGGCCGGGGTCCCAAGTTCCGTCGCCGGTCCCCTGTACCAACAAACTCCCTCTCCCATCACCACGTTACACCCGTAACACCCAGGGAAACTGAATCCCACCCCCTCTGCATGCAAACCATTGAAAATAAAACAAGAAAAAAACCAAGACCCGCCCCCCCCCACTTCATCACAGAGCCTTCAACCAAGTGTCCCCGAATGGTGAAATTATTGGAAGGCCCTGGCTCATATACTCACCATCACCTGGCTGTGTCTTCTGTTTTGTGTGCAAATTGTTTTCTCTGAACAGCACATCTGCCCTAGCTACGAGAGGATTTGATTCAGGGGCTCACGTGGGCAGACTTGGGGAACATGGAAGTTCTACTGAGCTCCAACGAGCTCTCATCCCTTGTGTAAATGCGTTTATCGAAAACTCGAACCCTTGATAAACAGACAGCAGGAGGCTGTATTAAAGAAAGAAATTAGTGGACAGAAGTGTTGAAGCGAGTCGTACGGGAATGCGGGTCAGGGCACAACATCGTATCTGTCATCACCAATCTGTGAAAGGTTCGCCACACTCATGGCTAACAAGGTAAAGCAGGACACTGTGGATGAGCTAATACCGGCTATGTAGTTTTCCTTCCGTGTTGATTCCACACCGGATATTAGCCATACTGATCAGCGGACATTTACGGTGGGCTATGTGCTGAGTAACTGCACATCTGTAGAACGCTTCTTGAATCTTGTTCCAGTTATATCGCACACAGGTCTTCATCCGTTTAATGGTATCCGTGAAACCCTAAGGAATGAACTAAATATCAGTCTAAAGGACTGCAGAGGTCAACCATACGACAATGCTTGTAACGTCCGGCGTTTATTCTGGTGCGCGAGCTCGGGGAATCGCAGTCGATGAGAAAGCAGTGTACATCCCCTGCGTGACCCCTGTCAAAGTCAGATTCAGGACTCACATAATTTGTCAGACCACTCTGTTTATTAGCAAAGTGCTTTGCCAATGCACCCAGATGTGAGTCCCTCTCTGAGGCTCATGCTAACTTATTTATACAGCTAAGCCAAAGCCAATTTAACATAAGAGACAAAAGGAAGCAGAAACTGACAAATATCTTATTTGCATACTAACGTTTACCAATCTCCTAGCTCAGTAGGAGCTCTAAGTTAATTAGTTTGAGGACCCATTGTCTCACACTCCTTAATGTTTCTCTTCCTGACAACTATATTTCAACAAACCTTTCAAGTCGCATTTCTTTAATGAATTATAATTTCACTATAATTCATTCTACTTTCACACCCCCCTCACTAAATCTATGTGGTGTTTTTCATAGATTCATAGATTCATAGATATTTAGGTCAGAAGGGACCATTATGATCATCTAGTCTGACCTCCTGCACAATGCAGGCCACAGAATTTCACCCACCACTCCTAAAAAAGACCTCACACCTATATCTGTGCTATTGAAGTCCTCAAATTGTAGTTTGAAGACCTCAAGGAGCAGAGAATCCTCCAGCAAGTGACCCGTGCCCCATGCTACAGAGGAAGGCGAAAAACCTCCAGGGCCTTCCAATCTGCCCTGGAGGAAAATTCCTTCCCGACCCCAAATATGGCGATCAGCTAAACCCTGAGCATATGGGCAAGATTCATCAGCCAGATACTACAGAAAATTCTTTCCCGGGTAACTTGGATCTTACCCCATCTAAAAACCCATCACAGGCCATTGGGCCTATTTACCATGAATATTTAATTACCAAAACCATGTTATCCCATCATACCATCTCCTCCATAAACTTATCGAGTTTAATCTTAAAGCAAGATAGATCTTTTGCCCCCACTACTTCCCTCGGAAGGCTATTCCAAAACTTCACTCCTCTGATGGTTAGAAACCTTCGTCTAATTTCTAATCTAAATTTCCTAGTGGCCAGTTTATATCCATTTGTTCTTGTGTCCACATTGGTATTGAGTTTAAATAATTCCTCTCCCTCTCTGGTATTTATCCCTCTGATATATTTATAGAGAGCAATCATATCTCCCCTCAACCTTCTTTTAGTTAGGCTAAACAAGCCAAGCTCCCTGAGTCTCCTTTCATAAGACAAGTTTTCCATTCCTCGGATCATCCTAGTAGCCCTTCTCTGTACCTGTTCCAGTTTGAATTCATCCTTCTTAAACATGGGAGACCAGAACTGAACACAGTATTCCAGGTGAGGTCTCACCAGTGCCTTATATAACGGTACTAAAACCTCCTTATCCCTACTGGAAATACCTCTCCTGATGCATCCCAAGACGACATTAGCTTTTTTCACAGCCATATCACATTGGCAGCTCATAGTCAACCTATGATCAACCAATACTCCAAGGTCCTTTTCCTCCTCCGTTACTTCTAGTTGATGCGTCCCTAGCTTATAACTAAAATTCTTGTTATTAATCCCTAAATGCATGACCTTACACTTCTCACTATTAAATTTCATCCTATTCCTATTACTCCAGTTTACAAGGTCATCCAGATCCTCCTGTAGGGTATCCCTGTCCTTCTCTAAATTAGCAATACCTCCCAGCTTTGTATCATCTGCAAACTTTATTAGCACACTCCCACTTTTTGTGCCCAGGTCAGTAATAAAAAGATTAAATAAGATTGGTCCCAAAACTGATCCTTGAGGAACTCCACTGGTAACCTCCCTCCAACTTGACAGTTCACCTTTCAGTAGGACCCGTTGTAGTCTCCCCTTTAACCAATTCCCTATCCACCTTTCAATTTTCCTATTGATGCCCATCTTATCCAATTTAACTAATAATTCCCCATGTGGCACAGTATCAAACGCCTTACTAAAATCTAAATAAATTAGATCCACTGCGTTTCCTTTATCTAAAAAATCTGTTACTCTCTCAAAGAAGGAAATCAGGTTGGTTTGGCACGATCTACCTTTTGTAAAACCATGTTGTATTTTGTCCCATTTACCATTGACTTCAATGTCCTTAACTACCTTCTCCTTCAAAATTTTTTCCAAGACCTTGCATACTACAGATGTCAAACTAACAGGCCTATAATTACTTGGATCACTTTTTTTCCCTTTCTTAAAAATAGGAACTATGTTAGCAATTCTCCAATCATATGGTACAACCCCTGAATTTACAGATTCATTAAAAATTCTTGCTAATGGGCTTGCAATTTCTTGTGCCAATTCTTTTAATATTCTTGGATGAAGATTATCTGGGCCCCCCGATTTAGCCCCATTAAGCTGTTTGAGTTTTGCTTCTACCTCAGATATGGTGATGTCTACCTCCATATCCTCATTCCCATTTATCATGCTACCATTATCCCTAAGATCCTCTTTAGTCTTATTAAAGACTGAGGCAAAGTATTTGTTTAGATATTGGGCCATGCCTAGATTATCCTTGACCTCCACTCCATCCTCAGTTTTTAGCGGTCCCACTTCTTCTTTCTTTGTTTTTTTCCTATTTATATGACTATAGAACCTTTTACTATTGGTTTTAATTCCCTTTGCAAGGTCCAACTCTACTTGACTTTTAGCCTGTCTCACTTTATCCCTACATATTCTGACCTCAATAAGGTAGCTTTCCTTACTGATCCCTCCCTTCTTCCACTCCCTATATGCTTTCTGCTGATGCAGAGTCATGCTCTGATGGATTTGTCCAAAAACTGTATGTTTTTTTCTCAGGTTCAACTTATCGCTGGGGCCTGTTGTGAGATTCTCTGAAAGAGGAGACATCCGAGGCCAGTAAGAGAGAACTTCTCCCAGAGCGCCTCGGTGGCACAAGGTGGTCAGCTCGAGCAGATGCACTTCGCAGTTTATCATGCAACTACAAAAGCTATAAACCCGTGCTTCGGGCTTTTGGTGCAGACCCTGTGCAGAACAGTGAAAAATGAGCAGAGGCAAACTCATGAGTGGAAACCAGGGATCGGTCGGAGACTGCATTTATGACAACGTTTTGGAGTAGAGTTCTTACAAGAGTAAAGAAAACAAGTCAGCTTCTGCGGTCTGAAGCAAGGGACTTCGGCGACGCTCGCTGAGTTTGTGGCATCACAGCGGATAGTGTTGAGGAATACCAGGAAGCTGCAATCTCTTTACGTTCTCCAGCTAACTTTCAGGCAAAGCGGCAACGTCAGCCAAAGTGTGCGGCTGATGATAGCGAAGAACCTGCTGACAGGGGAAGCGAAGTTCAACGTTGAATCATTCTACACCATAATTGATTCACTTGTCAGCCATCTCAACAGACAAATTCCTGCACATTCAGAAATAAAGAACTGTCTCTGTTTTTTAACAGGTCTCCGCGGAGGCGTCCTGAGCAGAGCGGCCGGAGAGAGGGACCCCGACGCCATCGCCCCTCCCAAGGCTGAACCCCCAACCCGGGAGGAAACGGGGTCGGACTTTCACAGCAGCCACGGCGACGCCGCCCCCCAGGACAGTCGCTAGCGTCTCCGGGGCCAGCGGGGAGACGCCCAAACCCGGGGGATTTTCCGGCTAGAGACTCGCTCCAGCGAACGGGGCCGGGGCTGGAACAAACCCCTCGTTTCACACGGCGCCTGCCACGGCTCCCTGGTTCCTGCTCTGCTGGGTCTGTCTCAGCCGGTCCCAGAAGTCACTGGGGGGTTTGCCGTGGGGCTGAGCAGGCTGCGGGCTCTGGACCCCGGCCCCGGCCCGTGTTTAACCCTGTTCAGTGTGGGGCAGGGGCTGGGGCGTGTTCGCACCTTGGGCCCTTTATTGCGTCTCCATGAACACAACAGGGCCCAGAGGGATTTAGCTGCCTGCTCTTCTGGTGCTCTCCATGGTGGGTGTTTGGG
The DNA here is from genome assembly GCF_965140285.1 of Lepidochelys kempii. Classification (NCBI taxonomy): domain Eukaryota; kingdom Metazoa; phylum Chordata; order Testudines; family Cheloniidae; genus Lepidochelys; species Lepidochelys kempii. Next base: position 15,505,819 of record NC_136402.1, read on the forward strand.
GGGAGCCAGCTGGGGGGACCCAGGAGTTTGGGGGAACTAGGTTGGGGGTGTCGGGTGGGGAGTTGAAGGGAGAGGGGTTGGGATGGGGGACAGGAGTTTGAGGGCAGACAGGCTCCCCCCCAAAGGTCAGAGCCGGGGGATAGGATTGTTTGGGGGTGTGAGGGGGGAGGGGGCAGATGGTGCCCCCAGGACGGAGCTGCCATTTCCATCCCTCGGCAGCTTCCCCTCTCACTGCCCCACTCCTGCTTCTGGGCCCTCGGTCCTGGATCCCCCAATTTCTTTCCCCTCAGTCTCCTGCCCCTACACCCCCCTCTGCCCCGCATTCCCTGATGGAGGTCGGGGGGTGTGAGGGGTAGGGGATGGGGTGGGCAGAATGGGGGAGGCAACGGGGGCATGAGACAACACAAAGGGGGGGTGAAGGGACATGGGACGGGGGCAGAACTGGGGGGATGGGACCTGATGTGGAGGACATGAAGGAACTACAGAATGTGGGGAGAGAATGGGGGAGGGGACGCAGGCCAGGGGGCAGATCGGGGGGCTGAGGGGCCCAATGGGTGAATGTCGGGGGTGGGGGGTGAAGGGCAAAGGAGCTGGGGAGCCAGAGCTGCCAGAGGGGGGGCAGTTTCTCTTGAGCTCTGTCCCTGTGTTCTTGCCTCCTACCCTTCCTGTGAGCTCTGCCCCGATCCCTGATCTGTGCAGACCCACTGCCCCGGGGATGGGCTGGGGAAGGGACACGGGGCCTTTCACCAGCTCTAATCTCTGTCCTTTTCTCAAAGCAACAGACCCCACCTCTGAACCAGAGCCAGGGAGAGAACCCAGGAGTCCTGGCTCCCAGGCACCCCCAGCCCGCAATCACTAGACCCCACTCCCCTGCCAGAGCTGGGGTATATAACAGGACAGGTGCCGGCCATCAGGTTCACACAGAGTTTCACTGGCAGTAGCGGAAACAGGATTCGAGCACCGGCTCTGGGCAGACTTCCCCTTTCGCGGATTTATCGGGGGCTCCTTTAACAACTCAGGATCTACATTTACCCCTCCCTCCCCCGCTCACGGGGGCCAGATCCCTCTCCTGCTCTGGGCTGCTGCTCCAGGGAGGTTGGATGGGTTTGTTGGAAAAGCTCAGGGCAGCCTGGGCACCTCTTGACACCTTCTGAGATTCCTCCGTTCCCAGCTGGTCCCTAGACCGGGCAGCTCCCATGTGGGGCTGGGAGGTGATGGAGTGGGTGGGGGGACCAGGCAGCTGCAGGAGGGCGTCACGGAGTCCCTGGGCGATGCTCTGGATCTGCTCCCCATGAAGCCAGGCAGGACTCTGGGGAAGTCTCCTCTCTGGGAGCAGCCTGTCTGCAGGACACACAGCTCCCCCGGCTCCACCTTCCTGGGTCTGACCTCGGAGCATTCAGCCTCCTCTGCCCCTCCGTGCGCTTCTCACAGTGAGTCCGCTCAGGTGGGGCTCCTGGGGAAGCCAGAGGGTCCTGCCCCCCAACTCCGCAGTCATATGTGACTCTCAGACAGCCAGTAAAACAGAGGTTATTAGACGCGACAGGAACATGGTCTAAAACAGAGCTTGTAGGTGCAGAGAACTGGACCCCTTAGCTGGGTCCATTTTGGGGGGCAGTGAGCCAGACAACCATGTCTGCCCTTCACTCCATGTCTCCAACCAGCCCCAAACTGAAACTCCTTCCAGACCCTCCTCCTCTGGGCTTTGTCCCTTTCCCGGGCCAGGAGGGCACCTGAGTCCTTTGTTCTCCAACCCTTTAGCTCTCACCTTGCAGGGGGGAAGGGCCCAGGCCATCACTGGCCAGGAAACAGGGTGCTGGCCATTCTCTGTGTCCAGACCCCTGCACACACCTGCCCTCTAGGGCTCTGCAATGATCATACACCCTTATCCCACCCCCTAGATACTTAAGAACTGCGTAGGGGAAACTGAGGCACCCCCACACTATTCAGAGGAAACATTAAGAACAGTCCCACTTCGTCACAGAGGGGATGTGGTTTGCTGGGCGTGGCAGGGAGCCGGCTTTGCTCTGACTGTGGTAGATTTGGGCTGGAGATAGCAGAGAAACCATCTGATGGGAAGAAAGGGGCCGAGCGCATCACTGGCTTCCTGGGGCTGCAGCCCCCGGCGCAGTTCCTCATTCCGCTCGCACTCGGGCCTCAGGCTCAGTGGAGCTCAACTCCGGGGTGTTGGTGGCAGCGCTGAGGGCCCCCACTGCCCCGTCATGGCGTCTGCTCTCACCGTCCTCTTCTTCGGTGAGTATCGGAGACAGCCAGGGCATGTGCCCATGGTGGGGATCTGAAACCAGGGCATGTGCCCATGAGGGGGGTGGGGATCTGAGACCAGTGCACGTGCCCATGGTGGGGGTGGGGATCTGAGACCAGGGCGTGTGCCCATGGGGGTTGGGGGTGGTGGATCTGAGACCAGGGTGTAGGATCCAGTTGCTCTGGGATCTGGTCACTAACGAGCCATCTCCTCTCCAGGCTGCTGGCTGACTGGGCACAGCGGGGCGTGGGGAGGTGAGTATCAGTCTGAAGGGAGGACAGTAACATCAAGGATGGGGAGGGAGGTGGGGTGGGGAAAAGAGGAACTAAGCCCTGAACCTTCCCCCAGATTCAACCCAAATTCCCCCTGTGAGCTAAGACCCAGCCACCTTCTCCTGTGCCGAAGTCCCCCCCCCCACTCCCGGGCTGACCCCTTGGAGTAACTAGATGGCAAATCTTGCTTCCGGGGTCTGATGAAGCAGACGGGAACCGTCCCCTGGTTCAATGTCCTGCCCCCACAGGCTGTGAGGATCGTGGGGAGGGGGGGGCGGCACGTGGATTTATTTCAGCTCATACAAACGCTAATAGGGCCCATCTGTGGGCTCTAGATCCCCTCAGGGTAACCAAAATGTTCACAGTCAGTGCAGCCGTGGGGAAGAACCCCCCAGATCCACCCCCACCCCCAGATCCACCCCCAACAGCTCCCTCCCCTGCACTCACAGCCCCCCGCGTTCCCAAGGACTGGGGAAAGGTGGGTCTTGTATGACTCCCACTGGTCACAGACTCTATTTCCAACCCCGGGGCGGGGGTCAGAGCTGCAGGGGTCCCACTGGTCAGGCTTCCTGGCTGGCCTCAGGTGGGGCCGGGGGGTGGGGGTGGGGCGGTGATCTCTTATGCAGCCAGGTCCTGAGCTACGTATGGGTGAACCCCCTGCCCCCAGGCCCCAGGGGCAGGCAGTGCCATCCCTGGTAGGGGACAGACTCCTAGAGAGGCTGAATGATGGATGGACTCAGTTGGGGTGGGGGGTGGGGGGCTGTGTCTCTCCTGTTTGACTCCTGTCTCTTCTTGAAAGCAGGGCGTGAATTTCTCAAACCCACTGTCTGGGTGAGCCCCAGCCGGGTGGTGGCGCTCGGGGGAAGCGTCACCATCCGCTGTGAGGGTTCATACCCGGGCTGGGAGTTCTTTCTGCGTAAAGCTGGACACCCTGACCGGCAGCTGCAGACGGTGCCTGATGGGACCGTGGCTGAATTTCCCATCCCCAGTGTCGGCCGGGAAGATGGAGGGACCTACACCTGTGACTATTGCTCCATGACGGATCAGAATCGCTGCTCATATCCCAGCGACCCCGTTGAGATCATTGTAGGAGGTGAGGGAGGGGCCCGGCTCAGCGGCCCGGCTCCCAGCCCCAAACCCAGCCAGACCCTCAGGGTCTCTGCACCAATGGGACGCTCAGAGCCAGGCTCTGCCCTGAGCCCTGGGCCCAGCAGAGCGGACGTGGGGAGCCGGGGATGGAGTCACTGGCGGGTTCCCAGCCAGGGAGGAGAAGCAGCCACTGGAGATCTGGGGCAGAGGAAGAGGGGATCCCTGCCTCCAGGGGGAGCTGCAGAGCAGGGGGGCTTTTTCCAGGTAACACATCAGTTACGGGGTGATGGGCGGAGCTGAAGGTTATAAACCTCAGTGGATAGTAGAGACTTGCACAGTCCCCTACAAGTCAGTGGTGGTACTGAGCATAGAACCCAGGAGTCCTGGCCCCCATCTGCCCTGCTCTCACTGACTAGACCCCATTCCCCTCCTAGAGCTGGGGAGAGAACCCAGGAGTCCTGGCTCCCAGCCCTCCCAGCAGAGAAGCCAGGGCGTGAATGGACACTAGAGACTGGACTGGCCTGTCACCCGCTAGGGAGCAGAGCTCTGGCCCCCAGGGGCTGGGGTTGCTCCGTGTCTCATGCTGTTAGCCCAGGGCTCAGAGGAAACTCTGGGCCCCTGTGGAAAGGCATCCAGGAGCCTGTCCCCAGGGCTGCCGGGTCTGACCCCCATGGAGGCCGCGTGGTGAGGACGGGTCCCAGGACTGGGTGACGGGGCCTGCGTCTCACGGCCTGTCTGCTTCCCCCTGCAGAGCCCAGCTACCCCAAACCCAGCATCTCCCTGAGCCCCAGCGAGGGGGTCTCCCTGGGGGGAGCCGTGTCCGTCTGGTGTTGGGGGCAGCACCAGGGCGTGCGGTTCGTGCTGAACAAAGAGGGACGCCATTTCCCAGCTGTGGATTCGAGTGGGTCTGGGGCTGTGTTTTTCATCAGCAACGTGAGCCGGGAGCACGGCGGGAGATACAGCTGCTCCTATCACAGCAGATCGGGGTCAGCCGCCGCGTCGTCCCCCAGCGACCCCGTGGAGCTGGCGGTGAGAGGTGAGGGGCCCGGCTCGGCGTCCCCGTTCCCAGCCCCACCCCCAGCCAGACCCTCACGGGGGCTCAGTGCCAATGGGACCCTCAGAGCCAGGCTGTGCCCTGAGCCCTGACCCCGCAGTGGGGACGCCCGGCTGGGGAGCGGGGACAGAGTCACTGGGGGGTTCCCCAGCCAGGGAGGAGCAGCAGCCCCTGGGGACTCGGGGCAGGGAGGCGACTTTAACGCTGCTCCTTGTGCGTAGGAACCGTGAGTCGCTATTTAATCCCGTGATGGCATCCCCTCTGTTCTCCAGGCCCCAGCCGGGGCTGAATGAGGCAGGGGCTGCAGGAGAAGTGGTGGCTTGTTGGACACGTTGCTGGGCTGGGACCCAGGAGATCTGGCCCAGCTCCTGGCGCAGCCACAGACTCTGTGTGATGGGAGCGCATTGAGGTGTACAAAAGTAGCCCCAAGACCGGAGAAGCTCTGTCCCCATGCCCCGGCCCCGTGGCGCAGCGGGGAGTGAGGGCTCCCCCAGTCCTGAGGCCGTGGCAGGTAGCCAGAGCTCCTCCCGTCCTAGGGCCGCAGCGGAGGTCCTGGTGTTAAGGCTTCCCCTGCCTCCCCCACTGTGCTTCTGCAGGGGACCAGGGTCAAGGTGCTTGGTCTTCCCCCATCCTGTTGGCCCGGGGGCCAGGGCTCTGGGGCCCCCCACTTTCCTGGGGCCCCTGGGCACGAGCCCCGTAGGCCCAGTGGCTGATCCACCACTGGTCGCGGAGGGTGGGGGGCGATCTCTGAGTCGGTGTTTCAGCCCCACCCCGTACCCCGACAGACGCTGGTTTTATTCCCGCAGGGGGAATCAACCTGACCCTGCCTGGAGCGGCGCCGGCTCCCACCCAACCGGGCAGCGTGGGGCCAGGTACTGGGGCTGGCGGGGAATCTACTGAGTCACAGATTATGGGGCAGCTTCCCTCACTGGTTGCCCAGGGGTGGGGATGGAGTCTGTTCTCAGGGGCAGTGACTCCCCCCTCCCCCACCAACCGATTTGGGAGGGGAGCAAAGCCTCCTGCTCAGACACGAACCCGCCGCTAACGGGGTAGCCAGAGGCTGGGCCCATCAGTAGCCGTGGGGGCACGGTGACCTGGAGCCCCCCACGAAGCAGCCAGGAGCAGCCAGCATGGGAGGCGGGATACCGGGCTAGATGGGCCCATTGGCCTGAGTCGGTGTGGCCATGAGGAAGGGGGTGAACTGCCATAGAAATGACGGCCAGCCTGGATCAGACAGGGCCCGCTAGCGCCATGCTGGGGCAATGGGGCGAGCCCTGACTGATGGGGAGAGCGCCCCCTATGGAGCCCTCCACCCCCTGCAGCCCAGCGCCCCCTAGCACTACAAATCCGCCAAATCTTGCTTGCTCTGACCCCACTTGATGCCCTGGGGCCCCCGACATCCTCCCCATAGAATTTTCGGCTCCCTCTGCCCTGCGGAGTCCCAGCCCCTTGGGCGCCGCCTGGGGTGGGAGGGGCTGGGGGTGGGAACAGACCAGCCCCTCCCGGCACTCACAGCCTGCTGCTCTTTCCCACACGGATCGGAATCGCCAGCAGCTCCAGGTCTGACCACCCTCATCATCGCCGGGGCGAGCGCGGCAGCCGCCGGCCTCCTCCTCCTCCTCCTCCTCGTGGCCTTCGTCTGCTTAAGAAAAACCCGAGCCAGTAAGTGCCCTGCCCAGCGAGGGAAGGGTTAAACCTGCCGCTAAGCAGGGCGGGATGGGGCCACGGTTTGGAGAGGGATGGTGCCGGGAAATCCCAGGAGCAGGGGGGTGCAGCAGAAGGCGCTGTTACATGCGTAACCCCCGTACACACACAGCTGTCCCACCCCAGAGGTGGCTGCATTTCAGTGCTGAGCGAGAGGTCCCGCATAACGAGCCATTGGCACCATGCCTCTCAGGTAACTAGGATGCCAGGGGAGCTGATCGGCCTGTGGATCAGGTTCGTTATAAGGAGTCACTAACGAGGGAGGATTGGGGACAGGAAAAGCCCCCCCGAGTTAATCTGCCCACCCCTAGCGCATGCTCTGGTGTTACGCTGCCCCCTGCTGGTCCGTGCCCCCGCCCCGAGCAGGGATCCAGGCTCAGCCCCAGAAGCAGAGGGGGCCCACATCCCTGCTGCCCTGTGGGGGGTGAGTGGCTGGGCGCTGGGACCGAGGGATCCCAATCGGCTCATGGGGGATTCTGGTTTTTGTCCCTCTGCAGGAAAAGAAGCCACACCGAGACCCAGCAGGTAGGAACCCCGGGTCCTCTCCCTACCGGTCAACCTGCCTGGGTCACAGGACTCCTGGGTTCTGTCCCCGGCTCTCGGAGGGGAGAGGGGGTTGGGAACCAGGACTCCTCAGAGGTGACCTGGGTCTGCTGAGAGTGGAGGGGCACAACCCCAAAACAGTTGGAGTCACATCACGCTCCCTCCACCCCCAGAAAGCAGTGACCCCCCCCCGGTGCTGCTCCCAGCTGTTCCTCCACACCTGCCTCTGCCTCTCTGTCACGGACTCCCAGGGGGTGCCCACTCTTGTCCCTGTGCGGTCCCTGGGGGAAACCCCTTCAGTGCGACATCCCTTCTCGGGGGTCCACTCTCTCTCGGGGGTTAGGCCCCTCCACCTCCTGGAGCCGCACCTCTCCGACCTTAGCACGCCTGTCTCTGCCAGGGGCTCCCGCAGGGAGTCCACTCGCTCTGGACCCCCAGGGCCTCCACTCCCAGAGGGAATAACGCCCCCCTGATCTCTAGCCCGGAGCGACTCTCAGCCAGCGTAACACAGGAGGGTTTATTGAGCATCTGAACCCAGCACAGGAAACTCTCAGACCCCTCAGGCCTGGCCTCCCTCCGCACAGCACATCCCAGTCTCCCCTGCATCCAGGTGGGCTCTGCCTGCTCCCTCGCTCCAGCCCCAAGCCCCCCTGCTTCCCAGCTGGGCATCTGATCTCACCGGCCCCAAGCCCCCCCCTCCCCCCCTCCATTGTCTTCTCTCCAGGTAAACAGGGTTGCCTGGGCCCCCTCTCCCCTCTTCTGTCCTCTGGCCCCTCTGGCTGGAACCGGCTGGTCCGGTCACCGGGGTCCTCTCTTCCCAGCCCATTGTCCTCCCACTGGCCGGACCCAGCTGTGACTCCCAAGCTGGGCCTCCCGGTCACCAGTCGCTGGGGTCTCCAATCTCCAGGCCATTGGCCGGGGTCCCAAGTTCCATCGCGGGTCCCCTGTACCAACCAACTCCCTCTCCCATCACCTCGTGAAACCAGTAACACCCAGGGAAACTGAGTCCCACCTACTCTGCATGCAAACCATTGGAAAAACCAAGGGAAAAAAAGAAAACCCCCCCAACTTCGTCACACTCTCCCTGTCCAGCGCAGCTCTCCAGCTCAGCTGCTCCTCAGCGAGGGGGTCCGGCTGCACCATGTGGCTGAGCAATTGGGGGGGGGTCATGTGATCCTGCATGCCCCCACCCACATTTTGCCTCTGCCTGGGTTCTGTCCCCAGCTCTGACAGGAGAGTGGGGTCCAGTGGTTGTGGCCGGGGGGGGGCCTTAGGGAATAGGGTTCAGTGTGAGGCAGGATGAGGGGGCTCTCTGGGTGTGTTGGGGAATCTCCCCGCAGGTGGGGGATATCACGTTTACAAGTGGATTTTCTCTCTTTTAGCACTATCCCGTTGGGGAAGTTGGAGGCCTTGGCTCAGCAAGACCCCAACTGTGAGTAACACACCGAAGGGGGTACCAGGGTGCAGGGCCTCTGGGGCAGGGTGGGGCTTGTGGGGGCTCCACCCATACGGGACAGGGCCTGATTTACAGCTGCTGCTGGGTGGGACTAAGGAGAGGGTCCCAGAGGTAGCTGGTGTCAGCTGAGCTTCTTGCCTCTCTCCCCACCAGCTCCCTGGAGGTCACCCTCCCCTCCCCCTCTAGTTCAGGGACTCCCTCTGTGAGCCCCCCATTCTCCTCCCTAGGCCTGGGGCTTTGTGGTTCCCCCTTCACTTCTCCATTAGACCTTCCCAGCCAGTGACCTGTGGGGAATCCCCATCCACTCCTGGCATCCAGCCCCCTACTCTAACCACTAGACCCTACTCCCCTCCCAGAGCCAGGGAGAGAACCCAGGAGTCCTGACTCCCAGCCCCCTTCCTGCCATAACCCCCTAGACTCTGCTGCCGTCTCTGTGCCTCAGTTTTCCTCTCTGTAACACGGGGCTAATGACCATGGCCCATGCTGTGGGGCGGGGGAGGGGTGGCTGTGCCGGTCTCTGAGCCCCCTGGCTGGACATAGGGGGTCGGAGCTGGGTGTGGGGTCCTGCTCTGGGGCAGCTGGGGGTGCAGCTCAGCGGGTGTCTCTGTTCTGCAGACTGCTTCATCAACGAAGGGAAAGAGCCGCAGACCCTGGTAAGTGTCCCTGTCTGCCCACAGGCCCTGATCCTCAACCTGACCCACATGGGCCCCACTCACCTTGTCTGGCACACTCAGTATTTTGGGGTGGGGGTTGGGTTGCTGGGAGGGGCTCATGGGATCGCAGCTGGGATTGCAAGTGTGTGTGTGTGTGTGTGTCCCTGTCACCCCCTGTGGGAGGGGACAAGCCCTGCTCTGTGTGACTGTGTGTGTGTGTGGGGGGGGGGGTTGGTGCACACACGCACACCCCAGTGACTCTCTCCCCTCCCAGCCCCAGGAGCCCGACCCTGGCACCGATGGTCTCACCTACGCCGAGCTGGACTGCCAGGCGCTGCATGCCAAGCCGGGGGGCCTGGCTCCTGCCCCTGAGCCCACCCAGCCCAGCATGTACGCCGTGATCAGCGTGAGCCAGGGGGCCTTGCAGTGAGAGCCCCCCACAGCCATGGGGCGCCGGCCCCCAGGGGGCAACAGACTCACTGATTTTAAGGCCAGAAGGGTCCATCGTGATCATCTGGTGTGAGCTGCTGCACATCGCAGGCCACAGAGCCTCCCTCGCCCACTCCTGTAGCAGGCCCCTCGCCTCCGGCTGAGTCACTGACGTCCTCAGATCGAGGGCTACAGACTTCGAGTTCCAGAGAATCCACCACTGACACTAGTTGAAACCTGCCAGTGCCCCGCGCCCCAGGCCACAGACGAAGGTGAACCCCCCCAGGGTCTCTGCCAGTCTGACCCGGGGGGGAAATTCGTTCCTGACCCCAGATACAGCGATGGGTTAGACCCTGAGCATGTGGGCAAGACCCTCCAGCCAGACACCTGGGAACGGATCCTCTGTCGTCACTCAGAGCCCTCCCCAGCGGGTGTCCCGTCTCCGGCCGCTGGAGAGATTTGCTGCTAGCAGTCGCGGATCGGCTCCCTGCCGTTGTGGGATGTCTCCTCATCCCGTCCCCTCCAGAAACGTCTCAAGCTCAGTCTTGAAGCCAGGGAGGTCCCTTGGGAGGCTGCTCCAGAACTTCGCTCCTCTGGCGTTGGGCCGTGTCTACACTACAGAGAGTTGTCGGCAAAAGGCACCACGATGACATCGCTATTGCACGTTCCCACTGCGCTTCCTCTGCCGGCAGAGCGCGTCCGCCTTTGGTGTGCCACCGTCCACAGCGAGAGCAGTGCATTGTGGGTAGCTGTCCCACCGTGCTCCTCGGCACCTTCTGCAGCTAGGACTTGTGGGCAGGCGGGGTGGATCGCAGCGCGTCGTGGGGGCGGCTCAAGGTCCCGTGGTGCCTTATTTTCTCTCCCAGCGTCCCACGCTGTTCCGACTACGTTTCGCGGCATTTTCCAACGGCCCCTGTTCCCGGGGCGCCCGCCACCCCTGTGCGAAAGGATGGATCCCGCCCGGCTCTCCACTGCTGTGAACGCAGCGCGGCTGGTCAGGCAGTATGTCACGAGCTCCCAGTCTGAACAGGGATCAGAGCTGCCCGAGAGGCTGGGTGCCAGGGAAAGAAACAGCACCAGCTTCCTTCTGGCATCACGGGGCGGCTGCACACGGCGGAGCGTCGCTTTGGGACTCGGGAAACGAGCGCTGAGTGGTGGGATCACATTGTTATGCAGGTCTGGGACAGGTGATGTGGAGGGGGGTACACGGGTCACATGCCCCGCCCCCCCTCCCCCCCCGATTTCTGCCAGGGTGCGAGTTGGCCTGTGCGTGGGAAAGGCACCAGCAGCGGGTCCTGCCGCTGAGACCCACTCGGTGTGGCCCAGAGCCGGGAAGTGAGACCAGGCTGTCAGTGCAGCTCTCTGCCGGAGGGGGCGCGGGGAAGCCGGCTGAGTCCCATCCCTTCCTCGCCCGGCAGCCGCATGGTCCCCGTGAGAATAACTCCTCTTCACGGGTGACACAGGTCTGGTGAACTAAGTATTAAACCAGCAGGGAAATGTATGTACCTGCTCAAGTGCGGGTCTGGACTAGCCTGCCTGGGTGCGCATAAGGGGGAGCTCAGGGGGTCGGGGCAAGAGGAGGGAGGCAGCGGGAGCTGGGGCGATATGGGGCGGGGGCTGGGGGAGGCAGCAGGGGCCAAGGTGCCAAAATACAAGTTCACCTAGGGCACCATTTTCCCTAAGGACGACCCTGACAGGGCTGGTCTTAAGTGTGGGCGAGGTGGGCGACCACCCAGGTGCCGTGGTCTCGAGGATGTTGCTGGAGGGGGCCTTGGCAGTCACCAGGAAGCTGGCCGTGGCTGTGGTGGTGGTGGGGAGCCCGTCATTGCGCCCCCGCCCCGTCCCCACTATCTGCAGTTACCCGTCGCCCGGTCTGGGATGACAAGCCGCGTTCGGATGCGGGAAGCCTCCTTCCTGGACCTGTGTGCGGAGCTCGCCCCAGCCCTGCGGCGCAAGGACACCCAGATGGGAGCAGCCTCTCGTGGAGAAGTGCCCGGTGATCGCTGTGTGGATGCTGGACCTGACCATCTTGCGATAGGGAGATGAACATCAGTAGGAAGGGAACTTCTCCAGGGTGCTGCAGGCCCCTGTGGATCACCATGGGCATTTCACTGACACCAGCGTGGGGTGGTCCGAGAAGGTGCATAATGCACACATCTTCAGGGACAAGCAGAGACGTTTTTTCCACACCAGAAGGTTTTTGTGGGGGATGTTGACATGCCCAGAATGATCCTGGGAGCCCCGGCGGAGCCCCTGCTCACAGGGCTCATGACTCCTGATACGGGAACTCTGGACAGCAGCAAGGAGCCCTTCAAAACCAGGCTGAGCAGGTGCAGGACGACCGCAGGGGGAACCAACCCGACCCAGCCTGGAACAGCGCCAGCCAGGCCAGGTACCGGGGCCGGGGAATCACCATAAAACAAGCCCTGGAAATAGGTTCGTGGTGCCCAAGGAGCAGCCCCTGGGAGCCGGGGCTGGTTGGGTGGGACAGGGGCAGTGACTCCTGGTGCATGGGCCCACACACCAGGGGGAGGGGCAACCTGACCCCCAGATCCCCAAATGCCTCCTGCCCTGCAGGTCACTGCCCGGAAGCTGCTGGGGGCATACTGGGGGGTAGGGCAGTATCTGGGGGACCTGGCTGTGGGGTTGAGCCCAGCTGGACGCCTGAGTCCTGAGGCAATAACCCTGCTTCTTGGGACGCATGACGTCGCCCTGGCACTAGGAGTGAGCATTACCCAGAATTCCCTATACTCTTGCTTCCCCTCCCCCCACTGGGGTCTCAGGGGACCCCGACCCACCCCCCAATAGATGTTCTGCTGCATCTGGCTGGGCCCTGGGCATCTCCGGGACATGGGGTGCAGCGGGTGATGTCCCAGCCTCCCCCCGCGCGCACTGCCTGGCTGTGTTTGGCAGGAGCTGAGATACCCCGGGGATGAGCTCACTGCACACCTGGGGCAGAGTTACCTGTGGGGTGGACAGAGGGGTCCTACAGGGGTGCCAGGTGGCTCGGGGAAGTTCACCCACCTGGGCAACCCCTTGGCCAGGGAAGTGGAGGCTCGGCCCCCTAGGGCAGCAGGACGCAGCCTCCCCTCAGGGGTCCTCTCCTGGCAAGGCCCCATCGAAACCTAGGTCCAATACAGTGACAAGTTATTTAAAAGACTCTGCTCACTATCCAAAATGTTCTTCTGACCCCAAAGGGTCAGCCACGTTACCAGGTCAGTGTGGGTTTGGATCTTACCCAGAATACCAGACTGCTGGCCAGTCCAGAAATGATTAGGGGACTGGAACACATGAGGAACTGGGGATGTTTAGTCTACGGAAGAGAAAAATGAGGGGGGATTTGATAGCTGCTTTCAGTTACCTGAAAGGGGGTTCCAAAGAGGATGGCTCTAGACTGTTCTCAGTGGTAGCAGATGACAGAACGAGGAGTAATGGTCTCAAGTTGCAGTGGAGGAGATTTAGGTTGGATATTAGGAAAAACTTTTTCACTAGGAGGGTGGTGAAGCACTGGAATGTGTTACCTAGGGAGGTGGTAGAATCTCCTTCCTTAGAAGTTTTTAAGGTCAGGCTTGACAAAGCCCTGGCTGGGATGATTTAATTGGGAATCGGTCCTGCTTTGAGCAGGGGGTTGGACTAGATGACCTCCTGAGGTCCCTTCCAACCCTGATATTCTATAATTCTATGATTCTATTATTCCTTTAATGTCTAAAGCTAAAGGTTTATTATAAAGAGAAAAGAAAAAAACAGAAGAGAGATGTTGAATGGTAAAACAGTCCCGTACATACAAAGACTCCAAAGTCCATAGATCAGGTTCCTAGCACTGTTGGTGAGTTTGCTGGCTTGAGAGTCCCTCTGGAGCCATCCAGTCTTGATGGGTCATCCAGTCTTGATGGGCTGTCAAGCAAGCTAGGCAGTGCTGATGCCCGGCAATCTGGGGGTGTCATCCAGATGCCCAGCACAAGTTTGGAACTACAGATGTACCAGACATATAACTTGCAATACAAAGGTGATACAAACACATGAACGAGATTATCATACCTGGCAAATTATAATATTTTTGCAGATACCTTACATGGCATATCATAACTCATTGCAGTTTTACAATATTCATAATATTCTAATGTGTCCCCCAAATTCCATACAGCATCACAGGGAGAGCACCGCCTGTGTCTGTGGGGAGCCCGGGGCACTGTGGGGCCGGGCCCTCGATAACTAACCCTTTCCCGGCTGGATTTCCTGCTCTGCCCGCTCCCTTTCCTTAGGGCCAGGCACCCGGCATTTCACAGGCACGGTCACCCCACCCATCTGCCACCTGCCCCTTCGCAGCCAGCTCCTGCTGGGGGATCCCCATCGAGTCTAAACCAGCTGCCCCCTGTTTACAGCCTCCCCCTCAGAGATCCAAATAGTTTCCTGTCCATCCAGGGCCTCACTGGTCAAGATGCGTTTGGCCCTAAATCCTACCAGCAGTACCAGGGCTCATCACCCAGCCCCGAACCAGGCCCTACCCCATCCTGCAGAATCCCAGCCCCCCCTCCAGGGTCCTGAGACAGAGCCGCCAGCCCCCTGTGAATGGTGACGCTGCATCTGGCCCTGACACTGGAATAATGGCATTTGCGGCTCCCCAAGTGTCTGTCCCCATCCTTCAGCAGGGTCCCCCAGCCCCTTTTCTCTCTCCCCCATTTCTCCCTAGACCTCCCCGCCCTGTCTTTCTATTGTATAAATGCCCAGAGATTCCTTCTCCCCTGCCCCAAAAATGTCCCCACCCCAGGGGGCGGCTGTGATACGGAGCCTCCCAATGTCCCCTCGTGGTGGGTTCAGCCAACGAAGGTGAGTGAGAAGTTCAGGCAGTGTCATGAGAACCTGGACGAATGAATGTTGCGGGGAAAGTTGGCAAGACAGAAAGACAGGATTCGTCCAACCCGAGCGGCCGCCGGACAGACCCCACGGGCCAGGCTGGGGCCCGCCTGGGACACGCGAGAAGTGGGGGAGCAGAAATCCATGACCCAAAATTGGGGTGTCAGAAATGAGGCCTCATTGGTGGACAAAACATCGAGGGGATGGAATGTCCCTCCTACCACCCCTTTCGGGGTGTGTTTAGGACCCTTCATTTTTTGTTTTTATTTTATTTAATATTTCCCGAGACTGTATTGGTGTTTATTACGACAACAACATAAATAGGTGAAAATTGGTGCAAATAACTATTAATAACTTTTGTGAGTTAATATCAGGGTTTATTGTGGTGGACAGAAGGACAGAGGGAATAAGTATTCTGTAAATTAGTGCTCTGAATTCCGTTCATCACTGTGGTTTGCTGCAGAACTAAACCAGAACTCAAAACACAAGGCCACCTCGGAGTTCAAGAAAACAATATATCTCTCATCCCCAAATAAAGCTTTTCATTTGAATAAACAGTTTACTGCTGTAGACTTAGAGCTATTAGCCTATAACTTTGATGCCACCCCATTTCCAGGGCATACACTCCACTTCATCCTTTTCTCCTGTTTTTCTTTTTTTAAACTTTCGAATACTTCCTTGTGTTCTGAAACATATTCTGAGACAGATTGTCATTTTCTTCCCATTTTAGCGTGTCAGATCTTTAAACCATTCTGAAATGTGTACGTGGTGGGCGGGAGATTCATCGGTACATTCAGATGCGTGCGCACACACTTCAGAGCTTGCGTGCCTGTTTGTTTATTGGGTGTGTCATAAATATAAAGGGAAGGGTAAAAACCTTTAAATCCCTCCTGGCCAGAGGAAAAACCCTTTCACCTGTAAAGGGTTAAGAAGCTAGGATAACCTCGCTGGCACCTGACCCAAATGACCAATGAGGAGACAAGATACTTTCAAAGCTGGAGGGGGGGGGGAAACAAAGGTTCTCTCTGACTGTGTGATGCTTTTACCAGGACCAGAGCAGGAATGCAGGTCAGAACTCCTGTAAAGAGTTCGTAAGTAATCTAGTTAGATATGTGTTAGATTCTGTTTTGTTTAAATGGCTGATAAAATAAGTTGTGCTGAATGGAATGTATATTCCTGTTTTTGTGTCTTTTTGTAACGTAAGGTTTTGCCTAGAGGGATTCTCTATGTTTTGAATCTGATTACCCTGTAAGGTATTTACCATCCTGATTTTACAGAGATGATTCTTTTACTTTTTCTTTAATTAATATTCTTCTTTTAAGATCCTGATTGCTTTTTCATTGTTCTTAAGATCCAAGGGTTTGGGTCTGTGTTCACCTATGCAAATTGGTGAGGACTTTTATCAAGCCTTCCACAGGAAAGGGGGTGTAGGGCTTGGGGGGATTTTGTGGGGAAAGACGTTTCCAAGCAGGCTCTTTCCCTGTTATTTTTGTTAGACTCTTGGTGGTGGCAGCAAAAAGGTCCAGGGACAAAAGGTAAAATAGTTTGTACCTTGGGGAAGTTTTAACCTAAGCTGGTAAGAATAAGCTTAGGGGGTTTTTCATGCAGGTCCCCACATCTGTACCCGAGAGTTCAGAGTGGGGAAGGAACCTTGACAGTGTGTATCTTCTAGACTAATCCATAGCCTTACTTTACCTGGCAGCTCTGCATATCTACACAGACCAACATATTACCAGAATACTGATCTCTCATGCAATGGATTGTATTTTCCTAAGAAAACAAGTTACTCTTCATATATTTGAATGATACAAAAGTAGGATGAAAATTGGAATAAACCGAATTTATGAAAAACCCAGGATTTTTTGGGGTACAAATCAGTTTAAACTGAAAATGAAGGGGCTTAGGTGCGCTATACCTACCACCGGGGCGCCTCCTTGCAGCCAGGTCTGGGAATGAGCTCATAGCCTGTCCGACACCCACTCCTTCAGTCTCTTGCTCCGGGGTCTTGTGCTCGCTCTCTGGAGTTCAGCTGCTCCTCCTGCATTGCTTGGGGTGCCCCCTGTCGCAGTGCCTTCATGGGTCACAACTGAGAATACCAAATTCAGGACAAGCTGCTGTGAAAAAGAGCAGACGTACCCCAAATCTGGTGGTTATTCTTCCTTGAGATATACCAGACCAGCAACAAAAGTAAACTTCTGTCTCACCACACTGGCTATCAAGAAGTCAGAAATGCAGCCTCCTTAGGTATTCCAGTCCTTGATTCAACACCAAACACAAGACTTAATGATGTGTGGTTATTTAAAACCAATTTCATCAAACAAAAGGGTTCTTCTGATCCCAAAGGACCAGCGAGACACTGAGGTCAATATATAACTCAGATCCTACCCAATAATCATGCTGTTGCCAATCCTTTAGTATCTAATACCTAAAGGTTTATTTATAAAAAGAAAGAAAGAAAGGTGAGATTTAAAACTGGCTAAAGGAATCAGTTATACACAATAATTGCAAAGTTCTTGGATCCATCTGTACCAAATGACTGGAGGACAGCTAATGTGAGGCCAATTTTTGAAAAGGGCTCAAGAGGTGATCTCGGCAATTACAGGCCGGTAAGCCTCACTTCAGTACCAGGCAAACTGGTTGAAACTATAGTAAAGAACAAAATTGTCAGACACACAGATTAATTTAGTTTGTTGGGGAATAGTCAACATGGTTTCTTTAAAGAGAAACCATGCCACACCAATCTACTAGAATTCTTTGAGGGGGTCAACAAGTATGTGGACAAGGGGGATCCGGGGATATAGTGTACTTAAATTTTCAGAAAGCCTTCGACAAGGTCCCTCACCAAATGCTCTTAAGCAAAGTAAGGTGTTATGGGATAAGAGGGAAGGTTCTCTCATGGATCGATAACAGGTTAAAAGGTAGGAAACAAAGAGTAGGAATAAATGGTCAGTTTTCAGAACGGAGAGAGGTAAATAGTGGTGTCCCCCAGGGGTCTGTACTGGGACCAGTCCTATTCAACATATTAATAAATGATCTGGAAAAAGGGGTAAACAGTGAGGTGGCAAAATATGTGGATGATACAAAACTACTCAAGATAGTTATGTCCCAGGCAGGCTGCGAAGAGCTACAAAGGGATCGCACAAAACTGGGTGACTGGGCAACAAAATGGCAGATGAAATTCAATGTTGATCAATGCAAAGTAATGCGTGTTGGAAAACATAATCCCAATTATACATATCAAATGATGGGGTCTAAATTAGCTGTTACCACTCAAGAAAGATATCGTGGAGTCATTGTGGAGAGTTCTCTGAAAACTTCCACTCAATGTGCAGTGACAGTCAAAAAAGTGAACAGAATGTTGGGAATCATTAAGAAAGGGATAGATAATAAGACAGAAGACATCCTATTGCCTCTATATAAATCCATGGTACGGCCACATCTTGGATACTGCATGCAGACGTGGTCACCCCATCTTGAAAAGGGTATACTGGAATTGGAAAAGGTTCAGAAAAGGGCAACAAAAATGATTAAGGGTATGGAACGGCTGCCATATGAGGAGAGATTAATAAGATTGAGACTTTTTAGCTCAGAAAAGAGATGACTAAGAGGGGATATGATAGAGGTCTATAAAATCATGACTGGTGTGGAGAAAGTAAAGAAGGAAGTGTTATTTACTCCTTCTCATAACACAAGAACTAGGGGTCACCAAATGAAATGAATAGCAGATTTAAAACAAATAAAAGGAAGTATTTCTTCACACAATGCACAGTAAACCTGTGGAACTCCTTGCCAGAGGATGTTGTGAAGGCCAAGACTATAACAGGGTTCAAAAAAGAACTAGATAAATTCATGGAGGATAGGTCTGTGATATTGCAGTCCATAATGTTTTATGGAAATATGCTTATGAGTGTGAATATGATGTAATTGGAATATGCTTTATGCAAAAGATCTCTTGTAAGGTATCATAACAAAAATTATAACCTACTGAATATATTCCTCCTATTTGTATGTATGTATCATTCTGGTATCGGAAGCTAGCAATATAAAGTATAACTCTGAGGTTCTACTGTAATTATGCAAAGTGTGAGCTATTGATGGTGGTTTAGAATCTAGATGGCTCCCATTGACTAGGACAATTGGCTGTGAAACGCTTTGTTTACTTGCAAGCCTTCCTGTGTTCCGTGTGAGCCAGCCCAGGAAGAGTGGAGGCTTGGGGGATACTGGAATCCATCTTAAACCTTGTGCTTTTTCATTTAGAAGGCGGGGTGGGGACCCAGAGAGACAAAAGATTCCCTCCTTTTGCCTAAGCTATAAAAGGGAGTGGAACAGAACAAAAGGGGCAACCAGGCATGAGAACACCCCTGCTTTCCACGTGAAATGACTGGAACAAAAACTGTACCAGAGGAAAGGGCCCAGACTAGGAAGGAGTCTAGTTTGTGAAAGAAGCTTATTGGAACATCTCTGAGGGTGAGATTTTACCTGTAAACAGAAAAGGAGTACTTTACTCCTTTTCTTTTTGCGCATATAGACTAACACGGCTGTTACTCTGAAACCTACCTGTAAACAGTTTCTTAATGTATTAGGCTTAGACTTGTGTGTTTTTGCTTTATGTCTTACTTTGTTCGGTCTGTTATTACTTGAAACCACTTAAATCCTACTTTTTTATTCTTAATAAAATCACGTTTGTTTATTAATGAACCCAGAGCAAGTGATTAATACCTGGGGGAGCAAACAGCTGTGCATATCTCTCTATCAGTGTTATAAAGGGTGGAGAACTTATGAGTTTACCCTGTATAAGCTTTATACAGAGTAAAACAGATTTATTTGGGGTTTGGATCCCATTGGGGACTGGGTGTTTGGGTGCTGGAAGCAGTTTAAACTGCTAAGCTGTTTTCAGTTAAGTCTGCAGCTTTGGGGGAGCGGACCAGACCTGGGTCTGTGTTTGCAGCAGATATAGCTCACATATAGATATAGCATCAGCAGAAAGAACGAGGAGTCCTCGTGGCACCTTACAGACTAATAAATTTGTTAGTCTCTGAGGTGCCACAAGTACTCCTCATTCTTTAAGGCAGACTTTGTATCTAACCTATGATAATTCTATCGTAGTGGTGAATAGGGGGGGCTCCACAGTGCTACTTTGGGGTACAGATTGCCACACTGCGGTATCATCACAGTGCGGCCAGGGCCTGGGAAAGAGACCTTGGACGTTTGAGAAAAAAAATGTGAACTTTCTTTCCTGTGCAGAGACAGCTGTTTGTGGTGTCCCCATGCCCACAGGGTGGAGTGACTTGTTTCCTTTAAGTTTCCCCATATTTTCCTTATTTTTTTTAATGAGTTTCTGTTTAATAAATGGTGTGTGCTGTTAAGGAAAAGTTAGCATATGTGCATATGTGACTTCATTTTGGTTTGGGGCCCACCATTGTCTAAAAACAAACACATCATGCACCAGGAGGAGTGTTCCTTAGATACTGCATTCCTGTGAAACCCCCCCCCCCCCTTGTTTCCAGCCTGTCTCGACTCCCAGTTTCTGTTCTTTGTCTGTTCCTAACTCCCTGCCTCCTGACCTTGATGCGAGCGTCCCATCCTGATAAGGAAGGCTACTGGTGCATTGCTTTAGGACCATGTTGTGTAGTTGAAGTTATGGTTTAGCACGGGGGATGCACTTAGCAGGGATAGGTGGTAGATAAGGGAAGGGTTTGTCTATTGGCTAAGGTTTCCGATGAACAAGGGCAAAAGGCTTTGCTAAAAGGTATATAATCTCTGTATAACCTGCATTCGGGGTCCCCTCCTGATTAGCAGGGGGGCACCACGCTCGAGCGTAATAAACTTAGTATCTTTGGGAACTCTGCAGTTGTGGACTTTGTTCGTGTGCCTCAGCCTAGACTCGAACTGTGAGTGACCTATCAGGTATAATTCGCAGCAGTTTGTGTGCGTGACCAATTAGGTATAATTCGTAACAGTGCTCTGAACTCTATGTAATGATCAGTGGGTCAGGGAAGCAACCGGTGCAAAGAGAGTGCCTGTGAGACCCTCTGCAAGGAGCAGCAGGGCTCTGGGACTTTGCGGGGGACAGGTTGAAGGCGGGGGAGTGAAGGGATTAGAGGGGAGACGGGCTGAAATCAGGGAGGAAGTGGGGACAGGAATTTGAGGGGAGACAGAAAGGGGTGGTTGGGTGGGATTCGGAAGGGAGATGGGAGAGGAGAATGAGGGTTGGAGCGGGGACAGGGAGAGGGGGAGATGGGTTGAGTTTGGTGCGGGGTGGGGGAGTTTCAGGCGAGACAGAACCGGGGCAGAGAGGACGGGAATTTGAAGGGAGATGGGATGGGGCTGGGGGAGTGTAGTTTTGAGGGGAGATGGACTAAAGTCCGGGCAGGAGAGATGGAGATTGGAGGTGGGATGGGCGGAAGGGGTTCTCCTCTCACAGAGTTGGGGTCGGCGGATGGGGGCAGTTTTGTTTTCCTGCCAAAACTGAGCTGGGGCACCACTGGCCGGGAACAGGGGGAGTGAGGGTCAGGTGATGCCCACCAGCCCCCATGGCCATTGGGCAGATTCACCCTGAAATGCTCAGGAGGGAAGAACCCAGGCACCCCTAATCACGGGGGCAGCTTCCATTTCCCCCCATTCCCTGTCACAGCCCTGCCCCCCAGGTCCTGCCCCTCAGCCCCCTGGCCGCCAATGTTCCCCCACGTTATCCCACCTCCCATATTCCCCTGCTCCCCCCCACTGCTCCTCCTAGCCCAAGTAGGCGTCATTTCCCAGAGGGCAGCCTGGCACCAAGCCCACTGGGAACACTGGGAGATGGCGGCCATCTTAACTGAGGGCGGTGGATGGGCATTTTAGGGCAAATGGGGCAGGAGACGGGGGTGTGAGAAGGGATGGGCTGTGGAGGGGGCAGGGTGTGAGGGGGGCAGGCTCGGGGAGATTTCAAGGGGAATAGACCAGGGGGTAAGATGGGAGATGTGGGGGCAGGCAGAGGTAGGGGGTGTTAGCTGTGGGAGACAGGGGGGAATGATTCTGTTACGCAGCAAATATGCTGCTCATCCCCTTCCTGCTCCATGGGGCTGAAAGCAGCTATGGGGGGAGGCTCCCATGTGGTTGTGGGGCGGCTGGCGAGCAGTCAGGTGGGGGATTTAAGAAGCCCATTGGGACAATCCGCCCACCCTGAACCATCTTCTAATGCTGCCCCCGAGGCACAGTGCCCCCGGCATTAGAAAGTCCCTGGGTCTCGCCCGGCTGGTGACCCGTTGGGGGCCCGGGTTGGAATTTCTCTTTCTCCGATTTTCTTTTGAACCTGGTTGATTTAATTCACATGCTGAAAAGCCCCTTAGAACCAGGCGTTACAGTGTAAACCCGTCATCATTGCTCAGCTGTGGGCAAGGGGCAGTAAACCCAGGCGTCCCGCATCGCACCCGCTCCTCCCACGGTGCCACGGCTCGTGTCGCAGGTGGGCAGCTTGGCAGGCTGAGCGGGAAGGCTGCAGAGTCAAACCCTCCAGCACCAGGAAATGCCACAGTTAAGTTTTCCTTAACTTTGCCCCCTTTAATTGCATGATCACGTATTCATTTTACCTACATGGGTCACCAGCCAGCTTTGTACTCAGAATGCAACAAACCAGGCAGTGTGTGTGTGTGTGTGTGTGGGAAGAAGGGAGTGTTTGTGAATCTGTATGGAAATACAGTAGAACTAGGGTGACCAGATGTCCCAATTTTATAGGGACAGTCCCGATTTTGGGGGCTTTTTCTTATATACGCACCTATTACCCCCCACCCCGTCCCGATTTTTCACACTTGCCCTCTGGTTACGCTAAGTAGAACCTGAGAGTTATGAAAACCTGGGGAATGGATGTTGTTCACAACTGAAATATTCACTCCTCTGAACAAAACGTTACTGCTGGTCTTTCAAAAGTTTACAACTGAACAGTGACTTTATACAACTGCACATGGACTTCGTACGGCTTCAAAACTTGACTGTGCCAAAGAAAAATGTTGCTTTTAACCATCTTAATTTAAATGTAACGAGCACAGAAACACTTTCCTTCCCTTGTCAAATCTTTCTTTTTAAACTTCCCCTTTATTTCTTTAGCAGTTTATGTTTAACACAGACCTGTTCTGTATTTGCTTGTTTTTTTTAAGTTATCTCTGCTGCCATCTGATCGGTCACTTCCTTTTGCAAATGAGGTGTGTGGTTGATTGGTCAGTTCCTAACTCTGGGGCTCGACTGTAGTGGTCAGTGGAAGATTGAAGACAAGACCCTGTGGTCTCCTGGCTCCCAGCCTCATGCCCCTTCCCCAATGCTGGAGGGTGCACTGCGGGTGATCTCTCCCCCCACCCCACAGAGACATGGACAAGCTGGGAGCTGCATGATGCTTGGCCAGGCTGATGATCCCAGGGTTTCCTGGGTTTTGCAGAGACCTCTGCTTGCTTTGCCTGTGCTAGATTTCACCTGCAGATTACAGACAACATGTGACGGACATAGGAGGAGATGACACATCATCAACTTCCTGTAGCTGGAGTCACCAGCTGAGTTCCTTATTTGGGGCTCAGTGGAGCTGGGCTTTGGGGCGTTGGGGGCAGTGCTGAGGGGCACCCCGCTGCCCCCATCATGGCATTTGCTTTCACAGTCCTCTTCCTCGGTGAGTATCAGAGAGAGCCAGGGCTTGTGTCCATGGGGGAAATCTGAGACCAGGGCGTGTGCCTGTGGGGCCGGGGGGGGGGGGGAGGTCTGAGGCCAGTGTATGTGTCCATAGGGGGGATCTGAGACCACAGCGTGTGCCCATTGTGGGGGCAGCAGATCTGAAACCAGGGTGTAGGATCCAGTTGTTCTGGGATCTGGTCCCTAACGGCCCATCTCCTTTACAGGCTGCTGGCTCGCTGGGCGGAGCGGGATGTCAGGTGAGTTTCTGTGGGGAATGGGGGAGCTGGGGGAATTTCCACATTAAGGACGAGGGGTGGGGGGTGCCAATCCCCCAAAGGGATGATCCTGTCAGATCTCTGCTCCCCTCCACGCCCAGAGATGGGGACTGAGACCTCGCCCCACTCATTACAGGGGTGGGCACCACACAGGGAGAATTCGCCTGCACTCAAAGCTCTGCCCCCCAGGAAATACAGAGTGAAGGCACCAGCCACCCCGCAGCACCCCCGAACTGTGCCCGGGGAGCTGGCGGTAGCCCAGGGGAACGGATCAGTCAGAGCAGGTCTGTAAGAAGTGGATCCGCAGAGGGACTGGAGCAAGGCACCGTTGTGTCTCACCCTCGGCTTGCTGCACACGCACCTGTCACTGCTTTGCTTGTGAGTCAGGCTCAGCCTGACCCGGCATTCGGAACATCCCGTTGGAAATATCCCATCCCCAAATGGGCCCCCAGCACCGGGTGGAGCAGAGCTAAATCCCCAGCGGCTGAGAGCGGTTTGGGCTGGAGCAGAGCCGGAGTTTGGGCCCCAGGGGTGGGCAGGAAAATGTTAGAACAACCAGGGGATTTTGCAAACATGTTTTTCGGAGCCTTTGCTCAAAGGACTCAGATTTGTCCCACGAACCCCACCCGGCGCTCCTGTGTGTACAGCACATTGCCGGACAATTGGAGTAAACGTGGTTTTTAGATTTCAGAGTAACAGCCGTGTTAGTCTGTATTCGCAAAAAGAAAAGGGGTACTTGTGGCACCTTAGAGACTAACCAATTTATTCATCTGATGAAGCGAGCTGTAGCTCACGAAAGCTTATGCTCAAATAAATTGGTTAGTCTCTAAGGTGCCACAAGTCCTCCTTTTCTTTTTGTGGTTTTTAGAATATTCTAAAGAATAATCCATGTTCAGCCCAACCCCAGCAGAGCTGCCGCTGGGCTACAATGTTAGAGAAACAGGAGGGTGATTGTGATCTCAGCTCCTGGGGTCAATCCGGAGTCACTCCTGACTGCAGTGGGGGCAGGGCTGAATTGACCCTGGAGAAATGAAGGAATCTGAGACTGGAAATCTCCTTCCCCCTGCTGTGTCTCTCCCTGGCTGTGAGCCAGGGGCAGGGCCTGCACCCAGGGACGGGCCCCGGGGTGGGGTGGGGGGGGTGGTAAGACGCTGGAGCAACAGACGGGCAGAGGATTGCACCAGACGGACGCGGTTTGTGTCACCCCCACTTACTGCCTGTTTGTTTGTGAATCCAGAGGGGTCCCGCCCCAAACCCTCCATCTGCGTCAGCCCCGGTGGGGTGATCCCCATGGGGGGAAACGTCACCATCCGGTGTTGGCATCAGGGCCGGGGCATGAGGTTCCTCCTCTACAAGGATGGAGACGGGAACCATCTGACGTACACGGACCCTGCTAGTTATGTGGCTGAATTTCCCATCCCCAGCGCCAGACGGAAACACGGGGGCAGCTACATCTGTCGTTATAGCCACAGAACAGGACCAACCCGCTACTCGGAGCCTAGTGACCCTGTGCAGATCATTGTAGCAGGTGAGGGGCCCAGCCCGGCACCTCGGCTCCCAGCCCCACACCCAGCCAACCCTGCTCCCAGCCCCACGCCCAGCCAGAGGCAGGGCGCCTGGCCTTGGGGCCAGAGGTGGGGAAGTTTGAGGGGCTCTTGGCTGCTGGGGGACCTCGTACCCCAACCCCCGAAGAAGTTCTGTCCCCTGCCCAGACGAGCGTGGCCCTGATTGAGGCCAGGCCGGAGGCAGGGAGCCGCCCCCCCGGGGTCACCCCAGAGCTGTGGGCTGTTGTGGGGTGTCTGCCCTGCAGTGGGGGGCCGGCGGGCGGCAGCCGGGCTAGCTCTGATGGAGCTGAAAATAGCAATGGAGCCGTGGCCGGGCCGGACTAGCCGCTCGCGTGTGCACCCGGCGCCCTGGGGGGCTTGACTCTCACAGCCTGTCTCCCGTGCACAGATCCCAGCCTGCCCAGACCCTCCATCTCTCTGAGCCCCACTGGGGTCACCGCCCCAGGGGCAGACGTCACCATCCGGTGTCAGGGGCAGCGGCGGGACGTGAGGTTCTTCCTGCACAAGGCTGGAGACCTGAACCCGCCACGACACATGGACCCTGCTGGGGACGGGGCCGAGTTCCGCATCCCCACCGTGGGCCGGCAGCACGGAGGGAGCTACGGCTGCAGCTACCGGCCCCGGTCAGAGCCCTTCGTCTCCTCGCAGCCCAGCCACCCCGTGCAGCTGGTGGTAGCAGGTGAGGGGCCCAGCTTGGCATCCACGCTCCCAGCTGGACCCTCGCCGGGGTGGGGGGATGGGCTCCATGCTGATGGGACTCTCAGAGCCAGCCTCTGCCCTGAGCCCAGCAGAGCGGACGCCCGGCCGGGGAGTGGACATGGCATGGGTGGCGGGTATAATAGGCCAGTGGCTTCTCAGGCCGGCCGGCCCAGGGCTGTGGTTGGCCGACTGGCTGGGGGCTGGGGCTACGCGGGCATAGTACAGGGCTGGGGTTGCTCAGGGTGGCTGCGGATGCTCGGCATTGCATGGCTGGGGCTCGGGTTGGTTGGCTGGCTGGGGCTGACCCAGGACTGGGGCCAGTCCGTGGTTCCTCTGATGGTGGGGGACTGGCCTGGGGGTTCTCCGGCTATGGGAGTCGGTGGCAAGGCGGTGCCTTGTGCAGCGCGGGGGGGCTGCAGGGCTAACCTCCCGGAAAAGGGGGGTCCACCTGCTGCTCATGGGGGACAGAGTCACTGGGGGGACTAGCAGCTGATGGAAATTTGAGTCCGAGGGAGGGGGGATCCCTGCCCCCAGGGGGAGATGCGGAACAGGGGTCCTCTCCCAGAAGGATACTCCCCGTCTCGGGGGATGCACAGAGGCCCCGGGGTCCAGGGGCTGCTCAGCCGTCCCCTCCCCACTCCCCCGGACACCCAGCACTCAATGGGGAGCTGTGCTGGTGAGGGGCCGGTGGCTGGGTTGCCGTGTCGGCTCCTCCCCACCCAGGGTCTGTGTCTCACGGCCTGTGTCCTTCTGCTCCCAGATCCCACTCTGCCCAAGCCCTCCGTCTCTGTCTGCCCCAGCCGGGGGTTCGCCACGCAGGAGCCGGTCGCCATGTCCTACCCCAGTGACCCTTCATTGCTGGGGGTGAGAGGTGAGGGCCCCAGCTTGGCGTCTCCTGGTCACTCTGCCCCAGGGCCCAGGCAGCGTGGGGGCAGGGGTGGAGACCCCCTTGGCCAGTTAAACGGGCTCGTTCTGCCCAAAGAGCCACCCGCAGCGGGATCCACGAAGGGCTGGGGCTAGGTGGGGAGAATGGCTGGAGTTACTAGGGGTATGTGGGGCCCAGATGCCACAGGGAGGGGCTCCCTGCTGTGGGATGGATCGAGGGGTTTGCACGGGGACACAGATACAGACAGGGTGGGGGGATGGGGATAGGGAGCTGTTGCAGCTTCCTGTCCTGGGGGGCAGGAGCAGGAGGGGGCCCTGGTGGGTCTGACTGCACCAACCCGCCTCCCCCTTTGTCACCCCCAGATTACACCGGGGGCAACATCGTCCGCCTGGCCCTGAGTGCCGGGGTCCTGCTGGCCCTGGCGCTGATCCTGGCCAAGGCTGCCCACAGCTGGAGGAGGGGCGGACGGTAGGTGAGGTGAGCCCCCCACCCCCCAACACTCCACGATTCCCCCCACTACAGCCTGGCTGCCTCCGCGTTGGGGAAGGGCAGCGGGGTCACCCTCACCCCGAGCGACGTGACGCTGCATCGTCAGGATGGAGCCGGAAGGACCAGTGCAGCCGAATCCGTCTGAGCATCCGGATGGGCCCAGCTCGGCGGGGGGCTGGGGGAGGGGCTGTGTCAGGGCCTCCATCTAGGGGTGGCGGAAATGGCTAATGGCAGCGGGATGGGGAGTCTGCGCCACGGGGCGCCCTGGGGAGAGCTCCGGGCCCTACAAGACGGCTGGGCCATCAAGGCAAGGACAGGGCTTCATGGGCAGCACCCCCCCTGCTCATGGTCTCCGGGACGCGCTCCGATACAGCCACGCCGGAGAGGACATGGGATTGACCCCCCTGCCTGAGCCACCCCAGGGGTCGTTCGCACGGTTGTGGCGGTGGAGCCTGCGAAGCGGCCCGGCTGCGAGCTCCCCTGTAAAACCCACGGGCAAGTTCCCCAGCTGTGCCAAGGCCGCGGGAACCAGGGGAAATTGGGGACGACGCTGGACGTTGTAACCCAGGTGAGAGAACCAGACACAGATGCTGGGTTGGTCTGACCTGAAAAGCCCCCTGGCTACAGCCCCACGACTGTCGATATCGCGCTGGGGGAAAACAGAAGCTGGAACCAGGAGATAATAGCCCCAAATTGACGGGAGGGACTTTGGGCCAGCACAGAGAGATGTCCCCAGCCAAGAGGCCCTGCAGGCCAGACTCGGAGGGGGATCCTAACGCTGGGAAGAAGGGTCCTGCCATCTAGCACCTGAGGGCATCTGGCCACAGCCAGAATAAGTGTCTGACCTGTGTGTGATGGGGTCCCCAAGGAGCAACCCGGACTGTGGGACCCCCTCCATAGCCACTAACCTGGCCTGCCTCTCACACTGTGATGCTGATGTCAAGCTGCGAACCTTGGAGAGGCTCTGCAGTCACACAGCCATCCACAGGCAGGGACCCACCCAAATGTGTTACACGAATGATCTCCCAGCCACTCAGGTACCATCAATAGGGGGGCTCCAGCCAATTCCCGCCAGCTCCCCAGCCTTGCACCCCAGACTGGTACCATCCTACCCTGGTCAGAAGCCAGTCCAGTGTAAGTTCATTAAGTTCACCCCTCCCTCGGTGTGGAGTGGACACGCACTAGCCTTTGTAAACTGAGTGGAGATTTCCCAAGCACTTCAAGCAAAACACACTGTCTTAGGTCAGATATAAAAGAGATTTATTAACTCCAGAAGGAGAGATTTTAAGAGATTATAAGGAGCAGGTGCAGAGATCAGAGTTGGCTACTTAAGAAACAAAAATATATTCGCAGTCTAATTTCTACAAATGAAACAGGATTTGAATCAGGCAGTGTCTCCCCCTGACAGATGATACAAGCAGGTTACAGATCCTCAATACACAGACTGGACTCCATCCCAGCCTGGGACCACCCTTCTCCAGTTCAAAGCCTTTGTCCTTCAGACCTTCCTCCAGGTGTTGAGTTGTGGGGAAGAGAAGCCCTTATGTCCCTTCCCCTCGCTTATATTTTTTTCCAGTTTGCTGGAAAGATCTTTGCTGTGACCCGGGGATCAGGCGGTCCCCATTGCTCAAGCAATCTCCATTGTACTCAGTCTCTGGGATAGTGGATTCTTTCCTTGAGGGGTGTTGATGAGCTATTAACAGTGTCTGGCTGGTCCTTTGTTGCAGTTGAAAGTTTGGCTGTGGGCATCTCCCAACTTCAGGCCATAGTTGAGTAGCACACACAGCAATGCTTCATCACTTCCCCTACAAGGATCGCACATACAATGCACCAGGACAGGAATGTTCAAGAGGCTTTTAAATGTTTAACAACATTAATGTTAATGTTCAACTTTGTTAACGTTCAGCACTTTTAAAATGATGCCTCACAAGGCAGACTTTGGACCCAAGTTTCAGAGTAACAGCCGTGTTAGTCTGTATTCGCAAAAAGAAAAGGAGGACTTGTGGCACCTTAGAGACTAACCAATTTATTTGAGCATGAGCTTTCGTGAGCTGCAGCTCACTTCATCGGATGCTCATGCTCAAATAAATTGGTTAGTCTCTAAGGTGCCACAAGTCCTCCTTTTCTTTTTCTACCCAAGCTATCATAATTCTATCGTAGTGGTGAATACGGGGGCTCCATGGTGTTACTTTGAGGTACAGATTGTCACCCTGTGGTATCACTGTGGCACGGCCAGGGCCTGGGCAGGATGCCTGGAAAGTGTGAGGAACAGACTGTGAACTTCCTTTCCCATGCAGAGACACTGTTTGTGGTGCCCCCGTGCCCACAGGGCGGGTGACTTCTTTCCTTAAACCTTCCCCATCTTTTCCTTATTTTCTTATGAGTTCTGTTTAATGAATTGTATGTGCTCTGAACTCTGTGTAATGATCAGTGGGTCAGGGAAGCATCCGGTGCAGAGAGAGTGCCCCGGAGTGGGGACACCCTCACCCTTGTCCTAAGTGACTATGACAAGACTGGGGGTTGAGCCCGCAGGAATGCGGGGCCCAGCCTTGCCAGGGTTATGAGGACTCTGCCGCACAGGAGGGAGGAAAGGGGTAAAGGGCGTGGGAGCGAAGACTCAGATCCTTTCGCCAGTCAATCCCACCGGGGCGTGTATAAGCCAGCGAAGTTCCCCACAATAGCGGGACCATTCCCCCGCTTACACTAGGAGCGGGGTCAGCGGCCGCCCTGCCCGTCCGTCCGGAGAGTGAAATGAACCGGTTCCTCTGCACAAAGCCCGGCTTTTCTGGAAACAAGCACCTCTGCTCCGGTGACTCCCGAAGGAGCGGGACTTGGAGCCGGTCTGACTCCGGCTGTTGGCCGCCATTGCTCAGCCCCCGTTTCAGTAGACAGGCTGGGTTTGTTTCCTTGTCTGGGGGTTTAACCCAAAAGCTTTGCCTTTGAATGGCTGCTGCTGGGGGTTTGCCCAGGAGCCGAGTAAAACCAGGGGTTTGGTTTGAAACGAGCCCCCCGGCCCCTGGCCTGTGTTAAGCTGGCGAGGGAGGGAGTTTCCAACCCCCCTGAGCCCTCTGGGCCTGTGAGACCCTCTGCAAAGAGCAGCAGGGCTCCGGGAATTTGGGGTACAGGCCGAGGGGTGGGGGGGGAGGGATTAGAGGGGAGACAGGTTGAGATCAGGGAGGAAGTGGGGACAGGAATTTGAGGGGAGACTGAAACAGGGTGGCTGGGTGGGTGTTGGACGGGAGACAGGCTGAGGTGGGGAGGTCACGGGGGGCACAACATGGGGTTTGAGGGGAGATGGCAGAGGGGAACGAGGGTTGGAGGCACGATGGGGAGATGGACCAAGACTAGTGCGGGCTGGGGGGCTTTGAGAGGAGACAGGACCGGGGCTGAGAGGATGGGGATTTGAGGGGAGATGGGATGGGGTTGGCAGAGCTTTGAGGGGAGATGGACCAAATCCGGGGAGAAGGTTGGAGGGGGGATGGGATAAGGACGGGGGGAGAGGGGCTCCCCTCTCACAGATTCCGGGTCGGCGGATGAGGGGGGGTTGTTTTCCTGCCAAAACTCCGGCTGAGCTGGGACTAGCCACGTGCGGGAGGTGGGAGGTGGAGCGAGAAGCAGGGGACGCCCGCCACCCACCATAGCCATGGGGCAGATTCACCCTGAAACGCTCATGAGGGGGAACCCAGGCGCCCCTAATCACGGGGGGGCAGCTTCTGTTCCCCCCCCCTTCCCGGTCACTGTCCTGCCCCCTCAGCCCCCTGGCTGCCAATGTTCCCCCATGTTCTCCCACCCCCTGCATTCCCCTGCCCCCCACTGCCCCTCCCAGCCCAGGTCAGCGCCATTTCCCAGAGGGCAGCCTGGCGCCAAGCCCACTGGGGACACTGGGATGTGGCGGCCATCTTAACTGAGGGCGGGGGATGGGCATTTGAGGGGAAACGGGGCAGGGGATGGGGGTGTGAGACGGCACGGGCCATGGTGGGGGCAGGGTGTGCGGGGGGCGGGCTTGGGGGGCTACAAAGGGGGATAGGCCAGGGGGCAGGATGGGAGATGGGGGGTAGGCAGAGGTGGGGCGTGTTAGTTGAGGGTGACAGGCCATGGCAGAGGGGAGTGTCAGAGCAAAGGGCTGGTGACGGCGAGACCATCACACCTGGGTCCTGGCTCCCAGCCCCCTGCTCTAACCACTAGACCCCACTCCCCTCCCGGAGCCGGGAATGGAGCCCCCTGACCCCCAGCTTCCTGCTGCCCTCCAGCCAATGGCGTATAAACAAAGCCTGTGTCACCTCCCTCTCTAGGGGCCTGGCCACATAATCACGTCTCCTCCAGCTCGGGGACCGGGTCTCTGCAGGGGCATTAGAAGGTGCCTGGGTCTCTCCCGGCTGGTGACCCCATCACGCCCGCTCCTCTCACGGTGTCACGGCTCGTGTCACAAAACACCTCGGGATTGGAGGTTGTTCGTAACTCTGAAATATTCGCTCCTTTGAACAAAACATTACTGCTGGTCTTTCAAAAGTTTACAACTGAACGTTGACTTCATACAACTGCACATGGACTTAGTACGCCTTCGAAACTTGACTGTGCCAAAGAAAAATGCTTTTAACCATCTTGATTTAAATGTAACGAGCACAGAAACACTTTCCTTCCCTGGTCAAATCTTTCTTTTTAAACTTCCCCTTTATTTATTTAGCAGTTTTTGTTTAACACAGACCTGTTCTGTATTTGCTTGTTTTTTTAAGTTATCTCTGCGGCTGTCTGATTGCTCACTTCCTTTTCCAAATGAGGTGTGTGGTTGATTGGTCAGATTGGTCAGATTGAGGTTTGACTGTAGTGGTCCACTGAAGATTGAAGACAAGTCCCTGTGGTCTCCTGGCTTCCAGCCCAATACCCCTTACCCATTGCTGCAGGGTACACTGAGGGTGACCTCTCCCCCCACCCCACAGAGACATAGACAAGCCGGGTACTGCATGATGCTTGACCAGGCTGATGGTCCCAGGGTTTCCTGGGTTTTGCAGAGACCTCTGCTTGCTTTGGCTGCCCTAAA
This sequence comes from Lepidochelys kempii, assembly GCF_965140285.1. NCBI lineage: Eukaryota > Metazoa > Chordata > Testudines > Cheloniidae > Lepidochelys > Lepidochelys kempii. The sequence goes on from NC_136402.1 coordinate 15,537,719, forward strand.
TTTTACCTCCCATCCAGAAGTGTCCCTTTCGCAGCATCCTGAGGTCAGAGAGGGAAGCTCGGCTCAGCCCTCGGCCCCTGTGAGCTCTGCCCCAGGCCCTGAGCTGTGCAGACCCGCTGCCCCGGGGATGGGCTGAGGAAGGGACACCGGGCCTTTCACCATGAGGGGGCTGCCTCTAATCGCTGTCCTTTTCTCTAACCACTAGACCCCACCCCCCCAATCAGAGCCAAGGAGAGAACCCAGGAGTCCTGGCTCCCAGCCCCCTCCGCCAATCACTCGACCCCACTCCCCTGCCAGACCCGGGGTATATAAACAGGGCAGGTGCCAGGCATCAGGTTCACACAGAGTTTCACTGGCAGTAGCAGAAACAGGAAGTGAGCGCCGGCTCTGGGCAGACTTCCCCTTTCGCGGATTTAACAGCTCTTCCTTTAACAACTCAGGATCTACATTTACCCTTCTGTCCAACTCCTCCCAGATGCCGGAAACCACGGCCCCTCCAACCCCCCACACTTCTGTCCTGTCTCTGTGCCACATCACTCAGCTAAGAACAGAGTCTGCAGTGGGGTGACCAGACAGCACATGTGAAAAATCGGGACGGGGGTGGGGGGTAATAGGAGCCTATACAAGAAAAACACCCCAAAATCGGGACTGTCCCTATAAAATCAGGACATCTGCTCACCCTAGTCTGCAGCGACATGACCTGGGAAGGAGGTTGGCCAGACTTCTCCACCCTCATGCTCCACGGCAGGTGCTGGGAGCAGTCGGGTCAGGAAGGAATCTTTTCCCTGCTCCATGGAAGAAGGCCACTCCATGGGGGGCACTGTGTGTGTGTGGGGGGGGGGGGAGAGAGCCCTCCTCTGCTCTAAGCTGCTGCTGCTGCAGAGAGGCTTGACCAGACCGTTGGAAAAGCTCAGGGCAGCCTGGGCACCTCTTGACGCTTCCTGAGATTCCCTCTTTCCCAGCTGGTCCCCAGACTGGGCAGCTCCCATGTGGGGCTGGGAGGTGATGGAGGGTGGGGCTGGGTGTGACGAAGTGGGACTGTTCTTAATGTTTCCTCTGAATAGTGTGGGGGTGCCTCAGTTTCCCCTAGGCAGTTCTTAAGTATCTAGGTGGTGGGGTAAGGGTGAATGATCCTTGCAGAGCCCTAGAGGGCAGGTGTGTGCAGGGGTCTGGACACAGAGAATGGCCGACACCCTGTTTCCTGGCACCTGGTGTCCTGGGCCTTCCCCCCTGCAAGGTGAGAGCTAAAGAGTTGGAGAACAAAGGAATCCGGTGACCTCCTGGCCCAGGAAAGGGACAAAGCCCAGAGGAGGGGGTTGGGGGGCTGGAGGGAGTTTCAGTTTGGGGCTAGCTGGAGACATGGAGTGAAGGGCAGACGTGGTTGTCTGGCTCACTGCCCCCCAAAATGGACCCAGCTGAGGGGTCCGGTTCTCTGCACCTACAAGCTCTGTGTTAGACCATGTTCCTGTCGTCTAATAAACCTTCTGTTTTACTGGCCGGCTGAGAGTCACGTCTGACTGCGGAGTTGGGGTGCAGGACCCTCTGGCTTCCCCAGGACCCCACCTGGGCGGACTCGCTGTGGGAAGCGAACGGGAGGGGCAGAGGATGCTGAATGCTCCGAGGTCAGACCCAGGAAGGTGGAAGCCGGGTGAGCTTTGTGTCCTGCAGACAGCCTGCTCCCAGAAAGGAGACTTCCCCAGAGTCCTGACTGGCTTCATGGGGAGCAGTTCCAGAGCATCGTCTGGGGACTCTGTGACAACTGGTGGCAGCCGTGGGATGTACTGCACCCCATGGATGGCACTTCCTGCAGTAAGTGACTGGGGAGCAGTAAAACGAAGGGGGATTGACGAGGACCAGGCATGCTGAAGGCTCAGAGAGGAGTGGTTTTGGGGGGCGGTTAACCCCGGGAGTGCGTGACCATCAAGAAGGACTGTGCAGTAATGGGGTCCCCCTGGGGACTGTGGTGAGTAGGCTCAGGAGCGGAGGAGTCTTCCGCTCGACCCTGGCAAAGAGGTGGTGACCTCGAGAAGGACTGGCACACTAGGGGTTCTCCCTGGAAACTATGGGGAGCTGAGAGCACACAGGCCTGTGAGTCCACAACAACTTGGGAAGAGCGGAGTGATGGCCTGTCACCGTCTCCTTAAGAAGGACATTATAATCCTGTGCAGAAAGAGAGGGTTGAGCATTGGAAAGTTCACCAAAGCACAGTTCATCGTGCAGCTGGAGGAGGATGACCGCTCTAAGGAGCAGATTCCTGACCCCAAATGGGGCTATAGCAGGATCTGGGAGCAGCTGGAGTGGGAGCCAGGCATCCCCAAGACTCCTGTCCCTGACCAGACAAGGGTCTTCACGATCGGGTTCCCCATCGGGGGATCGGAGACGGACGGGATTGGAGCTGAGTCCGAGAGAGCAAGAGGACTGTGAGAGACAGCGAGAGCCCGAGAAAGAGCTGCAGAAGCAGCAGCAGCATAAACTGGCGGTGGGGGAGCGGAGAGGCCTAGGGGACCTCCCCGGGGTGAGTGGGGATAGACCCCGGGGGGCCAGTTCCGCAGGGAACCTCGAGAGTAAATTGCTGCCCCTGGTTAAGGAGGCGGGGGATGTGGATGCCACCTCACTGCCTTTGAGCAGGCTGGAGATTTGAACCAGGGGGACCCTGCGGAAAAGCCCCGGTGTCTAGCTCCCTTGCTGGGTCCCAAGGCCATCGACTCCGTCAGCCAGATGGGTGGGGTGGTGGACAGGCTCCCACTCCTGACGCCAACCAATATGTCTGTGTGGAGTTTCCTGGGGTCAGGCCCCTTGGACCCCCAGTGGGAGCAGAAGGTGATGGTCAATGTGTTGTACCAATAAAATAAAAACCAGCAGGATCTTATTAAAGGGAAAAGGCAAAATACCACATTTATTGTAAATACAGAAAGAATCATAGTAAGCAGTTAGTTATAGTTATAACATTCCATTCAATCTCATATTTATTCACACATTCATTCATACAAACACACACCCACACACATACAGGTTCTGCAAGGTTGTTATCATAGTTACCAGCCTTAGAGTTGCTCATGCCAAGCCACTGGCCAGGTGGCCTGGACATGAGGAGGGAGCAGGGCCTTGTCAGATGCTCATCTGATGCTCCTGGAAGTTGGTTTGCAGAATCAGACCCCAAAGTTCTCACTTTTTAGAGTCTATTTTTATAGGAATTTCTTCCTATCCCAGTCTATGGGAATTGCTTCATCATGCTGTTGCTGAATCAATCAGCAGATAGCACATTCCTGATGGCTCCAAGATGTTATCTTGTTCTTTGGTTCTCCCATCCTTGAGGCTGTTGGGTGGATTCCAGTCTGCCCTCCGGGGGGGTGGGGTCGTCTGGTTATTTCCACTTGACGCCTTCTTCAGCCGATGGACACTGGATTCTTAGGCTGGCACCTCCCTGATCATTCAGTTATTATCCACACCAAGCATCCATCCACATCCATCCTCTATCTCTATTTTAATCACAATGGTTAATACAACAAAAGGGCGGGGAGTCTCTGGGTGCTGTTTCTGTTGTTCGAGTATTGCTTTGAGTCTCTCTCTCTGTGAATTGCTTTGAGAACAGACTCTGTCTAGGATGTACTAACACAATTAGCAGCTTGCAAGTTTCACACATAGAGGGAGAGAAACAGCACCAAAAACCAAGAGACCTCTTCATTAGTAATACCCTGGAATTTAAACTCTGGGGAATCAAACTCATTTGTGACTTTAATACAGAACTTCTTTAATATGATCCAACATAATCCCCCTTTTGACACTAAGATTTATAATCGTCAGTGTCACTTTCTATGTAGCCTATTCAAGAGAAAGTACTGTGAGGCAATTTGAGTTTGTGATTCCAATTCATGCCACATACATGATCCTAGTGATGTATCTTTACTACAAGGTTCTGGGGCAACAGGCAAGGTGGGGCACACCCACTTTTGAGGAGTCCATTCGGTACAACCTCTAGTGTCCAATAGCTTCCCTCCCTCCCCAGCCCACTGGCTCAAGTTCCAGGGTAGCCAAAAGGATCCCATGTGTAATATGGGGAGTGGGTTAACCTTCAATACCTTTGCCTCCAGGGACTGTTGGTGTGCAATTTTGACAACAATTTCTCCCATTAATAAGTCTGGTTTACAATAGTGGAAACATATTGCATCCATTCATATTGATAAGTGTCAAACAATGATCTCTTTTTTAACAAATGCATCAAACCCTTAATATTTCCCAATATGACCCAGAACATTTTGTGTTCCAAAGTAGCTAGTGCAAGTATCTGCATTTCAGTGCATCCCATAGCTATGGCTGTGTAGTTTCCTATTTCTAATATTTTTTTTTTCTTATGGATAAGCCATGTGGTAGTATTAAGCCATTACTAAAGATTCCATTGGCCTTTTAGGTTACCCAGACCAATTTGGACCAAGTCTACATTGGCATGTACTTGTTTTTGTATCAGGCTGTCCTGTAGCTGGGACAGAAAGCTTAATTTATTTTTAAGTTCCTGCAGGTCTTCAGTATTTTTTTTTAAACACACAACAGTGCTAGCAACAACACAAAACACAAGACAAAACATAGAACACAGAACACAATTTCTATTGTGACAGTAGATTCATGGTATTGGGTTGCTTTTCAGCTGGCAGCTTTTCCTGATTTTCTGAAAGACAAAAAGAACATGTTTCTACCCCTTTTGGGGTGGCAGATTATTGCTTAAAATATTTCTTTTACAAATACCCTTGCTGATTGCAGGCAAAACAGAGAAATTGCCCCCATATTTTCCTGTTTTTGTTCTATAGGCAGGCCAGGTTTCAATGGCTTTTATCTTTTAAGGGTTATGGGGAAATTATCCCACTGTTTAGTCATTAAATCCCTGAGTTTTCCTTCTTATACAGCAGACCAAGTTTATAATGTTTTTCCTGCTGTGTTAAGTTTTATTTACAGGTAATAACTGAGAAGCATCATTACCATACGACCTTAAAGGATTTTTCCAAAAATCATACACACTATATGTTGTTACAGGGATACTTATTATCATTAAATTTATTAAAATTATCTTGTTATCCCATGCCTTTTATTTAGACAATTTGTTTGCTGACTAGGTATGTCCTTTATCTGCAGCTCCTTTGTGTTGCTAGTTCTTTCCTTCCTTTATCATTTAGGTAATTTGCATTTTCACAGAAACTTCCTGCTTTTGGATTTAAAGCCATCAGCAGCTCAGAGACTCTATCTTAAAAGGGACACAATCAACTTTCACCAGAGTTTTGATTACTTTTAACTTCTGCTTCCAAAACACACAGCAATCTGAAAAAGAAAACCCAACCTATTGTGGCTCCCTTTGGAGCCCTAATAGCATTTTAATTAAGTAGCATGGTATGTTTGCATTTCTTTTGCCCCTTCTACAATATACCCTGCACATGTTCTGGGGCAAATGCACATTCCTTCCATAGTTTAACTTCTATAACATTATCCAGATCCATTTTTACATAAGGTGTCACTATTTCTTTTTTTGCTTACAGAGTTTTCATGTACCTTTATCAAAGTGACAGTCTGATTACTCAGAGCCATTTTAAGACTCAGTGTTTCTAACATTGCTTCTTTTTGTTTTGTGCACCTCACCCCTGCTGTTGCTTCAGAGAGGCACTGTCTTTTTTTAATTTTTTTTTTTTACTACAACTCTCATCTGCTGTTTTGTTACAAAAACAAACAAACAAAAAACAAACAAACAAAAAGAATCCCAAATTTTTTTTTTTTATATTCTCCTGATTTTGACTGCCCTGCTGCAGCCACAACTTAAAAACATTTTAAATTTTGTAAAGCATTGAGTTACCTTTTAAGGGTTAAATGCCAAATCCCAAAGCCAAACAACACTAATTACCTGTGTCTAGCAAAAAGGTCTGTCAGTTTTGCAACTTTGAATTAAAGAGTCAAATGGATTTTTAGTGGCATTATTTAAAACAAAAACAAAACTAACTGGTCCTTAGAACTTTACATATTTACACACACACAGACAGATACATACACATTTTCTTTTCCTTAACATCCCTTCCACACTGCTCTGTTTTTTTACATCTTACATTCCCTTTATACATTTGAGGCAGTTAAGTTCCAATAGAACCCTCTTATGTTCTTTTAGCAAATTTGACTAAATTGTCCAGTCAAATGATTTTAATCAGATAGTTTATTTTTGCCTGGCTAATTTACAGACATTCCTTTGGAAAAGGGCCCATTTTTCTTTCAGAATGGCTGCAAAGAAACCAAGAATGCTCTAACACTTTTCCTTTTTAACATTTTCGGTTAAAAGTTGTTTGGGTGAAATACAAAGTTTAACTGCTTAATTCCCTCCAGCCTCTGCAGAGTTAACTTTTTTTTTTTTTTTTTACTCTCTTTTCTCTTTGTAATTATGCCTGGGGGTGCCGTACATAGGACCTTCTCCCCCTTTACCTGCCTCCCTCCAGCCTCTGCAGAGTTAACTTTTTCACTCTTTTTGTATTCCTGGAGTGCCTCTTTCACTATTTTCAGCTGGCTTTGGATATTTGTAGCCAGCACCTTCCAATTGTCTGCTCCCTTTTCCATTTGTGCCTTTTCCACTTTACATGAAGACAAGCGGAGGGAAGAATCCTTACATGCCTCCCACAACAACCAAATTGCTGCTGCATCTCTTTTGGCAGCACTAGAAGGTTTGTATATGAGGATATACTGAGCCAATCTATCCTCTAGGTCCGAAATAGTGCAGACATCAGCTAGGGCTTGTTTAGTCCAAGGACTGTGCCCAAATTTTTGAAGGATTTGTTTAAAAGGTGTAATTTCTTTAACAAAAGGTGAGGTTGGAGTTCCTTCTGACTCCATTCCTCCCTCTGGTACTCGCTTACCCTGTTTTCTTTTAAACATCTTAACATGGATATTTCAATCTCTTTGTCACTGCTGGTATTACTTAGCAAGTGACACAGCCTAGATTCTGAAATCATAGCTTAATCTATGCGTTTTTCCCCTGCTACCTTCTCGGAGGCCAGCAGGTCCGGTTAACCTGTTTCTCCCTGCTACCTTCTCAGAGGCCAGCAGGTCCGGTTAACCTGTTCTTCCCTGCTACCTTCTCGGAGGCCAGCAGGTCTGGTTTAATCTGTTTTCCCTACTACCTTCTCGGAGGCCAGCAGGTCCCCTGCTACCTTCTCGGAGGCCAGCAGGTCTGGTTTAATCTGTTTTTCCTGCTACCTTCTCGGAGGCCAGCAGGTCCCCTGCTACCTTCTCGGAGGCCAGCAGGTCTGGTTTAATCTGTTTTTCCTGCTACCTTCTCGGAGGCCAGCAGGTCTGGTTAAGCTAATAGAAATGCCTAGCTCACTAGAGCTGGCGGTGTGCACACCAATATTTACAATAACTGAGGTTTTTTACCAATATTCCCCCTTTCGCAATTCTCCACCAAAATGTTGTACCAATAAAATAAAAACCAGCAGGATCTTATTAAAGGGAAAAGGCAAAATACCACATTTATTGTAAATACAGAAAGAATCATAGTAAGCAGTTAGTTATAGTTATAACATTCCATTCAATCTCATATTTATTCACACATTCATTCATACAAACACACACCCACACACATACAGGTTCTGCAAGGTTGTTATCATAGTTACCAGCCTTAGAGTTGCTCATGCCAAGCCACTGGCCAGGTGGCCTGGACATGAGGAGGGAGCAGGGCCTTGTCAGATGCTCATCTGATGCTCCTGGAAGTTGGTTTGCAGAATCAGACCCCAAAGTTCTCACTTTTTAGAGTCTATTTTTATAGGAATTTCTTCCTATGCCAGTCTATGGGAATTGCTTCATCATGCTGTTGCTGAATCAATCAGCAGATAGCACATTCCTGATGGCTCCAAGATGTTATCTTGTTCTTTGGTTCTCCCATCCTTGAGGCTGTTGGGTGGATTCCAGTCTGCCCTCCGGGGGGGGGGGGGTCGTCTGGTTATTTCCACTTGACGCCTTCTTCAGCCGATGGACACTGGATTCTTAGGCTGGCACCTCCCTGATCATTCAGTTATTATCCACACCAAGCATCCATCCACATCCATCCTCTATCTCTATTTTAATCACAATTGTTAATACAACAAAAGGGCGGGGAGTCTCTGGGTGCTGTTTCTGTTGTTCGAGTATTGCTTTGAGTCTCTCTCTCTTGTGAATTGCTTTGAGAACAGACTCTGTCTTAGAATGTACTAACACAGTTAGCAGCTTGCAAGTTTCACACATAGAGGGAGAGAAACAGCACCAAAAACCAAGAGACCTCTTAATTAGTAATACCCTGGAATTTAAACTCTGGGGAATCAAACTCATTTGTGATTTTAATACAGAACTTCTTTAATATGATCCAACAAATGGGGAGACATTCCTGGGGTGGCGAGATCCGGGGACAGAGAGAACTGTTGTCAGGCCCTGGGTGGTGCAGCCTCAGAGGCTGAGGGGCTGGGTGAGCTGGGTGAGGGTCCCAGGGACGAAGCCCGTCGCCCTGCCTATGGCCCAGATCCCTGTGCAGACCCAGGAGGGGTGGGGCTGGCTGGTCGTTGGGGTGCTCCAGGATACCAGCTGTGAGACCCTGTTGTGGGGTGACTGTGTCTCTTTGGAACAGGATCCAGGCCCTGCTCCTGTAACTGCTGAGGGTTTGAATTTGAATCCAGGGAACCAATCTGCGGAGAGGGAAATGGTCAGTGAAAATGCAGATGACCTGGCTGGCAGCTGGGAGGAGCTGCTAGGCTCAGGCTACCTGCCTGCCTGTAACCAGCCCCCTGGGGCTCCCCGCCCCCCTTGTACACCAGAGAGGGGGCTCACGCTGGCTCTGATGCAGTGAGGAAAGCAGCGAGCTCGCTGCCTACCCCCACTGGGACAGCAAGGGCAGCGCTGAGCACAGAGGGAGCTGAGACCCCAGCTGAGTGGGGGGAGACACAGGCAGGGCAGGGGATCTTTGGGGAGTGGCAAGGTGCTCGGTAAGGAAAGTCTGGATGAGCCTAGGCAGCCTTGTGAGCTGATGGCTGTGTCTAGTCAGCAGGGTGGGAAGGCGAGGAGAGTGGAAGATGAGTGTCCCTGGACCGTACCTGTTAGCTGGGTGGAGAATTGGGACAGTGAAGGAAATGTGCCTGTGTCTGTCAGGGGTATTGACTTGCCTATGGAGGGAGCTACCCTGATCTCCAAGCAGTTGTCTGCGACCAGCCTTGTGTGCTGGGACAAGGGGAATGAGATCCCAAGCTCGGTGTCTGGTAAAGAAGAAAGTGTGTCCGGCTCTTCTTTGTCCGTGGAGCAGATAGAAGGGGCCTTTCAGCCTGTGATGGTCGAGGGTTGTGCAGTTGTCTCAGAGCTGGTTCTGGATTCAGCTAAAGCCCAGGAAGGGAAGGGTCCTAAGTTTGTGTCTGCTCGGGAGAATGGCCCTGTAACTAGGTCGCATCCAGTTAGTGTCTATGCAAAATCCCAGAGACCAGACAATTCTGGTGCTTGTATTTTGCCTGTTGCTAGTGTGTTGTTGGAAAGGGTGGAGCAACTCTGTCTAATCAGGGTGAGATCCTAGCCAGGGCACAAGGAGAGCATGAAGGTGTGTGATTGTGTTACCTACTGAGGGTGTGGAAACCTGTAGCAAGAAGGAAAAGATTCCTGAACTTGTGTGTGGCAAAGGGAAGGAGAATGCTTCTAACCTTTTATCTAGGAAGTCTGTAAGTTTGCCTGAAAGGGGATTGTGTAGGAATCCGCCGGATGGGCCAGAGGTAATTCTGGATGTAAGAGGGCCGGGGCTGGAACAAACCCCTCGTTTCATACGGCACCTGCCACGGCTCCCTGGTTCCTGCTCTGCTGGGTCTGTCACAGCCGGTCCCAGGGGTCACTGGGGGTTTGCCGTGGGGCTGAGCTGGCTGCAGGGTCTGGACCCCGCCCCCGGCCCGTGTTTAACCCTGTTCTGCATGGGGCAGGGGCTGGGGTGTGTTTGTGCCTTGGGCCCTTTATTGCGTCTCAGTGAACACAACAGGGCACACTGGGGGCCCCCGGGGGGGGAGCCGGGAGTTTGGGGGGAGCCGGAAGTTTGGGGGAAGTAGGTTGGGGGTGTCGGGAGGGGGGCTGAGGGGACAGAGGCCGGATGGGGGACAGGAGTTTGAGGGCAGACAGGGGCCCCCCCCAGAAGGTCAGAGCCGGGGGGGCAGGATTGTTTGGGGCTGTGAGGGGGGAAGGGCTGATGGTGCCCCCCCAGGAGGGAGGTGCGATTTTTATGCCTTAGCAGGCTCCTCTCTCGCTTCCCCCTTCTACTCCTGCCCCCTCAGTCCTGGGTTACCCACTTTCTGGCCCCTCAGTCTCCTGCCCCCCACAGCCCCCTACAGCCCCCTCTGCCCCACATTCCCTGCCCCATAAAGGCCCCCCATACCTCCCCCTCCCCTCTATATACTCCTGACCCACCCACATTTCCAGCCCCCCAATAACCTTTCCTGACCCCCCTTCTCTGCTCCCCACACTTTGCCATGTAGCCCCCCCACCCACAGTGGGTCTGAGCTGGGAGTGGGGGCCAGGATTGTTTCCAGCCAAAACCCCTGCGGAGGCGGGAGGGAGAGGTGATGGGGGGCCCCCCCATGGCCAGGTTCAGCCTGGAATACACACGGGGGGACCCCAAATCCCCCCTCCTCTGTCACTGTCTTGCCCCAGCCTCCCCTCAGTCTCAGCCCCCCTTTCCTTCCTCCTCCCACCACAGTCTTCTTCCCTCCCTCCCCCTGCCCGACACGCTGCCTAGTCTATAATGGCCCCCACGTCCCCGCAGCCTCCCTCCCTGATCGGGTCAGGTCAGATTGAAGACAAGTCCCTGTGGTCTCCTGGCTTCCAGCCCAATACCCCTTCCCCATTGCTGCAGGGTACACTGAGGGTGACCTCTCCCCCCACCCCACAGAGACATAGACAAGCCGGGTACTGCATGATGCTTGACCAGGCTGATGGTCCCAGGGTTTCCTGGGTTTTGCAGAGACCTCTGCTTGCTTTGGCTGCCCTAAATTTTACCTCCCATCCAGAAGTGTCCCTTTCGCAGCATCCTGAGGTGAGAGAGGGAAGCTCGGCTCAGCCCTCGGCCCCTGTGAGCTCTGCCCCAGGCCCTGAGCTGCGCAGACCCGCTGCCCCGGGGATGGGCTGAGGAAGGGACACCGGGCCTTTCACCATGAGGGGGCTGCCTCTAATCGCTGTCCTTTTCTCTAACCACTAGACCCCACCCCCCCAATCAGAGCCAAGGAGAGAACCCAGGAGTCCTGGCTCCCAGCCCCCTCCGCCAATCACTCGACCCCACTCCCCTGCCAGACCCGGGGTATATAAACAGGGCAGGTGCCAGGCATCAGGTTCACACAGAGTTTCACTGGCAGTAGCAGAAACAGGAAGTGAGCGCCGGCTCTGGGCAGACTTCCCCTTTCGCGGATTTAACAGCTCTTCCTTTAACGACTCAGGATCTACATTTACCCTTCTGTCCAACTCCTCCCAGATGCCGGAAACCACGGCCCCTCCAACCGCCCACACTTCTGTCCTGTCTCTGTGCCACATCACTCAGCTAAGAACAGAGTCTGCAGTGGGGTGACCAGACAGCACATGTGAAAAATCGGGACGGGGGTGGGGGGTAATAGGAGCCTATACAAGAAAAACACCCCAAAATCGGGACTGTCCCTATAAAATCAGGACATCTGCTCACCCTAGTCTGCAGCGACATGACCTGGGAAGGAGGTTGGCCAGACTTCTCCACCCTCATGCTCCACGGCAGGTGCTGGGAGCAGTCGGGTCAGGAAGGAATCTTTTCCCTGCTCCATGGAAGAAGGCCACTCCATGGGGGGCACTGTGTGTGTGTGTGTGGGGGGGGAGAGAGCCCTCCTCTGCTCTAAGCTGCTGCTGCTGCAGAGAGGCTTGACCAGACCGTTGGAAAAGCTCAGGGCAGCCTGGGCACCTCTTGACGCTTCCTGAGATTCCCTCTTTCCCAGCTGGTCCCCAGACTGGGCAGCTCCCATGTGGGGCTGGGAGGTGATGGAGGGTGGGGCTGGGTGTGACGAAGTGGGACTGTTCTTAATGTTTCCTCTGAATAGTGTGGGGGTGCCTCAGTTTCCCCTAGGCAGTTCTTAAGTATCTAGGTGGTGGGGTAAGGGTGTATGATCCTTGCAGAGCCCTAGAGGGCAGGTGTGGGCAGGGGTCTGGACACAGAGAATGGCCGACACCCTGTTTCCTGGCACCTGGTGTCCTGGGCCTTCCCCCCTGCAAGGTGAGAGCTAAAGAGTTGGAGAACAAAGGAATCCGGTGACCTCCTGGCCCAGGAAAGGGACAAAGCCCAGAGGAGGGGGTTGGGGGGCTGGAGGGAGTTTCAGTTTGGGGCTAGCTGGAGACATGGAGTGAAGGGCAGACGTGGTTGTCTGGCTCACTGCCCCCCAAAATGGACCCAGCTGAGGGGTCCGGTTCTCTGCACCTACAAGCTCTGTGTTAGACCATGTTCCTGTCGTCTAATAAACCTTCTGTTTTACTGGCCGGCTGAGAGTCACGTCTGACTGCGGAGTTGGGGTGCAGGACCCTCTGGCTTCCCCAGGACCCCACCTGGGCGGACTCGCTGTGGGAAGCGAACGGGAGGGGCAGAGGATGCTGAATGCTCCGAGGTCAGACCCAGGAAGGTGGAAGCCGTGTGAGCTTTGTGTCCTGCAGACAGCCTGCTCCCAGAAAGGAGACTTCCCCAGAGTCCTGACTGGCTTCATGGGGAGCAGTTCCAGAGCATCGTCTGGGGACTCTGTGACAACTGGTGGCAGCCGTGGGATGTACTGCACCCCATGGATGGCACTTCCTGCAGTAAGTGACTGGGGAGCAGTAAAACGAAGGGGGATTGACGAGGACCAGGCATGCTGAAGGCTCAGAGAGGAGTGGTTTTGGGGGGCGGTTAACCCCGGGAGTGCGTGACCATCAAGAAGGACTGTGCAGTAATGGGGTCCCCCTGGGGACTGTGGTGAGTAGGCTCAGGGGCGGAGGAGTCTTCCGCTCGACCCTGGCAAAGAGGTGGTGACCTCGAGAAGGACTGGCACACTAGGGGTTCTCCCTGGAAACTATGGGGAGCTGAGAGCACACAGGCCTGTGAGTCCACAACAACTTGGGAAGAGCGGAATGATGGCCTGTCACCGTCTCCTTAAGAAGGACATTATAATCCTGTGCAGAAAGAGAGGGTTGAGCATTGGAAAGTTCACCAAAGCACAGTTCATCGTGCAGCTGGAGGAGGATGACCGCTCTAAGGAGCAGATTCCTGACCCCAAATGGGGCTATAGCAGGATCTGGGAGCAGCTGGAGTGGGAGCCAGGCATCCCCAAGACTCCTGTCCCTGACCAGACAAGGGTCTTCACGATCGGGTTCCCCATCGGGGGATCGGAGACGGACGGGATTGGAGCTGAGTCCGAGAGAGCAAGAGGACTGTGAGAGACAGCGAGAGCCCGAGAAAGAGCTGCAGAAGCAGCAGCAGCATAAACTGGCGGTGGGGGAGCGGAGAGGCCTAGGGGACCTCCCCGGGGTGAGTGGGGATAGACCCCGGGGGGCCAGTTCCGCAGGGAACCTTGAGAGTAAATTGCTGCCCCTGGTTAAGGAGGCGGGGGATGTGGATGCCACCTCACTGCCTTTGAGCAGGCTGGAGATTTGAACCAGGGGGACCCTGCGGAAAAGCCCCGGTGTCTAGCTCCCTTGCTGGGTCCCAAGGCCATCGACTCCGTCAGCCAGATGGGTGGGGTGGTGGACAGGCTCCCACTCCTGACGCCAACCAATATGTCTGTGTGGAGTTTCCTGGGGTCAGGCCCCTTGGACCCCCAGTGGGAGCAGAAGGTGATGGTCAATGTGTTGTACCAATAAAATAAAAACCAGCAGGATCTTATTAAAGGGAAAAGGCAAAATACCACATTTATTGTAAATACAGAAAGAATCATAGTAAGCAGTTAGTTATAGTTATAACATTCCATTCAATCTCATATTTATTCACACATTCATTCATACAAACACACACCCACACACATACAGGTTCTGCAAGGTTGTTATCATAGTTACCAGCCTTAGAGTTGCTCATGCCGAGCCACTGGCCAGGTGGCCTGGACATGAGGAGGGAGCAGGGCCTTGTCAGATGCTCATCTGATGCTCCTGGAAGTTGGTTTGCAGAATCAGACCCCAAAGTTCTCACTTTTTAGAGTCTATTTTTATAGGAATTTCTTCCTATGCCAGTCTATGGGAATTGCTTCATCATGCTGTTGCTGAATCAATCAGCAGATAGCACATTCCTGATGGCTCCAAGATGTTATCTTGTTCTTTGGTTCTCCCATCCTTGAGGCTGTTGGGTGGATTCCAGTCTGCCCTCCGGGGGGGGGGGGGGGGTCGTCTGGTTATTTCCACTTGACGCCTTCTTCAGCCGATGGACACTGGATTCTTAGGCTGGCACCTCCCTGATCATTCAGTTATTATCCACACCAAGCATCCATCCACATCCATCCTCTATCTCTATTTTAATCACAATGGTTAATACAACAAAAGGGCGGGGAGTCTCTGGGTGCTGTTTCTGTTGTTCGAGTATTGCTTTGAGTCTCTCTCTCTGTGAATTGCTTTGAGAACAGACTCTGTCTAGGATGTACTAACACAATTAGCAGCTTGCAAGTTTCACACATAGAGGGAGAGAAACAGCACCAAAAACCAAGAGACCTCTTCATTAGTAATACCCTGGAATTTAAACTCTGGGGAATCAAACTCATTTGTGACTTTAATACAGAACTTCTTTAATATGATCCAACATAATCCCCCTTTTGACACTAAGATTTATAATCGTCAGTGTCACTTTCTATGTAGCCTATTCAAGAGAAAGTACTGTGAGGCAATTTGAGTTTGTGATTCCAATTCATGCCACATACATGATCCTAGTGATGTATCTTTACTACAAGGTTCTGGGGCAACAGGCAAGGTGGGGCACACCCACTTTTGAGGAGTCCATTCGGTACAACCTCTAGTGTCCAATAGCTTCCCTCCCTCCCCAGCCCACTGGCTCAAGTTCCAGGGTAGCCAAAAGGATCCCATGTGTAATATGGGGAGTGGGTTAACCTTCAATACCTTTGCCTCCAGGGACTGTTGGTGTGCAATTTTGACAACAATTTCTCCCATTAATAAGTCTGGTTTACAATAGTGGAAACATACTGCATCCATTCATATTGATAAGTGTCAAACAATGATCTCTTTTTTAACAAATGCATCAAACCCTTAATATTTCCCAATATGACCCAGAACATTTTGTGTTCCAAAGTAGCTAGTGCAAGTATCTGCATTTCAGTGCATCCCATAGCTATGGCTGTGTAGTTTCCTATTTCTAATATTTTTTTTTTCTTATGGATAAGCCATGTGGTAGTATTAAGCCATTACTAAAGATTCCATTGGCCTTTTAGGTTACCCAGACCAATTTGGACCAAGTCTACATTGGCATGTACTTGTTTTTGTATCAGGCTGTCCTGTAGCTGGGACAGAAAGCTTAATTTATTTTTAAGTTCCTGCAGGTCTTCAGTATTTTTTTTTAAACACACAACAGTGCTAGCAACAACACAAAACACAAGACAAAACATAGAACACAGAACACAATTTCTATTGTGACAGTAGATTCATGGTATTGGGTTGCTTTTCAGCTGGCAGCTTTTCCTGATTTTCTGAAAGACAAAAAGAACATGTTTCTACCCCTTTTGGGGTGGCAGATTATTGCTTAAAATATTTCTTTTACAAATACCCTTGCTGATTGCAGGCAAAACAGAGAAATTGCCCCCATATTTTCCTGTTTTTGTTCTATAGGCAGGCCAGGTTTCAATGGCTTTTATCTTTTAAGGGTTATGGGGAAATTATCCCACTGTTTAGTCATTAAATCCCTGAGTTTTCCTTCTTATACAGCAGACCAAGTTTATAATGTTTTTCCTGCTGTGTTAAGCTTTAAGTTTTATTTACAGGTAATAACTGAGAAGCATCATTACCATACGACCTTAAAGGATTTTTCCAAAAATCATACACACTATATGTTGTTACAGGGATACTTATTATCATTAAATTTATTAAAATTATCTTGTTATCCCATGCCTTTTATTTAGACAATTTGTTTGCTGACTAGGTATGTCCTTTATCTGCAGCTCCTTTGTGCTGCTAGTTCTTTCCTTCCTTTATCATTTAGGTAATTTGCATTTTCACAGAAACTTCCTGCTTTTGGATTTAAAGCCATCAGCAGCTCAGAGACTCTATCTTAAAAGGGACACAATCAACTTTCACCAGAGTTTTGATTACTTTTAACTTCTGCTTCCAAAACACACAGCAATCTGAAAAAGAAAACCCAACCTATTGTGGCTCCCTTTGGAGCCCTAATAGCATTTTAATTAAGTAGCATGGTATGTTTGCATTTCTTTTGCCCCTTCTACAATATACCCTGCACATGTTCTGGGGCAAATGCACATTCCTTCCATAGTTTAACTTCTATAACATTATCCAGATCCATTTTTACATAAGGTGTCACTATTTCTTTTTTTGCTTACAGAGTTTTCATGTACCTTTATCAAAGTGACAGTCTGATTACTCAGAGCCATTTTAAGACTCAGTGTTTCTAACATTGCTTCTTTTTGTTTTGTGCACCTCACCCCTGCTGTTGCTTCAGAGAGGCACTGTCTTTTTTTAATTTTTTTTTTTTACTACAACTCTCATCTGCTGTTTTGTTACAAAAACAAACAAACAAAAAACAAACAAACAAAAAGAATCCCAAATTTTTTTTTTTTTATATTCTCCTGATTTTGACTGCCCTGCTGCAGCCACAACTTAAAAACATTTTAAATTTTGTAAAGCATTGAGTTACCTTTTAAGGGTTAAATGCCAAATCCCAAAGCCAAACAACACTAATTACCTGTGTCTAGCAAAAAGGTCTGTCAGTTTTGCAACTTTGAATTAAAGAGTCAAATGGATTTTTAGTGGCATTATTTAAAACAAAAACAAAACTAACTGGTCCTTAGAACTTTACATATTTACACACACACAGACAGATACATACACATTTTCTTTTCCTTAACATCCCTTCCACACTGCTCTGTTTTTTTACATCTTACATTCCCTTTATACATTTGAGGCAGTTAAGTTCCAATAGAACCCTCTTATGTTCTTTTAGCAAATTTGACTAAATTGTCCAGTCAAATGATTTTAATCAGATAGTTTATTTTTGCCTGGCTAATTTACAGACATTCCTTTGGAAAAGGGCCCATTTTTCTTTCAGAATGGCTGCAAAGAAACCAAGAATGCTCTAACACTTTTCCTTTTTAACATTTTCGGTTAAAAGTTGTTTGGGTGAAATACAAAGTTTAACTGCTTAATTCCCTCCAGCCTCTGCAGAGTTAACTTTTTTTTTTTTTTTTACTCTCTTTTCTCTTTGTAATTATGCCTGGGGGTGCCGTACATAGGACCTTCTCCCCCTTTACCTGCCTCCCTCCAGCCTCTGCAGAGTTAACTTTTTCACTCTTTTTGTATTCCTGGAGTGCCTCTTTCACTATTTTCAGCTGGCTTTGGATATTTGTAGCCAGCACCTTCCAATTGTCTGCTCCCTTTTCCATTTGTGCCTTTTCCACTTTACATGAAGACAAGCGGAGGGAAGAATCCTTACATGCCTCCCACAACAACCAAATTGCTGCTGCATCTCTTTTGGCAGCACTAGAAGGTTTGTATATGAGGATATACTGAGCCAATCTATCCTCTAGGTCCGAAATAGTGCAGACATCAGCTAGGGCTTGTTTAGTCCAAGGACTGTGCCCAAATTTTTGAAGGATTTGTTTAAAAGGTGTAATTTCTTTAACAAAAGGTGAGGTTGGAGTTCCTTCTGACTCCATTCCTCCCTCTGGTACTCGCTTACCCTGTTTTCTTTTAAACATCTTAACATGGATATTTCAATCTCTTTGTCACTGCTGGTATTACTTAGCAAGTGACACAGCCTAGATTCTGAAATCATAGCTTAATCTATGCGTTTTTCCCCTGCTACCTTCTCGGAGGCCAGCAGGTCCGGTTAACCTGTTTCTCCCTGCTACCTTCTCAGAGGCCAGCAGGTCCGGTTAACCTGTTCTTCCCTGCTACCTTCTCGGAGGCCAGCAGGTCTGGTTTAATCTGTTTTCCCTACTACCTTCTCGGAGGCCAGCAGGTCCCCTGCTACCTTCTCGGAGGCCAGCAGGTCTGGTTTAATCTGTTTTTCCTGCTACCTTCTCGGAGGCCAGCAGGTCCCCTGCTACCTTCTCGGAGGCCAGCAGGTCTGGTTTAATCTGTTTTTCCTGCTACCTTCTCGGAGGCCAGCAGGTCTGGTTAAGCTAATAGAAATGCCTAGCTCACTAGAGCTGGCGGTGTGCACACCAATATTTACAATAACTGAGGTTTTTTACCAATATTCCCCCTTTCGCAATTCTCCACCAAAATGTTGTACCAATAAAATAAAAACCAGCAGGATCTTATTAAAGGGAAAAGGCAAAATACCACATTTATTGTAAATACAGAAAGAATCATAGTAAGCAGTTAGTTATAGTTATAACATTCCATTCAATCTCATATTTATTCACACATTCATTCATACAAACACACACCCACACACATACAGGTTCTGCAAGGTTGTTATCATAGTTACCAGCCTTAGAGTTGCTCATGCCAAGCCACTGGCCAGGTGGCCTGGACATGAGGAGGGAGCAGGGCCTTGTCAGATGCTCATCTGATGCTCCTGGAAGTTGGTTTGCAGAATCAGACCCCAAAGTTCTCACTTTTTAGAGTCTATTTTTATAGGAATTTCTTCCTATGCCAGTCTATGGGAATTGCTTCATCATGCTGTTGCTGAATCAATCAGCAGATAGCACATTCCTGATGGCTCCAAGATGTTATCTTGTTCTTTGGTTCTCCCATCCTTGAGGCTGTTGGGTGGATTCCAGTCTGCCCTCCGGGGGTGGGGTCGTCTGGTTATTTCCACTTGACGCCTTCTTCAGCCGATGGACACTGGATTCTTAGGCTGGCACCTCCCTGATCATTCAGTTATTATCCACACCAAGCATCCATCCACATCCATCCTCTATCTCTATTTTAATCACAATTGTTAATACAACAAAAGGGCGGGGAGTCTCTGGGTGCTGTTTCTGTTGTTCGAGTATTGCTTTGAGTCTCTCTCTCTTGTGAATTGCTTTGAGAACAGACTCTGTCTTAGAATGTACTAACACAGTTAGCAGCTTGCAAGTTTCACACATAGAGGGAGAGAAACAGCACCAAAAACCAAGAGACCTCTTAATTAGTAATACCCTGGAATTTAAACTCTGGGGAATCAAACTCATTTGTGATTTTAATACAGAACTTCTTTAATATGATCCAACAAATGGGGAGACATTCCTGGGGTGGCGAGATCCGGGGACAGAGAGAACTGTTGTCAGGCCCTGGGTGGTGCAGCCTCAGAGGCTGAGGGGCTGGGTGAGCTGGGTGAGGGTCCCAGGGACGAAGCCCGTCGCCCTGCCTATGGCCCAGATCCCTGTGCAGACCCAGGAGGGGTGGGGCTGGCTGGTCGTTGGGGTGCTCCAGGATACCAGCTGTGAGACCCTGTTGTGGGGTGACTGTGTCTCTTTGGAACAGGATCCAGGCCCTGCTCCTGTAACTGCTGAGGGTTTGAATTTGAATCCAGGGAACCAATCTGCGGAGAGGGAAATGGTCAGTGAAAATGCAGATGACCTGGCTGGCAGCTGGGAGGAGCTGCTAGGCTCAGGCTACCTGCCTGCCTGTAACCAGCCCCCTGGGGCTCCCCGCCCCCCTTGTACACCAGAGAGGGGGCTCACGCTGGCTCTGATGCAGTGAGGAAAGCAGCGAGCTCGCTGCCTACCCCCACTGGGACAGCAAGGGCAGCGCTGAGCACAGAGGGAGCTGAGACCCCAGCTGAGTGGGGGGAGACACAGGCAGGGCAGGGGATCTTTGGGGAGTGGCAAGGTGCTCGGTAAGGAAAGTCTGGATGAGCCTAGGCAGCCTTGTGAGCTGATGGCTGTGTCTAGTCAGCAGGGTGGGAAGGCGAGGAGAGTGGAAGATGAGTGTCCCTGGACCGTACCTGTTAGCTGGGTGGAGAATTGGGACAGTGAAGGAAATGTGCCTGTGTCTGTCAGGGGTATTGACTTGCCTATGGAGGGAGCTACCCTGATCTCCAAGCAGTTGTCTGCGACCAGCCTTGTGTGCTGGGACAAGGGGAATGAGATCCCAAGCTCGGTGTCTGGTAAAGAAGAAAGTGTGTCCGGCTCTTCTTTGTCCGTGGAGCAGATAGAAGGGGCCTTTCAGCCTGTGATGGTCGAGGGTTGTGCAGTTGTCTCAGAGCTGGTTCTGGATTCAGCTAAAGCCCAGGAAGGGAAGGGTCCTAAGTTTGTGTCTGCTCGGGAGAATGGCCCTGTAACTAGGTCGCATCCAGTTAGTGTCTATGCAAAATCCCAGAGACCAGACAATTCTGGTGCTTGTATTTTGCCTGTTGCTAGTGTGTTGTTGGAAAGGGTGGAGCAACTCTGTCTAATCAGGGTGAGATCCTAGCCAGGGCACAAGGAGAGCATGAAGGTGTGTGATTGTGTTACCTACTGAGGGTGTGGAAACCTGTAGCAAGAAGGAAAAGATTCCTGAACTTGTGTGTGGCAAAGGGAAGGAGAATGCTTCTAACCTTTTATCTAGGAAGTCTGTAAGTTTGCCTGAAAGGGGATTGTGTAGGAATCCGCCGGATGGGCCAGAGGTAATTCTGGATGTAAGAGGGCCGGGGCTGGAACAAACCCCTCGTTTCATACGGCACCTGCCACGGCTCCCTGGTTCCTGCTCTGCTGGGTCTGTCACAGCCGGTCCCAGGGGTCACTGGGGGTTTGCCGTGGGGCTGAGCTGGCTGCAGGGTCTGGACCCCGCCCCCGGCCCGTGTTTAACCCTGTTCTGCATGGGGCAGGGGCTGGGGTGTGTTTGTGCCTTGGGCCCTTTATTGCGTCTCAGTGAACACAACAGGGCACACTGGGGGCCCCCGGGGGGGGAGCCGGGAGTTTGGGGGGAGCCGGAAGTTTGGGGGAAGTAGGTTGGGGGTGTCGGGAGGGGGGCTGAGGGGACAGAGGCCGGATGGGGGACAGGAGTTTGAGGGCAGACAGGGGCCCCCCCCAGAAGGTCAGAGCCGGGGGGGCAGGATTGTTTGGGGCTGTGAGGGGGGAAGGGCTGATGGTGCCCCCCCAGGAGGGAGGTGCGATTTTTATGCCTTAGCAGGCTCCTCTCTCGCTTCCCCCTTCTACTCCTGCCCCCTCAGTCCTGGGTTACCCACTTTCTGGCCCCTCAGTCTCCTGCCCCCCACAGCCCCCTACAGCCCCCTCTGCCCCACATTCCCTGCCCCATAAAGGCCCCCCATACCTCCCCCTCCCCTCTATATACTCCTGACCCACCCACATTTCCAGCCCCCCAATAACCTTTCCTGACCCCCCTTCTCTGCTCCCCACACTTTGCCATGTAGCCCCCCCACCCACAGTGGGTCTGAGCTGGGAGTGGGGGCCAGGATTGTTTCCAGCCAAAACCCCTGCGGAGGCGGGAGGGAGAGGTGATGGGGGGCCCCCCCATGGCCAGGTTCAGCCTGGAATACACACGGGGGGACCCCAAATCCCCCCTCCTCTGTCACTGTCTTGCCCCAGCCTCCCCTCAGTCTCAGCCCCCCTTTCCTTCCTCCTCCCACCACAGTCTTCTTCCCTCCCTCCCCCTGCCCGACACGCTGCCTAGTCTATAATGGCCCCCACGTCCCCTCAGCCTCCCTCCCTGATCGGGTCAGGTCAGATTGAAGACAAGTCCCTGTGGTCTCCTGGCTTCCAGCCCAATACCCCTTCCCCATTGCTGCAGGGTACACTGAGGGTGACCTCTCCCCCCACCCCACAGAGACATAGACAAGCCGGGTACTGCATGATGCTTGACCAGGCTGATGGTCCCAGGGTTTCCTGGGTTTTGCAGAGACCTCTGCTTGCTTTGGCTGCCCTAAATTTTACCTCCCATCCAGAAGTGTCCCTTTCGCAGCATCCTGAGGTGAGAGAGGGAAGCTCGGCTCAGCCCTCGGCCCCTGTGAGCTCTGCCCCAGGCCCTGAGCTGCGCAGACCCGCTGCCCCGGGGATGGGCTGAGGAAGGGACACCGGGCCTTTCACCGTGAGGGGGCTGCCTCTAATCGCTGTCCTTTTCTCTAACCACTAGACCCCACCCCCCCAATCAGAGCCAAGGAGAGAACCCAGGAGTCCTGGCTCCCAGCCCCCTCCGCCAATCACTCGACCCCACTCCCCTGCCAGACCCGGGGTATATAAACAGGGCAGGTGCCAGGCATCAGGTTCACACAGAGTTTCACTGGCAGTAGCAGAAACAGGAAGTGAGCGCCGGCTCTGGGCAGACTTCCCCTTTCGCGGATTTAACAGCTCTTCCTTTAACAACTCAGGATCTACATTTACCCTTCTGTCCAACTCCTCCCAGATGCCGGAAACCACGGCCCCTCCAACCCCCCACACTTCTGTCCTGTCTCTGTGCCACATCACTCAGCTAAGAACAGAGTCTGCAGTGGGGTGACCAGACAGCACATGTGAAAAATCGGGACGGGGGTGGGGGGTAATAGGAGCCTATACAAGAAAAACACCCCAAAATCGGGACTGTCCCTATAAAATCAGGACATCTGCTCACCCTAGTCTGCAGCGACATGACCTGGGAAGGAGGTTGGCCAGACTTCTCCACCCTCATGCTCCACGGCAGGTGCTGGGAGCAGTCGGGTCAGGAAGGAATCTTTTCCCTGCTCCATGGAAGAAGGCCACTCCATGGGGGGCACTGTGTGTGTGTGGAGGGGGGGAGAGCCCTCCTCTGCTCTAAGCTGCTGCTGCTGCAGAGAGGCTTGACCAGACCGTTGGAAAAGCTCAGGGCAGCCTGGGCACCTCTTGACGCTTCCTGAGATTCCCTCTTTCCCAGCTGGTCCCCAGACTGGGCAGCTCCCATGTGGGGCTGGGAGGTGATGGAGGGTGGGGCTGGGTGTGACGAAGTGGGACTGTTCTTAATGTTTCCTCTGAATAGTGTGGGGGTGCCTCAGTTTCCCCTAGGCAGTTCTTAAGTATCTAGGTGGTGGGGTAAGGGTGTATGATCCTTGCAGAGCCCTAGAGGGCAGGTGTGTGCAGGGGTCTGGACACAGAGAATGGCCGACACCCTGTTTCCTGGCACCTGGTGTCCTGGGCCTTCCCCCCTGCAAGGTGAGAGCTAAAGAGTTGGAGAACAAAGGAATCCGGTGACCTCCTGGCCCAGGAAAGGGACAAAGCCCAGAGGAGGGGGTTGGGGGGCTGGAGGGAGTTTCAGTTTGGGGCTAGCTGGAGACATGGAGTGAAGGGCAGATGTGGTTGTCTGGCTCACTGCCCCCCAAAATGGACCCAGCTGAGGGGTCCGGTTCTCTGCACCTACAAGCTCTGTGTTAGACCATGTTCCTGTCGTCTAATAAACCTTCTGTTTTACTGGCCGGCTGAGAGTCACGTCTGACTGCGGAGTTGGGGTGCAGGACCCTCTGGCTTCCCCAGGACCCCACCTGGGCGGACTCGCTGTGGGAAGCGAACGGGAGGGGCAGAGGGTGCTGAATGCTCCGAGGTCAGACCCAGGAAGGTGGAAGCCGTGTGAGCTTTGTGTCCTGCAGACAGCCTGCTCCCAGAAAGGAGACTTCCCCAGAGTCCTGACTGGCTTCATGGGGAGCAGTTCCAGAGCATCGTCTGGGGACTCTGTGACAACTGGTGGCAGCCGTGGGATGTACTGCACCCCATGGATGGCACTTCCTGCAGTAAGTGACTGGGGAGCAGTAAAACGAAGGGGGATTGACGAGGACCAGGCATGCTGAAGGCTCAGAGAGGAGTGGTTTTGGGGGGCGGTTAACCCCGGGAGTGCGTGACCATCAAGAAGGACTGTGCAGTAATGGGGTCCCCCTGGGGACTGTGGTGAGCAGGCTCAGGGGCGGAGGAGTCTTCCGCTCGACCCTGGCAAAGAGGTGGTGACCTCGAGAAGGACTGGCACACTAGGGGTTCTCCCTGGAAACTATGGGGAGCGGAGAGCACACAGGCCTGTGAGTCCCCAACAACTTGGGAAGAGCGGAGTGATGGCCTGTCACCGTCTCCTTAAGAAGGACATTATAATCCTGTGCAGAAAGAGAGGGTTGAGCATTGGAAAGTTCACCAAAGCACAGTTCATCGTGCAGCTGGAGGAGGATGACCGCTCTAAGGAGCAGATTCCTGACCCCAAATGGGGCTATAGCAGGATCTGGGAGCAGCTGGAGTGGGAGCCAGGCATCCCCAAGACTCCTGTCCCTGACCAGACAAGGGTCTTCACGATCGGGTTCCCCATCGGGGGATCGGAGACGGACGGGATTGGAGCTGAGTCCGAGAGAGCAAGAGGACTGTGAGAGACAGCGAGAGCCCGAGAAAGAGCTGCAGAAGCAGCAGCAGCATAAACTGGCGGTGGGGGAGCGGAGAGGCCTAGGGGACCTCCCCGGGGTGAGTGGGGATAGACCCCGGGGGGCCAGTTCCGCAGGGAACCTCGAGAGTAAATTGCTGCCCCTGGTTAAGGAGGCGGGGGATGTGGATGGCACCTCACTGCCTTTGAGCAGGCTGGAGATTTGAACCAGGGGGACCCTGCGGAAAAGCCCCGGTGTCTAGCTCCCTTGCTGGGTCCCAAGGCCATCGACTCCGTCAGCCAGATGGGTGGGGTGGTGGACAGGCTCCCACTCCTGACGCCAACCAATATGTCTGTGTGGAGTTTCCTGGGGTCAGGCCCCTTGGACCCCCAGTGGGAGCAGAAGGTGATGGTCAATGGGGAGACATTCCTGGGGTGGCGAGATCCGGGGACAGAGAGAACTGTTGTCAGGCCCTGGGTGGTGCAGCCTCAGATGCTGAGGGGCTGGGTGAGCTGGGTGAGGGTCCCAGGGACGAACCCCCTCGCCCTGCCTATGGCCCAGATCCCTGTGCAGACCCAGGAGGGGTGGGGCTGGCCGGCCGTTGGGGTGCTCCAGGATACCAGCTGTGAGACCCTGTTGTGGGGTGACTGTGTCTCTTTGGAACAGGATCCAGGCCCTTCTCCTGTAACTGCCAAGGGTTTGAATTTGAATCCAGGGAACCAATCAGCGGAGAGAGAAATGGTCAGTGAAAATGCAGATGACCTGGCTGGCAGCTGGGAGGAGCTGCTAGGCTCAGGCTACCTGCCTGCCTGTAACCAGCCCCCTGGGGCTCCCCGCCCCCCTTGTACACCAGAGAGGGGGCTCACGCTGGCTCTGATGCAGTGAGGAAAGCAGCGAGCTCGCTGCCTACCCCCACTGGGACAGCAAGGGCAGCGCTGAGCACAGAGGGAGCTGAGACCCCAGCTGAGTGCGGGGAGACACAGGCAGGGCAGGGGATCTTTGGGGAGTGGCAAGGTGCTCGGTAAGGAAAGTCTGCATGAGCCTAGGCAGCCTTGTGAGCTGATGGCTGTGTCTAGTCAGCAGGGTGGGAAGGCGAGGAGAGTGGAAGATGAGTGTCCCTGGACCGTACCTGTTAGCTGGGTGGAGAATTGGGACAGTGAAGGAAATGTGCCTGTGTCTGTCAGGGGTATTGACTTGCCTATGGAGGGAGCTACCCTGATCTCCAAGCAGTTGTCTGCGACCAGCCTTGTGTGCTGGGACAAGGGGAATGAGATCCCAAGCTCGGTGTCTGGTAAAGAAGAAAGTGTGTCCGGCTCTTCTTTGTCTGTGGAGCAGACAGAAGGGGCCTTTCAGCCTGTGATGGTCGAGGGTCGTGCAGTTGTCTCAGAGCTGGTTCTGGATTCAGCTAAAGCCCAGGAAGGGAAGGGTCCTAAGTTTGTGTCTGCTCGGGAGAATGGCCCTGTAACTAGGTCGCATCCAGTTAGTGTCTATGTAAAATCCCAGAGACCAGACAATTCTGGTGCTTGTATTTTGCCTGTTGCTAGTGTGTTGTTGGAAAGGGTGGAGCAACTCTGTCTAATCAGGGTGAGATCCTAGCCAGGGCACAAGGAGAGCATGAAGGTGATGTGATTGTGTTACCTACTGAGGGTGTGGAAACCTGTAGCAAGAAGGAAAAGATTCCTGAACTTGTGTGTGGCAAAGGGAAGGAGAATGCTTTTAACCTTTTATCTAGGAAGTCTGTAAGTTTGCCTGAAAGGGGATTGTGTAGGAATCCGCCGGATGGGCCAGAGGTAATTCTGGATGTAAGAGGGCCGGGGCTGGAACAAACCCCTCGTTTCATACGGCACCTGCCACGGCTCCCTGGTTCCTGCTCTGCTGGGTCTGTCACAGCCGGTCCCAGGGGTCACTGGGGGTTTGCCGTGGGGCTGAGCAGGCTGCAGGGTCTGGACCCCGCCCCCGGCCCGTGTTTAACCCTGTTCTGCATGGGGCAGGGGCTGGGGTGTGTTTGTGCCTTGGGCCCTTTATTGCGTCTCAGTGAACACAACAGGGCACACTGGGGGCCCCCGGGGGGGGAGCCGGGAGTTTGGGGGGAGCCGGAAGTTTGGGGGAAGTAGGTTGGGGGTGTCGGGAGGGGGGCTGAGGGGACAGAGGCCGGATGGGGGACAGGAGTTTGAGGGCAGACAGGGGCCCCCCCCAGAAGGTCAGAGCCGGGGGGGCAGGATTGTTTGGGGCTGTGAGGGGGGAAGGGCTGATGGTGCCCCCCCAGGAGGGAGGTGCGATTTTTATGCCTTAGCAGGATCCTCTCTCGCTTCCCCCTTCTACTCCTGCCCCCTCAGTCCTGGGTTACCCACTTTCTGGCCCCTCAGTCTCCTGCCCCCCACAGCACCCTACAGCCCCCTCTGCCCCACATTCCCTGCCCCATAAAGGCCCCCCATACCTCCCCCTCCCCTCTATATACTCCTGACCCACCCATATTTCCAGCCCCCCAATAACCTTTCCTGACCCCCCTTCTCTGCTCCCCACACTTTGCCATGTAGGCCCCCCACCCACAGTGGGTCTGAGCTGGGAGTGGGGGCCAGGATTGTTTCCAGCCAAAACCCCTGCGGAGGCGGGAGGGAGAGGTGATGGGGGGCCCCCCCATGGCCAGGTTCAGCCTGGAATACACACGGGGGGACCCCAAATCCCCCCTCCTCTGTCACTGTCTTGCCCCAGCCTCCCCTCAGTCTCAGCCCCCCTTTCCTTCCTCCTCCCACCACAGTCTTCTTCCCTCCCTCCCCCTGCCCGACACGCTGCCTAGTCTATAATGGCCCCCACGTCCCCTCAGCCTCCCTCCCTGATCGGGTCAGGTGGGGCAGGATATGGGGGCTTTGGGGTGTTACGCTTATAAGAAGCACAAAGGATCTTTTTCAGGGGAAAAGGCAATATGCTGCGTTTACTGAAGAGACAACAATTAGCATATGCATTCAATCACACCACACCCACACACACACCCCCACCCACACCCACACCCACACTGTCCTGCCAGTCAATGTTATAGTTACCAGACCAGAGTCCGGATCAAGCTAGTGGCCAGCTTGGTTGATCACAGGTAGGGAGGAGCCGGGTTCTGTCGGTTGTGACACGATGCTCCTGGGAAGTCTTGGCAGGACGAACCCAAAGTTTCACGGCAAGGCCCCCTATTTTTATCGTGATTTTCCTTCATTGGGGCCATTGCGTTTTCCACCCTCACGCTGTAATCAATTGTTGTTTGATGAGTGCTTGTTTTCTTAAATTGTCCTTCTCATCCTTTATCTTGTTCTTTCATCAGTCTCTCAGGGAGTTACCCCAGGCTGGTTTTGATCACAGCTATCTTGTCC
Source organism: Lepidochelys kempii (assembly GCF_965140285.1). Classification (NCBI taxonomy): domain Eukaryota; kingdom Metazoa; phylum Chordata; order Testudines; family Cheloniidae; genus Lepidochelys; species Lepidochelys kempii. The sequence goes on from NC_136402.1 coordinate 15,565,490, forward strand.
CCACTGTTAGGTGCCTGTCTCATCTTTAGAGTCATCAATCTGCCCTCCTCTGACATTTCAATAGGGGTGTGTTGCAGCCTCCTGGCACCCTTGCGTCTGTCTCCGGTTCCTCCCTAGACCATCTCGTTCAGCGATGGCCTTCACACTTATCTCTTAACACACATTCCTCATTCACACACAAAGCACAGAACATTTTGAACAGGAACATCAAGTTGCAAAGCAAAAGAAGACAATCACGGCATTTTTTAACGTATTTTAAAATGCGAAACCCCCAACAAAGTGGTGACCCTCAAAGGTCTGTTACGGCTTTGAAATCGGCCCAGACAAAGATGCCGTCTGATGCATCTCTACCGATTGGCCCTTTAGGCCCATTCCTTTCTGCTATTCAAAAAGGGTGGCTGGCAGGATGTGGTCAAATCATACCCCACTACATTTAATACAGGCTACGTTATTATTCTTTATCCTTCATTCTAAATGGTATAAAATACAAACATAAAATCCTACTACCACATGTCCCCCTTTTGACCCCTCAAGAACAATTCTTGAGTGGGTCATATTTTATCCAGGTGTGTCATCGCAGTGCACTGAGAGACAGTTTGAGCTTGTGGTTCTAATGTAACAAACTTTCTTTTTGTCCAACAGCACATGGCTAGCAAGCAAACACAGGACGCTATTACCACAACTCGTAATGGGTGAAACGTAATAGACAATATGCCCTTAGAGGTCGGGGACCAGCCTGTAAAAACATCGTACCGATGACAGGCTGTCGGCTCTTTTTCAGACTTAGCAATTTTCCACTGGCATGTAATATTTGAATGATAACGCTTCCCTGTATCCGTCTGTGTCTGTTTTTCTAGTTTGTCCCTTACACATGTTCCCAAGCATGTGTCTTTGCTGCGTGGTTCTGGGGTGACAGGTGGGGACAAGCACACCCATTTCTGAGGGCTCCATTCCCTACACCCTCGGTGTCCAATAATTGCTCCTCTTTCCCAGCCCACTGACCCATAACCCGGGGTAGCCAAAAGGATCCCATGGTCAGTTTTGGGAGCGGGCTCACTTTCCATATTTCTGTCTCCACAGACTGTGGGTGAGCAATTTTAACAGTAATTTCTCCTAATATCAAATCAGGCTTAACCATGCTGGAAACATATTGCATCCATTCATATTTGTAGGTGTCGAACAAGGACCTCTTCCGTTGTTTGAAAAGATGCGTTAATACCCGAACATTCCCAGATATTGCCCAAAACAGTTCGTGTTCAAGTGAGGCTAACCTAAGAATTTGCATCTCACTGTATCCCAGGGCCAAGGCAGTTTTATTCCCTACTTCTCTTTGTTGTTTATACAGCAGCCAGGAGGTGGTGTTCAGCCACCGCCACATAGTCCATGTTGCTTTTAGGTTTCCTGGACCTGTTTGTACCAGATCCACAGTAGTATCTGCCTGCTTGTGAATGAGACTATCTTGCAGTTGTGACAAGAAACTTATCTTATTCTTAATTACCTCCAGGCCCACAGTGTTCATTATTCCTACTCCAAATCCAACTCCTAATATGGTGTCTACTACATCTCGTTTTGATCAGCCATTGGAGTGTTGATGTGTTTTTAACCAGGCCGTTGTAATAGGAAGGGAGTAGGGTGAACATTTGGGCTCCAATTTAGACATGCTCAGCTGAGTCCAATCCATACCCATTTTCATTTTTACTAATAGTGGATTTAACAAGACTTTTACTGGATCACTTTGAGTCACAAACAACTTTTTTTTTTTTTTTATCTTAATTTTTTTATCTTTCGAATGCATAGTCTCTGGTCCAGGTTCTGGTGCATGTGTCCGGGAACCATAGGTTCAATTCACTTCGGGGTATTGGACAGGATCCCATAACTGTTAGTATTGTTCCTATCTGAACAGGTTCATCCCATTGATATGGTAATCGTGGGAAGCTGGAACTCCAGGCGGTATCCCCGTAGGGACCCTCTATTTTAACTTCTATTTCCCAGTGGTTTGGTATTCTTGTGGTGTTTGTAAGGTGACCCTTAAGTTCACATTGGTATTTCCCAAGGTTTTAAGATTTGGCTAGTGTTTTTATTTACCATTCCATGAGGATCACCGGATCACAGGTAGGAATCCATGATTGGTTGGCGGGGAGTGAATTATTCCTTAAAGATTGGGTTATAAGGAGGGCTGCATCTTCTCCCATGTTCGCTCGAATTATCTGGGCGCTAAAAGTTCCCAGAAGCCGGTACAGCCAGACCTTACACTGGAGTCTCATTTTCTGTGGATTAAAGTTGTAGTTGTTAAGCAGCGCCCCGTGCTCACGTTCCGGGATGTCCTTTTCTGCAAAGAATTCAAACGTCGTTATGTATGTAAACAATGTAATTTGTGAAACATGGACCCATTTCAGTTTTCCATCTTTTTCAATGCGGTATACCCATGGGCTAAGGCGGTCCAATATGGAGTAAGGGCCTATCCATTTTGATTCCATTGAGTGACCCCTTTTCCCCATTTTAAGGTACATGACTTGGTCCCCTGTTTCCCACAGGGCCTTTGTTTCTGAATTTTGTTGTTCATGTGTTCGATGGCCTGATTAACCCTTTACGGTTTTATCTTCTTGTACCTGTTTAAGCCATTGAAAATAGTCATGCCGGGTTATATTAGAGTTCTCATCTTGACCCTGTACCAGGTAACTAGGATCCATCATTAGGCGCATTGGATGTCCAAAAAGAATTTGGAAGGGTTGAATTTTTGTCCTTAGTCTATTACTGCTGTGGATGGCAGCCAAAACCAGAGGCAGTTTATCTGGCCAGTCTTTCCTTGTGTGATTTACTACCTTCCGGAGTGCTTCCTGAATAGTGCGGTTCATGCACTTTACTTGGCCTGAGGACTGAGGCCGGTATGGTACATGGCGTTTTTGTTTAATTCCCAAGGCTTGTATCACTGTTGTAAAAATTCCTCCTACAAAGGCTCCCCCATTATTAGAATCTATTATTTCGGGGGTGCCATATCTACACACTACCTCATTAAAGAACTTTTTGGCCGCTACCCAGGTCCTAGTATCTTTAGTAGGAAAAGCCTCCACCCATCCTGAAAAGGAACAAATTATCACCAATAAATACTGGAATCCTTCCTTACTCCGTGGCAATGTATCAGTAAAATCAGTTGGAATCCTGTGCCACGGCCCAAGCCTTCGTTGGTGCATCCTGGGTTGCCAGTGCAGTTGCCTTGTTCTGCACGCACTGCACACAATTTTGCACCCATGTTTTAACATCATCTGCCATACACTCCCATTCTGCTACTTGCTTTAGCCTTCTTAAAGTCCCTTCCACTCCTTCATGCATAAACTGATGGGCTACATTAAGTAAATCTTGTCTTTTGTTTTGTCTTGGTAAGGCAACCCCCATCTTTTCATGTTCTCTGTGTGTATATATATATATATATATATATATATCTACCTACGGTATGTTCCACTCCATGCATCTGATGAAGTGGGTTCCGACCCACGAAAGCTTATGCCCAATAAATGTGTTAGTCTGTAAGATGCCAGAAGTACTCCTCGTTCTTTTTGCTGATACAGTTGCATCTGATGAAGTGGGCTGTAGCTCACGAAAGCTTATGCTCTAAATTTGCTAGTCTCTAAGGTGCCACAAGTCCTCCTGTTCTTTTTGCGGATACAGACTAACATGGCTGCTACTTTGAAAGCTGTTCTGAATCTTGTCTTTCTATTTTTCCTGGCACTCGGTTGGGGCGGTCTGTAGTGCCATCTGTTGGCTCAGAGGTGTCGGCACAGACATTCCTTTTCTCACTTCTGGTTACCACCGCTATATCATGCTGTCGGGCTATTGTATCTCCCCGATTATTCTGGGTGGCCTCCATATAGGGTGACCAAACAGCAAATGGGAAAAATCAGGACGGGGGTGGGGGGTAATAGGAGCCTATATAGGAAAAAGACCCAGAAATCGGGACTGTCCCTATAAAATCGGGACATCTGGTCACCCTGCCTCCATACCTGTTCCTTTATTGTGTGCCTTTACATGTCGCACCTTTAACTCTTTAGGGTTCTGTGTTATCCACTGGTAAATCCATTTCCATTCCTCTGAATATGCAATATCCTTTCCATCTGCTGCTTTCCACCCATTCCTATACCAATCATGTATCCAAAACTGTATCCCCTTCACACAAAAATCAGTCAGCATAAATATACACGGGCCGTGGGGAATTTTCATATCGCCTTAAAACCTGATAAATTGCGTGGGGCTCGGCATGATGAGCCGATCCGTGGTCTTAATGTCTCTGAATGACTTCCTCTTCTAAGTTAATGGCAGCGTATTTTACCCATCTTTTCCCTTTTCCTACCATTGTATTCCCGTCAGTAAACCGGACGTACTTTTCTTGGCCCACGGTATCTAATTCTTCTAGTGGGGGTACCTCGCTCCAGAATGATCTCTGGGCATTCATGTCGGTTCCCTTTTTCAATATTTTGTAGTAGTGTGGCCGCCAAGGCCATGTTATTGGCCACCAAACGGCTAACAAAAGGCTGTGAAACACAGGGCTGGGGCTGTGAGAGCCTTCAGTTTTAGCAGGGTTAAAGCAGAGCCCTGCTCTGTTCCCCATTCCCCTTTTATCTTTTCCTTTAGCAGTTTCCACAATGGGTGAGTTATTGCAACATATTTATAAATGTGTGGTCTCAGTCAATTGACTCCTCCTAGCAGTACGCTTAAAGAGTGGGCGTCACTAGGAGCCGGCATTTCTACTTGGGCTCTCACCTTGCGCTGATCTATTGGCCTTCCTTCTTGTCCAATAATTATACCCAGACCTGTGACTTGGGGCTGCACCACTTGAGCCTTATCCAAGGCTACCTTAAATCCTGTTTCCTGGATTAATGCGAACACTTTTTCCTTTAGTGGGTGAGTTTGTGCCTCAGTTTCCCCTTTTTATACATCGGGCCACCTCGGAGATCAGGACAGAGACCGCGGACTTGACTCCCGCTGTGGGAAGCTGATGTAGGGAGCAGGGACCGGGTGTGATGTCCTCGCAGCAGCCTGTGCTGGGGAGGAGCCGCATCTGACCCAGGCGGAGTCTGCGAAGGGCTGACGGCTTCCTGCCCAGCTGTATCACAGCGCAATCCGGCCAAGAGGTGTCCGTGGCGTGACCCGAGGGCAGGTCACTGCGGGCAGGATGGGACGGCGTCTCCTAGCCCAGCGCAGCTGGGGGAAAGCGCTGCTCATGGGCACTGCTACGTGAGAGCTCAGCGGCCGCGGGGAGTCCAGGGACACCCCAGACTGCAGCCTAAACCCACCAATTGTGGGCAAGCGCCGTCAGCCACCGGAGACTGGGCTACACCTGCCGACGCCTCCTGGTGCAAATTGGGGTGTGTCCTTTCCCTTTGGTTCTTGAGTCCAGCAACCGAAAATCACTCAAAGTCCCAAAAGTCCAACGACCCAAAAGTCTCTGTCCCTGGTCAGGGCAGCCCCAGAGTTCGAAAGTTTATCTGCAGAGTTTTACCTCCCAACCTGGGTGGAGATTGTGGGGGGGGTGGTTTAAGGGGCACCTTACGTGGTCCAAAGCTGATGGCCCCACCTCTCCATGGGGCTCCGCTCTGCCAGCCGCCCCATGAGCTGCTCCAGGCATCCGACAAACTGCTCTGTTCCACCAGCCGCTCTGCTCGCCGTCCCGCAGACTGCTCCGCCATATATCTGCAGGCTCCCCCACTACTTAACACAACACTCAGTGATTTCAGCTCTTTTGCAATTTCAGCTTGTAGCAGGGGAGCCTCAGTGCTGGGGCACCATTAGCCCAAAGTGAACTCAGCTCAGCAGCCTGTAACTAGACTCCTAGTAGAATCAAAATTATCTCTGATATTCCACAGTGGAAAGAGGAGGAAGTGCAATTAACATGTCCCCATACCCCAAGTTTTAACACCTGCCCCCAGCCTCTCTCTATTCAAAGAGTTTTGGAACCCATGTCCCTTGCCTAGCGAGTGCTACTTAGTTGATGGCGAGTCCCTCCATCAGACCAAAAAGCCAAATGCAGTTCCACTGTCCTTGATTCCCATAATCAGGATAATAACAATTTATTCTTCCTGCCCCAATAACAGAGACACTGGGGATCCCACAGCAGCCAAAGTGACCATTTGGGCAGCTATGGCCTCATTCTAGGCGGGGTGGGTGTGCCTATGCAAATGAGATCGGCCCCTGAAGTTCTTTTCCACAACTTGCCACACCTCAGCACCAGATGTCAGGGTGGAGCTCATCCTGACTTTGCTTACATCCAGAATTCCCTTGGTTCTTGCTTCCCCTCCCCCACTGGGGTCTCGGGACCCCCTGACCCTCCCCCCAATAGATGTTCTGCTGCTTCTGCCTGCACCCTGGTCCCCAGGGCCCTGGGCACCGCCCGAGTGTGGGGGGGCAGCAGGTCACGTACCAGCCTCTCCTTGCGCGCACTGCCTGGTTGTGTTTGGCAGTAGCCAAGATACCCCAGGGATGGGCTCACTGCACAGCAGACAGGCCGGGGCAGAGGTACCTGTGGGGGTGGACAGAGGGGTCCTATGGGGACAGGGAGCTGGGGTGGTTCCCTGTTGTGGGGGGCTAAGACCCTGAGGCTCTGATTGTCCTAATCCCCTGGCCTGGTCCTGGGGTGTCTCGGGGGCAGTTCGTCCACCTGGGAGCCCCCTTCCCCAGGGAATCTGAGGCTCAGGACCCCCGGGGCAGCAGGACGCAGCCTCCCCTGAGGGGGTCTGGCCCCAGGGAGTCCCCAGAGCCACAGTGCCTGGGAGACCCCCAGAGGCAGGCTGGGCCATACCTGCCGGACAGGGGGTTGGGGGCTTCGCTCCCAGAGCAGCGCCAGCTGCTGATCTCCCCGTTCGCGCCACCAAGTGACTCTTCCCTTCCCCCCGCAGCAGCAGCCCCCCCGGATTTCACCAACGCCAACATCGCCCGCCTGGTGCTGGGCACCGTGGTCCTGCTCATCCTGGGGCTTATCCTGGATCCAGCTGTGCAGGGAAGAGAATCTCCCAGGGGATGAGCCGCTTCCCCGTGGGGTGCTGAGACTCCGGCACAAACCCCGCTACCCTCCAAATACCCCTGCCTCAGAGAATCCCACCCCGCAACAGCTCCTGACCTCACCACAGCTCCCCAGGATTGAACCCTCGATGCCGTGTGTGACGTTGCACTCCATATGTTTAAGGAAAAATGCTTATGGGTGTAAATATAATGTAACCGGAATATGCTTTATTCAAAAGGTCTCTTGTAAGGTGTCAGGGTTCCTTCCCCAATCTGAACTCTAGGGTACATGAAACTGGGTACCTGCATGAAAACCTCCTAAACTTACTTTTACCAGTTTAGGTTAAAACTTCCCCAAGGTACAAAATTATTTTACCCTTGGATTTCCACTGCCACCAAGAAACTTTATCTGGGTTTACTGGGAAACGTGGTTTGGACACGTCACCAGTCGCTGGGATCTCCAATCTCCAGGCCATTGGCCGGGGTCCCAAGTTCCGTCGCCAGTCCCCTGTACCAACCAACTCCCTCTCCCAGCACCTCGTGAAACCAGTAACACCCAGGGAAGCTGAGTCCCACCCCTGCTGCATGCAAACCATTGGAAAAACCAAGGAAACACCAAGAAAACCCCCCACTTCCTCACACCCCCCATCTGGGTGAGCCCCGGCAGGGTGCTGGTGCTCAGGGGAAACGTTACCATCCGCTCTGCGGGTTGGTACCAATCCATGAAGTTCTTTCTGTGTAAAGCTGGACACCCACCCCCAGTGTCAGCCAGGAAGATGGAAGGAGCTACACCTGCGAATATCGCTCCATAACGGAACAGAATCGCTGGTCAAATCCCAGCGACCCCATCGAGATGATTGTAGCAGGTGAGGGAGGGCCCTGGCTCCACTTAATGTGTTTACAGGAGTGATACAAGTTTATATCTTATTCTCCTAACTCCAGATATAGAAATAATACAAGCAAACAAACTTTCTCATGACACCATACAAGGGGTATTTAGCGTAAAGCATATTCCAGTTATGGCATATTCATAAGCATATTTCCATAAACCATATGACGTGCAACGTCACAGAATGATCTCCCAGCCACTCAGGAACCATTAATAGGGAGGTTCCAGCCAATTTCCGCCAGCTCGCAGCCTTGCACCCCAGATCGGTACCATCCTGCCCTTGTCAGAAACCAGTCTGGTGTAAGTTCATTACGTTCGCCCCCTCTCTCCGTGTGGAGTGGACACACGCTAGCCTTTGTAAACGGAGCGGAGATTTCCCAAGCACTTCAACCAAAACACACTGTTTTAGGTCAAATATAAACCAGATTTATTAACTGCAGAAGGAGAGATTTTAAGTGGTTATAAGGAGCAGGCGCAGAGATCAGAGTTGGCTACTTAAGAAATATTTGCAGTCTAAGTTCTACAAACGAAACAGGATTTGAATCAGGCGGTGTCTTCCCCTGACAGATGGTGCAAGCAGGTTACAGATCCTCAGTACACACACTGGACTCCATCCCAGCCTGGGACCACCCTTCTCCAGTTCAAAGCCTTTGTCCTCCAGATGTTCCTCCAGGTGTTGATTTGTGGGGAAGAGAAGGCCAGGGATTATGTCCCTTCCCCTCACTGATATTTTTTTCCAGTTTGCTGGAAAGATCTTTGCTGTGACCGGGGGATCAGGCAGTCCCCAGTGGTCAAGCAATCTCCATTGTACCCAGTCTCTGGGATGGTGGGTTCTTTCCTTGAGGGGTGCTGATGAGCCACGAAGAGCGTCTGCCTGGTCCTTTGTTGCAGTTGAAAATTGGCTGTGGGTGTCTGCCAACCTCACGCCACGTTTCAGTAGCACACACAGCAATGCTTCATCCCTTCCCCTACAAGGGTCACACATACAGTGCACCAGGACAGGAATGTTCAAGGGATCAAGACTTTTAAAATGATGCCTCACATGGCAACTTTGGACCCAACCTACCATAGTTCTATCACAGTGGTGAACACGGGGGCTCCACGGTGCTACTCTGAGGTACAGATTGTCACCCTGTGATATCACCCTGACATGACCAGGGCCTGGGAAACAGACTGTGAACTTCCTTTCCCTTGCAGAAGTGGCTGTCTGTGGTGTCCCCTGCCCAAAGGGCGAGGTCACTTGTTTCCTTTCACCTTCCCCATTTTTACTTGTTTTTTATGCGTTGCTGTTTAATAAATTGTACGTGCTCTGAACTCTATGTAATGATCCGTGGGACAGGGAAACATCCGGTGCAAAGAGAGTGCCCCAGAGTGGGGACAACCTCGCCACTGTCCTAAGTGACCACGACAAGACTGGGGGTCGAGCCCGCAGGGATCCAGGGCCCAGCCCTGCCGGGGTTATGAGGCCTCTGCTGCACGGGAGGGAGGAAGGGGAGCCCTCGAGGTCAGGCAGGCCTCTGGGTAAAGGGAGTGGGAGCGAAGACTCAGATCCTGAGAAATCTGATGAGGTTCAATAAGGATAAGTGCAGGGTCCTGCACTTAGGACGGAAGAACCCAATGCACCGCTACAGACTAGGGGCCGAATGGCTCGGCAGCAGTTCTGCGGAAAAGGACCTAGGGGTGACAGTGGACGAGAAGCTGGATATGAGTCAGCAGTGTGCCCTTGTTGCCAAGAAGGCCAATGGCATTTTGGGATGTATAAGTAGGGGCATAGCAAGCAGATCGAGGGACGTGATCGTTCCCCTCTATTCGACATTGGTGAGGCCTCATCTGGAGTACTGTGTCCAGTTTTGGGCCCCACACTACAAGAAGGATGTGGATAAATTGGAGAGAGTCCAGCGAAGGGCAACAAAAATGATTAGGGGTCTGGAATACATGATTTATGAGGAGAGGCTGAGGGAGCTGGGATTGTTTAGCCTGCAGAAGAGAAGAATGAGGGGGGATTTGATAGCTGCTTTCAACTACCTGAAAGGGGGTTCCAAAGAGGATGGCTCTAGACTGTTCTCAATGGTAGCAGATGACAGAACGAGGAGTAATGGTCTCAAGTTGCAGTGGGGGAGGTTTAGATTGGATATTAGGAAAAACTTTTTCACTATGAGGGTGGTGAAACACTGGAATGCGTTACCTAGGGAGGTGGTAGAATCTCCTTCCTTAGAGGTTTTTAAGGTCAGGCTTGACAAAGTCCTGGCTGGGATGATTTAACTGGGAATTGGTCCTGCTTCGAGCAGGGGGTTGGACTAGATGACCTTCAGGGGTCCCTTCCAACCCTGATATTCTATGATTCTATGATTCTATGATCCTTTCGCCAGTCAATCCCACCGGGGCGTGTATAAGCCAGCAAAGTTCCCCACAATAGCGGGACCATTCCCCCGCTTACACCAGGAGCAGGGTCAGCGGCCGCCCTGCCCGTCCGTCCGGAGAGTGAAATGAACCGGTCCCTCCCCACAAAGCCCGGCTGTTCTGGAAACTAGCGGCTCTGCTCCGGTGACTCCCGAAGGAGCAGGGACTTGGAGCCGGTCTGACTCCGGCTATTGGCCGCGGCTGCTCAGCCCCCGTTTCAATAGACAGGCTGGGTTTGATTCCTTGTCCGGGGGTTTAACCCAAAAGCTTTGCCTTTGAATGGCTGCTGCTGGGGGTTTGCCCAGGAGCCGAGTAGAACCAGGGGCTCAGTTTGAAACGAGCCCCCTCCGGCCCCCAGCCTGTGTGACGCTGGCGAGGGAGAGTTTCCAACCCCCCTGAGCCCTCTGGGCCTGTGAGACCCTCTGCAAAGAGCAGCAGGGCTCCGGGAATGTGGGGTATAGGTCGAGGTTGAGAGGGATGTAGGGGTTAGACGGGAGACAGGCTGAGATCAGGGAGGGAGTGGGGACAGGAATATGAGGGGAGACACAAAGGGGGCAGGTGTGTGGGTGCTGGTGACCGGACGGGCGTTTCAGAGGAGATGGGAGAGCGGGAGGAGGTGGAAGGGGAATGGGGGAGAGCGGGATGGGGATGGCTCCCCCCTCACAGAGACGGGGTCGGCGTATGGGGGTGTGTGAATGGATTTGCTTTTCGGCCAAAACTCCAGCTGAGCTGGGGCACCTCTGGCTGGCTGGGAGGGAGGGGGTGAGCCGGGAATGGAGCCCCCTGACCCCCAGCTTTCTCCCGCCCTGCAGCCAATGGCGTATAAACAAAGCCTGTGTCATGTCCCTCTCTCGGGGCCTGGCCACATAACCACTGACAGGGTCTCCTCCAGCTCGGGGGCAGGGTCTCTGTGGGGGCATTAGAAGGTCCCTGGGTCTCTCCTGGCTGGTGACCCGTTGGGGGCCTGGGATGGAATTTCTCTTCCTCCTGTTTTCTTTTGAACCTGGTTGATTTTATTCACATGCTGAGAAAAGCCCCTTCGAACCAGGCGTTACAGCGTAAACCCGTCATCACCGCTCAGCTAGGGCTCAAGGGGCAGGAAATCCAGGTGTCCCCCATCACGCCCGCTCCTCACACGGTGCCACGGCTCGTGTCACAGGTGGGCAGCTTGGCAGGCTGAGCGGGAAGGCTGCAGAGTCAAACCCTCCAGCACCAGGAAATGCCACAGTTATGGTTTTCTGAACGACCTTAACTGTGCTCCCTCATGCAGGTCCATTACAAAGCCAGCCTTCAATTGCACGATCATGTATTAACATTACCTACATGGGTCACCAGCCGGGCTTGAACCCAGAATGAAAAGGGGATGGAATTTTCATGGCAATCGTGGTCAGTGGCAGATTGAAGACCAGACCTCGTGGGCGCCCGGCTCTCAGCCTGAGGCACCTTCCTCAAGGCTGCAGGGTGCGTTGCGGGTGACCTGTCCCCCCTCTCCACAGAGACACAGACAAGCTGGGAGCTACATGATGCATGGCCAGGCTGACGGTACCTGGGTTTCTTGGGTTTTGAAGGGACCTCTGCTTACTTTCAATGCACTAGATTTCACCTGCAGATTAGAGACAACATGTGATGGACGCAGGAAGAGACGAGACATCGTCGACTTCCTGTAGCAGCAGCCAGCAGCTGAGTTCCTTATTTGGGTCTCGGTGGAGCTGGACACTAGGGTGTTGGCGGCTGTGCGGAGGGGCCACTCACTGCCCCCATCATGGCATCTGCTCTCACCGTCCTCCTCCTTGGTGAGTATCGGAGACAGCCAGGGCTTGTGTCCATGGGGTAGGGGGATCTGAGACCAGGGCGTGTGTCCATGGGAAGGGGGGGAAATCTGAGACCAGGACATGTGTCCATGGTGGGGGTTGTGAAACCAGGGTGTGTGCCCATTGTGGGGGTGGGATCTGAGACCACGGTGTAGGATCCAGCTGTTCTGGGATCTGGTCCCTAATGGCCCATCTCCTTTCCAGGCTGCTGGCTGGCCGGGCGGAGCGGGGTGTCTGGACGTGAGTATCTGTGGGGAATGGGGCAGCTGGGGGAATTTCCACATGAAGGACGAGGAACATGGGTGGGGGTGAGGGGTGCAGATCCCACAAAGAGATGATCCTGTCAGACCCATGCTCCCTTCCACACCCGGAAGTGGGGACTGAGACCTCGCCCCGCTCATTACAGGGATGGGCAGCACACAGGGAGAATTTGCCTGCCCTCAAAGCTCTTCCCTCCAGGAAATACAGAGTGAAGCCACCAGCCACCCCGCAGCACCCCTGTCATTGTTCCTTCCCCACTCTGAACTCTAGGGTACAGATGTGGGGACCTGCATGAAAACCTCCTAAACTTACTTTTACCAGCTTAGGTTAAAACTTCCCCAAGGTACAAACTATTTTATCCTTCACCCTTGGACTTCCACTGCCACCACCAAACTTTTATCTGGGTTTATTTATTAGGAAAGCGTTGGATTTTGGGGGGAAAGACGTTTCCAAACAACGCTTTCCTAATAAATAAAGACCCGTGTGCAGCCCCCTTTCCCGTGTGGGAACTGTACATGGTGGCTGCTCAGAAGCGGCCTGAAAACAGCTGCTGTGGGGAGACCCCCAAGGATTCCCGGGCAGCAGCAGAAGTGGGGGCAGCTCAAGCCTGGGGCGGGATTTTTTTGTGGTGGGGAGAGAAAGAAAACAGCCGGGGACAGCGGCTCCTGCCTACACCCCCAGCGCTCCTGGGGGAAAGGGCTGGTAGAGTTTGGAGGGAGGCTGCCCAGTGCCGGGAGAGAGACACCAGCAGCCAGCGAGGGAGCAACCGGCACCAGAAATGAAGGGACCCAGCGAGTGGGGAGCCAGTGGAAAGGCACCTGGTGGCCAAGCTGTGTCGTTGAAGGGCGCCCGGCAGAGAGCTGGCAGGGAGAGAGTCCCGTTGAGTAGGGGCAGAGATGGCAGGAACAGGGGGAGGCAGACAGAGGAAAGACAGAGGCAGGAGGGAGGAAGTTACTGGAAGAACTGGGCAGTGAAACACGAAGAAAAAAGAGTCGTAAGATATTGTTAGAAAACCACAAGAGAAGTAAAGCACGAATGAAATGTGACAGAAATAATCTCTGAGTATAGAGAAACGGGCTGAAGAAAAGAGGAGGAAGTGAGCTGTAGCGAAAGTAAAGCCAATAGTATGGACAAAACATCCACCCAGCACCTTCAGGTGCAGCGACAGGACCAGAGAAATGGTCAGAGAGCAAAGGAACTCTAGAAAAAGCAGTGGAGGGACAGTTGTTCAATTGAGAAGCCGACCCATCGCCTGGAGAAACAGCTGCAGGTATCTGAGCTGGAACCCAGGACAGCCAACAGAGACGGGGCAAGGGGATGGCTCAAGATACAACAAACCAGCCTAAGAACAGAGAAACCGCGAAGGGAACGTAGCGCGGGCGGGTTCTGGCCCTGGTGCCTTGGACGTTCGAACTCCAGATCCTGGTGCTCCATGAAAGTAAATTGTTGCCCATAACATGGGTTGAATTCAGCCAATGGTAGTTCCTGTTCAGACGAGCTCAGCAATAGTTCCCAGTGTGACCCTACTGTGACGATGCTGGTTCTGGCGGGACCCAACGGAGCGCGCCAATTCAGGACAAATTGCTTAAAGCAGGTCAGTTACAGCCCAAGGCACCTCTAAGGCACCTCTAAGGCAAACCAAACCAGCCAGGCAGAGTAGACTTTGGTCTCACCCCACTGGCTAACCACAAGTCACACAAGCCATGCCCTTAAACACTCCAGTTTCCCAGTATCTCCACCAGTCGTTATGAGGATGAATGGTTATGAAAACCAAGACCCCAGTGAAAGAAAAGAGGTTCTCTCGATCCCAAAGGACCAAGCCTCAGACCCCAGTCAATATACAAAGCAGATCTTACCCACAAATCACGCTGTTGCCAACCCTTTAGAATCTAAAATCTAAAGGTTAATTCATAAAAGGAGAAAGATAGAGCTGAGAGCGAGAAGTGGTTAAATGGAGTCAATGACATCCAGTGATGGCAAAGTTCTTGGTTCAGGCTTGTTGCAGTGATGGCAGAAACTGCAGGTTCAAAGCAAGTCTCTGGAGAACATCCCCTGCTGGGATGGGTCATCGGTCTTTGGTTCAAAGCTTCAGTGTAGCAAAGTCCCGCCAGAGGTGTGAAGCAGGACTGAAGACAAGATGGAGACATCAGCCCTTTATAGTCTTTTCCAGGTGTAAGAACCCCTCTTTGTTCTTACTGTGGAAAATTACAGCAAAATGGAGTTTGGCGTCACATGGGCAAGTCCCGGCCTATCTTGCTGAGTCCCAAGGCGTGTCTGCCTTCTCTCAATGGGTCACTTGTGTCGCTGATGGTCCTTAATGGGCCATCCCGCAGGCTAGGCAGAGCTGACACCAGCTTGTCTGGGGCGTCACCCAGAAGCACAGCATAAGTTTGAAATGCAGACAGGATAGAGCCAATATTCATAACTTCAACTACAAAATGATACACACATATAGACAGCATATTCCTAACCCACAAACCATCACCTTGTCTTAGACACCTCATTTGACCCCCTTTATATAAGATTTGATGCCACTAGAGGACCTGGGCTGCAACGATGATCTATACGGTCCCAGATTATGTCAATAATGTCACATCTACACAGCAGCTCCTGCTACACCAGCGAACTCTGATTCACTTGTGATTATTCCCCACTGAACTGATTTCTCCTTCCCCAGCTGATGCAGATAAAACGCAATTGGCCTCTAGGTCGCCTCGGCCCCTCCTTGCCCTGCCCCAGCCACCCCTCCATGGGCTCCTGGAAGATGGATCCGCGCCGTTGCCCTGCTGAGGGGTGGGGGGCCCCCGGGGCTCTTGTGTCACTAGCCCAGCTCTCTCGGTCTTGGATTTGGGAGAAAAACATCCAGGAGACTCTCTCCCTGCAGCCCCCTGTCTCGGCCTCATCACTCGGGCCGGGCTGCGGGGACGGGGTGCAGTGACCATGCCGGGGTCTGTGTCTCACGGCCTGTCTCCTCCTGCCCCATGGAGCTGGTGATAGCAGGTGAGGGGCCTGGCTCAGCATCCCTGCTCCCAGCTCCACCCCCAGCTGGGCACTCACGGGGTCTCAAACTGAGTCTGGGCTGTTGGAATTAGGACCCCCTGGTTCGATACAGCCCCGTTGGGCAGACGAGCTCACCTGTACCTCTGTAGAAACAGGGACGTTCCTCCTCCGAAATAGGGACAGCCACGCCCAGACCTGCTCCGCAGTGACTCCAAGGGTGAATGGCACCTGGCTGGGGCGGGGACTGTCTCTGTGTTTGTACAGCTCCGAGCACATGGGGGAGCTGGCCCACGACAGGGGCTTCTAGTAATTAATACTAGTCAGTAATGATTTTGGTTCCGGCTGCTGTGGAGCCAGGCAGGGATTGTATCTGCGCTCAGGGTCTTGCTGGGCCGATCTTTCCCATTCTGGGATCCCCAGGGTGCTGAGCTGTCCCGAGTCCCTGGGTCCCATCCTCTCCCCAGGGACACCAGCTCAGCCCAGGAAAGAGCCGCGATTGCAGTTTGGGGGAAGGAGAGGTTCCCTGTATAACCAACCACATAGACCAGGACTCCAGCTTTCTCTCCGCTGTGCCCTGCCCCTGACAGACGCTGGTTCTATTCCCGCAGGGGGAACCCAACTGACTCAGCCGGGAACGACGCTGGCTCCCACCCGCCCAGGCAGCACGGGACCAGGTAGCAGTACTGGGGGCAGGAAATCGCCATCAACCCCCCCAGAAGCAGGTTTGTGCAGCCCAAGGAGCCACCCTGAGGGGGAGCCATGAGGGGCTGTCTGCTTGGGACAGGGGCAGATCCCCAAAGCGAATGCCCCATCTGAAACCTCCCCCCCCAGATTCATTTCATATGTGGGGGGGAGGGTGTCACTGGAAAGATGCCAGATTAGCTTGGTGGGGACAGGGCCTGGGAGAGCTTCCCCGCAACGGAGAACCCCACCCCGGCGGTCCCACAGACGGGGGAGATGGAGGAGGCTACAGCTGCCAATATAGCACCAAGTGGGACTCGCCCGTCTGGTCCGAGCCCAGCGACCCTGTGCAGCTGGTGGTAGCAGGTGAGGGTCCTGGCTCGGCGTCCCCGCACGCAGCCCCTCCCACAGCCGGACCCTCAGGGGTCTTGGCCCCAGTGGGATGCTCAGGGCCAGGCTCTGGCCTGAGCCCTGGACCCAGCAGAAGGGACCCCCCGGTGGGGAGCGGGGACAGAGTCACTGGGGGGTTCCCCAGCTAGGGGGCGGCAGCAGCCGCTGGAGTTTCAGGGCTGATGGCTCGGAGCTCGGTTCCCTCCCTCCCCCATCCCAGCCCATGCTCATTTGCATCCCTTTGAGGGAACTGACCCAGCTGGGCCCCAGCAGCCAGACCCCCCACCTCCCCACCGAGCCAGCGGGAGAAGGTGAGCGGGAGAAATGGAACAATTCATCCCCCAGGGAACAGGGCTCCCCACTCAGATGCCCACGGGGCTTTCGGGCCGTTTGGAGGGGGCTGGTCCCTGCAGACAGAACTGATGGGTTCAATTCTTCTATATAGAGGGTGATGAATAGATCCATGGGGAAGGACGGCCAAGGGTCGGATGTGGGTCCTTGGGAACATAGGGCGGTGGACAGATGGGAGCACGTCTGGTGACGAATAGAAAGATGGACTAAAACCTTGTCTACATGATAACTGGACCCAAATGTTGAATCCTGTGTGGTTCCCAACCCCCCCGGTGATCTCAGAGCGAGTCTGGGCTGTCGGAATTCGTGCCCCCTGGGTCAATACAGCCTCGTTGGGCAGACGAGCTCACCTGTACCTCTGTAGACACAGGGACGTTCCTCCTCCGAAATAGGGACAGCCACACCCAGACCTGCTCCGCAGTGACTCCAAGGGTGAATGGCACCTGGCTGGGGCGGGGACTGTCTCTGTCTCTGTGTTTGTACAGCTCCGAGCACATGGGGGAGCTGGCCCAAGACAGGGGCTTCTGGTAATTAATACTAGTCAGTAATGATTTTGGTTCCAGCCGCTGTGGAGCCAGGCAGGGCCTGTATCTGCGCTCAGGGTCTTGCTGGGCCGATCTTTCCCATTCTGGGATCCCCAGGGTGCTGAGCTGGCCCGAGTCCCTGGGTCCCAACCTCTCCCCAGGGACGCCAGCTCAGCCCCGGGAAGAGCCTCGATTGCTGCTTGGGGGAACCATAGAATCATAGAATATCAGCATTGGAAGGGATCTCAGGAGGTCATCTAGTCCAACCCCCTTCTCAAAGCAGGACCCATCCCCAGTTAAATCATCCCAGCCAGGGCTTTGTCAAGCCTGACCTTAAAAACCTCTAAGGAAGGAGATTCTACCACCTCCCTAGGTAACGCATTCCAGTGTTTCACCACCCTCATAGTGAAAAAGTTTTTCCTAATATCCAACCTAAACCTCCCCCACTGCAACTTGAGACCATTACTCCTCGTTCTGTCCTCTGCTACCATTGAGAACAGTCTAGATCCATCCTCTTTGGACCCCCTTTCAGGTAGTTGAAAGCAGCTATCAAATCCCCCCTCATTCTTCTCTTCTGCAGGCTAAACAATCCCAGCTCCCTCAGCCTCTCCTCATAACTCATGTGTTCCAGACCCCTAATCATTTTTGTTGCCCTTCACTGGATTCTCTCCAATTTATCCACATCCTTCTTGTAGTGTGGGGCCCAAAACTGGACACAGTACTCCAGATGAGGCCTCACCAATGTCGAATAGAGGGGAACGATCACGTCCCTCGATCTGCTCGCTATGCCCCTACTTATACATCCCAAAATGCCATTGGCCTTCTTGGCAACAAGGGCACACTGCTGACTCATATCCAGCTTCTCGTCCACTGTAACCCCTAGGTCCTTTTCCGCAGAACTGCTGCCTAGCCATTCGGTCCCTAGTCTGTAGCTGTGCATTGGGTTCTTCCGTCCTAAGTGCAGGACCCTGCACTTATCCTTATTGAACCTCATCAGATTTCTTTTGGCCCAATCCTCCAATTTGTCTAGGTCCCTCTGTATCCTGTCCCTGCCCTCCAGCATATTTACCACTCTTCCCAGTTTAGTATCATCCGCAAATTTGCTGAGAGTGCAATCCACACCATCCTCCAGATCATTTATGAAGATATTGAACAAAACCGGCCCCAGGACCGACCCCTGGGGCACTCCACTTGACACCGGCTGCCAACTAGACATGGAGCCATTGATCACTACCTGTTGAGCCCGACAATCTAGCCAACTTTCTACCCACCTTATAGTGCATTCATCTAGCCTGTACTTCTTTAACTTGCTGACAAGAATACTGTGGGAGACCATGTCAAAAGCTTTGCTAAAGTCAAGAAACAATACATCCACTGCTTCCCCTTCATCCACAGAACCAGTAATCTCGTCATAGAAGGCGATTAGATTAGTCAGGCATGACCTTCCCTTGGTGAATCCATGCTGACTGTTACTGATCACTTTCCTCTCCTCTAAGTGCTTCAGGATTGATTCTTTGAGGACTTGCTCCATGATTTTTCCGGGGACTGAGGTGAGGCTGACTGGCCTGTAGTTCCCAGGATCCTCCTTCTTCCCTTTTTTAAAGATTGGCACTACATTAGCCTTTTTCCAGTCATCCGGGACTTCCCCGGTTCGCCACGAGTTTTCAAAGATAATGGCCAATGGCTCTGCAATCACAGCCGCCAGTTCCTTTCGCACTCTCGGATGCAACTCGTCCGGCCCCATGGACTTGTGCACCATGGGAGGAGAGGTTCCCTGTATAACCAACCACATAGACCAGGACTCCAGCTTTCTCTCCGCTGTGCCCCACCCCTGACAGACGCTGGTTCTATTCCCGCAGGGGGAACCCAACTGACTCAGCTGGGAACGACGCTGGCTCCCACCCGCCCAGGCAGCACGGGACCAGGTAGCAGTACTGGGGGCAGGAAATCGCCGTCAACCCCCCCAGAAGCAGGTTTGTGCAGCCCAAGAAGCCGCCCTGAGGGGGAGCCATGAGGGGCTGTCTGCTTGGGACAGGGGCAGATCCCCAAAGCAAATGCCCCATCTGAAACCTCCCCCCCAGATTCATTTCATATGTTGGGGGGAGGGTGTCACTGGAAAGATGCCAGATTAGCTTGGTGGGGACAGGGCCTGGGAGAGCTTCCCCGCAACGGAGAGCCTCACCGCAGGGGTCCCACAGACGGGGGAGATGGAGGAGGCTACAGCTGCCAATATAGCACCAAGTGGGACTCGCCCGTCTGGTCCGAGCCCAGCGACCCTGTGCAGCTGGTGGTAGCAGGTGAGGGTCCTGGCTCGGCGTCCCCGCACGCAGCCCCTCCCACAGCTGGACCCTCAGGGGGTCTTGGCCCCAGTGGGATGCTCAGGGCCAGGCTCTGGCCTGAGCCCTGGACCCAGCAGAAGGGACCCCCCGGTGGGGAGCGGGGACAGAGTCACTGCGGGGTTCCCCAGCCAGGGGGTGGCAGCAGCCGCTGGAGTTTCAGGGCTGATGGCTCGGAGCTCGGTTCCCTCCCTCCCCCATCCCAGCCCATGCTCGTTTGCATCCCATTGAGGGAACTGACCCAGCTGGGCGCCAGCAGCCGTACCCCCCACCCCACCACGGAGCCAGCGGGAGAAGGTGAGCGGGAGAAATGGAACAATTCATCCCCCAGGGAACAGGGCTCCCCGCTCAGATGCCCACGGGGTCTTCGGGCCGTTTGGAGGGGGCTGGTCCCTGCAGACAGAACTGATGGGTTCAATTCTTCTGTATAGAGGGTGATGGACAGATCCACGGGGACGGCCGGCCACGGGTCGGTGGGGATGTGGGTCCTTGG
The DNA here is from genome assembly GCF_965140285.1 of Lepidochelys kempii. Taxonomy (NCBI): domain Eukaryota; kingdom Metazoa; phylum Chordata; order Testudines; family Cheloniidae; genus Lepidochelys; species Lepidochelys kempii. The sequence goes on from NC_136402.1 coordinate 15,585,616, forward strand.
GAACATAGGGCAGTGGACGGATGGGAGCACGTCTGGTGAGGGATAGAAAGATGGACTAAGACCTTGTCTACGTGATAACTGGACCCAAATGTTGAATCCTGTGTCGTTCCCAACCCCCACTGGTGATCTCAGAGTGAGTCTGGGCTGTCGGAATTCGCGCCCCCTGGGTTCATACAGCCTCGTTGGGCAGACGAGCTCACCTGTACCTCTGTAGACACAGGGACGTTCCTCCTCTGAAATAGGGACAGCCACGCCCAGACCTGCTCCGCAGTGACTCCAAGGGTGAATGGCACCTGGCTGGGGCGGGGACTGTCTCTGTGTTTGTACAGCTCCGAGCACATGGGGTAGCTGGCCCACGACAGGGGCTTCTGGTAATTAATACTAGTCAGTAATGATTTTGGTTCCAGCCGCTGTGGAGCCAGGCAGGGCCTGTATCTGCGCTCAGGGTCTTGCTGGGCCGATCTTTCCCATTCTGGGATCCCCAGGGTGCTGAGCTGGCCCGAGTCCCTGGGTCCCATCCTCTCCCCAGGGACGCCAGCTCAGCACCGGGAAGAGCCTCGATTGCTGCTTGGGGGAATCATAGAATCATAGAATATCAGGGTTGGAAGGGATCTCAGGAGGTCATCTAGTCCAACCCCCTGCTCAAAGCAGGACTGATCCCCAACTAAATCATCCCAGCCAGGGCTTTGTCAAGCCTGACCTTAAAAACTTCTAAGGAAGGAGATTCTACCACCTCCCTAGGTAACGCATTCCAGTGTTTCACCACCCTCCTAGTGAAGAAGTTTTTCCTAATATCCAACCTAAACCTCCCCCATAGAATCATAGAATCATAGAATATCAGGGTTGGAAGGGACCCCAGAAGGTCATCTAGTCCAACCCCCTGCTCAAAGCAGGACCAATTCCCAGTTAAATCATCCCAGCCAGGGCTTTGTCAAGCCTGACCTTAAAAACCTCTAAGGAAGGAGATTCTACCACCTCCCTAGGTAACGCATTCCAGTGTTTCACCACCCTCTTAGTGAAAAAGTTTTTCCTAATATCCAATCTAAACCTCCCCCACTGCAACTTGAGACCATTACTCCTCGTTCTGTCATCTGCTACCATTGAGAACAGTCTAGAGCCATCCTCTTTGGAACCCCCTTTCAGGTAGTTGAAAGCAGCTATCAAATCCCCCCTCATTCTTCTCTTCTGCAGGCTAAACAATCCCAGCTCCCTCAGCCTCTCCTCATAACTCATGTGTTCCAGTCCCCTAATCATTTTTGTTGCCCTTCGCTGGACTCTCTCCAATTTATCCACATCCTTCTTGAAGTGTGGGGCCCAAAACTGGACACAGTACTCCAGATGAGGCCTCACCAATGTCGAATAGAGGGGAACGATCACGTCCCTCGATCTGCTCGCTATGCCCCTACTTATACATCCCAAAATGCCATTGGCCTTCTTGGCAACAAGGGCACACTGCTGACTCATATCCAGCTTCTCGTCCACTGTCACCCCTAGGTCCTTTTCCGCAGAACTGCTGCCTAGCCATTCGGTCCCTAGTCTGTAGCTGTGCATTGGGTTCTTCCGTCCTAAGTGCAGGACCCTGCACTTATCCTTATTGAACCTCATCAGATTCCTTTTGGCCCAATCTTCCAATTGGTCTAGGTCCTTCTGTATCCTATCCCTCCCCTCCAGCGTATCTACCACTCCTCCCAGTTTAGTATCATCCGCAAATTTGCTGAGAGTGCAATCCACACCATCCTCCAGATCATTTATGAAGATATTGAATAAAACCGGCCCCAGGACCGACCCCTGGGGCACTCCACTTGATACCGGCTGCCAACTAGACATGGAGCCATTGATCACTACCCGTTGAGCCCGACAATTTAGCCAGCTTTCTACCCACCTTATGGTGCATTCATCCAGCCCATACTTCCTTAACTTGCTGACAAGAATACTATGGGAGACCGTGTCAAAAGCTTTGCTAAAGTCAAGAAACAATACATCCACTGCTTTCCCTTCATCCACAGAACCAGTAATCTCATCATAAAAGGCGATTAGATTAGTCAGGCATGACCTTCCCTTGGTGAATCCATGCTGGCTGTTCCTGATCACTTTCCTCTCATGCAAGTGCTTCAGGATTGATTCTTTGAGGACCTGCTCCATGATTTTTCCAGGGACTGAAGTGAGGCTGACTGGCCTGTAGTTCCCAGGATCCTCCTTCTTCCCTTTTTTAAAGATTGGCACTACATTAGCCTTTTTCCAGTCATCCGGGACTTCCCCCATTCGCCACAAGTTTTCAAAGATAATGGCCAATGGCTCTGCAATCACAGCCGCCAGTTCCTTTCGCACTCTCGGATGCAACTCGTCCGGCCCCATGGACTTGTGCACCATGGGAGGAGAGGTTCCCTGTATAACCAACCACAGAGAGCAGGACTCCAGCTTTCTCTCCGCTGTGCCCCACCCCTGACAGACGCTGGTTCTATTCCCACAGGGGGAACCAAACTGACTCAGCTGGGAACGACGCTGGCTCCCACCCGCCCAGGCAGCACAGGACCAGGTAGCAGTACTGGGGGCAGGAAATCGCCGTCAACCCCCCCAGAAGCAGGTTTGTGCAGCCCAAGGAGCCGCCCTGAGGGGGAACCACGAGGGGCTGTCTGCTTGGGACAGGGGCAGATCCCCAAAGCAAATGCCCCATCTGAAACCTCCCCCCAAAGATTCATTTCATATGTGGGGGGGAGGGTGTCACTGGAAAGATGCCAGATTAGCTTGGTGGGGACAGGGCCTGGGAGAGCTTCCCCGCAACGGAGAGCCTCACCGCGGGGGTCCCACAGACGGGGGAGATGGAGGAGGCTACAGCTGCCAATATAGCACCAAGTGGGACTCGCCCATCTGGTCCGAGCCCAGCGACCCTGTGCAGCTGGTGGTAGCAGGTGAGGGTCCTGGCTCGGCGTCCCCGCACGCAGCCCCTCCCACAGCCGGACCCTCAGGGGTCTTGGCCCCAGTGGGATGCTCAGGGCCAGGCTCTGGCCTGAGCCCTGGACCCAGCAGAAGGGACCCCCCGGTGGGGAGCGGGGACAGAGTCACTGCGGGGTTCCCCAGCCAGGGGGTGGCAGCAGCCGCTGGAGTTTCAGGGCTGATGGCTCGGGGCTCGGTTCCCTCCCTCCCCCATCCCAGCCCATGCTCGTTTGCATCCCATTGAGGGAACTGACCCAGCTGGGCGCCAGCAGCCGTACCCCCCACCCCACCATGGAGCCAGCGGGAGAAGGTGAGCGGGAGAAATGGAACAATTCATCTCCCAGAGAACAGGGCTCCCCGCTCAGATGCCCACGGGGTCTTCAGGCCGTTTGGAGGGGGCTGGTCCCTGCAGACAGAACTGATGGGTTCAATTCTTCTATATAGAGGGTGATGGACAGATCTATGGGGACGGCCGGCCACGGGTCGGTGGGGATGTGGGTCCTTGGGAACATAGGGCAGTGGACGGATGGGAGCACGTCTGGTGAGGGATAGAAAGATGGACTAAGACCTTGTCTACGTGATAACTGGACCCAAATGTTGAATCCTGTGTCGTTCCCAACCCCCCCGGTGATCTCAGAGCGAGTCTGGGCTGTCGGAATTCGCGCCCCCTGGGTTCATACAGCCCCGTTGGGCAGACGAGCTCACCTGTACCTCTGTAGACACAGGGACGTTCCTCCTCTGAAATAGGGACAGCCACGCCCAGACCTGCTCCGCAGTGACTCCAAGGGTGAATGGCACCTGGCTGGGGCGGGGACTGTCTCTGTGTTTGTACAGCTCCGAGCACATAGGGGAGCTGGCCCACGACAGGGGCTTCTAGTAATTAATACTAGTCAGTAATGATTTTGGTTCCGGCCGCTGTGGAGCCAGGCAGGGCCTGTATCTGCGCTCAGGGTCTTGCTGGGCCGATCTTTCCCATTCTGGGATCCCCAGGGTGCTGAGCTGGCCCGAGTCCCTGGGTCCCAACCTCTCCCCAGGGACGCCAGCTCAGCCCCGGGAAGAGCCGCGATTTCAGTTTTGGGGGAGGAGAGGTTCCCTGTATAACCAACCACATAGACCAGGACTCCAGCTTTCTCTCCGCTGTGCCCCGCCCCTGACAGACGCTGGTTCTATTCCCGCAGGAGGAACCCAACTGACTCAGCCGGGAACGACGCTGGCTCCCACCCGCCCAGGCAGCACGGGACCAGGTAGCAGTACTGGGGGCAGGAAATCGCCATCAACCCCCCCAGAAGCAGGTTTGTGCAGCCCAAGGAGCCGCCCTCAGGGGGAGCCACGAGGGGCTGTCTGCTTGGGACAGGGGCAGATCCCCAAAGCGAATGCCCCATCTGAAACCTCCCCCCCCCAGATTCATTTCATACGCGGGGGGGAGGGTGTCACTGGAAAGATGCCAGATTAGCTTGGTGGGGACAGGGCCTGGGAGAGATTCCCCACAACGGAGAACCCCACCCCGGCGGTCCCACAGACGGGGGAGATGGAGGAGGCTACAGCTGCCAATATAGCACCAAGTGGGACTCGCCCGTCTGGTCCAAGCCCAGCGACCCTGTGCAGCTGGTGGTAGCAGGTGAGGGTCCTGGCTCGGCGTCCCCACAGGCAGCCCCTCCCACAGCCGGACCCTCAGGGGTCTTGGCCCCAGTGGGATGCTCAGGGCCAGGCTCTGGCCTGAGCCCTGGACCCAGCAGAAGGGACCCCCCGGTGGGGAGCGAGGACAGAGTCACTGGGGGGTTCCCGAGCCAGGGGGCGGCAGCAGCCGCTGGAGTTTCAGGGCTGATGGCTCGGAGCTCGGTTCCCTCCCTCCCCCATCCCAGCCCATGCTCGTTTGCATCCCATTGAGGGAACTGACCCAGCTGGGCGCCAGCAGCCGTACCCCCCACCCCACCACGGAGCCAGCGGGAGAAGGTGAGCGGGAGAAATGGAACAATTCATCTCCCAGAGAACAGGGCTCCCCGCTCAGATGCCCACGGGGCCTTCGGGCCGTTTGGAGGGGGCTGGTCCCTGCAGACAGAACTGATGGGTTCAATTCTTCTATATAGAGGGTGACGAATAGATCCATGGGGACGGACAGCCAAGGGTCGGTGGGGATGTGGGTCCTTGGGAACATAGGGCGGTGGACAGATGGGAGCACGTCTGGTGACGGATAGAAAGATGGTCTAAGACCTTGTCTACATGATAACTGGACCCAAATGTTGAATCCTGTGTGGTTCCCAACCCCCCCGGTGATCTCAGAGCGAGTCTGGGCTGTCGGAATTCGCGCCCCCTGGGTCGATACAGCCCCGTTGGGCAGACGAGCTCACCGGTACCTCTGTAGACACAGGGACGTTCCTCCTCCGAAATAGGGACAGCCACGCCCAGACCTGCTCCGCAGTGACTCCAGGGGGGAATGGCACCTGGCTGCGGGGGGGACTGTCTCTGTGTCATTTGTCCGTACAGAGATAGGCCAGGGGGCAGAAACGGGGGCGGGGCAGAGACCTAGGGGGACATTGGAAGGGGGTGGGGGATGTGTATGGGGAAGCAGAGACAGGCCATGGGTTAGAATGGGGGGGATGCGGACGAGGGGACATGGGACGGGGTGGTGTTAGGGGGAAGTGAATGGAGGAGAGAACTCAGGCTAGGGGGCTGAGGGGCCGAATGCATGAACGTCTGGGGTGGGGGGTGAAGGGCAAAGGAGCTGGGGAGCCAGCGCTGGGGCATGTGCCGGAGGGGGGCGGGAGGTGGCAGTTTCTCTTGAGCTCTGTCCCTATGTTCTTGCCCCCTTCCCTTTCTGGGGGGCTGGTCGGCTTCCCCCCTCCCCATGTCTCTTTTGCAGCATCCTGAGGGGGGAGAGGGAAACTTGGCTCAGCCGTCGGCCCCTGTGAGCTCTGCCCCGGGCCCTGAGCCGTGCAGACCCACTGCCCCGGGGATGGGCTGGGGAAGAGACACGGGGCCTTTCACCGCTAGGGGGCTGCCTCTAATCTGTGTCCTTTTCTCTAAGCACCAGACCCCACCCCCCCAACCAGAGCCAGGGAGAGAACCCAGGAGTCCTGCCTCCCAGCCACTCCCTCCCCCCAATCACTAGACCCCCATTCCCCTCCCAGAGCCGGGGTATATAAACAGGGTAGGTGCCGGGCATCAGGTTTACGCAGAGTTTCACTGTCAGTAGCAGAAACACCAAGTGAGCGCCGCGTCGGGGCAGACTTCCCCTTTCGCGGATTTATCGGCGGCTCCTTTAACAATTCAGGATCTACATTTCTCTCTCCCTCTCCTGCTCACGGGGAACAGAAACCACAACCCCCACCCCCCTGTCCCGTCTCTGTGCCGCATTGCTCGCCTGAGAATAGCGCCGGTCGCTGTTACGCGGATGTAGTCGTCGGATTTGTTGTTTGTATTTTACATAACCCTTCTGCCTGTCAGAACTGGCAGCAACAAGGGCTGGGTTCAGTATCTAGGGGATCCATTCCAATAACAGAATGCAAAACTGGCTCGAGCCCCCACCCAGAGACCTGGGACAAATATATACCACCCCCGCTGGGCGCCTCCAAGAGGCAATCCTTCCCCTCTCGCAAGCACATAGTCTGAGTGTAGCAAAAAGCCTTTTAATAACAGAGAGAAACAATGTGGCATTGTGTTGGGGAAACACCACCAACAGGACTCATAACACAACCCATGAGCAAAAAACCCACCCCAAGCAAATTGGGGCATGTCCTTTCCCTTTGGTTCTTGAGTCCAGGAACCCAAAATCACTCAAAGTCCCAAAAGTCCAACGACCCAAAAGTCTCTGTCCCTGGTCAGGGCAGCCCCAGAGTTCGAAAGTTTATCTGCAGAGTTTTACCTCCCAACCTGGGTGGAGATTGGGGAGGGGGGAGTGGTTTAAGGGGCAGCTTACGTGGTCCAAAGCTGATGGCCCCACCTCTCCATGGGGCTCCGCTCTGCCAGCCACCCCATGAGCTGCTCCAGGCATCCGACAAACTGCTCTGCTCACCATCCTGCAAACTGCTCCGCCATATATCTGCAGGCTCCCCCACTACTTAACGCAACACTCAGTGATTTCAGCTCTTAGTCAGTTTAGCTCTTTGGTGATTTCAGCTTGTAGCAGGGGAGCCTCAGTGCTGGGGCACCATTAGCCCAAAGTGAACTCAGCTCAGCAGCCTGTAACTAGACTCCTAGTAGAATCAAAATTATCTCTGATATTCCACAGTGGAGAGAGGAGGAACTGCAATTAGCATGTAAGGCCCTCACCAGGGACACATACCCCCACATTTTAACACCTGTCCCCAGCCCCTCTCTATTCACCGCGTTTTGGAACCCATGTCCCTTGCCTAGCGAGTGCTACTTAGTTGATGGCGAGTCCCTCCATCAGACCAAAAAGCCAAGTGCAGTTCCACTGTCCTTGATTCCCATAATCAGAGTAATAACAATTTATTCTTCCTGCCCCAATAACAGAGACACTGGGGATCCCACAGCAGCCAAAGTGACCATTTGGGCAGCTATGGCCTCATTCTAGGTGGGGTGGGTGTGCCTATGCAAATGAGATCGGCCCCTGAAGTTCTTTTCCACAACTTGCCACACCTCAGCACCAGATGTCAGGGTGGAGCTCATCCTGACTCTGCTTACATCCAGAATTCCCTTGGTTCTTGCTTCCCCTCCCCCACTGGGGTCTCGGGACCCCCGACCCTCCCCCCAATAGATGTTCTGCTGCTTCTGCCTGCACCCTGGTCCCTAGGGCCCTGGGCACCGCCCGAGTGTTGGGGGCAGCAGGTGATGTACCAGTCTCCCCCCGGCGCACATTTCCTGGCTGTGTTTGGCAGTAGCCAAGATACCCTAGGGATGGGCTCACTGCACAGCAGACAGGCCAGGGCAAAGGTACCTGTGGGGGTGGACAGAGGGGTCCTATGGGGACAGGGAGCTGGGGTGGTTCCCTGTTGTGGGGGGCTAAGACCCTGAGGCTCTGATTGTCCTAATCCCCTGGCCTGGTCCTGGGGTGTCTCAGGGGCAGTTCGTCCACCTGGGAGCTCCCTTCCCAGGGACTCTGAGGCTCAGGCCCCTCGGGGCAGCAGGACGCGGTCTCCCTTGAGGGGGTCTGGCCCCAGGGGGGCCCCAGAGCCGCAGTGCCTGGGAGACTCCCAGAGCAGTGCCAGCTGCTGATCTCCCTGTTCGCGCCACCAAGTGACTCTTCCCTTCTCCCAGGAGCAGCAGCCCCCCTGGATTTCACCAACGCCAACATCGCCCGCCTGGTGCTGGGCACCGTGGTCCTGCTTATCCTGGGGCTTATCCTGGACCTAGCTGTGCAGGGAAGAGAATCTCCCAGGGGATGAGCCGCTTCCCCGTCGGGTGCTGAGACTCCAGCACAAACTCCCCTACCCCCCAAACACCCCTGCCTCGGAGAATCCCGCCCCGCAACAGCTCCCGACCTGACAACAGCTTCCCAGGATTGAAACCTCGATGTCATGTGTGACGTTTCACTCCATATGTTTATGGAAAAATGCTTATGGGTGTAAATATAATGTAACCGGAATATGCTTTATGCAAAAGGTCTCTTGTAAGGTGTCAAGGTTCCTTCCCCACTCTGAACTCTAGGGTACAGATGGGGGGACCTGCATGAAAACCTCCTAAGCTTACTTTTACCAGCTTAGGTTAAAACTTCCCCAAGGTACAAAATTATTTTACCCTTGGATTTCCACTGCCACCAAGAAACTTTATCTGGGTTTACGGGAAACGTGGTTTGGACACATCTTTCCCCCCAAAATCCTCCCAACCCTTGCACCCCACTTCCTGGGGAAGGTTTGGTAAAAATCCTCACCAATTTGCATAAGTGACCACAGACCCAAACCCTTGGATCTTAGAACAATGAAAAAGCATTCAGTTTTCTTACAAGAAGACTTTTAATAGAAGTAAAGGAATCACCTCTGTAAAATCAGGATGGTAGATACCTTACAGGGTAATCAGATTCAAAATATAGAGAATCCCTCTAGGCAAAACCTTAAGTTACAAAAAAGACACACAGACAGGAATAGTCATTCTATTCAGCACAGTTCTTTTCTCAGCCATTTCAAGAAATCAGAATCTAACACATACCTAGCTAGATTACTTACTAAAAGTTCTAAGACTCCATTCCTGTTCTGTCCCCGGCAAAAGCAGCATACAGACAGACACAGACCCTTTGTTTTTCTCCCTCCCCCCAGCTTTTGAAAGTATCTTGTCTCCTCATTGGTCATTTTGGTCAGGTGCCAGCGAGGTTAAGGTGGGTACCCACCTATCCCAGCCATTTTGGGTACCCACCCTAACCTCGCTGGCACCTGACCAAAATGACCAATGAGGAGACAAGATACTTAAGCTTAGGAGGTTTTCAGTCATTTTGGTCAGGTGCCAGCGAGGTTAGGGTGGGTACCCACCTATCCCAGCCATTTAGCGGGATAGGTGGGTACCCAGAGAGAGACCAAGGATTCCCGCCTTGGGCTAAAGCTATAAAAGGGGGTGGAACAGAACAAAGGCAGTCAGTCGTGAGAAATGCCCTAGTTATCACCTGAGCTGGAACTAACAAGGACTGTACCAGGGGAAAAGATTGGGCCCAGACTAGGAAGGAGTCTACTCTGTGAAAGAAGCTTTTTGGAACATCTCTGAGGGTGAGATTTACCTGTATTCAGTTTCTTAAATGTATTAGGCTTATACTTGCGTGTTTTGTTTTATTTTGCTTGGTAACTTACTTTGTTCTCTCTGTTATTACTTGAAACCACTTAAATCCAACTTTTTATACTTAATAAAATCACTTTTGTTTATTAACTGACCCAGAGTAAGTGATTAATACCTGGGGGAGCAAACAGCTGTTTGCATCTCTCTCTATCAGTGTCATAGAGGGTGGACGATTTATGAGTTTACCCTGTATAAGCTTTATACAGAGTAAAATGGGTTTATTTGGGGTTTGCATCTCATTGGGGTCTGGGTGCTGGAGACAGGAAACCTGCTGAATGGCTTTCAGTTGAAGTCTGCAGCTTTGGGGGCATGGTTCAGACCCGGGGTCTGTGTTGCAGAGGCTGGCGTGTCTGGCTCAACAAGGCAGGGTTTTGGAGTCCCAAGCTGGCAGGGAAAACGGGCTCAGAGGTACTTTCAGCACGTCAGGTGACAGTCCCAAGGGGGTCTCTGTAACCAAACCCGTCACAGTGGGACTTTAGCAGCAGCCGCAGCAACGCCGGCTCCAGCCCAGCTCTTCTGGTTCCTCTGCCTGCGCCCCCGCCCCCGCCCCCACCCCCAGGACAGTCACTAGTATCTCCCAGGCCAGCAGGGAGACGCCCAAACCCGGGGGATTTTCCAGCTAGAGACTCGCTCCAGCGAACAGGGCCGGGGCTGGAACAAACCCCTCGTTTCACACGGTGCCTGCCACAGCTCCCCTGGTTCCTGCTCTGCTCGGTCTGTCACAGCCGGTCCCAGGGGTCACTGGGGGGTTTGCCGTGGGGCTGAGCAGGTTGCAGGCTTTGGACCCCGACCCCGGCCCCGGCCCGTGTTTAACCCTGTTCAGTGTGGGGCAGGGGCTGGGGCGTGTTCTCATCTCAGGCCCTTTATTGCGTCTCCATGAACACAAGGTGCAGAGCCATTTAGCCGCCAGTGCTTCTGGGCCCCCCCTTGGCGGGTGTTTGGGGGGATCCAGATGGAGGGAGCCAGGAGTTTAGGGGAACAGGCCAGGCAGGAGATGGGGCTCTTTCCCGTGTAGGTCCCTGACACAGCAAAGCTGGGGGTGGGAAGCGGGATTGTTTTCACACTAGCTCCCAGTTGAGATGGGGCAGGTCCCGCCAGGTGGAAGGGTGGGCGGCATGGAGGCAACGACCCCCCATGGCCATGGGGCGGGATCAAGAGATGGCAGTTCAGGGAGGCACAGGCTGGGGACAGTCTGGATCAGAGAAGCGGGGAGGCGTGGGGGGGGGCACTCATTTCCACGCAGCCAGCGCCCCACCCTGACAGTCCCCCCCAGACTGATATGTCGGCCATTTTGCCAGGGGGCAGCATGAGAAAGAAAGCGGGCGGCCATGTTAACTGAGGCCAGCCAGAGGCTTCCCTCCCTTTGAGAGCAATGGGAGATGGCGGCCATGTCTGGGGGGAGGGGGGACAGGCTGAGGGGCAGAACAGGGGTGTGAGGGGAACCCCCTTCAGTGCAACAGCCCTTCTCAGGGGTCCACTCTCTCTCGGGGGTTAGGCCCCTCCAGCTCCTGGAGCCGCACCTCTCCGAGCCTTAGCATGCCTGTCTCTGCCATGGGCCCCCTTGGGGAGTCCCCTCGCTCTGGACCCCCGGAGCCTGCACCCCCCGAAGGGGACGATGACCCCTGATCTCTAGCCCGGAGCGACTCTCAGCCAGTGTAACACAGGAGGATTTACTGAGCATCTGAACCCAGCACGAGAAACTCTCAGACCCCTCAGGCCTGGCCTCCCTCCGCACAGCACATCCCAGTCTCCCCTGCATCCAGGTGGGCTCTGCCTGCTCCCTCGCTCCAGCCCCGAGCCCCCCTGCTTCCCAGCTGGGCATCTGATCTCACCGGCCCCAAGCCCCCCCGTCCATTGTCTTCTCTCCAGGTAAACAGGGTCGCCTGGGCCCCCTCTCCCCTCTTCTGTCCTCTGGCCCCTCTGGCTGGAACCGGCTGGTCCGGTCACCGGGGCCTCTCTCTGCAGCCCATTGTCCTCCTACATGCCGGACCTGGCTGTGACTCCCGAGCTGGGCCTCCCGGTCACCAGGTCACCAGTCACTGGGATCTCCAATCTCCAGGCCATTGGCCGGGGTCCCAAGTTCCGTCGCGGGTCCCCTGTACCAACCAACTCCCTCTCCCATCACCTCGTGAAACCAGTAACACCCAGGGAAGCTGAGTCCCACCCCCGCTGCATGCAAACCATTGGAAAAACCAAGGAAACACCAAGAAAACCCCCCACTTCCTCACACCCCCCATCTGGGTGAGCCCCGGCAGGGTGCTGGTGCTCAGGGGAAACGTTACCATCCGCTCTGCGGGTTGGTACCAATCCATGAAGTTCTTTCTGTGTAAAGCTGGACACCCACCCCCAGTGTCAGCCAGGAAGATGGAGGGAGCTACACCTGCGAATATCGCTCCATAACGGAACAGAATCGCTGGTCGAATCCCAGCGACCCCATCGAGATGATTGTAACAGGTGAGGGAGGGCCCTGGCTCCACTTAATGTGTTTACAGGAGTGATACAAGTTTATATCTTATTCTCCTAACTCCAGATATAGAAATAATACAAGCAAACAAACTTTCTCATGACACCATACAAGGGGTATTTAGCATAAAGCATATTCCAGTTATGGCATATTCATAAGCATATTTCCATAAACCATATGACGTGCAACGTCACAGAATGATCTCCCAGCCAGTCAGGAACCATTAATAGGGAGGTTCCAGCCAATTTCCACCGGCTCCCAGCCTTGCACCCCAGATCAGTACCATCCTGCCCTGGTCAGAAACCAGTCTGGTGTAAGTTCATTACGTTCGCCCCTCTCTCAGTGTGGAGTGGACACACGCTAGCCCTTGTAAACGGAGCGGAGATTTCCCAAGCACTTCAACCAAAACACACTGTTTTAGGTCAAATATAAACCAGATTTATTAACTGCAGAAGGAGAGATTTTAAGTGGTTATAAGGAGCAGGCGCAGAGATCAGAGTTGGCTACTTAAGAAATATTTGCAGTCTAAGTTCTACAAACGAAACAGGATTTGAATCAGGCAGTGTCTTCCCCTGACAGATGGTGCAAGCAGGTTACAGATCCTCAGTACACAGACTGGACTCCATCCCAGCCTGGGACCACCCTTCTCCAGTTCAAAGCCTTTGTCCTCCAGATGTTCCTCCAGGTGTTGATTTGTGGGTAAGAGAAGACCAGGGATTATGTCCCTTCCCCTCACTGATATTATTTTCCAGTTTGCTGGAAAGATCTTTGCTGTGACCGGGGGATCAGGCAGTCCCCAGTGGTCAAGCAATCTCCATTGTACCCAGTCTCTGGAATGGTGGGTTCTTTCCTTGAGGGGTGCTGATGAGCCACGAAGGGCGTCTGCCTGGTCCTTTGTTGCAGTTGAAAATTGGCTGTGGGTGTCTGCCAACCTCACGCCACGTTTCAGTAGCACACACAGCAATGCTTCATCCCTTCCCCTACAAGGGTCGCACATACAGTGCACCAGGACAGGAATGTTCAAGGAATCAAGACTTTTAAAATGATGCCTCACAAGGCAACTTTGGACCCAACCTACCATAGTTCTATCGCAGTGGTGAACACGGGGGCTCCACAGTGCTACTCTGAGGTACAGATTGTCACCCTGTGATATCACCCTGACATGACCAGGGCCTGGGAAACAGACTGTGAACTTCCTTTCCCTTGCAGAAGTGGCTGTCTGTGGTGTCCCCTGCCCACAGGGCGAGGTCACTTGTTTCCTTTCACCTTCCCCATTTTTACTTGTTTTTTATGAGTTGCTGTTTAATAAATTGTACGTGCTCTGAACTCTATGTAATGATCCGTGGGACAGGGAAACATCCGGTGCAAAGAGAGTGCCCCAGAGTGGGGACAACCTCGCCACTGTCCTAAGTGACCACGACAAGACTGGGGGTCGAGCCCGCAGGGATCCAGGGCCCAGCCCTGCCGGGGTTATGAGGCCTCTGCTGCACGGGAGGGAGGAAGGGGAGCCCTCGAGGTCAGGCAGGCCTCTGGGTAAAGGGAGTGGGAGCGAAGACTCAGATCCTGAGAAATCTGATGAGGTTCAATAAGGATAAGTGCAGGGTCCTGCACTTAGGACGGAAGAACCCAATGCACCGCTACAGACTAGAGACCGAATGGCTAGGCAGCAGTTCTGCGGAAAAGGACCTAGGGGTGACAGTGGACGAGAAGCTGGATATGAGTCAGCAGTGTGCCCTTGTTGCCAAGAAGGCCAATGGCATTTTGGGATGTATAAGTAGGGGCATAGCGAGCAGATCGAGGGACGTGATCGTTCCCCTCTATTCGACATTGGTGAGGCCTCATCTGGAGTACTGTGTCCAGTTTTGGGCCCCACACTACAAGAAGGATGTGGAGAAATTGGAGAGAGTCCAGGGAAGGGCAACAAAAATGATTAGGGGTCTAGAACACATGAGTTATGAGGAGAGGCTGAGGGAGCTGGGATTGTTTAGCCTGCAGAAGAGAAGAATGAGGGGGGATTTGATAGCTGCTTTCAACTACCTGAAAGGGGGTTCCAGAGAGGATGGCTCTAGACTGTTCTCAATGGTAGCAGATGACAGAACGAGGAGTAATGGTCTCAAGTTGCAGTGGGGGAGGTTTAGATTGGATATTAGGAAAAACTTTTTCACTATGAGGGTGGTGAAACACTGGAATGCGTTACCTAGGGAGGTGGTAGAATCTCCTTCCTTAGAGGTTTTTAAGGTCAGGCTTGACAAAGCCCTGGCTGGGATGATTTAACTGGGAATTGGTCCTGCTTCGAGCAGGGGGTTGGACTAGATGACCTTCAGGGGTCCCTTCCAACCCTGATATTCTATGATTCTATGACTCTATGATCCTTTCGCCAGTCAATCCCACCGGGGCGTGTATAAGCCAGCAAAGTTCCCCACAATAGCGGGACCATTCCCCCGCTTACACTAGGAGCGGGGTCAGCGGCCGCCCTGCCCGTCCGTCCGGAGAGTGAAATGAACCGGTCCATCTCCACAAAGCCCGGCTGTTCTGGAAACTAGCGGCTCTGCTCCGGTGACTCCCGAAGGAGCAGGGACTTGGAGCCGGTCTGACTCCGGCTATTGGCCGCGGCTGCTCAGCCCCCGTTTCAATAGACAGGCTGGGTTTGATTCCTTGTCCGGGGGTTTAACCCAAAAGCTTTGCCTTTGAATGGCTGCTGCTGGGGGTTTGCCCAGGAGCCGAGTAGAACCAGGGGCTTGGTTTGAAACGAGCCCCCTCCGGCCCCCAGCCTGTGTGACGCTGGCGAGGGAGGGAGTTTCCAACCCCCCTGAGCCCTCTGGGCCTGTGAGACCCTCTGCAAAGAGCAGCAGGGCTCCGGGAATGTGGGGTATAGGTCGAGGTTGAGAGGGATGTAGGGGTTAGACGGGAGACAGGCTGAGATCAGGGAGGGAGTGGGGACAGGAATATGAGGGGAGACACAAAGGGGGCAGGTGTGTGGGTGCTGGCGACCGGACGGGCGTTTCAGAGGAGATGGGAGAGCGGGAGGAGGAGGAAGGAGAATGGGGGAGAGCGGGATGGGGGGATGGGGATGGCTCCCCGCTCACAGAGACGGGGTCGGCGTATGGGGGGGTGTGAATGGATTTGCTTGAATGACAAAGCCTGTGTCATGTCCCTCTCTCGGGGCCTGGCCACATAACCACTGACAGGGTCTCCTCCAGCTCGGGGGCAGGGTCTCTGTGGGGGCATTAGAAGGTCCCTGGGTCTCTCCTGGCTGGTGACCCGTTGGGGGCCTGGGATGGAATTTCTCTTCCTCCTGTTTTCTTTTGAACCTGGTTCATTTTATTCACACGCTGAGAAAAGCCCCTTCGAACCAGGCGTTACAGCGTAAACCCGTCATCACCGCTCAGCTAGGGCCCAAGGGGCAGGAAATCCAGGCGTCCCCCATCGCGCCCACTCCTCACACGGTGCCACGGCTCCTGTCACAGGTGGGCAACTTGGCAGGCTGAGCGGGAAGGCTGCAGAGTCAAACCCTCCAGCACCAGGAAATGCCACAGTTACGGTTTTCTGAACAACCTTAAGTGTGCTCCCTCATGCAGGTCCATTACAAAGCCAGCCTTCAATTGCACGATCATGTATTAACATTACCTACATGGGTCACCAGCCGGGCTTGAACCCAGAATGAAAAGGGGATGGAATTTTCATGGCAATCGTGGTCAGTGGCAGATTGAAGACCAGACCTCGTGGGCGCCCGGCTCTCAGCCTGAGGCACCTTCCTCAAGGCTGCAGGGTGCGTTGCGGGTGACCTGTCCCCCCTCTCCACAGAGACACAGACAAGCTGGGAGCTACATGATGCTTGGCCAGGCTGACGGTCCCTGGGTTTCTTGGGTTTTGAAGGGACCTCTGCTTACTTTCAATGCACTAGATTTCACCTGCAGATTAGAGACAACATGTGATGGATGGAGGAAGAGACGAGACATTGTGGACTTCCTGTAGCAGCAGCCAGCAGCTGAGTTCTTTATTTGGGTCTCGGTGGAGCTGGACACTGGGGTGTTGGCGGCTTGCGGAGGGGCCACTCACTGCCCCCATCATGGCATCTGCTCTCACCGTCCTCCTCCTTAGTGAGTATCGGAGACAGCCAGGGCTTGTGTCCATAGGGCGGGGGGATCTGAGACCAGGGCGTGTGTCCATGGGGAGGAGGCAAATCTGAGACCAGGACATGTGTCCATGGTGGGGGTTGTGAGACCAGGGTGTGTGCCCATTGCGGGGGTGGGATCTGAGACCATGGTGTAGGCTCCCGCTGTTCTGGGATCTGGTCCCTAATGGCCCATCTCCTTTCCAGGCTGCTGGCTGGCCGGGCGGAGCGGGGTGTCTGGACGTGAGTATCTGTGGGGAATGGGGCAGCTGGGGGAATTTCCACATAAAGGATGAGGAACATGGGTGGGGGTGAGGGGTGCAGATCCCACAAAGGGATGATCCTGTCAGACCCATGCTCCCTTCCACACCCGGAAGTGGGGACTGAGACCTCGCCCCGCTCATTACAGAGATGGGCACCACACAGCGTGAAGTCCCCTGCACTCAAAGCTCTGCCCCCCAGGAAATACACAGTGAAGGCACCAGCCACCCTGCAGCACCCCTGTCAAGGTTCCTTCCCCACTCTGAACTCTAGAGTACAGCTTCGAGCACATGGGGGAGCTGGCCCACGACAGGGGCTCCTGGTGATTAACACTAGTCAGTGATGATTTTGGTTCTGGTTTCCATGGAGCCAGGCAGGGGCCGTATCTGCGCTCAGGGTCTCGCTGGGCTGATCCTCCCCGTTCTGGGATCCCGGGGGTGCTGAACAGGCCCAAATCCCCGGGTCCTGTCCTCTTCCCAGGGATGTCGGTTCCCTGTATAACTAACAACAGACACCAGGGCTCCAGCTTTCTCATCCCCACACCCCGTCCCTTCCAGACGCTGGTTCTATTCCCACAGAGGGAACCAACCTGACTCAGCCGGGAATGACGCCGGCTCCAACCTGCATAGGCAGCTTCGACCCAGGTACCTGTTGTCACGGAGTCCCTGGGCGGTGCTCTGGATCTGCTCCCCATGAAGCCAGGCAGGACTCTGGGGAAGTCTCCTCTCTGGGAGCAGCCTGTCTGCAGGACACACAGCTCACCCGGCTTCCACCTTCCTGGGTCTGACCTCGGAGCATTCAGCCTCCTCTGCCCCTCCGTGCGCTTCCCTCAGCGAGTCCACCCAGGCGGGGTCCTGGGGAAGCCAGAGGGTCCTGCCCCCCAACTCCGCAGTCAGACGTGACTCTCAGCCAGCCAGTAAAACAGAAGGTTTATTAGACGACAGGAACATGGTCTAACACAGAGCTTGTAGGTGCAGAGAACAGGACTCCTCAGCCGGGTCCATTTTGGGGGGCAGTGAGCCAGACAATCTCATCTGCCCTTCACTCCATGTCCCAGCCAGCCCAAACTGAAACTCCCTCCAGCCCCTCCTCCTCTGGGCTTTGTCCCTTTCCAGGGCCAGGAGGCCACCTGATTCCTTTGTTCTCCAACCCTTTAGCTCTCACCTTGCAGGGGGGAAGGGCCCAGGCCATCAGTTGCCAGGAAACAGGGTGTCGGCCATTCTCTGTGTCCAGACCCCTGCCCACACCTGCCCTCTAGGGCTCTGCAAGGATCATACACCCTTACCCCACCCCCTAGAGACTTGAGAACTGCCGAGGGGAAACTGAGGCACCCCCACACTATTCAGAGGAAACATTAAGAACAGTCCCGCTTCGTCACAGCCTGTAGTGTGTTAAATTGCTCCCCATAGGAATGTGCTATGCACTGTGTACGATTTACAGCTGCCAGTCCTGGTGCTCTGTGTGTAGGACATTCCTACGGAGAGCAATTTAACACACTGCACCTCTCAGTAGCTCGCAGCCCCGCCTCCCAGAGCACTGGCGGTGCCGTGAGCTGAGGCTGCCGGTGCAGGGCCAGGGGCTAGCCTCCCCGGCCGGGAGCAAAAGTGCCAGGCAGGACAGTCCCACAGGCCGGATGTGGCCCACAGGCCATGGTTTGCCCACCTCTGATATAGAGGGTGATGGACAGATCCATGGGGACGGACGGCCACGGGTCGAGGGGATGTGGGTCCTTGGGAACATAGGGCGGTGGGCAGATGGGAGCACGTCTGGTGAGGGATGGAAAGATGGATCAAGATCTTGTCTACATGATAACTGGATCCAAAATGACGAATCCTGTGTCGTTCCCAACCCCCACTGGTGATCTCAGAGCGAGTCTGGGCTGTCGGAATTCGCGCCCCCTGGGTTCATACAGCCCCGTTGGGCAGACGACGAGCTCACCTGTACCTCTGTAGACACAGGGACGTTCCTCCTCCGAAATAGGGACAGCCATGCCCAGGCCTGCTCCGCAGTGACTCCAAGGGTGAATGGCACCTGGCTGGGGCGGGGACTGTCTGTGTTTGTACAGCTCCGAGCACATGGGGGAGCTGGCCCACAACAGGGGCTTCTGGTAATTAATACTAGTCAGTAATGATTTTGGTTCCGGCTGTTGTGGAGCCAGGCAGGGCCTGTATCTGCACTCAGGGTGCTGCTGGGCCGATCTTTCCCATTCTGGGATCCCCAGGGTGCTGAGCTGGCCCGAGTCCCTGGGTCCCATCCTCTCCCCAGGGACGCCAGCTCAGCCCAGGGAAGAGCCGCGATTGCTGCTTGGGGGAGGAGAGGTTCCCTGTATAACCAACCACATAGACCAGGCCTCCAGCTTTCTCTCCACTGTGCCCCGCCCCTGACAGACGCTGGTTCTATTCCCACAGGGGGAACCCAACTGACTCAGCCGGGAACGACGCTGGCTCCCACCCGCCCAGGCAGCACGGGACCAGGTAGCAGTACTGGGGGCAGGAAATCGCCATCAACCCCCGCAGAAGCAGGTTTGTGCAGCCCAAGGAGCCGCCCTCAGGGGGAGCCACGAGGGGCTGTCTGCTTGGGACAGGGGCAGATCCCCAAAGCGAATGCCCCATCTGAAACCTCCCCCCCCAGATTCATTTCATACGCGGGGGGAGGGTGTCACTGGAAAGATGCCAGATTAGCTTGGTGGGGACAGGGCCTGGGAGAGCTTCCCCACAACGGAGAACCCCACCCCGGCGGTCCCACAGACGGGGGAGATGGAGGAGGCTACAGCTGCCAATATAGCACCAAGTGGGACTCGCCCGTCTGGTCCGAGCCCAGCGACCCTGTGCAGCTGGTGGTAGCAGGTGAGGGTCCTGGCTCAGCGTCCCCGCACGCAGCCCCTCCCACAGCCGGACCCTCAGGGGGTCTTGGCCCCAGTGGGATGCTGTCACGGAGTGTGGGGGAGTCCAGGCCCTGCACCCCTCTTCCTGGGATCCACTGAGACTCTCAGCCAGCCAGTAAAACAGAAGGTTTATTGGACAACAGGAACACAGTCCAAAACAGAGCTTGTGGGTACAACCAGGACCCCTCAGTCGAGTCCTTCTGGGGGAGCAGGGACCCCAGCCCTGGGGTTCCCTGTGTTCCTCCACCCAGCCCCAAACTGAAACTAAACCCCCCCCCCAGCAGGTTCCCTGCTGCAGCCTCTGTCCACATACCTGGCAGATGTGTTACCTCCCACTCCCACTCCTGGCTCTGGTTACAGGCTCTCAGGTCTCCCATCCCCAGGGCACATTCCCAGGTCAACACTCCCCCTCCCTGCTGAGTCACATCATCACAGATGCTCAGGGCCAGGCTCTGGCCTGAGCCCTGGACCCAGCAGAAGGGACCCCCCGGTGGGGAGCGGGGACAGAGTCACTGGGGGGTTCCCCAGCCAGGGGGCAGCAGCAGCCGCTGGAGTTTCAGGGCTGATGGCTCGGGGCTCGGTTCCCTCCCTCCCCCATCCCAGCCCATGCTCGTTTGCATCCCATTGAGGGAACTGACCCAGCTGGGCCCCAGTAGCCGGACCCCCCACCCCACCATGGAGCCATGGAGCCATGGAGCCCCTGACAGACGCTGGTTCTATTCCCGCAGGGGGAACCCAACTGACTCAGCCGGGAACGACGCTGGCTCCCACCCGCCCAGGCAGCACGGGACCAGGTAGCAGTACTGGGGGCAGGAAATCGCCATCAACCCCCCCAGAAGCAGGTTTGTGCAGCCCAAGGAGCCGCCCTCAGGGGGAGCCACGGGCGGCTGTCTGCTTGGCACAGGGGCAGATCCCCAAAGCGAATGCCCCATCTGAAACCTCCCCCCCCCCCCCCAGATTCATTTCATATGTGGGGGGGAGGGTGTCACTGGAAAGATGCCAGATTAGCTTGGTGGGGACAGGGCCTGGGAGAGCTTCCCCGCAACGGAGAGCCTCACTCCGGGGGTCCCACAGACGGGGGAGATGGAGGAGGCTACAGCTGCCAATATAGCACCAAGTGGGACTCGCCCGTCTGGTCCGAGCCCAGCGACCCTGTGCAGCTGGTGGTAGCAGGTGAGGGTCCTGGCTCGGCGTCCCCGCACGCAGCCCCTCCCACAGCCGGACCCTCAGGGGGTCTTGGCCCCAGTGGGATGCTCAGGGCCAGGCTCTGGCCTGAGCCCTGGACCCAGCAGAAGGGACCCCCCGGTGGGGAGCGGGGACAGAGTCACTGGGGGGTTCCCCAGCTAGGGGGCGGCAGCAGCCGCTGGAGTTTCAGGGCTGATGGCTCGGGGCTCGGTTCCCTCCCTCCCCCATCCCAGCCCATGCTCGTTTGCATCCCATTGAGGGAACTGACCCAGCTGGGCGCCAGCAGCCGGATCCCCCATCTGCCCATGGAGCCAGCGGGAGAAGGTGAGTGGGAGAAATGGAACAATTCATCCCCCAGGGAACAGGGCTCCCCGTTCAGATGCCCACGGGGCCTTCAGGCCGTTTGGGGGTGGCTGATCCCTGCAGACAGAACTGATGGGTTCAGTTCTTCTGTATAGAGGGTGTTGGACAGATCCATGGGGACGGACGGCCACGGGTCGGTGGGGATGTGGGTCCTTAGGAACATAGGGCGGTGGACAGATGGGAGCACGTCTGGTGAGGGATGGAAAGATGGACTAAGACCTTGTCTACGTGATAACTGGACCCAAATGTTGAATCCTGTGTCGTTCCCAACCCCCCCGGTGATCTCAGAGCGAGTCTGGGCTGTTGGAATTCGCGCCCCCTGGGTCGATACAGCCCCGTTGGGCAGATGAGCTCACCTGTACCTCTGTAGATACAGGGATGTTCCTCCTCTGAAATAGGAAGAGCCGCTCCCAGACCTGCTCTGCAGTGACTCCAGGGGGGAATGGCACCTGGCTGGGGCAGGGACCATCTCTGTGTCATTTGTCCGTATAGCTCCGAGCACACGGGGCAGCTGGTTCATGATGGGGGCTCCTGGTGATTAATACTAGTCAGTAATGATTTTGGTTTCAGTTTCCGTGGAGCCAGGCAGGGGCTGTATCTGTGCTTAGGGTCTCACTGGGCCGATCCTCCCCGTTCTGGGATCCCAGGGCTGCTGAGCCAGCCTGAATCCCTGGGTCATGTCCTCTCCCCAGGGACGTCGGCTCAGCCCGGGGAAAAGCCACCATTGCCGGTTGCGGGGAGGAGAGGGTCCCCGTATAACTAACCACAGACACTAGGGCTCCAGGTTTCTCACCCCTGTCCCCTGCCCGGACAGACGCTGGTTCTATTCCCTCAGAGGGAACTGACCCGACTCGGTCAGGAGCGATGCCAGTTTCCACCTGCCCAGGCAGCACGGGGCCAGGTACCGGGGCTGGTGGGGGGTAATCAACATCAAACCAGCCCTGGAAACAATCCCACCTCGGTGGCCCCACAAACTGGGTTGCTATGCTGCCCACTGGCACCACAAAGCCACCCGTGTGGGGCATAGCTCACTGCGTATCCCCCTGGAGAACGGCACTGGGGATAATGATCCCGTGTATCCCATCTGTCTGCTTGAGTCTACAGACAGCCCTGGGGAATGGCTCAGAAGCAGGGATCCCCCTTTGCAGGGGTGCTGCCCAGTGTGGCATTATCCCTGGAACCTATGAATGCAGATAGACATGGCGTTAACACTTGAACCCACTGATTCAGAGTGACATATTGCTGACTCTGGAACCTAATGATGGCTGTTCCAATGACAACACCGTTACATCTTCCGCTGCTGATCACTTCACCAGGGCACAGTTCTCCCAATGATCTCAAAGCGCCCTCTCGGGCCAGAAGCCCCCTCCAACTGCCATCCCCCACCCATATGGTTCCTATGCAGAAGTGAGCTGAAGCTGCTGAAAAATTTCCAGGACAGGGGCAGGACCCGAGGGCAGGGGGGCGGGTGATGCAGGATCTGGGCCCAGCTGGCTTCACAAGCACGGGGCCCCCCACACACACTCTGCCCCCACCTCAGTACAGCCCTCTGCCTTTGGGAGGGAACCCCCTGACCACTATTACCCAGAATCCCCTCTGCTCCTGCCCCTCCCCCCATTAGCCCCACAGAATATTCTGCTGTGGGTCCCTGGGTCCTCGAGGGGAAGGCTCTGGGGCAGCAGGTAACGAACCAGCCGCTCATGGCGCTCACGGCCTGGTGCTGCTTCCCAGGTGGATCGGAACCAAGCGCAGCACCGGATCTGACCCGCCGCATCATGGCCGGGGTGAGCGCGGCGGCCGCCGGCCTCCTCCTTTTCCTCCTGGCCTTCCTCTGCTACAGAAGCACCCGAGGAAGTGAGTGCCCCGCCCAGCGAGGGAAGGGTTAAACCCGCTGCTAAGCCGGGCTGGGAAGGGGTCACGGCTTGGATGGGAGACAGGCCTCAGGGGATGCTCTCCCCTGACAGTGAGAGAGGGTGACCAGATAGCAAGGGTAAAAAATCGGGACAGGGGGTGGGGGGTAATAAGAGCCTATGTGAGAAAACGCCCCCAAAATCAGGACTGTCCTCTAAAATCAGGACTTCTGGTCACCCTACAGTGAGAGCGGGCCCCAGACCCCATGGGCAGCACCAGGGGGCGCTGTGCTGCAGTAAAAAGGGCAATGGGGGCACTAGGGGGCGCTGTGCTGCAGGGGGCAGGGACCTGTCTCTAAGGTATCCAGGCTCTGCAGCTGGAGGGGGCAGGGCTCCCCGGGCAGAGCGGTGTGTGGGACTCCCTCCTGGGCCCCCCATCCCAGCTGCCCTATAGGGCTGGGGGGCAGGGCTGGTACATGGGGATCCAGGTCGACTCAGGGAAAGCACCAGACCCAAGACAGAGCAGATGAGACCCCAGCTCCGCTCCCCACCCCCGATCTACCTGCCCCACGACACAGGACTCCTGGGTTCTCTCCCCAGCTCAGAGATGCGACTAGGATCTAGTGGTTAGATCAGGAGGGCTGGGAGCCAGGATTCCTGGGTTCTCTCCCCAGCTCAGGGAGGGGAGTGGGATCTATGGTTAGATTGGGGGCGGCTGGGAGTCCGGACTCCTGGGTTCTCTCCCTGGCTCTGGGAGGGAAGGGTTCTAGGAGGGGAGTGAGATCTAATTGATAGATCAGGGGGGGCTGGGAGCCAGGACTCCTGGTTTCTGTCCCCGACTCGGGATGGGAAGTGGCATCTAGTGGTTACAACGGGGGGGGGGGGGGGCTAGGAGCCAGGACTCCTGGGTTCTATCACTACCTCTCTCTTTCTCCCAGTAGGGAGTCCAATGCTGCAGCCACAGTCTGTAAGTCACACATGAGGGGGCAGCCATGGAGCAGGGGGGAAGGGTCCCCTGGCAGGGGCCGTGTCCTGGGGGGGGCGGGGTTAATGCTGATGTGGGTGCTCCCCTGGCTCACTGTGTACCTTTGGGGGCACCCTTGCCACACTCTGTATCTCAGTTTCCCCTGCTGCACCATGGGGCTAGTGACCCTGCCCCACCCCAGTGCGCTGGGGGGCAGGCTGGCTCAGATGGGGGTGGGGAGCTGGGCCCGGGGTGAGGGACCCAGCCACTCACCGAGGTGCGTGTGTGTGTGTCTATTCCACAGACACCCTCATCGGCGAAGGAAAGGAGCTGGATGTCCTGGTAAGTGGCCCCCACTCCTCACCCCCCCCCCCCAGCACCAATGGACCATCCAGCCTCCCCCCGCCCAGCCACCATCCAGCCCTGCACAGGTCCCACTAGAGCCATGTTCTGACGCTGGCCCCCCAGACTCTGCCTGGTCTCTCACCCTCCCCTCCCCCGTGCCCCCTCAGGGCAGACACCGGAGGTGGGGATCAGCACCGAGGCTCCCCCAGGAGAGGGGCGGGAGACCCAGAACACAGAGAATAAGAGCCTGACCCTGCACCCCGCAAACTCAGCTTGACCCCCTCAAACCATCCTGCAAACGTTTGCATGAGATTTGCGGAGGGTCAGCGGAATTCCATGGGGGGCAGCTGCCAGGGTGGGGGAATTTCCCTCATCTCTGCCCCATGGGGCTCTGTGGGCTGGAGTGAGCGGGCAGGGAGGGGGGGTGATCCTGGATTCCCTGGGGGGCAGGGGGAAGAGCAGCTCTCAGGAGCCCCCTGCTGGACAGGACAGAGCATGTCAGAGCAACTGTGCATGGGGGCGGAGCTGTGGGGGGCATCGCTGCCCCCTAGTGGCTGGGATCAGAACAGTCTGATGTGTGTGGGTTGGTGTTAGCACCCCGTTGCCTCTCTCCCCCCCCAGCCCCAGGAGCCCGACCCCGACTACACTGAGGTGGACACCCAGGTGCTGTAGGCCAAGCGGGGGGTGTCCGACCCCTGCCCCCGAGCCCGTCCTGCCATCAGCGTGAGCCGGGGGTGCAGGGGCGCCCCCCCACAGCGTGAACCCAGGGGGAGTCATCAGAGCGACGGGACAGGGAGCGGCGGCCACCAGGGGGTGACAGATTGATTCCCCCCCCCCAGAGAACGGGCTCGGCTTATAGCCCCCCCGCAGCCCTCCCTCCAGCTGGTGCCGCCCCACCCAGCCCCATGGGTGGGGGGCCAGGAGGGCTCAGCGCCAGGAGGGGGGAGGGGACACGCCGTGGCAGCTGTTTGTGTTATTTTGTATCCTGTTAATCTCCAGATTTGTAATAAACACAGAACCACAAACCTGCCCTCCCCCGGGCACCCTGCAGCCCCCCTGTACCCGCGCCGGGAGTGTGTGTTTCACCTGGGGGAGGTGGGATCACTCTGGGGTGGAGCGCGGGGGCTGGGTATCCAGGGACCCCTCGCCCAGCACTGGGACGTGACACCTCTGGGGTGGGGTGCGGCAGCTGTTCCACCCAGAGAGTCGATGGCTGCGAACCGGACGGGCCCGGGGACCGAGCTGGCCGAGCGGCACGGGCAGGAGAGAACGGCCGGCCCGGAAGCAGTGTAACCTGGTGCTCCAGCCCCCCGCCCGCCTGGCCCTTCCCCACAGGGGCCCCGGGCCCTGCCGCTGGGCCGACCGGGGAATCCCCGCTAGCTGGGAGCAGTGTGGGGGCTACGACACAGAGCAGGGCATTCCTGGTTCCCTCCAGCAGGGGGCGATCGGGACACACAAACATATGCCCCGCACTCTGACATCCCCCCTGGCAGCCCCTCCCCCCCTTTGGGCCTTGCAGGGGTGGGGGAGCTGCTCTAGCAGACCCATTCCCATCCCCACTCATGCACCGAGCTGCCAGGCCTCAGCTCCGGGTTGCCAGGTGGCACCGACGCCAAGGGCCGAACAGGGGAGTGGGTGGAGAACCCTCGTGGGCAGGGGGGAGGGTGCTTTGATGGCAATGGGGGGGGGCTCTGGGGAGCGACCGGCAGCCCCCCACCGCCCCCCCCCCCAGCGCACGGCCTTTGTTGTGATTGCTGTTTAGCATTCTGCCGTGTGCCTCCGCTAAGGGCTGCTAGGAAGCCGGCGGCCTTACCGGCATCTCGCCTCTGCCAGGAACCAGCTGCTTGTAAACACCGGGCCAGCCAGAAACCCCGTGGGAGGGCTCCCCTCCCCACGACTGTGTGTGCCACGGGGGTAAGTGGGCCTGGAGCACCCCACACACACCCCCACCCAGAGCAACATACACAGCTCCTCCCTCCACCGATGCACCCCCATCCCCACCCCCAGCAAGGGGCAGAAGGGACCTCTGGGACTGGGCCTCTCTTTTGGGGTGGAACGGGGGACAGGTGGCACCATGGGGTGTCATGCCTGGGGGGGTGGGAGGGAGACACCTGGGAGAGGGGCTGAGACCCAGCGTGAAGGCCACAGAACAGGAATAACACTACTGGGTGGGAGCCGGCACCCCCTAGAGGGGAGACGCCCCGTGCCCCATTCCCCACCCCCCTGAGCCAGCCAGTCCCCGCCCTGGGGCGGGATGGGAGCCGGTGCCCCCTAGAGGGGAAAGGCCCCGCGCCCCATTCCCCACCCCCGCTGAGCCAGCCAGTCCCCGCCCTGGGGCCGGATGGGAGCCGGTGCCCCCTAGAGGGGAAAGGCCCCGCACCCCATTCCCCGCCCCCGCTGAGCCAGCCAGTCCCCGTGCTGGGGCCAGATGGGAGCTGCGCCCCCTAGAGGGGAAAGGTCCTGCGCTCCATTCCCCACCCCTCTGAGCCAGCCAGTGCCCGTGCTGGGGCCGGATGGGAGCCGGCATCCCCAGAGGGAAGAGGCCCCGTGCCCCATTCCGCGCCCCCCCTGAGCCAGCCAGTCCCTGCGCTGGGGCCGGATGGGGCGTCCCTCTCGCACGCTGTCCTCTGGGGCTCTGTGTGTGTTACTCAGGCTGGGAAATGAACTGAACTCACTGCCAACCAGCTGCAGCCAAAGGGGAACCTGTCGTGAGGGGTGGGGGGTGAGCAGGGTTCCTGCACATGGCGTGGGGAAGGGAGGGGGGCAAGGAGTGAAAGGGGAAAAAGAGAAGAGGATGGGGGTGGGGGCTGGGAGCCAGGACTACTGGGTTCTATGCCCACCTCTGGGAGGGGAGCAGGGTCTAGTCGTTTGAGCTTGGTATAGTGGTTGTGAGAGGGCAGGACTCCTGGGTTCTCAGCCCAGTTCTGCCACAGCTGTGGACAAATCCATTCTCAGTGCCTCAGTTTCCCCATCTGCCCCATGGGGTGAGGGCTCTTGGCTGGCCCCAGGGGAGGGTTGCAAGAGTTGGTGAATTCCCAGCAAAGGGCCATGGGCTGTGTTCAGGCATCCAGCCCACATCCGGGGGCCGGCGATGGAGGAGACCCAGCGAGGGCTCAGGACCCCCGGGACCTGGCTCTGAGAACAGGCAGCAGGGAGAACTGAGCACCCAGCCAGGTGCTACTGACACCTGTCAATCATCCGTCAACCCCCCCTACTCCACCATAGGGCTCTGACACCCCCTGGCCACTCCCCAATACCTCAGGGGTGGCCGAACCTCAGTGGGGGGGATAGCAGGGATTCTCCCTCCGGACTCCTGGGTTCTGCAGAGGTTCCCCCAGACTCTCTCTCTGGGGGACAGGGGCCACTATGCCTGCTGCTCTATTGGAGGTGGGGGGATAGTGGCTGGTATTGGAGGGGTGCCCTCCCCCAGCGGGGGGCACCAGCAGGCCCCCAGATTTTAAATGGTTTTTCGTTATATCCCTTGTTCAGCTCCCATCTGGCCACAGTCCAGGGACTGGCTGGCTCAGGGGGGCGGGGAATGGGGCAGGAAGCCCCTCCCCTCTAGGGGGCGCCAGCTGAGATCCAGCCCTAGATCAGTAGATACCAAAAGTCCTTCTTGGGTGACTCGTGTGTGTAATGAGTTTGTTGGGTCTCAGCCCTGCTTCCTGGGCACCCACAATGTGCAGCCCTCTCCTCCGCCAGGTGGTTTAGTGGAGCCCTGGAAGGGCCAGGGATACTGGCCCCTTTTTACCCCCACCCCCCCGTGTGGGGGGGGGACTTCAGGGATGAGATAAAGAAAGAGAAAAATGTGAAGTGCGAAGAAAGAAAGAGGGAGAGGGAGGGGGAAGGACACAAAGGGAGAGGGGTAGGACAGAAAGGGGGGAAAGCACAAAGTAGAAGGAGGAGGGGGAAGGAGATGGGAGAGGGGAGTGGGCAGGGGAGTCTGGGGGGGAGCGCAGTGGGGGGGGAGAGCAGATGAAGGAGGAGGGGGAAGGAGGTGGGAGAGGGAAGTGGGGCAGGGGGGAGAACAGTGGGGGGGGAAGAGCAGAGGAAGGAGGAGGGGGAAGGAGGTGGGAGAGGGGCAGCGG
Organism: Lepidochelys kempii; assembly: GCF_965140285.1. Lineage (NCBI taxonomy): Eukaryota > Metazoa > Chordata > Testudines > Cheloniidae > Lepidochelys > Lepidochelys kempii. The sequence goes on from NC_136402.1 coordinate 15,613,788, forward strand.
GGCAGGGGGATTGAGGGGAGGGCAGGGAGGGAAGGGGTAGACGGAGGAGGGGGGAAGGAGGTGGGAGAGGGGAGCGGGCAGGGGCGTCGGGGGGGAGCGCAGTGGTGGGGGAGGAGCAGACGAAGGAGGAGGGGGAAGGAGGTGGGAGAGGGCGGCGGGGCAGGGGGATTGAGGGGAGGGCAGGGAGGGAAGAGGTAGACGGAGGAGGGGGGAAGGAGGTGGGAGAGGGGCAGCGGGGCAGGGGGATTGAGGGGAGGGCAGGGAGGGAAGAGGTAGACGGAGGAGGGGGAAGGAGGTGGGAGAGGGCGGCGGGGCAGGGGGATTGAGGGGAGGGCAGGGAGGGAAGAGGTAGACGGAGGAGGGGGGAAGGAGGTGGGAGAGGGGCAGCGGGGCAGGGGGATTGAGGGGAGGGCAGGGAGGGAAGAGGTAGACGGAGGAGGGGGAAAGGTGGGAGAGGGGAGCGGGCAGGGGCGTCGGGGGGAGCGCAGTGGTGGGGGAGGAGCAGACGAAGGAGGAGGGGGAAGGAGGTGGGAGAGGGCGGCGGGGCAGGGGGATTGAAGGGAGGGCAGGGAGGGAAGAGGTAGACGGAGGAGGGGGAAGGAGGTGGGAGAGGGCGGCGGGGCAGGGGGATTGAGGGGAGGGCAGGGAGGGAAGAGGTAGACGGAGGAGGGGGAAGGAGGTGGGAGAGGGCGGCGGGGCAGGGGGATTGAGGGGAGGGCAGGGAGGGAAGAGGTAGACGGAGGAGGGGGGAAGGAGGTGGGAGAGGGGCAGCGGGGCAGGGGGATTGAGGGGAGGGCAGGGAGGGAAGAGGTAGACGGAGGAGGGGGGAAGGAGGTGGGAGAGGGGCAGCGGGGCAGGGGGATTGAGGGGAGGGCAGGGAGGGAAGAGGTAGACGGAGGAGGGGGAAAGGTGGGAGAGGGGAGCGGGCAGGGGCGTCGGGGGGAGCGCAGTGGTGGGGGAGGAGCAGACGAAGGAGGAGGGGGAAGGAGGTGGGAGAGGGCGGCGGGGCAGGGGGATTGAGGGGAGGGCAGGGAGGGAAGAGGTAGACGGAGGAGGGGGGAAGGAGGTGGGAGACGGGCAGCGGGGCAGGGGGATTGAGGGGAGGGCAGGGAGGGAAGAGGTAGACGGAGGAGGGGGAAAGGTGGGAGAGGGGAGCGGGCAGGGGCGTCGGGGGGAGCGCAGTGGTGGGGGAGGAGCAGACGAAGGAGGAGGGGGAAGGAGGTGGGAGAGGGCGGCGGGGCAGGGGGATTGAGGGGAGGGCAGGGAGGGAAGAGGTAGACGGAGGAGGGGGGAAGGAGGTGGGGGAAGGGAGCGGGCAGGGGGAAAGCGGGGGGGACAGTGTGGGGGGGAAGGGGCAGACGAAGGGGGGGGGTGAGCTCCGCTCCCAGCCTTTGGGAAGGTCTGTGACCGTCCCCTGTGCTTGGGCGGAAGGGTTAACGCCTGGGCTGTGTGTTTCTTGGCGGGGGCGGGGGGTTACGGGACTCCCCCCCCAGGAGGGAAAGGGGAGGAAAGCCAGCCCTGCCCCCTCCCCGGTGTCCCTCAGCCCCGTGCAGGCAGCGAGGGGGAGGGACCGCGGCGAAGATCCCCTCCCTTTTACCAACAGTGCCCTGCACACTTCCAGGAATCACCCTGAGCCTGGGGGGGTTAACCCAGCTTCGCCTGCCAATCACAGCCCAGCCCGCCGGCCCCGAGCACCCCCTGTGGCCAATGGGATGGGGATGGGGCCCATTCACAAAAATAAATATGAGACCCCCCCACCCCCATCCCAGGATACCCCCCCCTCCCCAGTCCAGCCAGGAGAGACTCTGGCCGCGTGTCAATTTCAGCCTGAATGGGTGGGGTGGGGTGTGAAATTGACGAGATTAGGGGCCGGGCTGGGCGGGGGAGGTGGGGGGGGAAAGACCTTTCCTGTGCCGCCCCCACCCCCCCCGCCCCAGACCCACAACTCCCAAAGCATCCAAGCCTCCTGCTTGTGCGAAAGGGAAAGTGGTTTTTCCTCCTTCCCCCTGCGGTGCCTACCGCGGCTTCCCGGCAGCTCCCCTCTCCAGGGGCCCTGCTCCCTCCCCCCCCCCCGGGAGATTGGGGGGTCGGCTGCCTGGCCAGGATGTGCCCCCCAAGGGGGAGGCTTTCCTGTGACTTGGGGGAGTGGAGTTGATTTGCTTTGTTTCCCTCCCCCCCCCTCCCCTGCCCAGAGAGGACTCCAGGAATAGCTTCCCTTCCCATCACGCCAGAATAGGTCTACACGGGCGGCGAGCGAAATCGCATCAATCTGGACTGGTTTGGGATCAGAAAGGGGTGAGTTAAAACGGGCGATTATTTCGGGCGTGAGCGACCGTGGGCAGACACTCACAAAAACTACCCACCAGGGGATTTTGCAAGTCGTTTTTATTTTTTGCCCGGGGTGGGGGGCCTGGACCTAGGCACCCCTGGCACAACTGCCCCCAAATTTGCCCCGCTGCCCCCTGCCCCCCGTCACCCCCATGGAGCAGAGCAGCCGGCAAGACAATGGGACTTTAGGGTGCTTTTAGCAACACCCAACTCCCTGCTCCAAGGAGCCCGGGCTGTTAATGAGGATAACAACAATCCTCATTAAGAAGGGGCCTGCCTGGGAGAAATTGGGGGCTGGTTGATTTGAAGGAAGAGCTTTCCAATGCCTGGTTTAAAGGGATTATTTTAAAGTTTTCACGGGGTTTTTTTTTTTTTTTAAGAACAATTTTTGTCCTCCCCCCCCCCCGACCCTCCTGACCTGTCTCTTTTTGCCACTGTTTTAATTCTGCCATTCCTTAATTGTTAATTGTTAATATCCCACTGATTTGGGGTCAGTTTACACTTGGGGTTTGTTTTTTAACCTTGGTTTTAGGTTAGTTATTTGGGGTCAGTTTCCAGGCTGGTTTGTGGGGGGTTAATATTGGTTTTAGGTTAGTTATTTGGGGTCAGTTTCTGGGCTGCTTTGGGGGTGGGGGGGTTAACATTGGTTTTAGGTTAGTTATTTGGGGTCAGTTTCTGGGCTGCTTTGGGGGTGGGGGGGTTAACATTGGTTTTAGGTTAGTTATTTGGGGTCAGTTTCCGGGCTGGTTGGGGGTAGGGGGGTTAACATTGGTTTTAGGTTAGTTATTTGGGGTCAGTTTCTGGGCTGGTTGGGGGTAGGGGGGTTAACATTGGTTTTAGGTTAGTTATTTGGGGTCAGTTTCTGGGCTGGTTGGGGGTAGGGGGGTTAATATTGGTTTTAGGTTAGTTATTTGGGGTTATGGGGGACTGGATGTCTCGATTTTATAAGGACCATGCCGATATTCAGGGCTTTGTCTAATATCCCCACCTATTACCTTCCACCCCGTCACGGTTTTTCACACTTGCTAGTTGGGGCCAGTTGACGGGTTGGGTTTTTTGACATTTAGTGTAGTTACTTGGGCTCACACTGGGATGCCCGGGCCGCGGGTGCCCGTCACACTGGCTCTGGGCCCCGGTACATCCAAAGAAGTGACGTGCGGGAGTGTGTTTCACTGCAATCAATGGGACAAATCCAAGCGGGTGAGGAAATCTGTGCCAGGCTCGAGGCTTTGACCCGGGAGGGTTTGCATGAGCCTTAGGAAAAGGGTTCCCAGAACTGGGCTCCCCGATTTCGCGGAGCACGATGCAGCTCAGGCCCTTCGTTCATTTCATAGGGTCAGGTTTTTTATAAGAGCTTGGTTTGAAATAATCTACCCGCCGGGTTTCTTGTTTTTTAGGCCCAACAAGAGTTCCTGTTCCCCCGGAGCTGGAGGTTTGTTCCAGCCTCAGGGTTTCCTGGAGGAAGTTGGAGCAGGGAGTGAATTTGGCGCAGCCTTAAAATGTTTGTTCCCCTTTGCCCCCACCCCACACACACACACACACAGAGACAAAGTGGGATTTGCTCCCTGTTCTCTGGGGCTGCTGGGCTGGGGCAGCGGCAGGCAGAGAGCAGAAGAGTTTGTGGTGGTGTGTCTGTGTGTCTGTGTGTGTGTGTGTACATTTTGTGTGGGGAGGTGTGTGTGTGTGTGTACATTTTGAGTGGGGAGGATTGTGTGAGTGTGTGTGTGTGTACGTAAATTTTGTGTGGGGAGGTGTGTGTGTGTGTACATTTTGTATGTGTGTGTACATTTTGAGTGGGGAGGATTGTGTGAGTGTGTACAGTTTGTGTGTGTGTGTATACATTCTGTGTGGGGAGGTGTGTGCGTCTGTACATTTTGTGTGGGGAGGTGTGTGTGGGTGTGTACATTTTGTATGTGTGTGAGTGTGTACACTGTGTGTGTGAGGGTGTACATTTTGTGTGGGGAGGTGTGTGTGTGTACATTTTGTATGTGTGTGTACATTTTGAGTGGGGAGGATTGTGTGAGTGTGTACAGTTTGTGTGTGTGTGTGTACATTCTGTGTGGGGAGGTGTGTGCGTCTGTACATTTTGTGTGGGGAGGTGTGTGTGGGTGTGTACATTTTGTATGTGTGTGAGTGTGTACACTGTGTGTGTGAGGGTGTACATTTTGTGTGGGGAGGTGTGTGTGTGTACATTTTGAGTGGGGAGGATTGTGTGAGTGTGTACAGTTTGTGTGTGTGTGTACATTCTGTGTGGGGAGGTGTGTGCGTCTGTACATTTGGGGGGGGTATGTGTGTGAGTGTGTACATTTTGTGCGGGGAGGAGTGTGTGTGTACTGTGTGTACATTTTGTGTGAGGATTGTGTGTGTGTACATTGTGTGTGGGGAGGGGAGGATTGAGTGGGTGGGTGTACATTTTGCTTGTATATGTTATGAGTATGTTTGCATATTCTGTTGGTGTGAATGTACACGTTTTGTCCATGAGTGTCTTCCACACACTCCTCTCTGTGTGTATATATTGTGTGTGTGTGTTTATGCCTCTCATGCTTTGTGTATAATGTACACAAAGAAACCAGACATACAGGAGATATACATTTATCTTTGTGTTACCATATCTGTGTGCATTTGTATGTTATACGTGTGTGAGAGGGTGTGTGTATGGGTAGTTGTGAATGCTTGTGTTTGCACAGGTGTGTTTTCAGTGTGTGTGTATAATTATATGGAATAATATGTTGCGTGTGTAGATCTGCGATGGGGTTTCTGAGGAGTGTGTTATAAGTGTGTGGATGTGGGGGGTGGTTTGTTTGTGTGTATATTTTGTGGGTGCTCTTAAGTGTATGGTGTGTATACAAACACACACAGTGCAGAGCTCATCCCCTCCAGCACGGGGCGGCAGGCGTGCACCCACACACCATAGATTTTTAGGTATGTTCTTCTGTGGGGGTGATTATGTGTGTGTATCCCTGGTATGCAGAGGTGCTTCTGGGAGTGAGTGTGTGTATGTTTTGTGTGTGTTTGTGTGTAACTGTATTTGGTGCAGTTTGCTGTGTGTTGCTGGCTGGCCACAGTGTGACCTTTGGGTACGTGTGTGTGTGTGTGTGTGTGTGTGATGGACGTTGTAGGTGACTCTAAGGGTATGTTTCTGTGGGGTACATGTGTGTCTGAGCCTGCTTGTGTGCACCTTTGTCGCTGTGTGTGTGTGTGTCCTGCACAGAAATCCCAGCACGCAAGTAAGTGTACACACACCCCTTTACACCTGGAGGTGATTCCAATACTAGACTGGTTAGAGAAGGGGGGCTGGGAGCCAGGACTCCTGGGTTCTCTCCCCGCCTCTGGGAGGGGAGTGGGGTCTAGTGGTAAGAGCCGTGGGGGCTGGAGGCCAGGACTCCTGGGTTCTCTCCCCGCCTCTGGGAGGGGAGTGGGGTCTAGTGGTAAGAGCCGTGGGGGCTGGAGGCCAGGACTCCTGGGTTCTCTCCCCGCCTCTGCGAGGGGAGTGGGGTCTACTGATTAGAGCGGGGGGGGGGGGCTGGGGGCCAGGACTCCTGGGTTCTCTCCCCAGCCCCAGGGTCGTTAGATCGTGAGGAGCGTTAATAGCCCGTGTTGGATTCTGTGCGAGACCTTGCAGGTACCTGCCCTGAGACGCCCCTCACTCCCGACCCACAGCCCCGGGCTCCCCCCCCCCCCTTTCCATTGACCCCCCCTCCCCCCTTCTCTCCACAGATGATCCCGCGGGAGGGACCCCGGTGAGCCGGAGGACTCAGCGGGGTGGGCGGGGGGGGGAGGAGAATCCGGCCTGGGCAGCGCGATGGTCCCGCTGTGTTGGCCCTGCGTGCGCTGCTGCCCGGACCCCCCGGCCGCCATGAGCCGGCCCCCCGCCCCGCGGCCCCCCGGCCCGTCCTACCGCTACCGGAGCTTCTGCGGGGACTTCGAGCGGGTGGAGACGGCGCTGGAGAGGCTGGAGGCCAGCGGCTTCTACTGGGGCAGCCTGTCGGGGGCGGAGGCCAAGCGGCTGCTGAGCCCCCACCCGCCGGGGGCTTTCCTGGTCCGCGACTCCTCCGACCACCGGCACCTCTTCACCCTCAGCCTCCGCACCGGGGCCGGCATCACCAACCTGCGCATCCAGCAGCGGGGGGCCGCCTTCCACCTGGAGACCCAGCCGGGGGCCCCCGGCCCGCCCGCCTTCGCCTGCGTGGTGCAACTGGTAGAGCACTACCTGGGGCGGGCCGGGCACCCGGGGGCCCCCTGCTACCTGGAGGCCCAGGGCAGCCGCCCCGAGCCCCTGGCCCTGGCCCGCCCGCTGCGCTGCAAGGTGGCCTCGCTGCAGGAGCTGTGCCGGCGGGCCGTGCGGGCCAGCGTCCGGGCAGGGACGGGGGGGCCCGATCTGGAGGGGCTGCCCGTGCCCCGGGCCCTGCGCAACTCCCTGCGCTGCTAGGGGGCCGCGCCCCAGGCCCTACCGAACTGTCGGCCCAGCGGGAGGGGAGAGGAGCGAGGGGGGGGGGGTCCAGGGAGCCTCCCGTAACAGGTGGGGGAGGGGAGGAAACCCCAGAGCAGGACCCCCTCTGGGACACCCCCGCTATTTCCAGCGCAGCGGGAGGAAGACCAGGGAAGGGGTCTGTACCCCACACCCTGTGGAAAACCCAGCACCACAGGGTTGGGAGAGACCGGGGGGGGGGGAAGACTGGCTTCAGCCCCCTGGCAGCTCCGGCGTGTGGGAGAGACGGGACTGGAGGGGGGAAAGGCCTGGAGTGGATGGGGCTCTTTGGGCCAGGGCTGCGACCCAGGATAAGAACTGGGAGGGGGACACAGGAATTAGTGGGGACTGGAAGCCAGGACTCCTGGGTTCTCTCTCCAACTCTGGGGAGCGGGATCTAGCGATTGGAGGGAGGGGACTAGGAGCCAGGACTCCTGGGTTCTCTCCCCAGCTCTGGGGAGGGCATGGGGTCTACATCCCACCTATAGCCAGAGGAGTCAAAGCGGACCGTGGCCCCGTGTTGGGGCTCCCACCTCATCCCCTGGAGGGCGTCCCGCCAACCTCACGGACCTCGTCTTCCCCCCAGGAGCGCTCGCGGCCCCGTCACTACCAGCCGGGCTGGGCCGTGGGCTTGTACCGCTGCGTCGGGACAGAATAAACCTCGGTCTGCTGCACCCTGCCTCCCGCCACTGCTTTGGGGCTGCCTGGGACCCGGGGGATACAGGGGCAGCCCCTCAGAGCCCCCACACCCTAAGAGGGAAAAGCCCCATGAGCCCGCCAAGACCCAGGCCTGGGACCAGAGCCGGGCTGGTGCCCCCCAGAGCAGTGGCTGCAGCTCAGCCGCTGGTTGAGGGAGCCTCCTGTAAACAGCCCCCCCGGGCCCCACCCCAGAGGCTGCTGCATCTAGAGTTGACCCCGTCCTGACTCCCTTCCGCGCCCGGCTGTTCCCGTAAGGCTCTTGGCACCACATCCGCTGACTCAGGGGAGCAAAGTTACTGAAAGTCGCTCCACGGTTCAGGAAAAAACCCAGCTGCTTCCCCCCCCCTCCGGCTTTCGTTTCCCCCAGCAGCTGGGCTGAGGGTCAAGGGGCCGGTGTGGGGGGGCCCCCAGCTGCACTGTGCCAGTTATTACAGCCCAGGGCTGTTCCCCCAACCCCCCCCTTTCCCATCCCTGGCCCAGCTCCAGCCTTTCACCTTCATTTCCCAGCAGGTCCCAGCCCTGGACCCACCTCCCTCTGGGGGGTGGGGCGGGGCTCCCCCAGGTGATACAGCACCAGGTGCTGGGGACAGGGCAGGTCTCACCCCCTTCTCCTTAACCAGCCCCCCGTAAAGCCACCGTCCAGCCAGTTGCTTGCTGCCCCGTTTGCTTCTCAGCCAGGCAGGGGCCCCAGCCCCCTTCTCAGGCCAGGAGGACTCCTGGGGTGAGCGAAGAGCAGCCAGACTGGGTCAGACCAAAGGTCCAGCTACCCCTGGACCCCAACTTCTGCCAGGGCCAGGTGCCCCCCCAGGGAATGAACACAACAGGTGACCACCCACTGATCCATCCCGGTGTGACCACTGCCAGCTTCTGGCACAATACGAGGGGAGTGAGGTCTAGCTGACAGCAGCCTGGCATCCCCCAGTGCCATGAGGCAGGAAACAGCAGGGCAGGGCAGGGGTCCCACCAAGAATGGGCCTTTCCCCTCTTCTTGAAGCCCCCAAGGCCATGGCACACCTCTTACCCATGTGCCCAGACCCCAGCACATCTCTCCCCCCACCCCACCCCCAAGCTTGGCTGGGGCAGCATTGGGCCAGAGGGGCTAGGACCCAGGGGACCATTCAGTGTGAGGGAGGGGTACTCCTCTTCACCCCCCCCCCAAATGCCCCAGTCTAACCCCAGAACAGAGGCATCCTAGAAATGTCCCTGAAGCAGCCAGCACCTGGAGAACCCAGCCCAGGGCACAAACAGGCCAAGCTCCTCCCCCAGTGTTGAGCTGGGGGGCAGGGAGAGGGAGGGCCCAGCCATACTGAACTGGGCCCTATGGCCTTTGTGACACAGCCCCCAGCTACTTCCCCTTCCTGCCCCTCCCTGGGAGTAGCCTCCACCCCCATTAGCATCAGCCAGCCACTGATCAGGGTTAACCCTCCAACCCAACCACACCCCCAGTGTGGAAACAGGCAGCAGGTCCATGCCCCAGTTTTATTTCCAAGGGCCGGTGCAGCCTGCAGGGGGGAAGGGCAAGCAGCAGGCAGGACAGGGCTCACTTCCAGACAGAACAAGCTGGGGAAACTGCCTGCGGCAGGGCCCAGGAGACACTGCAAAGGGCCTCCCGCTCACAGCCCAGAGCCGCCCCCCCCCCCAAGTGAGGCACAGAGAGGTCTGAGCATTTGCTGTGAGGCTGGGGTCCAGCAGCCCTGATGCCCCAATGCAAGGACCCCACTAACAGTCCAATCCCAGGGCAGGGGGAGTCCAGTACAAGCTCCACTCCAAACTGGTTTATTGAGAGATACAGCAACGCAGGCTGCCCAGCAAGGGGAGCCGCCCAGCCTTTAATCCTCCTCTTCCTCATCTGCCCCACCAGCGCCACCCTGCCCCTTCTTGGCGTTCTTCCTCTTGACACGGCCAGGCCGGCCGCCCCCATAGGGCGAGCGCAGCGAGAAGTCGATGTGCTTCTGCGAGTCCAGGCGCACGATGAAGGATGGGATGTTCACGACCTGCTTCCGCACACTGGGGAAAGGGAGAGGGGTGAGGGCAGGCACAGGAAGCCACCTACCCACAGTGCTCTGGGGCAATGGGACCCCTCAGGATTTAACATGCAACCCCTGGGGAAAATGCTCCACCCCTTCGCCATCTCTTAGCTCCTCCCAGACACTCCCCAGAGCCAGCTGCACATCAGCTGCTCCTAGATTCCCAGTCCCCTCCACCCCACCCTCCAAGCCAGCTCCTGCTGTTACCAGGTGTGAATCCAGAGTCCAAAGAAAAGGGGTGACCCTCTGGATTGATGCTAGGAGCAGCGATCAGAAGCCAGCCCTATTCCCACTGCAAAAGAGGAGTGACTCCAGATTGACACCAGGGGAGCCGAGATCAGAACCAGGTCCCACTGAACCAAGCTCCATTCCCAGGTAGCCCTGAGATCCAATCTCCATTGGCAGACCCCTCCCAGCGTGGGGCACGGAGCAGGCGGTGGCTCATTACCTTTGCAGCAGCCCCAAGCGCAGGGGGCTGGTGGAATGGCCTGGCCCTTCGCAAGGTGTACGGCTCTGCCGCAGTGAGCCTTGCCGACATGGGCAGCCCTACCGCCCACTACCCGGAGCGCAGGGTTAGACCAACCGGGGGGTTCCCCAGGCCAGAGCCTGCCCCTCTGGGCAGGGGGCTCCATGCACCTCACAGGCTCATCCAGGAGGGCTACACAACACAGCAAGAGCAAAGCTTTAGCACGGGGAGGGTCGGAGCAACAGCCAAACTCCCCACGTCCTTGGGATCAGCTTTGCCCTGGGTCCTTGGCAGGGTCAATCACCGAGAACAGGGCCACTGACCTGCCTGCCACATGGCCCCTCCTCACGAACTCACCAGCCGGGGGAGATACCACCCCAGCGAACCAGCAGGTCCAGGTGGCAGAGTCAATAACTGAACCCAGGAGTCCTGGCTCCCAGCCCCCACCCCTACTGTAACCCCCTACTAGACCCTCCCCTCCCAGAGCCAGGGAAGAGAACCCAGGAGTCCTGGCTCTCAGCCCTCACCCCTGATGTAACCCACTAGACCCCCCCCACCCCCCCATACACACAGAGCGTGGCACAGCTGCCCTACCGGATGTGCCTCTGGCGGATCAGCACCCGGGCATGGTGGATGGACTTGGCCAGCCCCAGCTTGAAGACCTGGGTCTGGAGGCGCCGCTCCAGGAAATCCTCAATCTTGAGGCCCAGGATATAATCCAGCTTCATCTTGCCCTCATCCAGCACCCCGATGCGCACCAGCCGTCGCAGCAGGGCATTGCCTGGGGGTGGGGGGGGGGGGGTGAGACAGGAGTCAGATCCCAGGGACCCTGCCCCTTCCCCTCCCAACTTCAGACATCCACTGGGACCAGCTCCCAGCACCCTCCACCATGTCACCCCCCATATCCTGCCCCCCTACCTTCAAAGAGGCGCTTGGGGTCCTTCTCATCCAGCGTGAGCAGCTCACGGGCCGCCTTGCGGATCTTGGCCAGGGTGAACTTCACCCGCCAAACCTCACGCTTGTTCCGCAGCCCGTATTCACCTGGGGAGGAGCAGGGCTGTTACCAACAGGCAGCCACTTCTGGGGTGGGGCGCAGGGGCTGGTTATATGGGGGACCCCTCACCAGGCACTGGGACACAGTTCAGGACTGTATCCTACTGACTAGAGAGGCAGCAGGTTGAATATTACCTGGCTTAATGGGGTTAAATCTCCTAAAGATCAGAAAACAAACCACTGGGCCATTAATGCTGCATCTAACACAAGCTGCATATGGTGGCACAGCGCCCCCTAGTGCCAGCCCTGACTGCGAGTGAGAGCGCCCCCTGCTGAGCCCCCCCACCCTGCTTCCTGCAGCCCAGCACCCCCTAACGTAGCCCCAGGGCCAGCCCTGACTGCCAAGGGAGAGCACCCTTGACCCACTCCCTGGAGCAGTGCCCCCTATGAGCCCCCCCCCAGCACAGTGCCTCCTGCTAAGCTCCAGCCAGGCACCAGCCTGAGTCCCCCCCCACCCCCAAAACTCACCAATGAGCTTCAGCTCCTGGTCGAGGCGGGATTTCTCAAAGGGGCGCCGGGGGGTGACATAGGTCTTCCGGCACACCCAGCTCCTGGCAACGGGCATCGCGACCAAAGCTGTGGGCTCTGACCCTGCGGGAGAGGCAGAGGGAATGAGCCAGGAAGAGACAGGACAATTCTGCTGCATCCCCAGCCACCCCACAAACCCAGGGTGCAGCTTTTCCCGGGAGGGAACGGCTGTCAGACCAGGACACTCGTTTCACACTTTGGAGAAGGGGGCACATACAGCTCCTGGCATAAGGGTGGGGGATTGCAGGAGCCCGTGGTGGGTGCAATGAAGTCAGCAAAGCTATGAAGCTGGGACCCACAAGCCCTCAGAGGGGGAGTCTTTGTTGGGGATCTGTACAGCACCAAGCGCAGCAGTTACACAACCCACTGCACGGTGCCGCGGACCCAACCCTCGTTACAGGAATCAGGGGCAAGGGTGACACCATGCACGAGGACAGGGGCCCCAGGGCTGCCAGGCCCCTGCAGCCAGCAGAGCCCAGGGCCCCTCCCGTGCCGGGGTGAAGAGGGAGGCGCTGCGGGCCAGCCCGCAGCAAGGCTGGAAGCGACAGGGGCATCTGCGGGGTGTGTAGGGGGTGCCCTGGGGGCCGGCACGGGGGCAGCTGGTCTCTCCTTCGCAGCCCTGTTTGCGAGAACCCCGCAGCGCTGCGGGCGCTTTGCAGGTGGGGAAACTGAGGCACAACCGGGGGAGCCACTTGCCCGACCCCGCTGCACCAGGCGGGGGGGGGGGAGACGAATCCCGCCCCCACAATGCACGGGGCTGGGGGAAGGAGCCTCCCGGGCCACGTGCTGTGCCCCTCCCCCCTTGCAAACCCCTCCCGCTGCAGCAGCAGCGCGCGCCAGGCCCAGGGGCCGCACGCGCCCGTGTCGCTAGCGCGCCGGCCGCCTCTGCGCATGCGCGCCGGCCCCGCGGAGAGCCCCGCGCGCCCGCCTTCTGCCGCGCGCTCGCCCCCTCGGCCCGGCCCTCCTCCCCCCTGCGGCCGCCCGGCCCCCAGCCCCGGCCCAGCGCGCCCCGCCCTGGCCTCACCTCACACGAACAGCCACAGCGATGGCGGATGAAAAAAAAGAGAACGGCGTACCCGGGGGCTGCCTTATATAGGGCACGGAAAAGGCTCCGCCCTCCGAAGCGTTAACCAATGGCCGGGCGCCGTCGGGCCCCGATGACCAATGGAGGGGCGGTGCCTCGCGCCACCCGCTGGCCAATGACTGAATGCTCCCGGGGTCATAGAGAGAGATTCCTAGAGGGTCGTACACGCGTGGGAGAGTGGCTGGGGGTGGCCATTGCTGTGTGGGGGTGAACCCCCTTCCCGTCCCAGGGGGGAGCGGCCGCCATTGCTGTGTGGGGGTGAACCTCCTTCCCGTCCCAGGGGGGAGCGGCCGCCATTGCTGTGTGGGGGTGAACCCTCCTCCCGTCCCAGGGGGGAGCGGCCGCCATTGCTGTGTGGGGGTGAACCCTCCTCCCGTCCCAGGGGGGAGCGGCCGCCATTGCTGTGTGGGGGTGAACCCCCTTCCCTTCACTAAGGCAACCCATCTAGAATCTCCCTGCGACCCACTGGTGGGTTGGGACCCCTTGTTTGGGAAATGATTCCCTAGATAACGCAGCCTCTGTATGGCCCGTGCGTCTCTCCCCAGACTGGGGCTAGTCCTGCCCCCCCCATGAAACCCACAGGGGTTTTGCTCTAGATTCAGTGGGAGCAGGGTGAGACCTCGTAAACCAGAGCACGACCCGTGGGACCAGGTCCCTGGCTGGCATAAATCGGCCTAGCTCCAGGGAAGTCACCGGCTGGAGAACTGACCCATCAGTGGGCGTTTCCCCGCTGATTTCGGTGGGCATTGCATATGGACCTTGCTTGAATTAATTGGTGCTCGGCGCACCTGGGGCAGTCTGATACTGGGGGTGTGATGCGCCCGGGCTGGTTTATTTTAGTTGCCAACCGACCATGGCCTGTAGATCGTAGACTTGCTCCACCCAGTATGAGCCACAGCCGGTGGGAGGCCAGAGCGCCTGGCATCACATGGGAGGTGCCCAGCGTGTGGTGGGGACCCTGGCATGGCCACCCATGGGGTGGGATTGAGATCAACTTCCAAAGAAAACGTTGGAAGCCGTTGAGTGTATGATAAAAGGAAGAGAGGGGTTGCAAGCACCGGATCCCCCCCATCTCACGCCAAACCTTTCGCAGGGTTTGGGTCTGTCTTAGGGGAAGTTTAGGAGGAAAAAGAGCAGGAGGAAAAAGGCAGCAGAAAGGAGGGGGTAGAGGGACCATCTCAATGGAAATGGACAGTGGAACTGGAGTGGAGAGAATAATGTGAACGAATCCTCCCGTCCCAGGCCTGGGTCTGATTGCGTGGATTTTATACTGGTCTAGCTGAGATCAGAACCCAGCCCTGCCCCCGCTGCAGTCAGGGGTGACTAGTCTGAAGGGCCATGTGTCTGTAGCCCTTTGAGGTCTGGCCGGTTCCCCTTGGCCCGCTCCCCCATCCCAGACACAGCCCGTGGCTGGTGGCCCAGGCTGAGCCGGGAGCCTGTAAATCTCCCTTTTCATTGGGGAAGCTGTAAAGTGCCCAGCCGCCGCAAATGGCAGAGAATTAAGCTGCTGATTTACTGGGTGTTTTTCTCCTAACCTGGTATTTGTGTGAGAAGCCGACTGTGCTGAATCCCCAGCCCTCTTGCTCTAACCACAAGACACCACTCCCCTCCCAGAGCCAGGTATAGAACCCAGGAGTCTGGACCCCCAGTCCCCCTGCTCTAACCACTAGACCCCCCCGCCCTGCCCAGAGACGAGTGAGATGCAGACAGGCAGTAGCAGGTGGTATTTGTCTGTGTGCAGTCAGTGTGGGGGAGTGGCTGTGTGTGAGGGGGGACGGCTGTTTGTGGCGGCTGTTTTCTTCATGCGCACTTGGGGTGAGGGGGGCGGGGTTTGTGTGTCTCCTATGTGTGGGGGAATGTTTGTGGCTGTGTGTGGGGGCATCTCTGTGGCTGTGCACACTCGGGTCTGTGTGGGTGCATCTGTGTGTGTTTGTGTGTGTCTCTGGGTGTGTGTTTGGGGCTGTAGGTGCATGCATACACATGTGTGTGTGTTTGGGGTTGTTTGTGCATGTGTGCATGAGTATGTGGGGTTGTGTGAGTGTCTGTGTGTTTGTGTTTGGCATGTATATTTGGGATTGTCTGTGCGTATGAAAGTGTCTGTGTGTTTGGGGTTGGATTTCTGTGTTTGGGGTTGTTTCTATATTTCTGCGTGTTTGGGGTTATATCTGTGTGTTTGGGCTTGTCTGTGTTTGGGGTTGTGTGTGTGTGTATGGTTGGGGTTGTGTGTCTGTGGGGTTTGGGGTGTCTGCATGGTTGGGGTTGTGTATCTGTGTGGTTGTGGGTGGGTGTGTCTGTGTGGTGGGGATGTCTGTGGTTGGGGGGTGTCTATGTGGTTGGGGTTCTGTGTATTTGTGTCTGTGTGGCTGGGATTGTGTGTGTGTCTGTGTGGTTGGGGGAGGGTGTCTATGTGGTTGGGGTTCTGTGTATTTGTGTCTGTGTGGCTGGGGTTGTGTGTGTGTGGCTGGGGTTGTGTGTGTCTGTGTGGTTGGGGGGCTGTCTGTCTCTGTGGTTGGGGATGTGTGTGTCTAGACTGTGTGCGCACGCGAGTCTGTCTGTCTGTGACAACGATGACATCACATTCCTCTCAGCTCCCCCCCCCCCCCCGCCTGTGCCCCATCTAGAAACTGACTCAGCTTTCCGGGGTCTCTCAGCTCAGCGATCCCCTGGCGGGGCTGAGCAGTGGGGCTGTGGGTTCTATGCTACCCACTCAGCATCGCGGGGTGGGGGGCTGTGATAGAGGCCAGGGGTGCAAAGTGGGATCCCAGCAGAGGGGGGCTGTGGTGTGGAGGGGAGTGGGATCCCAGTGGAGGGGCTGTGGGGTGGAGGGGGAACCCAGCAGGGGAGGGGGCTGGGAGGGGAGGGAAGGGGGGATCCCAGCGGGTGGGGGGGGTGGGATGAGGGGGGATCCCAGCATAGGGGTGCTGGATGCATGAGAGATGTTTGCTCACATTCGGTGCTGGTTCCCTGTGTGTGTGTGCACGTGGGGGTGGTTTTCAACTGCACCCAACACATCTTGCGCCCCCAACCAGGATGACTACTGGCCTGGGACTGCGCCCTCCGCCCCTGCCTGGCTGTGTTGGGGGTGTGTGTGGGTGGCTGTGTGTGTGTGTCTGATGCCATGATTCCTAGGTTCATAGATTCATGGCCAGCAGGGACCCTTGCGATCAGCTCATTTGACCTCCTGTATGACCCCACCCAGGGCGCTGCCCTGAATTCATTCCCGGTTGACGAGAGCAGATCCCCAAAACCAGCCACCTGGGCTGAGTAATTGCCAGGGCAGGAGAATCCACCAGGCCCCTTGGTAACTTCCCCTCCCTCTTCAAAACCCGGCCCCGATTTGCCATCTGAATGCGTCTAGCTCCAACCACCAGCCGTGGGATCAGGCTCCAACCATCCCTTGCCAGGCTGAGGAGCCCGTGATTAAATATTTGTTCCCCACATGAGAGAACTCTTCTCTGGCCCCCTCGCCGATTGATGGGGCCCTACCAAATTCATGGTCCATGTTGGTCAATTTCATGGGTCATAGGATTTTAAAAATTTTAAATGTCGTGAGTTCAGGTATTCAACTCTGAACTGTCATGCTGGTGTAATTGTAGGGGTCCTGACCCAAAAGGGGGGTCACAAGGTGATTGTAGGGGGGCCGCAGTACTAGCTACCCTTACTTCTGCGCTGCTGCTGACAGCAGCCCTGCCTTCAGAGCTGGGCCCTCAGCCAGCAGCTGCTGCTGTCCGGCCACCCAGCTCTGAAGGCAGCGCAGAAGTAAGGGTGGCGATAACGTCACCCCCCTACAATAACCTTGTGACCCCTCCCCATGACCCCCTTTTGTCTCAGGCCCCCCAGCTGGAGAAACGCTGGTCTCCCCCGTGAAATCGGTACAGCATAAGGTAATATGAGATTTCACGGGGGAGACCAGATTTCACGGTCCGTGCCACGTTTTCCATGGTCGTGAATTTGATAGGGCCCTATCGACTGAGCACCGTCCTTCTTGGAGTCCAGCCGCGGTCGCACCAAGGCCAAACCCAGAGGTGAAATAAACTCTTTGAGATCCCCCTGTTTGTGCATCCCCAGCTGGCCTTACCCCTTTAGGCCGTAGTGCCCGTGTGGTCAGCTGATTCTCCAACAAGACCCCAGATCTTTTCCAGATGCCGCGTCCTGGCACCGAGTCCCCGCCCAGTCCAATAGCACGGGCCTTGGTTCCTTGCTCCTGGGCGGAGGACTCTGCATTTCACCGAAGCCCAGTGCATGTTTTTTGTGTGCCCCCAGCGATCCTGGTCGCTCTGTCTCGGTGGCCTGTCCTCGGCGGCATTTACCGCAGCCCTCATCAGCGGGTCGTTGGCGTTATCGGCACGGGGTGCTCTGTTTGCTCCCGGGTCATTGACAATAAACATGTCCAAGAACCGAGCCTGGTGCCCCCCCCCCCCGGAAACACACCCACTCAAGGAGGGTGCCCTGTTTTCAGGGGCATTTGGAGGCCCCTTGCTTAGCTAGTGTGATACGCTGTGTGTGTGTTTGTGTTTTAGACTTGGTGTGTGTGTGAAAGAGAGAAAGAGAGACTATGTCTGGGTACGTGAAACTTCACGTGTGTGTGTGATTCTCTGTGAAAGGGAGAGAGAGACTGTGTGGGTATGTGAAACTGTGTGTGTGTGACGCCGTGTGGGGGGGGGGCCTTGTGAGTATGCAGGAGCCAGGATGTGTGTGTGACACTCTGTGTGTGTATGAGACATCACACGGACATGTCTGCGTGTGAGGGTGCAGTGTGTGTATGAGCCGCGTGTGTGTAGCGCTTAGTGAGTGTATGAGGCATGTGTGTGTGACACTGTCAGGGTGTGTATGAACTGTGTGTGTGTGACACTGTTGGGATGTGTACAAGCTGTGTGTGTGTGGGTGTGACTCTGTCAGTGTGTGTTTGAGCTGGGTGTGTCTGTGTGACAGTCAGTGTGTGCACGCAAGCTGGGTGTGTGTGACACTGTGTGTGTGAGCCACATATGTGTGACAGTCAGTGTGCGTGCAAGCCATGTGTGTGTGACAGGGTGTGTATGAGCGGTGTGTGTGCAAGCCATGTGTGTGTGACACTGTCAGGGTGTGTGCATGAGCCATGTGTGTATGTGACACTGTCAGGGGGTGTGTGTATGACACTGTCAGGGTGTGTGCGAGCCATGTGTATGTGACACTGTCAGGGTGCGTGCGAGCCGTGTGTGTGTG
The DNA here is from genome assembly GCF_965140285.1 of Lepidochelys kempii. Lineage (NCBI taxonomy): Eukaryota > Metazoa > Chordata > Testudines > Cheloniidae > Lepidochelys > Lepidochelys kempii. The sequence continues at coordinate 15,631,643 of NC_136402.1, forward strand.
ACAGGGTGCGTGCAGGCCGTGTGTGTGTGACAGTCAGGGTGTGTGTGAGCCGTTTGTGTATCTGACACTGTCAGGGTGTGTGCGAGCCGTGTATGTTTGTGTGTGTGTGTGTGTGGCCCATTGTGTGTGTGACACTGCGTGTGTTTGCACATGACACCTCCACCCAGCTCTCTCCCCACACTCTGGCTTGGGGAATCCCCCGGTGGCTCCCCCCAACACCCTGCACCCCCAAACTCCACCCTCTCCCAAAATACCCCCCCCAACACACACACACCTTCCCTCCCCATCCCTCTCCCACAGTGCCCCAGTGCTGCTGAGGCTGGTACCAGGGAGAAGGTAACCATGGAGACGCTCCCCCCATCCATCTCCTGCATCTCTCCGCCCTCCCCCTCTCCCTTCCTCTCTCCTTTCTTTGGGCTTCTGGCCCTGACGGACAGCTCCTGGGCCCAATCAGCGAGCCCGGCGGTGACTTGGGGGGGGGGTCTGTCCGAAGGGGGTGGGTCTTGTCTCCATCAATTCCAGCAGCCCCGCTCCCCAGCCAGGCGGATGCCGAAATCAGCCAGCCTCCCATTGGATTTGATCCTCCTTTTCTTCTCCCCTTCCCCCCCTCATCCACTTCCCCGCCCCCCCCCATCCCTGGAAAAGGGGGGGAAACCCAGACGTCGGCCGGGATCTCCCCTCCCCCGCCCCAGTCTTCCTTTCCGCCCTGCATCCCACCCTCCCCAATTCTTCTCCCCCCACTCTATTGTTGGCATGGGCATAGCCCGTGCCTGATCCTTCCTATCGCTTGGCCCCCGCCAGCCCTCCGCTGGGCGGATTGGCCCCTTCCCTCCTTCCCCTGGGGGCCCTGAGGCGGAGGAAGGAAGGAAGATGCTTCGGGATGAAAACCCGGTAGCAGCCCAGGCCAGGCCGGCCCATCTTCCCGGAGATGCGAAGCCGGGGTGCCCTCTGGCCCGGGTCCCCCTCGTCCCGTCGGATGTGTGAAAGCCACCGGGCACGCCCCCCCTGTCCCGCGCACCTCCCCCGTTTCAGGCGGCGGGGCCCGCGCCTGGCTTCCCTACCCCGGGTCCCCCCCGCTCCCTCCCCGGACCTAGGCCATCTCCCCGCCGGTGGCCCCCGCCGATTGATGCCCGCCGAGCCCCGACAATGCTAAGACAGGGGCCTGTCGTCCTGCTGGCCGCCTCTATGTCGTATTTCAACCCGGACAGAGCCTTGGCAGCGCCGCTGGAGAACGGTGAGCCCCGGGCCTGGACGGCCTCCCTGGTGTCTGGGCATGCGGAGGGGACAGATCCCCTGGCGGATCCCCCCCCTCCGGTCCTTCCACCTCTTCATCCCTCCTCTGCTTCCTTCATCCCTTCTGTCGCTGTAACCTGCTTACCATCCCTCCTCCATCCCTTCCTTGTTCGCTCTAACCTGCTTTCCTTTCTTCCGCCATCCCTCCCTTCGCTCCCTCCCTCCGCCATCCCCTTCCTTCGCTCCCTCCATCCGCTGTCCCATTCCTCCTTCATCCCTCTGCCATCCCCTTCCTCCTTCATGCCTTCCTTCGCTCCCTCCCTCCGCCATCCCCTTCCTTCGCTCCCTCCGTCCACCGTCCCATTCCTCCTTCATCCCTCCGCCATCCCCTTCCTCCTCCATCCCTTACTTCACTCATTCCATCCGCCGTCCCATGCCTCCTTCCTCCCTCCGCTGTCCCATTCCTCCTCCATCTCTCCCTTCACTCCCTCCCTCTGACATCCCCTTCCTCCTTCATCCCTCCGCTGTCCCATTCCTCCTCCATCTCTCCCTTCACTCCCTCCCTCCGACATCCCCTTCCTCCTTCATCCCTCCGCTGTCCCATTCCTCCTTCATCCCTTCCTTCACTCCCTCCGTCCACCGTCCCATTCCTCCTTCATCCCTCCGCCATCCCCTTCCTCCTTCATCCCTTCCTTCGCTCCCTCATCCGCTGTCCCATTCCTCCTTCATCCCTCTGCCATCCCCTTCCTCATTCATCCCTTCCTTCACTCCCTCTGCCATCCCTTTCCTCCTTCATGCCTTCCTTCGCTCCCTCCCTCCGCCGTCCGCTTCCTCCTTCATCCCTTCCTTCGCTTGTTCCATCCGCCACCCCATTCCTCCTTCCTCCCTCCGCTGTTCCCTTCCTCCTTCATCCCTTCCTTCGCTACCTCCCTCCGCCATCCCTTTCCTCCTTCATCCCTTCCTTCGCTCCCTCCCTCCAACGTCCCCTTCCTCCTCCATCCCTTCCTTTGCTCCCTCCCTCCGACATCCCCTTTCTCCTTCATCCCTTCCGTCGCTGTAACCTGCTTACCATTCCTCCTCCATCCCTTCCTTGTTCGCTCTAACCTGCTCTCCATACTTCCTTCATCCCTCCCTTCTCTACTTCCCTCTGCCATCCCTTTTCTCCTTCATCCCTCCCTTCGCTCCCTCCCTCCACCATTCCCTTCCTCCTCCAGCCCTTCCTTCGCTCCCTACCTCTGCCGTCCCCTTCCTCCTCCAGCCCTTCCTTCACTCTCTCCTTCCGATGTCCCCTTCTTCCTTCATCCCTCTGCCGTCCCCTTCCTCCTTTATCCCTCCCTTCGCTACCTCCCTCTGCCATCCCTTTTCTCCTTCATTCCTTCCTTCTCTCCCTCCCTTCGCCATCCCTTTCCTCCTTCATCCCTCCACCATTCCATTCCTCCTCCATCTCTCCCTTCGCTCCCTCCCTCTGACGTCCCCTTCCTCCTCCATCCCTTCCTTTGCTCCCTCCATCCACCGTCCCCTTCCTCCTTCATGCCTTCCTTCGCTCCCTCCATCCGCCGTCCCCTTCCTCCTCCATCCCTTCCTTCGCTCCCTCCATCCGCCGTCCCCTTCCTCCTCCATCCCTTCTTTTGCTCCCTCCCTCCGCCGTCCCCTTCCTCCTTCATCCCTTCCTTCGCTCCCTCCCTCCGCCGTCCCCTTCCTCCTCCATCTCTTCCTTTGCTCCCTACCTCTGCCATCCCCTTCCTCCTCCATCCCTTCCTTTGTTCCCTCCATCCGCCGTCCCCTTCCTCCTCCATCCCTTCCTTCACTCCCTCTATCCTCTGTCCCCTTCCTCCTTCATCCCTCTGCCATCCCCTTCCTCCTTCATCCCTTCCTTCGCTCCCTCCCTCCGCTGTCCCCTTCCTCCTCCATCCCTTCCTTCGCTCACTCCCTCTGCTGTCCCCTTCCTCCTCCATCCCTTCCTTTGCTCCCTCCATCCGCCTTCCCCTTCCTCCTCCATCCCTTCCTTCGCTCCCTCCATCCGCCTTCCCCTCCCTCCTCCATCCCTTCCTTCGCTCCCTCCATCCGCTGTCCTCCTCCATCCCTTCCTTCGTTTCCTCCCTCCGCCGTCCCCTTCCTTCGCTCCCTCCCTCCGCCATCCCATTCCTCCTTCATCCCTCTGCCGTCCCCTTCCTCTCCCTCCCTTCCTTCGCTCCCTCCATCCGCTGTCCCCTTCCTCCTCCATCCCTTCCTTCGCTCCCTCCCCGCCATGTCCCATTTCTCCTTCCTTACTTCTGTCCCACCTGTTTTCCACCCCTCCATCGAGCACCACCTGGTTGCACGCCCCGACACGACCCCATCACTTTGTGTGTCATTTGGGGGGCTGGGTCGGGATGGGGGTTTTCCTCCCCCGTGGCTGGGTTGTAAGTTTCTCTTCTTAGGTGGCCAGGCCTGTCCCCTCCACAGAGCGGCTTAGTCAGTCCCGGGCTAGTGACATGTGTTTGTGTGGCGGCAGGAGGGTGGGGATGGGGTGTTGGGAGTTGGGGTGCTGGTGGGGGGGGTGCGTTATGGATTTTGCGGGGAGGGGAGAGGTCCACATTTCGGGCGGCTGGGCCTGTTGGGCCACTGATCGGTGGCACCCTGGTATGACGGGAGTGTGTGGGACCTGGGCCTGGTTCCCAGCAAGTTGGTTGAGGGGGCGTGTCTGGGTCCAGTCCCCAGAGCAGGTGTTTGGGGGTGGTTTTGGGTCAGGTTTCGGGAGGGGTAATTTGGGGTACAAGAGCTGTCGGCCTGGTGCCCGGTGGGTGAGTTGCAGGTAGTGTCTTGGCCCGGTTACTAGTGGGGCAGTTGGGGATCAAGGCCCAATTCCTAGTCAGTGATTTGGGGAGGGGTCTTGGCCCAATTCCTGATGGGTGAATTCGGAGAAGTCTGTCTGTCTGTCCGCGCTCCACATCCATCCATCCATCCCTCGCCCCCTCCCTAAATCCTGCATTTGCCACGAATTACCATTTCAACGGGGACTGGGCGTTATTTGCCCTGTAACGCCCGGAACTGGTAGCGGTTCCAATGGGGTTTTCCCCACAGAGCTCAATCACGACAGTCCCAGGAATGGGGGAGGGTCCGGACCACTGGGGCATGTTGTGACGGGGGGAAGAGGAGTCTGGGCAGTGGTCTTCAAGAGCGGGGAGGGGGCCTGAATTAACGACCGTGTGGGAGCTATGCAGAAATGAGCTGTTATATCAATAGCTGAGCACAGTGGTCTAACCCGTCCCCCGCCCTGCCCCAGAGGTGGCCGCATCTCAGTGCCATGCAAGGGATCCCTGTATAACCAGCTCCCGTGCCCTGCCCCAGAGGGGCTGCATCTCAGCACCGGGCCAGTTCTTACTCTCATTTCTCTCTCCCCTAGATGGTCTGTCCCAAGGCCGGTTCCCTCTTGCACCCCCATATGCCGTGGTCTTGATCTCCTGTTCAGGTCTCCTGGCCTTCATCTTTCTCCTGCTCACCTGTCTGTGCTGCAAACGGGGCGATGTTGGCTTCAAGGTGAGAGGTGGCTGGGGCTGGGGAGGAGCACAGCTGGGTGTCACAGGGCATGCTGGCCTTTTAAGGGAAAACCACACACCTGGAACACCCCTGTTCTGAGCCCGGGACCACCTGCCTTCCACCCCTGGGATTTGTGGTTCCCAGGCCCTGTGCCTTGAGAGACATAGGCCCTAGAAAGGAGGGAGCAAGTGGAGAGAGACACGACACCCCAGGTCCTCATGCGTCCCTGTCTGCTTGCACCCTGCAGGAGTTCGAGAACCCGGATGGGGAGGAGTATTCAGGGGAGTACACGCCACCCGCCGAGGAGACCTCATCGTCCCAGTCCATCCCAGACGTCTACATCCTGCCGCTCTCTGAGGTCTCGCTCCCGGCTCCCAGCCAGCAGATGCCCAAGACAGGTAGAGGACATGCTTGTCTCCCAACTGGGTGTGATACATGCCTGGACTGTGGGGATGGGGTGGTTTGGAAAACCAGGTTCTTGGTTGTCCAGTGGGAATGGGCTATGTTAGCTTGGTTCTAGGCTAGTCAATGGAGACTGGGTGCCTCTGGTTCTTGGTTAGTCAATGGGCAAGGGGGAGTTCTGGTTCTAGACTAGTCTATGGAGGCAGGGAGACTCTGGTTCTAGGCTTGTCAGTGGGATTGGTGGTACTGGTTCTAAGCTAGTCCATGGGGAGGCATTGGTTCTACACTAGTCAACTGGGATGTGGTGACTCTTATTTTAGGTAGTTGACGAGGATGAGAAAGCTCTGGTTCTAGGCTAATCAACATGGAAGAGGTTATTCTGGTCAGTGGAGATGGACTGACTCCGTTTCCAGGCTAGCCAATGGGGATGAAATGGCTCTGGAAATAAGGTTCTAAGCTACCCAGTGAGTGTTGAGACACTATGTGTAGACCCACCAGGATCTAGATCAGCCACTAATTATTTATTAGGTCAAAACTAGACCTGACAAAGGGGCTGAAATGGCTGCAGCCTTGAACTAGCATCCGGGACACAATGGCATTAGATGCCACATTCTGGATCAGCAGATAGGGCAAAAGACCACAGACCATGTTCTAGACTACCCAATGAGGACGCAGAGATTCTGGTAACCACATTCTACATTAAACAGTGAAGATTCAGTGACTGGAGGCTGGGATCTAGAGTAGCCAATGTAAATGCAGCAAATCAAGAAAGCAGGTTCTAGACCAATCAATGAGGCAGCAGTGACACTGTAAAGCAGACTCTAGACTAACCAAATGTGGAAGTAATGACACTGGGAAAGAGGGTCTAGACTAACAATGTTCTAGCTCTGGAAATCTCTTTATAGACAAGTAATGTTCTAGACTAACTAGTGTGGACAAAGCAGCTCTGGACACCATGTTCTAGATTAGTCTATGACACTAGGGGTATATTCAAAAAAATGTTCTCAGATGCAATGACTCTCGCAACCCGATTCTAGACCAGTGAGGTTCTAGATGAGTGGGTGCAGATGAAGCAACTCTGGAAAGCACATTCTAGACTAGCAATCGAGGTGTCCGCTCCATTCGAAGCCATGTTCTAGATGACCCAATGGGGATGCAGTGACTCTGGGAACATGGTTCTAGATTAGCCAGTGATTCTGGAAGCCATGTTGCGGAGGAGCCGATGACCCAGCCTCCTGGGGGCCTCTGAAGGAGGATTGCGACCCCCTGGTCCTAACCTCTTTCCTGCTAGGAGGAGGGATCGGATGAAGGTGGGTAGAGGGCCGTCACGGGAGCTCCCTTCTCCCCAGTGGAGGTGCTGGCAGGGTTCAGCCCCTCCTCACCCTCCTGTGTCCCCTTCCAGACCTAGTGAAGCATCTGGGCTTGAGCCGGCAGCACCTCAGCTACCTGCAGGAGATCGGGAACGGCTGGTTTGGGAAGGTGAGTGCGCCTCCCCTGCCACTTTGCTACCTGCTCCCCGCCCCCCCGGCCTCCACAGGTGTCACATCCAGGGAGAGCCGGTTCCCACCTGTCCCCAGGGCAGGGACTAGCTGGCTCAAGGGGGCAGGGAATGGGGCACGGGGCCTTTCCCCTCTAGAGGACGCCAACTCCCACCCCGCCCCAGGGCAGGGACTGGCTGGCTTGGGGTGGGAGTGGGAATGGGGCTCAGGGCCTTTCCGCTCTAGTGACGGGGAGCTGTTCCCATCTGACACGCCATTTTGTTGCCCCTGTGTGAAACAAGTTTGCGGGGTCTCAGCAGCCCCCGCACCAGAGAGGCCGAGGGCTGGACGGGCCTCAGAGACTGCACGCTAATCTGCCCCCCTAGTGGGGGCCCCCCACCACAGGCGGAGGCATGGGGGGGGGATTGGGCCCCACTGGGGTGCAGACCCTGTGGTATGACTGTCAGATCTGTCTCCTAGGTGATCCTGGGGGAGATCTTCTCTGACTTCACCCCAGCCCAGGTGGTGGTGAAGGAGCTCCGGGTCAGCGCCGGACCCCTGGAGCAGAGGAAGTTCCTGTCGGAGGCTCAGCCCTACCGGTAATTAGGGGATGGGGGATCCCCAGAAGTGGCTGCATCTCAGCGCTGGGCGAGGGGTCCCCGTATACTCAGTCCCTGTGCCGCACCCCAGAGGTGGCTGCACCTCAGTGCCGGGCGAGGGGTCCCCGTATACCCAGGCCTCGCGCCCCACCCCAGAAGCAGTCACATCTCAGCATCCTTAGAGCACAAAGATAAGAGGAAACCTGTATCATGCAGTGGTGTGAAAGCAGCCCATGGTGGTCCTGTTTCAACCCAGACTTACTGAGATTGGGGGCAGGGCTTGCCACACCTGTGTTTAAAGCCACAGCGTCGAGATAAAAGTCCCACCGCTAAAAATCACCACACACACACACACACCCCCACGCCTCCTTCCCCAGCCCATCAGTAGGGGAGGATCTGGGAAGGGTTTCGAGGAGCTAGTCACTGGGATCGTCCCCCACCCCTCTCCACTGAGGATCCCACAGCATTTTCCAGCCCTTTGGGAAACTTTCTGCCCCCTGTGGAAAGGGCAGGAGCCTCCCCCCCACACACACACACTTTGCGGAGGGGGAAATCGAGGCACGTGGGGGAGGGGCTTGCCCAGACTAAATCATTGTCAGAGCTGCCGAGAGAACCCAGGAGTCCTGGCTCCCAGCCCCCTCCCCACTCTAACCACCAGACTCCCCTCCCCTCCCCGAGCCAGGATAGAACCCAGGCATCCGGGTGCCGCTGTTGCCATGGGGAATGACAGTGCTCTCGCTCTCTCTCTCTCTGTCCCCCCGGCTTTGAAGAAGCCTTCAGCACCCGAACATCCTGCAGTGTCTGGGGCTGTGCACGGAGACCATCCCCTTCCTGCTCATCATGGAGTTCTGCCAGCTGGTGAGCGCGGGCGGGGGCTGCGTGGGGATGGGGGGGGGGCGCAGCGCTGTCCCCTCGTGGCTGGGCTCAGAACAGCCCTGTGGGGGTGTGGGGGGGCTTTGTGTGTGTGTGTGTCCCCTGATGGCTGGGCTCAGAATGGCTCTCTTTGTGTTTGTGTCGTCCCACTGCTCTCTGGTGGCTGGGAGCAGAACTCCCCGCTGGGCGTGTGTGTGTCTGTCCGAGAAGGGGAGTGCGCCCTCTCCTGGGGGCAGTGCGCACTGCCGACCTGTGTGTCATAGCCCCATGCTGCCGGAAGCTGGGTGGGGAATCCCCACTCTACCAGCTGCTGTGGGCTCCAAGGTTGCTGCCGGTTGCTGGAGGGGTACGGTGGCCCCCGCGGGGTCCCCGGTGCCCCCATCTGTGCCCCGGCCTGCCTGACCTCCCCCCCATCCCTCCCCCGTTGCCCCAGGGCGACTTGAAGCGCTACCTGCGAGCCCAGCGCCAGGCCGAGGGGCTGACCCCCGACCTGCTGACCCGCGACCTCGGCACCCTGCAGCGCATGGCCTATGAGCTCACCTTGGGGCTGCTGCACCTCCACAAGAACAATTACATCCACAGGTGAGCACCCGGACGCCGGGGTTCTCTCCCGGCTGCGGGAGGGGAGGGGATTCAGGGGGTTAGTGCCAGGAGGGAGGACTGGGGGCCAGGACTCCTGGGTTCTATCCCACCTCCGAGAGGGGAGGGGGGTCTAGTGGTTAGAGCAGGGAGGGCTGGGGGCCAGGACTCCTGGGTTCTATTCCACCTCCGAGAGGGGAGGGGGGGTTTAGTGGTTAGAGCAGGGAGGGCTGGGGGCCAGGACTCCTGGGTTCTATCCCACCTCCGGGAGGGGAGGGGGATGGAGGGATTAGAGTGGGGGTGTCTGGGAGGTAGCGCTCTCCCCAGGGCAGGTGTGACACAGGTGGGGTGTCCCCAGGGGAAGCTGCCGGCTGCTGACTGGGGTCTCCCCACATTCCCCCACAGCGACCTAGCCCTGCGGAACTGCCTGCTGACCTCCGACCTCACCGTCCGGGTCGGCGACTATGGCCTCTCGCACAACAACTACAAGGTGCGAGCCCTGGGGTGGGGCGGGGACTGGCTGGCTCAGGGGGGTGGGAAATGGGTCATGGGGCCTTTCCCCTCTAGGGGGCGCCGGCTCCCACCCGGCCCCAGGGCGGGGACTGGCTGGCTCAGGGGGGTGGGAAATGGGTCATGGGGCCTTTCCCCTCTAGGGGGCGCCGGCTCCCACCCGGCCCCAGGGCAGGGACTGGCTGGCTCAGGGGGGTGGGAAATGGGGCTGGCCTTTCCCCTCTAGGGGGCGCCGGCTCCCACCCGGCCCCAGGGCAGGGACTGGCTGGCTCAGGGGGGTGGGGAATGGGTCATGGGGCCTTTCCCCTCTAGGGGGCGCCGGCTCCCACCCGGCCCCAGGGCAGGGACTGGCTGGCTCAGGGGGGTGGGAAATGGGTCATGGGGCCTTTCCCCTCTAGGGGGCGCCGGCTCCCACCTGGCCCCAGGGCGGGGACTGGCTGGCTCAGGGGGGTGGGAAATGGGGCTGGCCTTTCCCCTCTAGGGGGCGCCGGCTCCCATCCGGCCCCAGGGCAGGGACAGGCTGGCTCAGGGGGGTGGGGAATGGGTCATGGGGCCTTTCCCCTCTAGGGGGCGCCGGCTCCCACCCGGCCCCAGGGCAGGGACTGGCTGGCTCAGGGGACTCAGGGGGGTTCCTGCCCGGTGCTGACCCCTCTCCCCCCTGTGCAGGAGGATTATTACATCACCCCCGACCGGCTGTGGATCCCGCTGCGCTGGGCGGCGCCGGAGCTGCTGGACGAAGTTCACGGGACGCTCGTGGTGGTGGATCAGAGCAAGGAGAGCAACGTCTGGTGAGTCCCGCACTGTGTCCCGGAGCCCTCTGCCCCCTGCCGAGCCCCGGGGCAGCCAGGGCCGCCCCCAGCCTGAGGGGCAAAGGGTCAGTAAGGGGGAAGCTTTGGCGGGAGCACTGTCTCAGAGCTACCTGTTCTACGTGGCTGTTAACCCGCCCCCGCGCCCAACCCCAGAGGGGCCGCATCCCAGCACCGGGCAAGGGGTCCCTATATAACCAGCCCCCACCCCCCACCCCACAGGGGCTGCGTCTCAGCAGCAGGTGAGGGGTTCCCATATACCCCCGCCCATGCCCCACCCGAGAGGGGCCGCATCTGAGCACTGGTGAGGAGTCCCCGTTTAACCAGCCCATGTGTCCACCCCAGAGGGGCTGCGTCCCAGCGCTGGGGTCCCGTATACCCAGCCCCTGCACTCCACTCCACAGGGGCCACATCCAAGCACCACACGAGGGGTCCCCGTATACCCAGCCGCCGCGCCTCACCCCAGAGCAGCTGCATCTCAGCGCCGGGCAAGGGGTCCCCGCACTCACCCCGTAACCCTGCTTTGCCCAGGTCCCTGGGGGTGACGATGTGGGAGCTGTTTGAATTCGGCAGCCAGCCCTACCGGCACCTGTCGGACGAGGAGGTTCTCGCCTTCGTCATCAAAGAGCAGCAGATGAAGCTGGCCAAGCCACGCCTGAAGCTGCCCTACTCCGACTACTGGTGAGTGCTGGCTCCCTGCCCCACAGCCGCCCCAGCTCCCCGGCAGGTCCCAGCAAGCGGCTGGGTCTGTGGGGAGCTAGCTGGCCATGACCCTAGCCTGGTACAGCCGCTCCAAAGGGCTGAGGACCACCGGACTCGGTGTGCGCCTGATGGGCTCTTCCATCGCTGACAGCCATGGGTGGTTCCTGGCTGGGCTGTTGCTGGGCCCCATCACTGCTTCATTTCGCCGTTCATCTTGTCCTGCTTTGCTCTGTGTCTCCGGCTGTTGTTTTCTGACTGTTCTTCTTTCTCTCTGACCGTTGTTTTCCGAATGGTCCTCTGCCTCCCTCTCTAGCTGTGTTTTTCTGACTGTTCTTCCGTCTCCGACTGTTTTTCTGTCTCTACAGATTTTACTTTCTACTTTTCTGTTTGTTTGTTTTTTCTGGCTGTTCTTCTGTCTCTCTCTGACAGGCTGTTTTTCCCCCCGACTGTTCTTCTGTTTCTGCCTGTTCTTCTGTCTCTCTCTGAGTTTTTTTCTGGCTGTTCTGCTTCTTTTTGACAGTTCTTCTGTATCTTTGGCTGTTACTTTCTGACTGCTCTGTCTGTTTTCCAATTCTTCTGTCTCTTTCTGGCAGTTGTTTTCAGACTGTTCTTTCACCTCTCTCCAGCTGTTTCTCTGGCTGTTGTTTTCTGCCGGTCCTTCTGTGTCTCTCTGGCTGTTCTTCAGTCTCTACAGCTGGCTTATTCCTGACTCTTCTCTCTCTCTCCCTCTGGTGCTTCTTCCACCTCTCCAGCTGTTTGTTTTCCGACTGTTCTTCTCTGACTGTTCCATCCCGCCCTGCCCTGACCGCCCCCTCTCCCTCCCATTGCAGGTACGAGGTGATGCAGTCCTGCTGGCTGCCGGCGCCACAGCGTCCCACGCTGGAGGAGCTGCACCTGCAGCTGACCTACCTGCTGACGGAGCGCTGCCATGCGCAGGCGGAGGAGAGTTTCGAGTGGCGCTGGAATGCCCTGAAGCCCAAGCGCTCGCCGGCCGCCTCCCCCGCAAGCCGGCGCCGCTCGGAGGAGATCTCGGCCTACCCGCTGCTGGATGGCTTCCAGGGGGCCGACCTGGACGATGTCCTGACGGTCACCGAGAGCAGCCGGGGGCTGAACTTCGAGTACATGTGGGAGAAGGCCCGGCTGGGGCGCTGGAAGGCCGGGGCTGCCCCCTCCAGCAACGGCGGCCTGGCCGTGCCCGGCGCCAACCCCTTCTACGAGGCGCCCGCGCGGCAGAGCCTGGAGACGCCCAGCGTGGTCCCGGTGATTAGCGCCCGCAGTCCCTCGGTCAGCAGCGAGTACTACATCCGGCTGGAGGAGCACGGGGACGGGGAAGGGCCCGAGGGCCCTGTCTGCACCCCCAGCCCCGTCTACGAGCGCCAATACGGGGTGCCCGGCTCCCCGCCAGAGCCCCTCTTCCCTTCCGACTGGGACCCCATTGAAGCAGGCCGGGGCAGCCCCCCGCCACCAGCCCGCCGCCGCCTCCTGCCAGAGGGGCCGTCCAGCTGGGCCCCCGGTGCCACCAACCCCTTCATCTCGGCGTCCCGGGAGCCGGTGCGGCATGGCGCCAACCCCTTCCGGGCCGAGATCCAGGAGACCTCGCTGACGGAGCCGGCGCCAGGGGGCGTCTTCCTGGGGGAGTCGCTCCTGCACGTGTACCGGGAGCTGAAGGAGCAGCAGCACGGCTGGGACTGCGAGGGGCTGGAGGAGCGGGGGGCCGGGGAGACGCTGGCGGGGGACCCCTCGGAGTTCCGCCCCTCGCCCCCCTGGGACCGGGAGCCCTCGCTGATGGAGGAGCAGAGCTCAGCCGGCAGCACGGACGGGGAGGACGCCAGCAGCGGGGGGGCCGGGCGCCGCAACCCCCTGCTCTGCCCCCTCTGCAGCCGGGGCGGGCGGTGCCGCTGCGCCCCGGGCCGGGGGGAGGTCGTGAGTGGCTGGAGCAACCACGCCCCCATCCCCCGGCCCCACCGCGACAGCTACGGCACCGAGGACGACTCCTCCCTCAAGGTGGAGCGGGGCTCCCTGGCCGACTGCCCCATCCTGCTGGGAGAGGGGCCCCCCGGGGCCGGAGAGGGCGGGGCCGAGCCCCCCGCCCCGCCCCCGCCCTCGGCCTTCTACGACCCGCTGATGGGCGCGGCCGTGGTGAGCTACGAACTCCAGGACTACCCCAAGCGGGGGGCGGCCGGGCGGCCGCCGGGCTCGCCCTTCCCCGGCCTGACGGCCGCCTGCTGCAGCGCCATCATGCCGGTGGAGATCCCGCCCCTGGCCACGCTGGCGGAGAGCACCGACGAGGAGACCATCGCCATCGTGCCCGAGGCTGCGGACGGCTTCGCGGACGGCCCCCAGATCGGCCTGGCCCTGGCGGGCCGGCCGAAGGGCCCGCTGGACTCCGGGGACTCGCTGGACCTCCCCTCCAACGCCAGCTCCTCCGAGGGCTGCAGCCCGGCCTCCCGCTTCTCCTCGCCGGGCCAGAAGTTCCCCGACAGCGGCTACGAGACGGAGAGCACCTTCTCCCCGGAGCTCCTCGTCCGGGAGGCCGAGGAGCGGACTGAGGAGGAAGAGGACGGGGAGCTGCCCGGCCAAGGGGACGCCCCCCAGCTGCCCCCCACGCCCCTCTCGGAGTCCACCAGCGACCTGACACTGTCGGAGGCGACGCCGGGGATGGAGGAGGAGGTGGACGTGGGGCGGGGGCTGGCCTGTTTTTCGGACGGCGAGGCAGAGGGGGGCCAGGGGGAGGAGGAGGTGCCGGCAGCGGGGCAGGGCGGGGGGCAGCTGGCCAAGACAGAGGCCGGCTTCGTGGTGCAGGTGTGCAAGGAGCAGCTGCTGGTGTCGCTGCGGGAGAACATCACCCGCAACCTGCTCTGCAGCTACCGGGACCCAAGGACCCCGGCGTCCGGGGCCCCAGCTGCCAAGGAGGAGGCCGTGATCCGGCTCTGGGCCCTGGAGCCCGAGGGGGCCCAGGGCACCCAAGACGAGGAGGAAGGGGGCAGCGGAGAGGCGGCAGGCGGGCCGCCCCAGGAAGAGGAGCAAGGGGCGGAGAGCGAGGAAGGGCAGCTGGACGGCCAGGGGGCGCCGGAGCTGAGCGGGGAGGCCCCTGTCCCCAGCCCCGAGGGGGCCGACCCGGCGTCTGAGCAGCCGCAGCCCCACTCGGACTTCAGCACGGCGGGGAGCCCAGGCAGCGAGGACATCAAAGGTGGGGAGACGCCAGGGGCCGGGGATGCCATCGGAGGGAGGGGGCAGGGACCGTCTGGGGGGAGGGATAGGGGCCATCTGGGGGAAGGGATGGGGACCATCTTGGGGGGAAGGGGGTGCCATCTGGGGGAAGGGATGGGGACCATCTGGGGGGGGAAGGGGGTGCCATCTGGGGGAAGGGATGGGGACCGTCTGGGGGGGAAGGGGGTGCCATCTGGGGGAAGGGATGGGGACCATCTTGGGGGGAAGGGGGTGCCATCTGGGGGAAGGGATGGGGACCATCGGGGGGGGAAGGGGGTGCCATCTGGGGGAAGGGATGGGGACCGTCTGGGGGGAAGGGGGTGCCATCTGGGGGCAGGGAGAGGGACCGTGTGAGGGGGAAGGGTACCCTCTGCAGGACAGAGGAAGGGAGGTGTGGGGGGGTGGAAGGAGGGAGGATGGGGGTGTGGGGCGGCGGGGACGGTGGCAGGGATGGATGGGGGGGGCGGCGACCCTGACCTCTCAACCCTGACCCTGACCTTTGCCCCCCCTTCTCTCCCCCTGCCCCATCCCCGCCTGCAGCCAAGGTCTCGCGCCTGTCTCTGTCGCTGCCCCCGCTGAGCCTGCAGCCCTTCGCCGGCCCGGGAGGGCGGAAGGGCTGCGGGGGGCTGGCGCCGGAGGAGGAGGGGGCCGGGCGGGGGGCGCTGGGGCCGGGCGAGGAGGAGGAGGACGAGGAGGCGCCGGGCGCCGGGGGCGTCCCCATCGTGGTCAGCGACTCGGACGACGGGCGCAACCTGCGCGGGCTGCTCAAGTCCCCGCGCTCGGCCGAGGAGGCTGCCGAGCTGGACCGGAAACGCAAGATGGTGTCCTTCTACGACGACGTCACCGTCTACCTCTTCGACCAGGTGAGGGCGGGGCCGGGGGAGGTGGGCGGGGCCCGGGGGACTAGGGCTGGACCGGAAACGCAAGATGGTGTCCTTCTACGACGACGTCACCGTCTACCTCTTCGACCAGGTGAGGGCGGGGCCGGGGGAGGTGGGCGGGGCCCGGGGGACTAGGGCTGGACCGGAAACGCAAGATGGTGTCCTTCTACGACGACGTCACCGTCTACCTCTTCGACCAGGTGAGGGCGGGGCCGGGGGAGGTGGGCGGGGCCCGGGGGACTAGGGCTGGACCGGAAACGCAAGATGGTGTCCTTCTACGACGACGTCACCGTCTACCTCTTCAACCAGGTGAGGGCGGGGCCCGGGGGATGTGGGCGGGGCCCGGGGGACTAGGGCTGGACCGGAAACGCAAGATGGTGTCCTTCTACGACGACGTCACCGTCTACCTCTTCGACCAGGTGAGGGCGGGGCCGGGGGAGGTGGGCGGGGCCCGGGGGACTAGGGCTGGACCGGAAACGCAAGATGGTGTCCTTCTACGACGACGTCACCGTCTACCTCTTCGACCAGGTGAGGGCGGGGCCGGGGGAGGTGGGCGGGGCCCGGGGGACTAGGGCTGGACCGGAAACGCAAGATGGTGTCCTTCTACGACGACGTCACCGTCTACCTCTTCAACCAGGTGAGGGCGGGGCCCGGGGGATGTGGGCGGGGCCCGGGGGACTGGGGCTGGACCGGAAACGCAAGATGGTGTCCTTCTACGACGACGTCACCGTCTACCTCTTCAACCAGGTGAGGGCGGGGCCCGGGGGAGGTGGGCGGGGCCCGGGGGACTAGGGCTGGACCGGAAACGCAAGATGGTGTCCTTCTACGACGACGTCACCGTCTACCTCTTCGACCAGGTGAGGGCGGGGCCGGGGGAGGTGGGCGGGGCCCGGGGGACTAGGGCTGGACCGGAAACGCAAGATGGTGTCCTTCTACGACGACGTCACCGTCTACCTCTTCGACCAGGTGAGGGCGGGGCCGGGGGAGGTGGGCGGGGCCCGGGGGACTAGGGCTGGACCGGAAACGCAAGATGGTGTCCTTCTACGACGACGTCACCGTCTACCTCTTCAACCAGGTGAGGGCGGGGCCCGGGGGATGTGGGCGGGGCCCGGGGGACTGGGGCTGGACCGGAAACGCAAGATGGTGTCCTTCTACGACGACGTCACCGTCTACCTCTTCAACCAGGTGAGGGCGGGGCCCGGGGGAGGTGGGCGGGGCCCGGGGGACTAGGGCTGGACCGGAAACGCAAGATGGTGTCCTTCTACGACGACGTCACCGTCTACCTCTTCGACCAGGTGAGGGCGGGGCCAGGGGAGGTGGGCGGGGCCCGGGGGACTGGGGCTGGACCGGAAACGCAAGATGGTGTCCTTCTACGACGACGTCACCGTCTACCTCTTCGACCAGGTGAGGGCGGGGCCGGGGGAGGTGGGCGGGGCCCGGGGGACTAGGGCTGGACCGGAAACGCAAGATGGTGTCCTTCTACGACGACGTCACCGTCTACCTCTTCGACCAGGTGAGGGCGGGGCCGGGGGAGGTGGGCGGGGCCCGGGGGACTAGGGCTGGACCGGAATCGCAAGATGGTGTCCTTCTACGACGACGTCACCGTCTACCTCTTCGACCAGGTGAGGGCGGGGCCGGGGGAGGTGGGCGGGGCCCGGGGGACTGGGGCTGGACCGGAAACGCAAGATGGTGTCCTTCTACAACGACGTCACCGTCTACCTCTTCGACCAGGTGAGGGCGGGGCCGGAGGAGGTGGGCGGGGCCCGGGGGACTGGGGCTGGACCGGAAACGCAAGATGGTGTCCTTCTACGACGACGTCACCGTCTACCTCTTCAACCAGGTGAGGGCGGGGCCCGGGGGATGTGGGCGGGGGCCGGGGGACTGGGGCTGGACCGGAAACGCAAGATGGTGTCCTTCTACGACGACGTCACCGTCTACCTCTTCGACCAGGTGAGGGCGGGGCCGGGGGAGGTGGGCGGGGCCCGGGGGACTGGGGCTGGACCGGAAACGCAAGATGGTGTCCTTCTACGACGACGTCACTGTCTACCTCTTCGACCAGGTGAGGGCGGGGCCCGGGGGAGGTGGGCGGGGCCTGGGGGACTGGGGCTGGACCGGAAACGCAAGATGGTGTCCTTCTTCGACGACCTCACCGTCTACCTCTTTGACCAGGTGAGGGCGGGGCCTGGGGATGTGGGCGGGGCCTGAGGATGTGGGCGGGGCCTGGGGATGTGGGCGGGGCCTGGGGGATGGAGGGCGGGGCCAGGAGAGCAGCAGGTCGAGTCTGGTTTAGGAAGGCGGGGATAAGGAATAGGGAGGAGCCATGGGTGTGGGGGTGATGGGAAGGGGGCGGGGCCAGGCCGGGAGTGGGCGGGGCCTATGGATTAATTCTCCCCCGTCTGCTCCTAGGAGACACCCACCAACGAGCTGAGCTCACAGAGCGGCCCGGAGGGCGAGGGCGGCACCACCCAGGGCCCCACGGGGCAGCCTGCCCTCGAGGCCTTCCCGCCCGCCGACGGATTCAGTGAGCCCCGCACCACGGGGGTGGGAATGGCTCCCCGGGGGGTGGGTGGGGCTAAGCCATCACCAATTATTTCATGGGCTCATTTGCTTATTTTAAAATGCTCATTTGCATACAGCCATAAACAGCAGCTGCCGGTCGACACCCCCTTGCCAGGGTGCCCCGAGGCGGGCGGCAGGGGAGGAAGCTGAGCCAGGGGGAGGTGGGTGCTCAAGGGGGCTCAGGAGGAGATGGGGGGCTAGACACAGGCCACATATCCCCATGGGGAAGGGGGAAGGGGGCCTTGGCGTTGCCCAATGGGGAAATGGGCGTTGGCCGTGCTAACCAATTGGGGAGGGGACATCAGCCATGATGACCAATGAGGGGAGGGGAGGTCAGCTGTGCTGACCAATGGGAAAAGGGGCATCGGCCCCAGTGGGGATCCCTCCCTGAGGAGGGGCCATTGGCAGTGGAGTGGGGCTGGCCATGCCCCCTCTCACCCTCCCCCTGCCCCCAGGTGGCAGCTTTGAATGGGACGACGATTTCCCGCTGATGGCCCAGAACCCATCTTTCGTCTCCATGGTGACAGACCCCAGCTCGGGGGCTCTCCCGACGCCGCCCCCCGTGCTGCTCCCAGCCAAGGGGGCAGAGCCCAGCCTGATGGATGCCCTGCGCTTCTCCCGCTTCACCGTCTCCCCCGCCCTCGAGCCCCACCTGGCCCCCCGCGAGGCCGAGCTGGCGCCCACAGCCAGTGAGTGAGACGGGAGACCGGGCTGATGGGCCTCTGGGGCTCATCCAGGGACAGGGAGGTGGCGGGATACCAGGGTAGATGGGCCCATGGGGCTCTCCAGGGGCAGAGAGAGGGCAGGATACTGGGGTGATGGGCCCGGCCCATGGGCCTGATCCAGCGGGGCAGGGAGGAGCAGGATACTGGGGTAGATGGGCTCATGAGGCTGATCCAGGGACAGGGAAGGGGCCGGGTATTGGGGTGATGGATGTGTGGGGCTGATCCAGGTCTTTTTGCTCTGTCCTTCTGCTCCTCTCTCTTTCTCTTCCAGACCCCATTGAGAACTGAGGCGGGGACCCACTCCGCAGCAATCAGGGACTCCATGGGGTGGCGCCAGGCCATCGCCCCCCCCCCCCCCGCACCCTCACCCGCTAGCCTGGCTGGGAGACGCATGCGCCAGGCATGTTCTGGGGGACACAGAGACCCATTGGCGCCCGGACGGGGGGGACAGCCAGCATTTTGGGGATCCCTCCCCCCACGAGTGCCCCCACAAGAACTTGCTTCTCTGGACAATTTTTTTACAGTGACTCAGACGATGGGGGGCAAGCAGGGGGGCAGCCAGGCTGCTGAATGTACCCGCCCCACCGTGCCCCTCTCTGCCCACTTCCCCCCACGTGGGAGTTTGCTGTCAAAACTCTGTCTTGTGCCAAATCCAACCTCGAGGGGCAGCGAGCTACGTATCAGGGTGGGGGGCTCAGACTGCCCCCCCGAGCGGCGTGGGGGTGGGGCCTGGAATTGGTCCCCCTACCGGTTTGTTTAACTCTTTGTGTCTCAAGCAAAGAGGGGAAATGCCCCATAACTCATCAGCAATGGGGGGATCCCCCCAACCAGCCCTGCCCCCCCGCACTGTGGAATGTAGGCCCCAAAGCTGCCACCCGCTTCCCCCTCCTGGCACCAGATGCCACCTGATGGATGGACAAGGGGGGGCATCATTATACAGACACCTTCGTGGCCCCCCCCAGGATATGCACTGACAATGGAGCACCCCCTCCCCCCTCCCCCGCAGCTGGAGATCAGCTGGGGCCCTGGGGTTCAGCGGGGAGGGGGAATGGCGGGGTGGGGGGAGATGGTTTGTCTTAAAAGGTCTGACGCTCACTGGTTTGTACTGGGGGCAGAGTGGAGACCCTGGGCTGGGGCAGGCGGCTGCTGGGTTATTACCAGCACTGGAGGGGGGCACCACCGGTTTATACTGGAAGCCTGATGGAGTCCATGGGGGTTACAGAGCCTTTTGGGGGGGGGGTTCACTGGGTATATTTTCTAGTCCGTGGGGCCCATCCCCTGCCTTTTGCCCATTGGGGTGCATGGGGATAGGCTTAGTGAATGGGGCACGGGGCCTTTCTCCTCTAGGGGGTGCCAGTTCCCATCTGGCCCCAGGGTGGGGGGACTGGCTGGCTCAGGGGGGCAGGGAATGGGACATGGGGCCTGTCCCCTCTAGGGGGCTCATCTACCTGGTATCCTGCCCCCTCCCTCACAGATCAGACCCATGGGTCCCTCTAGCCTGGTGTCCTGCCCCCCTGGATCAGACCCACAGGTCCCTCTACCCATGGGTCCCACCCCCTCGCCTAGCCCTATCTGGCCTGTGTCAGAAGTGGGGCTGGGCCTGGATTTCACCGGCACCCTCCAGCGTGCGTTTCTGGATCAGTTTGTCATTAATGGGGTGATCCACCTGCCCCCTCCGGCAAGAACTGAGCCCCCCCCCCACCACCACCTGCCAGGCAGCTGCCAAACAAGGCCGGGTCTGTAAATACGTGGGCATGGGGAGACCTTTGGCCTGCTCCCAATTTGCCAAAATGAACAAAGAGATTAAAAAAGAGTGAATATTAAACCCCAAGTGTCTCCTACCCACGAGCGAGCGAGTCACGAGGGGAGGCTGGCCCCATGGATGGCGGTGGGGTTGGGGGGGGCGAGGTGTGTGTGTGTCGGGGGGGAAGGAGGCTGTGGGGTGATAGATGGAGGGATCGAGTGCTGCATTGTACGGGATAGCAGGATGGAGTGGTCAGTGGGGGGAAGGATGGATGGGGAGAGGTACATGGGGGGATGGCAGGGGGGGAGATGGCTGGACAAACAGAGCAGGTAGAAGGGATGAGACGGGCCGGCCATGAGATGCTCCCCCCCCCCGTGTGGGGTAGTTCTCCCAGCCACTGGGGGGCAGCACTGCCCCCCCCAGTTCAGCGAGGACTTGGGGAGGGATTTAAATTAAACTTTATTAATGGTGGGGTCAGAGGCAGCATTGTCCAAGCTACTGAAGGGCTTGCTCCAGCATCATCCCCCCCACCCCAGTGCAGGGCCCGGCCCTCCAGCAGGGGGCGCCAGGGACACACACGGCGCAGGACCCAGCCCCTCCAGCAGGGGGCACCAGGGACACACACACACACAGAGCGCAGGACCCGGCCCCTCCAGCAGGGGGCGCCAGGGACACACACACAGCACAGGACCCGGCCCCTCCAGCAGGGGGCACCAGGGACAGACACACACACACACACACACAGAGCACAGGAGCCGGCCCCTCCAGCAGGGGGCGCCAGGGACACACACAGAGCACAGGAGCCGGCCCCTCCAGCAGGGGGCGCCAGGGACACACACAGAGCACAGGAGCCGGCCCCTCCAGCAGGGGGCGCCAGGGACAGCCAGACGCACATGCAGTTTAATATCAGTCTAGGTGTAATTCCCACAGTAGCATCAAGGCTCTAACAGCCACCACCCCCCGCCCCAGCTCACAGCCTGGTGCTGCCCCCCCATGTGCCCAGCAGGGGGTGCTGCCCTCCCCCCAGGAGCGGGGGTCATCCATGGTTCCGTTTGATGCAGTTCTGAATACAGCATTCTCCAGCCATAGTCTTGGGGCGGGGGAGAAGAAGAGGGGTTATAGGGCTCAGCACCCCCCCCCCCAGCTGTGGGGCTAGGAACGGACAAGGCACTTTTCAGGGTGTCATGGGTTGTTCCCACCCCAGGCAACTTGTGTCAGCTGGAGAGGGCTGGACATAGAGCGGGGTGTGCTGGGATGGATGGATAGAGGGGGCAGGGGATGGACAGAGGGGGTGTGGAAGAAGGGATGGATGGATACAAGGGTGTGGGGGATGGATGAATAAGGGAGTAGGGGGGAAGATGGATGGATAGATAGATACAGGGGTGGGGGTGGATGAATAGAGGGGTTGGGGGATGTATGGATAGATACAGGGGTGGGGGATGGATGAATAGATAGAGGGGTTGGGGAGGGATGGATGGATGGATACAGGGGTGGGGGGAAAATGGATGGATGAATAGATAGAGGGGTTGGGGGATGGATGGATACATACAGGGGTGGGGGGAAGATGGATGGATGAATAGAGGGGTTGGAGGATGGATACAGGGGGGTGGGGATGAATAAGGGAGTGGGGGGAAGATGGATGGATAGATACGGGGTTGGGGGATGAATAGAGGGGTTGGGGGATGGATACAGGGGGTGGGGGATGGATGATTGAGGGAGTGGGGGAAAGATGGATGGATAGATACAGGAGTGGGGGATGGATGAATTAGGGGGTTGGGGGCAAAGATGGATGGATAGATACAGGGGCGGGGGATGGATGAATAAGGGAGTGGGGGGAAGATGGATAGATAGATACAGGGGTGGGGGATGGATGGATAGAGGGGTTGGGGGAAGATGGATGGATGAATAGATAGAGGGGTTGGGGGATGGATACAGGGGGGTGGGGGATGGATGAATAAGGGGGTGGGGGGGAAACAGATGGATAGAGACAGGGATGGATGGATAGAGGGGGTGTGGGGCGGAAGACGGAAACATACCTATGATCATATTGATGGATGGCATGAGGAAATGGGAATTTGCTGTAATATTTTTGAGGCCCATGTTTCCCTCTGTGCTTCGCGCTGCTCCCCTGTGGGGGCCGAAGGGTTACAGAGCCGGCGCCATGGGGGTGGGGCCACGGACCGCAGAGGGTGGGGTGAACGGGGTGTTAAAAGGGCAGCTGGAAGCGACCCCGATCGATGGAGGAACCACATAGCCAACGGGCCCCCGCAGAAGAACAGCAGCGCTGGGGCCAACAAAAGGTCCCGCTGGCCCAGTGGCTTGTTGCCACCAGTGGCCAGAGCCTGGTGCGTCACGGAGAAGGAACAGAACAAGGTGTCGCGTAAGCACCCCATCGACCGCTCCTGGCTTCGGGCAGGCAGAGGTTTAGGGACACCCAGAGCCTGGGTTGCCTCCCTGCCCCACCAGTGCTGGACCCACTCTCGAACCCTGTTCAACTTGTGCCCTTCCCAGCATCCCCCGGCAGGGAGTTCCCCAGGTTGACGGGGCTGCCCTTGGTTTGTTTTCAACCTGCTGCTTGGTCATTTCATCCGCTAAGCCCTGGTTCTCGCCTCATGTGAAGGGGTAAATAGCACGTCCCTGTTCCCCAGCTCCATCCCCGTCACGATTTCACAGCCCTCTCTCACATCCCCCCTTCGCCGTGTCTCCCCCAACCTGAACAGTGCCCGTCCTTTTCATCTCTCCTCAGCCAGAAGCTGTGCCAGCCCCACATCATTTCTCTGACCTTCTCCACACCTTTCCCAACGCTAACAGATCTCCTTGGAGCTGGGGCGACCCGAACTGCCTGCCGAATTCAAGGGCTGGGCGCGCCCTCAGTTTATAGAGCGGCATTAGGGTATTGTCGGTCCGATTCTCCCCCCTTTCCTCGTGGTCCCCAGCCTCCTCTTACATGGCGTTTGCTGAGACCGATCCTGACTCCACCATCTCTGCCTCGGCAACTCTAGAGCCCTTCCTCACGTGGGTACGGCTGGGACAACAGTTTCCCACGTCGCATTTATCAACGCCCCGTCCCCCTGTCTGTGAGATCTTTTGGGGGGCTCTTCACCGGGCGCTTTGGACTTAATGATCCGGAGTCATTTTCTCTCGTCTGCACGTGTTCGCTCAGCGTTCGCCCCTTTTGCCTTTTGCACAGCGCAGACTCCTGGGGGACCCCCCCGCTCGACTGTGCTCCGGTCTGAAAACGGCCCCTTTCCCCTTTGTCTCCTGTCTTTTCACCAGCCACTGCATCACCAGCCCCCTTCCCCCTGGGCCCGGCCTGCTTTGCTTCAGAGCCTTGTCCAAGGACGCTAGACCCACCCGCCCCCTTGGCCACATGTCAGGTGCCCCCCTCGGATTCCAGCCGCTGGGCGAGAGAGGGATTTCCCTTCCCCACTGACCCGCCTTCCCCTACCTCTCAGCGCCTTCTGCTCTGCCCTCGAGTTTCACCCCGTGGGCCTGGCATTGATGCTGGGCTTAAAAACCAGCCTCCCATTAGCCACCTGCCCCAGTTACATGTTGGACAATTAACCCCCAAGGAGGGGACGCTCCAGCCTGGAGCCCTGCAGGGACAATGGGCCGAGGCGGCGGTGGGTGGCGAACCTTGGGGCTCCCCACATCCGGGCAGCGCTGCCAGGGGGCACTGCAGAGGGTGAGGGTCTCCCCCCAGTGGCTGGCTTGGGCGGGCCGGCTGGGCAGGGCTCCTGGGAGGAAGCAGGGGGGCTGGAGCCCAGGGGCTCAGTCTCTGAACGGGGGAAGGGCACGGGGCCTGGCACTGACGGGTTGCTCCGAAGGACTGGCGAAAAGCTAGGGCACAGCAGCCCCCCTGGGGGAGCTGGGACCGATGGATAGGTGGGAGGGCAGGGGGGCGGATGTGTGCACAGGAGGACAGACAGATGGATGGGCGCATGGGGGGTAGACAGAGGGGATGGATGTGTGTAGGCGGATGATAGAGGGGTGCACGGGGGGATGGACAGATACACACCTAGCCCATAGAAGTGGTCGCTTTAGGGCAGGCAGAGCCCTCAGGAGGCATTTCTGTCTTGGGGGGAAGCCTCTCCCCCTCCCTTCTCTCTCCCTTCCCCCACCCCCACACACACACTGGCTCCCCAGGGCCCAGCTCCGTTCCTGCCTCCCCCTCCAGGCATCGCCGGCGGGATTCGAACCCCGACCCCCTCCCCTCCCTGGCCGCTGCGCAATACGGGGCCCGGCTTTTGGGATGCTCTTCTGCAAAGCAGCCACTAGAGAGAGCTGCAGGCTGCATTTGGGGGGGAGGCCCCCGCCAGCTCCCGAGTCCTTCCTGAGCGGGGGAGGGGGGGGCTCCTGGCATCTCTCCCCCAGGGGGCTGTCGGCGGGCGAGGCGGGCGCCCTCAGGGCCTCACTGGATCAGCGGGGCCGAGCGGTCATTGGTCACAGTCCGCTTCAGCCTGACGTGAGCGAAGGGGTTAGACCTGGGGGGGAAGGGGGGAGAGAGAGAGAGAGGGCAGGGGTCATGGGGCCTCCATGGCAGTTGTAGGGGGGATAAATCCAGGTGCTAGTTCCCACGGGGGGGGATCCTGATGGGTGGGGGGCCTCGCTGCTCTCACCTGGACGGGGAGGAGTTCAGGGGGCTCCCAAATTCGTTCGCTAACTGGGAAGAGGAAGGAGAGAATCACATTAGCCGGAAGGTGAGGTTGGAGGGGGGTGGTTGCAGGGGGCAGGGCACGTGGCAGTCACCAGGCTGGCCCTGCAATACACACACTTGCCCCCAGGTGGCAGCTGGCAAAGGGGCCTGCAGAAGAAATGTGGGGGGGGTTCCTCAGTGGGGCCCCCTTGGTGGCAATTTGGTGGCACTGGACAACCGACCAATTCGCTCCCTGCCTCGGTGCCATGCTGCCGGCCCCCTGCGCCCCCGGCCTGGCTGGCACCCTGGGGGCGGGCAGGCCAAGCGCCACCCACGGAGGGTCATCGAGGCGAAGTGCCCGGCCATTGCAATGGAGCGGCTCAGGAGGCTCCGGTGAGCTACTGCCCCTGGAGCGGTGGCTGGGTGCCGGGGAGGGGAGCGGGGGGGGGTCTCAAGGGTTGGGGCACGCTCAAGGCTGGGCAGCAGGCTTCAGGGGGGAGGAGACTGGGGGGAGGAGCTGTGCCCCGAGAGGAGCCGAGGGACCCCAGGTCCAGCAAGTGGCCAGCAGGGGGGCACTCACCTGGAAGCTCCTCCCCCAACTCACCTGTGACAGGTCAGGGTTCATCATGCTGTAGGGGCGCTGGCGGAAGGTGCTGGGGCGGGGGGAGGGGGTGTAGCGCAAGGCGTCCCCCCCATGGCCCCCCTCCGGGCTGGGGGCCACACACCCCGCTTTGTCCAGGGTCCCCGTGCTGCAGCTGTTGAGTTTGCTCAGGGGAAAACTGGGGGGGCAAGGGGGAGGAGAGGTGGGGGTTAAAACGAGGCCCTGGAGCTGCACAGGTCCCCCCAAAATACTTCCCCCCAGCCCCAATCTCCCCCTCTCTGTGCCCCGCATCCTGCCACCAGCTCAGCACCACCCTCTCCCCATCCCGCTCTGCCCCCTCTCGTCCCCCAGCTCAGTACCACTGCCAGCCCCCCATTTCCCCCCATCCCCTCCAAGCCCCCTGCCTCCCCAGTCCCAACCCCAGCCTCCTCCATCTGTCACCCCCTACTCCTCCTCTCCCCTCCCACCACGTGGCACACCCAGCCCCCAGCTCACCTGCCATGGGGTTTCTCAGGGGTCTCGGCAGGGGGGACAGGACGGGTGTACGAGAAGGGGAACCAGCCTTTCCTGGGGGTGGGGGGAGCAGAGGTCAGGCAGGACGGAGACACGCCCAGACCCTCCCCACAAAGGGCGGCTGAGGTCACAGCCCCACAGAGGCCGGCAAGGGCCCCGCTGGGACCCGGATCTGGGACTTAGAACCCAGGAGCCCGGATCCATCATCCCCGGGTCTGGGAGGGGAGTGGGGGCTAGTGGTGAGGGGGGGCTGGGAGCCAGGATTCCTGGGTTCTCTCCCCAGCTGTGGGAGGAGGGGAGGGGAGAGGGCTAATGGTTAACAAGGGGAGGGGAGCACTCACATGTGCGTGGCCTCGTTCTCCCCGTAATGCCAGCCGTCCCGGGCCTCGGCCACCAGCAGCGCAATGACGTCGCCCTCCTGGAAGTTGAGCAGGGTGCTGCTCTCACCGGGTGCGTGGGAGAACACGGCCTGCACCCGGCGCCGCTCGACCCACACCCCACTCCGCGGCAGGGTCCTGTTCTCTGCTGGGGGGTGGGAAAAGTGGGGGAGGTCAGGCTGGGGATTCCTTGCCTTCCTGCCTCTGGAGAGGGGCCAAGAGACTGAGAAAGGGGCACACGGGGGATATATGGTGGGGGTCTTATAGGGGGGCATCGGGTGGGGCTTGGGGTGTCCCAGGGTACACACAAGGAGCCTGGGGGGGGCACCAGCGGATAGAGATAAAAGCTGGATTGGGGGGAGAGGAGAACTCGGGGGGGGGCGCGTTGTGTGTAACTGGCCAGGAACCCGCAGAGCCCCCCACACAGCCCCAATCTCCCTCCCAGCCCCGGCCGGGTCAGCCCAGGGTATGAAATCTGAACAAGCCGCTCAGCGCTGGACTGTTAATTGGCTTAGTCTGGGCAAAGCGCCCAGACCTGGGGGGTGGGGGTGGGGCAGTTTCCCCCCAGAATGGGGTCACCCTCCCCCCCCCAACAACCCCCCACGGAGCCTGCATCATGTGCCAGGGAGGCTGGAAACCAGTGGGGGCTGGGACACCCCCATCTGGGGGCACATGTGAGACGAGCCGGTCAGGCTCAGCTCCAGTAGCAAATGTATCTGAGCTGGCCAGCTCAGACCAGGGCTGGGCTAGCAGGGGGCTGCGGGTCGGGAGTGAGGGGCACCGGCAGGGCTCGGGGGGGGGAAGGGGTGGGCTAGCAGGTGCTGCGGGTCGGCAGAGAGGGGCACCAACGGGCACTTACTCAGCGTGGCGAGGCGGGTCTCCGCAGAGGCTTTGCGGGGGATGGGCAGGGTACAGGAGTAGCTGTCGCTGGCCCTGGGCGGCGGGGGGGTCTGCGTGGCTGGTGCGGGCTGTGGGGCCGGCAGGCCTAGCGGGACAGTGAGGGGCTCTCTGGCAGGCGGGGGCCCCAGGTCACGGGAGCCCCGGGTGCGGTGAGAGTCGCCGTTGGGGAGCGGAGTCGCTTCCTGCAGTGAGACGCGCTGCGGAAGGAGAGACGGGGGGCAGGGGGAGGGGCTCTGCTCACTGGGGATCAGGGACACCCACCCAGCTGGGCTTGGGGACCCAGGAGTCCGAGTCACCCTCCCAGGGGCTCTGCCCTTGCAGAATGAACCCAGGAGTCCGGGTCACTGACCTAGCTGGGGATGAGGACCCAGGACACAAGGTCACTGCCAGGGGGACCCTACCCCTCTCCCGTAGTCCCCAAGTCACCATCCCTGTTCGGAAGGGGACCCAGGAGTCCGGGTCTCTCCCGAGGGGCCCCACCCCCTGGCGACAGCGGCCCTCCCCCGTGGGCAGAGACATACGTGGTTGAGGGCCAGCCCCCCACCCCCCAGCAGGGGCGCCAGCTCCGCGGGCACCTCCAGGGGCTGGGGGGCAGGCAGCGGGTCGGAGACGGCGGGCGCGGCGGGGCTGTTGGCCGTCTGCTTCACCAGGGCCAGAGCGCGGTCGGGCAGGCGGGTGGGCTGGACACAGGACTGCTGCCAGCCGGGCAGCTTGGCCCCCAGCAGCTCCTTCACCTGCGGGGTGGGGGGCAGAGATGAGTGAGGGGGGGCAGAATGGGGGGGCCTACACTGCCCCTCGTGCCCCACCCAGGGGACCCCCCACCCTCTACGGGGCTCCCACTCCCCCCCCACCCAGCCCACAGCGCGACCCCCAACCAGGGCCCCGTAGGAACTACACCACTCCCCCCCTCCGTCCCCCTAACATGGGGCCTGTGGGGGCGGAGGGATACGGGGCGGAAGGATATGGGGAGTGCGTGACCGCACCCCAGCGGGTGGAAGGATACAGAGAGTGCGTGACCTCTCCCCAGTGGGTGGAGGGATACGGGGCGGAAGGATATGGGGTGGAAAGCCCCCTCCCCAGCAGGCGGAGGGATACGGGGCGTGCGGCCCCCTCCCCAGCGGGTGGAAGGATACGGAGCGGAGGGATACGGCGTGTGCGTGCCCCGCCCCTGGGGGCGGAGGGATACGTGGAGGGCGGCTCACCTTGGCGTGGTAGGCACCGAAGTGCTTGGACACAGCGCACTGGCGATCCACCAGGAACGAGTACCGGCGGCGCTCCTCGGTCAGGGCACCCTTGTATCCCTCCGCCACAAAGCAGTCCAGCTCGCTCTGCTTGGCGCTCATCACCTCCACATACTGGGAGCGGGGGGAGAAAAGAGTCCCAAGGGGGTATCAGAGAATGGGGGGGCTGAATCACCCCTATATCAGACCTCACCACCTCAGAGTTGGGCCTAGATATCAACCCTGCATCTGACCACAGATAATCCCCCCCATATTGGCCTGACACCCCATATCAAACCCCATATAGCCCCCCACATCAGACCCTGACACCCCACATTGGACCCCAAATAACCCCCCACATCAGACTTGGACACCCCATATCAGACCCCAAAACCCCCCCACATCAGACCCTGACACCCCACATTGGACCCCAAATAACACCCCCCATCAGACTTGGACACCCCATATCAGACCCCAAAACCCCCCCACATCAGACCCCAAAACCCCCCCACATCAGACCCTGACACCCCATATTGGACCCCAAATAACCCCCCACATCAGACTTGGACACCCCATATCAGAACCCAACCCCCGCCCCACATCAGACCCTGACACCCCACATTGGACCCCAAATAACACCCCCCATCAGGCCCTGACTGGATTCGGTGGGGGAAGGGTTAACACCCCCCACACACTCCTCTGCCCCCCCCTCCCCGTAGCAGGCCCTGGTGGGGGGAAGGGTTACCACCATCCCCCCTTTGCCCGCCCCACTTCCCCCTCCTCCCCCTGGCAGCCTGTAGAATGGGGGCCGTGACCCCGAAGTAATGGTTCCCCAGGCAATGGGTGTCGACAAAGGGGGGCCTTCCGGAGCCAAGGCGGGGAGTGGGCAGGGGGGAGGGGAGGGAGCAGGCGCCTGACATGCTAATGAGGGGGGGAGGGGAGTGAGGGGGGGGACCCTTGAGCAGAGGCGAGGGGGGGCAGAGAACTACCGGGGGGGGGGGGCCCAGGAGACACTTGCCAGAAACTCTTCCACTCTGCATCCCCCAATTGTGTCTCCTCCCGCCCCCCATGTGGGCGCCCTCCCCAGCGTTCCCCCCCCCCCGTGTGCGTTCCACCCCCCACCCTCCCGAGTCCATCCACCCAAAGCCCCTTATGGAGATTAGGGTCCCAGGCACCAGCTGGCCAAAGAATGTTAAAACCCTTCGGAGCCGCGAGCCCCTCAGGTCCCCGATCCCACCCGCGCCCCGAGCCACCGTTCCCAAGACAGCAACGCCCGCCTCTGCCCGCCGGGGGCGCCAGAGAGAGCGGGGTGGGGGA
This sequence comes from Lepidochelys kempii, assembly GCF_965140285.1. Classification (NCBI taxonomy): domain Eukaryota; kingdom Metazoa; phylum Chordata; order Testudines; family Cheloniidae; genus Lepidochelys; species Lepidochelys kempii. Next base: position 15,661,027 of record NC_136402.1, read on the forward strand.
GCTCCTGGCCTCCCCCCGCCTCCAGCGGGACATCCTGCTGCGGCTTCCGGCCGGACGTGACGGCCCCGTGTCTCCTGCGGGAGCCTGGCCGATCCCATTGTTTTCCCAAGCTCTGCCCCTAGCTGCCAGGGGCCCCTTGGGGGGCTGAGGGAGAGGGGGGGTTGAGGCCTGGGGTCCTTTCTGCCCCCCCCAAATCAGCCAGCCCTGGAGGTATCGAGGCTTTGGCCAGTGTCTGTGTGCCCAGGCATGTGCCCGCGGGTGGGTGTGGGTGTCTGTCACGTGTGTACCGTTCGTGACATTCCAGCCCGGGGACACCGTGTGTGCCACGTGTGTTAGCATTTCCCCGTGTTTGAGCGTGTCGGGCTCACGTGTGGGCGTGTTCGGGGCGTCTCCGCTACTGTCTAGCCCGGGCCGAGCACGCCGTGCGTGCGACTGGGCAGGAACATCACCACGTGGGGGGAAGGGGAGGGTCTCGGCCCTGTGGGGCAGACCCCTATCCCAGACCTTGCTCCCAGATTAAGTGCCCCCCCAACCAGATTTACAATCCCCAGCACCTCCTGGTTCCCACCCCCCTGAGAGCCCCTCCCCCTGCAGTCCCCCCCTCCCCTGCACCTCATGGTCCCCCCCACCCCAGCCCTACTCCCCCCCTCACCTGCACCTCGCGGTCCCCATATTTCTGGGGGTTCTTGCTGCTCTGGCATTTCTTGCGCAGTTTCTTCAGCTCAGCTTGACACTTCTCAATGGCCTCCACCTTGGCCCGGTGCTCGCTCTGGTACTTCTTCAGGGTAGCCTGCGGGGGCGCCGGAGAGCGGGGCGGGGGGGGGGGGAGTCAGCTCGCCCCAGGGATGGGGCAGGATGGGGGTGGGGAGAGAGGGAACGGGACTTCCCAGGACCCTCAGCAGGGCCAGCTCGGTCTGCACAGCGCCCGGTATGATAGAGACCCCCCCCACAGATCTCAGTCAGAGCGGTTCTATGCACCATGATGGGGACCTCCCCCAGTCCCGAGTCACTGGGGGGGGGGGGAGTACGGGTGAGTGCAGTAACCAGTGTGACAGGGACCCCAATCTGTGTCTGAACTTATGAATGGTGCAACTGGAGAAACTGAGGCAGGGAGAGGGCAAACGCCTTTCACGGCCACAATGGGCAGAACCCTTTGGTGGGGGTGGGAAATTGAAAAGGGGAAAATGGGGGGCACATGGGGGGGCTGGGTGGATTGGGGTGCAGGGAGGGGCAGATGCCGGGCTGGGGGGGAGTCAGGGGCACCGGGGTGGGTGCAGGGGGGCTGGCGGGCACGGGGGGAGCAGGAAGGGGCAGGCACCGACCTGGGGGGGCCCTGCAGGGCTGGGGGGAACCCTATGCTGGGGGGACTCTTACCAGCAGGTACTTGACATCCAGCTCCAGTTTCTGCTCCAGCTGGGCCAGCAGCTCCGAGTGAAAAAGTTTCAGCTACAAGCGGGCGGCGGGGGCACGGGGGGGGGGGGCAAGAGGGGGACAGTGAACGAGGGATCCCCTCCCCCTCAGTACATCTCCCCCATTATATCCCCCCCATGTCATCCCAACCCCCTTGATATCCCCCTCCTCCCCTGGTATCCCACCCCCCTACCCCGGCCTCGGCTGAGAATGCAGGGTCCCATCCCCGCCCCCAACTGTTCTCCGGGAATGAAAAGTTCTGGGTGCAGGGGGGGTCTCGTGTGTGGGGGGGGACTGAGAAGGCAGCAGGGCTGGAGGGGGAGGCGCCCCAGGGCTTTGGGGAGGTGGGGAGCTAGCTGGGGAGGGGAACCGATGGAGGGGGGGAAGAGATAACACGATGGGGGGCGGGAGGGAGATACTCACAGTTTCCTCCAGCTGCACCTGGATCTGCCGATGCACCTCAGCCATCTGGAACAGGGTGTCTCCTGCGGGACGGGGAAACGACAGGTGTGTGTATATGGGGGGGTGGGGGAGCGTTAATCCATCCCATAATCCCCCACGTGGCGAAAGGGCCCATCCCCGTCTGCCCCCCACACCCGAGGCCTCGTGCGCCATTTCCACACGTGTGTGAGCAGGGCCCCCCACCCGTTAACACACATGCCCGGTGCTCACACGCTAGCCGTGGCGAGTGGGGCCGGCTCCCTCCCCCACCGGGTCACACAATGTGGAGGCTCCCCGCGGTCACCCCCACGCTGCCCTACAACTCGCAGTCTGCCCGTTGGTGCACGCCCGCCTCCCGGTTCCTGCCCTCTGCGCGCACCCTCACACCCACAACCTGTGCACACCTGCCACGATTTGCACACACACAATCCCCTCTCCAAATTCCCAGACACTCCCCACTGGCTACACCCCCGCACGCCCCTCTTCACACGCTGCTCACCAGCCGCACACACCCCTGCTTGCACCCCCCCCTATTGTGCACACAACCCCCCATGCATGACACATGCCCCTCAGTGTGCACCCCATGGGCCCACGCCCCCAATGTGCCCCATGGCCCCCTCCCCCAGAGGCAGAGGGACACAATCCCCCCTTCAGCCCCCCTCACTCCACCCCACCACCTATTTGAGCCCCCCCTCCTCTCAACTCCCCCTTCCCTCCGCCCAGGCAGGTCACACCCTGGGGGAGGGGGAATTTGGGCTCTGGCAGCAAAGTGTGTGTGGGGGTTGAAAGGTGTGTGGGGGGAGCTGGCCCCCCAGGCCGTGAAGGGTTAAAACTGGAACCTTGGGCGGGGGGGGGGGGTTGCTAGGCAAGGCGAAGGGAGAGGAAAGGGGATGGCTGGGCCTTGAGCTATGGTAGTGGGGGGGGGGCATTTCTCAGGACACATATCTCCCCCCCCCACCCAGTCTGCAAGGCTGGCCCAGCCCCGGACAGGGGAGGGGAGACAGGAGGAAATCACAGCTTCCAGCAAGAAAACAGCAGCTTCCTGCAGCAGGAAGTCCCCAGCACGGAGACCTGGGGGGTGGGGTGGGATGCCAGGGGCGATGGGCCCATAGTTCTGATCCAGGCGGGCAGGGAGGAGGCACGACACCGGGGTAGATGGGCCTGTGGGTCTGACCTGGAGCAGACGGCCCAGCCCTCTCCCCCCGCCCCACAGCCATGTCCCCCAGGTATCACCTACCCAGTTCCTTGGACCCTTGGCTGTCGCTGGCCAATTCCCCCAGCTTCACCAGGGCGTCGAAATAACCCTTGGCCGCTACGGTCACCCCTGCTGGGACAGAGAGAGCAGGAGGGAGTGAATGACACGGGGCCTTTCCCCTCTAGGGGGTGCCGGCTCCCACCCGGCCCTAGGGCAGGGACCGGCTGGCACAGGGGAGCAGGGAATGGGGCATGGGGCCTTTCCCCTCTGGGGGGCGCTGGCTGGATGGGCTGGGGAGGTCCGTGGGAAAATCGCAGTTTACCTGAGAGCGCTCGTTGGTAACTCTTCCCCATTGTGACAAAACTCCTCAGGCCGGGGTTGAACTGGTCCAGAATCACCTGCACCAAACAGAGTGGTGATCACAGCTCGTGCTGTCACCAAGCGCTGGGATGTGGCCCCTCTGGGGTGGGGCGCAAGGGCTGGGTATACAGGGACCCCTCGCCTGGTGCTGGGATGCAACCCCTCTGGGGTGGGGCGCGGGGGTTGGGTATCCTGGGTGGGGGGGTGGCACAGGATTTACATTGCACTTGCATCTGAAGAAGTGGGGTATTCACCACGAAAGCTTAGGCCCAAATAAATCTGTTCGTCTTTAAGGTGCCAGCGGGCTCCTCGTTTTTGAAGATTTACATTGTTAGACACCAAGGTATTATATTCCTAAGCAAAGTGACACTTGGAGGGGTGAGTGGGGGGCTAGGAGGAGGAGCGAGGAACGGATCTGGGGAGTGTGTGGAGAGGGATGGATGGGGATGGACGGAGGAGCACATATGGGGATGGACAGATGGACAGGTGGGTGGAGGGGTGAGTGTGGGGATGGACAGGTGGGTGAATGGATGGATAGAGGGACAAATGAGGAGCTGTGTGGGCATGGATGGATAGAAGGGTGGAGGTACAGATGGATAGAGGGATGGATGGACGCATAGAGGGGTGGACGGACGGATGGAGAGAAGGATGTGTGTGAAGATGGATGGACAGATGGATGATGTGAGGGGGGGACAGACACCGTACTGAGCCCCAGGACTCTGGCACCCCTAATCCCCAGCAGGCGGCAGACGGGGGCCAGCTGAGGGCCGATCAGCACCAGGCCCAGCCCAGCAGGAGGGCGGCTGGCTGGGCGAAGGCTCCTGGGCGCTGGGCCGCGGCCGACTGCCCACCCTTCCCCGCCCGGCACACGGGAGCCCAGCACCAGCTCAGCCCGGATCAGTCGGCTCAGCCCGATGGCTTTGGGGTCAGCGGGTCGGGCGCAAAGACACTGTCCCCCGGGGCGGGGCGGTGGAGCCAGGACCCCTGGGTTCTCTCCCTGTCTCGGGGAGGGGAGGGGGAGGACTAGTGCTTAGAGCGGGGGGCAGAGAGGCTGGGAGCCAGGACTCCTGGGTTCCCAAGCAACCCTACAATGGTAAAGCAGCCTACAATAATGAAGCAGGACATGTAGCTATCGCTAGACATGTAGACGCGGACAGATGGACTGATACCCCTCATGGAAACACTGGAGCCAGAGGGGTGTAGCCGGGGGGCCCTGAGCTGGGGCTGTTCCCTGGCCCCCAGGCCCTGTGGGGGGAGGATCCAAGAGGCAGCTGGAGCCCAGCCCGATTTCTCTCGGCTCCCACAGGCTGTTTCCCCGGGAACGAGTTAGCCTTTTAAAAGAATCTGATCCAGCCAGAAATTGCAGTCCCCCCCTGCCCCCGCACATTTAATCCCCAGTCAGCTGGGACAGGGGGCTGGGAATCCACACAAGATGCAGCCCCCCCGCAACAGTGCTCTGCACCCTGGCCCTTTGGGGGGGTCACATCCCATCCTGGGGGGGACCCCCGATTGGGGGCTGCATGGAGGGGAATGGAACGAGGGGTCCCAGGGCCGGAGCCGTGGCTGGCATAACTGGGGGGAGGACAGAGTGATTAGATTGGGGGATGGAGAGGTGCAGACAGGGATGGAAGGGTGCATGGGAGGATGGATGGATGGATAGAAAGGAGCCGAGACCCCAGCGCCCGACCCTCCCCACGGATGCCAGATGAACCCCTCAGCGACATGGGCAGGAAACCATCCCCCCGACCCCCTCCCGCGCCCCAGCATTTGCGGGTTCATTTTTCCCCTTCGCTCCCTGCTGAGCAGGAACGAGTCCAAGCTCCTGGGGGAATCCTCCGGGCGGAGCTGGGTGACTGAGATCAGAACCTGGCCCTGCTGCAAACAGGGGTGACTCCGGATTGACCCTGAGAGGGAGCTGGGATCAGAACCCGGTGCCATTGCAATCAGGGTTCACTCCGGATTGACACCAGAGGGTCTGAGATCAGAATCCGGCCGCGCTGCAATCAGGGGTGACTCCAGTTTGACGCTGGGATCAGAACCTGGCCCTGTTGCAATCAGGGGTGACTCCAGATTGACCCCACCCCCTCAGGGCTGCCCCATGGGCTGGGGTTAAAACCCATAGCCCCAGAAAGAGCCAGAAGCTGAGGGGACCAGACCCTGGCAACCGACCCATCCCCATCGCTCAGTGGAAGTCTGGGTGAGCGGCAGGGCCCCCAGCACCCCAACCCCCACGGGGAGGCGGAGCAAACGGGGGACAACGGAATCTCAGGCCCCCCACCCCCTCAGGCCCCACTCCCCCCTCACCATCTACCTCCACACATGCACCCTCCACCGCAACCCCCCTCCCCAAAACACTTCCCCAGACGTTTCCCTGCCAGGCTAACAAAGGGGCTCCAGACTCCAGGGGGAGTATAGAGAAAAGCTCCAGGCCAGGGAGATGGAGGGAATGCGGGGGGGGGGGGGTATGGCCGGGGCCAGGGAGTAGAATAACTGCGCAGGCAAGGGGGCGCAGAGGAGGCGGGGGGAGCAGGGAAGGGACTAGAGGAGTGGGGGGGACCGACGGGGGGAGCAGGGAAGGGACCGGCGCGGGGGGGGGGGGCGGGAGCCGGCGGTGGAGCAGGGAAGGTGCCGGGAAGGGACCGGCAGGGGAGACCCGGAGGGGGAAACTGGTGGGGGGAGCAGAGAAGGGACCTGCAAGGGGGGGGGAGCCGGCGGGAGGAGGAGAGAAGGGACCGGCGGGGGAAGGGGGGAGACCGACGGGGGGGGCCGGTAGGGCTCACCCTATAGACACTCTCCGTGAGCCGGTTGACCTCGTCCGAGCGGGACATGCTGGCGCCGGGGACCGGCCGGGAGCTGGGACGCAGCGAGCCCCGAGGCAGGGACCGGAGGGCGGGGTGGGCAGCACCAGCGGGTGGGGGAGGGCGGAGTTGGGGCTGGGGGGCCAGGGGCTGGGGGGGGCAGAGTTTATGGGGGAGGTGTGGGAGGGATTCTAGGAGGGGGAGGAGGAGTTGCGGGGAAGAGGGGGCTTCTGGGGGGCGGGGTGCTGCGGGGGAGGAGTTATGGGGGGTGCGGTGGGGGGCCACTGAGAGAGACAGACAGGAAAAGGTCCTGCCAAAACGCCAGCCTGAAAATAAACTTTCCAGCCAATCAGGAGTCGCCCGTGACCGCCCCATCCTTCCCCTCCCCTCGAAATCTGGGCCACTTTAGCATGAATGGGCGTGGCCTCTTTGGCTCATTTCCATATTTAAAGAGACAGGCTAACGCGCCCCCTCCCCCCACCCCGTGAAATACGCCCCGCCCCGGACGAGGCGCGTTGGCTTCACTGGAACCAGCTCCATAGTTGGACCCAGCGGCGCTGGGCTGCGGGGAGCGGGGAGGGGGGCTCTGCAGGGGGCGCTGGGCTGCGGGGAGGGGGGCTCTGCAGGGGGCGCTGGTGAGCGGGGTGGGGGGGTAGTAGGGGGCGCTGGGCTGCGGGCTCTGCAGGGGGCGCTGATCTGCGGGGAGCGGGGCGGGGGAGCAGCAGGGGGCGCTGGGCTGTGGGGAGCGGGGCGGGGGGGCTCTGCAGGGGGCGCTCTGCCTTCTAAGTACTAAGGTCAGTGGCCAAATATGAATGGTCATTGTAACATATGTCTCAGATGTGCAATGGGGACTGGGGGTCAGGAGTGACGGGCACCGCCAGGACTGGGGTGGGGGAGCCCAGGGCTGGGCTGGCAGGGGGCTGCGGGTCGGGAGTGAGGGGCACGGGCAGGGCTCTGCCCTCACCCTCTCTTCCCCCATCTCCACTCCCTGGGTTCCCTGACCCGGTTCCAGACGCCAAGACGTGTCTGCTGAAGCCTCCACTTCCCTGGATTCCTGGTGCCCACCTCACCCCCAGGTCTGCGTGACCCCCCCCCCCCGGACCTGGCGTTAGCAGCATCTCCCCTCCCTCTCCCCCCCGGGGCTGGCTGGGCTCCCAGGCACGTCCACGGTGCTCTGGGCTTCCCGTTCCCATGGGACTGCGGCCAGCATCTCTCCGGCACCGCAATCTCACAGCCCGGATTTGGATGGTCTCGGGCTCAGCCCGGAGCCTGGGCTCAGACTGCCCCCTGCTGCCCACCCCCTGCCACTGCAGCTCCCCAGCAGTCAGGGTTGGCCTCAATGCCCCAGCATGGTGCGAGGGGCCACTGGGCTGAAGGGAGCAGGGCAGGGGGCTCAGCAGGGGGCGCTGGGTTGCGGGGAGCGGGGCGGGGGACTCAGCGGGGGGCGCTGGGCTGAGGGGAGCAGGGCGGGTGGCTCAGCAGGGGGCGCTGGGTTGCGGGGAGCAGGGCGGGGGGCTCAGCGGGGGGCGCTGGGCTGCGGGGAGCGGGGCGGGGGGCTCAGCGGGGGGCGCTGGGCTGCGGGGAGCGGGGCGGGGGGCTCAGCGGGGGGCGCTGGGCTGCGGGGAGCGGGGCGGGGGGGCGCTGGGCTGCGGGGAGCGGGGCCGGGGGCTCAGCAGGGGGCGCTGGGCTGCGGGGAGCGGGGCGGGGGGCTCAGCGGGGGGCGCAGGGCTGCGGGGAGCGGGGCGGGGGGCTCAGCGGGGGGCGCTGGGCTGCGGGGAGCGGGGCGGGGGGCTCTGCAGGGGGCGCAGGGCTGCGGGGAGCGGGGCGGGGGGCAGCAGGGCGGGGAGAGGCTCAGTGGGGGTCAGTGACCCCTGTGGGGGAGGGCGCCCCCTTTTGCACACCCTGCGCATACGCCTGGGTGCTGCAATTTCCGCAGCAAGTTTCTGATGGTGTCGGCGCGTTGCACAGGGAGGAAGTAGCGGCCAGCGACGCCCGAAGACAAGTTTTGACTCATCCCAGGAGTCGGGACAGGTGGTGCCGAAAGTCTGAGCTCTGAGACAGCAGGTGAGAGAGAGGCAGGAGGCTGCGGGTCGGGAGTGAGGGGCACCAGCAGAGCTGGGGGGGGGGGGCTGGGGGGGGGCAGGAGCTCAGGGCTGGGCTAGCAGGGGGCTGCGGGTCGGGAGTGAGGGGCACCAGCCAAGTTGGGGGTCTGGTCACATAGACATCCCCCCTCCCACCATGCACTTGCAGGCCCCTAGATGCTCCCAATCCCCCCGGCAGCCCTCAGCAAGGATGGGACAGCTTCAACCCAGACCACGAAGGCCCCTGGGGAGCCCATCCCCCAGCTGAGACACCCCCCCCGACTCACTCCCCCCGACGGCATCCCGGCTGACAGTGTCCCTCGGGGTGCTGGGTCAGAGCCCTGGCGGCAGGGGGGGGGGGGGGTGACGGCTCAGTTCCCAGAGCTGGTTTCATTTGCAACCACAAGAAAGGTAGAGCGAAGAGTGGCGGGGGGGGGGATCAGCAGCTGCGATTTCCTGCCACTAGGGGGCACAATTGCATCCAAAGACACCCCCCCCCCCGAACCCCTCCAGCCTGGCCAGGAGGCAACCATTATCTATGCCCCCCCCCCCAACAGCCCCTGCTCTGGGACCGGATGGGAGCCGGTGCCCCCTAGAGGGAAAGGCCCCGTGCCCCATTCCCCACCCGCCTGAGCCAGCCAGTCCCCGCCCTGGGGCGGCTGCCAATACTGCCCCTGCTTAGCCCGGATTTAAGCCCTTTCCGGTCATTAGCTCCCTGAGTCCACGGACCTCCGGGCTGCAGAGCGAATTTCCTGTGCCCGGCTTTGCAGAAGGGAAGTGAAATGGAGAAATTACGTCTGACCCCGTGAGGTCACATACAGTTGGTGTTAGCTGAGGGAACAGGACCCAGTCCCCCTCTAACCACTAGCCCACCCCTCCTCTCCCTGAGCTGGGGAGAGAACCCAGGAGTCCGGGCTCCCAGCCTCCCCCCTCTAATCACTAGACCCCCACTCTCCTCCCTGAGCTGGGGAGAGAACCCAGGAGTCCGGGCTCCCAGCCTCCCCCCTCTAATCACTAGACCCCACTCTCCTCCCTGAGCTGGGGAGAGAACCCAGGAGTCCGGGCTCCCAGCCTCCCCCCTCTAATCACTAGACCCCACTCTCCTCCCTGAGCTGGGGAGAGAACCCAGGAGTCAGGGCTTCCAGCCTCCCCCCTCTAATCACTAGACCCCACTCTCCTCCCTGAGCTGGGGAGAGAACCCAGGAGTCCGGGCTTCCAGCCCCCCCCCCCCCCGCACAACTCTAACCACTAGTGACGGGAGTGCAATTTGTTTTTCTCGTTGCAGGTGTCTGTGTGCCGGGTCGCTCGGCTCAGCCCCAGCCGGGGCAGGAAACGGGGGCTCTTTTAAGGCGCCTGCCATCGGATAGGGGAGGCAATCCTTGGGAGTGGGGGGGGGGTGTAGCTAGAAGCCCCGGCCCCAGGTCACTCGCTGCCGGGAGTGGGTGGAGGTCACTGGGTGCGGGGGTCAGCGGGTGGGGTGGGGGGCGTAAGCGGGGCGTGTTCTGTGCTGTGCCAGTCCCAGGCGTGCACACACACAACCAGCAGAGGGCAGCACACACAGCCCCCCCCCCCCCGCCATGCCCCTGGCTCTGCCCCTCTGGCTCCTTGCAGCCGTCCTCTGTGCCCGCCATGCCAGTGCCTTCGGCTTTGCCTGGTGCCAGCTGCCCTACGAGCTGCCAGGCTACGCCAGCTGCGCCGGGCACGGCATCACCCAGCTGGGCCCGGCCATCGCCCCGCTGCCCAACTCCACCCTCTGGCTCAACGCCTCCCAGAACGCCCTGCAGGACCTGGCGCCCGCCACCTTCGCCCACCTGCCCCGCCTGCGGGAGCTGCGGCTCGACCTCAACCGCCTCCGCGCCCTGCAGATCGGCGCCTTCCAGGGCCTGCAGGAGCTGGAGCTGCTGGACCTCAGCCAGAACCGGCTGGCGGCCCTGGGCCCCGCGGCGCTGGCGGGGCTGACGGGCCTGCGGGTCCTGCTTCTGAGGGGCAACGCCCTGGCCGCCCTCCACCCTGCCGCCCTGGCGGCCCAGCCCGGTCTGCAGGAGCTCCATCTGCCCCACAATCGGCTCTCCCGGCTCCAGGAGGTGGCCGCGGTCGCCAGCGGCTTGGCCAACCTCTCCCTCCTCGACCTGGACTCCAACCGGATCTCCGCCCCGTGCCCTGGGCCCGGCCTGCTCTCTATGCCCTTCCTGCGGGACCTCAACCTGCGGAATAACAGCATCGCCTGGCTGGACCTCGCCCACTGCTCCCTGCCCGGCCTGCGCTCTCTCAACCTGACCCACAACAACATGAGTCGGCTGGAGGCCGCTTCCTTCGGCGCCGTGCCCGGCCTGGAGGAGCTGAGTTTGGACGAAAACCCCCTCAACATCTCCTACCTCCTGGACCTGCCGCTGCCCAACCTCACAGCCCTGCACTGGTCCAGCATGCGCCCGGTGCTGGACGCGGACCTCGGGCTGGCCTGCCAGGTCTTGGGGAGCCTGCCGGCGCTGACCACCCTGGACATCAAACACTCCAAGCTCCCGCCGTCCCGGCTGGGCCAACTGGGCGCTTGCACCAACCTGACCTGGCTGGACCTGTCCACCACCCCGCTGAGCCAGCTGGAGGGGGGCGTCTTCCGCTCGTTCCCCCGCCTGGAGTCCCTCTCGCTGGACAAGTGCAAGGTCAAGCGGCTGAAGCAGAGTGCCTGGGGCGGGTCGCTGCCCTGGCTCCGGGTCCTCGTCCTGCGACGCAACCACCTCACCAAGCTGGAAGACCGCGTCTTCCGGCCCCTCGGCAGCTTGGCCCACCTGGACCTGTCCAGGAACCGCCTGACCTACGTCTACAAGGGGTCCTTTCTGGGCATGACCTCCCTGAGGACCTTGCTTCTGCAGGGCTGCCAGCTGGCGGCCGTCACCCGCGACACCTTCGCCTACACCCGCAAGCTGGAGACCCTGGACCTGAGCGACAACAACCTCCAGTACATCAAGACCTCTGCCTTCCTGAGCCTCCACCGTCTCCGCACCCTGCTGCTCTCCGGCAACCGCATCCTCACCCTCCAGAAAGGGGCCTTCAAGGGCCTCACCTCCCTCCGCCACCTCTCGCTGGCCCAGAACGGCCTCTACAAACTCTCCCAGGGCTCCTTCCTGGGCCTGAAGGCCCTGGAGACCCTGGACCTCAGCCGCAACCGCCTCCTGGCCTACTGCAAGTACGACTCGCCTGCCCCCTTTGCCGGCCTGCCGGCCCTGCGGGGCCTGGATCTCAGCTCGCAGGAGGCCCGGCCCCCCGTCCGGCTGCCCTCCAATCTCTTCCAAGGGCTGGGGAACCTCCAGGAGCTCAGCCTGAGGGACAACCCCAGCGGCGTCTTCCTCAACCTCTCGCTGGCTCCCTTGGCCAGCCTCCACTCCCTGGATCTCTCCGACATCTACCCGGGCCGGGAAGGGCTCTTCAGCCTCCGCCCGGGGCTCTTCCGAGGCCTGGGCGGCCTGCGGCGGCTCCGGCTGGACGGCAGCTCCCTCCGGGACCTGCCCGGCGAGGTCTTCTCCAGCCTGGCCTCCCTGGAGTGGCTCTCGCTGCGGGAGAACGGGCTGCGGAACGTGAGCCGGGCCCCGCTGGCCCACCTGCCCGCGCTGCGCTACCTGGACGTGGCCGGCAACCCCTTGGCCTGCTGCTGCGAGAACGTCTGGTTCCAGAACTGGTCGGCGGCGGAGCCGGGGGTCCAGGTGGCCCTGCTGGGCTCCTACCTCTGCCTGGGGCCCGGCGTGAGCCAGGGGCTCTTCCAAGCCCACGATCTCGCCTTCTGCTGGGCGGACCTGGGCGCGGTCTTCTTCGCGGGGTCGTTCGCCGCCACCTTCCTGGCGCTGGCGGGGTCCCTGGCCGGGGCCAAGCTGGGCTGGACCCTGCGCTACGGCTACTACCTGCTGCGGGCCTGGGGCCGGGGCCGGCTGCGGCGGGGCCGGCGGGGCTACCAGTATGACGCCTACGTCTCCTGCTGCCCCGAGGACGAGGCCTGGGCGGTGCGCACGCTGCTGGCCAAGCTGGAGGAGGAAGGGCGGCCCCGGCTCCGGCTCTGCTTCGGGCCCCGCGACTTCGCCCCCGGGGCCTATTACCTGGACAACGTGCAGCAGGGCGTGAGCAGCAGCCGCAAGGCCCTGTGCCTGCTGAGTGCCCGCGCCCTGGAGAGTGAGTGGTGCTCGCTGGAGATCCAGCTGGCCTGCGCCCGCACCTACGACCAGGGCCACGACCCGCTGGTCGTCGTCTTCCTCGAGGACATCCCCAACTACCGGTGAGGCTCCCCCGGCGGGGGGCACGCGGCTAGCCTGGCCCCGCCTCTCCCAGCTGGGGGCGCTGTGGGGAGCCGGGAGGGGGGAGCTGGCTGCGGGGGGAGCTCCCGGGGGCGCTGTGGGGAGTGGGAGGGGGGTTGGCTGTGGGGGGAGCTCCCGGGGGTGCTGTGGGGAATAGGGGGGAGCTGGCTGTGGGGGGAGCTCCCGGGGGCGCTGTGGGGAGTGGGAGGGGGGTTGGCTGTGGGGGGAGCTCCCGGGGGTGCTGTGGGGAATAGGGGGGAGCTGGCTGCGGGGGGAGCTCCCGGGGGTGCTGTGGGGAACAGGGGGAGCTGGCTGTGGGGGGAGCTCCCGGGGGTGCTGTGGGGAGTGGGAGGGGGGTTGGCTGCGGGGGGAGCTCCCAGGGGTGCTGTGGGGAGCCGTGGGGGGGGGCTGGCTGTGGGGGAGCTCCTGGGGGCGCGTGGGGAACGGGAGGGGTGCTGGCTGCGGGGGAGCTGTGGGGAGTGGGAGAGAGCTGGCTGCGGGGGGAGCTCCCGGGGGAGCTGTGAGGAGCCGGGGCGGGGGGGTGCTGGCTGTGGGGGGAGCTCCCGGGGGCGCTGTGGGGAACGGGAGGGAGCTGGTTGTGGGGGGAGCTCCTGGACTCTGAGATAGCGCGTTCCAGGGGGGGGCGCCGGCTGCGGGGAGAGCTCCCGCGGGCGCTGTGGGGAGCAGGAGGGGGCACTGGCCTGCGGGGGGAGCTCCTGTGGGCACCGTGGGGAGCGGGAGGGGCACTGGCTGTGGGGGGAGCTCCCGGTGGCGCTGTGGGGAGCGGGAGGGGGGGCTGGCTGCGGGGGGAGCACCTGCAGGCGCCGTGGGGGAGCGGGGGGGGCGCTGGCCTTGGGGAGCAGGAGGGTGGGCGCTGGCTGCGGGGGGAGCTCCCGGGGGCACTGTGGGGAGCAGGAGAGTGGGCGCTGGCTGCGGGGTTTGCTCCTGGGGGCGCCGTGGGGAGCGGGTGCCATGGGCCCTGGGGCTCAGATCTCGGCCTCTTGCCCCCGCAGCCTCTCCCCCTACCACCGCCTGCGGAGGCTGGTGAAGCAGGGCAGCTACCTGCACTGGCCGGAGCAGCCCGAGGCCCAGGACGTCTTCTGGACCCAGCTGCGGGAGGCCCTGGGGGCCAGCGAGGAAGCCGGGGGGATGGTGCAGTTCAACCTGGCCGAGTAACCCCAGCCGGGGGCTGTGGGGAGAGAACCACACCCCAGCCTCTGCAGCCGGTGCAGTCTGAGACTCCCCCTCAGCCTGGAGCGGTACGAGGACGATGACACAGCGGCGTGCGGGGCTTGTTCCAGCCAGCAGGAGGCAGCGACCCCCACCACAATGTATGTAGGCGCTCTACAGAATAAAGCTGGATTGTTTCCTGTGTTATAGCCAACAGCCCATGGCTTGGGGGGGGCATGGGGGGAGGGCTTAACTGGCCCATGGCCCCCTGGTGCAAATCTGGACTACCTCCAGTGCAGTCAGGGGTGACTCTGGATTGACTCCAGGGGGCTGAGAGCAGAACCCAACCCTGCCCCCCGTGCAGTCAGGTGTGACTCCGGATCGACCCTGGGATAGCAGAGATCAGAACCCGGTGCTGTCCCCACTGCAATCGGGGTGACAATGGATCGACCCCCAGGGGGCTGAGATCAGAACCCGACCCTGCATCCTGTGCAGTAAGGGGTGACTCCGGATCGACCCTGGGATAGCAGAGATCAGAACCCGGTGCTGTCCCCACTGCAATCGGGGTGACAATGGATCGACTCCAGGGGGCTGAGATCAGAACCCGACCCTGCCCCCCTTTGCAGTCAGGGGTGACTCCGGATCGACCCTGGGATAGCAGAGATCAGAACCCGGTGCCGTCCCCACTGCAGTCAGGGGTGACTCCAGATCGATCCCCGGGAAGCTGCGCTTGAGTCTGGGCGTGCACCCCCTCCCGCGCCGTGCTGGGGGCTCATCCCCGCTGTCCCGGCGTGTCACTTCCCCTCCCTAAATCCCTCCCAGTTCGTTAGCATCCTTTGAGCTGCCAAAAGCCCCTGACCCCTGCCAGCTTGGCTGTAGGACGCCTGGGTCCCGTTGCCAGAGGCGGAGGGGTGGGGGGAGCTTTGCCACGACTCCTTAAGCCCATTAACCTGCCTGTCTAATTCCCCCGTCTCCGGGGAGACGGGCACCCTCCGCCCATCACCAGGGGATTTGGGAAATCAAGGCGGACGGGACAGTAGCGGGGGGGGGGGGGGGTGGCGAGAAAAAGAAAAGTCCCAGCTGCTCGCCGAGCCAAGTGGCTGCAGGCACAGATCGTCCGGGCGCCTCCGTGGGAGGAAGGCTGGGGCGGTGGCGAGGGGTCCGGCGGGTGCCGGGATGCGGCTGGCCTGGGCTCTCCTCTGGGCCCTCTGCTGGGTGCCCGGCGGCAGGGGGGAGTATGCCCTGCCCAAATTCGTCTGCAGCCCCATGCCCCTGGAGCCGGAGACGGGCTGCCAGCAGGCCCCGCAGCCGCGGGCCGGGGGGCACTGGCGGGCACGCTGGAGGAGGCCAAAGAGACCATCCTGCACCTGCGGGAGACGGTGGTGCACCAGAAGGAGACCATCCTGGACCAGCGGGAGACGGTGCGGGAGCTGACGGCCAAGCTGAGCCGGTGCGAGGGCCGGGCGGGCGGGGGAGCCCGGGCTGGATGGGCACGAGGACAACCTGAGCCACGGGCACCGGGAGGGGGCCGGCCGGGAGAACGAGTACCCCCCACTTCGGGCCCCGTGAGCACCCCGAGTCCCTGGGTGGTGCCGGGAGCGAGGCCGCCTTCCGCAAGGCCAGCGCCACCCCCAACACCATGGAGGACCCCCCCCGGGAGGTGCCCGCCGGCCCCCCCCAGCTGGAACGCATGCTGGAGTCGCTCAAGGAGAGGCTGGAGCACCTCCAGGTAAGGGGGGGATTGGCCCCCCCCCAGCCAACAACCCCCCCGCTAACCCCCACCAACCCAACCCTCCCATCAACCCCCTCCTCGCTGACCCCCAGCCCCCCCACCATCGATCCCCCTCCTCACTGACCCCCGCCCCCAACCCTCTCATCCACCCCCCTCCTCACTGACCCCCAGGCCCCCCAACCCTCTCTTCAACCCTTCTCCTCACTGACCGCCAGCACCCCCAGCCATTGACTCCCCCTCCTCACTGACCCCCAGTCCCCTCTCCCATTTACCCCCTCCTCCCAACCCTCCCATCAACCCCCCTCCTGACTGACCCCCAGCCCTCCCGACCACTCCCACTGACCCTCACTGACCCCCAGCTCCCCCCACACCCCAACCATTGACCCCCATCCCCTTCCCATGGACCCATCCCACCTCTTTGCCTCCCCCTCTTACCTTCCCCAGCGACCCCAGGCCCTGCCTATTAACCTCTCCCCTTTGCCCACTGACCCCTATCATCTGCCCCCCCCACCAGTGCCCCCCCTCCACACCCCTGGACTCATTCTAGGAGGGCTGGAGCATCAGCAGATACTGTGGGGCCCCATTCACCCCACGCCCCAGCCACCTCCTCCCTAAATGCTGCAGTGCTCAATGAGCAGCCCCCTCCCCCCCACCCCACCCTACCCTACCCTATCAGTCCCCAGCTGTCACCCCCATAACCTCCCTTCTCACCCTGCGGCAGGATCACCCCCTATGATAGGGTAGGGTCAGCCCCCTACCCCATCCCCCTGCATCCTTGGCCATTGCTTGCCCAGCCCCTCCCCCATTACCTCAGTTTACACCCCCCACCCCTTCCTCCATCTCAACCTCTCTTATCCCTCCCCCAATTAGGAACCTCATGGCCTGCTGCCCCCACCCCCCTGTGATCACTAGCCCCCACCCCCCTCCCAGAGCCAGAGATAGAACCCAGGAGTCCAGGCTCCCAGCCCCCTGCCTCCGCTTTAACTAATTAAGTAGAAACAGCCCCCAAATCCGAGCCCGGAGGAATTACCTGATTGATCCTATTTCAAGACCATCTGCCAAGACCCCAGTTAAGACCCCTTTGCCCTTGAATTACTGGGACCGTTCTGGAAGACTAACGTATTCCATGGGGTCCTGGGATGCAGCCAGCCAGTCCCTGCCCTGGGGCCGGGTGGGAGCCGGCGCCCCCTAGAGGGGACGGGCCCCAAGCCCCATTCCCCGCCCCCCCCTGAGCCAGCCCACCTGCCCTGGAGCAAATCAGAGCTGGCGCCCCCAGAGGGCAAAGGCCCCGTGCCCCATTCCTCAAGGCGCAAGAGACGGGAGTGGGGTCTAGTGGTTAGAGTCGTAGCTCCAAGGCCAGCAGGGACTGTTGTGGTCAGGTGGTCTGAACTCCTGCACAGCACAGGCCCGAGGCCCGGCCCCCAGCTGTTCCCAGGGCCAGCGTTCAGAGGAACAGCCCAACGCTGCCGGTGAGGGAGAATCCACCGCCCGCCCGGCCCGTCGTCCCGCTGGTTAATGCCTCTCCCCGTGAGAAATGTGCACATTGTTTCCCGCGGAATGTGTCTCGCTTCAACATCCAGCCCTGGGATCAGGCTCGACCTTCCTCTGCTACAGGGGAGAGTCCGTTACTGAATATTCATGCCCCACGTAGAGGAAGGGCAGCTGGGAGTCAGGACTCCTGGGGTCTCTCCTTGGCTCTGGGAGGGGAGTAGGGTCTAAATGAGGATCAGGCTGCCTGCCCCCCAGCACCGTACAAAGGCTGCTCAGGGGGCATCAGTGGGTTTGGGGCATCTGCGTGGGAGGAGGGGGATGGATTAGCGGGAGCAGCTCGGGTCCCAGACGGAGCATTCAGCTAAATATAAACCCCCTTGGCTTCTTCCTTCCTGCTTGTCCCTTCTTAGCGCGTCTGGGAAACGTAAACAGCCTGGCTCGTGGGGGGTAGGGGTCAGATCCCCCCCCCATGACAGGGGTGTTGGGGGAGGAGATCAGGGCCTCAGCTGGGCACTGGGCCTAAATACCAGGCCAGGCGGGTCTGGGGGGGTCTCCCTTAATGTTGCGTCCAGCTGGGTTAGATCTCGGCTTGACGGCTCTGGCCGGCCTGCCCCCCACAGCATGGTGGGAGGGGGAGTGGGGCCTAGCGGAGGAGCTTCTCCCAAAATCAGGATTCTGAGGGAAAAAATAATGAAGCAAAGGCTGTGAGGGGAGAAAAAGCCTTGAGTTGCCTGTATAGCAAAGCTCGGCGCCTGGGTAACAACCAAGAGGCTTTGGCCTTGCTCGCATGTGGGTAATCTAGCTGGTATCACTGAAACCTGGTGGATGAAAGGGAAATCCACGCCACCAATGGCACGCCCTGTTTCCGCCTCAACACGGAAGGAAATGATCTACGCTTTGGGATCAATGGCCTAACAGATAAAGAACAAGAAGGGTTATTAGTTGGAGTCTGCTACAGGCCCCTCAAATCACACTAGGGACCAGAGTGAACAACAACTTATGCCCCCTATAATGTATAGGAACAAAAGCTGCATGATCACTGGGGCTTCAATTTGGGTAATATACTTTGGAGGCCATGTGCTGCCAACACAAAATCATTCTGGGAATTTCTCAACATCTTAGTTGACAATTTCCTATCTCAAATGCTGTAGCCACTGACATGGGGGAATTCTGGATAAAATTTCATCCTAACAGAGAATGAGGAACTGATCACGACATTAATGATGGCTCTGGTACAAGGGACCCAGGCTTTATGGTATTCATAATGTGCAAACAGAGTAAAGTCCAGAGTCCAAAGCTGAATATAATTATAAGCCAAATGAGCTGGAAGGAAGAATTTAATCAGAAAAATGTGAATGATCATTGGAAATTGCCTAAGAACACTAAATCAGAAGGCCAAAAACCACAGCTGAGAAAGAAGGCTGTGCTGGTTAACAACACAACCTTAGAGCGGAAGTGAAGGCAGATAGCGAGATTGATAGGTATAACAACTAGAAGATAGGGGAAGCTCATAGTAATGAATATAAATCAGAAGCAACGGGGAAGTTGATAGTAATGAATATAAATCAGAAGCAACGGGGAAGTTGATAGTAATGAATATAAATCAGAAGCAAAGGAGAAGCTGACAGTAATGAATATAAATCAGAAACTATGAATTGTAGAAAATTGATAAGGGAAGCAAAGAGACAGAAGTAGCTGTCTATGTCCAGCAGAGTTAGGTGCAAAAAGAAGGAAGGTTTTTTTAAGTATATTAAATATAAAAAGAATCCTGGCAATGGAATTGGTCCATTTCTAGATGGAAATGGTAGAATTATGAACAATAAAGCAGAAAAGGTAGAATTGTTCAACAAATATTTCTGTTGTGTATTTGAGGAAAAATAGATGATGGCCTATCATATGATACCATACTTTCCATTCCACTAGTATCTCAGGAGGATGGTAAACAGCAGCAACTACAGTTAGACTTTTAAAATCAGCAGGTCCAGATAACTTGCAACCAAGAGTTTTAAAAGAGCTAGCTGAGGTGCTCTCTGCGCCATTAATGTTGATTTCCAGTAAGTCTTGGAGCACTGGGAAAGTTGCATAAGACTGGAAGAAACCTAATGTGCCACTATTTAAAAAGCATAAAGCATATGACCCCGGGCAGTTCCAGGCCTGTCGATCTGACATCAATCCCTAGCAAGTTAATGGAGTCAAGTATCAGAGGGGTAGCTATGTTAGTCTGGATCTGTAAAAGCGGCAAAGAGTCCTGTGGCACCTTATAGACTAATAGACATATTGGAGCATAAGCTTTTATGGGTGAATACCCACTTCGTCAGATGCATGTAGTGGAAATTTCCAGAGGCAGCTATAAATATGCAAGCAAGACTCAGGCGAGGGATAACGAGGTTAGTTCAATCAGGGAGGATGAGGCCCTCTTCTAGCAGTTGAGGTGTGAATACCAAGGGAGGAGAAACTGCTTTTGTAGTTGGCGAGCCAGTCACCGTCTTTGTTTAATCCTGATCTGATGGTGTCAAGTTAATGGAGTGACTGATACAAGACTCAATAAAGAATTGAAGGAGGGCAATGTACTTAAAGCCAATCAGCACGGGTTTATGGGAAATAGATCCTGTCAAACTGACTTGATCTCGCTTTTGGCTGAGCCGACAAGTTTGGGTGCTAACGATAACCGAGTTGCTGTAATATACCGCCACTGCTGGGCGGCGTTTCGCGCGGGAGCACACGGCATTTTGATTAAAAACTCCAGACCGCTATAAACCCGCACGGCCCACACAGACGTGGACTAAAAACCGGCCAACGCTAGGTCTCAAAACATGACTGCAAACAGGGCGTCGCCATCGAGCGGGCGTGTTTCTACTGGAGTCATAGAATCATAGAATCATAGAATATCAGGGTTGGAAGGGACCCCTGAAGGTCATCTAGTCCAACCCCCTGCTCAAAGCAGGACCAATTCCCAGTTAAATCATCCCAGCCAGGGCTTTGTCAAGCCTGACCTTAAAAACCTCTAAGGAAGGAGATTCTACCACCTCCCTAGGTAACGCATTCCAGTGTTTCACCACCCTCTTAGTGAAAAAGTTTTTCCTAATATCCAATCTAAACCTCCCCCACTGCAACTTGAGACCATTACTCCTCGTTCTGTCATCTGCTACCATTGAGAACAGTCTAGAGCCATCCTCTTTGGAACCCCCTTTCAGGTAGTTGAAAGCAGCTATCAAATCCCCCCTCATTCTTCTCTTCTGCAGGCTAAACAATCCCAGCTCCCTCAGCCTCTCCTCATAACTCATGTGTTCCAGACCCCTAATCATTTTTGTTGCCCTTCGCTGGACTCTCTCCAATTTATCCACATCCTTCTTGAAGTGTGGGGCCCAAAACTGGACACAGTACTCCAGATGAGGCCTCACCAATGTCGAATAGAGGGGAACGATCACGTCCCTCGATCTGCTCGCTATGCCCCTACTTATACATCCCAAAATGCCATTGGCCTTCTTGGCAACAAGGGCACACTGCTGACTCATATCCAGCTTCTCGTCCACTGTCACCCCTAGGTCCTTTTCTGCAGAACTGCTGCCTAGCCATTCGGTCCCTAGTCTGTAGCTGTGCATTGGGTTCTTCCGTCCTAAGTGCAGGACCCTGCACTTATCCTTATTGAACCTCATCAGATTCCTTTTGGCCCAATCTTCCAATTGGTCTAGGTCCTTCTGTATCCTATCCCTCCCCTCCAGCGTATCTACCACTCCTCCCAGTTTAGTATCATCCGCAAATTTGCTGAGAGTGCAATCCACACCATCCTCCAGATCATTTATGAAGATATTGAATAAAACCGGCCCCAGGACCGACCCTTGGGGCACTCCACTTGATACCGGCTGCCAACTAGACATGGAGCCATTGATCACTACCCGTTGAGCCCGACAATTTAGCCAGCTTTCTACCCACCTTATAGTGCATTCTTCCAGCCCATACTTCCTTAACTTGCTGACAAGAATACTATGGGAGACCGTGTCAAAAGCTTTGCTAAAGTCAAGAAACAATACATCCACTGCTTTCCCTTCATCCACAGAACCAGTAATCTCATCATAAAAGGCGATTAGATTAGTCAGGCATGACCTTCCCTTGGTGAATCCATGCTGGCTGTTCCTGATCACTTTCCTCTCATGCAAGTGCTTCAGGATTGATTCTTTGAGGACCTGCTCCATGATTTTTCCAGGGACTGAGGTGAGGCTGACTGGTCTGTAGTTCCCAGGATCTTCCTTCTTCCCTTTTTTAAAGATTGGCACTACATTAGCCTTTTTCCAGTCATCCGGGACTTCCCCGGTTCGCCACGAGTTTTCAAAGATAATGGCCAGTGGCTCTGCAATCACAGCCGCCAATTCCTTCAGCACTCTCGGATGCAACTCGTCCGGCCCCATGGACTTGTGCACGTCCAGCTTTTCTAAATAGTCCCTAACCGCCTCTATCTCCACAGAGGGCTGGCCATCTCTTCCGCATTTTGTGATGCCCAGCGCAAGGATTGGCCCTGGTCCTGAGGCGAGTTAACGTTTTCGACCTGGAAGAAAATGTGAAATTGTCACTGGTGACTTTTACACAGGACACGACAGCTGAGGATGGGGGTTAACTTCGTAAAGGACAGGGCGCAGCTACAGAGCTGGCTGGATTACTTGGTAAACTGGCCGCAAGCAATGTGGGTTTTCACATGGCTCAATGTCCCTGTATCCATCTAGGAACAAATGCTGGCCGGACTCCCAGGATGGGGCAGGGGGCTCTCTTCTGGGAAGCAGGAACTCTGGAAAAGATTTGGGGGTGGGTCGTAGCAGCCAATCAGTTGAACCTGAGCTACCCTGTGTGATGCAAAGGTTAAAAGGGCTAATGGGAACCTGGGAAGCATCCCCAGGGGAATCTCGAGTAGGAGCAGAGAGGTGGTTTGGCCCTGGGGCGATGCTGCGGGGCTCCTGCATCCGGTTCTGGTGCCCCCCCCGTCCAAGGAGAGCGTTGCTCGGTTGGCGAGGGGGCAGAGAAGAGCCACGGGGGTGATTAAAGGATTAGAAAACCCGCCTTAGAGCAAGAGGCGCCAGGAGTTCCAGCTATTTAGCTCGACAACGAGAAGGGGAAGGCGGGACTTGATCCCAATATGGAGGGGGAACAAATATTTAATAATGGGCTCTTCCATCTAGCTGAGGACCCGATCTGTTGGCTGGAGGTTGAACCAAGACCCAATTGGACTGGAAATAAGGTGACAGTGAGCGCCATTTACCCAGGAGCGTGGTGGTTTCTCCATCACGGCCACGTTTTCAGTCGAGCGGGGCAATTTCTCTGAAAGGTCTTCCATAGGAATTATTGCAGGGCAGGTCTCTGGCCTGTATGATACAGGTCAGACTAGGTGAGCACACTGGCCCTTCCTGGCTTTGGGATTTATGACTCTATGATCCAGGAGGGTGGCAGGGGGTGGGATGCTGGGCTAGATGGGCCTATGGGGCTAATCCAGGGTAGCAGGGACGGGGCGGGATACCAGGGTAGATGGGCCCACGGGGCTGATCCAGGGTAGCAGGTATGGGTGGGATACCAAGGTGGATGGGCCCATGGGGCTGATCCAGAGTAGCAGGGATGGGGCGGGATACCAGGGTAGATGGGCCCATGGGGATGATCCAGAGTAGCAGGGATGGGGCAGGATACCAGGGTAGATGGGCCCACGGGGATGATCCAGGGTAGCAGGGATGGGGCGGGATACCAAGGTAGATGGGCACCGAGAGGATGATGGGTCTTGCTCACAGTCCCCTCCTCCCACCCCCACCCCCACCCCCCAGCGCAGCCGCAACAGTTCCCTGTTCTCCATCTCCCTGCGTGACGCCCTGCAGAAGAAAATCAGCATTTTGGAGCATCAGATCCAAGAGAAACTCAACGCCACCAAGCACCATCACCACAGCCACGAGGAGCCGCACCATGGCCACGGGGAGCCGCACCATGGTCACGAGGAGCTGCGGTGGCACAAGAACAGGGTCCACGGGCCTCATGAGAAGGGTGAGGGGCAGGGTTGCAGGGGCATCGACAGATGGATAGCGGGTGGTGGTGGGCAGCAAAGGATCCAGACTGCAGCTGTGGATGGATGAATAGGACTCGCGGCAGGGATGGACGGGGGATAACGGAATAGACAGATGGGTGGAATTGTAGCTACAAAGCGAGATAGTTGCATGGATGGACTTATGGATGGCTGAATTGATAATTGAATGGATGGATGGAATCACTGATGGGTGAAGCTATGGATGGAGTGTTGAATGGATGGAGGAAATGGTACCTGGATGGATGGATGGATGGAGCATTGAATGGGTGGATGAAATGGTACATGGATGGATGGATGGATGGAGGAAATGAGGGATGGATCGATGGATGGAGCACTGAATGGATGGATGAACTGGTACCTGGATGGATGGATGGAAGGAGGAAATGAGGAATGGATCAATGGATGGATGGAGGAAATGAGGGATGGGTCGATGGATGGAGCGTTGAATGGATGGATGAACTGGTACCTGGATGGATGGATGGAGCATTGAATGGGTGAATGAAATGATACATGGATGGATGGATGGAGGAAATGAGGGATGGATCGATGGATGGAGCGTTGAATGGGTGGATTAAATGGTACATGGATGGATGGATGGATGGAGGAAATGAGGGATGGATCAATGGATGGAGCACTGAATGCATGGATGAAATGGTACCTGGATAGATGGATGGATGGATGGATGGATGGATGGATGGATGGATGAAATGAGGGCTGGCTACTTGAAGGAACAGCTGGAAGGAATGATGATTTGATGGATGTAGCAGTGCATGGGGAGATGACTGACTGGCTATTGGCCAGAGTCCCCTCTCCCCCGGGGCTGGTTGTGTCTGGCCGCCCTGGCACTGACCTTGTCCCTCTAGGGCACAAGGCGGAGAAGCCAGACGAGGTTTTCCGTGTGGGCTTCCCCCTCCGCACCAACTACATGTACGTCAAGGTGAAGAGGACACTGCATCACGAGATCTTCGCCTTCACTGTCTGCCTCTGGCTCAAGTCCAGCTCGGCGCCTGGTGTTGGCACTCCCTTCTCCTACTCCGTGCCTGGCCAGGCCAACGAGCTGGTGCTCATTGAGTGGGGCAATAACCCCATGGAGCTGCTCATCAATGACAAGGTGTGGGGCTGGGGACTGCCATGGTCAGCAGAGGATGCGATGCTGCAGGGAGCTCAGCAGGGGGGCACTGGGCTGTAGGGAGCAGGACAGGGGGTTCAGCAGGGAGTGCTCAGCTGCAGGGAGCTGGGCGGGGGGGGCTCCCATCGTGGGTGGGGTTGGTGGGGGAGAGGCGAGCACTGCCCTTAACCCTTTCCCCCCCACGCCCCAACCCCCAGGCTGCCACCTTGCCCCTGGCCATCCACGACGCCAAGTGGCATCACATCTGCGTGACCTGGTCGACGCGGGACGGCGTCTGGGAGAGCTACCAGGACGGGGTGCGACGGGGCAGCGGCGAGAACCTGGCCCCCTGGCACCCCATCAAGCCAGGGGGCATCTTCATCCTGGGGCAGGAGCAGGTAAGAGACCCCCCCACACACACCCCAGGGCAAGAGCATCCGCTCCAGGGTTAGCCCCCTTGTTGGGTGGCTTGTGCCCTCCCTAATCTACCCCTGGCCTCTCTGCTCTCCCCCTCCCCAGGACACGCTGGGCGGCCGGTTCGATGCCACGCAGGCTTTCATCGGGGAGCTGGCAGACTTCCACGTGTGGAGCCACGTCCTGGCGCCGGGCGAGGTCTACAGGCTGGCCACCTGCGCTGGCCACGCCCATGGGGACATTGTGGCCTGGGCTGAGGGCACCATGGAGCTGCACGGGGGGGTGGCCAAGCTGCCCTTCAATGCCTGCCACTGAGCCCTGGCCCACAGGGGGCTGGAGGCCCGGATGCCTGGGTTCTCTTCAGCTCAGGAAGAGGAGTGGGGGCGAGTGATGACAGCGGGGGAAGGATGGGGGGCTGGAAGCCAGGGCTCCTGGGTTCTATCCTTGCCTTTGGGAGAGAGGGGAGTGGAGTCTAGTTGTGTGAGGGGCTGGGAGGACGCCTGGGTTCTTTCCCCAAGTCTGGGAGAGGAGTGGGGTCTAGTGGTTAGAGCAGGGGGGCTGGGAGACCCCCTTCCTCTCCTGTTGTATATAGCTGTGGCTGTTGGCCTGCGGCTGGCGGTACATACGCGGTGTCCCGTGTCGCGTAGCTCGGCGCTGTTTTATGTAGGATTCGATGCTATTTTCTTCCTCGGAAAGGACAGAATAAACCTGCCAAGGGAGCAGCAGCCGCCCCAGCGCTGTGAGTCAGTGCTTTGTCTGAGTGCGCCAAATACCCAACACGCCCCACCCCAGAAGTGGCCGCATCCCACCAGCGGGCAAGGGGTCCCCCAGTGTTCCCTCTACTTTTTTACCTCAATCTGCAGAATGAACTACAAAACTCATGCGGCAGGGGTGGGCCTGAAGGGTTTGGAGCATGGTGGGAGGCTCAGGGCTGGGGCAGAGGGTTGGAGTGTGTGGGGGGTGCAGGCTCTGGGGTGGGGCCAGGGATGAAGGGGTTGGGGTGCAGGAGGGAGCTCAGGGCTGGAGTGCTGCAGGCTCCAGGAGCGAGTTTAGGTGCAGGAGGGGGCTCCAGGCTGGAGCCGGGGGTTAGGTGGGGCATGAAGGCTCCAGTTGGGGGTGCAGGATTTGGGGTGGGGCCGGAGATGAGGGGTTTGGGGTATAGGAGGGGCCTCAGGGCTGGGGGTGTGTGAGGGCTCCAGGCTGGGGCAGGGGGTGTGAGGGCTCCAGCTGGGACTGCAGACTCTGTGGTGGGGCCAGGGATGAGGGATTTGGGGTGCAGGCTGCCCCAAGGAGAGAGGACTCCCCCCAGCCCTGTCTCGCCACAACAGCTGAGGGCCGGGGAGAGGCCCTTGAGAGTCTGCTGCCCGCGCAGCTTAGAGGGAACGTAGGTCCCTGGCTAAAGAGCCCCACGCCCCAGCACCCGGCCCCCGCCGCTGGCTAGAGGCAGGGGGGACGGACAGAGGTCAGCCAAGCTCACGGTGCCACGGGGTGCTCAAATCCTGCGCCAGAAGCCACCTGCATCATCCAGCCCCCCAGCTCAGTGTAACAGAACC
The DNA here is from genome assembly GCF_965140285.1 of Lepidochelys kempii. NCBI lineage: Eukaryota > Metazoa > Chordata > Testudines > Cheloniidae > Lepidochelys > Lepidochelys kempii. The sequence continues at coordinate 15,687,112 of NC_136402.1, forward strand.
CAGGAGTCCTGGCTCCCCGCCACCCCCTGCTCTAGCCACTAGGCCCCACTCCCCTCCCAGAGCCAGGATAGAACCCAGGAGTCCTGGCTCCCAGCCCCAAACAGAGTTTAAGCTGCTGCTGGTGCCAGGCCAGTTCGGTGCTCCTTCCCCATGCTGGCCCTGGGTGTTTGATGCCCTGAGTGGATACCCCCCCGCCCGCCCCCAGACACCCAGCGGCCCCCTGGCTGTACTCAAGACTGTAGTGTTTTTATTCCGTTGAAAGTTGCATCCATTAAATCCTTAAATAACAATTACAAAAACCTGAACCCGCCCTGGAATCCCGTGGCAGGCCCGGGGCTGGCGCCTGCCCCTCTCTGTCCACACCAGCGCCTGGGGTGGGGTGAAATCCCCCTGCGTCGGGAGGAGGCAGCAAGTCCAGGGGGTCCCAGGTGTGGGAGGAGATGGGTCCCACCGGCTTGGTCCTGTTGCCACGCGGTTGCCTCTGGGAGCCGACGATCCGGGGGTTCCTCCCAGGACGCCCTGCGGGGGCTGAGCCAGAAAGGTGGGGAGGGGGCCCAGGGATTGGTCCCGGTGCGGGGGCCCCACATCTGCTCCCGGCGGCGCCAGGCCAGGCTTTCCGACGGCGCCTCGCGCTCGTGGCAGGAGAGTAATCAGAAGGACGGGATTCCACAGCAGGCGAAAGCAAAGGGCTTTCAACCTCGGGGGGCGCTCCCCAGCCCCCTCCCAGTCCGTAGTGTACGTTCCTGGAGCCCAGAGGGGGTGCATGGAAATAGAGGGGCTCCAGATGGACCCCCAGCTCTAGAGCCAATAGTGTATACATGGGGGTGGGGGGGCTACCCCCCGTTGGGGAGATTTAAAGATGAGCTGGTGAGGGGCAGGCCACGGGGCGGGCTAAAACTCCCCCTCCGCTAGCTGCCCCGAGGAGGGAAGAACTTCAGTTCCCCCTGCTGGCTGCCAGGGGGCGCTGCAGAGGGCCCGTCGGCATTGCCGGTGGGGGGAGGGGGGGAGGAATGCCCCCCACCCCATGCCTGGCATTGCTGGAATACGCGGGGGGGGGGGGGGGGAAGACCCCAAAGACAGCAGCGCATCTGCACCAGTGCACCATAGGACCCCGCTAGCCCCTGGTGCTGAGTGCCATGGTGGGAGCATAGCATGGGGGGGAAATTCCCAGCCAGCTGGAAGGGAAGGGGCGGCTGTCTCAGGGGCTGCTAGGCAAGAGCTTATTGCATCTCGGGGCTAATTAGTGTAGATAGGAGCTTGGCGTCAGCCAGTGAAAATCCAGAGACCCGTGAAGGAAAGTGCTGAGGATACGGAGTCAGGGCCAAACCGGAGTCACTCCTGTTTGCAGTGGGGGCAGGGCCAGATTCCAGAGTCCCTCCTAATTGCAATGGGGGCAGGGTCAGATTCCAGAGTCCCTCCTAATTGCAATGGGGGCAGGGTCGGATTCTGATCTCGGCTCCCTCAGGGTGGATCTGGAGTCACTCCTGATCACAACCTGCTGCAAGGTCCTGAGCCCAGGGCATGGCAGAGGCCCCTGGCCCAGGCTGCAGCCCCCACGGGCGAGGAAGGGGTTGCTGGCCCATGGTACCCAGTGGCTCCTGGAGAGGGGCTGTATCCCAAAGTAGGGTCCCTGGGGGGAGTAGGGGTGGGGAAGACAGATCCGGCTGGCGGTGCACACAGATGCTGGGGGAGGGGAAGTCAGTGCTGCTCTGTCCGTCTGTCTGTCCGTGGCTGGGCCCCCCCGGCCCAGGGGGGTGTCAGTTTTAGAGGCGCCCAGGGAGGTGGGTTAGGGGGGGCACGGAAAGGCAGCCTGCTGGCCAGCCCAGCTCACGCCTGCTCCTGTTTCTTCTTGACTGAGATGCGCTTCTTGCGGGCGGCCAGCATCTCGTAGAAGGGGTCCACGCTGACGGCAGCCCTGCGGGGAGCGGGGGGTCAGTGGTGGGCAGGGAATCTCGCTGCAGCCAGGTGCCTGAGAGGGGGAGGCTGAGACAGACCCCTGGGCTTGGGGGAGTCACACCATGGGGGCCGCACGGCCCCTCCACCCTTGCTGGGAACGCCCCTGCCCGCACATGCCCTGTCTCTCCCCCCCGCCACCAAATGGGATGGATCAGACTTCACCTGCCACCCCCCCCCCCCATCACAAGCTGGAACCATCCACCCACAATACCCTGGGAGGGGGTTGGGAGCCAGGACCCCTGGGTTCTATCCCCAGCTCTGGGAGGGGGTGGGGGCAGGTGGGGGTGCTCCTCACTTGATGGATTTGATCCACTCGTCCTTCTCCTCCTGCGTGGGGGCCGAGATGCGATAGACCAGGTGGTTCCCTTCCACCACCCGCCCGTCGGCCTCCGTCTTGCAGGCCTTGATCAGCTGGCCCTTGTTGTTGGGAATGTACAGCTCAAAGCAGTTCTGGGGGGAACGGGGGCGGGGGGGGAGACAGAATCAGCCATGGGCTCAGGTTGCGTCGATTCCCTCCCCCCCCAGCCCCAGGAACGATTTGCCTCCCCCAACACACCCAGGGATGGGCTCAAGCTCTCAGCGGGCTCAGGCCACATCGGTGACACCCAGGGATGATTCCCCCCAACCCGCAACGATGGGCTCAGGCTCTCGGCAAACTCAGGCAACGTCAAGTCATTTTTGCTTGAAATGAAAGGTTGGAGTTGAGAGCACAATGTGAGTGGAGCCTGATCTACAAGGGTCAAAAGCTGCAGGAATGGATGGAGGAAAGAAGGGGGATGCGGATGGAGGCGGGGGGTGCATGCATGGAGGGATGGAGGGAGGGATGGGGGGAAGGTGCGTAGGATGGACAGGGGGTGTATGAATGGATGGAGGGAGCGAGGGAAGGCGGGGAAGGTGTGTGGATGGATGGAGCGAGGAGGGAGGGATGGGGAAGATGCGTGGATGGATGGAGTGAAGGGTGTGGATGGATGGAGGGGTCAGGTGCGCAGATCGATGGGGGGAGGGAGGGATGGGTAGGATGCACGGATGGAGGGAGGAGTAAGATGCATGGATGGATGGAGCAAGGGAGGGAGGGATGGGGAAGACGTGTGGATGGATGGATGGAGGGGGCAGGTGCATGGATGGAGGGAGGAGGAAGATGCGTGGACGGATGGAGGGGGCGGGTGCGTGGATGGAGGGAGGGAGGGGGAAGATGCGTGGATGGATGGATGGAGGGATGGATGGAGGGGGAAGATGCGTGGATGGATGGATGGAGGGGGAAGATGCGTGGATGGATGGATGGAGGGATGAATGGAGGGGGCGGGGATGGATGGAGCGGAGGAGGGATGGGGAAGATGCGCGGAGGGATGGAGGGGTGGATGTGGATGGATGGAGGGGGCGGCCGCGCGGATGGATAGACAGGAGGAGGAGGGCGGCCATGAAGGAGAGGATAAGGACAGGCTGACGAAGGACAGACAAGGTGAACATCGGGGGCAAGAAGGCCCTGAGGGGTGGGGGAGCACGGGGCGCTGCGCTCACCGGCTTGCGGGGGTCCTCCACCTCCCGGATGCTCAGGTTCTCCAGTGGGATGATCCCCCGCGGCTCCTTGTCCTGAGTGGGGAACAAAGCTGGAGTCAGGGGAGATGAGGAGCGGCCTGCGGGACTCCCTGCCACTGGCTACGGAGCTAAGTGGGGAGAGCCAGGGAGCCCCAGGCCCAGAAGGGCGAGTGGCAGAAGCCCCTGGGTTCCTGCAGGGGCTGTCTGTGGGGCCCAGCCCAACCCCATAGTGACTGGGGGCAGGGGGCTCACGCAAGGGGCAGGCGATTCCATCACTGACCACTAGGGGAGCGCTTGGGTCTTCCTCTGAAGCCGGCAGCGCTGGGCATTGTCAGAAACCAGGTACCAAGGCGGGGGGGGGGGGGGGGCCTTGTGGGCGGACCCCGTGGGGGCTGCTCCGGGGGGCTGGGGGGCTCACCGTGGTGTACTCGAAATAGTACAGGCAGTTGTCCGTCAGAATGAACCAGCGTCTTTTCCATGTTTTCACGCGCCCGCCTGCAGGGGAAGCAGAGATTGGGGGCTCAGTGACGGGGGCTTCTGGGGGGGCAGCTATCGATCCTGTTGGGCCGGTCCACTCAGGGGCAGCGTGAGAAGAGGACCAGGCCTGCCCCAGGGCATGCTGGGATAGACACAGTACCCTCGCCTGGGCACATGTGGGGGGGGGACAATTTCAGGCATAAGACCCCACGCAGCTGCCCCTTGACTCCAAGCGGGTGACCCGCGGGGCGGAGGGAAGCCTGAGAAACTGTTGTCACTGGCAGAACTCTCCTCCCAGAGCTGGGGAGAGAACCCAGGAGTCCTGGCTCCCAGCCCCCGCCCCCCCGCTCTAACCACCAGGTCCCATTTGGGGGGACCCCGTGTGGCACGACTGTCCCTGAGACAATCCCTCATCCGGGACCTTTGCAACCTGTGCGGAGATTCCAGGGGGCTTCCGGCAACCCCCTGCCCTCAAGGGGCCAGACCCGCCCCCCCGCACCCAGTTCCAACACTCCGGGGGGTCAGGTGTTGGGGCGAATCTCTACTGCGGTGATGCGGCCCTAACGGGGCGAGGCGCTATTTGGGGCTGGGATCCCCACCCCCCATTCCAGCAGCGGCTTCCCCCTCCGTTACCTACCTCCTGGGGAGGAACGGTGAGACCCGAGCACAAGTGGCATCAGCGGCGTGGGGGTGGGGGTGGGGGGGCCGTGGGGGGCGGGAAGGAAAACGGGGGAGGGAGAGAAAGAAAGAGGGGAGCGGGGGGAAGAGAAGAGAGAAGAGAGAGAAAGAGGAAAAATCAGTTATATCCATGTGAGGAGGAAAAAACACGGTCAAATAACACCCCTGCCGCAGGGATCAGCGCGGAGGGGGGGAATCTCAGGGAGGGGGGAGGGAATGTCCTTTTTGCTGGCTGTGGGGGGCCACAGGGGTTTGATACACAAAGCGAGGGAGTGGGGGGGCGGGGGGGCTCTGTCCAGCTTTTCCCTGCGAGGGACAGCACCCATCGTCCCGGATGGCCATTCCCTGCCCCGGGGGCTGGGGATAAGATTAAATAGGACCCAGGAGTCCTGGAGCCCGGCGCTCACCTCTAACCCGCAGCTCTAACCACTAGCCCCCCACTATCCTCCCAGAGATGGGAGAGAACCCAGACGTCCTGGCTCCCAGCCCCCTGCTCTAACCACTAGCCCCCACTCCCTTCCCAGAGCGATGATGGAACCCAGGCGTCCTGATCCCCAGCCCCCTTCCTGGCTCCTGGGAGCTGATCCCTGCTCACCCCCCTCCCAATAGCTCTCTGCTGCCCCCTAGAGGCAGCAAGGGAGTCAGGCCTCAACCAAGGTCCATCCAGGTCTGTACCCACCTCCCTTCCCCATCACCCCCCATAGATCCCTCCGCCTACCCCCCCACCGCAGCAACCCTCCCAGTCTCCAGAACAACCCCACCCAGCTTTGGACACCTCCCCCTTACCCACCTGTGACCCCAATCCCCCCAAATCCAGCCTGTGCTTCTGACTGAGCTGCCATGGGGTCCGTGTGACCCCCATCCTGACCCCTCATGGCCCCGCTAGTCTGGGAGGCACCTGCGTTGAACCTGGGGGTGCTGTGAACTGGGATCCCAATGCCTTGGGGGTGGGGGGCTCCCCCTATAGCTGTGTAGCGCCCCCCCCGGAACACTCAACCCTGGGCGGGGGAATTGAGGGGCGGGGTGGTGCCCTCAAAGGCCCCGTGGGGAAGGAAGCAGAGTCAGACTCAGGTGGCCTAGGGGAGGCCCAGCGAGCGGGGCAGGGACAGACGGACACAGACAGGGGCCAACTGAAGGCTGGAGGGGTGGGGGGAGGGGACCCAGGAGCCCTAGCTGAGGCCGGGGTAGGGGGCAGACCCAGGAGCCCTAGCCGGGGGAGATGGGGGGGCGGACCCAGGAACACGAGCCAAGGCCGGGAGGGAGCAGGCGGACCCAGGAGCCCTAGCCGAGGCTGGAGTCTGCGGCGGGGATGGACTCAGGAGTCCTAGCCGAGGCTTGGGAGGGGATGGATCCAGGAGCCCTAGCCGGGGTGGGGGGACGGACCCAGGCATCCTAGCCCGGGCTGGGCGGGGTTGGGGGGCGGGTATTATTCCTGGAGCTGCGGAAGGAAGGTCGGTGCTTTGAGGACACAGCGGGAGGTCGGTGGGACACAGAGAGAGGAGAGCGCAGAGGCATGCAGAGATCGCGGAGGTGGGGATGGGGAGTGTAGAGGTTCGGGGAGGGGGGTCCCTGCTCTCACCCAGCTTCAGCAGCCAGCCCTCCCGGTCTGGATTGAAGAACGTGTGGGTCAGGTCGTTCCCATCGTCCTCCGGGATCTTGAACGGCTCGTTCCGGATGCTGTCGTACAGGTTCTGGGGGGGGAAGGGGGTGGAGTCAAAAGAGGCCACGCCCCACTCAAGGGGTGCGGTCAGAATAAGGCCATACCCCCAACGACAACAGTCAGAGCCCATACCCCTTTTCCTGAGGGGTGGAGTAAGACAAGCTACACCCCGTCCTCACCAGCAGGCCAGACCCATGGGCCCATGTACCCCAGTATCCCGCCCCCCGGATCAGACCCCTGCCCGGTATCCCGCCCTCACCCGCAGCAGCTCCTCGGGCAGGTCGCCCCCGTCGTTGATGCCCCGGTTCATGGTGATGAATCTCTCCACCGTGGGTTTGTCTCGCACGTTGGGGTTGTGCAGACTGGTGTTCAGCATGATGACGGCGAAGGAGAGCACGTAGCAGGTGTCTGGGGGAGGAAGGGGGGACGGTAGGAGGAATGCACCCACTAGACCCCACCCTCATCCCAGAACAGGGAGAGAACCCAGGCGTCCTGGCTCCTAGCCCTCCCCTCACTCTAACCACTAGCCCCCACTCCCCTCCCTGAGCTGGCGAGAGAATCCAGGCGTCCTGGCTATGAGCCTCCCCCTGCTCTAACCATTACGCCCTACCCCCTTCCCCGGGTTGGGGAGAGAACCCAGGCGTCCGGGCCCCGCGGTACCTGTGGACTGGAAGACGCCGGGGTTGCAGAGACAGTAACGCTGGGCGAAGGCCTCCATCATGCGGTCGATCTTCTGGGCCTCCCCGGGCAGGCGGAAGCTCCATAGGAACTGCCTGGGGGGGGGGGGGCACGTAAGTAGGGGACCCGCACCAGCCTCCCCACCCCTGGGATAAAGGGGAGGGTGAGCTGCCCCCCGAGCCCCCTCCCCCCGATCCCGCTCTGCCCCCAAACCTTCCCACCCTCCCCCTCCACATCCCCCTCCCCCAGCCCCCCGATCCCGCTCTGCCCCCAAACCTTCCCACCCTCCCCCTCCCCCTCCACATCCCCCTCCCCCAGCCCCCTGATCCCTCTCTGCCCCCAAACCTTCCCACCCTCCCCCTCCACATCCCCCTCCCCCAGCCCCCTGATCCCTCTCTGCCCCCAAACCTTCCCACCCTCCCCCTCCACATCCCCCTCCCCCAGCCCCCTGATCCCTCTCTGCCCCCAAACCTTCCCATCTTCCCCCTCCACATCCCCGCCCCCCCAGCTCACCGCAGCGCCTGCACCAGGTTGAGGTCAGTGAACTCGTGCAGGTCGACGAAGGCGTGCAGCACCGCGATGTTAAAGTCCTCCCTGCGGGGGGCGGGGCCGGGGTCAGAGGCGAAATACCCTCCCCCACCCCGGTCTGTCCCCCTCCCCATGAGACAGAACTCCCAGAGCTCCCATCCCTGGCGGAGCCCAATGGCTGCAGCCCCTACCCACAGGCCCGCACCCCCCTGGCTAGTCCCTGATGCCCCCCCCACAGCTAGTCCCCAATGGCTCCACCCCCGCCCATCTCCCCCCGGCTAGTCCCCAATGGCCCCAGCCCTTCCCTTCTCACCCAGCTAGCCCCCGATGGTCCCGCCCCCTCACCTCTCCCCCAGGTAGTCCCCGATGGCCGTCTTGTTGAGCCCCTCCCCCTTGTAGAGGAACCGGGCGATCTCCTCCGGCGTGTTGTGCAGCAGCTCATTCTCCACCAGGAACTGGATGCCCTGTGCCAAGGACCGAGCGAGTGGAGTCAGGTGCCTGACCGCACCCCTTGGCTCCCAGCCCCCCGCCCCAGCCATCACCTCCCCTTCCACCGGGGAAACTGATGCACACGGAGGGAAAGGGACGAGACATATAGCTCAGGAGTCCTGGCTCCCAGCCCCCGCTGCTTTGCCCACTGGCCCCCACTCCCCTCCCAGAGCTGGGATAGAACCCAGGCGTCCTAGCTCCCAGCCCCCTCCCCTCTTACCTTTTTAGGATCCATGTTGAATTTCTTGCGGCCCATCCCTATCTTCCGGTTCCTCTGAAGGGTTTTGCTGTGGGTTGGATGGAGAAAAACCACAGGATTCAGCACTTGGAATAGCCCCAGCAGCGTACAAGACCATGGTGGGGCAGGGGCTTGGTATACAGGGGCCCAACACTGAGATGCGACCCTTCTGGGGTGGGACATGGGGGCTGGGTATACGGGGATCCCTCGCCCAGCGCTGGGACACAGCTCCTCAGGATCAGCACATTCATTACCTGCCCTCATTCGCCTCCAGACCTTCCACCTCATTCATGGCCTCGCTCAGCTCATCCCGCAGCCGCTGGATTTCCACCAGCAGCTCTTGTTTCCGCCGCCGGATGTTCTCCAGCTCCAGCCGCTCCTCGGGGGTCAGGTCCGGGGGCACTGGGATGGAAATCAGAGGTTAGCCTGAGGCAGGAACCCCCTGTTCTAGGAGCGAGGGAGGAAGCGGGATGCATGTGAGTGTTTCTTGAATTTCATGTGACACCTGCAGGGTGAGGTGGGCAGAGGGGCTGTTTATACAGGGATCCCCTGCCCAGTGCAGAGACGCAGCTGCCATAGGGGGCAGATGGGGGGCATGGCCAGGGTGCCCTGCACTGCAGCTATTTCCTGCCCCTGCAGGGCCCATAGGGAGAGGTATTTTTACCAACATGGTTAGACCAGCACAAAATCTGTGCAAGTTCCAGGCCTTAGCTGTGGCAGGAGGCTGAGAGCTCAGGTTTAGTTGCCTTCCGATGTGACGTCCCAGGGCCTTCCAGGATACCAGCCCTGTCCCATTGTTTATTTGCAGTGCAGGACCACTGCAAGCCCCAGCCCCGGGCCCCACGGCGCCAGGAGCTGTACACGGGTATGTATTATTTGAATCCTGTCGGCCCCTGGGAGCTCCAGCCCCGGATCAGGCCCCACGGCGCCAGGAGCTGTACAGGGGTATGTATTAGTTGGATCCTGTCAGCCAGGGATTGTACAAACACAGAACAAAGCCCCCTGCCCCAAGGAGCTTCCAATTCATAAATGCTGCTAACAATCCGGGGGGCGGGCGAAGGACAAGGCCGGGGGGGGGGCAGGGGAGTCAATGGAGAGGGGTGGGCAGGTGAGGAGCAAGTGGTAATGGTTCAGTCCGACACCACCCTCCCCATAGGGGAATAAATGGTTCAGCCCAACCCTTTCCTCCCCACCTCCCCCCAAAAGGGAGCCCACTCTCCATTATGAGCATTAATACAACCCAGCTCCTCCATGAGCAAGAGAATGGTATCGCCCAAACACCGGGAATGGTTCAGCCCAACCCCCCTCTTCATTTCCGGAATGGCACAGCCCAACCCTCTCCTCATTCCCCCTCTGGGAGGGAATGGTTGAGCCCAACCCCCTCCTCAACCCCTCCCGCTCTCCATTATGGGAAGCAATGGTACAGCTCACGCCCCATAAGGAAAAGAATGGCACAGTCCAGCCCTACACTGTAAGGGGGCAAGCTACCCATTCGGGGTGGGAATGGTTCAGGCCACCCTTCCCCCCCCCATTAAGGGGAGGAATGGTACAGCCCTGCCACCTCCCGACCAGCAAGAGAATGGTGCAGCCCAAACACCCCTACAAAGGCGGGAATGGTTCGGTTCAGCCCAACCCAGCCCCGCCCCCCCGACAGCCAGCCGTGAATGGGCGGGGCCCCGCAATAGTATGGCCCGCCCCGAGAGTGGTACAGTCCCAGGCCCCTACCATAGACTCCGTCCTCCATGGCGCCCGCACCGGCCGCCGGGGCTGCTCCGGCCCCTCGGCTCGTCCCGTCTCTCCTGCCGCGGCGGCGGCTGCTTCCTCCTCCCGCAGCCGCCCGGCCCGGCACTGAGGAGAACGTCCCGCCTCCTTCCCCAGAACCAACCAATGGGGGAGCGGAATGCCAAGAAACCCGACCCCTGCCCGCTGGGGACAACCAATGGGAGGAGGCAACTCCCGTATGAACCCGTCAGCTTGTAAGAATGATAGATAGAACAACCAATGGACTCCAGAGGTTTGGTTAAACTCCGCCCCACTTCCGAGATTGAGATGTAGATTGACCAATGAGACCACGCAACGAGTTCAACAGCCTGCCCTATTAGTAATTGACATTCAGACCGGCCAATCAATGCCTAAGATCCAACAGGCTCACCCCCTTGGTTAGATCGACAGCTCAAGCAGCCAATGGGAGTACGAATAGTCATAATTCACTCACTTTGGCTGTCAATCACTATAAATGACAGACAAGCCAGCCAACAGAAGATCGAATCAGCCATTCCTTGGCCTCCGTCCCTAACAGTGTCCAGATGACAGATTTGAAAGAGAACAATCTGTTACTAAGGGCCTACTGGGGCCTTGGCCGTTGCTAAGGGCCTATCTTTATGAATAATTAATCAGTGTATCGTGAATATTAATGATCCCTTATTAATATTCAGCGTACAGGTGGCATGAGCCCTGCCCCCCCGACCATCCAGGGACCCCGTCACCAGGGCAACCCGGTGTCCCCCTGCGCCCCCCCGGGCCCGGCCCCCCCGGCTACACGGACAGAGACAGACCCCCCCAGTGACACCCCATAACCCCCTCTGCCCCATAGACACCCCCAGGGACACCCCCATAGCCCCCCTCTGCCCCATAGACACCCCCAGTGACACCCCCATAGCCTCTCCCTCTGCCCCATAGACACCCCCAGTGACACCCCCAGTGACACCCCCATAGCCCCCCTCTGCCCCATAGAAACCCCCAGGGACACCACCAGTGACACCCCCTCTGCCCCATAGATACCCCCAGTGACACCCCCTCCCACCTCCTCCCCCTCTGCTCCATACACACCCCCCGTGACACCCCCATAGCCGCCCCTCTGCCCCATAGACACCCCCAGTGACACCCCCATAGCCTCCCCCTCTGCCCCATAGACACCCCCAGTGACACCCCCAGTGACACCCCCTCTGCCCCATAGATACCCCCAGTGACACCCCCTCCCACCTCCTCCCCCTCTGCTCCATACACCCCCCCATGACACCCCCATAGCCGCCCCTCTGCCCCATAGACACCCCCAGTGACACCCCCTCTGCCCTATAGACACCCCCAGTGACACCCCCTCCCACCTCCTCCCCCTCTGCTCCATACACCCCCCGTGACACCCCCATAGCCGCCCCTCTGCCCCATAGACACCCCCAGTGACACCCCCATAGCCCCCCTCCCCCACAAACACCCCCAGTGACACCCCGTAGTCGCCCCCCTGCCCCATAGACACCCCCAGTGACACCCCCATAGCCCCCCCTCCCCCACAAACACCCCCAGTGACACCCCATAGTCGCCCCCCTGCCCCATAGACACCCCCAGTGACACCCCCTCCCACCTCCTCCCCCTCTCCTCCATACACACCCCCCGTGACACCCCCATAGCCGCCCCTCTGCCCCATAGACACCCCCATAGACACCCCCAGTGACACCCCCTCTGCCCCATAGACACCCCCAGTGACACCCCCTCCCACCTCCTCCCCCTCTGCTCCATACACCCCCCCATGACACCCCCATAGCCGCCCCTCTGCCCCATAGACACTCCCAGTGACACCCCCTCTGCCCCATAGACACCCCCAGTGACACCCCCTCCCACCTCCTCCCCCTCTGCTCCATACACCCCCCGTGACACCCCCATAGCCGCCCCTCTGCCCCATAGACACCCCCAGTGACACCCCCTCCCACCTCCTCCCCCTCTGCTCCATACACACCCCCCGTGACACCCCCATAGCCGCCCCTCCGCCCCATAGACACCCCCAGTGACACCCCCATAGCCTCTCCCTCTGCCCCATAGACACCCCCAGTGACACCCCCAGTGACACCCCCTCTGCCCCATAGATACCCCCAGTGACACACCCTCCCACCTCCTCCCCCTCTGCTCCATACACACCCCCCGCGACACCCCCATAGCCGCCCCTCTGCCCCATAGACACCCCCATAGACACCCCCAGTGACACCCCCTCTGCCCCATACACACCCCCCGTGACACCCCCATAGCCGCCCCTCTGCCCCATAGACACCCCCAGTGACACCCCCTCTGCCCCATAGACACCCCCAGTGACACCCCCTCCCACCTCCTCCCCCTCTGCTCCATACACCCCCCCGTGACACCCCCATAGCCGCCCCTCTGCCCCATAGACACCCCCAGTGACACCCCCATAGCCTCCCCCTCTGCCCCATAGACACCCCCAGTGACACCCCCAGTGACACCCCCTCTGCCCCATAGACACCCCCAGTGACACCCCCTCCCACCTCCTCCCCCTCTGCTCCATACACCCCCCCCTGACAACCCCATAGCCGCCCCTCTGCCCCATAGACACCCCCAGTGACACCCCCCCTCTGCCCTATAGACACCCCCAGTGACACCCCCTCCCACCTCCTCCCCCTCTGCTCCATACACCCCCCGTGACACCCCCATAGCCGCCCCTCTGCCCCATAGACACCCCCAGTGACACCCCCATAGCCGCCCCTCCCCCACAAACACCCCCAGTGACACCCCGTAGTCGCCCCCATGCCCCATAGACACCCCCAGTGACACCCCTTCCCACCTCCTCCCCCTCTGCTCCATACACCCCCCGTGACACCCCCATAGCCGCCCCTCTGCCCCATAGACACCCCGAGGGACACCCCCTCCCACCTCCTCCCCCTCTGCTCCATACACACCCCCAGTGACACCCCGTAGTCGCCCCCTCTGCCCCATAGACACCCCCAGTGACACCCCCTCCCACCTCCTCCCCCTCTGCTCCATACACACCCCTCGTGACACCCCCATAGCCGCCCCTCTGCCCCATAGACACCCCCAGTGACACCCCCATAGCCTCTCCCTCTGCCCCATAGACACCCCCAGTGACACCCCCAGTGACACCCCCTCTGCCCCATAGACACCCCCAGGGACACCCCCAGTGACACCCCCTCCCCCACAAACACCCCCAGTGACACCCCCGTAGTCGCCCCCTCTGCCCCATAGACACCCCCAGTGACACCCCCTCCCACCTCCTCCCCCTCTGCTCCATACACCCCCCGTGACACCCCCATAGCCGCCCCTCTGCCCCATAGACACCCCCAGTGACACCCCCTCCCACCTCCTCCCCCTCTGCTCCATACACACCCCCCGTGACACCCCCATAGCTGCCCCTCTGCCCCATAGACACCCCCAGTGACACCCCCTCTGCCCTATAGACACCCCCAGTGACACCCCCTCCCACCTCCTCCCCCTCTGCTCCATACACCCCCCGTGACACCCCCATAGCCGCCCCTCTGCCCCATAGACACCCCCAGTGACACCCCCTCTGCCCCATAGACACCCCCAGTGACACCCCCTCCCACCTCCTCCCCCTCTGCTCCATACACCCCCCCGTGACACCCCCATAGCCGCCCCTCTGCCCCATAGACACCCCCAGTGACACCCCCATAGCCTCCCCCTCTGCCCCATAGACACCCCCAGTGACACCCCCAGTGACACCCCCATAGCCCCCCTCTGCCCCATAGAAACCCCCAGGGACACCACCAGTGACACCCCCTCTGCCCCATAGACACCCCCAGTGACACCCCCAGTGACACCCCCTCTGCCCCATAGATACCCCCAGTGACACACCCTCCCACCTCCTCCCCCTCTGCTCCATACACACCCCCCGTGACACCCCCATAGCCGCCCCTCTGTCCCATAGACACCCCCATAGACACCCCCAGTGACACCCCCTCTGCCCCATAGACACCCCCAGTGACACCCCCTCCCACCTCCTCCCCCTCTGCTCCATACACCCCCCCATGACACCCCCATAGCCGCCCCTCTGCCCCATAGACACCCCCAGTGACACCCCCTCCCACCTCCTCCCCCTCTGCTCCATACACACCCCCCGTGACACCCCCATAGCCGCCCCTCTGCCCCATAGACACCCCCAGTGACACCCCCTCTGCCCCATAGACACCCCCAGTGACACCCCCTCCCACCTCCTCCCCCTCTGCTCCATACACCCCCCCGTGACACCCCCATAGCCGCCCCTCTGCCCCATAGACACCCCCAGTGACACCCCCCCTCTGCCCTATAGACACCCCCAGTGACACCCCCTCCCACCTCCTCCCCCTCTGCTCCATACACCCCCCGTGACACCCCCATAGCCGCCCCTCTGCCCCATAGACACCCCCAGTGACACCCCCATAGCCCCCCCTCCCCCACAAACACCCCCAGTGACACCCCGTAGTCGCCCCCCTGCCCCATAGACACCCCCAGTGACACCCCCTCCCACCTCCTCCCCCTCTGCTCCATACACACCCCCCGTGACACCCCCATAGCCGCCCCTCTGCCCCATAGACACCCCCAGTGACACCCCCTCTGCCCTATAGACACCCCCAGTGACACCCCCTCCCACCTCCATCCCCTCTGCTCCATACACCCCCCGTGACACCCCCATAGCCGCCCCTCTGCCCCATAGACACCCCCAGTGACACCCCCATAGCCCCCCCTTCCCCACAAACACCCCCAGTGACACCCCGTAGTCGCCCCCCTGCCCCATAGACACCCCCAGTGACACCCCCATAGCCCCCCCTCCCCCACAAACACCCCCAGTGACACCCCGTAGTCGCCCCCCTGCCCCATAGACACCCCCAGTGACACCCCCTCCCACCTCCTCCCCCTCTGCTCCATACACACCCCCCGTGACACCCCCATAGCCGCCCCTCTGCCCCATAGACACCCCCATAGACACCCCCAGTGACACCCCCTCTGCCCCATAGACACCCCCAGTGACACCCCCTCCCACCTCCTCCCCCTCTGCTCCATACACCCCCCCATGACACCCCCATAGCCGCCCCTCTGCCCCATAGACACCCCCAGTGACACCCCCTCCCACCTCCTCCCCCTCTGCTCCATACACACCCCCCGTGACACCCCCATAGCCGCCCCTCTGCCCCATAGACACCCCCAGTGACACCCCCTCTGCCCCATAGACACCCCCAGTGACACCCCCTCCCACCTCCTCCCCCTCTGCTCCATACACCCCCCGTGACACCCCCATAGCTGCCCCTCTGCCCCATAGACACCCCCAGTGACACCCCCATAGCCCCCCCTCCCCCACAAACACCCCCAGTGACACCCCGTAGTCGCCCCCCTGCCCCATAGACACCCCCAGTGACACCCCCATAACCCCCCCTCCCCCACAAACACCCCCAGTGACACCCCGTAGTCGCCCCCCTGCCCCATAGACACCCCCAGTGACACCCCCTCCCACCTCCTCCCCCTCTGCTCCATACACACCCCCCGTGACACCCCCATAGCCGCCCCTCTGCCCCATAGACACCCCCAGTGACACCCCCTCTGCCCCATAGACACCCCCATAGACACCCCCATAGCCTCCCCCTCTGCCCCATAGACACCCCCAGTGACACCCCCTCCCACCTCCTCCCCCTCTGCTCCATACACCCCCTGTGACACCCCCATAGCCGCCCCTCTGCCCCATAGACACCCCCAGTGACACCCCCATAGCCTCCCCCTCTGCCCCATAGACACCCCCAGTGACACTCCCATAGCTGCCCCCCCATCCCATAGACACCCCAATGAAACCCCAGTGACATCCCCTCCCCCATAGCCACCCCCTCCTCCATCCTCCACCCCATAGACACCCCCATGGACACCCCCTCCTCTGACCCATAGACACACTCCCAATAACACCCCCTCCCTCCTCTGCCCCATAGCCACTCCCTCTGCCCCATAGACACGCCTCCCTCCTCCACCCTCTCTGTCCCATAGAAACCCCCATAGCCACAGTCTCCCTCCTCCACCCCATAGCCACCCCCTCTTCCCCATAGCCAGCCCCATAACCACCCCCTCCTCCCTTCTCCACCCCGTCTGCCCCATAGACACCCCCATGGACAGTCCCATAGACAGCCCTGCCATGTGCCCGTGAGGCCACCAGGGGGCGATCTGATCTCACTTGCGGGGGTCTCTGCGGGCTCCAAGGGGACCAGCCGGGAACCTAGCTTAGATCCAGGGGCCCCGTCTACCCCCTGGGCTGGGAAAATGGGGGTGAACCCCCCCCAGCTGCAGCTGTCTGTCCCTGGGCTATTCTGAGAAATGGCTATTTTGTGGGGGGAGGCAGAGCTCCCAGGGGTCTGAAATGACTCGGGGCTGGGGGGGGGGGGGCGGGGAGGACCACTGGCAGAGCTTTGGGGTGGGGAAGGGCTGGCCTAGAGGGGGGCTGTGGATCGGGAGTGAGGGGCACCTCCAGGGCTGGGGGGGTGGGACTAGCGGGGGGCTGGGGGTCGGCAGTGATGGGCTCCGGCAGAGCTGGAGAGGTGGCCTAGCGGGGGGCTGTGGGTGGGATTGAGGGGCACCGGCAGAGCTGGGGGGGCCTAGCGGGGGGCTGTGGGTCGGGAGTGAAGGGCACTGGCAGGGGCAGCTGGCAGCATCTGGCTGGCAGCCTGTGCCCCCATCGCCCTGCCAAGCCCTGTGTCCCTGATGACGAGGGAAGGACCAGGCTGGATGCCCAGGGATGGAATTAGCAGCTGGGGCTGGGGGGGGCTGGGGGAACAGCTGGCCGTGTCACCCCCCCACACACACACACTAATCCCCATCTCTGATCTCCTGCCCTCGGGCTCAGGAGGGGGGAGGGCTGGATTTGGACCGGGCCCCTTTCCCCGGGGTCACCCCTTGTTGCGGGGTGGGCCCGATCAGACAGCGCCGCCCCTCCCCCCATCCCATGACCCAAGATTAGGGGCACTCGAGGGGTTATTTTGGGCCTGCCCCTTATCGCCCGGACAAGGTGTGAGAGAGATGCCCGCGGCAGCGCCGGGCAGGGGCTGGAGTGGGTGCTGAGCACCGAGGTCCCCACACCCTGCCCCATGGATAGCCCAGGCTGGGGGAGGGGGATTGGCCCGGGCTGGGGGGACGGCGGGGGGGTGGTGGAAGGAGCCAGGCTGGGCGGTGTTAATAGGGCGCACTCTCCCCGGCTCGGGGGCCGGGATTAGTGATTGAAACTCTGTCAGCTTTAGCTGAGCTCCCAGACCTCCTCCAGCTTCCCTGAAACCCTCCATCAGCCCTCCCTGCATCCCTCCATCATCCCTCCTTCCCTCTCTCCCTCTCTCCATCATCCCTGCGTCCCTCCCTCCATCCCTCTATCAAACCTCTCTCCATCCATCATCCCTCCATCCCTCTGTCATCCCTCCATCATCCCTCCATCCCTCTGTCCATTATCCCTCTATCATTCCTCCCTCCCTCCCTTTATCATCCCTCTATCATCCCTCCATCCCTCCGTCCATCCCTCTATCATCTCTCCATCCCCCCTCCATCCTGTCTGTCATCCCTCCTCCATCCCTCAACTCTCTCCAAACTTTCCATCACCCGCCCCCCCCCCCCGCCGGGAATCTCTATTTCTAGTAAATGGGTTCTGCTGCTGGTTATTTTGGGCATCTGAGTCCTGGCCAGGAACCACCTGAACAGCCCCCGCCCGCCCGCTGCAGGGCTGGGGAGAGTGGGGGTCCCTGGGGTGGGGCTTCCGGGGGGGCAGCGTTGGCTGATGGCGTGGGAGGGACCCTGTGGGGGCAGCGTTGGCTGACAGGGGAATGCAGGGGGGCAGCGTTGGATGACAGGGTTTGGGGAGTCCCTGGGGGGTAGCATTGGCTGATGGGATGGAGGGGTCCCCGGGGGGCAGCATTAGCTGACGGGGTGGGGAGGGTCCGGGGGGGGCAGTGACACCCACCAAACCCCGTTCACCACCCAATAATCAGACGGAGCCAATTTCCCTCTCCAAATCCTCTTTATTTCTGTGTCACCAGTTGTCGCTTTGGGGCCATGTGGGGGGACAGACAGGTGGATGGACAGACAGGCGGAGTCAGGATCTGCCCAGTCAAGCTGGGGCTGCTCCTTCCATCCCAGCCCCAACAACCAGCCCCCAACGTCTGCCCCTCCAGCCCCCCAGGAACGGACCCCCCCCCAACAAACACCACCCGGGAACTGACCCCTCCCACACCCCAAGGAACTGACTCCCCCAAAACCCAGCTCACCAGGAACAACCTCCCGCCCAACAACCAGGCCCCCAGGACCTTCCCAAAACCCAGCCCCGAGAAACTGCCCCCCAACACCCAGCCCCCTAGGAATGGACCCCCCAACAACCAACCCCGGGAACTGCCTCCCCACCCCCCCAAGAACTGAACCCCCCTGACACCCAGCCCCCCAGGAACTGCCTCCCAGCCCCCCACCAAGAACTGACCCCCAATAGCACCCAGGAGCCAACCTCCAACCCCCAAGGGAACTGCCCCCCAGCCCTTCCAACACCCAGAAACTGACTCCCCCAACCTCGCCTCCCCCCCAGGAACTGACCCCCAACCCCAACCTCGCCTCCCCCCCAGGAACTAACCCCCAACCCCTCCCCATCCAGCCCCACGGAGCGGCGCCCAATGAGCCCCCTTCCCCGCAGGGGCCGTCCCATCACATCTCCGTGGCCCTGTGGCCGCCCGTGGCCCCGTCCTCCTCCTCCTCCTCCTCCGGCTGCTGCTCGCGCAGGGCCAGCTCGTTGACGTAGCAGAAGGAGGCGCGGGGGGCGCCGGCGGGGCCGGGGCTCTGCTGCCCCAGCTCCCGGGCGCTGCAGCGGGGGGTGCCGGGCACCGGGTAGGTGCGGTGGAAGTGGTGGAAGTCGACCTGGTAGCGCCCGCGGTGGCAACGGGCCAGGACGGGGGCGAAGCAGTGGCCCCAGAGCAGCTCGCCGGGCAGGTAGGAGGTGCGGCACTGCGTGGTCATGGCTGTGGCCTCCACCATGCCTTCCAGGATGGCCACCAGCTCGAAGTCGGCCCGGGCCAGCTGGGCCGGCCCCAGCCCGTAGAAGGGGCTGGTGTCGTCGATCCGGTGCACCACGGTGAGGGGCGAGACCAGGAAGAGGCGGTCGGTGCCGCTGTCGAAGCCCACGTCCACGTCCCGCTGGTCCAGGGGCAGGAACTCGCCCTCGGGGGTCACGCGGGGCTGCGGGGTGGCGACGGGGCGGGGGGGTTAGTGATGGGACGGAAGCGGGGAGACCCACCCCCCACCCTGTCAGCTCCCCGTCCTCGGCCACTGGAGCCGTATCCCTGCCCGCTTCGGCCCCCTGACCCCACTCCTCTCCCAGAGCCGGGGAGAGAACCCAGGAGTCCTGGCTCCCAGCCCCCTACCACTCCAACCACTAGACCCCACTCCGCTCTCAGAGCCGGGGAGAGAACCCAGGAGTCCTGGCTCCCAGCCCCCTCCCGCTCCAACCACTAGACCCCACTCCCCTCTCAGAGCTGGGGAGAGAACCCTGGTGTCCTGGCTCCCAGCCCCCTCCTGCTCTAACCACTAGACCCCACTCCCCTCCCAGAGCTGGGGAGAGAACCCAGGAGTCCTGGCTCCCAGCCCCCTCCCGCTCCAACCACTAGACCCCACTCCCCTCCCAGAGCTGGGGAGAGAACCCAGGAGTCCCGGCTCCCAGCCCCCCCCCCGGCTCTAACCACTAGGCCCCACTCCCCTCCCCGAGCCCTCGCCCCCCCCCGCGCCCGCCGGCCCCCACCTGCAGCAGCTGGGCGCGGACGTGGGCCTCCACCAGGTGGCTGTGGCGCAGGTTGGCCACGCGCCACATGAGGCAGAGCTCGCCGTCCCGCAGGGCCACCACGGCGCAGCGGCTGAACAGCAGCGTCTGGTTGCGCTTCTTGGGCCTGGCCACCTTGGCCACGATGGCCCCCAGCAGGAAGGCGTCCAGCAGGCAGCCGGCCACGCACTGCAGCCCCACGGCCAGCACGGCCGCCGGGCACGCCTCGGTCACGCTGCGCGAGCCGTAGCCAATGGAGGTCTGGGTTTCCAGCGAGAGCAGGAAGGCGCCCAGCAGGCCGGTGACCTGGGTGAAGCAGGGCGGGCGCGGGGCGGGCGCGGGGCCCAGGTCGCCGTGCAGGGCGGCCACCAGCCAGAAGGCCAGGCCGAAGAGCAGCCAGGAGAGCACGAAGGCCAGGGAGAAGAGCAGGGCCAGCCAGTGCCAGCGGGCGTCCACGCAGGTGGTGAACAGGTCGCCCAGGTACCGCTGGCTCCTCTCCCCCAGGTTGACGAACTCCACATTGCAGTGCCCGTCCTTCCTCACGAAGCGGCTGCGGCGGGGGGGCCCCCCGTCCTCCTCCTCCTCCTCCCGCAGGGGCTCCGGCCCCATGGCCCGGGAGGCCCCCCCCGCCCCGGCTCGGTGCCTCGGCGGGCGCGGGGCGGTTAGCGGGAGACGGCGGCTCGGGGCGGCCCCGGGGTCCTGCCCAGCCTGGAGGGGGCGGGGGAGAGAGAGATGGAGGGGCAGGGTTGAGGAGAGGGGGGTCGTGGGGCTCTGGGGGGGGATGGCAGGTGGCCAGGGCAGGGGTGTGACATGGGGCACGGTGCCCCGCTCTCCCGGATCAGCCCCATCTATCCCGGTATCCTGCCTGCCAGACCCATGGGCCCATCTACCCCGGTATCCCGCCCCATCGCTGCCCCCCTGGATCAGTCCTCTGGGCCCATCTACCGCAGTGTCCTGCCCCCTCCGTGCCCCCTGGATTAGATCCACGGGGTCATCTATCCCGATATCCCACCCCATCCCTGCCCCCCTGGATCAGTCACACAGGCCCATCTGCCCTGGTATCCTGCCCCCCTGAATCTGGTCCATGGGCCCATCTACCCCAGTATCCCGCCCCTTCCCTTGTCTAAGAGGGAATCAACAGACAGAGCCAGGGAGAGAGGTGTGGGGTGGGCTTAAACAGGAGTTTGCGGGTGCACAGAATAGTCCCTGGGGGGTTCTGAGAGCTGTGGAGGGAAAGAGGCCCCAGAAAAGGGAGGGGTTTTGAGAGACACCCCCCGCCTCAGGACCCCATGCTCAGGTCTGGCTTCCTAGGGTGTGTCTTCCCACAAAAGGCAAATTTATCCCCACCATCGCCATCACCAAGCAGGGACATGGTTCAGTATAACGTCCCCATTCTCCACAAGGGGAAACTGAGGCAGGGATTTGCCTAACACCATACAGCAAGGGAGCCAGAAGTGTCCTGGCTCCCAGCCACACCCCCCCTCCACTGTCCTAACCCCACTCCCCTCCCCAAGCTAGAGGTCAGGCCCAGGATATGACTCTGCAATGAGAATTTGGCAGGGGAGAGGGGCGGACACGTGTCTAGAGACCCCCCGCCCCCCTAGCAGGGACCTGGAATTGCCCTGAGCCATTCCCCCGATCCCACAGCCGCCACCACCCCGTCCCGTCCCCCACACTAGCTTTCGCACAGCAGAGGGGAGGGGGAGGGTTGTAAGTGGCATTTCACAACAAAGTCAGTATCTAATCTCTGGCAAGGGATCCAGCCCCTGCCAGCCCCCTCCCCCAGTCAGTCAGTCCCCTGCCCTGGGGTCAGTGCCCCCTAGAGGAGAAAGGCCCCATGCCCCATTCCCTGCCCCCTGAGCCAGCCAGTCCCTGCCCTGGGGCCGGTACCCCCTATTGGGGAACATAAGAACGGCTATACTGGGTCAGACCAAAGGTCCATCTAGCCCAGTATCCTTTCTGATGACAGTGGCCAATGCCAGGTGCCCCAGAGTGAATGAACAGAACAGGGAATCATCAAGTGATCCATCCCCTGTCACCCATTCCCAGCTTCTGGCAAACAGAGGCTAGGGACACCATCCCTGCCCAGCCTGGCTAATAGCCATTGATGGACCCATCCTCCATGAACTTATCTAGCTCTTTATTGAACCCTGTTACAGTCTTGACCTTCACAACATCCTGTGGCAAGGAGTTCCACAGGTTGACTGTGTGTTGTGTTAAGAAATACTTTCTTTTGTTTGTTTTAAACCTGCTGCCTATTCATTTCATTGGGTGACCCCTAGTTCTCGTGTTACGAGAAGGAGTAAATAACACTTCCTCATTTACTTTCTCTACATCCGTCGTGATTTTATAGACCTCAATCATATCCCCCCTTAGTCGTCTCATTTCCAAGCTGAAAAGTCCCAGTCTTATTAATCTCTCCTCATTTGAAAGCCATTCCAGACCCCTTATCATTTTTGTTGCCCTTCTCTGAACCTTTTCCAATTCCAAAATATCTTTTTTGAGATGGGGCGACCACATCTGTACGCAGTATTCAAGGTGTGGGCGTACCATGGATTTACATAGAGACGATATGAGATTTTCTGTCTTATCATCTAGCCCTTTCTTGATGATTCCCAACACTCTGTTCACTTCTTTGACAGCTGCTGCACATTGAGTGGATGATTTCAGAGAACTCTCCACAATGACTCCATCATCTGGACCCATGGAAAAGAAGCCCTTGAGGAATTCCACCATGATTTCAACAATTTCCATCCCACCATCGACCTCAGCCTGGACCAGTCCACACAAGAGATCCACTTCCTGGACACTTCTGTGCTAATAAGCAATGGTCACATAAACACCACCCTGTACCGAAAACCTACTGACCGCTATGCCTACCTACATGCCTCCAGCTTCCATCCAGGACATACCACATGATCCATTGTCTACAGCCAAGCTCTACGATACAACTGCATTTGCTCCAACCTCTCAGACAGAGACAAACACCTACAAGATCTCTATCAAGCGTTCTTAAAACTACAATACCCACCTGCTGAAGTGAAAAAAACAGATTGACAGAGCCAGAAGAGTTCCCAGAAGTCACCTACTACAGGACAGGCCCAACAAAAAAAATAACAGAACGCCACTAGCCGTCACCTTCAGCCCCCAACTAAAACCTCTCCAGTGCATCATCAAAGATTTACAACCTATCCTGAAGGATGACCCATCACTCTCACAGATCTTGGGGGACAGGCCAGTCCTCGCTTACAGACAGCCCCCCAACCTGAAGCAAATACTCACCAGCAACCAGGCACCACACAACAAAAACACTAACCCAGGAACCTAGCCTTGCAACAAAGCCCGATGCCAGCTCTGTCCACATATTTATTCACGTAACACCATCATAGGACCTAAGCACATCAGCCACGCCATCAGGGGCTCATTCACCTGCACATCTACCAATGTGATATAGGCCATCATGTGCCAGCAATGCCCCTCTGCCATGTACATTGGCCAAACTGGACAGTCTCTATGCAAAGGAATAAATGGACACACATCTGACATCAGGAATCATAACATTCAAAAACCAGTCGGAGAACACTTCAACCTCCCTGGCCACTCAGTAACAGACTTAAAGGTGGCAATTTTGCAACAGAAAAGCTTCAAAAACAGACTCCAAAGAGAAACTGCTGAGCTTGAATTAATATGGAAACGAGAGCCCATTAACTTGGGTTTGAATAGAGACTGGGAGTGGCTGGGTCATTACACATATTGACTCTATTTCCCCATGTTAAGTGTCCTCACACCTTCTTGTCAACTGTCTAAATGGGCCATCTTGATTATCACTACAAACGTTTTTTTCTCCTGCTGATAATAGCTTCTCTTAATTAATTAGCCTCTTACTCCACCTTTTCATGTTCTCTGTGTGTATATATCTATCTTCTGACTATATGTTCCATTCTATGCATCTGATGAAGTGGGTTCTAGCCCACGAAAGTTTATGCCCAAATAAATGTTAGTCTGTAAGATGCCAGAAGTACTCCTCGTTCTTTTTGCTGATACAGATGCAGCCGCTGAAGTGGGCTGTAGCTCATGAAAGCTCATGCTCAAATAAATTTGTTCGTCTGTAAGGTGCCAAAAGTCCTCCTTTTCTTTTTGTGGATACAGACTAACACGGCTGCTACTCTGAAACCTTTCTTGAGGGGTAACAGGTAATTTAGACCCCATCATTTTTATATGCATAGTTGGAATTAAGCTTTCCAACGAGCATTACTTTGCATTGATCAACATGGAATTTCATCTGCCGGTTTGTTGCCCAGTCACCCAGTTTCGGGAGATCCCTTTGTAGCTCTTCGCCGTCCGCCTGCGACTTAACTCTCTTCAGTAGTTTTGTATCATCTGCAAATTTTGCCACCTCACTGTTTACCCCTTTTTCCATGGGGTCCCCCCTGTCCCATTCCCCACCCCTCTGAGGCAGCCGGTCCCCTCCTTGGCCCCCACATTGAGTTTAATCTGGCTAAACTTTCTCCCTGGGCCCATCTTCCCCCACCCCCCCAGCTCCCAGGCCAGGGCTGAGCGCCCCATAGGTGGGAGGAGGGCAGGAGGGATGGAGCAGGGGCCAGTCTATGTCCCCCCACCCACTGCAGGAGCTTGTGGCCTGAAGCAACGGCTCTGATCAGCCGCCCCGAGTGACCAGGGCAGGGCACCTCCCCCTGGCCAGCCCAGATCTGATGGGTGAGCTAGAGGGGAGCACTTACGCTGGCATGGCTGAGGAAGGTGGGGTGCCCAGAGCCTCTGGCGTGGGGAGGGGGGACCCTGGTGTGGGAGAACAGGAGGGGGGCTGGGCATGGCGAGCACCAGCCTCACGGGCCCATCTACCTGGTACCCCACCCCCTCTCCTGGCCCCCTGGGATCAGCCCCATTGGCCCATCCACCCTGGTACTCCGCCTCCCAGGGAACCTTCTAGCCTGGGATCCCTGCCAGTGGGGCTGACCCCCGCCCCGCCAGGCCCCATAACCCCCGCAGTGCTGGGGAATTGGTTACG
Organism: Lepidochelys kempii; assembly: GCF_965140285.1. NCBI lineage: Eukaryota > Metazoa > Chordata > Testudines > Cheloniidae > Lepidochelys > Lepidochelys kempii. The sequence continues at coordinate 15,711,923 of NC_136402.1, forward strand.
TGAGCAGTCCCCAGATAAGCCGGGCAAGTGCCCCGCGCCCCACAGCAAACGAGAACCCCACAGAGTCTCTGCTGGTCTGAGCTGGGGGGAGCCTTTCCCTGCCCCACATGTGGTGGCTGCTGGGACTGTGAGGGGCTGGGCAAGGAGCAACTGGCACTGCAGCACCCCCTCACAGCCTCCCCCGCCCCTCTCATTCAGCCAGCGCCCCCCCAGAACTGCCGCGGAGGGGCGGGGGCGGGGCAGTGCCAGGAGCGGCCTCCAGGCTCTGTCCTTGAGCTGCCGGCTGAAGGACATTTAGCGAAACCAGGCCGGTCCCTGCCGGATCTAGGAGGCCCTGCCCGGCGCAGTGGGGGGTCGCGTCACGGGAGGGAGGCCCCAGGCCCCTGCCCCATCTTGAGGCTGGGGGCAGCAGCACGTTGGTGGCCACACTAAATTGGTGGTTGTATCCCCCTCCCCTGCCCCCCTGCTGGCACCCCATTGGCCTCCTGTTCCCTTCTCCCCACGGGGATCCCTCCCATTGGCCCCCAACCCCCAGCCTGCCCAGTGGATCCCTCTCCCCCCCCCACCCTCATTGGCTCCCAATCCCTGCTCCCCCATTGTCCATCCACACCCCCACCCCCCGCCTCAGCCATCCATCTATCTCCATCCACCCCTCATCCATCTATCCCCACACACCCCTCATCCATCTATCCCCATCCACCCTCATCCATCTATCCCCACACACCCCTCATCCATCTATCCCCACACCCCTCATCCATCTATCCCTATCCACCCCCATCCATCTATCTCCACACACCCCTCATCCATCTATCCCCATCCACCCTCATCCATCTATCTCCATCCACCCCTCATCCATCTATCCCTACACATCCCTCATCCATCTATCCCCATCCACCCTCATCCATCTATCCCCACACACCCCTCATCCATCTATCCCCATCCACCCTCATCCATCTATCCCCACACACCCCTCATCCATCTATCCCTATCCACCCCCATCCATCTATCTCCATCCATCCCCATCCATCTATCCCCATCCACCCCTCATCCATCAAGCCCCATACTCCTCTGTCGAGCTAGCTATAAAACCTTCCTCCCATCAAAAACCTATAGTCCATCCATCCCCCCACATCTCCCATATCCATCCGTCCCCACACACCTCATCCATAGATCCATCCACCCTCCCCACACATCTTCTACCTCTCCATCCATACATCCATCCCCCAGACCTGATCCATCCGTCCCCCTCCACACCTCATCTGTCCATCCATCCATCCCCCACATCTCCCATATCCATCCACCCCCACACAACCCTCTAGCTCTCCATCCATCCATCTGCCACACCTCATCCATCTCCCATATCCATCCACCCCCACACAACCCTCTAGCTCTCCATCCATCCATCTGCCACACCTCATCCATCCATCTATCCATCCATCTATCCATCATCCCCCACACACCTCAACCATCCATCCATCCATCCTCCACACACCTCATCCGTCCATCCATCCCCCACACCTCTCCATCCACCCCCACATACCTCATCCATACATCCATCCACCCTCCCCACAAACTCCTTCTAGTTCCCCATCCATCCTTCCCCCAGACCTCATCCATCCATCCCCCCACACCGCTCCCTCTAGCCATCCATCCATCCCCACACACCCCTGTGTCCATCTCTCTTGGGCATTTATACCTGCCTGGTCCCTGGTGGTCTCCTTGTCATCCCCAGTGGGGACGGCTCCGATCCTGCCCCACGCCCTGGGGCAGCGATGGACCTGGCAGGGGCACGGGGGGTCAGGACACCCGATGGAGTGGAACCAGCCCCAGTGCCCCTGTTTCTACCACAGGCTCCCCAGCCAGGATCCCCTTACCTGTCCGAGATCAGACTTCCCTTCATCTCTCCGCTGGTGCTGATCCCTTCCCTTCTTTCTTGCTCTCCCTCCTTCCCCCCCCTTTCCCCTTTCCTTGCTTTTCTCTCACTCCTTCCAGAGACTTTCTCGCTCCCTTCTTCTTGTTGAAGTCGGATGGTCTGGCTGGGTCTTGCTCTCTATCGCTGTGTCACACTCACTCGTTCCTCCCCCCGCCCCCCACCCCCCCACACACACGTGGGAGTTGCAGACACTTGGCCCCTGGCCCGGCCCTGGGATGAGCTCGCTAAGCTGGGGGGTGGAAGGGTGCGGCTGGGGGGGGGGGGGGGGAAGAGAGGGAAGCTGCCAAGTCCCACCCCCAGCTTGAGCAGGATTGGCCACGCCAGCTGCCAGTCTGCATCTGGAATCTGGTTGTAGGGTCGCTAGAGTGAGTGAATGTGTCAGAAGAAAGAAAGAAAGAAAGAAAGAAAGAAAGAAAGAAAGAAAATAAATTCCTCCTTCCCTTCCAACCTTTATCACTTCTTTCTTTCCATCCCTAGCTCTTTTTTTGTTCTTTTCCTATCCCCAATTTATCTTTCTTTCTTTCTTTCTTTCTTTCTTTCTTTCTTTCTTTCTTTCTTTCTTTCTTTCTTTCTTTCTTTCTTTCTTTCTTTCTTTCTTTCTTTCTCTCTCTCTCTCTCTCTCTCTCTCCCCCCCCCCCCCCTGCTGCTGCTCTGGCTGCCCGGCTGAGAGCAAAAGGCGAATCAATGGATGGAAAGTGCTCCCAGGGGACGGGCTGCATCCTGCGTCGGCTAAACGTCCCAGGCCCCGCTCACTCCTCGGATCGATGAATCGCGGCCCACGGCCTCGCTGCTACCAGAGCCCCACGCCCTGCCTGGCGCCGAGAGGCTTCTGGGGTGGGGCGTGGGGGCTGGGTATCCGGGGACCCCTCGCCCGGCGCTGAGATGCGGCCCCCTCTGGGGTGTGACGCGGGGGCTGGTTATCCGGGGACCCCTCGCCCGGCGCTGAGATGCGGCCCCCTCTGGGGTGGGACGCGGGGGCTGGGTATCCGGGGACCCCTCGCCCGGCGCTGAGATGCGGCCCCCTCTGGGGTGGGGCGCGGGGGCTGGGTATCCGGGGACCCCTCGCCCGGCGCTGAGATGCGGCCCCCTCTGGGGTGGGGCGCGGGGGCTGGGTATCCGGGGACCCCTCGCCCGGCGCTGAGATGCGGCCCCCTCTGGGGTGGGGCGCGGGGGCTGGGTATCCGGGGACCCCTCGCCCGGCGCTGAGATGCGGCCCCCTCTGGGGTGGGGCGCGGGGGCTGGGTATCCGGGGACCCCTCGCCCGGCGCTGAGATGCGGCCCCCTCTGGGGTGGGGCGCGGGGGCTGGGTATCCGGGGACCCCTCGCCCGGCGCTGAGATGCGGCCCCCTCTGGGGTGGGACGCGGGGGCTGGGTATCCGGGGACCCCTCGCCCGGCGCTGAGATGCGGCCCCCTCTGGGGTGGGACGCGGGGGCTGGGTATCCGGGGACCCCTCGCCCGGCGCTGAGATGCGGCCCCCTCTGGGGTGGGACGCGGGGGCTGGGTATCCGGGGACCCCTCGCCCGGCGCTGAGATGCGGCCCCCTCTGGGGTGTGACGCGGGGGCTGGGTATCCGGGGACCCCTCGCCCGGCGCTGAGATGCGGACCCCTCTGGGGTGGAGCATGGGGGAATACTGGGGCCAATAAACGCTCCCCTCTCTTTTTCTCTCTTTCTCTGACCCTCACGCTTTGACTCCCGCCGGAGCCAGGCCTGCAGCTCTGCAGGGGGCCCGGCGTGGCCCAAACCTGCTCCCGAGACCCAGGCAGTGCAAGGCCCTAAGTCTCTGCCCTGGGTTGTGCCCGGAGCCCTGCGGTCAGCAGGCGGCTGTCTCCCTCCTGTGGGCAGATGGGGGATTGGCAGCCACCTGGGTGGGCAGCTTCCCCCTTCTCCTCCCTGCGCCCCATTTCCTAAGGGGAGGGGGCGGGGGTTAATTTCCCCCCCTTGCAGAGTGGGGGCTCATAGGAGTTGTAGTTTTAGTCTGGGGGGGGGGTGGGCTGAATTAGAGTCTGGCTTCCTTGTGAACCCACAGCCCCACACCCATAGAGCCCCCCCCCACACCCATACAGCCCCCTCCCCATGCCCATACATCTTCCCAGGGAGTGGATCTGGACAGGCTGCTAGGAGATGGCTGGGGGGACCCTACAATAACAAACCGGCATGTGTGTATCCCCCTGTCTCCAAGAGACCCTACAATGACAAAACAGTCTGTACAATCCCTTGCTCCCAAGAGAACCTGCAATAACAAAGCAGCCCGTGGGAGACCCTACAATAACAACCCAAAAGCTCCAAACCCCCCGCAATAAGAAACCATTCTGTACACAAACCTAGGCTCCTGAAAGACCCTACAATAACAAACCAAACTGTGAGCAACTCCCGTGCTTCTGAGTGACCCTACAATAACAAATCGGTCTGGGAGCAAGTCCAGTGTCTCTGAGAGACCCTACAATAACAAATCGGTCTGGGAGCAAGTCCAGTGTCTCTGAGTGACCCTACAATAACAAATCGGTCTGGGAGCAAGTCCAGTGTCTCTGAGAGACCCTACAATAACAAATCGGTCTGGGAGCAAGTCCAGTGTCTCTGAGAGACCCTACAATAACAAATCGGTCTGGGAGCAAGTCCAGTGCTCTGAGAGACCCTACAATAACAGACCAGAGTGCACAACCAAGAGCCCATGGGAACCCCTGCCAAAATACAGTGTCAATGCAATCCAGCGACTTGGTTTGGTTTCAAGCATCCGGCCATTTTATTATGAGCACCACAGATGAGCGTTGCAACGGCACCGTATTATGCAGCCACAAAGTCACGTGCAGGCGAAGACAATGCTTGCGAAGCGCTGGCCGAGAAAGGGTGAACTACATCGCTGTGGGGGGAGGGGGCTCAGAGGTGCCCCGGTTAATCCTTATTTACCCTTCCCACCAACAGGAGGAGAGGGGCGGCATTCCAGGAACTCAGAAGGCGGCAGGTTTCAAGCGGAGTCACTGGGGCGTGGCATGCGCCCGGCCTGCGGAACTCACCGCCACATGATATAGCCAAGGTGCCAGAGCTTAGCAGGATTCCAGCGAGGAGCCGGCATTTATTACGAGTATCCACGTGTTGCCATAGCGCCCGGGAGACCCCAGCCACGGAGCGGGACCCCCTTTTGCGGGGCACGATACAGACGCTGAGCTATTTATATGGGCCCCGAACACCTCCCGAGTTCCACCCATCGGAGCTGCGAGGCAGCTGTAAGTCATGAGAGAGAGAAACAAACTCCCCCCCTCCCCCCCAGGGCAGGTTACCCCCTCATCCGCCACGAGGTGTGGGTGGCCGCCCCTGAGGGGGCCGCCCCTTGACACTGCCAGAGACGGGCTACCAGATGCGATGGGCCCCCGGGCTGGCCAGCGAGACCTACTGGCGATCCAACACAGGGGTAGGGTTTGTAACCGGGTTTGGGGGGGGCCCTGTTCCGCTGGGTGTTGCACAGACACCCCAAAATGAGGTCAGCACCCCCCCATGAGATCATGCCAGGTGTGCACTGACCCCCCCCACCCCTCGCTTGACCGAGAGCGGGCCCCCATCCTGCGCTGACCGCCCCCCAGTGAGAGACAGTCCCCGCCTGGGGAGCTCACGGACGGACGATTCTCCCCATTATACAGAGGGGAAAACTGAGACACGGGGCTATGAAGCGACTTTCCCAAGGCAACACGGGAAATCTGTGGCCCAGCCAGGAAGGGCAGAGCAGACCCCACCTCGCCCAGGGATGGCTCAATGCCAGCCCCAAAATACCAGGGTATCAGGGTCACGCCTGGATCCAAGATCACGGGGCAACCCTATCATTAGTCATAATTATTATTCATTATTAATTAATTCATTAACCTGGGCCTCCACAGTGCTGGGGGCTGAGACGCAGCTGCCTTTGGGGACTAGGTATACAGGGACCCACTCGCCTGACACTGAGATGCGTCCACCCCTGAGGTGGGGCATCGGGGCTGTTTATACTCACTTTCACGCTGAACTTCCAGTGGGACTAGAACCCACAACTCCCCCTCTGCTGCTAAAGAACCTCCTGGAGGATCCCCGCCTGCTCCTGGCAGTGCGGGGCCAATGACACACAACAGGCAGTGCCGAGGGTGTCCAGCAGGGGGCATCCACGCCCCTCCAGCTGGTCCCCCCTCATGGCACTCCAGTGCATCACAGGGCAATGGAGCCAGGTCTAGCATAGTGTGGGGGCGTCGCCCCCCTGTGGTAAGTGAGGGTTGGGCTGCTCCCATGCGGACATCACCAGATGCAGCTGCTGGTGCTTCAGACCCACAAGTTTGGGGTGGGGGGTCACCTCCTGCTGCTGCTAGTACATCTGTGATGTGGGGTGGGGGACAGGCCGCCCCCTTCTGCCCCCCTCCCCCGGCGGACCAGGGTTTTAAACTCTTTTAATATATGAATTAAAATGGATATAAAATAATATTAAAATTCTGTCTAAGGGGCTGCAGGGACTCAGGGTGGGCCACAGAGTCACACAGCAGGTTGAGTGGAGTCCTGGCTCCCATCCCTGCCCTGCCCTAACCATTAGACCCCACTCCCCTCCCAGAGTCAGGGACAGAACCCAGGAGTCCTGGCTCCCAGCCCCATGGCCTATCCACAGGACCACTCGGCTCCTCTATTAATGAAACATACGTGTGTCTGACCCTCCCTTCAAATCTCCAGCTTTTTGACCCAGCCCCATCCAGTGGCAGGGAGTTCTGCAGGTTAATTCCATGTTGCCGTGAAATGCTAATTACTGGCTCTGGGCCCAGCCATCTGCCTGCTCAGGCAGTGGTAGCTCAGCAGGGAAAAGGCCGCCCGGACGCCTGGGTTCTGTGCCGGGGCAGGGGGGTATATAGACCCCCATCTGCAGCCTCCACACTGCATGGGGAGAGAGGGGGGAATGAGATTGAGCCCCAAAGGGTTGAGGGGCTGCTGCCCTTGTGCCACCTGCAGCCTGCAGTACCCTCTGCTGCCACACGAGGGCACCACGTGGCAGGGACAAGGGTGCGCAGGTGTCATGCCGGAGGGGTGGGGGGGCGATGCTCCACGTCCCGGCACCTTCACTGGGCCGGGGCCCAGAGCTGGGGGAAGGGAGAGAGGAAAGGGTGGGTTCAGAACATCCCTGAGACATGCCAACATGCTTAGAACACGCCTAAAACATGTGAACATTTCCCCCCTCCCCTCAACCATTCCAGGCAGGCCATCGACCCAAAACCCCTGCGGCATCTTTGGCTGCGTCCCCACAGGCCCGGGGGTCAGGGCTTGGGCTCGGGCTCGGTCCAGCTGTCCTGGGCTCTGCACCATCACTCAGACAATCAGCACAGCTGGGGACGTGGGGGCGGGCAGGGCTGGGCTAGCAGGGGGCTGCGGGTCGGGGGTGTGGGGCACTGGTGGAGCTGGGGGAGGGGGGAAGCTGGGGGCTGGGCTAGCAGGGGGCTGCGGGTCAGGGGTGTGGGGCACCAGTGGAGCTGGGGGAGGGGGGAAGTTGGGGGCTGGGCTTGCAGGGGGCTGTGGGTTGGGGGTGAGGGGCACCGGTGGAGCTGTGGGAGGGAGGAAGCCGGGGGCTGGGCTTGCAGGGGGCTGTGGGTCGGGGGTGAGGGGCACTGGTGGGGCTGTGGGAGGGGGGAAGCCGGGGGCTGGGCTAGCAGGGGGCTGTGGGTGGGCGGTGAGGGGCACCGGTGGAGCTGTGGGAGGGAGGAAGCCGGGGGCTGGGCTTGCAGGGGGCTGTGGGTCGGGGGTGAGGGGCACTGGTGGGGCTGTGGGAGGGGGGAAGCCGGGGGCTGGGCTGGCAGGGGGCTGTGGGTCGGGGGTGAGGGGCACCGGTGGGGCTGAGTTCTGTTCTGCAGACTCAGCTAGGAGAGGAGATAACGGGTCAGCAGAGAAATCAGGAGGGTTGCCCCGAATCCACCTGCAACACAAAGACACCATGGGAGAGGAAAACATTACTGCTCTCGCCCTCTTCCCCTCCCCGAGCCGGGGAGAGAACCCAGGAGTCCTGGCTCCCAGCCCCCCCTGCGCTCACCACTAGCCCCCACTGGCTCTGGGCTCCGAGCTGAGTCAGCTGCTGCTCTGAGCCACCTACCCGAGTTGCCGGGGGGTTGTCTCCAGGCGCTGCTGGGGTCAGAGCGCTGCCCGTCACTCTGGTTCCTGACCAGGAGGTTCCCAGGACTAGCTGTAGGTGAAAAGCAAGCGTGTGAGAGAGGCCCCATTTGGACAGGGTCAATCCTCCGGTCATTCAGCAGGGGGCGCTCTCTCCCGGGCTGGCCCCAATTCCCCAGGGGGGCGCTGGGCTACAGGGGGAGGAAACAACCAGGAACCACTGGGACAAATTCAAAGAGCTAAACCAAGTGAGGCTCACCTGTGTAGTGCGTCCTTCTCTCCTTACCCTGGGGAACAAGGAGAATATAATCAGGATTGACATCCCCGCCCGCTCTAACCACTAGTCCCCACTCCCCTCCCAGAGCCAGGGAGAGAACCCAGGAGTTCTGGCTCCTAGCGCCCCCCCCCCAACCACTTGTCCACACTCCCCTCCAGAGCCAGGGAGCGAACCCAGGAGTCCTGGCTCCTAGCCCCCCCGGCTCTAAACACTAGTCCCCATTCCCCTCCCAGAGCCAGGGAGCGAACCCAGGAGTCCTGACTCCCAGCCTCCCAGCTCTAACCCACTACAGCTTCCCCATTTTCTATCTGCTGCCCCCTATCCCCCTCACCGTTGCGTCGAACACAAGCAGGGTGAGATTCATGCAGCTTGTCACAGAGATTCCCCATTCGCCACGTCCAGCACGGAGGGGAGATGCTGGCTGGGCGGGTAGGTGGCGATCGTCGTGTTCTGGGGGGGCAGAGATGGACCCAGTCAGTGATCAGGGACCTGCCTCCCTCTACATGTCGTGGCCACGTCCCCGTGGACAATGGGCTGCCGTTCATGACCTCTCCCTGGAGTCAACGGGGAATCGCTCTCCTCTGGTTGAGGTCTGGGGGGCTCTGACACACAGCTGGGCAGTTCTGGATCCATCCAGTAGGGGCAGCAGGGACACACACACACAGAGACACACAAACACAGACACTCTTTTGTCCCATGTTAGATGCTGCTGCCCCATGCTCCACCCCAGAGACAGCTGCATCTCAGCACCGGGTGAAGGGTTCCCGTATAACCCACCCCTGCCACACCCCAGAGAGGCCGCGGCTCATCAGCTTCGTGCTCCGGAAAAGCTCACCCCATACACCCATTGCATCTTCCTGTCTCCTTCCCCGGCGTCCGGCGGGAGGTCGATCCGGTGCGAGGGAGCGCCGGCCTCGCATGGGTAGCTGCGCGTCTCCTCCTGGACCGTAGCCACTGCAAGGGCGAAGAAGCCCAGGCGTCGTGGGGGGGCCCTCAAAAGCGATCATGCAGCAGGGAAAGGGGTAAGAAAGCAGGCCAGGGCGCCCCCAGGGACGAGCAGCCAATGGGCATCTCTCCTGATGACTCCCCGGGCGATGCTCTGGATCTGCTCCCCATGAAGCCAGGCAGGACTCTGGGGAAGTCTCCTCTCTGGGAGCAGCCTGTCTGCAGGACACACAGCTCCCCCGGCTCCACCTTCCTGGGTCTGACCTCGGAGCATTCAGCCTCCCCTGCCCCTCCGTGCGCTTCCCCCAGCGAGTCCGCTCAGGCGGGGTCCTGGGGAAGCCAGAGGGTCCTGCCCCCCAACTCCGCAGTCAGACGTGACTCTCAGCCAGCCAGTAAAACAGAGGTTTATTAGATGACAGGAACATGGTCTAACACAGAGCTTGTGGGTGCAGAGAACAGGACCCCTCAGCCGGGTCCATTTTGGGGGGGCAATGAGCCAGACAACCACGTCTGCCCTTCACTCCATGTCCCAGCCAGCCCCAAACTGAAACTCCCTCCAGCTCCCCATCTTCTGGGCTTTGTTCCTTTCCCAGGGCCAGGAGGTCACCTGATCCCTTTGTTCTCCAACCCTTTAGCTCTCACCTCGCAGTGGGGAAGGGCCCAGGCCATCAGTTGCCAAGAAACAGGGTGTCGGCCATTCTCTGTGTCCAGACCCCTGCACACACCTGCCCTCTAGGGCTCTGCAAAGATCATACACCCTTATCCCACCCCCTAGATACTTAAAAACTGCATAGGGGAAACTGAGGCACCCCCACACTATTCAGAGGAAACATTAAGAACAGTCCCACTCGTCACATCTCTCCCTCCTTCGAGATCGAACTGAGCAGGGTCACTTTAGCCAGTGACCTGGGGAAGTTCGAAGCCACCAACGTTCCCATGGATGCCCCAGCATCTCTCCCATTCCTTGGTAGGAGTTACACTAGGCCCTTCCAGTTTCACGCCCTCCCTTAGGTCGGGGGTGGTCGATAGCACTCGCAGGCCGCATGTGGGAAGGTTTATGCGGCCCGTGCCCTTTGGCCACCCCAAAACCCCAGGGGGTCAAACTGGGATAGGGTTTTCTCCCCAACAAGCTGGCCAAACACAGCCACTTGGTTATAGGACTATTTAACTTTCTTAACAGCTTTCACCCTGTCTGAGACCTTCTCAAAGCTCTCCACACTGGATCTTTCAACATGACAGTCAGTGGATCCATTCACAACAGAAAATTTCTGGCTGTTAGGAACTGAAACTTTCTTGATTAAATCACTTTCACACCCTTCAGTTGCAGTAAACTGCTTGCAAAGACTCCATGAGGATTCCTTTCCCTAGGGTTTTTCTATGCAACAATTCACCACCCCCCCCCCCCAGAAATTCTGCTCTTACCCTCTTCACCTAGGGCTTCCTCTAGAGGGACACTTTCCTGAGCAACAACAGACTCTTTCTGGGTCTCCCTTACATCCAGAATTACCTCTGGCCCATCCGGCGGATTCCTACACAATCCCCCTTCAGGCAAACTTACAGACTTTTAGATAAAATGTCAGAAGCATTCTCCTTCCCTTTGCCACACACAAGTTCAGGAATCTTTTCCTTCTTGCTACAGGTTTCCACACCCTCAGTAGGTAACACAATCACATCACCTTCATGCTCTCTTTGTGCCCTTGCTAGGATCTCACCCTGATCAGACAGAGTTGCTCCACCCTTTCCAACAACACATTAGCAACAGGCAAAATACAAGCACCTGAATTATCTGGTCTCTGGGGTTTTACATAGACCGTAACTGGATGCGACCTAGTTACAGGGCCATTCTCCTGAGCAGACACAAACTTAGGACCCTTCCCTCCTGGGCTTTAGCTGAATCCAGAACCAGATCTGAGACAACTGCACGACCCTCGACCATCACAGGCTGAAAGGCCCCTTCTGTCTGCTCCACAGACCAAGAAGAGCCGGACACACTTTCTCCTTTACCAGACACCCAGCTTGGGATCTCATTCCCCTTGTCCCAGCACACAAGGCTGGTCGCAGACAACTGCTTGGAGATCAGGGTAGCTCCCTCCACAGGCAAGTCAATACCCCTGACAGACACAGGCACGTTTCCTTCACTGTCCCAATTCTCCACCCAGCTAACAGGTCAGGTACGGTCCAGGGACACTCATCTTCCACTCTCCTCGCCTTCCCACCCTGCTGACTAGACACAGCCATCAGCTCACAAGGCTGCCTAGGCTCATCCAGACTTTCCTTACCGAGCACCTTGCCACTCCCCAAAGATCCCCTGCCCTGCCTGTGTCCTCCCCCCACTCAGCTGGGGTCTCAGCTCCCTCTGTGCTCAGCGCTGCCCTTGCTGTCCCAGTGGGGGTAGGCAGCGAGCTCGCTGCTTTCCTCACTGCATCAGAGCCAGCGTGAGCCCCCTCTCTGGTGTACAAGGGGGGCGGGGAGCCCCAGGGGTCTGGTTACAGGCAGGCAGGTAGCCTGAGCCTAGCAGCTCCTCCCTGCTGCCAGCCAGGTCATCTGCATTTTCACTGACCATTTCTCTCTCCGCTGATTGGTTCCCTGGATTCAAATTCAAACCCTTGGCCGTTACAGGAGCAGGGCCTGGATCCTGTCCCAAAGAGACACAGTCACCCCACAACAGGGTCTCACAGCTGGTGTCCTGGAGCACCCCAACAACCAGCCAGCCCCACCCCTCCTGGGTCTGCACAGGGATCTGGGCCATACGCAGGGCGAGGGGCTTCATCCCTGGGACCCTCACCCAGTTCACCCAGCCCCTCAGCATCTGAGGCTGCACCACCCAGGGCCTGACACCAGTTCTCTCTGTCCCCGGATCTCGCCACCCCAGGAATGTCTCCCCATTGACCATCACCTTCCGCTCCCACTGGAGGTCCGAGGGGCCTGGCCCCAGGAGACATATAGGTTGGGGTCAGGAGTGGGAGCCTGTCCTCATCCCCACCCATCTGGCTGACGGAGTCGATGGCCTTGGGACCCAGCAAGGGAGCTAGACACCGGGGCTTTTCCGCAGGGTCCCCCCTGGTTCAAATCTCCAGCCTGCTCAAAGGCAGTGAGGTGGCATCCACATCCCCCGCCTCCTTAACCAGGGGCAGCAATTTACTCTCGAGGTTCCCTGCGGAACTGGCCCCCCGGGGTCTATCCCCACTCACCCCGGGGAGGTCCCCTAGGCCTCTCCGCTCCCCCACCGCCAGTTTATGCTGCTGCTGCTTCTGCAGCTCTTTCTCGGGCTCTCGCTGTCTCTCACAGTCCTCTTGCTCTCTCGGACTCAGCTCCAATCCCGTCCGTCTCCGATCCCCCGATGGGGAACCCGATCGTGAAGACCCTTGTCTGGTCAGGGACAGGAGTCTTGGGGGTGCCTGGCTCCCACTCCAGCTGCTCCCAGATCCTGCTATAGCCCCATTTGGGGTCAGGAATCTGTCCCTGAGAGCGGTCATCCTCCTCCAGCTTGCACGATTAACTGTGCTTTGGTGAACTTTCCAACGCTCAACCCTCTCTTTCTGCACAGGGTTACAATGTCCTTCTTAAGGAGATGGTGATAGGCCGTCACTCCGCTCTTCCCAAGTTGTTGTGGACTCACAGGCCTGGGTGTCTCAGCTCCCCACGGTTTCCAGGGAGAACCCCTCGTGTGCCAGCCCTTCTCGAGGTCACCACCTCTTTGCCAGGGTCGAGCTGCAGACTCCTCCGCCCCTGGGACCGCTCGCTGCAATCCCCCGGGGGACCCTGTTACTGCAAAAGTCCTTCTCTGTCCCAGAGCCAAGCTGCAGGCTCCTCCGCCCCTGAGACTGCTCACTGCAGTCCCCAGGGGGACCCCATTACTGCACAGTCCTTCTCGCTGGTCACACACTCCCAGGGGTTAACCGCTCCCTGAAACCACTCCTCTCTGAGCCTTCAGCACGCCTGGTCCTCGTCAATCCCCCTTCGTTTTACTGCTCCCCAGTCACTTACTGCAGGAAGCGCCATCCGCGGGGTGCAGTACATCCCACCGCTGCCACCAGTTGTCACGGAGTCCCCGGGCGATGCTCTGGAACTGCTCCCATGAAGCCAGGCAGGACTCTGGGGAAGTCTCCTTTCTGTGAGCAGCCTGTCTGCAGGACACACAGCTCACCCGGCTCCACCTTCCTGGGTCTGACCTCGGAGCATTCAGCATCCTCTGCCTCCCCATGCGCTTCCCCCAGCGAGTCCGCCCAGGCGGGGTCTTGGGGAAGCCAGAGGGTCCTGCCCCCCAACTCCGCAGTCAGTCGTGATTCTCAGCCAGCCAGTAAAACAGAGGTTTATTAGATGACAGGAACATGGTCTAACACAGAGCTTGTGGGTGCAGAGAACAGGACCCCTCAGCTGGGTCCACTTTGGGGGGCAGTGAGCCAGACAACCCCGTCTGCCCTTCACTCCATATCCCAGGCAGCCCCAATCTGAAACTCCCTCCAGCCCCTCCTCCTCTGGGCTTTGTTACCTGATTACTCTGAGATAGCGCGTTCCAACCCTTTAGCTCTCACCTTGCAGGGGGGAAGGGCCCAGGCCATCACTGGCCAGGAAACAGGGTGTCGGCCATTCTCTGTGTCCAGCCCCCTGCACACACCTGCCCTCTAGGGCTCTGCAATGATCATACACCCTTACCCCACCCCCTAGATACTTAAGAACTGCATAGGGGAAACTGAGGCACCCCCACACTATTCAGAGGAAACATTAAGAACAGTCCTGCTTCATCACGACACAGCCCCCAGTTCAGCTGGCATTTCATTGGCTGCGTGCACGGTCACAGGGCAAGCGGTGGGAGGGGGTGGGAGCATGCACCAGGCCCGAGCAAAACCTTGTGCACAAACTCTGAGATAGCGCGTAAGCCGGGGGGAGGAGGCTGCGCAGAGTGTCCCTCCCAGCTCTGCCAGTGCCCCTCACTCCCGACCCGCAGACCCCTGCCAGCCCAGCTCTGACCCCCTCACCAGCCCTGTCGGTGCCCCTCACTCCCTACCCACAGCCCTCTGTTCGCCCAGCCCTGGGCTCCCCTGTTGAGTGTGCGGACGTGCGAGTGGGCGCACGTGGGTGCCTAGCTCTGCAGGGCCCTGGCCCGACATCCGGGTGCCGAGGCCGGGGAAGGGGGGAGAAGCAGCCGAGCAGCTGTGGGTTGGCTGGGTGCAGGGTGGGACACTGCCCGTCTAATCCGAGGCCCCTCATGTGTGTTTCCGTGACACAGACACGCCCGGGGCCCAGGGCTCAGCTTTGGGGCTCTGCTCCGAGCTGCACTTTCAAACCGCCCGCAGGATTTGCATGAGGTGTTGCAGAATGAATCACTTTCCTCTGCCAGGCTGAGCCCTGGGCACCCCAGAACAGGGGCAGGGAGGGAGAGCTCCCCGAAATACATGCACCCCGAGCCAGCCAGTCCCTGCCCTGGGGCCAGGTGGGAGCCGGCACCCCCTAGAGGGGACAGGCCCCGTGCCCCATTCCCTGCCCCCCTGAGCCAGCCAGTCCCTGCCCTGGGGCCAGGTGGGAGCCGGCGCCCCCTAGAGGGGACAGGCCCCGTGCCCCATTCCCTGCCCCCCTGAGCCAGCCAGTCCCTGCCCTGGGGCCAGGTGGGAGCCGGCGCCCCCTAGAGGGGACAGGACCTGTGCCCCATTCCCTGCCCCCCTGAGCCAGCCAGTCCCTGCCCTGGGGCCGGGTGGGAGCCGGCACCCCCTAGAGGGGACAGGCCCCATGCCCCATTCCCTGCCCCCCTGAGCCAGCCAGTCCCTGCCCTGGGGCCGGGTGGGAGCCAGAAAGGCCCCGGATCCCATTCCCCAGAGGCTCCTTCAGCCCCCAGGGTGGGGGTCGGTGATAGTTCCTCCCACGCACTCTGGGGTGGGGGCGGGGGAAGGAGTTACGGGGAGCAGAGACGGGGCTGCAGAGGGGCAGGTTGCAAGTCCCGCAGCAGGAAGGGGGGCGCTGCACCCAGGTCTGGGGTGGCGCACCCAGCTGGCTGCAAGGGGCTGAGGCTGAGCAGTGCACAAGCCGGCTGCCAGCTACAGGCAAGGCCCTGGGACATGTTCAGACTTGAACTGATCATGACCCTGACATCCCACAGGCCCGGCCCCACCCACCTGCTCCAGAGCTGGGGATGGAACCCAGGAGTCCTGGCTCCCAGCCCCCCCCTGCCCTCTACCCGCTAGACCCCACTCCCCTCCCAGAGCCGGGGATAGAACCCCGGCGTCCTGGACCCCACCCCACCCCCGCTCTAACCACTAGACCCCACTCCCCCCAGAGCCGGGGATAGAACCCAGGCGTCCTGGACCCCACCCCACCCCCGCTGTAACCACTAGACCCCACTCCCCCCAGAGCCGGGGATAGAATCCCGGCGTCCTGGACCCCACCCCACACCCGCTCTAACCACTAGACCCCACTCCCCCCAGAGCCGGGGATAGAACCCAGGCATCCTGGACCCCACCCCACCCCCGCTGTAACCACTAGACCCCACTCCCCCCAGAGCCGGGAATAGAACCCAGGCATCCTGGCTCCCTAGGACTCCACCCAGCATCCTCTTTGACGGGAGACCCCACATCCACTGGGGGCTGCACCTTCCCCCCTCCCGCAGGTCTGGCAGGGCTGGTGCTTACCCCTGGTCACGCCTGAGCAACCCAGAACCACCAGCCACAACAGCGTCGTGGGCCCCATGGTCCCCCAGCGCGGTGGGGCCCGGTGGCGGATTTCGGGGGGGCTCAGGGGGTTTCCTGCTCTGCTTGCAAGAGCTGGGAATCAATGCGAGGGGCGACCTCTCGCAGCTAAGCACAGATTAGACTTACTTCCCCGTCCCGTGATGATTTACATCACATACGCAGGCTGGAAATTGCATCACTTTCCTCCCCCCCCGGGGCGGGGGGCCAAGTCCAGGCCTGCCTAGAGGAGCAGGCGGGGCCCGGCTTGGCTCCCGGCACTTACAAAACATAAACCACGGTTCAGGAAAAGGGGAAACTGAGGCACAGGGGTGAGCTATTTATCCACTCCCAGAGCTGGGAATAGAACCCAGAAGTCCTGACTTGCCCCTCCCCGAACCACTAGCCCCCACTCCTCTTCCAGAGCTGGGGAGAGAACCCAGGAGTCCGGCAGAAGTGCTCCCTCGTCCGTCAGTTCTGTTTATTAGTGAGGCTGAAGAGGTGAGAGACAGAGTCCAGGGACGGCGCAGGATCCTTGCTGGTCGGCCAAGCAGGGGGTTTAACGGAGGCTGCTCGGTATTAACGTCCCCTCCTGTCGAGAGACCCCGGGGCAGCCACTCTGGGCTGGAGGCAAGTACTAGAGCTAGGTGAGCCCGTGGGTCTGACTTGTGGGGCAGGGGCGGGGGTGGGGAGTGGGGTGGGGATACCAGGCTGGATGGGCCCATGGATCTGATCTGGGGGGGCGGGGATACGGGTGTGGATGGGCCCATGGATCTGATCTAGAGGGGCAGGGATGGGGGTGGGGAGTTGGGCAGGGATACTGGTGTGGATGGGCTCATGGATCTGATCTGGGGGGGCGGGGACGGGGGTGGGGAGTGGGGTGGGGATACCGGTGTGGATGGGCCCGTGGATCTGATCTGGGGGGGTGGGGACGGGGGTGGGGAGTGGGGCGGGGATACCAGTGTGGATGCACCCATGGATCTGATCTGGGGGGGCGGGGATGGGGGTGGGGAGTGGGGCGGGGATACCAGTGTGGATGAGCCCATGGATCTGATCTGGGGGGGGCGGGGACGGGGGTGGGGAGTGGGGCGGGGATACTGGTGTGGATGGGCCCATGGATCTGATCTGAGGGGGCAGGGGCGGGGGTGGGGGTGGGGAGTGGGGTGCGGATACCAGGCTGGATGGGCCCGTGGGTCCGATAGCCTCCACCCGTCCCCCCTGGTGTGTGTGTCCTGCTATCCCTGTCCCCAGTGACCGGGCAGGAATTTGGGGGGGCTGCAGGTCCAACACAAGCGTCTCCGTCTGTCCCTTGGGCTGCCGGCTCTGCTCCCTGCTGGGCCGTGGGGGGGTCAGCGGGTGGGGGGTCCTGGGGACGAAGCCCAGAAGTCTCCTCAGCAACAGGGGTCTTTAGCCACCACCCCCATCACCCCAACCCCCCAGGGCCCTGCCTGCCCCCACCCCCGTCCATCGACTCCCCCAGGTTGCCCACCAGACACCCCCCCATTCCAGCCCCTCCCCTCCGGGTGGGGGTGTGGGGGAGGCCTGGTCCCATGGCCTGGGGTGCCCCGCAGGACACCGGGGTTCAATCCCAGTCTCTTGCTCTCCGGAGCCTGGCGCTGGGTCTCTGGAGCCCGCCCAGGTCTGGCTCCTGGTTCCCTCGGGTGGGAGCCATGCGCCGGCTGGGCCCGATCCTGGTTTGACCCCGATACCAGCCTCCCCAGGGGAGATGGCCCTATCCAGGGCTCAAGGGCTCAAGGTGCCGTCTGGGGGATCAGTGGGGTCACCCCCCCACCCCCAGGGACACAGCAGTGAGGTGAGAGGAGCCCCCCATGTGCAAGGTCATCTCGTCTCGAGTCCTCACCTCTTCCAGCTGTACGCGGCTTCGGCCAGAATCAGCACCAGGGCCAGCAGGACCCCGACGGCCAGGGACAGACGGACGATGGCAAACGGGGTATAATCCTGACTTGGGGGGGCCCCTAGAGGGAGGACAGGGGCAGGAGGTGAATGCACCATGCTGGGCGGGGGGGGTTGTGTCCCCCCAACTCCCTATGGGAGAGATGGGCCGTCCCCCCCCAATAACGTCTCTCCCCCCACCCAAATCTATAGAGAGCCAGTTTGATCTGCCAGCCCAGAGACCCCCGTACCTGGCCGCGTGCTACCCAGGCAGGTGGGAGCCAGTGTGACTCCACGCTGAGTCGGGTCGGATCCCCCTGTGGGGCCAGAACCAGCATCTGTCAGGGATGAGGCGGGTTAGGGGGAGAAACAGCAACACCCCCCCCCCCCGCCGCCTGTCACTGTCATTCTCAGTGGGGGAGAGTCCGGGGGAGGGATTTTAGTGCCTGGCAATGGTGCCAGCTGGGCATCCCCTGGATCCTGACTGCCTTGTGCATCCCCAGAGCTGGGGCGTCCCCCTATGGCTCTGCAGCTCTCCCAGGGGCAGGGATCCCCCCACCCTCCGCCCCGAACCTCCAGCAGCTGGGAACCCCCCAGTGACGCTGCTGGGACGCCGGGCTCAGGGCAAGGCCTGGCTCTGAGCGTCCCCTCGGTGCAGAGCCCCCCCCCGAGGGTCGGGCTGGGGGTGGGAACGGAGATGCCGAACCGGGCCCCCTCACCTGCTATCACCAGCTGCACGGGGTCGCTGCGGGGGGAGCTGACGGGCGGCTCCCCCAGGCTCTCGTAGCTGCAGGTGTAGGTGCCCCCGTCCTCCCGCCGGACGTTGGGGATGTGGAATTCGGCTGTCAAGCCGGCCGGCTCCGTGTGCCACCGCGCGACCCCCGCCCGGTACATCTTGAACCGCATGCCCAGCCGGGGCCCGTGGCAGGAGATGGAGACGCCCGTCCCCGGCGCGATCTCCCCGCTGGGGCTGAGGGAGATGGAGGGCTTGGAGAAGTGCACTGGGTTCAGGGAACGAGAGAGAATCGGCATCAGACCCCACGTTTGCGGGGACCCTATAGCCTCGTCCCAGCCCACCTGACCTGCCATCGTCGGGGCGACGTCCTTGCAGAGCCCTAGAGGGCAGGTGTGTGCAAGGGGCTGGACACAGAGAATGGAGGGAGAGATGTGACGAGTGGGACTGTTCTTAATGTTTCCTCTGAATAGTGTGGGGGTGCCTCAGTTTCCCCTGTGCAGTTCTTAAGTATCTAGGGGGTGGGGTAAGGGTGTATGATCTTTGCAGAGCCCTAGAGGGCAGGTGTGTGCAGGGGTCTGGACACAGAGAATGGCCGACACCCTGTTTCTTGGCAACTGATGGCCTGGGCCCTTCCCCACTGCAAGGTGAGAGCTGAAGGGCTGGAGAACAAAGGAATCAGGTGACCTCCTGGCCCAGGAAAGGGACAAAGCCCAGAGGATGGGGGGCTGGAGGGAGTTTCAGTTGGGGGCTGGCTGGGGACATGGAGTGAAGGGCAGACGTGGTTGTCTGGCTCACTGCCCCCCAAAATGGACCCAGCTGAGGGGTCCCGTTCTCTGCACCTGCAAGCTCTGTTTTAGACCATGTTCCTGTCGTCTAATAAACCTTCTGTGTTACTGGCTGGCTGAGAGTCACGTCTGGCTGCGGAGTCGGGGGGCAGGACCCTCTGGCCCCCCCAGGACCCCACCTGGGCGGACTCGCTGGGGGAAGCGCCCGGAGGGGCAGAGGAGGCTGAATGCTCCGGGGTCAGCCCCAGGAAGGTGGAGCCGGGGGAGCTGTGTGCCCTGCAGACAGGCTGCTCCCGGAGAGGAGACTTCCCCAGAGTCCTGCCTGGCTGCGTGGGGAGCAGATCCAGAGCATCGCCCAGGGACTCCATGACAGCTCCGTCCCTAGCTATTCTGGGGCCCTATGCAGCCCCCCCGGGGGGGGGGTCTGGCAGGCCTCTGCGGGGCGGAGCTGGGGGGCTGCACTTCCAGCCACCGGTGAGAGCAGGCCCGGACCTGCTGCCGAGCTCAGGAGAGTGGGGGTGGAGCAGGGGTCGGGAAGGGGCAGGGGCGGGGCTTTGGGGAAGGGGTGGGGTGGGGGCGGGGCTGGGGCAGAGCAGGGGTGGAGCAGGGGCGGGGCTTTGGGGAAGGGGTGGAGTGGGAGCAGGGCAGGGGCGGAGCAGGGGCGGGGCTTTGGGGCCGGGGGAGTGGGGGCAGGGCTGGGGTGGAGCAGGGGCAGGGAAGAGGCAGGGACTGAGCTTTGGGGAAGGGGCGGGGTGGGGCGGGGCAGGAAGAGGCAGGGTGGGCGGAGCAGGCTGGGGCTTTGGGGAAGGGGCGGGGTGGGGCGGGGCAGGAAGAGGCAGGGTGGGCGGAGCAGGCTGGGGCTTTGGGGAAGGGGTGGAGCGGGGCGCTGGGGGGGGAGCAGAGCAGGGACGGGGGCCCTGGGGAAGAGGTGAGGCCGGGCCCGGAGCACCAGGCCGCTGCGCAAGGCACCAGGAAATGTGGTGCCCACATTTCCTGGGGCCCCCGCAGCTGCGCGCTTTGCGTGTGGGCAGCGAGGGCCCCGGCGAGAGGCTTCCCCTCAGGCCGCCCACTTCCCTGGGTCTTGTCTCGCAGACGGGACGCCCGAGGCGCAGACAACGTGACGTTTATTGGGGTTACTTTCCAAGCCAGCTTATTCTGAAGCCCTTCACACCCGTCGGGCTGATCTCAATTCGCTGAGAGAATCTGTTCCCCCGCGCCCCCTCCCCGGCCCCCACGCCGCAGAGCGTTTCCCCCGCGCTCCCTCCCCGGCTCCCACGCCGCAGAGCGTTTACCCCGCGCCCCCTCCCCGGCTCCCACGCCGCAGAGCGTTTACCCCGCGCCCCCTCCCCGGCTCCCGCGCCGCAGAGCGTTTACCCCGCGCCCCCTCCCCGGCTCCCGCGCCGCAGAGCGTTTACCCCGCGCCCCCTCCCCGGCTCCCGCGCCGCAGAGCGTTTATCCCGCGCCCCCTCCCCGGCTCCCGCGCCGCAGAGCGTTTACCCCGCGCCCCCCTCCCCGGCTCCCGCGCCGCAGAGCGTTTACCCCGCGCCCCCCTCCCCGGCTCCCGCGCCGCAGAGCGTTTACCCCGCGCCCCCCTCCCCGGCTCCCGCGCCGCAGAGCGTTTATCCCGCGCCCCCCTCCCCGGCTCCCGCGCCGCAGAGCGTTTATCCCGCGCCCCCCTCCCCGGCTCCCGCGCCGCAGAGCGTTTACCCCGCGCCCCCTCCCCGGCTCCCGCGCCGCAGAGCGTTTACCCCGCGCTCCCTCCCTGGCTCCCACGCCGCAGAGCCTTTACTCCGCTCCCCCTTCCTGGCTCCCACGCCGCAGAGCCTTGCCGGTGTCCCTGCTCCCCCTTTCCTGTTCCCATCCCCGACCCCCATCAAACATGATTCCATGTTTGACCCCAGTTGATATCGTAATATTCTCAGCTGCACCTTAACTCACCTTGTACTGAAATTTAACTAACCAATCCTAACATTGTAACATAGTCCTCTAACCAATTAGATCCCACAGCCCTAATCAACTGACACCTAGCAAAATTAATTACCTAGCAGACAGAAACCATTAGAGAACCAGACAGATGAACAATAGGAAAGTGTTTCAGAGGTTTTCTCTCCCCCTACCCCACTCTCCTGCTGGTAATAGCTCATCTTAAGTGCTCACCCTCCTTACAATGTGTATGGTAAACATCCATTTTTGCATGGTCTGTGTGTATATAAATCTCCTCACTGTATTTTTCACTTTATGCATCCGATGAAGCGAGCTGTAGCTCACGAAAGCTCATGCTCAAATAAATTGGTTAGTCTCTAAGGTGCCCCAAGTCCTCCTTTTCTAATAGGAAAGCCGGGGCCATGAAGATAAAACAGTACAGGAAAGAGGATTTCACAACCCCAGCCATTGAGAAGTGATTTCTGGCCAGACAGGATGCTGGCAAACTAACAGGTTTCAGAGCGGCAGCCGTGTTCGTCTGTATCCGCACAAGGAACCGGAGGACTTGGGGCACCTCAGAGACTAACAAATTTATTAGAGCATAAGCTTTCGTGGGCTACAGCTGCATCCGATGAAGTGGGCTGTAGCTCACGAAAGCTTACGCTCCGCTAAATTTGTTAGTCTCTAAGGTGCCCCAAGTCCTCCGGTTCTTTTAAAGTTTTCTTTAACCGTCTTTATCCGGTGGTGACGGGCACTATGAGGGCAGGCTCGTCTTCCTGACAGCCCAGTGGCACCTTATTTCAGTGTGACGGGTTTGGGATGTGAGGAGGTGACTGCTCGCTTCCCGGCTTATGGCTGCCCGTGCTGCCTAGCCAGAGGCCTCAGCCCAAGATCCAGGCCTCAGGCAGTCCTAGTGAGAGACGATCCATACACAGGCAGACCGTGATTTTGATTCTTTGTTTTATATCTATACCTAGCTAACTGATCAAAAATACACCTAAATTCTGAAAGTATCAGCCTGAATATCCATATCCTAACACCCGTGTCCATTAATTTGGAATAAACTAGGGAAATAAAATAATTTTAAAAATTGTACGTTCGCACGCGATATATTTTGCAATGGAAGAAAGAAATACGTTTTACATGAACGGTTTCATACGTTTTTGAAATCCAACGTGTGTCTCCTTCATTAAAACCAGTTTGACAACATTCGGAAAGGAAATGAACGGTTTTTGAAAGACAGTTTTCGCAAGGCTTTCCTAAACTCTGAAACCGAATAAATAATTCGACTAAAAGCGGCGATAAAACCTTCTTGTTACAAACGAGCGCACGTTGTATTTGAAAATATCACGCCACAAGTGTAATATGGGAAGTGGGGTCAAATGGGTTAGAGCAGAGGGGGCTGGGAGCCAGGATTCCTGGTTCTCTCCCCAGCTCTGGAAGGGGAGTGGGGTCCAGTAGTTAAAGCAGGGGGGCTCGGCGCCCGGACTCCTGGGTTCTCTCCACAGCTCTGGAAGGGGAGTGGGGTGTAGTGGTTAGAGCGGGGGGGGGGGGGCACAGACCCAGGACTCCTGGTACTAGGCTATAGCAGACACCCCCTCACCTGCTATCACCAGCTGCACGGGGTCGCTGCGGGGGGAGCTGACGGGCGGCTCCCCCAGGCTCTCGTAGCTGCAGGTGTAGGTGCCCCCGTCCTCCCGCCGGACGTTGGGGATGTGGAATTCGGCTGTCAAGCCGGCCGGCTCCGTGTGCCACCGCGCGACCCCCGCCCGGTACATCTTGAACCGCATGCCCAGCCGGGGCCCGTGGCAGGAGATGGAGACGTCCGTCCCCGGCGCGATCTCCCCGCTGGGGCTGAGGGAGATGGAGGGCTTGGAGTAGGGGGATTCTGCAGAGGGGAGGGATAGCTCAGTGGTTTGAGCATTGGCCTGCTAAACCCAGGGTTGTGAGTTCAATCCTTGAGGGGGCCATTGAGGGATCTGGGGCAGAAATTGGGGATCGGTCCTGCTTTGAGCAGGAGGTTGGACTAGATACCTCCTGAGGTCCCTTCCAACCCTGATATTCTATGATTCTATGGACACAGGCTGTGAGGCAGAGCGGCCCCTGGAGGGGACAGGTCCCATTCCCCACCCCCCTGAGCCAGCCAGCCCCGGCCCTGGGGCCCACTGCCTGACCATCATCCCCTAACCTCCAATCTACCCCTCCATCCTGTTGCCCCTTTCTTCTGAGACAGGGTGTCCCACCCCTCATCATATCTCCCAGACCCCTCCTTGGACAAAGCTAGTTTCTGCAGGCGACTCACGAGCAGCAGCAAATGGGAGGCGGGTCCAGATGACACCTGTAATGAGAAGTGGGTGTTTGATGTGGGGGACGGGAGACGCGGGGACGACGACGATGAGATCACATCCTACCCAGCCCCGTGTGACATCATCGGGGCCAGAGTCATGTGCCAGCCCATGGTAGTTCGCAGCCATTGCTGGCCAGAGTTTGCAGCCAGCCTGCATCAGATGTGGGTCGCTACCATGGGTGTTAACTCTGAACCCTAATGATGATGCACCAAATGCTGCGGCTGGCAGCTATTTCCCTGGGGAAAGCAAGAGTTTTAACCCTTGCTCCACTGTGCACCTGCAGCCTGAGGGGGATGCAGAATCTGGGAATCTAGCCCCGGATGCCGGGGTCCGTGCACGAGCTAGGGCTCTCGCTGGGGAATTTGCACCCCACTAGCTGAGGAATCAGGGGTCCGGCTGTTGACTGAGGGTTGCTGTGCCTAGCCCACAATCCACAGGGCTTTGGGTGTGGGCCGGAGAGGGGACGGGGGCCACCGTGGGAAGAGTTGCCCAGCTGGCGGGGGGGAGGCGGTGCTGGGAGGCAGATTCCAACCTGGGGGCATAGACTAGGTTGTTGCGGGGGAAGCGGGGGCAGGACACTGCTTGTGCAATAGGGAGCCACCGCCGGTCTCATGCTGCCAACTTCCCCAAGCGCTGGGGGAAGGGACAGTCCAGCAGGCCCCCCCATGTCTGCCCTACCCAGGCACTGTCCTATGGGGGCAGCTAACACAAGGGGCTGGTGGTTGGGGCAGGGTGTGAAGGAGGACAGGGTCTGGTTGTGGGGGGCAGGGTGTGTGTTGGGAGCTGTGGGGGAGGACTGGGGCTGGTTGTGGGGGGCAGGGTGTGTGTTGGGGGTTGTGGGGGGAGGACAGGGTCTGGTTGTGGGGGGCAGGGTGTGTGTTGGGAGCTGTGGGGGAGGACTGGGGCTGGTTGTGGGGGGCAGGGTGTGTGTTGGGGGTTGTGGGGGGAGGACAGGGTCTGGTTGTGGGGGGCAGGGTGTGTGTTGGGAGCTGTGGGGGAGGACTGGGGCTGGTTGTGGGGGGCAGGGTGTGTGTTGGGGGTTGTGGGGGGAGGACAGGGGCTGGTTGTGGGGGGCAGGGTGTGTGTTGGGGCTGTGTGGGGGGAGGACAGGGGCTGGTTGTGAGGGGCAGGGTGTGTGTTGGGCCTGTGTGGGGGGAGGACAGGGGCTGGTTGGGGGGGCAGGGTGTGTGTTGGGGGTTGTGGGGGGAGGACAGGGGCTGGTTGTGGGGGGCAGGGTGTGTGTTGGGCCTGTGTGGGGGGAGGACAGGGGCTGGTTGGGGGGGCAGGGTGTGTGTTGGGGGTTGTGGGGGGAGGACAGGGGCTGGTTGTGGGGGGCAGGGTGTGTGTTGGGAGCTGTGGGGGGAGGACAGGGGCTGGTTGGGGGGGCAGGGTGTGTGTTGGGGGCTGTGGGGGGAGGACCGGGGCTGGTTGGGGGGCAGGGTGTGTGTTGGGGGCTGTGGGGGGAGGACCGGGGCTGGTTGGGGGGCAGGGTGTGTGTTGGGGGCTGTGGGGGGAGGACCGGGGCTGGTTGGGGGGCAGGGTGTGTGTTGGGGCTGTGTGGGGGGAGGACAGGGGCTGGTTGGGGGGGCAGGGTGTGTGTTGGGGGCTGTGTGGGGGGAGGACAGGGGCTGGTTGTGGGGGGCAGGGTGTGTGTTGGGCCTGTGTGGGGGGAGGACAGGGGCTGGTTGAGGGGGCAGGGTGTGTGTTGGGCCTGTGTGGGGGGAGGACAGGGGCTGGTTGGGGGGGGCAGGGTGTTTGTTGGGGCTGTGTGGGGGGAGGACAGGGTCTGGTTGTGGGGGGCAGGGTGTGTGTTGGGGGCTGTGGGGGGAGGACCGGGGCTGGTTGGGGGGCAGGGTGTGTGTTGGGGGCTGTGGGGGGAGGACCGGGGCTGGTTGGGGGGCAGGGTGTGTGTTGGGGCTGTGTGGGGGGAGGACAGGGGCTGGTTGGGGGGGCAGGGTGTGTGTTGGGGGCTGTGTGGGGGGAGGACAGGGTCTGGTTGTGGGGGGCAGGGTGTGTGTTGGGAGCTGTGGGGGGAGGACCGGGGCTGGTTGGGGGGCAGGGTGTGTGTTGGGGCTGTGGGGGGAGGACCGGGGCTGGTTGGGGGGGCAGGGTGTGTGTTGGGGCTGTGGGGGGAGGACAGGGGCTGGTTGGGGGGGCAGGGTGTGTGTTGGGGCTGTGGGGGGAGGACAGGGGCTGGTTGGGGGGGCAGGGTGTGTGTTGGGGGCTGTGGGGGGAGGACCGGGGCTGGTTGGGGGGGCAGGGTGTGTGTTGGGGCTGTGGGGGGAGGACAGGGGCTGGTTGGGGGGCAGGGTGTGTGTTGGGAGCTGTGGGGGGAGGACCGGGGCTGGTTGGGGGGCAGGGTGTGTGTTGGGGGCTGTGTGGGGGGAGGACAGGGGCTGGTTGTGGGGGGCAGGGTGTGTGTTGGGCCTGTGTGGGGGGAGGACAGGGGCTGGTTGGGGGGGCAGGGTGTTTGTTGGGGCTGTGTGGGGGGAGGACAGGGTCTGGTTGTGGGGGGCAGGGTGTGTGTTGGGGGCTGTGGGGGGAGGACCGGGGCTGGTTGGGGGGGCAGGGTGTGTGTTGGGCCTGTGTGGGGGGAGGACAGGGGCTGGTTGGGGGGGCAGGGTGTTTGTTGGGGCTGTGTGGGGGGAGGACAGGGTCTGGTTGTGGGGGGCAGGGTGTGTGTTGGGGGCTGTGGGGGGAGGACAGGGTCTGGTTGTGGGGGGCAGGGTGTGTGTTGGGCCTGTGTGGGGGGAGGACAGGGGCTGGTTGGGGGGGCAGGGTGTTTGTTGGGGCTGTGTGGGGGGAGGACAGGGTCTGGTTGTGGGGGGCAGGGTGTGTGTTGGGGGCTGTGGGGGGAGGACCGGGGCTGATTGTGGGGAGCAGGGGGTGTGTTGGGGCTGTGTGGGGGGACGACAGGGACTGGTTGTGGGGGCAAGGTGTGTGTTGGGAGGCTGTGGGGGGGGGAGGACCGCGGCTGGTTGTGGGGGGGCAGGCTGTGTGTGGGTTAGGGGACTCTCCCTGGCTCCCCGCTCGCCATGGGGACCTACCAAGGACTCAGGGAGTCTGAGCCAACCCTGTCCCACCCCCTTGGGGAGGGGAGAAGAGCCCCAAGGGGGGCGCAGGGAGGGGAGAAGAGCCCCGAGGGGGGCGCAGGGACCCACTCACCCAGAGCGAGGAGCAGGGCAGGAGAGGGGCCCATGGCGCTGGGGCCCCAGAGGAGCAAGCGGCACCTGGGGAGCGACGCACGGTGCGACTGACTCTGGGGAGGAAGTGCCCGGCTCGGTGTCTCAACAGGAAAAACTTTTCCTGGGGCTTCCCACCACCCACAGTCTGGGTTTCACAAGAGCCTCCAGGCGAAGACCGCATGGCAGGGACTGGCTGGCTCAAGGGGGTGGGGGAAGGGGGCACGGGGCGTTTCCCCTCTCGGGGGTGTCAGCTCTGATCTGGCCCCCAGGCAGGGACTAGCAGGATCAGGGGGGCTCTTTAAGCAGGAGTTAAGGGAAACTGAGGCAACAGGGAGACAGACGATTTCAGAGCGCCCAGGGGCAGGCGGTCATGGGTCAGACGCGTCGCTCCAGGCCGATCTGTGGGTCCAGAGGCTGAAGGGGCCAAGATCTCAGGAGTGGGGGGCATCTCATGCAGGGGCCAAAATCTCAGGGTAGGGGGAGCATCTCATGGATTCACCAAGGGAAGGTCATGCCTGACTAATCTAATCGCCTTTTATGATGAGATTACTGGTTCTGTGGATGAAGGGAAAGCAGTGGATGTATTGTTTCTTGACTTTAGCAAAGCTTTTGACACGGTCTCCCACAGTATTCTTGTCAGCAAGTTAAAGAAGTACAGGCTGGATGAATGCACTATAAGGTGGGTAGAAAGCTGGCTAGATTGTCGGGCTCAACGGGTAGTGATCAATGGCTCCATGTCTAGTTGGCAGCCGATGTCAAGTGGAGTGCCCCAAGGGTCGGTCCTGGGGCCGGTTTTGTTCAGTATCTTCATAAATGATCTGGAGGATGGTGTGGATTGCACTCTCAGCAAATTTGCGGATGATACTAAACTGGGAGGAGTGGTAGATACGCTGGAGGGCAGGGATAGGATACAGAAGGACCTAGACAAATTGGAGGATTGGACCAAAAGAAATCTGATGAGGTTCAATAAGGATAAGTGCAGGGTCCTGCACTTAGGACGGACGAACCCAATGCACCGCTACAGACTAGGGACCGAATGGCTTGGCAGCAGTTCTGCGGAAAAGGACCTAGGGGTGACAGTGGACGAGAAGCTGGATATGAGTCAGCAGTGTGCCCTTGTTGCCAAGAAGGCCAATGGCATTTTGGGATGTATAAGTAGGGGCATAGCGAGCAGATGGAGGGACGTGATCGTTCCCCTCTATTCGACATTGGTGAGGCCTCATCTGGAGTACTGTGTCCAGTTTTGGGCCCCACACTACAAGAAGGATGTGGATAAATTGGAGAGAGTCCAGCGAAGGGCAACAAAAATGATTAGGGGTCTGGAATACATGAGTTATGAGGAGAGGCTGAGGGAGCTGGGATTGTTTAGCCTGCAGAAGAGAAGAATGAGGGGGGATTTGATAGCTGCTTTCAACTACCTGAAAGGGGGTTCCAGAGAGGATGGCTCTAGACTGTTCTCAATGGTAGCAGATGACAGAACGAGGAGTAATGGTCTCAAGTTGCAGTGGGGGAGGTTTAGATTGGATATTAGGAAAAACTTTTTCACTAGGAGGGTGGTGAAACACTGGAATGCGTTACCTAGGGAGGTGGTGGAATCTCCTTCCTTAGAAGTTTTTAAGGTCAGGCTTGACAAAGCCCTGGCTGGGATGATTTAACTGGGAATTGGTCCTGCTTCGAGCAGGGAGTGGGACTAGATACCTCCTGAGGTCCCTTCCAACCCTGATATTCTATGATTCTATGATTCATGCAGGGGCCAGTATGGGGGAGCTGAGGGGACATTTTCCTCCGCACACGGCTGAATGGCAGCAAAGCTTCGTTCAGTGGAAAACAGCCCCCACCCCCCCGGGCCCCCCTGCAGGGGGGATGCAGAACTGCCCTGCTCTGTATCCTAGCAGCCGCACTGCTTCCCACAAGTGGTGATTCCCACGTCACCCAAGGGGCCCTTCCGGGGAAGTCGCAAGGGGGGGATTAGCTGTGGGGCTCTCCATGTGCCCACGTTATCCGGCCCAGGGTCCCGAGGAGGGGAACATCGGGGTCACAGGGTGATGCCCCCCCAATCTCTCGTACAGGCTTCCCCTTTCCCCCCACCCGGCTCACGGCGATGGATCCCCCAGCAAAGTGGGGAAGGGACGTCCCCATGGAGGGGATGTAAACAGCCAGCGCCAATTGGTCACAGGCATCAGACCCCTCTGCAGCTTTGTCCAGAGTCAGGCCGCGAACCATGGCGTCCTGGCCAATTGACGCCCTTCCCCAGAATGGCTGCAACCCAGCGCGGGGTGATGGGTCCAGGTATAACCAGCCCCTGCACCCCCCCCATCTCCCCCAGGTGTTACACACATTCCCGGCACAGGGGGGCTGTGGGGTGCCCAGGTTGGGCTGGTTTGTGGTTCTGTCTTTATTACAAATCTGGAAATTAACAGGATGCAAAATAACATAAAATCTGTCTCAATGTGTCCCCAACCCCTCCCAGTGCTGAGCCCCCCACACTTGCCCCCCACACGTGCGTCTGGGTGGGGCAGGGGGACAGCAGCTCAGTGGGATGGGGCCGCAGCAGGGGGAGGGCAGGGTCCCCCCTAAATCTTCCCTGGAAGCAGAGTTCTCGGGGCAGGTGCTGCAGGGGGGGTGAGTCTGTTGTCCCCTGGGGGCCCCATGGCTGCGGGGGGCTCTCACTGCAGGGCCCCCTGGCTCACGTTGATTGCAGCGTACATGCTGGGCTGGGCGGGCTCGGGGGCTGGGGCCAGAGCCCCCCGCTTGGCCTGCAGTGCCTGGCCGTCCAGCTTGGCGTAGGTGACTTCGTCAGCGCCGGGGTCGGGCTCCTGGGACACACAAAGCACAGGGTACACACACAGACAGACACACACCCCCCCCCATGGGGATCCCGTAAGCCCACCCCCCTCCCAGCAGCCCAACCCCCACCCCAAACCACCGAGTGTGCCAGGAAAGGTGTATGTGTGTGGGGGGAGGCTGTGAGGGGGCTGCTGGGGCCCATGTGGGGCAAGGTTGGGGGTCAGGCCCCATGGGGAAACAGGGGACACTTACCAGGGTCTGCGGCTCTTTCCCCTCGTCGATAGAGGCGTCTGCAGAACAGAGACACCCGCTGAGCTGCACCCCCGGACGGCCCAGAGCAGGACCCCACACCCAGCTCTGACCCCCCCCACCCAGCCAGGGGGGTCAGAGACCGGCACAGCCACTCCTCCCCCCAACCCACAGCATGGGCCATGGTCATTAGCCCCGAGTGACAGAGAGGAAAACTGAGTCACAAAGATGTCGAGGGGGTTACAGCGGGGGCTGGGGGCTGGGAGTCAGAAGGCCTGGGTTCTCGCCCTGGCTCAGGAGGAGAGTGGGGTCTAGACTAGTGGTTAGAGCAGGGGGCTGGGAGCCAGGAGTGGACGGGGAACTAGAGCGGGAAAGGAGGGTGGCCCCAGGGAGATCTTGGGAGTCCAACACTCTCAGCTGACACCGGCTACCTCTGGGACCCCCTCCTTAGTCCCGCCCAGCAGCAGCTGCAAATCAGACCCTGCCCCATATGGGTGGAGCCCCCACAAGCCCCGTCCCTCCCTGGGGTCCTGCCCCACCCTGGTACCCCCTTGGGTGTGTTACTCACAGACGGGGCCTTGCTGA
The DNA here is from genome assembly GCF_965140285.1 of Lepidochelys kempii. NCBI lineage: Eukaryota > Metazoa > Chordata > Testudines > Cheloniidae > Lepidochelys > Lepidochelys kempii. The sequence continues at coordinate 15,742,326 of NC_136402.1, forward strand.
GCCGATGCCTTTAATGCCCCCATAGGGCTGGTGCTAAAAGAGAAAATCCCCTTGTAAATGTCATATCCCCCCACCCGCGGGGAGATTCCTCAACACATCCAGAGAGCGCCCCCAGGCTGCCTCACACTGAACCCAGTTCCCTGAGCCCCCCTTGCCCCAACCACCAGACCCCACCCCACCCCGCCCTAACCACTAGACTCCACTCCCCTCCCAGAGGCAGATACAGAACCCAGGATTTCTGGTCACCGCCCACTCCCGGCTCTAACCACTAGCCCCACTCCCCTCTCTGAGCCGAGGAGAGAACCCAGGAGTCCTGTGACCCAGGCAAGTGGATCCGGAGCGGGAGGGGCCGGAGTTCCTACCTGCTGGGTCTCGGTGCGGCTCCTTTTCCTGCCGAGGGACACAAACAAGAAACCTCCATGAGCCGATCGGGATCCCCCGGTCTCAGTGCCTGGCCACTCACCCCCCACAGGGCAGCAGGGATGGAGGGTCTGGGGGGGTCCCCTCTGCTGCTGGGGCTGAGCCTGGATCCCTGCTGGGCTGAGCTGGACCAGCAGGGGGCAGCGTAACACTGTAGCATGTGCCGGGGGGAGGGGCAGATTAACTCGCTGGGCGGGGGGGGGGCAGGAAGGGGGCCTTTCCTGTTCCCAATCCTTCCTCTTTAGTGACTTGTGATAACGAACCTGATCCAGGCCGGTTGGCTCCTCTGTCACCCCAGGTACCGGAGAGGCATGGTGCCGGCAGCTCGTTATACGGGGACCCCTCGCCCGGCGCTGAGATGCGGCCACCTCTGGGGTGGGACAGCTGCGGTGTACAGGGGTTACACACGCAACAGCACCCTCTGCTGCGCCCCCCTGCTCCTGGGCTTTCCCGGCACAGTCCCCCATCCAAGCCGTGACCCCATCCCGCCCTGCTTAGCGGCAGGTTTAACCCTTCCCTCGCTGGGCGGGGCACTTACTGGCTCGGGTTTTTCTGAAGCAGACGAAGGCCACAAGGAGGAGGAGGAGGACAGCGGCTGCCGCGCTCACCCCGGCGATGATGGGCGAAGTCAGCAACTCTGTTCCTGCGGGAATAGAACCAGGGTCCGTCAGGGCTGGGGGAGGGGCTGAAATAGTGCCTCAGTGGTCGCCCCACCCCCACCCCGCAACTCAGCATCGATTGTCAGGGTCATTCTGGGTGCGGAGAGGGAGATTGTTTGTGGCTGGGGCCGGTGCCGGCTGGGCAGCCCCTGAGCCCCAACTCCTCTGTGCGTCCCCAGAGCAGGGGCAGCCCGGGGAAGCATCCCCTGGCAAAAGCCCCCCTGCTCTGCAGCTCCCCCTGGGAGCAGGGATCCCCCCTCCCTCAGCCTTGAACCTCCAGCAGCTGCTCCCCAGCCAGATGTCCCCACCTCTGAGCCCAGGGCAGAGCCTGGCTCCGAGCACGTCCCATCAGTGCGGAGTCCCCCCGAGGATCCGGCTGGGGGTGGGGCTGGGAGCGGGGACACTGAGCCGGGCCCCTCACCTGCTACCACGAGCTCCACGGGGTGGCTGGGCTGCGAGGAGACGAAGGGCTCTGACCGGGGCCGGTAGCTGCAGCCGTAGCTCCCTCCGTGCTGCCGGCCCACGGTGGGGATGTGGAACTCGGCCCCGTCCCCAGCAGGGTCCATGTGTCGCGGCGGGTTCAGGTCTCCAGCCTTGTGCAGGAAGAACCTCACGTCCCGGCGCTGCCCCCGACACCGGATGGTGACGTCTGCCCCTGGGGCGGTGACCCCAGTGGGGCTCAGAGAGATGGAGGGTCTGGGCAGGCTGGGATCTGCGCACGGGAGACAGGCTGTGAGAGTCAAGCCCCCCAGGGCGCCGGGTGCACACGCGAGTGGCTAGTCCTGCCCGGCCACGGCTCCATTGCTATTTTCAGCTCCATCAGAGCTAGCCCGGCTGCCGCCCGCCGGCCCCCCGCTGCAGGGCAGACACCCCACAACAGCCCACAGCTCTGGGGTGACCCTGGGGGGATGGCTCCCTGCCTCCGGCCTGGCCTCAATCAGGGCCACGCTCGTCTGGGCAGGGGACAGAACTTCCTCCGGTGCCGGACCCAGGGTGCAGGACGAGCTCTCCCAGCACCCAGGGACCCCCCAAACCTCCCCTTGTATAAGTACTTGTATAAGTAGGGGCATAGCAAGCAGATCGAGGGACGTGATCGTTCCCCTCTATTCGACATTGGTGAGGCCTCATCTGGAGTACTGTGCCCAGTTTTGGGCCCCACACTTCAAGAAGGATGTGGATAAATTGGAGAGAGTCCAGCGAAGGGCAACAAAAATGATGAGGGGACTGGAACACATGAGTTATGAGGAGAGGCTGAGGGAGCTGGGATTGTTTAGCCTGCAGAAGAGAAGAATGAGGGGGGATTTGATAGCTGCTTTCAACTACCTGAAAGGGGGGTCCAAAGAGGATGGCTCTAGACTGTTCTCAATGGTAGCAGATGACAGAACGAGGAGTAATGGTCTCAAGTTGCAGTGGGGAAGGTTTAGATTGGATATTAGGAAAAACTTTTTCACTAAGAGGGTGGTGAAACACTGGAATGAGTTACCTAGGGAGGTGGTAGAATCTCCTTCCTTAGAGGTTTTTAAGGTCAGGCTTGACAAAGCCCTGGCTGGGATGATTTAACTGGGAATTGGTCCCGCTTCAAGCAGGGGGTTGGACTAGATGACCTTCAGGGGTCCCTTCCAACCCTGATATTCTATGATTCTATGATTCCCCACCTCTGGCTCCAAGGCCAGGCGCCCTCCTCCGGCCGGCCTGCTCCCTTGTCGACCCGGGGCAGCGCGGCCATTGACCCCCCCAAACCGACCCTCCGCGGTGGGCACAGACCTGCCCCGGGGAGAGGACGAGAGAGAACGACCCACCCGTGACAGCCGGGGCCCCGTCGCTTAACGCTCGACTGGCAGGAGCCCCCACACCGCGGTGACCAGGGCAGCGTCAGACCACGTGCAGGGTAGGAGGCTGCTCCCCCCTAGCTGGGAACCCCCCAGTGACTCCGTCCCCGCTCCCCGGCCGGGCGTCCCCTCTGCTGGGCCCAGGGCTCAGGGCAGAGCCTGGCTCTGAGTGGTTCATTGGCGTGGAGCCCCCAAGTATCCAGCTGGGTGTGGGGCTGGCAGCGGGGACACTGAGCCGGGCCCCTCACCTGCTACCACCAGCTGCACGGGGTGGCTGGGCTGCGAGGAGACGAAGGGCTCTGACCGGGGCCGGTAGCTGCAGCCGTAGCTCCCTCCGTGCTGCCGGCCCACGGTGGGGATGCGGAACTCGGCCCCGTCCCCAGCAGGGTCCATGTGTCGCGGCGGGTTCAGGTCTCCAGCCTTGTGCAGGAAGAACCTCACGTCCCGGGGCTGCCCCCGACACCGGATGGTGACGTCTGCCCCTGGGGCGGTGACCCCAGTGGGGCTCAGAGAGATGGAGGGTCTGGGCAGGCTGGGATCTGCGCACGGGAGACAGGCTGTGAGAGTCAAGCCCCCCAGGGCGCCGGGTGCACACGCGAGCGGCTAGTCCGGCCCGGCCACGGCTCCATTGCTATTTTCAGCTCCATCAGAGCTAGCCCGGCTGCCGCCCGCCGGCCCCCCGCTGCAGGGCAGACACCCCACAACAGCCCACAGCTCTGGGGTGACCCCGGGGTGATGGCTCCCTGCCTCCGGCCCGGCCACAATCAGGGCCACGCTCGTCTGGGCAGGGGACAGAACTTCGTCCGGGGCCGGACCCAGGGTGCAGGACGAGCTCCCCCAGCACCCAGGGGCCCCCCAAACCTCCCCACCTCTGGCTTCAAGGCCAGGCGCCCTCCTCCGGCCGGCCTCCTCCCTTATTGACCCGGGGCAGCGCGGCCATTGACCCCCCCAAACCGACCCTCTGCGGTGGGCACAGACCTGCCCCGGGGAGGGGACGAGAGAGAACGACCCGCCCGTGACAGCCGGGGCCCCGTCGCTTAACGCTCGACTGGCAGGAGCCCCCACACCGCGGTGACCAGGGCAGTGTCAGACCATGTGCAGGGTAGGAGGCTGCTCCCCCCTGGCTGGGAACCCCCCAGTGACTCCGTCCCCGCTCCCCGGCCGGGCGTCCCCTCTGCTGGGCCCAGGGCTCAGGGCAGAGCCTGGCTCTGAGTGGTTCATTGGCGTGGAGCCCCCAAGTATCCAGCTGGGTGTGGGGCTGGCAGCGGGGACACTGAGCCGGGCCCCTCACCTGCTACCACCAGCTGCACGGGGTGGCTGGGCTCCACCCAGGTCTTCGGATCTGAGTCGGGGGGATAATAGCAGGTGTAGCTGCCTCCCTCTGCCTGGCTTACTTTGGGGATGGGAAATATGACCCCTGCCCTCACCCCGGCCCCCTCCCCGCTGGGGCTCAGGGAGATGGAGAGTTTGGGGGAGCTGAGATCTGGAGTGGGAGGGAGACGGGGCGTGAGACAGACCCCGGCACGGCCACTGCACCCCGTCCCCAGCATGGAGCTTCAGCGACAGGGCAGAGACAGGGTCAGGGTCTCCCCTGGGGTCCAGGCCACTAAGGCACCAGCCCAAGATCTCCTCCCTCCCCATCTTTGGGTGGCTGAGATCTCCTCCCCAACCCAACCTTCACTGGCTGGACGTCCCATCCGCTGGGCACCAGGGCTCGCTGAGACCCCCCCGGGGTTTGGCTGGGGGTGGGGCTGGGAGCCGAGGTGCTGGGCTGGGCCCCTCACCGGTTACAATGATCTGCACAGGGTCGCTGGGCTCCGAGTAGGCAGCTGATCCTGTTGTGTAGCTATAACGACAGGTATAGTTGCCCCCGTGTTCCCGTCTGGTGCTAGTGATGGGAAATTCAGCCTCAGAGCCAGCAGGGTCCATGTAATTCACATAGTTCTCCTTTCCAGCCTTGTAGAGGACGAACCTCATGCCCTGGCCCTGATGCCAACACCAGATGGTGACGTTTCCCCCCACGGGGATCACCCCACCGGAGCTGACGGAGATGGACGGTTTGGGGTAGGACCCCTCTGGATTCACAAACAAACAGGCAGTAAGTCGGGGTGACACAAACCGCGTCCGTCTGACACAGCAAGGGGGGAAGGAGATTTCCAGTCTCGGATTCCTTCAGTTCTCCAGGGTCAATTCAGCCCTGCCCCCGCTGCAGTCAGGAGTGACTCCGGATTGACCCCGGGGGCTGAGATCAGAATCACCCTCCTGTTTCTCTAACTTTGTAGCCCAGCGGCAGCTCTGCTGGGGTTGGGCTGAACATGGATTATTCTTTAAAATATTCTAAAAACCACATTTCCTCCAATTGTCCGGCAATGTGCTGTACACCGGGGGAGAGGAGGGCGGGGGTGCTGGGATCATGGGACACATTTGGGTCCTTTGAGCAAGAGGCTCCCAGAACAGGCCCCCCAAAAAAACATGTGTTTGCAAAATCCCCCGATTGTTCTAACATTTTCCGGCCCATCCCTGGGGCCCAAACTCTGGCTCTGCTCCGGCCCAAACCGCTCTCAGCCGCTGGGAGCTCTGCTCTGCCCGGTGCCGGGGGCCCCTTTGGGGACGGGATATTTCCAAAGCCATTCAGGGGACGTTCCGAACGCCAGGTCGGGCTGAGCCTGACCCACGAGCAAAGCGGTGACAGGTGCGTGTGCAGCAAGCCGAGGGTGAGACACAACAAGTGCCTTGCTCCAGTCCCGCTGTGTGTCCCCTTCTTACAGCCCTGCTCTGACTGACCCATTCCCCGGGGCTACGGCCAGCTCCCTGGGCACAGTTCGGGGGCGCTGTGGGGTGGCTGGTGCCTTCACTCTGTATTTCCTGGGGGGCAGAGCTTTGAGTGCAGGCAAATTCTCCCTGTGTGGTGCCCATCCCTGTAATGAGAGGGGTGAGGTCTCAGTCCCCACCTCTGGGTGTGGGAGGGAGCACAGGTCAGACAGGATCATCCCTTTAGGGGATCTTTGCCCCTCAACCCCGATCCACGTCCCTCATCATTAATGTGGAAATTCCCCCAGCTGCCCCATTCCCCAAAGATACTCACCTCCCGACACCCCACTCCGGCCGACCAGCCAGCAGCCTGGAAAGGAGACGGGCCATTAGGGACCAGATCCTAGAGTGACTGGATCCTACACCCTGGACTCAGATCCCCACATGGGCACACGCCAGGGTCTCGGATCCCCCTTCCCCCATGGGGAACTGTGACGCAGCAGGGAGGGGGGAGTGTTGCCCTGGGAATGTGGCAGGGGAGTTTCACTGGGGATGGGAGACCTGAGAGCCTGTCACCTGAGCCAGGAGGGGGAGGGGGAGGTAACACCTCTGCCCGGGAATGTGGACAGAGGCTACAGGATGGAGCCTGCAGGGGGGGGAAGGGGGTTTGGTTTCAGTTTGGGGCTGGGTGGAGGAACGCAGGGAACCCCAGGGCTGGGGTCTGAGCTCCCTGCTCCCCCAGAAGGACTGGACTGAGGGGTCCTGGTTGTACCCACAAGCTCTGTTGTGGACTGTGTTCCTGTTCTCCAATAAACCTTCCGCTTTACTGGCTGGCTGAGAGTCACAGTGAATCCCAGGAAGAGGGGTACAGGCCCCGGACTCCCCCACACTCCATGACAGGAACATACCCTGGTCTCAGATTCACCCTCCTGTGGGCACACGCCCTGGTCTCAGATACCCCCCCATAGGCACACACCCTGGGTGTGTCTGATACTCACCGAGGAAGAGGACGGTGAGAGCAGACGCCATGATGGGGCAGTGGGGGGCCCCTCAGCTCTCCCACAACACCCCACTGCTGAGCTCCACTGAGCCTGAGACCCGAGTGTGAGCGGAATGAGGAACTGCGCCGGGGGCTGCAGCCCCAGGAAGCCCGTGATGTGCTTGGCCCCTTTCTTCCCATCAGATGGTTCCTCTGCAATCTCCAGCCCAAATCTACTGCTGTCAGAGCAAAGCCAGCTCCCTGCAACACCCACCAAACCACATCCCCTCCTGCAGCTGCCTGGTCCCCCCCGCACCCCACATCACCTCCCAGCCCCACATGGGAGCTGCCCAGTCCGGGGACCAGCTGGGAACGGGGGAATCTCAAGTGGTGCCCAGGCTGCCCTGACCTTTTCCAACAGGCCCGTCTAGCCTCCCTGGAGCCGCAGATCAGAGCAGAGGAGGGATCCCCCCCACACACACACAGTGCCCCCCACGGAGTGACCCTCTCCCGTGGAGCAGGGCAGAGGTTCCTTCCTGACCAGGCTGGTGCCAGTGCCTGCCCTGGAGCATGAGGGTGGAGGGACCTGCCCAACCTCCCTTCCAGGTAGTGGCGCTGCAGACGGGACAGAGGGCTGGAAGTCTGGGGGGTGGTTTTGGGCCCCTGTGAGGTGGGGAGGGACGGATACATTTAGATCCTAAGTTGCTGAAGCAGCAGCTGAAAAATCCATGAAAAGGGGAAGTGTGTCCAGAGCCGGCGCTCACTTTCTTTTTCTGTTACTGCCACTGCCAGTGAAACTCAGCATCAACTTGATTCCCTGGCAGCGACCCTGTAATATACCCCGGCTCTGGGAGGGGACTGGGGTCTAGTGGTTAGAGCAGGAAGGGCCCAGCACTCCCCCACAAACAATCCCATCTCCCCTAGGTGTGACATACACTCCCGGCGCAGGGAGAGGGGGGCTGTGGCTACCTGGGGGGGCTGGTTTGTGGTTCAGTGTTTATTACAAATCTGGAGACTAACAGGATGCAAAATCACATAAAAGCTGCCTCAATGTGTCCCCTCCCTGTCCCGGTGCTGAGCCGTCCCCCAGGTCCCTAAATATTGTTCTGGGAGGGGAAGGGGGACAGCAGCTCAATGGGATGGGCCTGCAGCGGGGGGAGGGCAGCCTGGGGCATCCCCCCTAAATCTTCCCTAGAAGCAGAGTTCTCTGGGGCTGTCGCTGCAGGAGGGTAAGTCTGTTGCCCCCTGGGGTCTGGTGCCCCATGGCTACGGGGGGCTCTCACTGCGGGGTCCCCCAGCTCACATTGATCGCGGCGTACAGGCTGGGCTGGGCAGGCTCATGGGCAAGGGCCGGGCTCCCCGGCTTGGCCTGCAGCACCGGGCCGTCCAGCTCGGCGTAAGTGAGTCCGTCGGCTGCGGGGTCGGGCTCCTGGGGCTGGGAGGGGAGAGAGTCACTGGGGCGTGTGTGAGTGTGTGTGAATCCACCAACACCCCAACACACCCACCCCTGCAACCATAGAAGATCAGGGTTGGAAGAGACCTCAGGAGGTTCTAATCCAACCCCCTGCTCAAAGCAGGAGCAACTAAATCATCCCAGCCGGGAGCCACCTTAAAAACCCTCGAAGGAAGGAGATTCCACCACCTCCCTAGGGAACCCCTTCCAGTGCCTCACCGCCCTCCTAGTGACATAGTTTTTGCTAATAAACTCCCCCCACCTTACCCTCAAAAATGCAATTTGAGGCGTTCAAAAAGAAAACCGACTGCCTTTTTTGCTTCGGGCGGTGCAGTTGCGTGCACCGCATGTCATGACGTTTCAGATTTGGAGCTCCATTCTGCAAGAGGGGTCAGCATCTCTCCAAAGCGGGCCTCTTGTGAAATAGCCTCGTACGGAAAGAATAAAGAGACAGAGAGGCCCTCCCGTCACAGACAAATAAATGAACATAAGAAATCTGCAGCTCACATGGCGGCTGAAAAAATTCAAGCCAGGGCTAAGAGAGAAACTCTTTTTCCTCTGACTGCTAAAAGCGAAGAAGCAGCATTTGAAACTACTGCTCGTGTATTCCGAAGAGCCGACTACATTGCCAAAACGAATCGACCCCACAGTGGCCACGAGAGCCTCACTGACCTACAGCAAGTCAACGGATCGGAAATGGGGCGTTTGTTGCATAGTAGAATAGTTTGTGTAGACATCATCAATCACGTAGCCACTGAAATGAAAAAGAGAATTGCCAACACAATCATCGACCATAAGGGGAAAAAGACAGTACTTGTCGACGAATCGGCTACTCTCGCTGGCAACTCGACTCTCATCATTTTTTTGAAACCCAGCAGAGATGGGATCATGAGGCCTCTTACGTTTCCTCCGGACTTGATCGAGCTCCAAGCGCAAGAGCAGCAGCCATTAAAGGGGAAGTCTTGAAATGCTTGCTGCATTGCGGGTTCACTAAAGAACTGTTATTGGAAGTGAGGGTCAGCTTTTGTGGTGACGGTGGAAATGTGACATTTGGAGTCAAAGCTGGTGTTGGAGAACTACGACAAACGGACTTTCCTAAAGTGATATTGTGGCATTGTCTCAACCACAGACTGGAACTTGCTGTTGATGAAGCTTGTTCAGACCCTGGGTCTGTGTTTGCAGCAGGCTTGAGTGTCTGGCTTAACAAGGCAGGGTTCTGGAGGCCCAACTGGCAGAGAAAAAGGGCTCAGAGGTACTTTCAGCACATCAGGGGACAGTCCCAAGGGGATCTCTGTGACTGAACCCATCACACCACTGTCAGGTTGGGAGCTGTTTCAGGGGAGGGAATCTCTGAGGCAGGAGTGTTTGGGAGCCGAGGGGTTTGTGTCGGCATCTCAGCACCCCACAGGGAAGCCACTTGTCCCCCGGGGAGATTCTCTTCCCTGCACAGCCAGATCCAGGATCTTGGAGGCGCAGAGAGATGGCAGGTTAGAGGGGCCCGTGTTGGCCTGGGCCCAGCCCCTGGGGGGAGCAAGGAGCACAGAATGGGGGGGTCATCTCACCTAGGGTGCCCCCCTCGGGCGGCTGTAATAGGCCTCTGCCAGGATCAACCACAGGACGAGCAGGACCAAGGCACCCAGCCCCAGGTGGGCAATGTTGGTGTAGGAGAAATACGTGGGGGGCTGATGCAGGGGGAAGGGAAGAGTCACTTGGTGGCTCGGACGGGGAGTTCAGCAGCTGGCTCTGCCCCAGGAGTGGAGCCCCCAACCCCCTGTCCAGCAGATCCGGCTCAGCCCCCCTCTTGGGGTTTCCCAGACACTGTGGCTCTGGGGCCTCCCTGGGGCTGGACCCCCAAAGGGGAGGCTGTGTCCTACTGCCCCAGGGGGCTAAGCCTCAGTTCCCCAGTGAAGGGGACTCCCAGGTGGACCAACTGCCCCCTGAAACACCGGGCACTCCAGCCCCGGGCCAGGGGATGGGGACAATCAGAGCCTCAGGGTCTTAGCCCCTAACAACAGGGAACCACCTCAGCTCCCTCTCCCCACAGAACCCCTCTGTCCACCCCCACAGGTACCTCTGCCCCAGCCTGTCTGCTGCGCAGTGAGCCCATCCCCAGGGTATCTTGGCTGCTGCCAAACACAGCCAGGCAGTGCGCGGGGGGAGGCTGGAACATCACCCGCTGCCCCCCACAGTTGGGCGGTGGCCAGGGCCCTGGGGACCAGGGCGCAGCCAGAGGCAGAACATCTATTCGGGGGAAGGTCAGGGGGTCCCCTGACACCCCAGAAGGGCTCTGTTCGGGGCCGGTAGCTGCAGCCGTAGCTCCCTCCGTGCTGCCGGCCCACGGTGGGGATGCGGAACTCGGCCCCGTCCCCAGCAGGGTCCATGTGTCGCGGCGGGTTCAGGTCTCCAGCCTTGTACAGGAAGAACCTCACGTCCCGGCTCTGCCCCCTGACACCGGATGGTGACGTCTGCCCCTGGGGCGGTGATCTCAGTGGGATGGAGGGTCTGGGTAAGATGGGATCTGCACACAGGAGACAGGCTGTGAGAGCCAGACCCGGGGACTCACCCAGCCCCAGTCTCCCCAGCCCGGGCAGATCCAGGGGTCCTGGACAGAGATTCTCTCCCAGATCCCAGAGTCCCCCTGACCCAGAATCCCGGCCCTGCAAGCTGCGCTCCCAGCCCCACAGACACCGAGCCTCAGCTCCCTCGTACTTGGGATCCTCATATGCCCGTGTCTGGCCCTGCCTCATTCCCTGAGTGCAGCCTGCCCTGAACACAGAGCGACTCACAAGCTTGTCTCTGGCGTCCGGCTCCGCAGAGCACATGCTCCACACAGGAAGGGAGTCAGCCCCCTGGGAGGCAGGAAGGGGTCTTTATCCCCATTCTACACAGAGGGAAACTGAGTCACAGACAGATTCACTTTCCTTCGTGAGTTCCCAGGGGCGGGGACTGTCTTTTCACTCTATGTTTATGCCGCGCCTGGCAAAATGGGGCCCTGATCATGGGGGGGGGCCCCTACATGCGCCCCTAACACAAGGGATCCAGCACTATTGAGGCCAGCATTTGCAGAAATCTCCACTAACTGTGGGCGTCCCGGTTTGTGGGCACTCGGCCTGAGATCCCCCAAGATTGAGTCGTCCCCGTCCCCCCCCTCAAGGAAGGACACTTTTGAAAACTGTGATGTGCTCCCATCACACAGAGTCTGTGGCTGCGCCAGGAGCTGGGCCAGATCTCCTGGGTCCCAGCCCAGAGCCGTGTCCACCAAGCCCCCGCTTCTCCTGCAGCCCCTGCCTCATTCAGCCCCGGCTGGGGCCTGGAGAACAGAGGGGATGCCATCACGGGATTAAATAGCGACTCACGGTTCCTACGCACAAGGGGCAGCGTTAAAGTCGCCTCCCTGCCCCGAGCCTCCAGGGGCTGCTGCTCCTCCCTGGCTGGGGAACCCCCCAGTGACTCTGTCCCCGCTCCCCGGCTGGGCGTCCCCACTGCGGGGTCAGGGCTCAGGGCACAGCCTGGCTCTGAGGGTCCCATTGGCACCGAGCCCCCGTGAGGGTCTGGCTGGGGGTGGGGCTGGGAATGGGGACACCGAGCCGGGCCCCTCACCTCTCACCGCCAGCTCCACGGGGTCGCTGGGGGATGACGCGGCAGCTGACCCCGATCTGCTGTGATAGGAGCAGCTGTATCTCCCGCCGTGCTCCCGGCTCACGTTGCTGATGAAAAACACAGCCCCAGACCCACTCGAATCCACAGCTGGGAAATGGCGTCCCTCTTTGTTCAGCACGAACCGCACGCCCTGGCGCTGCCCCCAACACCAGACGGACACGGCTCCCCCCAGGGAGACCCCCTCGCTGGGGCTCAGGGAGATGCTGGGTTTGGGGTAGCTGGGCTCTGCAGGGGGAAGCAGACAGGCCGTGAGACGCAGGCCCCGTCACCCAGTCCTGGGACCCGTCCTCACCACGCGGCCTCCATGGGGGTCAGACCTGGCAGCCCTGGGGACGGGCTCCTGGATGCCTTTCCACAGGGGCCCAGAGTTTCCTCTGAGCCCTGGGCTAACAGCATGAGACACGGAGCAACCCCAGCCCCTGGGGGCCCAAAGCTCTGCTCCCTAGCGGGTGACAGGCCAGTCCAGTCTCTAGTGTCCATTCACGCCCTGGCTTCTCTGCTGGGAGGGCTGGGAGCCAGGACTCCTGGGTTCTCTCCCCAGCTCTAGGAGGGGAATGGGGTCTAGTCAGTGAGAGCAGGGCAGATGGGGGCCAGGACTCCTGGGTTCTATGCTCAGTACCACCACTGACTTGTAGGGGACTGTGCAAGTCTCTACTATCCACTGAGGTTTATAACCTTCAGCTCCGCCCATCACCCCGTAACTGATGTGTTACCTGGAAAAAGCCCCCCTGCTCTGCAGCTCCCCCTGGAGGCAGGGATCCCCTCTTCCTCTGCCCCAGATCTCCAGTGGCTGCTTCTCCTCCCTGGCTGGGAACCCGCCAGTGACTCCATCCCCGGCTCCCCACGTCCGCTCTGCTGGGCCCAGGGCTCAGGGCAGAGCCTGGCTCTGAGCGTCCCATTGGTGCAGAGACCCTGAGGGTCTGGCTGGGTTTGGGGCTGGGAGCCGGGCCGCTGAGCCGGGCCCCTCCCTCACCTCCTACAATGATCTCAACGGGGTCGCTGGGATATGAGCAGCGATTCTGATCCGTCATGGAGCGATAGTCACAGGTGTAGGTCCCTCCATCTTCCCAGCCGACACTGGGGATGGGAAATTCAGCCACGGTCCCATCAGGCACCGTCTGCAGCTGCCGGTCAGGGTGTCCAGCTTTACGCAGAAAGAACTCCCAGCCCGGGTATGAACCCTCACAGCGGATGGTGACGCTTCCCCCGAGCGCCACCACCCGGCTGGGGCTCACCCAGACAGTGGGTTTGAGAAATTCACGCCCTGCTTTCAAGAAGAGACAGGAGTCAAACAGGAGAGACACCCCATTCCCTCCTCCCCCCAGCCCCAATTCAGTCCATCCATCATTCAGCCTCTTTAGGAGTCTGCCCCTACCCGGGTTGGCACTGCCTGCCCATGGGGCTCGGGGGCAGGGGGTTCACCCTTTGTAGCTCAGGACCCGGCTGCATGAGAGATCACCCGCCACTCCAGCCCCACCCGAGGCCAGCCAGGGAGCCTGACCTGTGGGCCCCCTGGAACTCTGCCCCCAACCCCGGGGTTGGAAATACAGTCTGTGACCGTCAGGAGTCACACAAGACCCACCTTTCCCCAGGCCTTGGGAAGGGGGGGGGGGCTGGGCTGTGAGTGCAGGGGAGGGAGCTGTGGGGGGTGGATCTGGGGGCAGGGATGGATCTGGGGGGTTCTCCCCCACGACTGCACTGACCATGAATGTTTTGGTTCCCCTGAGGGGATCTAGAGTCCACGGACGGGCGCTGTTAGTGTTTGTATGAGCTGAAATAAATCCACGTGTTGTCCCCCACAGCCTGTGGGGGCAGGACATTGAACCAGGGGATGGTTCCCGTCTGCTTCGTCAGACCCCGGGAGCCAGATTCTGCTTCTAGTGACTCCATGGGGTTGGAGGCGGGGTGCACAGAAGAACAGGGCTGGGTCTGAGCTGACAGGGGGAGTTTGGGTTGAGTTTTGGGGAAGGGCTCAGTTGTTCTTTTCCCCACCTCATGCATCCCCTCTCCCGTCCCTGGTGTTATCGTCTTCCCCACAGACCAAAACTCACCTCCCCGCACCTCGCTGTGCCCGGCCAGCCAGCAGCCTGGAAAGCAAAGTGGAGTTAGGGGTCACATCCCAGAGAAAGTGGATCCTATACGTTGGTCCCAGATCCCCCACATGGTTATCCGCCCTCGTCTCAGATTCCCACCCCCGCATAGACACACGCCCTGTTCTCAGATCCCCACCATGGGCACACGCTCTGGCTGTCTCCGATACTCACCGAGGAGGAGGAGCGTGAGAGCAGATGTCATAATGGGGCAGTGGGGGGCCCTTCAGGGCTGCCTCTTACACCCCGGTGTCCAGCTCCACTGAGCCTGAGGCCCGAGTGCGAGCGGAATGAGGAACTGCGCCGGGGGCTGCAGCCCCAGGAAGCCCGTGATGCGCTTGGCCCCTTTCTTCCCATCAGATGGTTTCTCTGCAATTCCAGGCCAAATCTACCACGGTCAGAGCAAAGCCAGCTCCCTGCAACGCCCAGCAAACCACATCCCCTCCTACAGATGCCCGGTCCCGCCCCCCCATCACCTCCCAGCCCCACATGGGAACTGCCCCATATGGGAGCTGCCCCATCCGGGGACAAGCTGGGAAAGGAGCAATCTCAAGAGGTCAAGAGGTGCCCAGGCTCAGGCTGCCCTGACCATTTCCAACAGGCCCATCTAGCCTCCCTGGAGCAGCAGCTCAGAGCAGAGAAGGGATCCCCCCGACACACACACAGTGCCCCCCCCCCCCCGCCATGGAGTGACTCTCTCCCATGGAACGGGGCAGAGGTTCCTTCCTGACCCGGCTGGGCCCAGCGCCTGCCCTGAAGCATGAGGGTGGAGGGCCCTGGCCAACTTCCTTCCCAGGTTGTGTCGCTGCAGATGCTATTCTTAGCCAAGTGGTGTGAGACAGAGACAGAGATGGGACAGAGGGGCCGTGGGTTCTGGCCCTGGGGAGGGAGGGATAACTTTAGATCCTAAATTGCTAAAGAAGCCACTGAAAAATCCATGAAAAGGGGAAGTGTGTCCAGAGCCAGCGCTCACTTTCTGTTTCTGTTATTGCCAGTGAAACTCAGCATAAACCCGACTTCCCGGCAGCGACCCGGTAATATATCCCAGTTCTGGGAGGGCACTGGGGTATAGTGGTTAGAGCAGGAGGGGCCCACTGCCGCGTCCATCCCCCCTGAGCAATCCCATCTCCCCTAGGTGTGACACACTCCCAGCGCAGGGAGAAGGGGCTGGGGGCTACCTGGGGGGGGTCTGGTTTGTGGTTCCGTGTTTATTACAAATCTGGAAATTAACAGGGTGCAAAATAATATAAAAGCTACCTCAATGTGTCCCCTCCCACTCCCGGTGCTGAGCTCCTCCTGGCCCCCCACATGTGGGCCTAGGCAGGGCAAGGGGACAGCAGCTAGATGGGAAGGGGCTGCAGTGGGGGGAGGGCAGCGTCCCCCCTGAATCTTCCCTAGAGGCAGAGTTCTCTGGGGCTGGCACTGCAGGGGGGTGAGTCTGTCGCCCCCTGGGGGCCGGCGCCCCATGGCTGCGGGGGGCTCTCACTGTGGGGCCCCCGGCTCATGGCGTACACGTGGGGCTGGGTGGGCTCGGGGGCTGGGGACGGACCCCCCGCTTGGCTTGCAGCACCTGGCCGTCCAGCTCGGCGTAGGTGAGTCCCTGGACACTGGGGTCGGGCTCCTGGGGCTGGGAGGGGAGTCACTGAGGTATTCGTGTGTGTGCACCAACCCCCCCCCCCCCGTCATAAATATAAAGGGAAGGGTAAACCCCTTTGAAATCCCTCCTGGTCAGAGGAAATCTCCTCTCACCTGTAAAGGGTTAAGAAGCTAAAGGTACCTGACCAAAATGACCAATGAGGAGACAAGATACTTTCAAAAGCTGGGAGGAGGGAGAGAAACAAAGGGTCTGTGTGTCTGTCTGTATGCTGGTTTCTGCTGGGGATAGACCAGGAATGGAGTCTTAGAACTTTTAGTAAGTAATCTAGCTAGGCATGTGTTAGATTATGATTTCTTTAAATGGCTGAGAAAAGAATTGTGCTGAATAGAATGACTATCCTTGTCTGTGTGTCTTTTTTGTAACTTAAGGTTTTGCCTAGAGGGGTTCTCTATGTTTCTGAATCTAATTACCCTGTAAGATATCTACCATCCTGATTTTACAGTGGGGATTTCTTTATTTCCATTTACTTCTATTTTTTTATTAAAAGTCTTCTTGTAAGAAAACTGAATGCTTTTTCATTGTTCTCAGATCCAAGGGTTTGGGTCTGTGGTCACCTGTGCAAATTGGTGAGGCTTTTTATCCAACATTTCCCAGGAAAGGGGGGGTGCAAGTGTTGGGAGGATTGTTCATTGTCCTTAAGATCCAAGGGTCTGGGTCTGTAGTCACCTAGGCAAATTGGTGAGGCTTTTTACCAAACCTTGTCCAGGAAGTGGGGTGCAAGGTTTTGGGAAGTATTTTGGGGGGAAGGACGCGTCCAAACAGCTCTTCCCCAGTAACCAGTATTAGTTTGGTGGTGGTAGCGGCCAATCCAAGGACAAAGGGTGGAATATTTTGTACCTTGGGGAAGTTTTGACCTAAGCTGGTAAAGATAAGCTTAGGAGGTTTTTCATGCAGGTCCCCACATCTGTACCCGAGAGTTCAGAGTGGGGGAGGAACCTTGACACCCCCCAACACACACACACACACACTGCAATCCCAGCTGATGATCCCATAAGCCCACCCCCCTCCCAGCAGCCCAACCCCAAAGGGGGGGGAGGTTTCGATGTGAGGGGGTTCCTGGGGTCCATGTGGGTCAAAGTTGGGGTCAGGGGAACAGGAGACACTTAACCGGGGTCTGCGTCCGTTTCCCTTCGTGGATGGACAGAGACACCCGCTGAGCTGCGCCCCCGGCCGGCCCAGAGCAGGACCCCACACCCAGCTCTGACCCCTCTGTCCAGCCAGGGGGCTCAGAGATGGGCACAGCCACCCCTCCCCCACCCCACAGCAACGGAGACACAGAGATGGCAGCAGAGTCTAG
Organism: Lepidochelys kempii; assembly: GCF_965140285.1. Lineage (NCBI taxonomy): Eukaryota > Metazoa > Chordata > Testudines > Cheloniidae > Lepidochelys > Lepidochelys kempii. The sequence goes on from NC_136402.1 coordinate 15,759,121, forward strand.
GGGCTAGGGCGGGGGAGGGGGGCTGGGAGTCAGGACTCCTGGGTTCTCACCCTGGCTCTGGGAGGGGAGTGGGGTCTAGTGAGCCAGGAGTGGGTGGGGATTTCCTGCAGGTCACTGGCTGGGAAGGTCTGATGGAGAAGTGAAGGGGAGACACACAAAGCCCCAGGCCTGGGAAGGGAGAATGGGGGGGCACACAGAGGGAGTCCCTGAACTAGAGGGGGAGGGGAGGTGAGTGTCCCCCAGGGAGCAGATGGGGAGGGAGGCAAGAAGCTCAGCTGACACTAGCTACCTCTGGGACCTTCTCCTTAGTCCTGCCCAGCAGCAGCTGTCAATCAGGCCCTGCTCCATGTGGGTGGAGCCCCCACAAGCTCCACCCCTCCCCAGGGATCCTGCCCCACTGTTAGCCGACGGCCAAGGATGTTTGGTGAGGTGCCAGCTATGCCCGTTTATACCATCCGTGACTTTAACCGCTAGGACGCACTGTCCCTTCGCGGCGGGCAGCCCGGGCTAGGCTGACGGATGCCCCAAGGTCCTAACCACCCGTGACTTTAACTGCTAGAGCTCAGAGCTCCTTCGCAGCGGGCAGCCAGGATTGACTGACAGGTGCCCCAAGAGTTTGCCCCGTGGAGGCGGCACAACTCAACGCTAGGCTCTTAGTACTCTCACCTAATGGCCAGGCTTTAGAGCCAAAACGGCTGAGGTTCTTTAATTGTGTTGGCTGCTTTACAGTAAACCAGAGAAAACAAGTCAGGCTTATGCATAAATGGTTACCAAAATTTATTAAGCTAGATTCTAATCATGTGGTTACAAAATTGCTAGTGCCTACTTATTTAAATGTAGAGATGTTACACACACAAACAAGTTACAAAACTGAAGCCACAATCCCAAAGAAAGAAAACAAAGTATAGAGCTCTATTTCAAAATATGTGTACACTAAAGATAGGAGATCAGGTGTGGGTGCTTCTTACCCTCCTTGCATCTCTCGATTCCAGCGGTGCCAAGCCAGGATCGGTCACTCAATTCCGCGGAAAGACGAATAAGGGACAAGGCGTAGGGACCCTCTTAGCTGCAGAAGCCTTGGGAGGCTGTCACTTATCTGACCAGCAGATAGATAGTGAAAAGCACTCAAAAATCATGGTGCTGTAGGTCCCCTACTTATACCTCTGTACTCCTTTATTCTCTTTCTCCTTTCTTATGCCAAATTGAGGCTGGTCTGTCGGGGTGACGCCAGCTTTCGCAAGAGTAGTTTACACTTGCAAAGGAGAGAAACAATAAGTGTCGACTACTGGACATTTCTTTTATCAGGGTAAATATTTTCCCAACTAGGATGTTGGTGTGTGTGCATCACGCTATTTAGTTGGGGCTAAGAGCCATGTCTGTCACAGGGCCTCTGCCTGCTGTGAGCTTAATCGTCGTATCTGTTCCCAGAGGCACATTGTAGCAGCACACCTGTGCTTTCACAGCTTCAAAGGCTGTGCTGGAATATATGTTAAGTGCCCTGTTCCTGCTTCCTCCTGTGTTTCCAGCAATGCTGGTCTGAGGGGGGGCGGGGGCTGGCTGTCTGGCTACACCTAGCTGATCACTGGTCCTGAGAACACCGGAGAGGAATGTCACAGACACAAACCAGAATCCCCCATGAGCTGATTGGGAACCCCTGGTACCAGCGCCCGGCCATCACCCCCTACAGGGCAGCAGGGATGAGGATACCTGGGGGTGTTCCCTCTGCGGCTGGTGCTGAGCCTGGATCCCTGCTGGGCTGGGCTGGACCAGCAGGGGGCAGCGCAACACCATAGCATGCACCAGGCAGGGGGCAGATTAACTCAGGAAGCTTTTCTTGTCCACAGTCCTCCCTTGTTAGTGAGTCGTTATAACGAACCTGATCCACAGGCCGGTGGCTCCCTTGGCATCCAAGGTACCTGAGAAGCATGGAGCCGGCGGCTCGTTATACAGGGACCCCTTGCCCAGTACTGCGATGCAGCCACCTCTGGGGTGGGGTGCGGGGGCTTGTTATATGGGGACCCCGCACCCAGCTCTGTCATGTGGCTATCTCTGGGATGGAACAGCTGTGTTTGTACAGGGATTACTCACACAGGGCCCCCTGCTGAGCCCCCACCCAGTTCGTTGGCTTTCCCGGCAAAGTCCCCCATCCAAGCCGTGACCCCATCCCACCCTGCTTAGCGGCAGGTTTAACCCTTCCCTCGCTGGGCAGAGCACTTACTGGCTCGGGTTTCTCTGAAGAAGACGAAGGCCACGAGGAAGAGGAGGCCGGCGGCTGCCACGCGCGCCCCGGTGACAATGGGGCTGGTCAGACCTAGAGCTGCCGGCGATTCCGATCCACCTGGGAAAGAGCAGCAGGCCGTGAGTGCCGGGAGCGGCTGGTCTGTTCCCACCCCCAGCCCCTCCCACCCCAGGCAGCACCCAAGGGGCTGGGACTCCGCAGGGCAGAGGCAGCAGAAAATTCTATGGGGAGGATGTCAGGGGGCTCCAGGGCACCAAGTGGGGTCAGAGCAAGGAAGATTTGGGGGATTTGTAGAGCTAGGGGGCGCTGGGCTGCAGGGTGGGGGGCTCGGTAGGGGGCACTCTCCCCACCAGTCAGGGCTGGCCCGACTAGCGCAGCGCTATGGGGCACTGTCTGATGCAGCCTGGCTGTCATTTCCAGCCCCCCCACCCCCAACAGTGCCATGGCACCGGCCAGGCCTGGCCGCACCGCCTCAGACCAACGGGCCCATCTAGCCTGGTATCCCGCCTCCCATACTGGTTGCTCCTGGCTGCTTTGCAGGGAGCTCCAGGGTACTGCTGTGACCACTGATGGGCCCAGCTGGCCCCAGAGGAAGCCTCCGGCTGCTCCTTTCGAGGCGGGTTCGTGTGTGAAGCAGGAGTCTTCGCTCCCCTCCCAGATCCATCGGTGCGGGAGATTCATTGGATTGATCATCAGGGTCATTTCCAGGGGGGAGGGGATGGATTTTCGTGGCTGGGGATGGTGCCAACTTGGCAGCCCCTGGGCCCCGACTCCTCTGTGTGTCCCCTGAGTGCGGGCAGCCCGGGGGAGCATCCCCCTGGGAAAAGCCCCCTGCTCTGCAGCTCCCCCTGGGGGCAGGGATCCCCCCTCCCTCTGCTCTGAATCTCCAGCGGCTGCTGCTGCCCCCAGGTTGGGGAACATACAAACACCCCACAGTGACTCCGTCCCTGCTCCCCGGCCGGGCTTCCCTGTGACAGAGTGGGAATTTGCTGTAAATAATTTGTACAAATACCATGTTTGCCTCAGTTTCTCCTCTATGTTGGATGGTTGTGACATTACGAGTGTAATATTAATATCTCATTGAAAGGTGACACAGGGCCAGAAAGAGTTAATTAACTCACAAACTGACATGACCCACGGCCGAACTTTAGAGACTGGTTCGGAAGAGATGTAAGGGAATAGAGTTTTGAAATGCCAGCCTGCATTGTTAGAGATGGAAGGGGAGATGTTTGCTCAGGTCTTGTGATGTGAGCAAACGAGTCTTGTCTATGGCTGTAGCTTTGATTCAAAGATCAAAAAAGGAATATTAACATTTAGGAAGACACTTGAGTGAAACAGTATTATTGTCTATATGTCTCTTTGAAGGTTGTGGTAACCTGTATCTGAACTGCTTAATGGATTCCCTCTGCTAATTACCCTATGTTAATTGCCATGACGTTTGGGAGAAGGAAAGTTAAGCCTACTGTTTTCTCAGGCCAAGAGGCTGCTGGAAATGTATAAAAACCCCCGGGGACACGATCCTTCTTCATCACAGATCTCCTTTGGGTTTCAAGAAGGGGAAACCCTAAGCCAGTGGTCCCCAGCATTTCTGTGGAAATAGCATATTCCTGTTCCCAGAAGGCTGTGGCGGGTGCCAGACACCCCGCCGCGGAAATGCGTTTCGGCGGGCGGCTCTCCTCGGTGACGGCATTTCGGCAGTGCAGTGTCCTGCGGGAGCGCACAATTGCCCCGGCAGGCACCATTTCACCCGCTGGCCCTGCCTTGGGGAATTGAGAACTGAGAGCCCCTGTCGCTGACTGGAGTCACCCTGAATATGGACATTGGCCTATAACCTATGGACGATTTCTAAAAGGACTTTTGGCAACTATAAACTCACCGTCTTTGCTATGTATCTGGACCTCAAGAAATTGAACTCAAATCTGTCTGTATATTGATCTTTCAACCAACGCTCTCTCTTTTCTTTTTTAATAAATTTTAGTTTAATTAATAAGAATTGGCTATAAGTGTGTATTTGGGGTAAGATCTAAGTTATCATTTGACCTGGGTCTGGGGCTTGGTCCTTTGGGATCAGGGAAACCTTTTTTCTTTTACTGGGGTCTTGGTTTTCATAATCAGACATCCCCATAACAAGTGGCACTGGAGGTGATACTGGGAAAGAGGATCTGGGCTATGGGCCCAGCTTTGGAGCAGCCTCTAGGAGCCCTCGTCAATGCGCCAGACTCCCTGGGGGTCTCACTCTTCCTTCAGGGCAAGCCCCATGGCTCCCCCGCCTCCTTAGGCTGGACCCCTGGGCCAGCAGCCCCCTGGCTTCCCGTCACGAGCGCTGTTCGCCAAGTCCCACTGAAGCAGACCCTGAGGGAGCCTGGTTACAATCTTGGGGAGCAACGCGCCCCTCTGCCAGCCTCTGCAGGGCACCCCGCTGCACGGGCACACAGAAGGGGCTAGGAGGCCACTGCACCCACCACAGGAAGTCCTGGGTTTGCCCAGAGAGAAAAATGTTACATTCAGGTCCAGCCTGGCTCCCCAGAGCCCCAGCCAAGCGGTGCCCCCCTGTACCCCACTCTGTCCCTCTGCTCCCTCTTTGTTCAGGTTCCCCAGGCGAGCCCCTGCCTCCCACCCCTCCTCAGTCCTTGGCTGTCGGCTGGCTTCCTGCGAGGGCTGGACCATCCATGGTCGTTAGTTGGCCGCAGATAGCAAATGTCCCGGAGATGGGCTTTGCCCTGGGGCTACCAAACCGGGAGCAAAGAGCCTTTGTTCGCGACCTAGTTAACCATTGTAAGGATGCTGCCCTTGGTGGGACACAACTGAGAGTACCAATTCAGGACACATTGCTTAGAGCAAGGGCAGTTACAGCCCAAGGCTCGGGTTCCTCTGCAAACCAAACCAGCCAAACAGAGAAGACTTCGGTTTTTCAGGTCTGGAATGTCTTTTCTCCTGTGAAATCTCCAATACTGTTTACAGGCATTAACAGGTCAACATTAGCATTACAAGGCCTTTTAACATAAGGTGTCTTCGTAGATATCACTTTCAACATGTTCACGGGATTTTCCAAAAGATTAGGCACATTGTACATTTTTACAGTTTTTGGTTATAGCAAACCATTAGTTCTAAAAATCACCATTAGCAATAACAACAAATCCATTAAAAAGGAGGACTTGTGGCACCTTAGAGACTAACCAATTTATTTGAGCATGAGCTTTCGTGAGCTACAGCTCACTTCCTCAGATGCATATCGTGGAAACTGCAGCAGGCTTTATATATACACAGAGAATATGAACCAATACCTCCTCCCACCCCACTGTCCTGCTGGTAATAGCTTATCTAAAGTGATCATCAGGTGGGCCATTTCCAGCACAAATCCAGGTTTTCTCACCCTCCACCCCCCCACACAAATTCACTCTCCTGCTGGTGATAGCCCATCCAAAGTGACAACTCTTTACACAATGTGCATGACAATCAAGTTGGGCTATTTCCTGCACAAATCCAGGTTTTCTCACATCCCCCCCACCCCCATACACACACAAACTCACTCTCCTGCTGGTAATAGCTCATCCAAACTGACCACTCTTCAAGTTTAAATCCAAGTTAAACCAGAACATCTGAGGGGGGGGGGGGTTAGGAAAAAACAAGAGGAAACAGGCTACCTTGCATAATGACTTAGCCACTCCCAGTCTCTATTTAAGCCTAAATTAATAGTATCCAATTTGCAAATGAATTCCAATTCAGCAGTTTCTCGCTGGAGTCTGGATTTGAAGTTTTTTTGTTTTAAGATAGCGACCTTCATGTCTGTGATTGCGTGACCAGAGAGATTGAAGTGTTCTCCGACTGGTTTATGAATGTTATAATTCTTGACATCTGATTTGTGTCCATTTAGTCTTTTACGTAGAGACTGTCCAGTTTGACCAATGTATATGGCAGAGGGGCATTGCTGGCACATGATGGCCTATATCACATTGGTGGATGTGCAGGTGAACGAGCCTCTGATAGTGTGGCTGATGTGATTAGGCCCTGTGATGGTGTCCCCTGAATAGATATGTGGGCACAATTGGCAACGGGCTTTGTTGCAAGGATAAGTTCCTGGGTTAGTGGTTCTGTTGTGTGGTATGTGGTTGTTGGTGAGTATTTACTTCAGGTTGCGGGGCTGTCTGTAGGCAAGGACTGGCCTGTCTCCCAAGATTTGTGAGAGTGTTGGGTCATCCTTTATGATAGGTTGTAGATCCTTAATAATGTGTTGGAGGGGTTTTAGTTGGGGGCTGAAGGTGACGGCTAGTGGCGTTCTGTTATTTTCTTTGTTAGGCCTGTCCTGTAGTAGGTGACTTCTGGGAACTCTTCTGGCTCTATCAATCTGTTTCTTTACTTCTGCAGGTGGGTATTGTAGTTGTAAGAAAGCTTGACAGAGATCTTGTAGGTGTTTGTCTCTGTCTGAGGGGTTGGAGCAAATGCGGTTGTATCGCAGAGCTTGGCTGTAGACGATGGATCGTGTGGTGTGGTCAGGGTGAAAGCTGGAGGCATGCAGGTAGGAATAGCGGTCAGTAGGTTTCCGGTATAGGGTGGTGTTTATGTGACCATTGTTTATTAGCACTGTAGTGTCCAGGAAGTGGATCTCTTGTGTGGACTGGACCAGGCTGAGGTTGGTGATGGGATGGAAATTGTTGAAATCATGGTGGAATTCCTCAAGGGCTTCTTTTCCATGGGTCCAGATGATGAAGATGTCATCAATATAGCGCAAGTAGAGTAGGGGCTTTAGGGGACGAGAGCTGAGGAAGCGTTGTTCTAAATCAGCCATAAAAATGTTGGCATACTGTGGGGCCATGCGGGTACCCATAGCAGTGCCGCTGATCTGAAGGTATACATTGTCCCCAAATGTGAAGTAGTTACGGGTAAGGACAAAGTCACAAAGTTCAGCCACCAGGTTAGCCGTGACATTATCGGGGATAGTGTTCTTGACGGCTTGTAGTCCATCTTTGTGTGGAATGTTGGTGTAGAGGGCTTCTACATCCATAGTGGCCAGGATGGTGTTATCAGGAAGATCACCGATGGATTGAAGTTTCCTCAGGAAGTCAGTGGTGTCTCGAAGGTAGCTGGGAGTGCTGGTAGCGTAGGGCCTGAGGAGGGAGTCTACATAGCCAGACAATCCTGCTGTCAGGGTGCCAATGCCTGAGATGATGGGGCGCCCAGGATTTCCAGGTTTATGGATCTTGGGTAGTAGATAGAATATCCCAGGTCGGGGTTCCAGGGGTGTGTCTGTGCGGATTTGATCTTGTGCTTTTTCAGGAAGTTTCTTGAGCAAATGCTGTAGTTGCTTTTGGTAACTCTCAGTGGGATCAGAGGGTCATGGCTTGTAGAAACTCGTGTTGGAGAGCTGCCGAGCAGCCTCTTGTTCATATTCCGACCTATTCATGATGACAACAGCACCTCCTTTGTCAGCCTTTTTGATTATGATGTCAGAGTTGTTTCTGAGGCTGTGGATGGCATTGCGTTCCGCATGGCTGAGGTTATGGGGCAAGTGATGCTGCTTTAGATAAGCTATTACCAGCAGGACAGTGGGGTGGGAGGAGGTATTGGTTCATATTCTCTGTGTATATATAAAGCCTGCTGCAGTTTCCACGATATGCATCTGAGGAAGTGAGCTGTAGCTCACGAAAGCTCATGCTCTAATAAATTGGTTAGTCTCTAAGGTGCCACAAGTCCTCCTTTTCTTTTTGCGAATACAGACTAACACGGCTGCTACTCTGAAACAAATCCATTGTCCATTTACAATTGTTTTTGTCATGCCACACCTTTGGCTTAATACCATTGGGGTTTGGGCCTTTTAGGGTTAACCTGTGGCTCCCCTTTGCGAAATTAAGTTCTCTTTTTTTCTCCTTGTCCTGTAGGATCAAACCCGGATTTCTCTTGCTTAACAGAATTCACTGGCAGATTGGGCGTGCCTCTCTCTGCCATCAGCTATTCCCAAGTCTTTCTTCTTCCAGTCAGTCAGGTGATTTGCATCAACACAGACACTAGCTTTTAGATTCTCAGCTGCTACCAATTTGAATGCTGGACACTGTCTTAAAGAGTCTGAGCGTGAGCGTTTGCTTGCTCTCCCCTGCATCCTTAAGCATTCAGCCTTACAGCTGTTCTGTACTGAAACACCAGTAACCAATTTATTTGAGCATAAGCTTTCGTGAGCTACAGCTCACTTCATCGGATGCAATTCATCGGAGCTGTACCTCACGAAAGCTTATGCTCAAATAAATTGGTTAGTCTCTAAGGTGCCTGTTAGCCGACGGCCAAGGATGTTTGGTGAGATGCCAGCTATGCCCGTTTATACCATCCGTGACTTTAACCGCTAGGACGCACTGTCCCTTCGCGGCGGGCAGCCCGGGCTAGGCTGACGGATGCCCCAAGGTCCTAACCACCCATGACTTTAACTGCTAGAGCTCAGAGCTCCTTCGCAGCGGGCAGTCAATACTGACTGACAGGTGCCCCAATGGCAGCACTAAGAGCCTCTCCACACCCGTGACTTTAACTGCTAGAGCTCAGAGCTCCTTCGCAGCGGGCAGCCAGGATTGACTGACAGGTGCCCCAAGAGTTTGCCCCGTGGAGGCGGCACAACTCAACGCTAGGCTCTTAGTACTCTCACCTAATGGCCAGGCTTTAGAGCCAAAACGGCTGAGGTTCTTTAATTGTGTTGGCTGCTTTACAGTAAACCAGAGAAAACAAGTCAGGCTTATGCACAAATGGTTACCAAAATTTATTAAGCTAGATTCTAATCATGTGGTTACAAAATTGCTAGTGCCTACTTATTTAAATGTAGAGATGTTACACACACAAACAAGTTACAAAACTGAAGCCACAATCCCAAAGAAAGAAAACAAAGTATAGAGCTCTATTTCAAAATATGTGTACACTAAAGATAGGAGATCAGGTGTGGGTGCTTCTTACCCTCCTTGCATCTCTCGATTCCAGCGGTGCCAAGCCAGGATCGGTCACTCAATCCCGCGGAAAGACGAATAAGGGACAAGGCGTAGGGACCCTCTTAGCTGCAGAAGCCTTGGGAGGCTGTCACTTATCTGACCAGCAGATAGATAGTGAAAAGCACTCAAAAATCATGGTGCTGTAGGTCCCCTACTTATACCTCTGTACTCCTTTATTCTCTTTCTCCTTTCATATGCCAAATTGAAGCTGGTCTGTCGGGGTGACGCCAGCTTTCGCAAGAGTAGTTTACACTTGCAAGGGAGAGAAACAATAAGTGTCGACTACTGGACATTTCTTTTATCAGGGTAAATATTTTCCCACCTAGGATGTTGGGGTGTGTGCATCACGCTATTTAGTAGGGGCTAAGAGCCATGTCTGTCACAGGGCCTCTGCCTGCTGTGAGCTTAATCCTTGTATCTGTTCCCAGAGGCACATTGCAGCAGCACACCTGTGCTTTTCACAGCTTCAAAGGCTGTGCTGGAATATATGTTAAGTGCCCTGTTCCGGCTTTCTTCTGTGTTTCCAGCAATGCTGGTCTGAGGGGGGGGGGGGGCTGGCTGTCTGGCTACAGGTGCCTCCTTTTCTTTTTGCAAATACAGACTAACACGGCTGTTACTCTGAAACCTACCAGTAACCAAATCTGTCCTCAGACCCCGAAGCACAGACTGCTCACTCAAAGAATCAGAATGGAGACATTCCGTTCTCAGCAACCTCGTCTCCCCAACAGACTGGTTAAGCACCACCACTTGGATATAGGGCTGTTCAACTTCCCTAACAATTTTCGTTCCATCTCAGAGCTGTTGGGGACACTGGGGCATGGCCACTAGGTAACTCAAGGGGATGGAAGACCACGAGTGTCGATGAAGCCCCCTCGCACTAGGCCCAGGTGACCTTGGCCCCCCCTCCCGCCTGGAGGAACTCGCAGCAGCTCTGTGTACTAGGCCCAAGTGTCCTTGCCCCCCCCCCCCCCGCCTGGAGGCACTCGCAGCAGTTATGCTGAGGATCTGCAACAATATGCTGCGGAGTCAGACTGCCTGAAACTAAGCAAGGCCACACAGGGCAGATATGGAAGAACAATGCTGAATAAAGCAGCTTTATGCATAGTTTAACAAATGATACAGAGAACCAGGGAACTAGCTGGGAACTGGATTGGCTGGCTATATGGATACTTGGGGCAGCTTGCTATTGCATAAGTATGCTGGGAAAAAGGATGTATAAAAGCCTGTGTAACTTCCTGCTCTGGGTACAGGATTTGAGATTCAAATCTCCCTGTACCTATTTGAAGCTTCAAATAAACTTTTCTGCTTCTCCACCCCGTTGTGATTATTGGGTGTAGCACACCGGGTAACGAACCACTCAAGCTGTTGTTCAGCCTCTCGGCACTGGGTGCCGGCAACAGAGCTATCCACACTGGATCTTTTCAAAGCAAAGTCAATGAATTCACTCTTAGCAGAAAAGTTCTGTGAAGGGTTAATGTCTAGCTATTCCACCTGGAAGCAGGCGGGGCACACCCTGACTGTTTCCTAGGAGCAATGCACACATTGCTCTATCCAAGGACAAGGGCTAGATATGAATCCTGAGAACTTGATTGTTTGGACAGCAACTGTGGGAGGTTTCTTTAGCCTGGGCTCAAGGCCTGAGAACCAGGATCGTAGTAGATAGAGGATGGTAACTAAGCATATGAATCAACGTCATACATTCCTTTGTGTAGCAGTGTGTAATGCTTAGGGGGAGAAATATAATAAAAGGAGAAGGTGGAAGGCAGGGGGGGCAGAACAGCCCATCTCCGCTGACCAGCCTGTTTGCTTGCATAAAGCTGTGTTCTGTCTCATCACTGAACCGCAACAGTTCTGGCTATCAGGAACTGAAACTTCCTTGATTAAACCACTTCCACACCCTTCAGCTACAGCAAACTGCTTGCACAGATTACCATGAGGATTTCCTTCCCGAGGAGCTTCTCTAAGCAATAATTCACCCCTCACAGAAGTTCTGCCCTTACCGTCTTCACCTAGGGCTTGCTCTAAAGGAACACTTCCCTGAGCAACAACAGACTCTTTCTGGGTTTTACTTACATCCAGGATCATCTTTGGCTTATCAGGTGGATTCCTACACAATCCCCTTTCGGGCAAACTGCTAGATTTCATAGTCAAAGGGTCAGAAGCATTCTCCTTCCCTTTGCCACACACAAGCTTAGGAATCTTTTTCTTCTTGCTACAAGTTTCCAAACTATCAGTAGGTAACACAGTTAAATCACTTTTCTGCTCTCCTTGTGCCCTGGCTAGGAGATCGCCTTGATCGGACAGAGCTGATACACTAGCAACAGGCAAAATAGAAACACCAGAATTGTCTGGTCTCTGGGAAAGACACTAACTGGATGCAACCTAGTTACAGGGCCATTCTCCTGAGCAGACACAAACTTAGGACGCTTCCCTTCCTGGGCTTTAGCTGAATCCAGAACCAACTCTGAGACAACTGCAACCATCACAGGCTGAAAGGCACCTTCTGTCTGCTCCACAGACGAAAGAACAGTAGACACCTTCTCCTTTCCCAGACACCCAGCTTGGGATCTCCTTTCCCTTGTCCCCGCACACAGGGCTGTTCCCAGACAACTGCTTGGAGGCTGGGGTAGCTCCCTCCATAGGCAAGTCATTACCCCTTCAGACACAAGCACATTCCCTTCACTGTCACGATTCTCCTCACAGGTAACAGGTAAGGTATCGGGACACTGATCTTCCACTCTCCTCGCCTTCCAACCCTGCTGACTAGACACAGCCATCAGCTCACAAGGCTGCCTAGGCTCATCCAAACTTTCCTTCCCAGGCACATTGCGCCTCCCCACAGATCAACTGCTGCTCTTCTCATTACCCTGAGCTACTTCCAGCAAATCACAGTTACCCTTTTCAGGTTCCCTTTTATAAGCTGTACTCGCCAACAATCCATCATCTATCAAAAATCTACCCTTTTCTTCTTAGGGCTTTAACCTGATCATCCATTTTAATCTGCTCCAGAGAAACATTTTTCTGACCAATGGGATCTTTCTGTGCTTTATTTAATTCCAAATTCACTTCTGAGACATTAGACAGACATTCAGAAACTTCATTGACAGCCAAACAGCTCTTTCCCACAGACAAACCTTTGGAGAAACCCTCCCCAGGCAAATCACTGACCACAATAGACACAGGGTTTAAGATCATTCCCTTCCTGTGACTGGTTACCTGGACTGAACAAAGCTTTAATGTTTTCCCCAATCAAAAGATCCTTAGGCAATAACTTCCTTACACCAGCTACAACTTCATGTTTAGCGCCATTTAGCACAGACAGCTGCAGCGGCACAGGAGCTAGCAAACAGAGCTGTAAACAGGGGAGTTTGAGTGGGAGTTTGAAAGGGGAGTTTGTCTTGTGGTGCTTGTGTGGGGTTTGGTTTTGCTGTGGGTGGTGGTGTTTTGGTGTGGTTTGTGTTTCCCAGATTAACAGGATTTAGGTGGGAAGGCTATGACAGATTCAGAGGTGGCAGTGGGAGTGACCCATGTAGCCCCTCTGCCATGTACATTGGTCAAACTGGACAGTCTCTACGTAAAAGACTAAATGGACACAAATCAGATGTCAAGAATTATAACATTCATAAACCAGTCGGAGAACACTTCAATCTCTCTGGTCACGCAATCACAGACATGAAGGTCGCTATCTTAAAACAAAAAAACTTCAAATCCAGACTCCAGCGAGAAACTGCTGAATTGGAATTCATTTGCAAATTGGATACTATTAATTTAGGCTTAAATAGAGACTGGGAGTGGCTAAGTCATTATGCAAGGTAGCCTGTTTCCTCTTGCTTTTTCCTACCCCCCCCCCCAGATGTTCTGGTTTAACTTGGATTTAAACCTGGAGAATGGTCAGTTTAGATGAGCTATTACCAGCAGGAGAGTGAGTTTGTGTGTGTATGGGGGTGGGGGGGATGTGAGAAAACCTTGATCTATGCAGGAAATAGCCCGACTTGATTATGTAAAGAGTTGTCACTTTGGATGGGCTAGCACCAGCAGGAGAGTGAATTTGTGTGGGGGGGTGGAGGGTGAGAAAACCTGGATTTGTGCTGGAAATGGCCCACCTGTTGATCACTTTAGATAAGCTATTACCAGCAGGACAGTGGGGTGGGAGGAGGTATTGTTTCATGATTTCTGTGTGTATATAAAGTCTGCTGCAGTTTCCACGGTAAACATCTGATGAAGTGAGCTGTAGCTCACGAAAGCTCATGCTCAAATAAATTGGTTAGTCTCTAAGGTGCCACAAGTACTCCTTTTCTTTTTGCGAATACAGACTAACACGGCTGTTCCTCTGAAACCTGACACAATGAAGATGACTGGATGTGGAAGCTGTGGTATGTACATGATCCTGGAGGGGGCACCTGGTAAGAGTTTTGTCTGCATGAAATGCCGTCTGATAGAGCTGATGGAGGAAAAGATCAGAGGTTTGGAGATGCAGGTGGAAAGTCTGGTAGAGTTTAGGAAGGGGTTTGAGCAGATTATGGAGCAAAGACATGAGGTATCTGAAGGGAAAAGCTCAGACTTGCAGATGGAAGCAGGACTAGGGAATTCTGAGGGGAGACTGGGTGAGGAAAGTGGTCAGTGGAAGCATGTGACTAAAAGAACTAGGCAGAGGAAAAGACGGGCTAGTGAAGGAGAAATAGAGCTTCAGAATAGGTTTGCAGAGTTGGAAAATGAAGAAGGGGCTCAGCAGGTAGTCACTGAAGGTGATAGGGCAAGGAAGAAGAGAAGAGCGGTTAGTCCTATAGGAAAAGGGGAAGAGTTAATGGAGATTACACCAAATATGAGCCCCAGGAGGATACAGGATGGGTTAAAAAGGATTACAAGGGAGAATGGGAATGGAAAAAACTTGCAGCCAGAGGGAACAGGGGATAGACTGGAGAATAGCACCGTCACTAGGAAAAGGCAGGTCTATGTGATTGGGACTCTTTACTGAGAAGAATAGATAGGCCTGTAACCAGAGCTGATCCAGAAAATAGGAGGGTGTGCTGTCTTCCAGGTGCTAAGATACGGGATGTAGACCTGAGGTTGAAAAGGATTCTAAAGGGAGCGGGAAAGAATCCCCTAATTATCCTTCATGTGGGAACAAATGATACGGCTAGATTCTCGCTGGAAAGTATTAAGGGAGACTATGCTAGGCTGGGGAGGACGCTTAAGGAAATTGAGGCTCAGGTGATCTTTAGTGGGATTCTGCCTGTTCCTAGAGAAGGGCAACAAAGGTGTGACAAGATTATGACTATCAATAGATGGCTTAGGCAGTGGTGCTATAAGGAGGGCTTTGGGATGTATGGCCATTGGGAGGCATTCATGGATAGAGGACAGTTCTCTCGGGATGGACTTCATCTGAGTAGGGAAGGAAATAGACTTCTAGGATGGAGGCTGGCACAACTGATTAAGAGAGCTTTAAACTAGGAATTTGGGGGAGATGGTTGGGAGATGTCCAGGTAATCTCCACGCCAGAATTTAGCATAGAGTGGAAAGAAAATGAAGTAAGAGTGGATACAGCTGTAGGTAGGAGGAAGGGCAGTGTAGATACAAGTCTAATAGGTTATACTGGTAGTAAAATAACCGTGCCTAATAGGGTACAGAACATGAGTGAGGCCAAACAGCAAAAATTAAGATGTTTGTACACTAATGCAAGGAGCCTAGGTAACAAAATGGAGGAACTAGAGTTACTGGTGCAGGAAGTGAAACCAGATATTCTAGGTATAACAGAGACCTGGTGGAATAGTCGTCATGACTGGGCTACAGGTATTGAAGGGTCTGTGCTGTTTAGGAAAGACCGAAATAAAGGTAAAGGTGGTGGAGTAGCACTGTATATCAATGAGGAGATAGAATGTAAAGAAATAAGAAGCGATGAAATGGATATGACTGAGTCTGTCTGGGCAACAATTAAATTGGGGAAGAAAACTATTAGAGCCTCCCCTGGGATAGTGCTTGGGGTGTGCTATAGACCGCCGGGATCTAATTTGGATATGGATAGAGCCCTTTTTAATGTTTTTAATAAAGTAAATACTAATGGAAACTGTGTGATCATGGGAGACTTTAACTTCCCAGATATAGACTGGAGGATGAGTGCTAGTAATAATAATAGGGCTCAGATTTTCCTAGATGCGATAGCTGATGGATTCCTTCAGCAAGTAGTTGCTGAACCGACTAGAGGGGATGCCATTTTAGATTTGGTCTTGGTGAGTAATGAGGACCTCATAGAGGAAATGGTTGTAGGGGATAATCTTGGCTCAAGTGATCATGAGCTAATTCAGTTCAAACTGAATGGAAGGATTAACAAAAATAAATCTGCAACTAGGGTTTTTGATTTCAAAAGGGCTGACTTTCAAAAATTAAGGAAATTAGTTAGGGAAGTGGATTGGACTGAAGAATTTATGGGTTTAAAGGTAGAGGAGGCCTGGGATTATTTTAAATTAAAGCTGCAGAAGCTATCGGAAGCCTGCATCCCAAGAAAGGGGAAAAAATTCATAGGCAGGAGTTGTAGACCAAGCTGGATGAGCAAGCATCTTAGAGAGGTAATTAAGAAAAAGCAGAAAGCATATAGGGAGTGGAAGAAGGGAGGGATCAGTAAGGAAAGCTACCTTATTGAGGTCAGAATATGTAGGGATAAAGTGAGACAGGCTAAAAGTCAAGTAGAGTTGGACCTTGCAAAGGGAATTAAAACCAATAGTAAAAGGTTCTATAGTCATATAAATAGGAAGAAAACAAAGAAAGAAGAAGTGGGACCGCTAAAAACTGAGGATGGAGTGGAGGTCAAGGATAATCTAGGCATGGCCCAATATCTAAACAAATACTTTGCCTCAGTCTTTAATAAGACTAAAGAGGATCTTAGGGATAATGGTAGCATGATAAATGGGAATGAGGATATGGAGGTAGACATCACCATATCTGAGGTAGAAGCGAAACTCAAACAGCTTAATGGGACTAAATCGGGGGGCCCAGATAATCTTCATCCAAGAATATTAAAAGAATTGGCACAAGAAATTGCAAGCCCATTAGCAAGAATTTTTAATGAATCTGTAAACTCAGGGGTTGTACCGTATGATTGGAGAATTGCTAACATAGTTCCTATTTTTAAGAAAGGGAAAAAAAGTGATCCAAGTAATTATAGGCCTGTTAGTTTGACATCTGTAGTATGCAAGGTCTTGGAAAAAAATTTGAAGGAGAAGGTAGTTAAGGACATTGAAGTCAATGGTAAATGGGACAAAATACAACATGGTTTTACAAAAGGTAGATCGTGCCAAACCAACCTGATCTCCTTCTTTGAGAGAGTAACAGATTTTTTAGATAAAGGAAACGCAGTGGATCTAATTTACTTAGATTTTAGTAAGGCGTTTGATACTGTGCCACATGGGGAATTATTAGTTAAATTGGATAAGATGGGCATCAATAGGAAAATTGAAAGGTGGATAGGGAATTGGTTAAAGGGGAGACTACAATGGGTCCTACTGAAAGGTGAACTGTCAAGTTGGAGGGAGGTTACCAGTGGAGTTCCTCAAGGATCAGTTTTGGGACCAATCTTATTTAATCTTTTTATTACTGACCTGGGCACAAAAAGTGGGAGTGTGCTAATAAAGTTTGCAGATGATACAAAGCTGGGAGGTATTGCTAATTTAGAGAAGGACAGGGATACTCTACAGGAGGATCTGGATGACCTTGTAAACTGGAGTAATAGGAATAGGATGAAATTTAATAGTGAGAAGTGTAAGGTCATGCATTTAGGGATTAATAACAAGAATTTTAGTTATAAGCTAGGGACGCATCAACTAGAAGTAACGGAGGAGGAAAAGGACCTTGGAGTATTGGTTGATCATAGGATGACTATGAGCTGCCAATGTGATATGGCTGTGAAAAAAGCTAATGTCGTCTTGGGATGCATCAGGAGAGGTATTTCCAGTAGGGATAAGGAGGTTTTAGTACCGTTATATAAGGCACTGGTGAGACCTCACCTGGAATACTGTGTGCAGTTCTGGTCTCCCATGTTTAAGAAGGATGAATTCAAACTGGAACAGGTACAGAGAAGGGCTACTAGGATGATCCGAGGAATGGAAAACTTGTCTTATGAAAGGAGACTCAGGGAGCTTGGCTTGTTTAGCCTAACTAAAAGAAGGTTGAGGGGAGATATGATTGCTCTCTATAAATATATCAGAGGGATAAATACCAGAGAGGGAGAGGAATTATTTAAACTCAGTACCAATGTGGACACAAGAACAAATGGATATAAACTGGCCACTAGGAAATTTAGATTAGAAATTAGACGAAGGTTTCTAACCATCAGAGGAGTGAAGTTGTGGAATAGCCTTCCGAGGGAAGTAGTGGGGGCAAAAGATCTATCTTGCTTTAAGATTAAACTCGATAAGTTTATGGAGGAGATGGTATGATGGGATAACATGGTTTTGGTAATTAAATATTCATGGTAAATAGGCCCAATGGCCTGTGATGGGTTTGTAGATGGGGTAAGATCCAAGTTACCCGGGAAAGAATTTTCTGTAGTATCTGGCTGATGAATCTTGCCCATATGCTCAGGGTTTAGCTGATCGCCATATTTGGGGTCGGGAAGGAATTTTCCTCCAGGGCAGATTGGAAGGCCCTGGAGGTTTTTCGCCTTCCTCTGTAGCATGGGGCACGGGTCACTTGCTGGAGGATTCTCTGCTCCTTGAGGTCTTCAAACTACAATTTGAGGACTTCAATAGCACAGATATAGGTGTGAGGTCTTTTTTAGGAGTGGTGGGTGAAATTCTGTGGCCTGCATTGTGCAGGAGGTCAGACTAGATGATCATAATGGTCCCTTCTGACCTAAATATCTATGAATCTATGAATCTATGAACCATTCCATTCAAGGTGGATTCTGGCTAAAGGCACGCTTACAGTAAACTCTAGAGGACTACAAAAAAGAAAAGTTTCAGAGTAGCAGCCGTGTTAGTCTGTATTTGCAAAAAGAACAGGAGGACTTGTGGCACCTTAGAGACTAACCGATTTATTTGAGCATAAACTTTTGTGAGCTACAGCTCACTTCACCACTCACACTCTGATCTGGTAAGTAATCTTCCTCTTTGACAAGACCTGCTTTAACAAGAGCGACGTTAGAAGCTATAATTTGCCCTAAACAGCTTTTACCCTGGACTTTTACACTCTCTGTGAATTTTCCATTACCACTCCCATACATAGCACTGGCCCAATGTATGGGGTCACCTTCTATGAACTCCCAGTAACAGCATTTACATAAAAGGGGGCAGGCAGTGTTGGGGTACATTTGGCTACTCCCAGACAACTGCTCAGAGTTATGCGACAGACCAACATTGTTATAACCTGGACTATCAAGAGAATACAGTTTCTGCTGTTCTTCCCTTGCTTTTTTGACTTGGCGCCAAAGTCTGGCCACCTCCTGTTGCATTTGGTGAGTCTTCTGTTGCATCTGGCGTACCCTCTCCTCAGCAGCCAGCAGCTCAATAGGCTCCCTACAAGCCCTTTCCTCTCTCTCAGCTTCTCTTTCCAGTTCAGCCATTCTTTTGCTTTTCCAGCAATCAAATGTCTGCTAGTTTCTGTTCATGCTCAAGTTGCAGTTTATTTGCTGCCTTTTGCATTCTAATTGCTTCTGCAGCCCCTGTAGCATCAGGTGAGGACTGTGCTCCTGCCTCCTGATCACTGGCCGTTAACAGATCTTTCAGTTCTTGATTTGTAGATTTCTTTTTAAAGCTTATCCCCTTTTCTGAACACAAATCTTCCAGGGCTTTTTTGCCAAGGCTCTCATATGCTCTTTGCTCACCCGCTGTCACTGTTCTTTAACCAACCGAACTCTCACTACCAAAATTCAGATTTGGATAGGATGCTCTGGACCTGCTCCCCATGAAGCCAGGCAGGACTCTGGGGAAGTCTCCTTTCTGGGAGCAGCCTGTCTGCAGGACACACAGCTCACACGGCTCCACCTTCCTGGGTCTGACCTCGGAGCATTCAGCATCCTCTGCCCCTCCGTGTGTTTCCCACAACAAGTCCGCCCAGGCGGGGTCCTGGGGGGGCCAGAGGGTCCTGCCCCCCAACTCCGCAATCAGACGTGACTCTCAGCCAGCCAGTAACACAGAAATTTATTAGATGACAGGAACATGGTCTAAACCAGAGCTTGTGGGTGCAGAGAACAGGACCCCTCAGCTGGGTCCATTTTGGGGGGCAGTGAGCCAGACAACCCCGTCTGCCCTTCACTCCATGTCCCCAGCCAGCCCCAAACTGAAACTCCCTCCAGCCCCTCCTCCTCTGGGCTTTGTCCCTTTCCCGGGCCAGGAGGTCACCTGATTCCTTTGTTCTCCAACCCTTTAGCTCTCACCTGGCAGGGGGGAAGGGCCCAGGCCATCAGTTGGCAGGAAACAGGGTGTCGGCCATTCTCTGTGTCCAGACCCCTGCACACACCTGCCCTCTAGGGCTCTGCAAGGATCATACACCCTCACCCCGCCACCTAGATACTTAAGAACTGCCTAGGGGAAACTGAGGCACCCCCACACTATTCAGAGGAAACATTAAGAACAGTCCTACTTCGTCACAGTGGGCCTCTCCGCCCATCCCGCCCTTGCCCCCAATCAGTCCCCATGTCCCCTCAAATCCCCGTTATGTGCCCTCTCGACTTCCC
Source organism: Lepidochelys kempii (assembly GCF_965140285.1). Lineage (NCBI taxonomy): Eukaryota > Metazoa > Chordata > Testudines > Cheloniidae > Lepidochelys > Lepidochelys kempii. The sequence goes on from NC_136402.1 coordinate 15,778,985, forward strand.
CAACCTCAGCCTGTGTCCCCTCTTGCCTCCACCCACCCCACCCCACCCTCAGCCTGTCCCCCCAAACTCCCATACCCTGCTGCTCTTTGCAGAGGGTCTCACAGGCCCAGAGGGCTCAGGGGGGTTGGAAACTCCCTCCCTCGCCAGCGTCACACAGGCCAGGGGGGCTCCTTTCAAACTGAGCCCCTGGTTCTACTTGGCTCCTGGGCAAACCCTCAGCAGCAGCCGTTCAAAGGCAAAGCTTTCGGGTTAAACCCCCGGACGAGGAATCAAACCCGGCCTGTCTATTGAAACAGGGGCTGAGTGACCGTGGCCAACAGCCGGAGTCAGACCTGCTCCAAGTCCCTGCTCCTTCGGGAGTCACCGGAGCAGAGCCGCTAGTTTCCAGAATAGCCGGGCTTTGCGGGGAGGGACCGGTTCATTTCACTCTCCGGACAGACGGGCAGGGCGGCCGCTGACCTCCTTGTAGGGCCCGGAGCTCTCCCCTAGGCGCCCCGTGGCGCAGGCTCCCCATCCCGCTGCCATTAGCCATTTCAGCCACCGCCAGACGGAGGCCCTGGAACAGCCCCTCCCCCAGCCCCACACCAAGCCGGGCCCATCCAGACCCCTGGGGGCCAGACGGATTCGGCGGCACTGCTCCTTCCGGCTCCGTCCTGATGACACAGCGTCACGTCAAGGTTACGGTGACCCCACAGCCCTTCCCCCACACTCGGGCAGCCAGGCTGGAGTGGGGGGCAGCTCTTGGTGGGGGGGGGGGTCTCCTCAGCTAGCGTCTGCCCCACCTTCAGCCATTTACATCAGTCTGGGAAAGGGAAACAGCGCCAGATGGACCAATGGGGTTATCGTGAAGATACCAAAGAAAGGACCTCTCGGAGACTGTAATAACTGGCGTGGTATCACTCTTTGATCTGTGCCCAGCAAAGTAGTGTGTAAGACCATAGTCCAGCGTATGTCAGAGGCGGTTGATTGCGTTCTCAGAAAAGAGCAAGCGGGTTTTCGGAAAGGGCGTGGAGGCACAGACCAGATCTTCCCTCTACGAAACATAATAGACCTGCGCTTAGAATGGCAACGGCAACTCGACATGAGTTTCCCAGACGTTGAGAAGGCGTTTGATAGCATTCCCAGGGCCGCGGCGGGCGCATTCTGCGGGCCCATGGAATTCCTCTCTGTCTAATCAACGTCACCAAACACTTCTATTTCAACTTTACATGCCGTGCTGATGACAGTGAGCTCAGTTTTGAAGTCAAAACAGGAGTACGTTAGGGGTGTGCCATGTCTGCAATCCTCTTCAGCATTGCCATTGACCGGGTAATGCGGCGTACAACAGAAGACAGGCCAAGAGGCATTAAATGGACGCTCTTCTCATCCCTTGAGGACCTGGACTTCGCAGATGATCACAGACTCTATACCATATACAAGAAAAAACAACTCGACTCAACACATTTAGCCAACAAATTGGACTGAAAATCAACCGCAGTAAGACAGATCTCATGACCTTTAATACTGCCTCACTGTCACCGGTACGGAGAGAGGATTATGTTCTCACCAACGTAGAAACATTCACATACTTGGGCAGCACCATCAGCCAGGACATCCGGAACAAAATCAATAAAGCCTTCAGGAGCTTAAATACAGTCTGGAAATCATCCAAATACAACACCAAAACCAACCTCAAGATTTATCAGAGCTGCGTACTTTCAACACTGCTTTATAATGCAGAATGCTGGGGAATGAGAAAGTCTGACATGTCCAAACTGTCTTCATTCCATACGACCTGCCTCAGAGAAATCCTCTGTAACTTTTGGCCCAGAACAATCTCCAACCAAGATCTGTTGACACAGTGCAGCCAAGAGGGTCTGAGCACCGTCATTGCCAGGAGGCGTTGGAGATGGATCGGCCATGCGCTTTGCATGGAAACTGATTCCATCACCAGAGTGGCAATAAGAGGGACACCTGAAGGCAATAGAGCGAGGCCTCCCGAAAACAACCTGGCGAAGAGCTGTGGAAGCCGAGCTGAAAGCCCTGGGGCACAGCTGGGGAACCATTGCAAGACTTGCCCGAAACAGACAGGAGTGGAGGAGCTTCGTTCTTGGCTGCCACGGGTGCAGTGCTGAGTTCTGGTCTCAGTCCTCCATGGTCAATACAAGGAGGTTGAACTGAGTTTTGAGGGGAAAGTTCTGGGGTCAGCTCCTCTTGTCCCCTCCCCCAACCTTAATACTAAAGTCTCCCCAGGCCCACAGATACTCACTTCCAGACACCCTACTCTGCCTGGCGGCCAGCAGCCTGGAAAGGAGACGGCTCGTTTTGGGCCAGATCCCAGAGCAACTGGATCCTACACCCTGGTTTCAGACACACGCCCTGGTCTGATATCCTCCCCACCCACAATGGACACACACCCTCGTCTCAGATCCGCCCCCCCCCCCATGGACACATGCCCTGGCTGTCTCCGATACTCACCGAGGTGAGAGCAGATGCCATGACTGGGCAGTGGGGGGCCCCTCCGCACTGCCGCCAACACCCCGGTGCCCAGCTCCACCCAGCCCCGAATAAGGAACTGAGCTGGTGGCTCCAGCTACGGGAAGCCGACGATGTCTAGTCTCTTCCTGCTTCTCTCACACCTTGTCTCTAATCTGCAGGTGAAATCTAGAAGAGCCAAAGCAAGCCGAGGTCCCTGCAAAACCCAGGAAACCCTGGGACCATCAGGCTGGACAAGCATCAAGCAGCTCCCAGCTTGTCTGTGTCCCTTTGGGGTGGGAGGTGTCATGGACTTCCAGATCGTGCCCACTCTTGGACCCGTGCGGTCCGTGGGGGGTGCCCCTTTCAGTGCGACAGCCCTTCTCGGGGGTCCACTCTCTTTCGGGTGTTAGGCCCCTCCACCTCCTGGAGCCGCACCTCTCGGAGCCTTAGCACACCTGTCTCTGCCGTGGACCCCCTTGGGGAGTCCCCTCGCTCTGGACTCCTGCGGCCTCCACCCCCCGAAGGGGACGATGCCCCCCTGTTTTCTAGATCGGAGCAACTCTCAGCCAGCGTCAAACAGGAGGGTTTATTGAGCATTGAACACAACCCAGGAACTCTCAGGACCCTCAGGCCTGGCCTCCCTCTGCACAGCACATCCCAGTCTCCCGCATCCAGGTGGGCTCTGCCTGCCCCCTCTCTCCAGCCCCGAGACCCCCGCAAGTATCACCGTCCCCAAGCCTCGCCTCTGTCCATTGTCTTCTCTCCAGGTAAACAGGACACAGGGTCACCTGGGCCTCTTCTCCTCTTGTCTCCCCTCTTGCCCCTCTGGCTGGAACTGGCTGGTCAGGTCCCCAGGGTCCTCTCTTCGCAGCCCATTGTCCTCCCACTGGCCAGACCCGGCTGCGACTGAGCTGGGCTTCTGGGTCACCAGGCCATTGGTGGGGGTCCCACGTTCCCTCGCTGGTCCTCTGGAACAACAAACTCCCTCTCCCATCACCTTGTTAAACCGGTAACCCCCCCCGGGAAACTGAGTTCCACTCCCTCTGCATGCAAACCGTAGGAAAACCAAGGGAAAAAAAACCCATAGGAAACAAGGAAACCAGGAATCTCCCCCACTTCATCATAGGAAGACAGGTCACTCTTAATGTACCCTGCAGCCTGGGGGAAGGTGCACCCGGCTGGAAGCCAGGAGGCCACAGGATCTGATCTTTAGTCTTCGACTGACCACTATTTCCATGCAGATTCCCCTGCCGCTGCTTTATTGCATTCTGGGTTCAAACATGGCTGGTGAACCATGAAGGTAAAATTAGAATGTGATCACAAAATTAAAGGATGGCATTGTAATGGATGTGCACAAGGGGGCAGAGTTAAGGCTGTTCGGGAAACCTTAACTGTGGTTCTGGAGTGTTTGACTCTGCAGCCTTCCTGCTCAGCCTGCGAACCTGCCAACGTCTGACAGGTGCCGCAGCTCCATGTGAGGAGCGGGGCGATGGGGAAGTCCTGGGTTTGCTGCTTCTTGCACCATAATTGAGCGGTGATGACGGCTTTACACTGTAACACCTGGTTCTAAGGGTCTTTTCTTAGCATGTGAATTAAATAAACCACGTTCAAAAGAAAATCAGAAAAAGAGAAATTCCATTCCATGAACCCAGTGGGCCTGTGATGCGTTGCCCCCCACCCCCCGCTCTGAGGTACCACGTGATGTACTGGGGTACCACGGAGCCTGCCTCTTCCACCAGCCTGGCTCCCATACACTGTCCTCCTGAACCAGGCCCTCAAGCCTTCTCCAGCACACACGCAGATAGGGACACACCAGCTGCAGAAAGACACAGACACTGAAACCAGCTCGGCTTGGGAAGCCTTCAGCTCAGGAGTTGCCCAGCACTCAAGTGCACACCCCCTCTGGAGTGTAAACCCAAACTTGTACTGTCTTGTGCTGCACAGAGAACTGTACAGCGTAAGTGCATGAAATTCGCTCCCTCCAGCAATGGGGAGGGAGATCTGCACAGCGTTTTGCCCCCCGCCCCGTTAACAATTCCACAAACTGGTTTTAGAGAAAAAAAACACAAATTTAATAGCTACAAAAGACAGATTGTAAGTGATCATAAGGGATCGCCAACAGATCAAAGCAGATCACCCAGCAAATAAAACCAAAGCGCAATATCAGCTTAGATACTAAAGAAACTGGTTATTAGCCGGAATTTCTCACCCTAAATGTTGTTTTAAGCAGATTGCAGAGTTTCTTGAAGGCAAACTGCATTGCTTGCAGTTTAAAACTCCAGGTATTCCTTTCATGGGCCAGACAACTTTTCCAGCCTGGTTTCAGTCCTTCTCTGCCCCCCCGCCCCCCCCCCCCCCCCGCCCCAATCTAAGAAAGAACATTTCTTAGATGTTCTCAGTAGTTATCTTGGGCGGGGATTCAGTGAAGAATGAACCCTGATGTCAAGGCTAATCCCCCACTGTGGCACTTCAAGTGCAGAAGTTGGGGGCCCGCAAGGATTCTAAAAATTAACACTGGCCACTCCAGGCTTGTATTAAACTCCCAAGGTCACAGCTTCTCTCTGACCTTGGCTGGGTAGATGCTGCCACCCCCCAAGTGCAGAACCCCTTTGAGAGCCCAGGAAGGGGCCCGTGGGAATTCCTCCCTGTGGGGCACCCTCAAGCCCTTTCACCCCAACTCCGGGGAAGAGCTGAGAAAGAAAAACAAAGGAGATCAGCGGTTGCCACCAGCTAATTAAAGAACATGGGCAGAACCCTCTTAGGACACACAAATCTGATCCGGTTCTTAAAGAAGGTAAATTTTATGAATAAAAAAAGAAAGAAAATACATGTGGGAACTGAGGCTATTGCTAGGTTTTAAAAGAAGCAGCTACAAGGATCGAGCCCCAAGAACAGCTCTCTGGAGGGGTCCAGCTTCAAGGTTACAAGCAAAACAAAAGCACCTGGTTAGCCCAGAGGAGTCCACAAGCCATGAAGAAATAAACAGGGATAAACAGGGTGCCCCAAGTACTCCTTTTCTTTTTAGGGATAAACCTGATCGCGTCGTCCTCGACATTCCCTGGTCTACTCACATCTCTGGGGGTCCAGGCTAGTCGTTTCTCGGTATGATACAGGTGATTTTTCACGCCCGGTTTCAAGCCTCTTACAGCAGCGCTCTGCCCTGTCCGCCTCTGCCCGGAGAACCCCAGACAGAAAAAGGGGAAGTTTTCTCTCAATTTAAAGAGGTTCTGGCCTCCCAGTGGCTCTTTGGGCCAGGTGCCCCCTCACTTCCCTTTACCTGTGCAGAGCAGTGAGACTCGTTAACAGGTAGGGCAATTAGAGAACGGCTACTAAGAGGGATTTTATAGCTTCTGGCTGGCTGGGTGTCCAGAAAAGGGAGCTCCCTGCCACCCGCTTCATTTATCACACCTGATTATCTCACTTCCCAGCCTCAACTCGGTTTAACATATGGCGGGAACCCTTTGTTTTCCAGTGTGGTTCCCCCCCACCCCAGTGGAAAATTACGGGTTTTCCATCATGGAGTCCAGGACCAGGTGAATTAATCCCATGACCCTGCAGGGTCAAAGCAGCCATGAGTCAGAGGTTGTTTGGAGCATCCCAGGAAACTTCTCAGGAAGGCGGGAGATTAGCATCTTCAAAGACCTGTTGTTCTCCCGAATGGTCCATTGACTGGTCCCCAGCTAGCCAGGCAGACTGGTTGCATTCTGTCTGGTGCGTGTTCCCCAGCTGCATACACTTTGGCAGTACAGATGTATAGACAATATTCCTAACTTTAGATACAAAATGATCCATGCATACAAATGGGATAATCCTAGTCACTAAATCATCACCTTTCCCATGATACCTCACAAGACCCATCTTTGCATGAAACACATCTTAGTTATGCTATAAGCATATTATAACAATGTTTCTATGAAGAATATGGGGTGTAGAGTCATAGGGTCGCCAGCCGGGAGGGACCCAGGGACCTTCTAATGCCCCCACAGGGACCCTGCCCCCAAGCTGGAGGAGACACTGTTATGGATTATGTGGCCAGGCCCCTGGAGAGGGCCGTGACACAGGCTTTGTTTATATGCCACTGGCTAGCGGCAGGAGAAAGCTGGGGACCGGGAAGGTTTGATTCTGTTCCGGGCTCTGGGCAGGGAAGTGGGGTCTAGTGGTTAGAGGAGGGGGCTGGGAGCCAGGACTCCTCTTGTAACTGCTAAGAACTGAGCCCCTTCTGTTTGCAAGCCCGGGCTTCATGGGGACCAGGGTGCCCTTGGCTGGAGCCGGTGACAAAACAAACGGCCCGTTCTCCCCTGCAACCCGCCGGGCTGGGCAGACACCCTCCCACTGGCCGGACCCGGCTGTGACTCCCGAGCTGGGCCTCCCGGTCACCAGGTCACCAGTCGCTGGGGTCTCCAATCTCCAGGCTATTGGCCAGGGTCCCAAGTTCCTTCGCGGGTCCCCTGTACCAACCATCTCCTTCTCCCATCACCTCGTGAAACCAGGGAAACTGAGTCCCACCCCCGCTGCATGCAAACCATTGGCAAAACCAAGAAAATCCCCCATAGGAAACAAGGGAAAACAAGTTTCAGAGTAAAGGAGGACTTGTGGCACCTTAGAGACGAACCAATTTATTTGAGCATAAGCTTTCGTGAGCTACAGCTCACTTCATCGGATGCATACTGTGGAAAATACAGAAGATGTTTGTTTTTATACACACAGATCATGAAAAAATGGGTGTTTATCACTACAAAAGGTTTTCTCTCCCCCCACTCCACTCTCCTGCTGGTAATAGCTTATGTAAAGTGATCACTCTCCTTACAATGTGTATGATAATCAAGGTGGGCCATTTCCAGCACAAATCCAGAGTTTAACAAGAACGTCTGAGGAGGGGGGCGTGGGGGTTAGGAAAACAAGGGGAAATAGGTTACCTTGCATAATGACTTAGCCACTCCCAGTCTCTATTCAAGCCTAAATTAATTGTATCCAATTTGCAAATGAATTCCAATTCAGCAGTCTCTCGCTGGAGTCTGGATTTGAAGTTTTTCTGTTGTAATATCGCAACTTTCATGTCTGTAATCGCGTGACCAGAGAGATTGAAGTGTTCTCCGACTGGTTTATGAATGTTATCATTCTTGACATCTGATTTGTGTCCATTTATTCTTTTACGTAGAGACTGTCCAGTTTGACCAATGCACGTGGCAGAGGGGCATTGCTGGCACATGATGGCATATATCACATTGGTGGATGTGCAGGTGAACGAGCCTCTGATAGTGTGGCTGATGTGATTAGGCCCTGTGATGGTGTCCCCTGAATAGATATGTGGGCACAGTTGGCAACGGGCTTTGTTGCAAGGCTAGGTTCCTGGGTTAGTGGTTCTGTTGTGTGGTGTGTGGTTGCTGGTGAGTATTTGCTTCAGGTTGGGGGGCTGTCTGTAGGCAAGGACTGGCCTGTCTCCCAAGATTTGTGAGAGTGTTGGGTCATCCTTCAGGATAGGTTGTAGATCCTTGATAATGCGTTGGAGGGGTTTTAGTTGGGGGCTGAAGGTGACGGCTAGTGGCGTTCTGTTATTTCCTTTGTTAGGCCTGTCCTGTAGTAGGTGACTTCTGGGAACTCTTCTGGCTCTGTCAATCTGTTTCTTCACTTCTGCAGGTGGGTATTGTAGTTGTAAGAATGCTTGATAGAGATCTTGTAGGTGTTTGTCTCTGTCTGAGAGGTTGGAGCAAATGCAGTTGTATCGTAGAGCTTGGCTGTAGACAATGGATCATGTGGTATGTCCTGGATGGAAGCTGGAGGCATGTAGGTAGGCATAGCGGTCAGTAGGTTTTCGGTACAGGGTGGTGTTTACGTGACCATTGCTTATTAGCACAGAAGTGTCTAGGAAGTGGATCTCTTGTGTGGACTGGACCAGGCTGAGGTTGATGGTGGGGTGGAAATTGGGGGGAGGAATAGCTCAGTGGTTTGAGCATTGGCCTGCTAAACCCAGGGTTGTGAGTTCAATCCTTGAGGGGGCCATTTAGGGATCTGGGGCAAAAATTGGGGATTGGTCCTGCTTCAAGCAGGGGGTTGGACTAGTTGACCTCCTGAGGTCCCTTCCAACCCTAACCTATGATTCTATGAATTGTTGAAATCATGGTGGAATTCCTCAAGGGCTTCTTTTCCATGGGTCCAGATGATGAAGATGTCATCAATATAGCGCAAGTAGAGTAGGGGCGTTAGAACTCCCCCACTTTGTCACACCGCCCCCTCGCCTCCTGCAGTGCTCCCAGAGTGGCCATGCTGCCCCCTGGCTCAGACGGCCAATGACTCAGCCGGGGGGGGGGGGGAATAATCCTGCCGCCCTGGGCTGCCTAGAGGGGCAAGGAGAGGGGGAGGGGTAAATGTGGCGTGGGGAGTCATTTTGGGGCAGGGACTGTGGGGCAGGGAGGGTGTGCGGGGGAAAACTGAGGACTTGGAGACAGAAAGGAAAATGGGGGACCCTGGGGCTAAGGGGGCTGGAGATGAGGGGAGGGGTGGGGGTCACTGAGAGGGGAGGTTGCTGGGGGTAGAAGTGGCAGCCCAGGGGGCACTTGGGTGCGCTGGCTCCCCCCTCCCTCCTCTGACCCCCCCAACAATCCTGCCCCCCAGCGATGACCTTCTGGGAGGAGCCTGTCTCCCCTCAAACTCCTGTCCCCATCCAGCCCCTCTGCCCTTAACCCCGCTCCCGACATGCCCAATCTACTCCCCTCAAACTCCTGGCTCCCCCCAGCTGACTCCCCCCAAACACCTGTAATGGGGGCCCCCAGTGGGTCCTGTTGTGTTCATGTGTTGTACCAATAAAATAAAAACCAGCAGGATCTTATTAAAGGGAAAAAGGCAAAATACCACATTTATTGTGAATACAGAAAGAATCATAGTAAGCAGTTAGTTATAGCTATAACATTCCATTCAATCTCATATTTATTCACACATTCATTCATACAAACACACACCCACACACAGGTTCTGCAAGGTTGTTATCATAGTTACCAGCCTTAGAGTTGCTCATGCCAAGCCACTGGCCAGGTGGCCTGGACATGAGGAGGGAGCAGGGCCTTGTCAGATGCTCATCTGATGCTCCTGGAAGTTGGTTTGCAGAATCAGACCCCAAAGTTCTCACTTTTTAGAGTCTATTTTTATAGGAATTTCTTCCTATGCCAGTCTATGGGAATTGCTTCATCATGCTGTTGCTGAATCAATCAGCAGATAGCACATTCCTGATGGCTCCAAGATGTTATCTTGTTCTTTGGTTCTCCCATCCTTGAGGCTGTTGGGTGGATTCCAGTCTGCCCTCCGGGGGGGGGGTCGTCTGGTTATTTCCACTTGACGCCTTCTTCAGCCGATGGACACTGGATTCTTAGGCTGGCACCTCCCTGATCATTCAGTTATTATCCACACCAAGCATCCATCCACATCCATCCTCTATCTCTATTTTAATCACAATTGTTAATACAACAAAAGGGCGGGGAGTCTCTGGGTGCTGTTTCTGTTGTTCGAGTATTGCTTTGAGTCTCTCTCTTGTGAATTGCTTTGAGAACAGACTCTGTCTTAGAATGTACGAACACAATTAGCAGCTTGCAAGTTTCACACATAGAGGGAGAGAAACAGCACCAAAAACCAAGAGAGCTCTTAATTAGTAATACCCTGGAATTTAAACTCTGGGGAATCAAACTCATTTGTGATTTTAATACAGAACTTCTTTAATATGATCCAACACATGGAGACACAATAAAGGGCCCAAGGTGCGAACACACCCCAGCCCCTGCCCCACACTGAACAGGGTTAAACACAGGCCGGGGCGGGGTCCAGAGCCCGCAGCCTGCTCAGCCCCACGGCAAACCCCCCAGTGACCCCTGGGACCGGCTGTGACAGACCCAGCAGAGCAGGAACCAGGGAGCCGTGGCAGGCGCCGTGTGAAACGAGGGGTTTGTTCCGGCCCCGGCCCCGTTCGCTGGAGCGAGTCTCTAGCTGGAAAATCCCCCGGGTTTGGGCGTCTCCCCGCTGGCCCCGGAGATGCTAGCGACTGTCCTGGGGGGCAGAGGAGCCGGCGGAGCTGGGCTGGAGCCAGCGTCGCCGCGGCTGCTGTGAAAGTCCGACCCCGTTTCCTCCCGGGTTGGGGGTTCAGCCGGGGGAGGGGCGATGGCGTCGGGGTCCCTCTCTCCGGCCACTCTGCTCATGACATCTCCGCGGAGCAGGGTCCGGGGGGCCCAGGAGACGGGGGGGTGGCAACTGGGAGGGCGAAGCGAGTCTCTTTCTTTAAGGCCCCAAAGGGAGTTGGGCGGCGCAGCCCGTCCCCGCAATATTTTATCCACCAATGAGGCCTCGTTTCTGACACCCCAATTTTGGGTCACAGATTTCTGCTCCCCCATTTCTCCTGTGTCCCAGGCAGGCCCCAGCCCGGCCCGTGGGGTCCGTCCGGCGGCCAGTCAGGTTGGACGAATCCCGTCCTTGTGTCTCGCCGACCTTCCCCCCAACGTTCATTCGTCCAGGTTCTCATGACACTGCCTGAACTTCTCACTCGCCTTCGTCGGCTGAACCCACCACGGGGGGACATTGGGAGGCTCCGGTATCACAGCCCCCCCTGGGGTGGGGAGATTTGGGGGGCAGGGGAGAGGGAAGCTCTGGGGGTTTGTACAATAGAAATGCAGGGCAGGGGAGGTCTAGGGAGAAAGGGGGAGAGAAAAGGGGCTGGGGGACCCCGCTGCAGAGAGAGGAGGGGGACGGACACCTGGGGGGCAGTCCGTGCGGTTATTCTAGTGCCAGGGTCAGACGCAACGTCCCCCCTCCCCACTGACAGCCCCAGGCAGAGACCGGCCCGGCTGGGCCAGCGAGTGGGACCCCGACGCCCTCCAGGGGCTGCTCCGTGGGGAGCCCGATGCGTCCAGCCATCTAGCTGGTGCCACAGGGGCTGGTGCTCGCAGGCCCAGAAGTCCGGGGTTCAATCCTGGGGGGCAGCAGTCGGGTGGGGAGCAGTCTCGGGGGGACTCTCGAGCCAGGGGGTTTGGGGGCAGGGGGTTTGTGCCGGTGTCTAAGCCCCCCAAGGGGGAGCAGCTCGTCCCCCGGGGAGATTCTCTTCTCCGCACGGCCGGATCCGGGCTCCTGGGGGCACAGAGCGACAGCAGGTTAGAGGGGCCCCGTGCCACCCAGCCCCTGGGGGGAGCAAGGGGCCCAGAACAGGAGGTCACCTCACCTAGGGCGCCCCCCTTGGGCGGCTGTAATAGGCCTCGGCCAGGATCAGCCCCAGGATGAGCAGGACCACGGCGCCCAGCCCCAGGCGGGTGATGTTGGTGTGGGTGAAATCCAGGCGCCCCGGGGGGGCTTCTGCGGGGGGAAGGGGAGAGTCACTCAGAGGCTCAGACGGGGAGATCAGCAGTTGGTGCTGCCCCAGGAGCAGAGCCCCCAACTCTCCTGTCTGGCAGGTCCAGCCCAGCCCCCCTCTGGGGGTCTCCCAGGGGCCACGGCTCTGGGGCCGGACCCCACTGGGGAGGCCGTCCTGCTGCCCCGGGGGGCCTGAGCCTCAGTTTCTCCGGTGAAGGGTGCACCCCCCACCTGGCACCCCTGTAGTGCCCCTCTGTCCACCCCCACAGGTACCTCTGTCCAGGCCTGTCTGCTGTGCAGTGAGCCCATCCCCGGGGTATCTCGACTGCTGACACACACAGCCAGACAGTGCATGTGGGGGGAGGCTGGGATATTGCCCGCTGTCCCCCATGTCCCGGCAGTGCCCAGGGCCCAGCCAGAGGCAGCAGAACATTTATTGGGGGGCAGGCCAGGGATCCCCTGAGAACCCAGTGCAGGAAGGACAAGGAGAGGGAATCCTGGGTAATGGTCACCCCTATTGCCAGGGGGACGTCATAGGGCCTAGGGAAGGGGGTTATAGCCCCAGCCCCCCTGCACTCAGCAGAGCCCAGCACCCCAGACTCTGCCCCGCCCCTGGGATCCCCCACAGCTTCCTGGCAGCTACCTGCAGGGCAGGAGGCTCTGGGGGAGCTGGGGGCCTGGCAATGGGGGAGGGGCAGTGGGGGCTGTCTCTCCATCCCCCCCATGTCAATTAGCACCTCCCTGTGGTGTCTGGGCCCCACCCACCCAGATTCACTGCCCCAGCCCCAGCCCCAGCCCCCGGGCACCGCAAGCCTGTTTCCAGGGCTGGTTCGATGGTGATTTCCCCCCAGCCCCGGGACCTGGCCCCACACTGCCTGGGTGGGTGGGAGTTGGCTCCACTCCTGGCTGGGTCGGGTCGGTTCCCCCTGCGGGACTAGAACCAGCATCTGTCGGGGTAGGGGGAGGGGATGAAACAGCAACTTAGGGATCACCCCACCCCCGACTCAGCCTCAGTCATCACCGTCAGTCCCGGCAGCGGGAGGGGGATTTTAGTGGCTGGAGAGTGGGGACCCCCCCTTCCCTCGCTGTATCAAACCGGCAGGCTCTAATTCCGACAGCCCAGACTTGCTCGGAGATCATCCGTGGGGGCTGGGAACCACACAGGATTCATCATTTCAGGTCCCATCAGCCCGTCTTTCCCAAGGACCCATATTCCCACCAACCCGTGGCCGTCACCCTCTATATAGAAGAATTGAACCCATCAGTTCTGTCCGCAGGGACCATCCTCCTCCAAACGGCCCAACTGGCCCCGTGGGCATCGGAGCGGGGAGCCCTGTTCCCTGGGGGGTGAATTGTTCCATTTCTCCGGCTCACCTTCTCCCTCCGGCTCCGTCATGGGGGGATCTGGCTGCTGGGGCCCAGCTGGGTCGGTTCCCTCTGTGGGATGAGAACAAGCATCTGCTGGGATGGGGGGGGATGGAACCGAGAACCCAGGCCCGGGGGGGGGGGGAAGCCGCGGAAACAGGGACACTGCTCCGCCCATGACCTGGCTTTTGTTACGGCTTTAATTGTCCGGGCGGATAGGGAGCAAATTCAGCACTGGGGCCAGTGCTGGCTGGGCAGCCCCAGGGCCCCCCACTCCTCTGTGCATCCCCAGAGCAGGGGCAGTCGACTCTGGGAAAGGCTCCCCCACTTTGCAGCTCCCCCTGGGGGCAGGGATCCCCCCCTCCCTCAGCCCTGAACCTCCAGCAGCTGCTGCTCTCCCCTGGCTGGGAAACCCCCACAGTGGGTCCCAGGGCTCAGGGCAGAACCTGGCTCTGAGCCTCCCATCCACACAGAGACCCCCACAGAGGCTGGCTGGGTGTGGGGCTGGGAGCGGGGACACTGAGCCGGGCCCCTCACCTGCTACCACCAGCTCCACGGGGTCGCTGGGCTGCGACCAGACAGGTAGGTCTGATTTGGAGTAATAATAGCAGTGGTAATTCCCCCCATGTCTCCGGCTCACGTTGCGAATGGGAAACTCAGCCACGTTCCCGGCCGGCTCCATGTCCTGCAGCGCAGTTCGGTTTCCAACTTTGTGCAGAAGGAACCTCATGTTCTGGTGCGAACCCTGACACCGGACGGTCACGGCTCCCCCCAGGGCGACCCCCCCAGTGGGGCGCAGGGAGATGGAGGGTTTGGGGTATCTGAGCTCTGCAATGAGAAGGAGACAGGCCGTGAGACAGACCCCGGTACAGTCACTGCGCCCCGTCCTTGCCACACGGTCCCAGAGATGGGACCCCTGGGAAAAAACCAAGCCAAAGGAATCTCTCTGAGATCCCAGAGATTCCTGGGAGCTATGCCCAAAACTGCCTAAAATCCAGAGCACCCCTCTGTACCCCAGTCTGGGAGCCAGGACTCTTGGGTTCTGTCCCCAGCCCCAGTGGGGTCTAGTGTTTCGATCGGGAGGGGGCTGGGAGTCAGAGGTGCTGAATGTGGCACAGACAAAGACAAAAGATGAAGAAGGTTAATTATCCCCCATTCTTACAAGGGTAAATGGAGGCACAGGCAGGTTCAGTGACACCCCAAGGTCCCCTGGGGGCAGGGATTCCCCCTTCCTCATCCCCCTAGCTCCAGTGGCTGGGGAACCCCCCCAGTGACTCTGTCCCGGCTCCCCGGCCAGGCACCCCCTCTGCTGGGCTCAGGGTAGAGCCTGGCTCTGAGGGTCTCATTGGCCCAGAGACCCCCTGGGGGTCTGGCTGGGTGTGGGTCTGGGAGTGGGGATGCCAAGCCAGATCTCTCACCTGCTACAACAATCTGCACGTAATCACTGGGATCCGACCAGTTGGGTGGCCCCGATCTGGAGCGAGATCGGCAGCTGTAGACCCCTGAGTCTTCCCACCTGGCACTGGGGATGGTGAATTCACCCCCGTCCCCAGCAACATCCAGCTTCCGGATTTGGACTCCATCTTTACACAGCAATAACCTCCTGGCCTTGCACCGACACTGACAGCGGATGGTGATGGCTCGCCCCAGGGCAATCACCCCTCTGGGGCTGACGGAGATGGAGGGTCTGGGCGCAGGGAGCTCTGCATTCACACACAAACAGGAGTAAGATGGGGAGACACAAACCCCGCCCTGTGTGTCTATAACCTGCCCCTAGCGCCCAGCCCCAGGGACAGCGCCAGGGGTAACAGACACCTCACTGCATCGACAGTCTGTTTTCCCCAGGGCAATTCTGTGCATCTGTGGACATGCTAGGGTTGCCAGTTTTGGTTGGCTGTGTTCCTGGAGATTTCATCACATGACTTAATCTTGAATTAAAGGTTAATCTTTAATTCCGGCAAACTCCAGGCCAATCCTGGAGGGTTGGCAACCCTAGGATGCGCAGAATTCGTCCGTCTCTGCATCATTTTGTTTTTTCCCCGCAGAAAATACAGTCTGCCCCAGACGTGCTGCAGTTCCGCCCTTTGCCCACCAGAGGCCGCGGTGTCGCCAGAGCTGCCAGCAGCATGAACACAGCCCGCTGTTCTGGCGCCACAGCGGCCCCTGGTGGGCAGAGGCGGAACTGCAGCACTTCTGGGGCAGAATGTATTTTCTGTGGGGAAAAATATTCTCTGCCTGCCCGGGGCTGCAGAACCCCCCAGGAGGAGAAGTTCATCACAGCACCTGCCCGCAGAGCCAGGTTAGGGCAGAGAGGGGCACCCAGGGCTGCTGGGGGGGGGGTCACAGACTGGGGCTCAGGAGTTAGTGGGGTGACAGCGTTGAGTCTGGGGATGGGGGAGGGGGCTGCAGGGACACATGGGGACGGGGGGTTGCGGGGACAGGGGCTGAGGTGCCTGACTGAATGGGAAAGGCTTGAGGCCAGCCAGGGTCTGCATGGGGGAGGCTTCCCAGCTCCCTAACAATCCCCACCCCCCTAAAAAAACCAAACCTTCTCCCACCCACACCCAACCCCTTCCAGATTCACTCCTAGGCTCCTTCCCTCTCCCTCAGCTCCGCCATTACCCCTGACTCCCCCAGGCCTTTGCACGGCTTCTGGCAAGTGCAGGAAATACAGTTCTGTCGTGTGATTTAAACGAATAACTCAAAGTTCTGTGTTAATGTGGCTAGTGAGGACACTATTTGTCAAAAACAATTACCAGAATCCTTCTTTTTTTTTTCGGTCTGTGTTGTTACAGACACACTCGCTGACAGCTCTTTTGAAATAACTGACCAAAATAATTGAAACTGGCAGGATTATATTGTGTTATTTTGACAAATCAAATATGCAGCATTTCAGTGGATTTTCAAATATTGTGTGCAGAATTTTTAATTTTTTGGTGCAGAATTCCGCCAGGAGTGTACAGTTGTCCAGGCTGGTGGGAAGTGAATTCGGTACTGGGGACAGTGCTGGCTGGACATCCCCTGGGCCCCGACTTGTCTGTGCATCCCCAGAGCGTGGTCAGCCGGGGGGAGCATCCCCCTGGGAAAGGCCCCCTGCTCTGCAGCTTTCCCTGGGGGCAGGGATCCCCCCTCCCTCAGCCCCGAATCTCCAGTGGCTGCTGCTCTCCCCGGGCTGGGGAAACCCCCAGTGACTCTGTCCCCACTCCCCGGCCAGGCCTCTGCTGGGCCCAATGCAGAGACAGGCTCTGAGCATCTCACCAGGGCAAGACTCCCTGAGGGTCTGGCTGGGTGTGGGGCTGGGAGCGGGGAGGCTGAGTCGGGCCCCTCACCTGCTACCACCAGCTCCACGGGGTCACTGGGCTCCGACCAGACGGATGGGTCTGATTTGGTGCAATATCGGCAGCTGTAGGTCCCTGCGTCTCTCCGGCTCACGTTGCGAATGGAAAACTCGGCCATGTCCCCAGCCGGCTCCACGCCCTGTAGCGTGTTCGGGTTTCCAACTTTGTACAGAAGGAACCTCACGTTCTGGTGCCAACCCCGACACTGGATGGTCACGGCTCCCCCCAGGGCGACCCCCACGCTGGGGCGCAGGGAGATGGCGGGTTTGGGGTAGTAGGTCTCTGCAGAGAGAAGGAGACAGGCCGTGAGACAGACCCCGGCACAGTCACTGTGCCCCGTCCTCCCTGCATGGTCCCAGAGACGGGGCTCCTGGGGGAAAACCCAGCCAGAGGAACCTCTCCAAGATCCCAGAGATTCCTGGGAGCTACACCTGAAACTTCCCTAGGATCTAAACCCAGAGCACCCCTCTGTACCCGTCTATCTACTTAATGGGCCCCCCACCCCAGTGTCCCCCCTCCCCATCCCCGACCCTCCCATGGGCCCATCTAGCCAGTATCTCTCCTAGGATGAGTACACAGCAGCCAACAGTAGCTGCTGCATCTCTGGGCATCTCTGGGCATCTCCATCTGCTGGGCTCAGGGCGAAGCCTGGCTCTGAACGTCCCATCATGGTGGACACTCACCGAGGGTCTGACTGGGTGTGGGGCTGGGAGCAGGGTCGCCGAGCCGGGCCCCTCACCTGCAACCATGATCCGCACGATGTCACTGGCATACGACCAGTTGGGCGGCTCCCACATGGCATGGGATCGGCAGCTGTAGGCCCCTGCATCTTCCCACCTGGCGCTGGGGATGGTGAATTCGTCCCCATCGGCAGACAGGTCCCAGATTTCGATTCCATCTTTATCCAGAAATAACCTCCTGCCCCAACACCAACACTGACAGTGGATGGTGACGACTGCCCCCGGGGCAATCACCCCGCTGGGGCAGACGGAGATGGAGGGTCTGGACCAAAGGAATGCTGCATTCACACACAAAGAGGAGTGAGATGGGGAGACCCAAACCCCTCCCCGTGTGTCTGTAACCTGCCCCTAGCGCCCAGCCCCAGGGACAGCACCAGGGGTAATAGAGACCTCACTGCATCCACAGGGAACCTGTGGGCTGAGTTCTAATCTCAGCCCCCGCGGGTCAATCCGGAGTCACCCCTGAGTGCACTCGGGACAGTCCCCATGGGGTTAATAACCGGAGTGAGTTTTGGGATGAAGATTCAGGGCTCAGATCCTCTTTATCGCTCCCCCACTCCCTCCCCAACTCCCATACTTAACACTAAAGTTTCCCCAGCCCCACAGATACTCACGTCCCGATATCCCAATCTGCCCGGCCAGCCAGCAGCCTGGAGAGGAAGACAGGTCATTAGGGACCAGATCCCAGGGCACCTGGATCCTACACCCTGGTCTCAGATCCCCCTCCCGCATCATGGACACATGACCTGGTCTCAGGTCTCCCCCCTCATGGGAACACGCCCTGGTCTCAGACCCCCACCCCCATGGGCACACACCCTCGTCTCAGATCCCCCCCATGGACTCACACCCTGGTCTCAGATCCCTACCATGGGAACACGCCCTGGTCTCAGACACCTCCCACAATGGGCACATGCTCTGGTCTCACATTCCCCCATATGGACATGCCCCTGGTCTCAGATCCCTGCCATGGGTGCAGGCCCTGGTCTCAGGCCCCCACCCCATGGGCACATGCCCTTGTCTCAGATCTCCTCCCCCCCGCGCCCTGGTCTCAGATCCTACCCCCATGGACACATGCCCTGGTCTCAGATCCCACCCCCTGGAGACACGCCCTGGTCTCAGATCCCCCTGCCCCAATGGGCATATGCCCTGGTCTCAGATTCCCGCCATGGACAAACGCCCTGGTCTCAGACCCCCCCACCTCATGGGCGTATGCTCTGGTCTCAGATCCCTCCCCCCAACACCCTGGTCTCAGATCCCCCCCATGGACACACACCCTGGCTGTCTCCGATACTCACCAAGAAGGAGGACGGTGAGAGCAGATGCCATGACAGGCGCAGGGAGGGGCCCCTCAGCTCTGCCACCAACACCCCAGTGCCCAGCTCCACCGAGCCCCAAATGAAGAACTCTACAGGAAGCCGGGGATGGCTCATCTCTTCCTGCATCCCTCCCACGTTGTCTCTAATCTGCCAGCTAAATCTACTGGAGCCAAAATAAGCAGCGGTCCCTGCAACGCCCAGGAAATCCTGGGGCTCTCAGCCTGGTCAAGTGTCACGTAATTCACAGCTTGTCCTTGTCTCTGTGGGGAGTGGGGACAGGTGACACTCAATGTACCCTGCAGCCTTGGGGAAGGTGCACTGGGCTGGGATCCAGGAGACCACGGGGTCTGGTCTTCAATCTTCCACCACAGATCCCTCCCGTCCCCCATTATTACATTCTGGGTTCAAGCGGCTGGAGACCCATGTAGGTAAAATTAATACGTGGTCATGCAATTAAAGGCTGGCGTCATAATGCATGTGCTCAAGGGGGCAGAGTTAAGGGTGTTCACAAAACCGTAACTGGCATTTCCTGGTGCTGGAGGGTTTGACTCTGAAGCCTTCCCTCTCAGTCTGCCAACCTGCCCACGTGAGACACGAGCCATGGCACCATGTGAGGCTCATGCATTGAGAGAGTCTCTTCCCTGCATGGCCGGATCCAGGCTCCTGGGGGTGCAGAGAGATGGCGGGTTAGAGGGGCTCGCGTCGCCCTGGGCCCAGCCCCTAGGGGGATCAAGGAGCACAGAAGGGGGGGGTCACCTCCCCTAGGGCACCCCCCTCGGGCGGCTGTGATAGGCCTCAGCCAGGATCAGCCCCAGGATGAGCAGGACCACGGCACTCAGCACCAGACGGGTGTTGCTGGCGTGGGTGAAATCCGGGCGCCCCGGGGGGGCTGCTGCAGGGGGAGGGGGAGAGTCACTCGGCGGCTCGGATGGGGAGATCAGCAGCTGGCTCTGCCCTGGGAGCGGAGTCCCCAACCCCCCATCCGGCAGGTCCAGCCCAGCCCCCTCTGGGGGTCTCCCAGGTGCCGTGGCTCTGGGGCCTCCCTGGGGCTGGACCCCTCAGGGGAGGCTGCGTCCTGCTGCCACGGGGGGCTGAGCCTCAGTTTCACCAGTGAAGGGGGGACCCGGGTGGTTGAACTGCCCCCCTGAGCCACGCAGCAGCCCTATGGGACCCCCCATACACTCCCACAGGTATCTCTTCCCCAGCCTGTCTGCTGTGCAGTGAGCCCATCCCCGGGGTGTGTTGGCTCCTGCCAAGCCCAGCCAGCCAGTGCATGCGTGGGGAGGGTAGGACGTCACCCGCTGCCCCCCACATCCCATCAGTGCCCACACAAAGCACCGTCAACCTGTGGAACTCCTTGCCAGAGGATGTTGTGAAGGCCAAGACCATAACAGGGTTCAAAAGAAAACTTGATAAGTTCATGGAGGATAGGTCCATCAATGGCTATTAGCCAGGATGGGCAGGGATGGTGTCCCTGGCCTCTGTTTGCCCGATGCTGGGAATGAGCGACAGGGGATGGCTCATTTGATGATAACCTGTTCTGTTCATTCCCTCTGGGACACCTGGCATTGGCCACTGTGGGGAGACAGGATACTGGGCTACACGGACCTTTGGTCTGACCCAGTCTGGCCGTTCTTATGTTCTTCTGATCTGTCAGATCTCCTGTCTAACCCAGACCATAGCTCTGTCCTGAATGAATCCCCCTCTGAACTCCAGCAGATCTTCAGGAAAACAGCCAACCTTGATTTAACAAGTGCCAGGGATGGGAAATTGACCAGGCGCTTTGGTAGCTGGATCCAGTGGTTAATTCGCCTCCCAGTTAGAAATTGACCCCTTATTTCCAGTCTGAATGGGTCTAGCTTCAACTTCCAGCTGTTGGATGCAGTTAGACTCTCAAGGCATTGCCTTGCTAGCTACAGCAGGGAAAATTCTTGCCCATATCCTCTTAAACTGATTACTTCCCTTGCTGAGGAAATATTGCCAGAATCTCATTGCGGTTTTAGACCATCCCACGGGACAAAGGACATGATCTTCATTGTCCGCCAAATCCAGGAAAAATCTCAGGAAGGGAAACCGCACCTGCCCATGGCTTTCATGGATTTGACAAAGGCCTTTGACTCTGTCAATCGCGAAGCCCTGTGGAAGCTTCTGGCCAGATTTGGCTGCCCTCCAATATTTATTAAGGTCCTAAGGCTTCTCCATGAGCAGATGCCTGCCACGGTTCTCTGTAATGGCCTTTCGTCATCAAAACTGGGGTCAAGAAGGATGTGTTGTTGCCCCAACCCTGTTTTCCATCTACTTAGCAGTAGATGGTCCTCGTTAAAGATCACCCACCCCCTCAATGGAGAAGACATTCAATACGGAATGGATGGGCGGCTCTTTAATTGAATTGACATTCAATACGGAATGGATGGGCGGCTCTTCCGCTCGAAGTCTAAAGTCTTCACGGCGTCCATGACTGATCTTCAGGACGCTGATGATTGTGTCATCCTAGCGTGTGCTGAGAATGACCTTCAGCCCACACTGGATTTTCTCGCACAAGCCTACGACTCTCCCTCACGACTGAGAAGACCAAAGTGCTCCAGCAAACCTGCTTCATGCCTGGCATGTGACCCACCCCAAATCGCCATCGAGGGTCAGACTCTGGAGACAGTCAAGCACTTTCGCTACCTCGGTCGCCCACTTTCTCAACACGCAAAAGATCAACCGTGAGATCCAGCTCCGGATCCAGCAGGCGAGCGCTTCCTTTGGGAAATTGCTCCAGCGTGTTTTCACGGACCGTGACCTGCAGCAGGACACCAAGATCCAGGTCTAGAAGGCACTTGTTCTTCTTACGCTCCTCTATGAGGTGAAACCTGGATGACCTATTGACAGCACCTCCAGAGTTTGGAGGGGTACCAGCAACGATGCGTCTGGAAGATCCTTCGCATCAAGTGGCAAGATCGTCACACTAAAGCCAATGTCACCAGCACTGAAGCACTGATCCTCATGCACCAACTCCGCTGGGCTGGACATTGTGTGCAGATGCCAGACTCTTGCCTCTCAAAACAAGTCTGTCATGGAGTCCCCGGGCGATGCTCTGGAACTGCTCCCTACGAAGCCAGGCAGGACTCTGGGGAAGTCTCCTTTCTGTGAGCAGCCTGTCTGCAGGGCACACAGTCACCCGGCTTCCACCTTCCTGGGTCTGACCTTGGAGCATTCAGCCTCCTCTGCCCCTCCGTGCGCTTCCCACTGCGAGTCCGCTCAGGTGGGGTCCTGGGGAAGCCAGAGGGTCCTGCCCCCCAACTTCACAGTCAGAGGTGACTCTCAGCCAGCCAGTAAAACAGAGGTTTATTAAATGACAGGAACATGGTATAACACAGAGCTTGCAGGTGCAGAGACGGGACGTATTTATTACAGGTGCAATCAGGGACGTATTTATTTATTTTTCCTAAAGTTAATCAAGTATTTTAGGAAAAAGTGTGAGAGCGGCCACTAGCGAGAGGTGGTGCACTCTGAGGCCACCCAAACATGTGTTGGGAGAGCCCCTGATTTAGAGCCTGGTTTCTGGAGGGGGGGGGTGTGGAGATTCGGAGAAAAGCGAAGTGACCTTAAATTTCAGCTTGGCTTGATTTGCAGCAGAACTGATGGGAAACCTACCTCGGCTGAGGTGAAATCTGCCCCAGCTCAGTGTGAGCAGATGCACTTTTGTCATGGGAAGTGGGGTCTAGTGGTTAGAGCAGCGGGGATGGGGACTAGGACTCCTGGGTTCTATCCCTGGCTATGGGGTCTAGTGATTAGAGCAGGGGAGCTGGAAGCCAGGACTCCTGGGTTTTATCACTGCACCCAGCCCGTCAGACCTTTTAATCCAACCCTCAAGCTCCTGCCGGGGAGTGGGGTCGGGGGGGTTGCCCCACTCTGTGTGTGCTGTGGCTCTGCATGGCTCCCAGAAGCAGCAGCCAGGGGGCTCCACCTGATGCCCCCACCCCAAATGCTGCCCCTGCAGCTCCCATTGGCCGGGAACCGTGGCCAATGGGAGCTGCAGGGCCGGCACCTGCAGACGTGGCAGCGTGCAGAGTCACCTGGTCGTGCCTCCACTCAGGAGCCAGAGAGGGGACATGCCACTGCTTCCAGGAGCTGCTTGAGGTAAGCGCCGCCCGGAGACTGCATCCCTGAGCCTTCCTGCACCCCAAACCCCTGCCCCAGCCCTGGTCCCCCTCACACCCTCCAAACCCCTTGATTCCAGCCCAGAGCACCCTCCTGCATCCCAAACCCCTCATTCCCAACCCCACCCCACAGCCCACATCCCCAGCTGGAGCCCTCACCCCTCTGCACCCTAACCTCCTACCCTAGGCTGGAGCCCCCTCCCGCACACTGAATTCCTCATTTCTGGCCCCACCCCAGAGACTGCACCCCCAGCTGGAGGCCTCATCCCATCCTGCACCCCAATCCCCAATTTTGTGAGCATTCATGGCCCGCCATACAATTGCCATACCCATATGTGACCCTCAAGCCAAAAAGGTTGTCCACCCTGGTCTAGTGGGTTGGGGCTGGGGAGGGGGGAACAATGGTGCTGGGGTTCAGGGGGACAAATTAAAACCTGACCCAAGCAAGCACTTTCCCCCGCAACACGTGATGGGCCTGCGGAACTCATTGCTACAGGATGTCACATAAGGCCAAGGACTTAGCAAATCCCAGGCTTCCAAAATGCCCCTTTGCCAGGACACTTATGTGAAGGACGACAGGGATTAGGGCAGCTGGTTTGCTGGGACAGCTGCCGCTTTCAAGCTGGCCAGCCTGTTTCTTTGTGCTCCCCGCCCCCCAGGGTCGGTCGGTTTGTCTCCACCAGTCGCAGGGACCATCTTTTTGTTCCATGTCTGTACAGCGCCTGGCGCAGGGCAGCCCAGACCCGGCCCACCTAGGAGCAGATGCAAGCCAAGTATCAGTAATGAACGATAATAAGGAGCATGAAGGGGGGGGCATGAGTATCTGGGAGAGGGTGGAGCAGCGAAGGGTTAATTTAAGAGTTAATTTAAAGGGTTAAAGGTTAAATTAAGGGTTAATTTAAAGGGTCCCCGTTATGGGAGGAGAGAGAGTGAACAGCTGAGGAATTATATCAGGCCACCACTAGGGGGTGCTGTTCCCGTCCCATACCCCGCACCCTCCAATGGGCTGGGACACGAAGGGTTAATTTAAAGCGACCCCCTGCCTCCCTCCCCTCCTCCTATGGGCTGATTTAATGACCAGCTAGGAAAGCTCCCGGATGTCACCACCAGGGGGCGCCGTATCCCCCAGGGGCTGGGCCGCGAAAAGTGAATTTAAAGGGGTCCCCCAGGGACAGGGGTGGAGGGGAATTTGTGGGCAGTTCCAGCATGTCACCACCAGGGGGCGCTGTATCCCCCCCCCAGGGGCTGGGGAGCGAAGGGTTAATTTAAAGGGGTCCCCTAGGGACAGGGGTGGAGAGGGAGGGAAAGCTAGGAAGTTCCACGGCGTCACCACCAGGTGGCGCTGCCCCTCCCCCATAGCCCCCCCCCCCCCGCTCCCACTCTCCCCGCCTGCAAAATACCACCTCCCCCACCCCCCCACGCCAAATCTCCGCTCGCTCACTCGCTCTCCAGCTCTCTGCCCACCCCGACCCCCCCCGAGCCCCATGGGCGGCGCCAGCCAGTGAGCCAGGGGACCCAGGCGTCCGGCGAGAGGGTCCCCCGCACGCGCGCCCACGGGGTGCCATGGGGTCCCCCCAGGAGTACCAGGCGTCGTGGTGGGTTTACCTGCTCCACCAGGTGCCCCGCACCAATTTCCAGTTCGAGGCGGTGGAGAGCAGCTTCGCCCCCCAGGACAGGGAGTACCAGCAGGTAAGGGGGCCACGGGGGACAGGAAGACGGAGGTGCGGAGAGGGGGGGAAGAGATGGACAGAAACAGGCAAAAAGGCAGGGAGAGATGGAGAGAAAGAAAAGGGGAGAGAGAAAGAGAGAGATGCATGAAGCAGTGTGTGTGTTGGAGGAAGGGGATGGATAGAAGGAGACTGGAGGGATGGAGGGATGAAGGGGAGAGATGGATGGAGCAGTGTGTGTGTGTTGGAGGAAGGGGATGGACAGAAGGAAGCAGGAGGGATGGAGGAGAGATGCATGAAGCAGTGTGTGTGTTGGAGGAAGGGGATGGACAGAAGGAGGCAGGAGGGATGGAGGAGAGATGGATGGAGCAGTGTGTGTGTGTTGGAGGAAGGGGATGGATAGAAGGAAGCAGGAGGGATGGAGGAGAGATGGATGGAGCAGTGTGTGTGTTGGAGGAAGGGGATGGACAGAAGGAGGCAGGAGGGATGGAGGAGAGATGGATGGAGCAGTGTGTGTGTGTTGGAGGAAGGGGATGGATAGAAGGAGACTGGAGGGATGAAGGGGAGAGATGGATGGAGCAGTGTGTGTGTTGGAGGAAGGGGATGGACAGAAGGAGTCAGGAGGGATGGAGCAGTGTGTGTGTGTTGGAGGAAGGGGATGGACAGAAGGAGACAGGAGGGATGGAGCAGTGTGTGTGTGTTGGAGGAAGGGGATGGACAGAAGGAGTCAGGAGGGATGGAGGGATGAAGGGGAGAGATGGATGGAGCAGTGTGTGTGTTGGAGGAAGGGGATGGACAGAAGGAGTCAGGAGGGATGGAGGGATGGAGGAGAGATGGATGGAGCAGTGTGTGTGTGTTGGAGGAAGGGGATGGATAGAAGGAGACAGGAGGGATGGAGGGATGAAGGGGAGAGATGGATGGAGCAGTGTGTGTGTTGGAGGAAGGGGATGGACAGAAGGAAGCAGGAGGGATGGAGGAGAGATGGATGGAGCAGTGTGTGTGTTGGAGGAAGGGGATGGACAGAAGGAGGCAGGAGGGATGGAGGAGAGATGGATGGAGCAGTGTGTGTGTGTTGGAGGAAGGGGATGGACAGAAGGAGTCAGGAGGGATGGAGCAGTGTGTGTGTGTTGGAGGAAGGGGATGGACAGAAGGAGACAGGAGGGATGGAGCAGTGTGTGTGTGTTGGAGGAAGGGGATGGACAGAAGGAGTCAGGAGGGATGGAGGGATGAAGGGGAGAGATGGATGGAGCAGTGTGTGTGTTGGAGGAAGGGGATGGACAGAAGGAGTCAGGAGGGATGGAGGGATGGAGGAGAGATGGATGGAGCAGTGTGTGTGTGTTGGAGGAAGGGGATGGATAGAAGGAGACAGGAGGGATGGAGGGATGAAGGGGAGAGATGGATGGAGCAGTGTGTGTGTTGGAGGAAGGGGATGGACAGAAGGAAGCAGGAGGGATGGAGGAGAGATGGATGGAGCAGTGTGTGTGTTGGAGGAAGGGGATGGACAGAAGGAGGCAGGAGGGATGGAGGAGAGATGGATGGAGCAGTGTGTGTGTGTTGGAGGAAGGGGATGGATAGAAGGAGACTGGAGGGATGAAGGGGAGAGATGGATGGAGCAGTGTGTGTGTTGGAGGAAGGGGATGGACAGAAGGAGTCAGGAGGGATGGAGGGATGAAGGGGAGAGATGGATGGAGCAGTGTGTGTGTTGGAGGAAGGGGATGGACAGAAGGAGTCAGGAGGGATGGAGCAGTGTGTGTGTGTTGGAGGAAGGGGATGGACAGAAGGAGACAGGAGGGATGGAGCAGTGTGTGTGTGTTGGAGGAAGGGGATGGACAGAAGGAGTCAGGAGGGATGGAGGGATGAAGGGGAGAGATGGATGGAGCAGTGTGTGTGTTGGAGGAAGGGGATGGACAGAAGGAGTCAGGAGGGATGGAGGGATGGAGGAGAGATGGATGGAGCAGTGTGTGTGTGTTGGAGGAAGGGGATGGATAGAAGGAGACAGGAGGGATGGAGGGATGAAGGGGAGAGATGGATGGAGCAGTGTGTGTGTTGGAGGAAGGGGATGGACAGAAGGAAGCAGGAGGGATGGAGGAGAGATGGATGGAACAGTGTGTGTGTGTTGGAGGAAGGGATGGGTAGAAGGAGACAGGAGGGATGGAGGATGGATGGAGCAGTGTGTGTGTTGGAGGAAGGGGATGGACAGAAGGAGAGAGGAGGGATGGAGAAGAGATGGATGGAGCAGTGTGTGTTGAAGGAAGGGAAATGGAGGGATGAAGAGGAGAGATGGATGGAGCTGTGTGTGTGTTGGAGGAAGGGGATGGATAGAAAGAGACAGGAGGGATGGAGGAGAGATGGATGGAGCAGTTTGTGTTGAAGGAAGGGGGATGGATAGAAGGAGACAGGAGGGATGGAGGGGGAGAGGAGGGCAGGACACAGAAAGAGGAAAGAGATGGACCAAAGGAGGAAGAAAATGAGGGTGGGATGGGGACGGACAGACCGGAGCGATGGAGGGACCCGAAGGAGAGAAAGAGAGAGGAGGAGAGAGACCAGCAGCGTGAGGGAGGAAGAAGACTCGTGAGCCAGGCCTCCACGCAGGGACAGATCGGGGAGGGCAGGGGCAGAGGGAGTGCTGAGCCGGAAAGGGGGCACAGTGGAGGCAAGCAGGGGTGGAGGGGACATGTCTGTGTCCTGGGTCTGGCCTGGCAGTGGGGCCAACGGGGGTGGTGGGGGAGGTAATTGTCCGGGGTGGGGGTTTAATCTCTTGTTATGCTGGGAGCCCCCTGTTATGTGTACTGGGAGAGACTGTAGGGGGCGGGGGTCATACTCTACTTCAGAGGTCACCGTCCAGGGCCCCTCCAATGGGGGCAGCTCCTCCCCTACAGTGGAGTGTGGGCGGTGGGGGGGGTCTGTCTGTCTGTCCCCAGAGCTATCTGTCTGTTCCCACTCACTCAGCTCTATCCATCCATCCATCCCACCCCTCTGTCTGGCCATCCATCCCCACACTCCTCTACCTCCATCCCCATCCCTCCTTCCATCCCATCCCTCTGTCTGTCTGGCCATCCACCCCCACACTCCTCTACCTCCATCCCTCCTTCCATCCCATCCCTCTGTCTGTCTGGCCATCCACCCCCACACTCCTCTACCTCCATCCCCATCCCTCCTTCCCTCCCATCCCTCTGTCTGCCTGGCCATCCACCCCCACACTCCTCTACCTCCATCCCTCCTTCCATCCCATCCCTCTGTCTGTCTGGCCATCCACCCCCACACTCCTCTACCTCCATCCCTCCTTCCATCCCATCCCTCTGTCTGCCTGGCCATCCATCCCCACACTCCTCTACCTCCATCCCCATCCCTCCTTCCCTCCCATCCCTCTGTCTGCCTGGCCATCCACCCCCACACTCCTCTACCTCCATCCCCATCCCTCCTTCCATCCCATCCCTCTGTCTGCCTGGCCATCCACCCCCACACTCGTCTACCTCCATCCCCATCCCTCCATCCCTCCCATCCCTCTGTCTGTCTGGCCATCCACCCCCACACTCCTCTACCTCCATCCCCATCCCTCCTTCCATCCCATCCCTCTGTCTGCCTGGCCATCCACCCCCACACTCGTCTACCTCCATCCCCATCCCTCCTTCCCTCCCATCCCTCTGTCTGCCTGGCCATCCACCCCCACACTCCTCTACCTCCATCCCTCCTTCCATCCCATCCCTCTGTCTGCCTGGCCATCCACCCCCACACTCCTCTACCTCCATCCCCATCCCTCCTTCCATCCCATCCCTCTGTCTGTCTGGCCATCCACCCCCACACTCCTCTACCTCCATCCCCATCCCTCCATCCCTCCCATCCCTCTGTCTGTCTGGCCATCCATCCCCACACTCCTCTACCTCCATCCCCATCCCTCCATCCCTCCCATCCCTCTGTCTGCCTGGCCATCCACCCCCACACTCCTCTACCTCCATCCCCATCCCTCCATCCCTCCCATCCCTCTGTCTGCCTGGCCATCCACCCCCACACTCCTCTACCTCCATCCCTCCTTCCATCCCATCCCTCTGTCTGCCTGGCCATCCACCCCCACACTCCTCTACCTCCATCCCCATCCCTCCTTCCATCCCATCCCTCTGTCTGCCTGGCCATCCACCCCCACACTCCTCTACCTCCATCTCCATCCTCCTTCCATCCCATCCCTCTGTCTGCCTGGCCATCCACCCCCACACTCCTCTACCTCCATCTCCATCCCTCCTTCCATCCCATCCCTCTGTCTGCCTGGCCATCCACCCCCACACTCGTCTACCTCCATCCCCATCCCTCCATCCCTCCCATCCCTCTGTCTGTCTGGCCATCCACCCCCACACTCGTCTACCTCCATCCCCATCCCTCCATCCATCCCATCCCTCTGTCTGTCTGGCCATCCACCCCCACACTCCTCTACCTCCATCTCCATCCCTCCTTCCATCCCATCCCTCTGTCTGTCTGGCCATCCACCCCCACACTCGTCTACCTCCATCCCCATCCCTCCATCCCTCCCATCCCTCTGTCTGTCTGGCCATCCCACCCCACACTCCTCTACCTCCATCCCTCCTTCCATCCCATCCCTCTGTCTGCCTGGCCATCCACCCCCACACTCCTCTACCTCCATCCCCATCCCTCCTTCCATCCCATCCCTCTGTCTGTCTGGCCATCCACCCCCACACTCGTCTACCTCCATCCCCATCCCTCCATCCCTCCCATCCCTCTGTCTGTCTGGCCATCCATCCCCACACTCCTCTACCTCCATCCCCATCCCTCCTTCCATCCCATCCCTCTGTCTGTCTGGCCATCCATCCCCACACTCCTCTACCTCCATCCCCATCCCTCCTTCCATCCCATCCCTCTGTCTGTCTGGCCATCCACCCCCACACTCCTCTACCTCCATCCCTCCTTCCATCCCATCCCTCTGTCTGCCTGGCCATCCACCCCCACACTCGTCTACCTCCATCCCCATCCCTC
Source organism: Lepidochelys kempii (assembly GCF_965140285.1). Taxonomy (NCBI): domain Eukaryota; kingdom Metazoa; phylum Chordata; order Testudines; family Cheloniidae; genus Lepidochelys; species Lepidochelys kempii. Next base: position 15,808,317 of record NC_136402.1, read on the forward strand.
CTTCCATCCCATCCCTCTGTCTGCCTGGCCATCCACCCCCACACTCCTCTACCTCCATCTCCATCCCTCCTTCCATCCCATCCCTCTGTCTGTCTGGCCATCCACCCCCACACTCCTCTACCTCCATCCCCATCCCTCCATCCCTCCCATCCCTCTGTCTGTCTGGCCATCCATCCCCACACTCCTCTACCTCCATCCCCATCCCTCCATCCCTCCCATCCCTCTGTCTGCCTGGCCATCCACCCCCACACTCGTCTACCTCCATCCCTCCTTCCATCCCATCCCTCTGTCTGCCTGGCCATCCATCCCCACACTCCTCTACCTCCATCCCCATCCCTCCTTCCATCCCATCCCTCTGTCTGTCTGGCCATCCACCCCCACACTCCTCTACCTCCATCCCTCCTTCCATCCCATCCCTCTGTCTGCCTGGCCATCCATCCCCACACTCGTCTACCTCCATCCCCATCCCTCCATCCATCCCATCCCTCTGTCTGCCTCTGTCTGCCGTGGCGTTCTTAGACCTTCCTCGGAATCATCCGGGCGAGGGGCCTGAGCCAAAGTGGCCTGAAAGCCCGTCTTGGGGCTGGTCCTTGGAGGGTTTTAAGAACAAGTGGAACAAACGCCAGCCGGAGCTGATCTAAGTTGCCTTGGAGATGGAGTCATGACCCCTTAAGGTCTCTTCCGGCCCCACAGTTCTAGGATAACACGCAGAGAAATTGACCGGACGAGCGCGTACGAAATAAACCGATGCGCGGTGGACGTCCTAGAAGGACATCCCCACGCCTCGTCTGAGCACACGTCACGTTCACCCCGGCTTTGAGCGCCGTTACCTGCAGTCGACTCACATTTTGCAGCCCCAAACAGACACAGTGGGAAATGCCCCTGTGAATGGGGGGGCTGCCCCAGACTGTCTGAGAAAGGACCAGTTGCCCAGATAGTCCCACAGCTGAGGGGAATTAAGTGACCTGAGCGACCCATGATTGGGATGCTGCAGACCTTGGACACTGGTAAGAGGGTCTTCGAGCTGGATCCTGGAGTGAAGGGTGGGCCCAGGCTCCCCTGCCGGCCACTGGGTAAGGGACTTAGGCTGGGCTGTGGGATGGTTCATCCCATTTGACTTTGATACCCTGAGAGGGGGAAAGCGCGTCGTGAGCACGGAGGGCCAAGCCACGACGAGGGAGCACTCCAAGTCGCAGAGAGAGAGAGGCTGCGGTGTGCCCGACCAAGCGACGGAAGGGGGCATTGGACCTAGAAGGAACTAATTCCCAGAGCAGCCAAGAGGGGGCACCCTAACAGCGAACGAGCCCCGTGACAGCCCTGACAAGGGCAGAGGATGAATTAGGGGAGTTGAGCCCAGGTGAGCCCAGAAGGTGATCCACCCCCCAAGGCTGTGGAGGAAGCCGGGGGATGATGCCCCCAAATCTGGTGATCGGTCAGACCCTGAGCATAGGAGCAAGATGTCACCAGCCAGGCTACTGGACCAAGCTGAACCAAAATATGGGCCCCTCTGATTGTGGTATAAACGTGTCCTCACACAGGGAGCCACCCCCACATAGCGACAGCACATCCAACCTGGTTCTGGAATAGCATCTCCATGTAGACTCGAGGCACTCACTTGATTGGGCCCAGCTAAAAGGGGTCACTTTTCCGCGGCCTGGAAATCCAGGAAGGGCACAGAGTGCAGTCCTCTGCTATAGCTCCATCTTCAAACCACTTAGGCTGATCCAGATGGTTAGAAACTTTCTTCTAATTTCCAGCCTCAGTTTATCCATGCCCATTTGTTCTTGAGCCAGGCACTGTTCTTCTCCCTCCCTGCTGTTTGCCCCCCTGAAAGCAATCGGATCCCCTCCCAGCCTCCATTGTAAGCTAAACATGCCAAACTCTTTGAGTTTCTTCTCATAAAATCGACTGTCCAGTCTCCGGATCATCCCAGCAACTGATCCAGTTTGGGTTCCTGGTTCTTGCCACTGAGAGGCCAGAATTAGACATGGCATCCCAGAAAAGCTAAAGTGAGAACAATCCAGAGGAAAAATATCTACGGTGCAAACTTTTTACCAGTGCGGATAATGAACCATCGCAAGAGTCTCCTCTAGGGATGAGGTAGAGTCTCTAGTCCTTAGAGTCTGATCTACTGGATCTTTTCTTCCGTCACGTTAGTGCAAGCGAATTAACTCAACTGAGTCGAAACGCCTTCTCAGCGCTCCTTAAGACCCATCTTCAAAGACTTGTCTACACACAATCATGGTCCCACTATAACTCTTCTGGTCTAGCTAAGCCATCCTTTCCCTTGGAGGGGCTGCAGGAATACGGGTTGCTTATACTGCTATAGCTATTCCTGTCTGGGAAAGGGAATAAACTGTACGGGTATCAAGCAGCGTAGCCTAATGGAGAGTCCCAGACTGGGACTAAAGAGACCTTGTTCTGCTCGGGGACTTTGGTCAGGTCACTGCCTCAGTTAATGGGGATAATTACACTGACCTCCTTTGTCAGGTGCTTTGAGATCTACCAATGGGCTATTAAACCTCAGACTTCCGGCTTAAGCCAAGATCTTCGCTATAAGATTAGGATGGAAGCTACGTGGGTGCAGGTTCTTACACATCGGCGACCAGGAAGTTCTGAGATCTCCCTCTGGTAGGGAAAGACCGAGGTAGTTTGATTCCGACACTGACGGTGTACCCCAGATCTACAGCAAACGGCATTCCCGTGGGTGCAACATTGCCCATAGACGTGGCCTCTCTGAAAGTCTGCGTTGGCTGCTTTGAGAGTCAGACCGTCGGAGGCACTGCCCTAACTCACTGCCTTTATATCGCATTTAGGGCGTCCGTGGACAGACTCAAACAGAAGTAACAAAGTGTGAATTCAAAAAATAAAAGTAGCTGATCCAAAAGATCAAGAGGCAACTTGACTAGGACGTAGGACGTAGGAGGACCTTCCCGGGGGGGGTGTGGGGGGCGTATCAGCTGCTCTTTGACCTGGTGGTGGCAGGCAGAGGACGCAAGGGCTGGAAGCCAGACACCGTCAGACTGGGAAGAAGGCACCAGGTTTGAACAGCGAGGGGGGAGTAACTCAGCTGAGTCAAAGCGCCTCGTTGGGACAAGCCACCAAGGGAAGTGGCGGAGTCTATCTCTCGATGGCCGATCGACCTCCTCCCAAGCCCCCCAACTGGGGGTTTGGCCCCATTGCCGCCGATGGAGCGAGGGCCGATTGACACCCCTCCTCTCCTGCCCAGCTGGGGGTCTGGCCCCATTGCCTCGGACTATTGACACCAGCTGGGGATTGATCTCTGGGCAGATTAAGGCCAAATCTGGCCTCCACCTGCACTCCTGCCCTGGGGATTACGAGATGCAAATATCAAAAGTACTGCTTCTTTTTTTTAAACAAAATGCAAATTAGCTGGGAATTAACGTGGGTCAGGAGTAGTCTGCGTAACGGGGGGGCAGCTTGTTTATGAGCTTTAATCCTGTCTATCCATCCCTCCCTCCCCCCACACTCCTCCATCCCTCTTTCCCTCTCCTGCATCTATCCCTCCCTCTCCACACTCCCCTCCATCCATCCCTCCCTCCCCCCACACCCCTCCATCCCTCCCCCAAACTCCTCCATCCATCCATCCACTCCCCTGCATCTATCCCTCCCTCCCCCCACACCCTCCTTCCCTCCCCCCACACTCCTCCATCCATCCATCCATCCATCCACTCCCCTGCATCTATCCCTCCCTGCCCCCACACTCCTCCATCCATCCATCCCGCCCCCCACACCCTTCCATCCCTCCTTCCCTCCCCTGCATCTATCCCTCCCTCTCCACATTCCCCTCCATCCATCCCTCCCTCCCCCACACTCCTCCATCCCTCCCTCCCCCCACACCCCTCCATCCATCCATCCACTCCCGTGCATCTATCCCTCCCTCCCCCCACACCCCTCCATCCCTCCCTCCCCCCACACTCCTCCATCCCTCCTTCCCTCCCCCCACACTCCTCCATCCATCCATCCACTCACCTCCATCCCTCCCTCCCTCCCCGCACTCCCCTCCATCCCTCCTTCCCTCCCCCCACACCCAGGGAGCCAGATTTCCTGGTGATTCCCTTGGCAGGCAGAACCAGGAGCCGAGCTCTGGATTCGCTGCTATGTAGGTCACCGGGGGCCCCCCGCGCGGCAGAGCCAGGCACGGGGCAGCCGCTCAGCCATCCGTCCCCCCCAGGCGCCCCTCCTGTCCCCACGCGGCCCTCCATCCCCACACACAGCCCCTATCCCTCCCTCCATCCCCACACACAGCCCCCCACCCCTCCCTGTCCCTCTCTCCCTCCCCACACACACCCATCCCCGTCACTCTATCCCTGCCCATCCATCCACCCCACGTGCCCCTCCGTCCCCACGCACCCCTCCCTCCATCCCCACACACAGCCCCCCATCCCTCCGCACACACAACCTCCCATCCCTCCCTCCCTCTATCCCTGCCCATCCATCCTGCCATGCTCCCCCTCCGTCCCCATCCCTCCATCCCTCCCCACCCCCCATCCCCATCCCTCTATCCCTGCCCATCTGTCCCCCCAACGTGCCCCTTCGTCCCCACACACCCCTCCCTCTGTCCCCATGCGCCCCTCATCCCTCCCTCCATCCCCCCCCACACCCCTCCATCCCTCCCCATCCCTCCATCCCCATGCACCCCTTCATCCCCCCCACAGCCCCCCATCCCTCCCTCCATCCCCACACATAGCCCCATGGGCCTCTGCCTGCCCACCACCCCTGCCGCCGGCTGGAAACGGGCCACAGCCCCACGGGCCCCCACCTGCCCCCGCCACCTGCCGGGCCAAAGTAAACGGCACTGGGCTGTCTCTGCATCCCCATGCATGCTCCTCTGTCTGTCTGTCCATCCATCACGCCCCCCTCCCCGCCCCCGATACCCTCCGTGTCCGTCCCCACACGCCCATCACTGGACGGACAGGTATAGGGGAAGGATGGGTGGGTGGATGGAGGCTGCGTGGGGAGCGAGGGACAGACAGACAGACAGACAGACAGACAGACGAGCTGTATTTCTCTGACTGGCAAGCCCTGGCCGCCCTCCAGCAGAAGCAGGCTGTGAAATGTCTCTCAGCTCCCGCCGCCCCCCGCCCCCGGCGCCCCCCCGCCCCCTCCCCCGCATGCTGCCAGCTGCTGTGGGGTGGGGGCCTGGCCCACGCAGTTTCACTGGGGGCGGTTTCACCATCTAAGCCTGGAGCAAATTGAGAGCAGCTGTAATCTGCTGGGCCAGGCTTGTGTTTGCTTGGGGGGGTCGGGGCGGGAGATTGGGGCTGGCTGGGAGGATAGCCACAGGGCCAGGCGCCCTGGACATGCCCTCATCTGCCCCCTTTGGGCCCTGGGGGGCAGGGATCACCACAGGGCCAAGCACCTTCTCCTAGAAATATAGGCGAGAACCCAGGAGTCCTGGCTCCCAGCCCCCCCTGCTCTAACCACTAGACCCCGCACCCCTCCCAGAGCCGGGGAGAGAACCCAGGAGTCCTGGCTCCCAGCCCCCCTGCTCTAACCACTGGACCCCGCAACCCTCCCAGAGCCAGGGAGAGAACCCAGGAGTCCTGGCTCCCAGGCCCTCCCACCCCCCACGCTCTAACCACTGTCTGTGGGTTGATCTGCGTCTGTCTGTCCGTCCCCCAGGCCCTGCTGCTCCTGGCCAGCGTGGCCGGGCTCTGCCTGGCGATCAGCCTGGGGCTGATCTGCGTCCACCTGATCCGGTTCTGCTGCTGCGACCCGGAGGACGAGGACGAGCCCAAGCCGCAGAGGGTTTGCTGCGTCACCTGGAGCTGCGTGGCCGCCATTGTCATCTGCTGGTGGGGACCCAGGGAAGGGGGGGGACACGGATGGGGCTGGGGGGGTCAGAGCCCCCCCCAACCTGTGTGAGAAGGTGGGGGGACTGGGCAATGTCGGCTGAGGCCCCAACAAACTCGCTTCAGGAATGGTTCCAGCATGGGATGGGAGCCAGCGCACCCTAGAGGGAACAGGCCCCGGGCCCCATTCCCTGCCCCCCTGAACCAGCCAGTCCCTGCCCTGGGGCCAGGTGGGAGCCGGCACCCCCTATAGGGGACAGACCCCAAGCCCCATTCCCTGCCCCCCTGAGCCAGCCAGTCCCTGCCCTGGGGCCAGGTGGGAGCCGGCGCCCCCTAGAGGGGACAGGCCCCGGGCCCCATTCCCTGCCCCCCTGAGCCAGCCAGTCCCTGCCCTGGGGCCAGGTGGGAGCCAGCGCCCCCTAGAAGGGACAGGCCCCGAGCCCCACTCCCCACCCCCCATTCTCTAAGCCTTTGCTAAGGAGGCTGCTGGGGTTGGTATCTGTCCTCCCCGCCCCGCAGCCTCCCTGGGTCCATCAGACTCCCCATTGTCCTGGCTTTGTTTGGCACTGGCTGTCAGTGCCCCCCCTCCCCGCCTGACCCCCAGCTACCATAAAGAGCTGCTTGTTTCCTGGCGCTATAGGAAACCGGGTCCCTTTTCTCCCCCTGGCCCCGGCCCCGGCCTGGGTCCCCCGGCTCCTTTGTCTCTTTGTTCTGCCATGGCCGTGCCCCCGCATGGTCCCCCCGGCCCCCCCATTCTTGCCAATCCCCGCCCCTTCACTGCCACACAGGGAGAAAAACAAAACTTCCCAGCTCCGGGCGCCAAGGCAGAAGGCCAAGTTCATGGGACAAAAACACAGTCAGTCCCCCTCCCGCACCAGAGCTGGGGATGGAACCCAGGAGTCCTGGCTCCCAGCCCCCCCCCTGCTCTAACCACTAGACCCCACTCCCCTCCCAGAGCCGGGGAGAGAACCCAGGAGTCCTGGCTCCCAGCCCCCCCCCCGCTCTGACCACTAGCCCCCACTCCCCTCTCACTGTGGGGAATTTCACCAGACTCTCCATTCTCCGGGCTGGGTTATTGAGTCTCTCCTCCCCCATCCCAGCCCCATACCCCCCTCCCTGGGGGTCGCTGGCAGCCCCCTGAGAAGGAGCCAGGCTGGGGGGAGAAGGGCCCCATTGAGAGCCCAGCCCCAGGCCATTCAGAGAGCGGACAATGGGCCCCTCTGTGTGCCAGGGGCTGGCTGGGGGGCGGGAGCCCAACTCCCCTGGGCTCAGACCCAGGCCGGCTCCTGAGCAGCCGGGCCGCAGACAGGGAGGGACCAAACCCCAGAGCACCCTGGTCCCATTGCTACGCCGAGGGGAGTGGGGTCTAGTGGTTAGAAGTAGCGGGGCTGGGAGCCAGGACGCCTGGGTTCTCTCCCTGCCCCTCTCCCACCCAGCTTGGCTCGGTGATGGGGAAAGAAACTGGCTCCGCCCCCCCCGCCCCCCCCATGGCTCCTGCCCTGCAACGAAGGGGCCTCATTAGCGTGACAATGGGGCTATGGAGGGGGCGGTTGCCATGGCAGCAGGATTTTGGGAGCCAGCCAGCCTCAGTCACAGACAAATGGAATTGGGGGGGGTATGGGGGGAGATGGGAGGCATGGGGGGAAGGTACAAGGGGGAGGGCGATGGAAAGGTCCAGCAGGGGTTGGAGGGGGATGGGGACGGAGTGGTCGGGCGGGATGAGGGGTACGAGGGGGAGAGGATGGCAGGGTCTGGGGGTGAATGGGGGGGATGGAAGGGAATGGGGGGCATGAGGGGGTATGGGAAGTACGAGGGGGATAAGAGGGAGGGAGGTGGGGTTGGGAGGTACGAGGGGGATGGGTACAGAGGGGGTGGGGTTGGGAGGTATGGGGGGATGGAGGGGTCTGGGGGGATGGGAGGTACGAGGGAGATGAGGGGGAGGGAGGGGGAGTTGGGAGGTATGCGGGGGATGGGGACGGAGGGGGGTGGGGTTGGGAGGTATGGGGGGATGGAGGGGTCTGGGGGGTGTATGGGGGTGGGGTTGGGAGGTATGGGGAGATGGAGGGGTCTGGGCTGTATGGGGTGGGGTTGGGAGGTATGGGGGGATGGGAACAAAGGGGGGTGGGATTGGGAGGTATGGGGGGGATGGAGGGGTCCGGGGGGTATGGGAGGTACGAGGGGGAGGGAGGGGGAGTTGGGAGTTATGGGGGGGATGGGAACAAAGGGGGGTGGGGTTGGGAGGTATGGGGGGGATGGAGGGATCCGGGGGGTATGGGAGGTACGAGGGGGAGGGATGGGGAGTTGGGAGTTATGGGGGGGTGGGGTAGGGAGGGGTCCAGGAGAGTCCGTGGGGGGCTGATCACTGGCTGCTGCCCCAGAACTCGAGGGGTGTCTCCGGCAGGGCGCCCCTCTCATTATCTGCAGGGCTGTAATTACCCCACCCCCATTCTGATTGCTGGGGGGGGCGGATCTGGCTGTCAGGAGCCTGCTGCCTCCTGGGGGTGGGGGCCAGTGACAGCTGGATGGGCCTGTGGGTGTGATGTGGGGGCGGGATCCCAGGCTGGCAGGGCCCAGCTCCCCCCCTCCCGCTGCCCCCCTCCCCTCTGTGCTAAGAAGTTTATGGGTCTTCATCCGTCATCCCGGCCGTCGCCCCCCCCGTCCCCCCCCCGCCTCCTCTCCCCAGCTGAACTCTGCCCCATGCCCGTCTCCCTGCCCCCAGGCCTGGGGGGTGCCCGGGGCCGGGGGCTGGAGCGCCAGTGGGATGGGGCTGAGCTGGGGGGGTGGGACTCGTCCCCCCACCGGTGCTGACCCCCCTTGTGCCCCCCCCCCCAGTGCAGGGATCGGCCTGGGCTTCTACGGGAACAGCGAGACCAACGACGGGGTCGGGCAGGTCACGGCCGCGCTGCTGGACGCCAACCTGACGCTGCAGAGCGCCGACGCGCTGGTGAGCCCCCCGTGCCCCCCAGGTCCCCCCTGTGCCCCCCACTGCCCTCCTACCTCCCCCTGTGCCCCCCACTGCCCTCCTACCTCCCCCTGCACCCCCAGCCCCTAATGCCAACCTGACGCTGCAGAGCGCCGACGCGCTGGTGAGCCCCCCCGTGCCCCCTCAGGTCCCCCCCGTGCCCCCCACTGCCCTCCTACCTCCCCCTGTGCCCCCCACTGCCCTCCTACCTCCCCCTGCGCCCCCAGCCCCTAATGCCAACCTGACGCTGCAGAGCGCCGACGCGCTGGTGAGCCCCCCCGTGCCCCCTCAGGTCCCCCCCGTGCCCCCCACTGCCCTCCTACCTCCCCCTGTGCCCCCCACTGCCCTCCTACCTCCCCCTGCGCCCCCAGCCCCTAATGCCAACCTGACGCTGCAGAGCGCCGACGCGCTGGTGAGCCCCCCCGTGCCCCCCCAGGTCCCCCCTGTGCCCCCCACTGCCCTCCTACCTCCCCCTGTGCCCCCCACTGCCCTCGTACCTCCCCCTGTGCCCCCAGCCCCTAATGCCAACCTGACGCTGCAGAGCGCCGACGCGCTGGTGAGCCCCCCCGTGCCCCCTCAGGTCCCCCCCGTGCCACCCACTGCCCTCCTACCTCCCCCTGTGCCCCCCACTGCCCTCCTACCTCCCCCTGCGCCCCCAGCCCCTAATGCCAACCTGACGCTGCAGAGCGCCGACGCGCTGGTGAGCCCCCCCAGGTCCCCCCTGTGCCCCCCACTGCCCCCCACTGCCCTCCTACCTCCCCCTGTGCCCCCCACTGCCCTCGTACCTCCCCCTGTGCCCCCAGCCCCTAATGCCAACCTGACGCTGCAGAGCGCCGACGCGCTGGTGAGCCCCCCCAGGTCCCCCCTGTGCCCCCCACTGCCCTCCTACCTCCCCCTGTGCCCCCCACTGCCCTCGTACCTCCCCCTGTGCCCCCAGCCCCTAATGCCAACCTGACGCTGCAGAGCGCCGACGCGCTGGTGAGCCCCCCTGTGCCCCCCCAGGTCCCCCCTGTGCCCCCCACTGCCCTCCTACCTCCCCCTGTGCCCCCCACTGCCCTCCTACCTCCCCCTGCGCCCCCAGCCCCTAATGCCAACCTGACGCTGCAGAGCGCCGACGTGCTGGTGAGCCCCCCCGTGCCCCCCCTGGCCCCCCCTGTGCCCCCCACTGCCCTCCTACCTCCCCCTGCGCCCCCAGCCCCTAATGCCAACCTGACGCTGCAGAGCGCCGACGCGCTGGTGAGCCCCCCCGTGCCCCCCAGGCTGCCTGTACGCCCCCTGTGCCCCCCATACACCCCCCGTGCCCCCCACCGCCCTCCTACCTCCCGCTGCACCCCCCAGCACCAACCACCCGCTGCAAGGTGCGGACACACTGGTGAGGCCCCCGTGCCGCCTGCCCCCCGCCACTCCCCACAGCCCCCCAAAGCTCCCAGAGCCCCACTCCCCCCCGCCCCCGCTAGCTGCCCAGGGAGCGACTCCCCCACCCTGTGCTGCGCGGGGACCCTGCACACACGGGCAGGGGAAGTGTGTGAGGGGGCACATGGCAACACGCAGGCGTGGGGGTGGGTGACACCTCGCACACGCGTGTGGGGAGGCATGACGGTGGAACACGCGTCTGAGGGCAGGCGTTGATGGTGGCCCACGAGTGGGGGGCGGCGTGACCATAACGCACACGTGTGGGGGGAGGCAGGACGGTGGCCCACGTGTGTGGGGGAGGCTTGACCAGGACACACGCGTGTGGGGGGCGAGGCATGACACAGCACACGCCTGTGGGGGGAGGCGTGACTGTGACAAGCCACGTGGAGGGGAGGCGTGACGGTGACACACGCATGTGCCGGGCGCCTGACCCGGGCCCCTTCCCCCCCAGGTGCGCCGGACGCTGGGGCTGCTGTCGGGGGCCGTGGGGGGGGACCTGACGCGGCTGGAGGAGGAGCTGGTCCCCCGCACCGAGTTCGTGGCCGTCGTGCGCAACACGCGGCGCCAGGCCGAGGCCGTGGCCCAGATCCTGGCGGGTCTCCCCTTCTGGGGGGCCCTGGGGGGCAGCCCCAGCCAGCTGGCCCTCGGCCTGGCCTACCTGGAGGACTACAGGTGAGATCCGGGGGCGGGGGAGATGGGAGGGAACGGGGGGGTCCTGAGAGCTGCCTCCCCCCTCCAGGTGGCTGGCGGGGGGCAGGGGACGGAGGGGGCGGGGGACTGGGCTCCCCCCTGCCCCCCAGGTGGCTGGCGGGGGGCGGGGGAGGCAGGGGGGCTGGGCTGGCAGGGAGCGTGGGACGGAGGGGGCGGGGGGCTGGGCTCCCCCCTGGGCTCCCCCCTGCCCCCCAGGTGGCTGGCGGGGGGCGGGGGAGGCAGGGGGGCTGGGCTCACCCCTGGGCCCCCCCTCACCCCCCAGGTGGCTGGCCTATATCCTGCTGCTGCTGCTGGACCTGGCCATTGGCCTCTTCACCCTGCTGGGGCTGGCGAAGCAGATCAAGTGGCTGCTGGTCGTGTGAGTCGGGGGAGACCTGGGGGGGGGCGGGGGGCAGCTGCAGTCACTGGGACCCGATCCCCCCCTCACAGCCCCCATCTTCTATTTACCAGCCCCCTCCCCCCACATCTCCCCTCCTGCCCTGCCCCCCACTGTCCCCCATCTTCCCTTCACCATCCCCACAGCCCCCTCCCTCAACCCCCCCATCCCTCCACGACCCCCATTGTCCCACCTCCTCCCCCATCATGCCTCACAGCCCCCCTGCCTGGTGATGAGAGGGGAATGGGGTGCAGTGGTTAGAGCGGGGGTGGGGGCTGGGAGCCAGGACGCCTGGGTTCTCTCCCTGGCTCTGGGAGGGGGCAGGGGTGAGAGGCTGTTTCTCCCTGCCCCACAGGCTGGGGGAGGGGCTGAGTTGGGCCTTTCCCAGCTCCTGACTCCAGTGTCTCCCCTCCCCCCAGAATGACTGTGATGAGTTTCTTCGTTCTCATCCTGAGCTGGGGCTCCCTGGGGCTGGAGATGGCAGCAGCTGTGGTGAGTGAAGGGCTGGCGGGGGGCGGTTGTGGGTCTCAGCCCCGTTCTCGCCACACCAGGAGATCAGTGCCTCCTGGGGCTGCGGGTCAGGAGTGAGGGGCACCGGCAGTTACTCTGAATATTATCTCAGGAGGGGTATGCCATGAAAGGGTTAATCCTCCCCCGCACCCCATTAAAGATAACCAGGGCCAGGGCAATTAAATTATCTCACCTTAGAGAACCCAGGCTGCCCCCCACCCCCGCCCCAGCCCTGCTGGTGCCCCTCACTCCCGACCCACAGCCCCCTGCTAGTCCCACCCTCGGCTCCCCCCAGCCCTGCCGGTGCCCATCACTCCCAACCCACAGCCCCCTGCTAGTCCCACCCTCGGCTCCCCCCAGCCCTGCCCGAGCCCCTCACTCCCGACCCGCAGCCCCCTGCTAGCCTGGCCCTGGGCTCCCTCCAGCCCTGCCCGAGCCCCTCACTCCCGACCCACAGCCCCCAGCTAGCCCAGCCCTGTCCCGCCCAGCCCTGCTGGTGCCCCTCACTCCCCACCCGCAGCCCCCTCCTAGCCTGGCCCTGCCCCCCCCAGCCCTGCCGGCGCCCCTCACTCCCCACCCACAGCCCCCTGCTAGTCCCACCCTGGGCTCCCCCCAGCCCTGCCGGTGCCCCTCACTCCCAACCCACAGCCCCCTGCTAGTCCCACCCTCGGCTCCCCCCAGCCCTGCCCGAGCCCCTCACTCCCGACGCACAGCCCCCTGCTAGTCCCACCCTCGGCTCCCCCCAGCCCTGCCCGAACCCCTCGCTCCCGACCCGCAGCCCCCTGCTAGCCCAGCCCTGGGCTCCCCCCAGCCCTGCCCGAGCCCCTCACTCCCGACCCACAGCCCCAGCTAGCCCAGCCCTGTCCCCCCCAGCCCTGCTGGTGCCCCTCACTCCCCACCCGCAGCCCCCTCCTAGCCCGGCCCTGCCCCCCCCAGCCCTGCCGGCGCCCCTCACTCCCCACCCGCAGCCCCCTGCTAGCCTGGCCCTGGGCTCCCTCCAGCCCTGCCAGTGCCCCTCGCTCCCCACCCGCAGCCCCCTGCTAGTCCCACCCTCGGCTCCCCCCAGCCCTGCCGGTGCCCCTCACTCCCCACCCGCAGCCCCCTGCTAGCCTGGCCCTGGGCCCCTGGGCCCAGACCTGATTCTTAGCTGATTACTCCCGCACCCCGCAGGGACTCAGTGATTTCTGCTCCGACCCAGACGGCTTCGTCCTGAACCTGACCCAGGCCAAGACAGACCTTAACCCAGGTAGGCACTAGAGGCAGGAGGCCGGGCTAGATGGGCCCACGGGGCTGATGGGGGCGGGGGAGGGGAGACGAGACTAGAGGGGCCCATTATTAACCCCTTCCTTCTCCCCACCCCCAGCAGAAATCCTCCAGTACTATCTCGCCTGCAGGCTGGACGTCCCGAACCCCTTCCAACAGGTGAGACCCCAACAACTCACCCGTGAACTGAGCTGGCTGGGGCTCAGACTGGGCCGGGTGGGGGAGGGGCACACCAGCACCACCAGTAGGGAGGCCTGGGCTCTGGATTCTGGGGGCTGAGTGTGTGGGGGGAGCCCCAGGGCCGGGCTAGCAGGGGGCTGCGGGTCGGGAGTGAGGGGCACCGGCAGGGCTGGGGGGGAGCCCAGGGCCGGGCTAGCAGGGGGCTGTGGGTCGGGAGTGAGGGGCACCGGCAGGGCTGGGGGGGAGCCCAGGGCCGGGCTAGCAGGGGGCTGTGGGTCGGGAGTGAGGGGCACCGGCAGGGCTGGGGGGGAGCCCAGGGCCGGGCTAGCAGGGGGCTGCGGGTCGGGAGTGAGGGGCACTGGCGGGGCTGGGGGAGGGGCTAAGGGGGGCCTCTACCTGAACCCACCACTAGAGGGCGCCAGACATGGTCGTGCAGCCGGTTTGCACCGTGGGCCGGGGCCGGAGCCGGGGCGGGGGGGAGGGAGCCGCACCCCCCCCGCTCCCGTCTGCGCCCCCCAATCCCGCTCTCACCCCCCCAGAGGCTGACCATGTCGCAGCGGGCGCTGTCCAGCATCCACTCCCAGCTGCACGGCCTGGAGAGAGAAGCTATCCCACAGTTCCCCGCGGCAGAGGTCAGTGCAGGCTAGGGAGTAAAGCCAAGGGGGTGGGGGGACGGGCGGGGAGCCCGGACGCCTGGGTTCCATCCCTCTCTCTCCCTCCCCCAGAGGAACCTGGTGTCTGTGCAGGGCACCCTGAACACCACGGAGAGCAACTTCCACCAGCTGGTCGCGCTGCTCAACTGCCGGGGACTTCACAAGGTATCGGCTCCTGTCCCCCCGGGGGGGTCCTGCTGCCGGGCCCCCCTCTGGCAGCATTCCCCCCCCCCGGCTATGGTAGCCCCCCCCCCAGCCATGGGAGCTCCCCCAGGCTCCGCCCCCCTGAGCTGTGGCAGCTCCCAGGCTCCGCCCCCCAGCGGGCCAGTGACGCCGTCTCTCCGCCAGGACTACGTGGACGCGCTCAAGGGGCTCTGTTATGACGGCATGGAGGGGCTGCTCTTCCTGCTGCTCTTCTCCCTCCTCTCGGCCCTCGCCTTCACCACAGCCGTCTGCAGCCTGCCCCGCGCCTGGGAGAGGTTCCAGAGCAGGTGGGCAGGGCCAGGTGCAGGGGGCGGGGCTTCTGAGGGGGTGGAGACGAGCGGGCAGCAGGGGGTGGGGCGCAGCTGAGTATAGGGGGCGGGACATCTAGGGTGGGAGGGCGGTTCTGCTTGTGGTGGGTGGGGCCACTCACAGTGGGGGTGGGGCATCTGGGGTGGGGATGGTTGGGACAGGTGGGTGGAGCTTCTCAGAGTGGAGGGAGTGGGCGGGGCATCTGGGATGGGCGGGACTGCTAGCAGTGGGGGGCGGGGCCTGTTGTGGCAGGGCAGCAGGTTGGGGGGGGGGGAAGGGGGAGGCGGGGGGTGTGGTTCTGGCAGGGGCGGGGCATCTGGCCAGGGGGCGGGAGCAGTCACAGCGGTGGGCAGGTATCTGGGGGGGACGGGCAGGGGGACATGTCATGTGGGGGGGGGCATCGCCAAGCAGCCCCCCGCCAACCCCCCCTCTCCGGCCAGCAGGGACGCGGCATATGAGGACACAGAGGACGACGACCCCTTCACCCCTCAGGCACGTAGCCCCCCGCCCCGCTCCAGCCTGCGCCTCTCGGCCCCACCCATTTCCAACGCCCCCGTCTCACAGTACATGTGAGTAGCCCCCATCCCCTCCCCCCCCCACGGACCGCAGCCGGGGGCTGGGCTGGGGGCCAGCGGGCGCTGGGCGTCCGTCCCTCGCTCCCCACCCCGTGTCTGTCTGTCCCACCTCACCGGCCGGCTGGCCCCGCTGTGGTTCTCCTTCCCCCTTGCACCCGTCTCTCCATTTGTTTGTCCACACCCCCGTCCGACCCCGTTACACCCCCGTCCCTCCATCCATCCCTTTGACCATCCAGCCATCCACCCCCAGCTACCCCTCCCTCCGTTCCCTCTCTCCCTCATTCCCCTGTCGCTCTTCTCATCCATCCGTCCGTCCCCCCTCTCCCCCCCCGCCCCGGCAACAGCTCCGTCTCGGCTGCGCCGGCATTCGCCAGACCCCAGCCTGCCTGGGACTTAGGGGTCAGGTGCCCCAGTGCTAAGCTGGGCCAGGTGCTGATGGGTGCCCCCTCCATATTACCCCCTGTCCTGCCTTGCTGGATGGGGGAAGGCAGTCCAGGGGACCCTCCCCAACCATCAGTGGGCTCTGCCCTCCCCTATGGGCCCCTCCAGCCAATCTCTGTCCCGTTCTGCAATTAAAGCTATCCCCCCGAGCCACCACTGGGGGGCACATGGCAACCGCCTCCCCCTCCTCCGCCCCCACCCACCCTCCCACACACACTGTCCGGTTGTTTCTGGATTCACTCTGCCCAGAGCTCGAAGGGTTACTTATAACAATACCAGCTAGTGGGGGATGGGCCTCTAGGACTGTTCAGACCAGATCAGACTCATGGGCCCATCTAGCCTGGTATCCCGGCTGCTGCCCTGGTTCAGATCCGTGGGCCCCTCTAGCCCGGTATCCCAGCTGCTGCCCTGCGACAGAGCCATGGGCCCATCTAGCCTGGTATCCCGGCTGCTGCCCTGGTTCAGATCCGTGGGCCCCTCTAGCCCGGTATCCCAGCTGCTGCCCTGCGACAGAGCCATGGGCCCATCTAGCCTGGTATCCCGGCTGCTGCCCTGGTTCAGATCCGTGGGCCCCTCTAGCCCGGTATCCCAGCTGCTGCCCTGCGACAGAGCCATGGGCCCATCTAGCCCGGTATCCCGGCTGCTGCCCTGGTTCAGATCCGTGGGCCCCTCTAGCCCGGTATCCCAGCTGCTGCCCTGCGACAGAGCCATGGGCCCATCTAGCCCGGTATCCCGGCTGCTGCCCTGGTTCAGAGCCATGGGCCCATCTAGCCCCGTATCCCGGCTGCTGCCCTGTGACTGAACGATGGGCTCCTCTAGCCTGGTATCCCGGCTGGCCTCTCTTAAATAGATTCCTGGCCCCAGTTAAACCAAGACATCCAGCTGTTTCTGTCTGCCCCCCTGCCCCACCCCCAATCACCAGTGGGCAGCCCTGGGTTCGACGACCGAGCCCATGGCACGGCCCTGCAGAGATTTGGGGGGGAGGAGGAAGCTGGGGGTAGAGTGATGTCACACACACCCCCAGTTCGGGGACCTGGCTCTCGGAGGGGGGGCAGGATTCTCCCCACCCCCACCCCCAGCCCTCCCGGCTAGCGCCTATCTCGCTCTCCTCGGCAGGAATCAAAGCGGTTTGTTCAGTGGCAGTCCTCGATATGATAGCGTGCCCCTCCTGGACCGGCACTCCCCGCCCCCCTCGGTAAGTCTCTCCCCTCCCCAGCCTGTGCCCCCACTCCCGGGGCGGCGGGAGGGATCCCCCCAGAGGACAACCTGGCACTGTGGGGCCGCTGTGCCCCCTTAACTCACTGGCCTGGGCTGTCTCACACAGTGTCACCCCAGTGACAAGCTGCGAACCCTCTGCAGGCGCTGTGATCACTCAGCCAGCAGCATGGGCAGGTCCCCACACCCCAGCAACATGGCATGACAGCTCCCTGAACCTCTCAGAGAGGGACCCCAGCCAGTCGCCCCAGCCTGGCACCCCAGAAATACACCGTCTTCCACTGCTCGGGGACTCCCTCGGACGGTGCAAGCTGATTCATTAGTTTACCATTCCGGCAAAAGGGGAGTGGATCCACACTGGTTTGGGTAAAACATCAAACAGGTTTATTAACTCCAGCAAGACAGAGTGTCAGTGAGTCTTGGTAGCAGGCTCAGAGAACAGAGTCGCTTACCTAAGAAATAAAACTAGAAATGGCGTCTCAATTTAACCGTCTGAGCAAGATTTGAACCAAACAACCTCTCCCGCTAACAAGCCGCTCACTGCTCCTCACTACACAGGCCGGGTTCCCTTCCAGCCTGGGACCAGTCTCCCTAGCTCAAAGTCTTTGTCTTCTGGACAGTTTTCTGGGTGTGGAGATGGGAGAGGAGAGAGGCCAAGTGAGGATGTCACTGTCCCTTTTTTTATACTTTCTTCCAGCTGCTAGAAAGATTCTTGCCGGTGAGGCAGCCCCCATTGGTCGGGCAGTTCAAAAAAGAACTAGATAAGTTCCTGGAGGATCAGTCCATCAATGGCTATTGGCCAGGATGGGCAGGGATGGTGTCCCGAGCCTCCCCACCTCGGGGATTATCAGTAGCACACAGACAGCAAAACTTCCCACACAATGGGAGCACACACAAGCCAACAGGACATGCGTTCAAATGATGCCTCACAAGGCCTGCTTTGTACCAAACATCATAATCCCATCCCAGGGGTGAATGCTGGGGCTCCAGGAGGCTGCTTTGACAGACAGAAAGTCACATCGTCCCCTCCAGTCTATCCCCCACACCCCCATCTCTCTCTCATCTCTCACCCCCATCTCTCTCTCTCCCCCTCCCCCCCAGTACTCACCCAGCATGCAGGCATCTTACGTCGGCGCCAGCCAAGAGGAACCAGGCCCCCGATACTGAATGGACTTCCTGACCTAGAATCCGACCCACAGCCCCCACCCCTGACTAACACATGGACCAGCTGCCCTCTCCCCTCCCGCCAGGTGCTGCTGGGCCTGACAGAACCAAACAGGGGGGGAAGGAGACAGACCAGGGCTGCGCCCCCACCCCTCCACCCCCACCATGGCTACCTCCTGCTGACCTGTCCCTCGGTCTATCTGGGTTTGATGCCAGGGATCTGTGCCCCTGAGAAGGGGGAGGGGCTGAAGGAAGAGGGTTCCCCCATAAGAATCCCTGGGGGGAGAAAACAGGAGGAAAGCGAAAGAATGAATGGAGGAGTGAAAGAATGAGCCTGAGAGGGCAGAACAGGTGAATGGAGGAAGGAGAGAGTGTGAGAGTGAAAGGGAAGGAAAGAAGAAGTGAAAGAGTAGAGTGAATGGATGGCGGGGAAGAGTGAAGTGAAAGGGGAAAGAATGGAGAAATTAAAGAGATGAATGAATGAATGAGCAAAAAAAGAGTTGAAAGAATAGGAGAAGGAATGCGTGGAGAAAAGAAGGAAGAGGGAAAGAAGGAAGGAAAAAAGTGAAAAAAAGCAAAAAAACGGTGAAAGAAGGAGGGGGGAAAGAATGAAAGGCCAGAAAGAAGGAGCAAAAGGAGGAACGAGAGAGTGAACGGATGAATGAGTGGGAGAAGAACAAATGAGAGAAAAAGAAAAGAACTCAAAGCTTGCCTGAACTGCACAGGAGCGTGAAAGAGACAGAGGGAAGGAATGAAGTGTGAAAAAACAGAGCGAAAGAACGGGGGAAAGATAGACGAAAGATGGGGTGGGAAAAAAAAGAGTAAAGGAATGAAGGAGTGAAAAAGAACAAATGAAAAGGAGCCCATCAAAAAATGGGGGAACGAGAGAGCAAGGGGGAAGACAGAGAGAGCAGTGGCCAGACAGACAGACAAGTGAGCCTGGCCAGCCCTGGAGCCGGGCCAGCCCCAATTAACGTCTAACCCCCCCCCCCCCGCTGTAGGGGGCCAGCCCCCGGCCCCCGGGTTGTAGAACAGAGACCTGTAGGCAGAGGAGAGGTGACTGGCGTGAGCTGGAGGGGGACCCCACCTGCCGTCCCAATTAGAGCCTCAGCCACTAACAAGCCTTCGATCCAGAGGAACGAGAAATAAAAGGGAAATTTTATTTTAAAGGGAGCTGCATGTGCACTTTGATTTGCCTCTCCTCTAGGGGGCGCCAACCCTGATCTGGCCCCCGGGTGGGGACTGGCTGGCTCAGGGGGGCAGGGAATGGGGCACGGGGCCTTTCCCCTCCATGGGGCGCTGGCTCCGATCTGGCCCCAGGTGAAATGAGTTCAGCCACTGTCCCCTGTCAGGCCAATCCATGTCATGACTGACACAAACGGGGCTCCAGAACCGAGGCCAAAGGGGCCCCAGAACCTGAATGCCCCTCTGCCCCCTAGTGGGGGCCGCCCTTGGGGTGGGAGCACGGGGAGGCTGGTCCCCACTGTTAACACTCCATAGCCCACGGCGGGAGGGGGAGGAGGGGGAAAGCTGGCATCTGGTTGGCCACTGTCAGACGCAGAAGCCCTAGCTTCCACCTCTTTCCCTCCCAGAGCTGGAGATAGAACCCAGGAGTCCTGGCTCCCAGCCTCCCCCACTCTCACCACTAGACCCTGCTCCCCTCTCAGAGCAGGGGATAGAACCCAGGAGTCCTGGCCACCCCTCCGAGCTCTCAGCACTAGACCCCTGTCACAGACTCCCAGGCCCCGTTCTCTCTCGGCTCTGTACGGCCCCTGGGAGAACCCCCTTCGGTGTGAGAGCCCCTTCCCCCGAGGGTCATCCTCATTCTCTGGGGTTAGGCCCTCGGGCTCCACCACCTCCTGGGGCTGCACCTCTGAGCCTCCAGCCCGCCTGGCTCTCTCCGTGAGCCCCATCGGGGAGGCCACTCGCTCTGGCCCCATAGCGCTGTCTACACCGAGGGTTAGGTGGGTGTAACTGCGTTGCTCCGGGGTGTGGATTTCCCCCCACCCTCCGAGTGATGAAGTTATACTGGTATCGGTCTGTAGCATAGACCTGGCCAGAGAAAAATGTTCCCGGCAGCTGTTTTTATTTCCTTCCAGAATTTCAAGCGGCTGGGACGAGCAGATTTGCAGGTCGCCTCTTCACGGGGCAATTAGCAACGTTTTTGTGTTGTGATGTCTGTGTTTCGCCAGCCTTGGTGATGGGCAGGGGCCGATCCCTGCAGCAGGCAGCGCCGTGGATCCAGAGCAAACCTTTTATTACAGCCAGGAAGCAAAAACTTGGAGAAAGAAATTCAAAGTGAGATTAACGCTGGCAGCAACTTGCATCAAGTCTAAACACGGTGTTATAAGCTTAGCACCCCGCTGAGCCCTCCCGACACCCTGGGGAGTGGGACGTTTCCAGCAATGAGTGTGGCAGTGCTCAGCTGAGGCCCAAAGCTTTGGGAAAGGCTGGCACTAGGTCAGCCACCATCACACGGAGGAGTCCTGGCTCCCACCTCCCTCCCAGAGCCAGGGAGAGAACCCAGGAGTCCTGGCTCCCAGCCCCCACCCCCCGCTCTAACCACTAGACCCCAATCCCCTCCCAGAGCCAGGGAGAGAACCCAGGAGTCCTGGCTCCCAGCCCCCTCCCCTCCCTGCTCTAACCACTAGACCCCAATCCCCTCCCAGAGCCAGGGAGAGAACCCAGGAGTCCTGGCTCCCAGCCCCCACCCCCCGCTCTAACCACTAGACCCCAATCCCCTCCCAGAGCCAGGGAGAGAACCCAGGAGTCCTGGCTCCCAGCCCCCTCCCCTCCCTGCTCTAACCACTAGACCCCACTCCCCCCCTCTGCCAGCGCTGAGGAGAGAACCCAGGCGACCCCTAGCTCGGAGCCCCTCCCCCATTTTCTTGCTTCCGCCTTTGAAGGGATATGTCCCTCCTACGCCACCATCCCTCCCCGGGCAACCACCCTCTTTGCTCTCATTGGCTGCTCCTGACGCGCCCCGCCTCTCCGCCCTGTTCGCCAATCTAACCCCAGCTCCTCCCTCCCGATTGGTCGAAAGGAGAGGAAAGGGGGCGGGGGAAGAGCCCTGCGTCGTGACGTCACCCCGCCGCCGCCGCTGAACTTCGGGCTCTCGCTCTCTTTCTCCACCCTCTCCGCGTGCGTCACGCTGTGTGCCGCGCGAGGCGCCCCGGAAGGACGCGAGCGGGCGGGGGAGAAAAAAAAAAAAAAAAAAAAACCAGGGGGCCGCCGCCGCCATCTTGAGAGCGCGGGACGGAGCCAGCGCGGCGCGCGAGACCCCCCCGGCGCCGCCCCTCCCGCGCAGCGCAGCGCGCGGCGCCCGGACGTCGGCGGCCGAGGCCGGGCCGGGAGCGGAGCCCGCGGCCTGAGGCGCGGCCCGAGGCCCAGGGGAGCCGGCGCGGGGCGGGCAGGGCCCTGGGTGCGGCCTCGGGGGCCCGGAGGTTTCGGGGGCTGTGGGGCGAGACGAGGCCCTTAAGGCCTTGGGGGCCGCTGTGAGGGGCCAGGCAGGGAGGGGGGGTCTCTGAGAGTCGGGGGGGGGCTGAGGTGGGGGGTGCCAGGAGCCTGGGGGGCCTGTGAGGGGCCAGGCAGGGAGGGGGGGTCTCTGAGAGTCGGGGGGGCTGAGGTGGGGGGTGCCAGGAGCCAGGGGGGCCTGTGGGGGCCAGGCAGGGAGGGGGGGGTCTCTGAGAGTCGGGGGGGGTCTCTGAGAGTCGGGGGGGCTGAGGTGGGGGGTGCCAGGGGGGCCTGTGGGGGCCAGGCAGGGAGGGGGGGGGCTCTGAGAGTCGGGGGGGCTGAGGTGGGGGGTGCCAGGAGCCAGGGGGGCCTGTGGGGGCCAGGCAGGGAGGGGTGGTCTCTGAGAGTTGGGGGGGGCTGAGGTGGGGGGTGCCAGGAGCCAGGGGGTCCTGTGGGGGCCAGGGAGGGGGGGTATCTGAGAGGTGGGGGGGTGCCAGGAGCCAGGGGGCCTGGAGGAGCGGGGCAGGGAGGCTTGCAGGGGAATCAGGGGCTGGAGGCCCCGTCGCCAGGGGCTGAGGAACTAGCCGGGGGCGGGGGGGTCTGCACCCGTAAGAGGGCTGTGACTGAAGGGGGAGCTTTCTGACGCACACCCTGCCGGCTTCCCGACCTGAAGGGGCCTCGGTTTCCTGCCCTGGACAGTGGGGCTGGGCAGCCTGAGTTCCTGCCCTCCCACACCAGCGCCCAGCAGCCCGAGCCGGCCCCCCGCCGCCCATACGGCGCGAAGGGGTCGCCCCTGGATTCCTGCCCAAGGAGGCACCCGGAAGGCACAGACTTGAGGCTGCGAGAGAGGGGCACCACCCCAGGGTGCTGCGTTCTGTCTTCGGAGCTGGGTCCGGGAGCGACAGCTATAATCCCAGATTCCCCCCCTCCTCCAGCAACTGCATGATGGCGACCAACATAGGCGACCAGCGATCCTCTGAATGGTGATCATTGCATGTTGGGTGCTTGGGTGGGAACAGTAGAGGTTGCTCGTTAATACACTGCTGCTTCGTGTGCATGGTGTTGACGTATTTGCGGGGAAGGGGATTAGAGGAAACAGTGAAGTGTCTCTAGCAGTGACTGTCTTCATTTGACAGAAGCCCAGATTTATGGGCCTAAAGCAAACTAAGCTCCCCTTATTCTCCCAGGTTGCCACATGCCCTAGTTAGTTAGCCGGGCTGGATCGTCTTGTCACCAAATAGCTACAAAGAAATCTTCTATTTCAGAGCATGAGCTAGTGACTCAGAAGGGACAGGAATGGATCCTTGTTCTCTGTGTATTGTAGTGAGCCGGACACAGCGGCTGGCTGTGCTCCTTCCTCTGAAGCAAGAGCTAGTAACTGCGCACAGGATTGTCCTCGTCTTGTGTACTTATCATTTTAAAATGACTTGGAAGAGAATGTTGACTCTTTCAAGGCAAGAGTTACCATGGGCTATATGGGACCCTGACCCTGGTGGACCCTTTTTATACTGCAGCATAGAAAGGCCCATCTTTTCTCATGGCATTTGAAAATGGGGTGAAGAAATGCTGGAGGGAGGACTGGTGGGTTAAGCCACACAGATTTTGTACTGGTATAGCTGTTTCCATTAGGGGCACGATTGATATTGCTGAAATAGTTATGTCAGTATAAGCCTTAAAGTGGATGCAGCTACGCCAGTATAAAGGTATACCAGTATAGCTAATTTCCCTCATGTGGGCATGAGCTGTACCAGTATAAACACCTTGATAATTGTATCCACGCTGGGAAGATTAATGCATCGGCTTTAATTCTACTGGTATCAAAGTGGTCCAGCTTTTGTGTCTAAACAAGTCTTCTGCATCTTCATTATGTCAAGTGTGACTAGAGTAGATGGGTGAGCCCCTTTAAATGCTTCAGTAAGGTGAAACGTTTATTAGTACTGACAGTGTGGGGATAAAAATTCTGAGCACAAATCTGAAAGAGCCAATCAGAGTGACCAAGGAAGCCAGAAGCAAATTAATGGCCTCATCACTAAAGAGTGGCAGTAAAACCTTTTAAGTGGTCTGGGGATTTCACATAATTTTAGGGGGTGGTTTCTCTGTCAGAAACATTAAATGAAAGGCTTAGAAATACAGCACAAAACAGACCGCCTTAGTACGAGAACCTGTCAAATTAGTGTTAGTCAAATATGTTGTTTGGCTGACTTTGGTATTAAGCGTAACATTCGTGATTTGCATGGCTGGGTTTAGCACTGTGAAGTTCTGAGATCTAGTTCTGCAATGAATTCTCCGCAGGCAAAACCACTTGGCCCATGTGGGTCCTCTGTCAACTTTGTTGGGGGGCCCCACGCTGTGCTCATTGCAGGATGGGACCCTCCTGGAGTGGAAATGACCCACACATTTTCAGTTCCTTTCTAAAGGCCTCAAAACTATGTGTGAACCGTTTTGCTGCATGCCAGGGTGTTGTGGGTTTTAAAGGTTGTCAGGGATAGGAGGAAAACTGAGGGTGGTTTTTTTTTCTTGTTTTGTGATGTATAAAGAAATCTCTCCTTTACCATAACTGTTTATTGGGGTTTACCTGTATTTGAGGGGGAGGCTTATGTGGTAGGCAAGGGAACCATAGCTTAGCAAACTTTTAAGGCCAGGAGGGACATTAAATCATCTAGTCTGACCTCCCATTTCACAGGCCATTGAATTTCCCCTAATTCCCCTTGTACTGATCCCAATAACTTTCATTTAACTAAGAAAGCATCTTTCAGAAAGGCATCCAGTCTTGATTTGATACCATTCAATTCAGCACAACCTGTGGGAGGTTGTTTTATTGGCCACTGACCCTTACTGTTACAAATTTGTGTTTCTAATTTGTTTGGCTTTAACTTCTAGCCACTGGGTCTTGTGCTGCATCATGATGTGGGTCAAAACCTTTTTTATGAAACCAAGAGAATGGTGCATTGGATAAAGATTCAAAGAGATCTTTTCTCCTGACCATCAGTTTTGAGTTAAATCAGTGTTGGAAAGAGAGTCTGACGATCTTCCCCTTCCCATTGGCTTAGAATCCTGCAAAGACTTAATTTTCCCCATGTCACCTTGGTACCGGTGATGTCATAATCCTGCTAGTTCTCCAGCTGGATGAATAGATATAAAGCACGATTTGATTCACCAAGTGGAAAGCCTCCATTTAAACCATCGATTTAAATCAACTTTTCCATTTGTACTTCAGTTATTTTCTAATGAAAAGTGTATTATCATTGGTTGATATAACCATTAAAATGTAGCACCTTTACAGTAGAGGTATATCTTTTTGCTATCTTTGGATGTACAGTATATCTATATACACTTATTTAAACAATAATATAGCTTTATATTTTCAGATTATTAATTGTAAATTTTAGTATGTTGGAAAAAGGTGAATGAGCTATTGCTTAGTTATTACTATTGTGCCATATATTTAAAGTTTGACGTCAAAAGTTATTTGTTTTTCCCCCCAGATTCTTTCTTTATCTAGAAAAGCAGCTTTTAACTCAAAGTTTTTTGGTAGACGCTCATGGATTCAGCAATTTTATTTTTTAATTATTTAGGCCTAACATATCTCGTATTAAATTCAGATTTCCTTTTAAACAGGTTTATTTTTAAAAAGTAAACCTTATTAAAATTTAAATAATCAAAAAATCTGATTTCATAAAAATAATCTTTGATTTTTATCCAGTCAACCATAGAGTCTTCCAGGAACGAACTGGGTAGACAAGACATGAATTTCTACCATAAAACCTCTTAAACACTTCATTATAAGTAAAAGGAGACACAAAATTGGTATGAAATCTGATCCATTTAGGGGCATTCTACTCAGCTTCCTAAAATATCCTCTCCCTGGCCAAGCAAGATGACTTTGCATAGTTTTCTTCACAGTTCATTTGGGAGTTTTCTAAGACCTGGGGCTTGCCAGATATTGGACAACTGAAAATAAGCCATGTAATTTTGAAGTGGGAAGCATGCTTCTTTTATATTTTTTAGAGATTCCTTTTTTATTTAAAAAAAAAAAAAAAAAAAACCTAAATTGACAGCTATTTGAAAGTCACTCAGAGGTTCAATGCATAGAAGTATTTCTGGCAGCAGGTGGATTAATGAGCAAAATGCAGGTGAGAAGGCCAGAGGTATAACACGCTGTAACGTTGCCCTCTGACTTACCTGTGAAGACGAAAGCTTGTTTGTGTCGTCATAAAGTCACTCCTAGGCATCTAGTGTAATAGTCCCAGTGAGACTGGTGTGGCTATCTGGGCATGTGCGCCTCTTTCACAGTAGGCCAGGTTCTCTTATGGAGAAGGGGACTGGCAGTAAGGGACAGAGCTAGCCACTTCTAAGTTTGACTCTGGATCTCATGCGTGAAGGCTTCTCCCCTCTGGCAGTTTGGTGATCTGTGTGAAATGAAGTATCTCAGTCTAGTTCCTAGTGGCCATATTGTGTTTGGCTGGGGGGGGTCATGGAGACATGACTCCCAGAGCAGGATGGACTTAGTGATTAGGGTTCCTTTCCCTCCTAGCCTCTCTGTGCCTCAGTTTCCCCTCTGTAGCAGGGGGATAATAGCCCTTCCCATCCTCATAGGGCTGCTGTGGGGATCAATACATTAAGATTACAAGGTGCTTAGATACTACAGCGGGGAGGGGAGGGTGGGGCAGATAAGCGTCATAGTGTGTCCTCATTAGTTACCATGTGTGAAGAGGAGACCCTAGAGTGGAGGAGGAGGGCACAGCGGCAGAGATGAGGTGTGTGCAGTACGGTGACTGCCAAGAGAATCACTGTATTTATCCTCTGGGTGGCACTCCTGCCTCCCTTCTGCTCTTAGCTTAAACTGCAGCTTGCTTTACCCTCGACTGCCTGGGGCTGACCCTTACCTGTGCAGCCAGGGCAGAGGGATTCCCAGGCTTCAGGCATAACTCTCATCTTTCTCTTGACACGTCCAGGGCTCCCCAGTACAATCTAGGGAACAGCACGGCCCGGGAAAACAGCATGGAGGGGCAGGCGCACGAGAACCCTGAGTGGGAGAAAGCCAGGCAGGCACTGGCTAGTATCAGCAAAGCCAACGCTGCCTCTGGGACCAACAAGGGCTCCAACAACGGACTGGCTAACACGCAGGTAGAATCATAGAATAGAATCATAGAATATCAGGGTTGGAAGGGACCTCGGGAGGTCATCTAGTCCAACCCCCTGCTCAAAGCAGGACCAATCCCCAATTTTTGACCCAAATGGCCCCCTCAAGGATTGAACCCACAACCCTGCAGGCCAATGCTCAAACCACTGAGCTATCCCTCCCCCCTAACAGGCCCCGCCGCTTTTCCATGGGGTTCTGGTCTCCTGGGAGCCAGCGTGCCGGGAGATCTTACCCCGCCCCAGCATCCAAGAGAAGGATCAAAGGTTTAATTTCCATGCCATTTCACTTGGTTCATTACATGACTTGGGCTGACGGTGTGACCTAGTCAGTAGAGCGCAGGACTGGAACTTGGGAGACCTGGCTTTTCTGGGTGAACCTGGGGAAGTCACGTACCCTCCAGTCCCCTTCCTCTGCCCGTCTTGTCCATTTAGAGCGTCAGACTCTCTAGAGCAGGGACTGTCTCGTATAGGGCCAGCCCCAAGCGCTGCAGAGGCCCCATCTGGTCCCACAAATCACCTCAGACCACTTGGGATGACTGCATTTTATACCTTGCTGATTGGACACCTTCGCTCTTCTTTATCTACGTGGCTACCGCCCTCAGGAGCCACAGCCATGGATCAGGGCCCTGTCGTGTGAGCTGCTGTACAAACCCAGAACAACAAGCCCCCCAGTGATCTTCCAGTCTGTCGACTGACCCAGTTGGATGGTGCCCACGCCCTGGTTTTAGACACCGTCGTCTGTCGACCGTGTCGTGTGTGTGCGCTTACTGTGCATGCTGGGGACCCCCTGGGTTGCTATCCCCTGCTGCCGCAGCAGCAGCTCATATCCAGAGGTCTGGTACCCGGTGCAGTGCATCCTGGGATAGCCAGTGGAGGACTAACTGCAGCCCTGCACGTGGCTAATGGGGTCCAGTCTGCCCGCCCTCGTCACTGCCTTTCCTGATGATCCCGTATGTTTCTCTGCAGTATGCGTCTCCGCAAGGCGACCCAAACGCCATGCAGCAGCAGCAACAACAGTATTACCAGTGGTACCAGCCGTACAGCTTCGGATACCCCTACAATTACTGTTACCCAATGGTGAGCGATCTAGCCCCGGCCCTGTGTTTGTGACCTTTCAGGAGCCCTGGGTTCGAGCCCCAGCTCATCTCTTGCTAAGTGACTTAGCATCAGCTCATGAGAGGTGCTGGGTGGTGGGAGCTGACTTCAGGACATGTGGGGGGCATTTAATGTCTTGGGGGGGCGGGGGGGTTAGCCAGCATTTGTTCAACTCTTGCCAAGTGCTGTGTCCTGATGCGACTCTGTGGGGCTGGGCTCTTCTCTGCAGAACGTCTACCCAGGCTACAGCTTCCCCAACCAGTACGGGGTCACAGGGTCCTATTCCTCTTCATCAGCCCAGCAGCCGCAAGGTCCGGGCCAGCACCAAGGGAACATGAGCCAGGTAGGTCCTAATGTCCCAGCCCTCGCAGAGTGCTCAGGGGTCATGGTGCCCGAACTTCTGGACAGCGCTCGGTTCTTTCCTCCCGCCCGGGGCCAGGTGTCGCATCAGGATTGTGGCCTAGTGGTTAGAACAGGACTTTGAGCACCTGGGTTCTGTCCTTGGCTCAGAGGTGCAGTGTTCCCTGGGGGTTGGAGCAGGAGGTACTGGGAGTGAGAAATCACTGGATTCTGTTTGAAGCTCTTGGTGGGAGTGTTGTCTAGTTAAAGTGGGGGGCTGGGAGCCAGGACTCCTGGGTTCCCTCCCCAGCTCTGGGAAGTGGGCAGGATAGAGCACAGGGACTGGGTGTATGGCAGCAGACAAGAAACTGAGTTAGAGACTTTTCCTCATGAGCCAGGGGCTTGTAACCCTTGGCCGCTCCCCAATTCTTAAGACAACAGGCTGAAAATTGCTGTTGGCCCAGTTTCCCCCTCCTTGCCCCGTGAAGGCCGTGGGGCTACACTGGTGTATCTGGGAGTGGGGATGGGCCAGTTTGTCTACACCTCTCCCCGTAATCTGCTTCTCACCGGGCCTTGAAACCTGTGCAGGACAGTCGTGTGCCACCCTCCACTGAGAGCATCTTTCTCTCCCTTCCAGCCCCCGGTCCCTGGCATGGAGGAAGGCATGGCCTACCCCAACCAACAGCAGCAGATGGCCACCTCCACCCCCCCGCAGCCGCCTCCGCAGCATGGCAGCCACCCCGGGGGCGCCATGGGCCAGCAGCAGGGTGGCTCGTCGGGGGGCCAGCACCTGCAGCAAAACTCGGGCGCCTCCTACAGCCAGCACGCCTACTCAGAGGGGCCCAAGCCCAAGAAGGGGCAGCCGCTGTGGAACCGCATGAAACGTGAGTCCTGGCCCTGGGTGCAAATGGCTGCTCCTGGGTACTGGGCCTGGGTGGGTGGGGGTATCAAAGGATTAGAGCAGGGGAGGCTGGGAGCCAGGACTCCTGGGTCATACCCCTGGGTCTGGTGGGTTAGAGCAGTGGGGAGGGGGCAGGAACAGAACCCAGAGCACTTTCCGGTGGCTAGGATGGGGAGCTAAGGCTTCTGGATTCTGTTCCCAGCTCTGGGCGATTCTTAGGCATTAAAGCAGGAAGGGGGATGGAATGGGGGAGACTGGTGATCGGGCTCTCCTGGGCTCTACTTCGCTCTCCTCGGCCGAGTGGCTGGATGAGCTGGAGTGGGTCTCTCAGCACAGCTCCTTGGAAGTGACTGTAACTCGCCAGCCCCAAGCCTTGCATCTTCTCTGTGGCATCTGCATGCGCTCCTGACTCAGGTCAGCCGCTCATCCCCATTGGCAGCACAGAGCCAGCCCTGCTCTGGCAGCGGGAGCGGGACTGTATTTTGGCTCACGCAACATCCCAGCTGTTAATAATGTTCCTGTTGCTGACCCTTTACTGGTGGTGAGAGGTGAGAGTTGGGCCCCAGCGTAACTTTCAGAGCCCAGGTGAAGTTTGTGGCCCTGGTGATGAGGAAAAGCATCTCTTGACTTGTAAATGAGCGTGCTTGATTATAAATCAAGAGGTAGTAAACACAGAGCTGTTTACACAGCTCTTCAGAGCATAGCAGCAGTTTGTACTTGCTCCCCATCTGTCAAACGACAGTAATACCCCTTCCCACCTCATGGGGGCGTGCTCCACAATGGAGACGTTCCTCTAAGGAGCATCAAGTGTATTAGGCTTCTGCCTTCTCTCTAGAGGCACTCATCTCCCCTCCTGTGAGAAGTCAGTATTGCTTGCCCTGTGTTTGCATGCAGTCGCTTCTAGGGTGGAGTGTGGGACTGGCTACACAGGGTCCCTCACCTAATGCAGAGATGAAGACACCTCTGGGATGGGATGTGGGGCTGTTTATACAGGGGTTTTACCATCAGCACAGCAAGACAACGTAGCAGTTCAGGACAGGAAGTGAAGAAGATTCTGTTTCCAAGTAAAATGAGAGAGATGGTGGATTGGCTTAAATCAAGTCCAACAGATGTTGGGGTCCCATGTATCTAGTTTTGGGGCTTGATCTCGAGTGAGTCCCTCAAACCCAAGGATTTAAAAATCTTGTAACTCACCTCCTGCTTCAAGCCATCCGGTAAACTTCTCTCTTGTCCCAGCAGAAGCCCCTGGAGCTGGTGGCCTGAAATTCAACATCCAGAAACGCCCCTTTGTGCTAACGAACCAGAACTTTGGGACCTCGGACCAGCACTGCAACTTCGGGCCACAGCAGAACTCAGAGAAACATCACAACCAAGGGTATGTGTCTCGCTCCCCTCCCAGTCCGTCAGTCATGCTCACAATGCCTAAGGGAAGTGGGATGGTCTACAAAGGGGGAAGCGACACAGGGCTGGGAGTGACAGCTGAGTTAGATTCCCAGCATTGCCCCTGAACTCCCTGTGGGCAAAATTTTCTCATAAAATCAGCTGTCTGCTCCCTGATTGTCCTAGCAGCCCTTCTCTGCCCGTCTGGCTTGGATTCCTCTTCCTTGAATTATTTCCAGAGAGTTCTCTGGTCTGTGTTAAAGAGATCCGACTAGGTGATCACCACGGTGCCTCCTGGCTTTGGAATCTATGGGGGGAAAAACCCATGGGTGCCCGAAATGGGACACAGGACTCCAGTTGGGGGCTTCCCAGTTCCTTGTCCAACAGGTCAATACTTCCCATTGTGACGGGTTGGACCCCCCTTCCAGGGTGCCACCTGATGTACTGGGGTCCCACTGGGCCCACCCGTTCCACCAGCCTGGCCTCACCCTGTCCTCCTGCGCACACGCATGTGGGTAGGGACACTCCCAGGTGTAGAATCACACACAGTCTGCAATCAGCTCTGCATGGGAAGACTCAGCTCAGGGAATTGCCCAGCACTCTGGTGCACACACCCTGTGCAGTGTAAACCCGAAATTATATTGTCTTGTGCTGTATAGAGATCTATGAATTGCACAATCCGGGTTTTAGAATAAACAAAAAAGTTTATTAACTAAAAAGAAAATTGTAAAAAGAAAAGGAGGACTTGTGGCACCTTAGAGACTAACCAACTTATTTGAGCATGAGCTTTCGTGAAGCTTTCCAATGAAGTGAGCTTTCCGATGAAGTGAGCTGTAGCTCATGAAAACTCATGCTCAAATAAATTGGTTAGTCTCTAAGGTGCCACAAGTCCTCCTTTTCTTTTTGCGAATACAGACTAACACGGCTGTTACTCTGAAACCGGTAAATTGTAAGTGATTCTAATAGCTAGCAAACAGAACAAAGCAGATTTCCTCTGTAGCATTGGGGCATGGGTCACTTGCTGGAGGATTCTCTGCTCCTTGAAGTCTTTAAACCACGATTTGAGGACTTCAATAGCTCAGACATAGGTGAGAGGTTTTTTTGCAGGAGTGGTGGGTGAAATTCTGTGGCCTGTGTTGTGCAGGAGCTCAGACTAGATGATCATAATGGTCCCTTCAGACCTAAATACCTATGAATCTATAAGATTACTGAGCAAATAAACAAAACACGCAAACTAAGCTTAATACACGAAAGAATATTGGCTACAAATAATAATTTCTCACCCTAAATGTTGTTGTTGTTTTCAAGCAGTTTGCAGAGTTTCTTGCAGATAAACTGCATTGCTTGCAGCTTAAATCTCTAGGTATTCTTTTCACAGGCCAGACCTTTCTCGCCTGGGCTCAACCCCTGCTGCACCACCCCTCAGCTTAGTTCCTTTTTTTCTTCAGGTGTTTTCAGCAGTCTTCCTTCTTGGGCAGGGAGGCAATGGAGAAGAACCAAGATTAACTCACTTCCCAGCCTTAAATAGGATTTGCATATGGCAGGAATCCTTTGTTTCCCTGTTTGACCCCCATCCCCTCTTAATGGAAAAACACTAGAAGTCCAAGATGGAGCCTAGTACCAGGTGACATGATCACCTGACTCTGTAATGTCAAAGCAGCATCCCAGGAAACTTCTCTGGAAGACAAGAGATTAGTATCTTCAAAGTCCTATTGTCCTTCCTAATGGCCCATCCAGGTTTGCGTACTCTCTGGCAGGCATTCCCTGGGTTTACACACAGTTCTAATTGTTACATAGTCGGTATTCCTAACTTACACACAGTTGTAATTGTTACATAGTCGGTATTCCTAACTTCAGATACAGAAATGATCCATGCATACAAACAGGATAATCATATTCAGTAAATCATAGCCTTTCTCATGATACCTCACATGACCCATGTTGCATAGAACATACCTTAGTTATACTGTTTCCATATCATGACCATATCTTTATGAAAAATATGGGGCATCATGTCACACCCACACCTTCTGGAAACATCTAGCATGATCTACCCTAGTGTTGCCCCATCTTGGGATCTATAAGTCCCATCAGCTAGGAGCTGGTCTATGCCCTGGACCGCAGGAGTTTATCTCCCATCCCAAACCCCACTTCATTGGCTCACCTTGGGTCTCTAACGTCTGGCTTCTATTCTGGTCCTTCCCCTGCAGCTCGTCTGCCGGCAAACCAGAGGACTGGCCCCAGGACATGAAGGAGTACGTCCAGCGCTGCTTCACTGCCTGCGAGTCGGAGGAGGACAAGGACCGGACGGAGAAGCTGCTGAAAGAGGTGCTTCAAGCCAGGCTGCAAGACGGCACGGCCTACACCATCGACTGGAGCAGGGAGCCGCTGCCGGGGTGAGCCACGGTGCCAGCCGGGTGAGGGTCGGGGGGTGGAACAGTGCGGGGCTGGGAGCCAGGACTCCTGGGTTCTCCAGATACTGTCAGGAGTAGGCGCTGTTGGAAAACAGGGGTGATCTCGGCCCCCCAAGAGGCAGAGAGCTGAGGCTCCCTCAGCGAACACTAGCAACGCTCTGACCCCCAGCGGCCTCTCTTGTAACGTGTGCCCTCCCCTCCAGGCTGGGCAGGGACAGCACGGCCGAGAGCCCCAAGAAGAAGCGCTGGGAGATGTCTTCACTTCACGCTCCCCGGGGCCCCATGCCCTCCGTCCTGTCGCCGCAGCAGCAAAGGGGCAGCAGTGGGGGCAGCACGGTGGGCTCCCAGTCCCAGCGCGGGGGGGGCAGCGGGGCTGGCCGGGCCCGAGGGAACAGCTTCCCCACCAAATTTGGGAACCGCAACGTCTTCATGAAGGAGAACAGCTCGTCCTCCAGCGCTGGCTCCCGCTCCCGCTCGTCTTCTCGCTCGCCCAGCCGTCACTTCCGGCGCAGGTAGGGGACTGCGGGGCCGCACGGGGGCCCAGCCAGTCCTCGGGGAGTCATCACCAACCTGGGATACCTGAGGGCTGAGCCCCTCAGACAGCCCTAGCTAGGCCCCGAAGGTGTGATGTGATTAGAGACAGGATGAGACCCCGGGGGCTTGTCCTACCTGGCGTCCTGGCCCCCTCGTCCTCCCCCTTCCCCCAATCAGGCCCCTGGGCCTGTCTAGCCTGGTATTCCCCATCCCGGCCTTTTCTTGGATCAGACCAAGAGGCCTAGCCAAGCTGGTATCCCTGACGCCATGCTGGCTCAGCCCCTCGGGCCCCTCCAAGACACTTAGCTTTTAAGTTAACCTGGTGGGTGGGGAGACAACACTGGAAATGGGACCCCAGTGTGACCGGCACGGCGACACCTGCCTGAGTCTGCAGAGAGCCTGAGCCGTTGCTCTGAGAGTGGGGGAGAAGTGCCTGTGCATCCCAGTGCCTCTCCTGCTCAGGGGGAGCTCTCACCCCCCCCACGCAGGAGACTCGGGGCGGGGGGGGACAGCTGGGGAAGAGCCCTTGCTCCCTGCCTAATTTCAGGGGTGGGCTGGCTCTCAGGGCGGGGCTGGGGGGCACCAGGATTGCTGTGTTCTAACCCTGCCTCTTTCGGGCAGCGATTCCCATTCGGACTCCGACAGCTCCTTCTCCGGCACCGATTGCCGTCTGGCCAGCCGCAGGAGCGCGCCGAAAAACCGCGGCCGAGGGGGGCACGTGGACCGGGGCCGCATGAGGGTGCAGAGGGGTAAAAGGTAACCCCGCTGCGTACCGGTCTTGGGCATGCCAGCCAGGAAGTGGTTAGGTGGGGGACTCTTGGGGGTCGGGACCAGCCTGGCTTAGCTTCAGGTTGGTCTGTGGCTTCGGTGTGCAAAGAAGCAGAGTTTGAGCCCAGATGGGGAACCAGGATTCCTGGGTTCTCCTGGGCTCTCGGTGGGGAATGGAGGCTAGCGGGTTAGAGCGAGGGCAGAGTGGGAGTCAGGACTCCTGGGTTCTATCCCAGTTCCTCCCACAGATTTGCCATGTGACCCTGGGCAAATCTGCTGCCCCCTCCACTTGGCTGCTGAGCTGGGCCTCCTGGCCACGTTCCTTTCAGGCATGACCAGGGCCCCTCCAAGCGCAACCGCAGGCGAAACGCCATGGACTACGAGGACCCCGAGAAGGAGTTCAAGAAGCAGCGGCGGGCAGCCCGCTTCCAGCATGGCCACTCCAAGAAGCTGCGCCTGGAGCCCCTCATCCTGTCCATCAATAGCCTGGACCCTGCTGGCTCGGAGAGCCTGGACTGGAATGAGCTGAAGATTATGGGCACCTGTCAGGAGATCACCAAGCACTACCTGCGGCTCACATGCGCCCCTGACCCCTCCACCGTCCGGCCTGTCTCGGTGAGTGCCGGGCAGCCTCCACTGGGGTTACTGTAGTGCCCCGGGGCGGGGCAGGCCAGGGGCCCCAGATGGGATTGGAGAGGGGACCATAATGCTGGGAGCCGAGGGGGTGTCCCAGCTGAGATCACAGCTCCGAGGGTATCTGGTGATCCGGCAAGGCGAGGAGCCAATGCTCTGCCCCGTGAAAGCTGCTGGTGCCATCGTGCGCTAGTGGCTAGAGTCCAAGATGCCTTGGGGGGTGGGGGAGGGGAAGTCACTTCCCTGTTTCCTGCCTCAGTTTCCCCTCCCAGGCTTTGTCTGTGCCATACTCCAGCATGGGGACTCTGTCTAGGCAGCACCCCACATATGGAAGCTGGGCCTCTGGTCTCAACTTGGGCCTGTACTGCGTGATTGGGACCCCCAAATTTTGCATGGCATGTTTGCGTGTGGGAAGGGGGAGGCCTGCTGTAATAGTGAGCCCTGATCTGGGGTTGGGAGGAGCATAGGGGATGGGTTTATGTCAGAGGGGGTGCGACTATGTCTCAGGCCCTGGCAGGGTCGGTATGGGTTGGATCCTGGGGTTGGGGTCTGTGCAGGGTGAGGGTGGGCCCCGGATCTTGGTTGGGGTCTGGGCATGGGGGGCTGATCTTGGGTAGAGGTTGTTGTACCAATAAAATAAAAACCAGCAGGATCTTATTAAAGGGAAAAAGGCAAAATACCACATTTATTGTGAATACAGAAAGAATCATAGTAAGCAGTTAGTTCTAGTTATAACATTCCATTCAATCTCCTATTTATTCACACATTCATTCATACAAACACACACACACACCCACACACACAGGTTCTGCAAGGTTGTTATCATAGTTACCAGCCTTAGAGTTGCTCATGCCAAGCCACTGGCCAGGTGGCCTGGACATGAGGAGGGAGCAGGGCCTTGTCAGATGCTCATCTGATGCTCCTGGAAGTTGGTTTGCAGAATCAGACCCCAAAGTTCTCACTTTTTAGAGTCTATTTTTATAGGAATTTCTTCCTATGCCAATCTATGGGAATTGCTTCATCATGCTGTTGCTGAATCAATCAGCAGATAGCACATTCCTGATGGCTCCAAGATGTTATCTTGTTCTTTGGTTCTCCCATTCTTGAGGCTGTTGGGTGGATTCCAGTCTGCCCTCCGGGGGGTCCTCTGGTTATTTCCACTTGACGCCTTCTTCAGCCGATGGACACTGGATTCTTAGGCTGGCACCTCCCTGATCATTCAGTTATTATCCACACCAAGCATCCATCCTCTATCTCTATTTTAATCACAATTGTTAATACAACAAAAGGGCGGGGAGTCTCTGGGTGCTGTTTCTGTTGTTCGAGTATTGTTTTGAGTCTCTCTGTGAACTGCTTTGAGAACAGACTCTGTCTAGGATGTACTAACACAATTAGCAGCTTGCAAGTTTCACACATAGAGGGAGAGAAACAGCACCAAAAACCAAGAGAGTTCTTAATTAGTAATACCCTGGAATTGAAACTCTGGGGAATCAAACTCATTTGTGATTTTAATACAGAACTTCTTTAATATGATCCAACAAGGTCTGGGCAGCCCTTGGCACTATGGTCATCACCCCCAAAGGCACACCCCTCCAAAGCAGCCATCAGCCTGCTCGTGGCCCGGGGGCCAGCCTGGCTTCGTGGCCTGCTGTCTCGTGAAGCGCTGGGGCTGGGCGCTTTGAGGCTCCGCTCCCCTCGTCCTGTCTAGCGAGGGCGCTGCTGTCCCCTGGGCGTTGCCGCTCTCGCGTGTCCCCTGCTCACCCCGGTGCTCTGCATTCCCAGGTGCTGAAGAAATCCCTGTCCATGGTGAAGTCGCACTGGAAGGAGAAGCAGGATTATGCCTTTGCTTGCGAGCAGATGAAATCGCTCCGGCAGGACCTCACGGTGAGCTGCCGGCCCCTCTCCCGGGAGGGGTCCCCAGGGAGTGGAGCTGCAAATACGGGTCTTGGCAGAGCCCTTTCCTCTGGGGGCTCCTCTGCGCGGGGAAACCGGTCGCTTTGGACACAGAATAGTGACTCCAGTCTTGGGTGTCTACACGGGGTCACACTGGATCATTCTCCTGCTATAGCCGTGTTGATTAACTTCTCAATATAGACAAGCTCTAAATGGCTAGACATGGTGTGACTTGGGACTCCTGGGTTCTCTCCCCAGCTCTGGGAGGGGAGTGGGGTCTAGTGGTTAGAGCAGGGGGGCTGGGGGCTGGGACTCCTGGGTTCTCTCCCCAGCTCTGGGAGGGGAGTGGGGTCTAGTGGTTAGAGCAGGGGGGCTGGGAGCCGGGACTCCTGGGTTCTCTCCCCAGCTCTGGGAGGGGAGTGGGGTCTAGTGGTTAGAGCAAAGGGGGCTGGGAGCCAGGACTCCTGGGTTCTCTATCCAACCGTACCATTCACTTGCTGTTTGACTTCAGTCAAAATTGGTGGCAGCTACAAGCAACTTCCTGTCTTGAGTCGGGGGAGGAATTCTCCCTTCCTAGACAGGAGGCTTTGTGCGTTGCTGTATCACTATATTCTGTGTACACAAACTCTTCCTCCCGGCCCTTGGATCCACCAGTGCTGACTCCTGGGCCGTGGGGTTAACTTCTCCTCGCTCTCCGGAGCTGCCCACCTCGCTGGCTTGCCCTGTTGGCACCCCTGGGGGGAGCAGCTAGTCAGAGCTCTTAAGATGGCAGCCGCTCCGTCGGCCGGGTTACTGGGAGCCTCAGAGATTCCCTTTTGGAGGCTCCCGACCTCTGCCACTCTCAGTACAGGAGAAGCGGCTCCATGGGACAGTCTGGTGGCAGGCCAGTCATCACTGGGGGAGGGGGTTGTGTTCGAATCCGACCTGGTAATGCAGGCTGTAGAGCGTCCCATGGGGATCCCTGCTTGTGTCTGGAGTAACCCCTCTCCCCTGCTCCATGCAGGTTCAGGGCATCCGCACGGAGTTCACGGTGGAGGTGTACGAAACCCATGCCCGGATAGCGCTGGAGAAGGTGAGGGGGGGTGGGGTCTGGGTTGTCGCCTGCACGCTTGCTCTGTCGTTGGGGGTAGGTGTCAGGAGGCAGGGGCAGGATGTCTGTCCGCTGAGATAAAACCGGAGTGTTGAGGGCAACTTGGAATGGGCCTGGTGTAAGGGGGGCAAAAAAGGGCAAGTGGGCTTGAGCATCCAGTTGGACTCCTGGGTTCTATCCCTGACTTCGGGAGAGAAGAGGGGCCTAGTGGTTAGAGCAGTGGGGGGCTGGGAGCCAGGACTCCTGGGTTCTCTCCCCAGTCCGTTGTCAATGCGCCTTGGGTGAGTCGGGCTCTGGCCCGGTAACAGGAATTCCCGTCTCTCCCCAGGGAGATCATGAGGAATTCAACCAGTGCCAGACCCAGCTCAAGTCTCTCTATGCAGAGAACCTGCCGGGCAACGTGGGGGAGTTCACCGCCTACCGCATCCTCTATTACATCTTCACCAAGAACTCCGGAGGTGAGCGAGCTGGGCAGGCCCTGGCCGGGGACGGGATGGGGAGGCTCATGCAGTGTAAATATGCAGAGCCGCCACCTTGGCATAAGTCCTCCTTGGCTGCTGGCCCCACATTCCCTAACCATAGAGACCCTTCCCTAGAGTGGTGTCATCCCCCCACAGCTCAGCCCTTGGCCGCAGAGCAGGGCTGCCCAGCCTTCGGGTGGGGTCCCCCCCTTGGCCCCAGAGTGCCTGCCTGTGTAAGTGCCACTCTGTCCATCACCCTGCTCCAGTCTGCCACTCTATGGTGAGCCCTGGAGGACTCCCCAGGGATTTTGAGCCATAGAGCCCACAGGGACGCCCAAGAGCCAATGAAAATGGCCATCCGAGATGGAGAGCCTCCCAGCCAGTACCAGGAGACCGCAACTGCTCTGCCCTGCCCCCAGGGCTGGGAACGGGCCTGTGGCCGGCCGCAATAACCGCCTGCCTCCCCTCCCCTGCAGACATCACCACGGAGCTGGCCTACCTGACCAAGGAGCTGAAGGCGGACCCCTGCGTGGCCCACGCCCTGGCCCTGCGCGCCGCTTGGGCCCTGTCCAACTACCACCGCTTCTTCAGGCTTTACCGCCAGGCGCCCTGCATGTCCGGCTACCTCATTGACAAGTTCGCCGAGCGGGAGAGGAAGGCGGCGCTCAAAGCCATGATCAAAACGTATGTCGGGTCGGGAGGGCGCCCCGCCCGCTAACCCCACCCCCTGCCTGGCGGCTGGGCTGTGGTGCCCCCTCGCTGGCTGAGCGCCGTCCTCCGGAGGCGCCTGGCGCCTCCCGTCCGAATTGGGGTAAAGATGTGGGTGCATCCAGTCACCTCTCCTCCGGTCGTCTCCCGGCTCGCTGTACGGCTGTGTCCGATTGGCCAACTAGGGCCAGGGTTAGGAAGGATCCCACGCTGGTAGGGGGGTGACCTAGGTCGGTGGGGAGAGGGGGGGTCGTCCATGATCTTAACCAGCTCCTCTGGTGCCGAGTAGCCGTCTCCCTCCGGTAGGTAAGTAGAATGCAGCCAGTAGTCAGGGACTCGTCTCTGCTCCGTGTCCAGATGCTGTGTAGCCCTTGGGTTGAAGCAGGGAGCTGGGACCGGCCTGGCTTGGGCTGAGGCAGGGGATTGTAGCCCGGCAGCGAATCTTCAGGGTGTGGGGGGCTTAATTCATGGGAGATCCAGGTTCGCACCTTGCCAAGCGGTGGCAGATCCAGGTGTCCTAGTGCCGTCGCCCCCAGACAGGACTGGTGGGGAGGGGTTCCCGTTACGTTGACAGTAGTAGCACCCAGGTCGGGATCAGGGTGGCGCCGTGGTGCTGGACGGGGGCACTTTTTTCTGGAGGTCAGATCTCCTGAAACCTTCTCCGTTCTGATTGGGAAAGCGCTGGGGTTTCCCTCGGGGAGCGGGGGAGGCTCAGCTGGGCTCGGCTGCCCTCCCTCTCCAGCTGAGATTCACCGGGGCCAGGCTGCTGCCTAAAGTGGTGGAGGCGGGGGGGCCAGGCTGTTGCGGGTGGGACAAGGGCAAAGCTAGAGAGGGAGGAGGGTTGGGAGTGGCCTAAGTGGCCACACAGGGAGATTCTAGCAATCAGATCGGCCCCATGGCAGCTGCCTTCCCTGCTCTTGAAAGAAGGGACCTCGTGCTGCCCCTTACAGGCGTGGGGTGCATCCCCCCAAAGAGCATGGGTGCAGGGGGAGGGTGTGTCTGCTACCCACTGCTTGACCTGGGATGTGGATAGTTGCTGTCAGGGTGCAGGCTACTGAACTGACTGCAGGGATGGGTGGGAGCTAGTGGTTTGGGGCAGGCAGCTACCCGTGTGGGTTTGATCTTCGTTGCGGGGGTGCTGCCTGGGAGTCAGGTCGGGGAAGGACGTGGGGGGATCAGAGCTGCGGAGGGAGGAGTGTGTGTACAGGCTGTTCGGGAGTCAGGTCCGGGGGGAATGGCGGTGTGGGGTCAGATCTAATGGGGCAGGGTTTTGCGGGGGGGCAGATCTAGTGGGGTAGGTTGCTTGGGGTCAGGCCTGGGAGGCAGGGCATTGTGGGGGGCAGCTCTGAGGTGGAGGGGTGTACTGGCTAGATCCGTTAGGTGGCGGTTCAGTCTGTGCTTGTCCTAACCTGCCTCCTGCTGCGTTTTCCCCCCGTTCCTTGGTGGGTTTTGTTTATTTGTTTCGTTTTGTTTCCTTCAGTTTCCGCCCGGTGCTCCCCGTCTCCTACGTTCAGTCCGAGCTGGCCTTCGAGGCTGCGGAGGAGTGCCAGCTCTTCCTAGCCGCTCTGTCCCTGGTGTACACAGGCACCGACGCAACCAAGATTGACTGCAGGCAGAGCTTAGCAGTCCTGGCCAACTTCTAACCTACCCCCCACTCCTCCAAAGCCCCCCTCTAATCGCAACCAAAGGGTAATGGCGGCTTGGTGTGTGCCACAGGCCAGCCACCGGGGCATTCCCCCTTGCCTCCACGCACCTCCGCAGACGGAAGAGGGTAAGACGGCCGGCCGCTGGACAGCTCCTCCATGGCATGCCGGGCAGGGGCCCCGCGATGTTAACGCTTTTCTTTAGTCTCTTGCCAGCGGATCGTTCTCCAGGGGCACTGGGGTGGGGAGGGTCAGGGAACGCAGCCTGTCCTCCACAGCAAAATGCCCTCACCTAGTGTGAATGCCAGCCCGTGCCACCTCAGTCTTCGGCTCGGCGCGCACATGCCCGTGTTCAAAGAACCGCCCTTACCCCTGCCGATCTGTGCAAATTGTGTCGGGAGAAATCAACTACAAAACGCAACACACTTTCCTTTCCTCCCGCCCGGAGCAATCAGAAGTGAACTCCGGAAGGAAAGAAAAACCCAGAGCTTAGCTGGGCTGCCTAGTTAAACGACCCTAGCCACAGGAAGCAAACGTCTAGAGCCGGCCGGTCTGGAAGTCTTTTCCAGAACTGTCTAGATCCTCCTGGCACTTTAAAAGCCAAGGAAACCATTTCCTCTGTGCAATGCTAATCTCTTCTTGGAAATGTGATTTCTCTGTGTATATTTCTCCAGGATGTGCTGTACAGAACCCCACCCTTCTATGATGTAAATAAGGAGAGAAATCCATTGTATTTTGTAAAGTATCTTTTCTACTTTTTTTAATGATAAACTTTAGCAGGTCGGGTTGTGATTTTTCTTTTGTTGACATTGTTGGGGTTTTTTTTTTTTTTTTTTTTTAAAGAGTAAATCCTTTGTTGGATGTTGTATATATTTCCACCTTGATCTGAAACTAACGTTGTCTCAGTTTTCTCTCTCTCTCTCACCCCTGCTTTTGAGCTTTTTGGCCAGCCTTCGAAAGAAAGCCAAACCAAAAAAAGGCGCACCTGGGCAAAAAGAGAAAACAAAGAGAGAGCCGAAAGCACAGTGGAGGAGAATGAAAGCCGAAAGATCGAGCCCTGATCGCCTAACCCCCCGCCTCAGAGACTGTTGCTTAGAGACATTGTAAGAATCGGGGGGACCTGACGTAGAGAGAGAGTGGAATTGGGGTGATGCAGACCACACAGCTGCCGGGAATTGGTCGTCCCTCCGCTAATGGATTCAACCAGTTGCCAGCAAATCTTCCAGTCACGTCTAAGTTTCACCGTTTCTGTGTCCTGGAGTTTTTTTGTCTATGCTCAGTTTAGTTGATCTTTATTTATTATTTTCCCCCCCATTTCCTCAGTTTCT
Organism: Lepidochelys kempii; assembly: GCF_965140285.1. Classification (NCBI taxonomy): domain Eukaryota; kingdom Metazoa; phylum Chordata; order Testudines; family Cheloniidae; genus Lepidochelys; species Lepidochelys kempii. The sequence goes on from NC_136402.1 coordinate 15,849,891, forward strand.
TTACAGGTAACTTGGTAATGATCCATTCCCTCCCCTTTCCCCATCCACAGTCTAATTGTCTTTTTTTTTTTTTCCCCTTTCTTTCTATAGTCTTTAGCATCTCATTCTCCTTCCAAGCCTTCCCCCTTCCTTTCTTTTTGTTGGACATATGTAACTTTCTGATGTGCACTCGACAGCATGAATAGCTGGATTTCAAATGCTCTCTTTTTTTCTTTCCAGAAACTCTCTTCCTTTTTTGAGGAGTATTTTTCTCGAAATTGAAAATTAATAAAAACGACAAACGTAGGAAGAAATGTTTTGGGCCACTGTCCTTTTTTTATTTTTTTGAGACTGGATCAGGGGATCCCATGTGGGAATTGGGATGCCGGCGTTTTCCCTAGTGCCTGTGACCTTGGGCAAATCGCTCCTGGCCAGATTTCCAAAGGGATTTAGATGCTGAAAGATGCAGACAGATGCCTAATGTGGCATAAAGTGGCCGGGCTTGCTTAACCTTCATAGTGCTAAGCTGGTTTGGAGAATCCCGCTGGACTCTCCGCATCTTTGGTCATCATTGAGTCTGAGCTGTAGAAGACAAGCCCCTACCCCTGCTGTGAATGAATTCCTGCTTGAGCGAGAGCCGTTAGTCTAGTCCTTTGCTAGCACCAGCAAAGGCCGCAGATCGGCCCGTTCCTATCCGTAGCAAGAGGCTGGAACGGGTTAGATGCCAATTTCATCATCTGCACACGCTGACCAAAGACTGGTTCTAGCTCCAGTGATTGGAATTTAGAGAAAGGCACAGAGAGAGCTGCTTGGGAATGGGTGTTTCCTTGGTACGGGTTCACCCAGGCTGTTCCTGGTTTGGGTATAAAGGGGAGGAAGCAGCTGGGAAATTTGCCGTTGATTGTAGAGAAAATTGCTTGAAAAGACACGTCCGTGTTGTGGGGCAAAATGATCCAAGAGCATCAAATTCTTCCCACCAACATGTGCAAACCCACAGGGGTGAGGGGAACAGACCGGGGCTCAACCCCCTGTCTTCCAGCTGCAGCAGCTGAGCTTGCTTGGGTGGGAGCCTGGGTTGCGGGACCCTTTGCCATGGAGCGAGCCAGCTGGCAAAGGACCAGAGGCAGGAGCTCCCTGGGTTGTACAATGAGCCGGGCCCTGCATCTCAGCTAGGAACTCCCTCCTCAGAGGGAGGATGGGTGAATGACTTGGGGTTTAGGAAAGGGGGGAGATGCCAGGGAAGGGGATTATATGCATGGGGGCAAGGTGAATTGGGGAGCAGAGCTTGGGGCTAGAACCCAGGCGTCCTGGCTCCCAGATGTCCCTGCTCCTCTCTGAGCTGCAGATAGAACCCAGGAGTCCTGGCTCCCTACACCCCCACTATAATCACTCAGTCCCACTCCTCCCAAAGCTGCACATGGAACCCAGGAGTCCGGCTCTCAGCCCTGCCTGCCCCCATAACTACTAGGCCCCATTCCCCTCCCTGCAGTGGGGACAGCCCAGGAGTCCAGCTCCCAGCTTTCATCTTGATGAGGGGACCTGAGAGAAGAGCTGCCCTCCCCTCAAGTTTTGATTTGGGGGGGTGGATGGAAGGGTCAGTAGGGCCCCAGCTCCTCTGGATTTGGGGAGGGGTGTAGGGCACCCCCTCAGTACAGATCCAGCTCCACAAGGGTGCTGTAAAATCCGTCCGTCCGTCTGCCCCTGCCCACCTGGCACAGACACAGCGATTCCACTGCCTGGGTCCCCAGCTCCTCCCCGGGGGGCTCTGCGGGCAGGCTCAGCTTCAGCTCCCCACCCGCCGGGATCTTGGCCACGGTGAGATGGAAGCAATCGTGGGCTGGGAGCGGGAAGACAGTCAGCCCCTTGCAGACAAATCCCTGCTCCAGGGCGTGGGCCAGCCCTGCCAGCTCCGGGCCTGGCGCGGTGGCAGCGTACAGCACCCGGCCCTGGAAGGTGCCCAGGCCCCGGAAGCGCAGGAGCGGGGCAGGCGGCAGGAGGCGCCGGTGCTCAGCCTGCAGCTCCCGCAGGGCGGTGACAGCCGCCTGCATCTCGCCAGCACCGTCCAGCCGGAGGAGGCAGAGGGTGAGGTGGAGGGTGGGCAGTGGGGTGCAGAACTCGGCCAAGCCGGGGTTGGCCTGGGTCAGGGCCTCCTGGAGCCGGGCCACCGAGCCCCGCAGCTCCGGGCTGGTGACGCGCACGGCCACGAAATGGGTGGGGCGTGGGGGCTGCGAGGCCACTGGGGGGCGGCTCAGGGCTCCTGGCTCAGCTTCGGCATCCTCATCCTCCTCTTCGCTCTCCGGAGCTACAGCTTCCTCTGGCACCCCGGCTCCACCGGCCGGCGAGCATCCCCCAGCTGAGCCACCGTCCCCCATTCCCACAGCCTGTTGGCCCCCGGCCTCTTCCTCCATCACCTCCAGGATGGTCCGGCCACCCCCGGTGGAGCCGAAGACGTCGTCCAGCCGGCTGGCTTTGTCCCACACTACGCGGCCGCGGTATTTGAAATACTGGATCCTGTGCTGGGGTATGGCCAGCACCTCCGGACCAACCGAGGCCAGGTCCTCCCAGGAGAAGGCCGTGAAGGCGTCTTCCCGCACGCCGGAGAAGCGATCCAGGTGGCCCACGGTGAACGCGCCGGGCGGCAGCTGGCGGTCCCAGAGGATGCGGGAGACGACGTCCCCGGCTGTCTTCATGGGGGGCTTCTTGCTGGGGTGTTTGGGGGGCGGCTGGGGGGCGGCAGGCGGGGCGCCGGGGTGGGGGTTCCGGCAGCGGGCCCCAAAGCGGCAACTGCCCGCCAGGAAGAAGCGGCAGGTGGGGCTGAGCGTGGGGGCTGGATCTGTAACCCCCGGCCCATCGCACCCCGGTTCCGGGGCTCCCCCTGTGGGGTCGGCTGGGGGGGCAGCAGAATCTCCCGCAGCCGACAGGCCCTCCATTGCGTCAACAGAGTCCGGTCTGCAAGGCAAAGAGAGAGTTAGCACAGGGGCCAGGGCCTTTCCCCTTTCTGGGGGGCAGGCCCCGATCTGGAACGGGACAAGGGGCCTTTCCCCTCTAGGGGGCACTGGCTTCTATCCGACCCCAGGGCAGGGGACTGGCTGGTTGAGGGTGGGCAAGGACTCCGGCCTGTCCCCACTGGGAGCAGGCTGCAGGGGCCGATCCTGCTGCATTGATCAGGAATTACCTGCCCCTGAGGAGCTGGGTGTCCCTGAGCCAGGCCTGCATGAGGATTTCCTGCTCTGGCCGCGCCCCTCCCAGCTGGGCCACTTGCCCAGGGCTATAAAGGGAGCTGCAAGGGCTGATGGGAAAGGCGGTGAAATTTTTATGGCTCTAAACCCCAGGCCTCCAGCAGGGGGCAAAGAGCAACCATGGTGAATGTGTAATTCGCTGATTAGCCCCGCCCAGAGCCAGCAAAGAAACCCAGGAGTCCTGGCTCCCAGCCCCACCCCTGCTCTTACCATTAGCCCCCACTCCCCTCCCAGAGCCAGGGAGAGAACCCAGGAGTCCTGGCTCTCCCCCGCAACACACTTACCACTGGACCCCGCTTCGCTCCCCGAGCCTGTCCTGGCTCCCAGGCCGAGAGCCGAGGGCTCTGCTTGTCACAGTCCAGGCCCTGTTACCAGCCCCGTCCTTGCCAACTTCCTTGACGACAATAATGTTCCCCTGCATAACTTGACTGTGGATGGGACGGGGCATCATTTGGACACTGAGATAAGGCATAACCGTCCTTTAACCTTGTGTCTGAGCCATAACCCCACCCAGCGCGCAGGAGAGAACCCAGGAGTCCTGGCGCTCCGCCCTTCCCCTCTCTAACCACCAGACTCCACTCCCCTCCCAGAGCCAGGGAGAGAACCCAGGAGTCCTGGCGCTCAGCCCCCTCCCTGCTCTCACCACCAGACCTCACTCCCCTCCCAGAGCCAGGGAGAGAACCCAAGAGTCCTGGCGCTCAGCCCCCTCCCTGCTCTCACCACCAGACCCCACTCCCCTCCCAGAGCCAGGGAGAGAACCCAGGAGTCCTGGCTCCCGCTCCCCCAGGGAACTGCCCTGTGCCTCATTCCCCACCCCCACCCGAGCCAGCCATGCTGATGTTGCATCAGGCTCCCAGCTGCTCTGTTTCACTTGGGCACTTAGCTCCCTGTTCCTGGCAGGGCAGACCAGGCCTCCTGGACAATGTCACCCCACCCACCCCCACCCACAGCCCCGGCCCCAGCTCTGTTTACAGTGGAAATCGCCCGGTGCCAGAAAATTCACAGAGCATGACTGGGAGCCCGGGGCACCACTGGGGGACGCTAACCCAGCCAGGGAGGGGAGTAGGGGGGAGGCTGGACAAGGTTTTGGGGCAGGGGGGCGTTAATGGTGAAGTCCTGGCTTCTGAATCCTGGTGGGCTGACAGGCCTGAGCCCCCTGCGGGAGGATTTACCCTTGGGCCCGGGGCGGGGGGACGACAGGGAAACAGGACCCTAATTCTCCGCTGGTCTGGGGCGGTGGGCAGCGGACAATGCCAGGGTAGCGCAGGGTAAGAGGGAGCGCATGTGGGGGGGGCATGGACAGAGGGGAGCTGGGGTGGGGCAGGGGGGAAGGATCAGGTAGAAGCAGGCCTGTGGGGTGTCTCAGGAGGAAAAGACAGACCCAAGCCAAGCGAGCTGGACAGACGTCTCTTGTCCGCCTGGCTCCGGCGAGGGTGGTGCACTGGGGATCCCTAGCTAGAAAGGTAGGGAAGCCAACGGTCTAAGGGCAGGGGGGTGAGATAGTGAAAGAGCTGGAGCGAGAACCCAGGAGTCCTGGCTCCCAGCCCCCCTGCTCTAACCCACCAGCCCCCACAGAGCTGGGGAGAGAACCCAGGCGTCCTGGCTCCCAGTCCCCCCTGTTCTAACCCACCAGCCCCCACTCCCCTCCCAGAGCCAGGGATGGAACCCAGGAGTCCTGGCTCTCACCCGTGCGCCCCACAGCTCTGAGAATATTTTCTTCCCACTCCCTATGTGGCCAGGACTGACCCCACTGTGTCCCCTCCTGGCTCCAGACAGCAGGTTACCCAGATTGTGGGGCTGGGGGGGAGGACTGGGGGGGGCGCTGTGGAATGGATTCCAGGGGCGAAGAGGCTCAAAAACAGGCCCAGCTCCGGACCGAAGGTCGCGCTTTAATGGTAAGAAACAAACATTTCTCTCTCCCCAGAAAGACTGGCTAGAGAGTGAACTCGAGGCAGGGCTGGGGGAGGGGAATGGACATTTATACACCGCGGGAAGGGGGGGCGACAATATACAGAGATATAAAAAAATATACGCAGAGATCCATCCTGCTATTTAACATGAGGGGTGGGCAGAGATACGGAGGGCCGGGGGCAGGCGTTAAAGGCAGCGTGCCAGGCCTGGGGCTCGCAGCGGACACACCGAAGGACTGGGGTGAGGAGACCCAGGAATTAGCATAAGATCAGACCGTGACCTTGCCCCCCGTGGCAGTCTGGGGGTGGCTCCGGATGGAGCTCAGCTCAGCCTCCAGCCTTGCCCCCCCGCCCCACTCAGTGGCTGGGAGGCGGCTCATCCCTAGCACCCAGGTAGCAGCTTTCATCAGAGAAACCCAAGCCCTCCCTCCCCACACCTCCTCCTTGGGGCAGCACCATGAGCTCCACTTTAGAGGGGGAAACTGAGGCACGGACTGACCCATGGACTTGCCTGGTGACACACAGGGGATCAATGACAGAGCTGGGGATAGAACCCAGGAGTTCTGGCTCCCAGCCCCCACTGCCCTCACCCCTAGACCCCACTCCCCTCCTCCAGAGCCAGGGAGAGAACCCAGGAGTCCTGGCTCCCAGCCCCCTCTGCTCTAACCCATGAGACCCTAGGCCCTCCACCCCGGTGAATATAATCCATTAATGTCTCAAGTAACTTTCCTTCCATGTGGTGGGGAGCCCCAGGCATGAAATAGGGGGTGAGGGAGGAGGGAACTCAGGTCATTTTCACAGTGTTACCCAAATCACTTTTCTCATGGCTGATCCATGCCCCCCATCCATCCCAGTGCCCCTGCTCTTGTCCAAGTCCATCTCTTGTGAGCCCGGAGTCCAGATGGGGTGTGAGATGGATACACATAAAACCAACATCAAAGTGTCTCTCCTTTCAGTTCAGAAGTTCCTTCTCCCATTGGGACAGGGGAATGAGGGAGAGGATGGGGGACGCTGACTGACTGGTGGGTTATTTGGTCAATTGCTGAGATGATTGGTGGATTGATTGGTTGGTCAATTGGTTAATTGATTGTTCCACTGGTTGGTTGAGTGGTTGATTGGTGGCACGATTCTTGACTATTCCATTGATGGGTTGGCTATTCGATTGGTTGATCGTTGACCATTCCACGGACCAATCGTTTGGTTGATTGTTGACTGTTCCACTGGTTGGTTGACTGGTCGATTGGCAGATTGATTCGTGACTAGTCCGCTGATGGGTTGAAGGGTTGCTTGGTTGATTGTTGACTGTTCCATGGGTCAATTAGTTGGTACAAAACTTAGTTGGCAGGTCAATTGGTGGATTGATGGTTGATGGGTCCATTGGCCAATTGATGAGTTGGGCCGGGGGACGCGGGGGGCTGACTGTTGATAGCTCATTTTGTCAGTCAATGGGCCAATTGTTTTTTGGTGGTAGATTGATTGTTGATCAATTGACAGGTTGACTGACAAATGGATTGACAGGTGGGTTGGTGGATTGATTGAGGGGCTCATTAATAGATAGACGTATTGATGAGTTGACCAGTCAACGGATGGGTGGGTGGATTAGGATTCCAGAAATCCATACAGACAAGGAGGTGAAAATTAGGATCAAACACATTGGGCTTTCCATTGAAGGTAGGATCACCATCCTCGGAGAACCAGTACTGCCATGGGGAGGGGGCCAGCTGGGGGGTAAGAATAAGTGAACAAAAGAAAAGAATGAAAGGAAGAAATGGTGGAAGAGGGGAAGGGAAAGAGAGCAGGAGCAAAAGAAAGAGAAGGGGGAAGAGCATGAAAGAAGGGTGAGGAAGAAGGAAAGAACAAGAGAACACATGCAAGGGAAGAGGGGGATGGCTGAAGCAGGGGGGGCGTGGATGAAGGGATGCGGGACCAGAAAGATGGATGGGTGGAGGGAATGGGGGGAATGGAAGGGAGCTGAGCCTCCTCTCCTATAGCCCAATCTCATCATCCAGCTCATCATCAAATGTGTATCCATGCCCGGAGCCTTCCTCCTCCTCCTTTTCTTCTTCCTCCTCATCCTCCTCCCCTACCTGGGGAGCCGCCCCATGGCCCAGCCCCTGTCCCCCCACCGGCCTCTCTGCCCTTACGTCCTCGCTCCGGGGCTGGTCCCCGCACTTGTCCATGACCCCCAACACCTCGTCCAGAATGGATGGCCCCAGATCCAACTCGAAGGAGAAGAGGGACTCGGCGTGTTGCAGTTCCCCCTCCCAGCCAGCGGGGTGCAAATCCGGGGCACCAGGGCCACCCCCCAAATCAGCCGGGCTGCCGGAGGACCCCGAGAGGCGGCTGGGGGACTGAGCCGGTGCCAAGGCCTCGGTGGTGGGGGGCAGCCCGTTGGCCTTGGGGCCCCCGTGGTTGCTGAGAAAGGAGGTGTCCCCGAAGGCGTCCCCGCCCCGGCCGACGTGCATGGTGTGCCGGAAATCCCCCAGCGGGGCGCTGATCATGTCCCGGCCGATGCGGGGCCTCTTCTTCGACTGGGAGATGGGGGACTGCTTCAGAATCGGCATCTGGGGGGCACACAGAGAGAGACATGGGGGTCAGGGAGACAGGATCCCACACCTCTAGGGGGCACCAGCTCCAATCCAGGACTGGCTGTCTCAAAGGGGGTGAGAAATGGGGCACGGGGCCTTTCCCCTCTAGGGGGCGCTGGCTCCCATCCGGCCCCAGGGTGGAGACTGGATGTCTCAGGGGGGCTGGGAATGGGTGACAGGAAAAGGGTTTCTCTCCTGCACCCCCATATCTTAGGATAAATAGGGGTCTCCCACTAAGGGTGTTGATCCCAGGCAAAATATCCCCCAACCTATGACATGGGATTATTTCAGAGGGGGTGGAAGGCAGGACTCCTGGGTTCTCTCCCCGGCCCTGGGAGGGGAGTGGGACCTAGTGGGTTAGAGCAGAAGGAGGCTGGGAGCCAGGACTCCTGGGTTCTCTCCCCGGCCCTGGGAGGAATGGCAGGGAGGATGTGGCTCTAGCCCAGGCCAGTGAGGATTGAGAGGGCCGGGATCGAGGGCTGGACAGCTGGGACTGTGGGGGGAGGAGATATTTCCTGTCCGGGGGAAGTGAAGTCAGTTTCCTCTGGCTGTTCTCCCTCCAGCCAGCTGGGAACCCTGGCTTTGTTCCAGATCAGAGCTGGCAGGGGGAGCTCACATTGGGGATGAGGAGAGCCCAGGTCGAGCAGGCAATGGGGGGTTCCAACTGGGGGCAGGGACAGCTGGGGGGGGCAGGGGATTGGGGGGAGGCAGCTGGACAGGTTGCGGGTTGCTCTGATGTAGGGGGTGGCAGGAGAGGGCCAGATCAGATGGGGGGGAGTGGCTGGACAAGGAGGGGTACAGGGTGGCACAGAGGGGGAGCACTGGATGGACAAAGCAGCCCCCTCTATCAGAACAACAGCTGGAATCCAGAGCAGCTGGGCTGGGGTTCCCCACCCCCATGAATGGACAGGGAGACCCCTCTGTCTGTCTGGGACTGAGGGGGGGGGGTGTAATGGGGGGAAGGAAAGAGAGATGAAGGTGTGAGTGAGAGAGAGAGAAGAGAAGGAAAAGGGGGAAGGAGGCAGTGACTAGGGAAAAGAGGGGCTAGAAGGGGCCTTTCTGGATGGGGATACAGTGAGCGGGGGGCGAGGAGCAGGGAACCCCCACCCCACCTGGTTCCCATGAGCCACCACCCCCTACCCCACCCCCAAGCCGCTCCCCTGGGGAAAGGAGTGGGGTGGGGAACCTGTCTGACCAGATTCCTGCTCCACCCCGCTGCCAGGGGACCCGGATCCAGGTTGAGCCCGGTGCCACAACAAACAAGGGGGCTGGGAGCCAGGATGCCTGGGTTCTCTCCCTGGCTGTGGAAGGGGAGTGGGGTCTAGTGGGTTGGAGCAGGAGGGGGCTGGGAGCCAGGACTCCTGGGTTCTCTCCCTGGCTGTGGAAGGGGAGTGGGTCTACTGGTTACAGCAGGGAGGGGGGGGTGTTGGGAGCCAGGACTCCTGGGTTCTCTCCCTGGCTGTGGGTGAGTCATGCTGGCAGTGGGATCCCAGCAGGCAGCAGCTGGGAGGGGATCTAATGGGTAGGGTTGATTTAGGCTTCTGGGGAACAATGATTCTGCTGGCGGGGGCAGGGCAGGTTTGGGTCCAGCCCCATCCCCAACAAGCGGGAACAAGAGGTACAACCAGTCCCTGGGAGCCGAGTCAGCAGGGCTGGGAGGCACGGGACAGAACCCAGGAGTCCTGGCTCCCAGTCCCCCTCCTCCACTCTAACCAATAGACCCCAGACCCCTCCAAGAGCAAAGGAGTGAACCCAGGAGTCCTGGCTCCCAGCTGCCCCCCCCCAACCCCCGCCCACCGCTCCCCTCCCAGAGCCACCTCTAGCTCAGAGATTCCCTTCAATGCCCCCCATTGCCCCCCCCCACGACAGTGCCTAGCAGCCCAGTCATGAGCCTGGCCCCCGCAGTGCTGGGTATGGAACGTTACTAGGTGTATTACGGTAGCGCCTGGGAGCCCCAGCTCTGGATCCCCATTGCGCTAGGTCCTGCACACTGTTAGGTGTATTACGGTAGCACCTAGGCGCTCCAGCTCTCAACCGTGACCTCATTGTGCAAGGTGCCGTGTGTTGTTCATTAGGCGAATGATAGTCGCACCAGAGCCCCCCCCGGCATGGCCCCACGGTGCCAGGCCCTGTACCTTTTATTGCTATTAGGGGTATCGTGGTAGCCCCAAGGCACTGCCCCCCTCTAGCCCCACCAGCTATGCGAGAGGGGGCAGTGCCTTGGGGCTACCATAATTTCATTGCTATTAGGTGCATTACAGTAGCCCCTGGGTGCCCCAGGCGCCAGGTGCTGTACATTTCATTGCTATTAGGTGCATTACGGTAGCCCCCAAGCACCAGATGCTGTACATTTTATTGCGATTAGGTGTATTACGGTAGCCCCTGGGGCGCCAGGTGCTGTACATTTAACTGCTTTTAGGTGTATTACGGTAGCCTCCTGGGCGCCGGGCACTGCACAGACCCAGAACAAAGAGCCCATCCCTGCCCCAAGGAGGCGATGGACGGACAGAAGAACGGGGGTGGGTGCACATGGCGAGGCCCCATCAGCCAGCGTGACGGGCAGGGCGCTCAGCGCCAGGACCCAGGAGAGACCTGACAGCTGCGGCTCCAGGGGTGTTTACGGGGAGCATCTCCCCAGGGTGTGGGGCAGCCGGGGAGCACCCAGGGGCAGCTTGCCCATTACCCAGCAGGCAACAGCAACAGGGACCCCAGGCCCCTCAGAGAGGGATGGGGAGAGGATCAGGTGGGCGGACACCATGGAGAAGGGGAAGCCAGCAGCGGGACGCAGAGAGGGGACGATGGGACCAAAGCAACAGGCTCGGGGAACGCTGCTGGAACGGGTCTCGGCTGGCACGAGGCACAGCCCGGGCGAAGGAAGATGCAAGAATCGGGGTGCGAGAGGCGGAGAGTTTGTGTGCGGATGGATGAGAAGGGCCTTGGCCTAGAGATGTCCAGCCCGTGGGTCTAAGGCAGGGGTGGACAAACGACGGTTTACAGGCCGGATCTGGCCCGCCAGTCGTTTTAATCCAGCCCTCGAGCTCCTGCTGGGGAGCGGGGTTGGGGGCTGCTCCTAGCGGCTCCTGGAAGCTGCGGCACGTCCCTCCTCCGGCTCCTATGCTTAGGGGCAGCCAGGGGGCTCCACTCTGCCTGATGCCCCCGCCCTAAGCGCCGCCCCTGCAGCTCCCATTCGCCGGAAACCACGGCCAATGGGAGCTGCAGGGGCAGCGCCTGCGGCCAGGGCAGCATGCAGACCACCTGGCCGCGCCTCCACGTAAGAGCCAAAGGGGGGACATGCCACAGCTTCCAGGAGCCACTTGAGATAAGCACCGCCTGGAGCCTGCATCCCTGAGCCACCCTCCCGTGCCCCAAACCCCTGCCCCAGCCCTGATCCCCCTCCTGCCCTCTGAAGCCCTCTGTCCCAGCCCGGAGCGCCCTGCTGCACCCAAAACCCCTCGTCCCCAGCCCCACCCCAGAGCCTGCACCCCCCAGCTGGAGCCCTCCCCTGCCCTCCGCCTCAGCGCAGAGCCCCCTCCCGCACCCTGAACTCTGCATTTCTGGCCCTACCCTGGAGCCCTCACCCCCTCCCACACCCCAACCCCAATGTCGTGAGCATTCATGGCCCGCCGTACAATTGCTATACCCAGATGTGGCCCTTGGGCCAAAAAGTTTGCCCACCCTGCTCTAATGGTTAGAGCGGGGGGGGGCAGGGAGCCAGGACTCAGCTCTGGGAGGGGAAGTGGGTCTGGTGGGTTAGAAGGGGAGGCTGGGAACCAGGACTCCTGGGTTCTCTCTGCGATCATCTGCTCTGACCTCTTGTGTCACACATCGAAGGGCCCTGAGCGGATGCCTGTTCACTGTAGAGCCGAACCCTTGGGAAGTTGCCCCAACGGGTCATTTTCCTCCCCCTTAAAAAAAAAAAAATCGGCCCCTCGTTTCCCATCGGGAATCGTTGAGCTTCAACTCCCAGCCGTTGGTTCTGCTTAGCCCTCGGGCCGCTAGCCGCCTGGGCCAGGCCTCAGGACGCGGGCCGAACAGCTCGGCGAGGTTTCGGCCCGCAGACAGAGAGAGGCCCGAGCGACACCCATGTTACGGGCCAGGCGAGACGGGTCGTGGTTGCAGCCACAGAGAGGAGGAAGGGTGGTGGACTGGGTGAGGTGCGGGGGAAGATTAGGAACTCAGCAGGAGCTGACGGCTGGACATCCACGAGGAGACGAGGCGGGGACGGACGGAGACAGCTCTGCGGGAGACCCGACACCGAAGGAGCTAATGGGATCCCGGGCTGTGTCCCCAGGGGAACCTCGAGTGCGAGCAGAGAGGGGATTTCACCTCTGGATCTGGCCCCGGGGCGACGCTGTCGGGACCCCCAATTCAAGGAGGACGTCGATCAATTGGAGACGGGTCAGAGAAGAGTCACGCAGACGATTGGAGGGTTACAAAACCTGCCTGGGCGTGAGAGACGCCAGAAGCCCACCACTTTAGCTGAGCAGAGAGAAGGTCCAGGGGGGACTTGATCCCGGGCTACCGGTACCGACGTGGGGGACGAATATTTACTAACGGGCTCCTCGGTGGAGCAGAGGGAGATCAGACCCAACCCCATGCCTGGAAGCTGAAGCGAGACAAACCCAGCCTGGGAACACGGCAGAAGTTTTTCCATGCTGAGGGGACTTAACTGTCGGGATAATTAACCAAGAGACGCGGTGGATTCTCCTCCAGCCTCTCAAAGACCTGACCTGGATCAGCCAGGACTGAATTCGGGGCAGCGCCATGGGCTGGGTTCTCCCGGCACTCTGCGAGCCGCTCGCAACGGGCCCTGTCTGGCCGTGGGATCTAGGAGAGTGGAGAAGAGGCCGCTGGGCTGTGGATGAGCTGGCCTAGAGATGAGGGAGATGAGAGGCGACCGAGGACGGAGTCTTGGGGAACCTGCCCCCAAAAACTGGAGGGGGCCAGTGGGAGGATCCTCCAAAGGAAACACTGAAGGAGCAATTAGAGAGGAAGGAAGAGAACCAGGAGAGGCCAACTAGAATAGAACCCAGGTGTCCTAGCTCCCAGCCCGCCCCTGCCACTCTGACCACTAGACCCCACTCCCCTCCCACAGCCAGGGATGGAACCCAGGAGTCCTGGCTCCCAGCTCCCCGCCCCCGCTCCAACCACTAGACCCCACTCCCCTCCCAGAGCTGGGGATGGGACCCAGGAGTTCTGAATCACCCACCATCTGGCCCCTTAGCAATGAGATTATAGCTTCTCCCATGGGATTTTCATGTTTCCATCAGAGAAAGTCTATCGGATGAAGTGTGGTCTACTGACATGAAGGCAGGGGCTGGGAGCCAGGACTCCTGGGTTCTATCCCTGGCTCTGGGAGGGGAGTGGGGTCTAGTGGTCAGAGTGGCGGGGGTGGGGTGGGAGCCAGGACTCCTGGGTTCTATCCCTGGCTCTGGGAGGGGAGTGGGGTCTAGTGGTCAGAGTGGCGGGGGTGGGGTGGGAGCCAGGACTCCTGGGTTCTATCCCTGGCTCTGGGAGGGGAGTGGGGTCTAGTGGTCAGAGTGGCGGGGGTGGGGTGGGAGCCAGGACTCCTGGGTTTTACTGCAGTCTCCCAATGACTCTGTCCGGGACCAAGAGGTGTAAGGCCCCCTTCTCCTTGTTTTAGGCTGGTACCAGTAGCACCTTGTCTCAGGGTTGGAGCCCCTGCTAGTGAGGGCTGTTTGCTTAAAGCTCCCACCCCCACCCTGGCCTTAAAATCCAAACAATGGTCAGGTCTCCCGGCCTGCCTCTAATCTTATCCAACCCCCTGCAGATTGGAGGGATGAGCCCTCCCTGGGGTTGGGCAAGACATATAGGATTATAGCACATCCACAGAACCCACTCCCAGTCCAGGGCTGTGGAGAGAACCCAGGTGTCCTGGCTCCCAGTCCCTGCTGCTCTAACCCATTGGATCCCCCTCCCCGAGCCAGGGAGAGAACCCAGGCATCCTGGCTCCCAGTACCCCACCCCAGCTCTAACCTGCTAGACCCCACTCCCCGCCCAGATCCAGGGAAAGAACCAAGGAGTCCTGGCTCCCCGACCCCACTGCTCTAACCCACTAGACCCCACTCCCCTCCCAGAGCCAAGGAACCCAGGAGTTCTAGCTCCCAGCCGCCCTGCTCTAATCCACTATACCCCCTGCCCCAAAGCCAGGGATAGAACCCAGGTGTCCTGGCTCCCTGCCCCCCCTGCTCTAACCACTAGACCCCACTCCCCTCCCAGAACCAGGGAGAGAACCCAGGAGTCCTGACTCCCAGTCTTCCCTCACGTGCTCTAACCACCAGCTTCCACTCCCCTCCCTGACACAGAACCCAGTAATCCTGCCTCCCGTTTGCCCCAACCCCACACGCCCAAATTTCCCGCACGGCGGCTCTTCCTTTACCTCGACCCACTGGCTCGGTGATCTCAAAGCATCCGCTATCCCCTCCGCCGTCATGGAGCCGGATCCCCTCTGAGGCCGCCGAAAAGAACCCGGAAAAAAAATTCCTTTACTCACCCTGTACGAATCCCAAGTCCGGAGATCAATGAGTCACGCACAGAGCAAGCCAGAGTCTCCGTCTTCCTGTTTTGTAATCCAGAAATGGAGCTCGCTTTCCCGAGGCCAATTCCACCGCCACCCAAGCCCGCGTGGGTCCGGGGTTTCGCTCTCTATCCGGTCATTTCTCCGCACCCCGATGCAAACGCGCCAAAACTCTCGGGGGTGGCCGGCGAGTGGCGGCCTTTCATTTGCTCCCCGGCGTCCTTCGCCCTTTTTTCTCGTCCACTCGGGGTTTCTCTCCTCCCTCTGGGGCGGTGGCGGCTGGATCTTTATTCACCTGGCTCCAAAAACGAGAGGCATAAATAAGCTGGGGGGGGAAAACCTACCCACGCCGCTCATCCAAATGTACACACAGCGCCCGCCTCCGCTTCAGACCCCAGGCCGCGGGCTTTGCCGGGAAAGTCGAGATCCAGAAGTCAAAGCAAATATTATCCCATGGGACGGCGGGGGGAGGGGGGGGAGAGAAACCTGCACAGGCCAATTTATAAAGTTCATTGCATTCCTGAACTTCCGGGAGGTGCGAGTGCCGATCGGCTCGGGCCGGCTCTGTTTGCAGACAGGGCCGGCGAGCAGCTAGGGGGCTAGGCACAGAACAACTTGACGGTGGGGTCTATTGAAAAACGAAGCCGCGCCCAGCGGGGTGCGGAGGGGAAGGCAAGCGGTGGGATCTATTTTATAATACGGGGATGGCAGAGCGAGCGGTTCCTAGCGGGGCGGGATGGATGGATCAGGGGAGGGAGCAGTGTGTAGGGGGATAGACAGCTGCGGGGGGGGGGGGTGTATGGAGAGATAGAGGGGTGTGGATGGGGATGGACGGATAGGGGTTGTATGTGTGGGGATGGAGGAAATAGATTTAGATAATTTAAAAGTAATTATTCCCGACTGATCTGAAAACGACTTTAAGTTACGGCACTTATTTAAAAATATGTGGATAGATAGAGGGGGTTGATGAGGATAGATAGATGGATGAATGGATAGATAGAGGGGGTTGATGAGGATAGATAGATAGAGGGGGTGGACAGGAATGGATAGACAGAGGGGGGTTGATGGGGATGGATAGATGGATGGATGGATAGATAGAGGGGGTTGATGGGGATGGATAGATGGATGGATGGATAGATAGAGGGGGTTGATGGGGATGGATAGATAGAGGGGGTTGATGGGGATGGATAGATGGACGGATAGATAGAGGGGGTGGACAGGAATGGATAGACAGAGGGGGGTTGATGGGGATGGATAGATAAATAGATAGATAATGTTTGACCGCGCTCCACAAGGACCAGGAAATGCAGAAACTGACAGAAGTCCCCAGGACGGGAATGGGGAAGGCACGGGGCAGTTGGCACAGGCCCAGGGGAGGGCTGGACGGAGCAGTCAGCCGCGGCAGCGGGCGCATGTGAAGTTCCTCGAGGGTTAACGCCGCCAGCGGATGGCTAAGAAACACCGTCACCAGCTGCCCGCTCCAAGGGATAAAATAAAAGAGTCGGGATCAAATTAACTCGGAGACCCAGTTACAGCGTCAGTAACCAGTCAAGGGACAGAATCAAGGTTGCTCAGATAAAGCAAAGCAAATTGCTGCCTAGCTTAATTGTAAGCACATCATGCCCGCTGCATGACAGGCAGGGGCCTATGACGCCCCCAGCACAAGGAAGGCCCCCGCTTGTGGTCAGGGTCTGGGCAGCGGCCCGGTGCGACGGGAGTCTTGGTTTGGGTCGCTAAGCGGAACTGGGACACGAGGAATCATCCTAAAACCAGACCAAAGCCAGCCGAAAAAACAGTAAAATCACAAATCACGCGCACAGCCAAACGGCAAACGAGTCTGATGGCAAGTAAGTTATAAAGCAAACTAGGAAAGAAGTCAGAAGTTTCACGGCAAAGCCAACAATGGCAAGCTAGCACGTAAACAGGAAATTAGCAGGAAAGTTATATAGGAAAGCAGCCACTTTGCAAATAGCTCATGGAGCAAATAAATAAGTTATACAGCAAAGCAGCAAACAAACAACTCATTTGCCAGTTTGCGACAGAATCTGTTACTTCGTTGCTCTTTTGCTAATACGTTAATAATCATAACAAATAATTCACATGTTCCTTATTTCCTAGATCGCTCGATATTTGCTGAACGACGGTTTTGCTGTGTAATCGACTAGCCGATTCGCTAGGTATGGGCTAGCTTGCGGTCTGATTTCTTGGCTCTAAGACTCATTGGCTAGATTGGTTTCAGAGGAGCCGCCGTGTTAGTCTGTATCCGCAAAAAGAACAGGCTCCTTAGAGCCCAACCAATTTATTTGAGCCTCAGCTTTCCCCGAGCTCCAGCTCACTTCCTCGGACGCACTGGCTGGATTACAGCATAGCAAACACATCATACAGCAAGTTCGCAAATGAAGTATATAGCGAAAGAGCGACCATATTCTGTGGCCACTAAAAGCTATCGCAAATGAATAGCGAGAGAAGAAAGGAAAGGACCTGGCGAAGGGGGAAAGCAAATCCGAAAGCAGCCCATAAATGACAGGGCCAGACCACCAGAAAGCTGGCAGCTAATACCCGCATGACTGGGCTACTGTTATCAAATAATAAACCAGCTCCCGCCCACACCTGTGTGACAACAGCGGGCGCCTGCCTGGCATCTCACGGCCAGATGGGCAGGTTTCGAACATGCTTAGAACATGCCCGGGACCGTGTGACCCAGGGCAGGGTGGGGACCCAACAGGGGCCCCGCCTAGACCATGGCAGGGCCGGGGCAGCTGAGTCTGGGATGGGGCTCCTGCATCCCTGCCCTCACCCCACACATGCCTGTGTGTGTCCCCAGTGCGCCCGCCCCCCGCCCACCAAATCTTCCCCAATGTCTCCTCTCTCTTTCCACCCAAGTTTTCACCTCCTGCCTCAGTGAGCTGAAGGAATATTTCCCCTTCCCCCCAGCTGTGCCCCACCCCCCAGATCTCCCACTCCTGCCTCCCACCTCTCAGATCCCCCACTCCCGCCCCCCCCAGCTAGGATGCCCCCAGCTGCCAATCCCCCCTACCCTCAGACCCCCAGCTGCTTCCCCAATCCTGCCCCCACCCGCAGATCCCTCTCTGCTGTCCCCCATTCACTAGATCCCCCCCAGCTGTCCCTCCTACCACCATCCCCAGATCTTCCCAGCTGCCCCCAACCCCATCCTTCCCCAGTTGCCTCCCTCCTTCCCCTCACTTCACAGATCCCTCCAACTGTCCCCACCCCAGATCCCCCACACTCAGACCCCCAGCAGCCCCCCACCCCAGATCTCCCACGCTCAGACCCCCAGCTCTCCCCACCCTCAGCCCCCCAGCAGCCCCCCACCCCAGATCCCCCACGCTCAGACCCCCAGCTCTCCCCACCCTCAGCCCCCCAGCAGCCCCCCACCCCAGATCCCCCAAGCTCAGACCCCCAGTTTCCCCACCCTCAGCCCCCCAGCAGCCCCCCACCCCTCTCCACCCCAGATCCCTCACTCTCAGACCTCCAGCTCCCCCCAATCCTGAGCCCACACCCCAGCTGCCCTTACCGTCAGCCCCTTGGCAGCTCCCCCACCCCAACTGCCCCCCACCTCGAGCAGCAACGTGCATCCGCAGTGGGGCGCTGGCCCGGCAGGGCGGCCCCCTCCGCTCCGCTCCGCTGGGGTCCCGCAGCGCAAGGGGCGAGAAAGTCGGCGCCTGGCTCAGAAAAAAAACCTCTCTCCTGTCAAGGGTTAAAGGGGCGTGGCCCCTCCCAGGCCCCGCCCCCTTCTCCAACTCTCTTCTTAAAGAGACAGACAGAGGCTCGAGGCTGGTTTTTTTTTAAGTGAGAAGTTCCAGGGTGGGGGGGAATTACCGCCCCCCTTTCCCGGGCAAAGCTTGTGTGAAGGAAGGAACGGGGAAGGGGAAGGATGGGGAGGTGGGAGGAAATGGTGGGAATCCCACACCAGGGGGTGCCCCCCCGCGCCCCGCCCCAAGCTGGAATTTCCTGAAAGGGGGGGCAGGGGGGCGTCCCAGCCAGTAACAACTTCCAGACCCCGTGTGAGCCACGGGGGGGGAAGGGGGAGTGGGAGGAAGAAAGGGGGGGTGTATAGGGATAGATAGATAGATAGATAGATTAGATGGAGAGGGATAGATAGAGGGGGTGGTGGGGGCGGATGGGGATGGATAGCTGCGGGGGGGAGGGAAATAGCGAGAGGGGGTGGATGGGGATGGAGGGGGGAAGGGGGCCGATGGGGGATGGATAGATAGATTAGATGGAGGGGGATAGCTAGAGGGGGTGGCGGGGGCGAATGGGGGTAGATAGCTGGGGGGCGGATAGGGATGGAGGGGGGAAGGGGGGATACATAGATTAGATGGAGGAGGATAGCTGGAGGGGGTAGCTGGGGGGGTGAATGGGGATGGAGGGGGGGCGGAGGGGGGTAGATAGCTAGAGGGGGTGGATGGGGATGGGGGGGCGGAGGGGGGTCGATAGCTGGGGGGGAGGGAGATAGCTAGAGGGGGTTGGATGGATAGATGGGGAGGGAGATAGCTGGAGGGGGAAGGGGGCGGATGGGGGATGGATAGATAGATTAGATGGAGGGGGATAGCTAGAGGGGGTGGCGGGGGCAGAGGGGGGTAGATAGCTGGGGGGAGGGAGGTAGCTAGAGTGGGGCGGATGGGAATGGAGGGGGTGGCGGGGGCGGAGGGGGGTAGATAGCTGGGGGGGGAGGGAGATAGCTGGGGGGGGCGGATGGGGATGGAGGCGGGGGCGGGGGGGGGAAGACCGATCTCTCTAGCCGGTCCCCCACCACCCGGCCTCCCCCACCCCCGCCGCCCGCGGAAGGGGCCGGAGTCCTTGCGGCACCTTCCAGGCGAACATTCAGCGGTCGCGGCCCCGCTCCGGGGGCTCGGACCCCGGCTCTCTCCCCGGCCACAGGGCTCACGGTCCAGCCGCTCAGCGGCCCGGGCGGACAGCGGGCCCACAGCCCGAGCCCTGGCAGGGGAGTGGGGTCTAGTGGGGAGAGCGGCGGGGAGCCGGGACTCCTGGGTTCTCGGCTGGGCGGGGTCTAGTGGGGAGAGCGGCGGGGAGCCGGGACTCCTGGGTTCTCGGCTGGGCGGGGTCTAGTGGGGAGAGCAGCGGGGAGCCGGGACTCCTGGGTTCTCGCTGGGCGGGGTCTAGTGTTTGCGGGGGGGGAACGGGGGGACATTTCTCCTTTTCCCATCGCAGCGGCTCTGGATCCCGCGGCAGGAAATGCAGCGGGGCCGGGAGAGGGGGGAGGCGCCGGGTCCGCCCGGCTCCCTGCCGCCAGCATCTTACGGGGCGGGGGGGGGGGGGGCTGGTAATTAACCCCTGCGAGCCAGGGAAGGACCAGAGACGGGCCGGGGGGGATCTGGTGCCCAGCTCTGTCAACGCAGGTAACAGCCTTACTACTGCTGCTGCTGCTGCCAGCGCAACCAGCCTGTCCTGCTCCAGCACTGGGGGGGGGGGGGGGGACGCCCTTCCTCCGGCGGGGGTTCGGGTCTCACTGCCCCCATACGAGGGATCACCGAGATACACAGCCGCTCCCAGCCCCTCCCCCTCCTTAATGCCCAGGTGTCAGCCAGACCCGCCCCCGCAGACAGTCACACCTTGGGGGGAGGGACCCAGACGGGGTGGGGTTATTGTTTAGTTAATTAAGATAAAGTGGGTGAGATACCCACCCCCCTCCTCACTACATTAGGCTTCTAGGGTTAGTGGTCAGGGTGGGGGCTGGGAGCCAGGACGCCTGGGTTTTCTCCCCGGATCTGGGAGGGGAGTGGGGTCTAGTAGTTAGATCAGGGGGAGGCGCCAGGACGCCTGGGTTCTCTCCCCGGCTCTGGGAGGGGAGTGGGGTCTAGTGGTTAGATCAGGGGGAGGCGCCAGGACGCCTGGGTTCTCTCCCCGGCTCTGGGAGGGGAGCAGCGTCCAGCAATCCAGCGGACACCCAGCTGGGGAGGGGGCCGGAGCCTGCGATCTGGCCCCCTGTGGACTCGGCCGCATCCTGCCGATAAGCAACAGCTGGAGTTCATTTCCGGACCAGGGCGGCCCCCTCCCCCCCATTCTGTCCCTCCCCCTTCCCGCCCAGGGTACGTGGCCCTGGCGATGATTTGGGGAGGGGGCGGGGGCAGCATAGACCAGGTTGTGAAAGAGACGCCAGAGCACAGAAGCCGCCAAGCTCCGGGGGCTGCCCAGGATTGGGACCTGCCCCCCCCAGCCCCATTCCTGGGGGGGGGGGAATTGAGACAGGGAGGGGAAGTGGGGGGGGTGCGGGGTGGCTGGAGGATTGATAACTCCTCATCTTCTGTTTCATGCCCCCCCCGGAGACAAGGGAAACCAGCATTCCCTGTGAGCGAGGGGTCCCTGTATACCCAGCCCCTGCGCCCCACCCCAGAGCCAGCTGCATCTCAGTGCCGGGCCAGGGGTCCCCATATAACTAGCGCTCCTGGCGAGGGCCAGAGCTCTCTCCTGGCTAGCCCCTCGCTCCCAGGCGAAGGGCAGCAGTGGTTTAGCCTGGTTCTTTGGCAGCAGCCTCAGTTGTTTGTTTACACACCCCCGCCCTCCCAAAAAGAGAAACAGATCAGTAGCTTTTTGCTTCTGGCACACGGTTCCCTAGCACCAGAGCCCAGCCCCCGTTCTAACCACTGGACCCCCCCTCCCCTCCCCTCCCAGAGCTGGGGGGAGAACCCAGGAGTCCTGGCTCCCAGCCTCTACCCACACCACCCCACGCCCTCATGCAGGCCACCAGCACCCCAAGTTGGCCCAATCGCCCAGGCCTGGCGCCAGCTCAGTAGGGCAGGCTGGAGATTGTTCCAGACTTGGGGGATCAGCTCCAGGGGCCTGAGGCTCCGGTGTGGGGGGCAGGGCCAGGGGGGCAGGAGAAGGGGCAAGGAAGGTACCTCTGTGCCCTTGGATTTCCCCTGCCCAGCTCAGCCACCTCCTGCCTCTGAATCATCAGCGCAGGCCCAGCCACGGCTGGAGAGACTCACTCCTGTTCCTCACCCTCTCCCCCGCCCCCCACAACCCTGCTGGTGCCCCTCACTCCCGACCCACAGCCCCCTGCTAGCCCAGCCCTGCCCCCCGCAGCCCTGCCGGTGCCCCTCACTCCCGACCCGCAGCCCCCTGCCAGCCCAGCCCTGGGCTCCCCCAGTTGTCCTGGTGCCCCTCACTCCTGACCCACAACCCCCTGCTAGCCCGGCCCTGGGCTCCCCCCAGCCCTGCCGGTGCCCCTCACTCCCGACCCTCAGCCCCCTGCTAGCTAGGCCCTGGGCTGCCCCCAGCCCTGCCAGTGTGACAGTGGAGGGAGATTGAATGAGAGAAGGAGAAGAACGAAGAAAACAGGAAGGAATCCTAGGGTCGGAAGAGATAGAAAAATAATGGAGGGAAAGAAGAAAAGAAAGAAACAGGGAGAGACTATTTCCCAGAATGCCCTGCAGCAGCTCTGTGGTTCAACCCCCCTCCCTCCCAGGCCAGGGCATCCCATCAGGAATGAGAGGAATCTGCTTTTTAAACATCCGGCCTAGGGCTGGTCCCTGCTCTAACCATTACACCCCCTTCCCCTCCCAGAGCCGGGGAGAGGACCCAGGAGTCCTGGCTCCCAGGTCCCCCTGCTCTAGCCACTAGAAACCACTCCCCTCTCAGAGCCGGGGAGAGGACCCAGGAGTCCTGGCTCCCAGCTCCCCCTGCTCTAGCCACTAGAGACCACTCCCCTCCCAGAGCCGGGGAGAGGACCCAGGAGTCCTGGCTCCCAGGTCCCCCTGCTCTAGCCACTAGAAACCACTCCCCTCTCAGAGCCGGGGAGAGGACCCAGGAGTCCTGGCTCCCAGCTCCCCCTGCTCTAGCCACTAGAGACCACTCCCCTCCCAGAGCCAGGGAGAGGACCCAGGAGTCCTGTTGATGTGTGTAACTACAACTGGGGCAGAGAATCAGCAGCCAGAAAATGAGCTTGAGACACGACACCTGCTGTCCAGTTTGAAGAACTCTCCAATACTGGCTGGGAGAGGCAGGGACTGGGGTGCCGGCTCCCATCCGGCCCCAGGGCAGGGATTGGCTGGCTCAGGGGGCAGGGAATGGGGCCCGGCACCTTTCCCCTCCAGGGGGCGCCGACTCCCATCCAGCCCCAGGACAGGGATTGGCTGGCTCGGGGCATGGGACCTTTCCCCTCTAGGGGGCGCCGGCTCCCATCTGGCCCCAGGACAGAGACTGGCTGGGAGAGGCAGGGAATTGGGCCCGGGGCCTTTCCCCTCCAGGGGGCGCCAACTCCCATACAGTCCCAGTACAGGTATTGGCTGGCTCGGGGGGGGTGGGGAATGGGACCTTTCCCCTCTAGGGGGTGCCGGCTCCCATCCTGCCCCAGGGCGGGGACTGGCTGGCTCAGGGGGGCAGGGAATGGGGTGCAGGACCTTTCCCCTCTAGGGGATGCCAGCTCCCATCCTGCCCCAGGGTGGGGTCTGGCTGGCTCAGGGGGGCAGGGAATGGGGTGCAGGGACTTTCCCCTCCAGGGGGCGCCGGCTCCCATCCAGCCCCAGGGCGGGGACTGGCTGGCTCAGGGGGGCAGGGAATGGGGCGCCAGCTCCCATCCAGCCCCAGGGCGCGGACTGGCTGGCTCAGGGGGGCTGGGAATGGGGCTTTTCCCCTCTAGGGGGCACCGGCTCCCCTCCAGCGCCAGGGCGGGGACTGGCTGGCTCATGGGGCAGGGAACGGGGCTGTTCCCCTCTCGGCACAGTGTCGGCCCCGCTCTCAGGCTGACGTGCCCCATAACTCAGACCACACACGAGCCTCCCCGTTGCACCATGTTTTATTCACACAAGAGAATTGCTACCCAGATTCATCGCCCCGTATAAATATTGCACTTGTGAAAAGGCCCCGCAGGGTCAACATTTCCCACGATTCATTGCTTCCCCCCCCAGCAAGGAGCCGAGCGGCCCCAAAGGGCACATAGAGGTGTGGAATTGGGCCTTCCAACCGCATCACGGTGCCCAGCGGGCTGCATCTGAACGTGTATGTCTCCCCTCTGTCAGCCTCTCTCTCGAAAACGGCTGAACCAATTCGCCCCGAACACCCCCCACCCAACCCCACCTGCTGCAGAGATGGAGCCTGGGAAATGTCAACCCTGGCAGCTATGGTTTGGCTGAATTATAAGCAGCCCCCCCCAAAAGGGGGCTGGGAATGGAAACTGTTAAGCAACCTTAGGGCTGGCGGCTCTGCAGCGCTGACTAGCGCAGAGTGTCCCCCCCCAGTGGCCGCAGGGCGTACTACATGCTATGAGCTCCTCTGATTCCCTGCTGCGCCACCTAGCCCCAGGTCTGCACCAATCAGAACAGGAGGTGGGTGGATTCGGTCCGCTGGTGGGGACTGAACAATGGCGGGGGGGTCATACCATTTCACAGGGGGATGTGGAGGGGCCCTGTGGAGAATGAGGTTGTACCATTTAGGGGGCAATGGGGGGTTTCTAAGGCTGGGGAGTCATACCATTTAGGTGGAAATGGGGGGAGGATTGTGGAGAATAGGGTACATACCAACTGAGACAAAACAGGGGTGGTGGTAGTGAAGGTTGTACCATGGGGGGGGAAATTGGGGGGAGACAATGGGAGGGACGTACCACTTGGGTGTTGGAGATTATACCATGGGGGGGCTGTGCAGACTGCGGGGGCTGTACCACTTGGGTAGAAATGTGGGGGGGTTGGAGTATAGTTAGGGGGGACCGGAGGGGGGATTCTGGACAAGGAAGGTTATGACCATTTGGGAGGGGCAAGGGAGGGGGCTACATTTTAACGTTTGCCCCCTTTCTTAAATAAATAGTGGAAGTTAAAAAAACAACAACAAAGAGGTGCCCAGAGGTAGGAAACTGGAATGAGCAGCACAAATGCGCTGCGGGCCGTTCCGTTAAGAGGCATGGTAGCCCCAATGGAGCGGGTGGTAGCCAAGAAATCTATGCCCCTGCCAAGGTCCTTAGCGTGTCTAGTTTGGGGAGACACCCTCGCAGACAGTTGGGGAGGGTGTCTGTGAGCCTGGGGTGGGTGAGTCCGGTGGGCCAGGCCCCCCCAAGCAGCACCCTCGCCAGTAGGGGGAGCTCTGCCAGCTCGGGGGGCACCGTGTCCTTGGCTTCCTCATGAGCAGGAGACTTCTGTTTCGCCTTCCAATTTCCTCTTCCGTTTCTCCATCACAGCTTCCAGTTCGGAGGTTTTCCTAAAGTCCTGGAAGGGCAAAGGCTGCATTAGTCACGGCCCTAAATACCCACGGCCCCCTCCCCGAGCCGGGAGAGAACCCAGGAGTCCTGGCTCCCAGTCCCCGCCCTGCTCTAACCACTAGACCCCAGTCCCCTCCCAGAGCTGGGCAGAGAACCCAGGAGTCCTGGCTCCCGGCTCCCCGCTGCTCTAACCACTAGACCCCAGTCCCCTCCCCAAGCCAGAAAGAGAACCCAGGAGTCCTGGCGGGGGGGCAGGTGGGAGGGGGCAGATCGTGGTACCTCCAGCATGGCCTTGTGTACGGTGACCTGGCTGTAGACTCTGGCTCCTTCCTCGGGGCTGACGGCCTGGAACTCGGCCTTGGACAGCGAGAAGAGCTGAGACCCATTTAGCACCCCCAGGGTGCTCACCGTCCTGCGGGGGCAGAGGGAGCAGTCAGGCCCATTGCACCACAGAGCCCCCTCCCACTGATACCCCCCCTTCCCAGCGCTGCGAGCTTCCCCCAGCAGTGCCCCCAGCCAGTGACCCTCCCAGTGCTGCGAGCTTCCTCCCCAGCAGTGTCCCCAGACATGATGCTGGTGGACAAGGAGGCAACAGTAACTTTAAACAGCACCACACATCCGCCCCTCAGGTGCCACGTGATTGGTTAATGCCCCCTCATCCTCTTTTCTGATTGGTTCAATTAGTTATTAGCATCTTTTTGCCGCTTCCCTGGTGGCCCAATTAAATTCGATCATGAAGGATTCCACGGGAAGGTACCACCCAATCGCGGCTCACCTGGGCTCCAGCCGACCAATCGCAGGTGGCGGTTGTGAGCCGCCACCCATCAAGGAGCAGCCAGAGGACAAGTGGGCTCCTCCAGCAGGGAAGAACCAGCCAATCAGAGCGGAGAGGAAAGTTGCTTCAAGCAATCATGGGGCGGGGTGTTTGTGAGTTCCACGAGCCAATCAGAAGCCACGAGGCTCCAGACCAACCAATCAGAGGAGAGAGAAAGGATGCGTCTGACAGCCGCAATGTCACAGCCCTTCCCCCCAACCAATCAGAAGCCAGGAGCTGCCGAGCCAGCCAATCAGAGTGGAGATAGGCAAGCAGAGGCTGGCAGGATGCCCCCATCAATCAGAAACCAGGAGGTGCCAAGCCAGCCAATGGGGAAGCAGAGACGTATCAAGCTAGCCAATCAGGGCGCGCCCATGTGCCCGCGCCCATCCCGGGGCCCGACGCCCACTCACAGGGGCTCGAATCCCTTGGCCTCCAGCCAGGCCTGGACCTGGCCGGGCTGGGAGTCGTGGTCCAGCGGCACGGCCGTGTCCGGAGCCCGCTGCACCCGGAAGGGCTTGGCGGGGCTGCCCCGGCCGGCCGCCAGGCGCCGCAGCAGCTCCTCGTTCAGCCGCTCTGCGGGACAGAGCCGCCCGTTACCCAGCATGCACCGGGAGAGGCCACCCACCCAGGGGGCGGGGCCTGGGGAGCCCCCCGGGATAACCCCCCTCCTCCCCAACCAGAGGGGGCGGGGCTTGGGGACCCCCTCTGGGGTAGCCCCCCCGTCCTCCCCACACGCAGGGGGGCAGGCTCTCCCATAGGGCACACACCTCCTCCCCCCTCATATGAAGGGCGGGGTCACCATGGGGAAGCTATGAGGGGGAGGCAGGAGATCTCCATGGGGATGCTCTCCCCTCCTCCCCACACACACACACAAGGGGCAGGTCCTGGGGTCTCCATGGGGTACTGCCCCTCTCCCCTCACATATAGGGGGCTCCTTACCTCTCTCATTGGGGTCTAGGCCAAGCCCCTCGCAGCCGTTGCACTGGGTCCCGTTCAGGGCCGAGACCTTTTTCTTCGGAGCTGGCAGGCCTGGGGGGCCCTAGTCAGGATCGGAGGCAGGGGGAAGAAAGATTAGTGCCCCATAGCCCCGCCCCCCTGAGCCAGCCAGTCCCCCGCCCTGGGGCCAGGTGGGAGCCAGCACCCCGTAAAGGGGATAGGCCCCGCGCCCCACTCCCTGCCCCCCTGAGCCAGCCAGTCCCCACCCTGGGGCCAGGTGGCAGCCAGCACCCCGTAAAGGGGACAGGCCCCGAGCCCCACTCCCTGCCCTCCTGAGCCAGCCAGTCCCCACCCTGGGGCTGGGTGGGAGCCGGCACCCCTTAGAGGGGAAAGGCCCCGCGCCCCACTCCCTGCCCCCCTGAGCCAGCCAGTCCCCGCCCTGGAGCTGGGTGGGAGCCGGCGCCCCCTAGAGGGGATAGGCCCCGCGCCCCACTCCCTGCCCCCCTGAGCCAGCCAGTCCCCGCCCTCAGGCTGAGTGGGAGCCGGCACCTCTAGAGGGGACAGGGCGCGAGCCCCATTCCCCGCCCCCCTGAGCCAGCCAGTCCCCCCCCTGGGGCTGGGTGGGAGCCAGCGCCCCCGAGAGGTCGAATTCTCCACTCCTGTATTGCTGGGCTCACCGGGGCTCGGGCCTGGCCGGGGCTGTTGAGCAGGTTGCCCGGGCCGCAGTTCTGGGGGCCCGGGAGGGGGCTGAGGATGTTGAAGGGGACGTAGCCTTGCTGGCCGGAGCGGTTCTGAACCTTCCACCACTTCCTGGAGTTGTCCAGCACCTGGAGGGAGAGATGCTGAGCCACAGGCACAGTCCCGGCCAGGGCGGGGAGGTGTGCCCCAGCGCTGTGAGCTTCCCCCCAGCAGTGCCCCCAGCCGGGGACCCCTGATGTTGTGCACTTCCCCCCAGCAGGGCCCCGGTGCTATGAGCTTCCCCCCAGCAGTGCCCCCAGCTGGGGATCCCTGATGCTGCAAACTTCCCCCCAGCAGTGGCCCAGTGCTGCAAGCTTCCCCCCAAACAGTGCCCTGGCACTGTGAGCTTTTCCCCAGCAGTGTCCCCAGCCAGGGATCCCTGATGCTGCGCACTTCTCCCAGCAGTGCCCTCGTGCTGTGAGCTTCCCCCCAGTGGTGCCCCCAGCCGGGGACACCTGATGTTGTGCACTTCCCCCCAGCAGTGCCCCCAGCTGGGGATCCCTGATGTTGCGCACTTCCCCCCAGCAGTGCCCCCAGCTGGGGATCCCTGATGCTGCAAACTTCCCCCCAGCAGTGGCCCAGTGCTGCAAGCTTCCCCCCAAACAGTGCCCTGGCACTGTGAGCTTTTCCCCAGCAGTGCCCCCAGCCAGGGATCCCTGATGCTGCGCACTTCTCCCAGCAGTGCCCCGGTGCTGTGAGCTTCCCCCCCAGTGGTGCCTCCAGCCGGGGACCCCTGATGTTGTGCACTTCCCCCCCCAGCAGTGCCTCGGTGCTGCAAGCTTCCCCACAGCAGTGGCCCTAGCTAGGGAAACCCACAGACAGACTCACCTCCAGAACCTCCCCCTGCGGGACAGACAGCTCGTTGCTGTTCCTGGCTACAAAGTCGTATTTGCAGCTCACCAGCCTGCATTCTTCTGTTTGTCTATGGCTGGGGGGAGAGGGGAAGAAAACTGGGTCAGGGGGAGTGGGGTCTAGTGGTTAGAGCAAGGGGGGCTGGGAGCCAGGACTCCTGGGTTCTCTCCTCAGCTCAGAGTGGGATTGTCCCTTATTCCCCTGCGCCCCCCAGGGTACAGAACCCCCCCCTCCCCCCGCCGTACACATGCTGCGAAGTCAAAGCGGCTGCACCGTGCCAGGGCCCGAGGGATCGCATCCCGCAGTGCAGGGGGGGACCAGGCAGGGGCACCCCCAGCAGCCAAGCCCATGCAGGGATCAGGGGGAAGGAGGGAGAAAGGTCTATGCCCCCCCCAAGTCTTCCGCCCCACTCCCTACCTTGGCTGGGCTGCTGGGGGGGGGGGGCGCTGGCAGGACGGGCTCTCTCTCCTCCGATGTCTTCCTGTTTCGTTCCCTCCTTCCTCTCTATCCCCATCAAGTGGCCCCCCGCTATGACATCTGGGGCAGCCCTCCCCAGCCTATGCCCCCCCGGTGTGCCCCCTTCCCAGTCACCAGCCCCTCACTGAGACCTAGGGTCCTATGTGCCTCCCCACTCCCCTGCCCCCCCAATATCTAAGTCCCTCCCTGCCCCCCAACCAAACCCTAACCCCCTACCTATCTCACCCCCTCCACTGCCCCCTCCCTCACCCCATCCATCTAACCCCTCCAGCCTGAATCCCCTCCCTCCCCATAACCACCTTACACCCCCAAGCCAGCCCCCCAACCCTCTCTGCCCCCCAGCCTCCCTCCCACCCCCTAACCTTTCCCCGCCCCCCTCACCACCGAACCCACCTGCCCCCCCACACACATACAGACAAAGAGAAACAAAGAGAAAACAAAGAAAAGGCCTTTTTAGGTTCCTCAGCTCAAATGCCCCCCCTCAGACCCCCCCAACCTCAGCTCCTTCCTCCCTATCCCCCTCCCACTCTGGGACATCCCCCCAACCTCCCTGCGCCGAGCCCCTTCCCCCCACAGACTTCTCTGAGCCCCAGCACCCCACTCCCACTTGCCCCCCATGCAAGGGGGTAGGGACAGCTTTGAGGGACTGGGGCAGTGTGCGGGGGGGGGGGCACGGGCTGGGGAGATACGTACCCTTTGGCTTCAATTGGAGGAGCTGATTGCTGCAGAAAGAAGGGGGGGGTGGAGTGAGTGGGGGGGGAGCGACCTCCCTGCTGTAACCCCCTGTACCCCACTGCACCCCCCAGCCCTCTGCCCCCACCTCCCACCCTCTGATCTCTCTTGCACCCATTTCCTAGTCACCCCCTCCCCCCACTGTGCCCCCCAATCCTCACCCTTCCCCCCGACAAGCACCCTCCCTCCACACCCCACATTCCTGCTCCCATCCCCCCAACCACCCCGCATTTATAAGCCCCTTCCCTTCCCCCCCCACACACCTGCCTCCTCCCCACCCTATCCTTTCCCTCACCCCACACTCCCCTCTGCCCTCATCGGATGAGGGGTCGCCTCTCTCCCACGTCAGTCACCTGTGCCCGGCGCGCTTCATGCCGGTGCTGGGTCTCCACTGGATCCTCCCAGGGCTGCCCGTCGGGGCCCCGGGGCAGCGGTGCCCAGCCGCGTTGGAAGGTCGGGGTGTACGGGGCGGCGTAGTCCGTGGGGAACTCCACCCTGTGGGAAGAGACAGACCCACGGATGGCTGGAACCAGGGCGACCTCCGGGAATGGTGGGCAGAAATCAACGGGCAGAAATGGAGGGGGGGGGGGTTTGAAAATCATGGAACACGAGGCAACCATCATGGGTGGGGGGAAAAAAAAAAATCACAGAATCCAGGGCGAAAATCACGGCTCTGTGGGCAACAATCACGGGTGGAAACCCTGGGCAAACGGTGGAATCATGGGGGGGGCGGAAATCGCGGAATTGTGGGGGAGAAATCAAGGAATGACAGGCAACAATCATGGGTGAAAAATCGCTGAACCGTGGGTGAAAATGAAGGAACCTTGGGCAACAATCATGGGTGAAAATCACAGACTCGTGGGTGGCAAATCAGGGGCAAATCAGTGGAATCACGGAGGGGGGTGGGGAATCAAGGAACCTGGGGCAGAGCCCAGGCCTGGCAGAGTCGGGTTCAATCACGGGCAGAGACCATGGAGAACCAAAAGCAGCGCCCCAGCTCTGCCCCCCCCCCCGCCCGGCCCACTAGCCCCAGGGTGAGCGAAGTACCGGGGCCGGGTCCAGTTGTCACCCAGCGAGCCCCACAGCTCGGCCTTCTGGGCCCCCAGGCAGCCCCGCAGCAGGGTGACGGCCTCCCGGGTCAGCATGGGGGAGCGGATCTCGCTGGCAAACTCTGGCCCCCCCGACGACTCCACCACCTCGGGGCGGGGGGAGGGAACAGGGAGAGGTGAGAGAGACCCCCGCATCCCAGGCCCCCCTTGACCAGGGTCAGCAAGAGACTCCCCACTGGGATACATAGCCATAGCTCTGCCCCTTCCAGCCTCCCGCTATCTCCCCTTCCGTCCCCTGCAGACCCCCAGATCCCCACCCCCACCCCCCAGCCCTTCCAAGGAGACACCAACTGCCCCCCCTCCAGCCACACCCCTCCTGGAGCTGCCCCCCCCCCACCTGGGATCCCTCCCTTACCCCCCCAGCTCCCCCCATGGTGGGATCCCTCCCCCAATCCTCCTACACTCAGATCCCCACAACTCCAGACCCTGTGGTCCCCTCCCCTCCTACCCCGCCCCAGCTCAGAGCCCCCAAACACCCAGCTGGGATCCCATCTTCTCCCCAACCCCTCCAGTCCCGCCCCTGGCCACTTCAGATCCCCCCAGGCTCCCCCCAAGTCAGGGTCATTCCCCCCAATCCCAGCTCCCGCAGGTCCCTCCCTTCCCCCCGCCCAACCCCAGCACTGGCAATTCCAAGCCCCACAGCTGGGGCTATGGCAGCCCCCCGACACTTCTGCCCTCCAACCCCCCAGTCACCATTTTCAGGGGGCCAAACAGGAAGTGAACCAGCTCCTCCGAAGTGGGATTCAAGATGTTTGACTGGAGTCTTGCCTGGGGAGAGGGGGAGGGAGAGAGACCCCCCCACTCTGGTCAGTGAACCCCACAAATTCCAGACAGGGAGGGGGAGGGAGAGTGACCAGACTCCTGGGTTCTTTCACTAGGGAGATGGGTCCAGTGGTTAGAGCAGGGGGGGCTGGGAGCCAGGACTCCTGGGTTCTACGCCTGGTTCTGGGAGGGGAGTGGGCATTAGTCGATTAGAATGGGGGGAAGGAACGCTAGGAGCCAGGACTCCTGGGTCCCATCCCCGGCTCGGGGGAGGGGGGGGGCGCAAATGGGGGCCCCCGTTGCGGGGGGGAGATACAGGGCCGCGTTTCCCCCTCCCCAGCAGTCACTCACCAGGAGGCTGAAGGAATATTTCATCTTGGCCAGGGTGTCCTCGAACTCTTCCATGGTGGGTGGCCTGGCCCGCAGGGTCAGCAGCCCCTCTGCACGGGGAGGAAAGGGTTAACCCGGCGCTGGGGGGAGGGGGAAAGGGGTGTCCGAGGGGGGCTGCGGAGGAAGGTGGGAGGAAGCTCAGCCCTAGGGCGTCCCCTGCAACGGGCAATTCCAAGTAGGGGGGTGTATTGGTGGGGCAGACAGGGGAGATCTCGGGGGACAGAGGGGTCTCTCTCTCACCCCCAGCTCCTGGCAGCGCCCCTTGGCATGGACGGTTCCCAGTGGCGGGTGTATGGGGGGCAGGAGGGGGGGTGGGGGGAAACAGGAGGTCTCGGGGGGGTGGCAGACGAGGGGGGTCTCGGGGTCTCTCACCCCCCGGCTGGCGGCGACGCCCCCTACTGGACTGCTTCAGTTGCTCCAGGACCCGGGAGGCCTCTGCCGATTTCTGCAGTTTGGCCATGAAAGCTTCAATGTCGTCGAAGACCCGGTTCAACAGCTCCTGGGGGGGGGAACGGGGGGCTGAGGGTGAGCGGAGGGGGCCCCTCTGCACAGCCCCCAGAACCCCCACCCCCAAGTCCCTGCCAGCTCAGGGGGCAGGGCTGCAGCAGATCGTCCCCCCCGCCCCCCCCACCAGGGGATGGGGTGAACATAAAACCTCAGCCCCACCTCATCCCTCACCCCCGCAATCTCCTCTCCCCCTACTGGCCCCCAGCCCCCCGACACCCCATCCCTTGTACCCTAACCCCCCAAGCCATGCCTGACTAATCTAATCGCCTTTTATGATGAGATTACTGGCTCTGTGGATGAGGGGAAAGCAGTGGATGTATTGTTCCTTGACTTTAGCAAAGCTTTTGACACGGTCTCCCACAGTATTCTTGTCAGCAAGTTAAGGAAGTACAGGCTGGATGAATGCACTATAAGGTGCGTAGAAAGCTGGCTAGATTGTCGGGGTCAACGGGTAGTGATCAATGGCTCCATGTCTAGTTGGCAGCCGGTGTCAAGTGGAGTGCCCCAGGGGTCGGTCCTGGGGCCGGTTTTGTTCAGTATCTTCATAAATGATCTGGAGGATGGTGTGGATTGCACTCTCAGCAAATTTGCGAATGATACTAAACTGGGAGGAGTGGTAGATACGCTGGAGGGCAGGGATAGGATACAGAGGGACCTAGACAAATTGGAGGATTGGGCCAAAAGAAATCTGATGAGGTTCAATAAGGATAAGTGCAGGGTCCTGCACTTAGGACGGAAGAACCCAATGCACAGCTACAGACTAGGGACCGAATGGCTCGGCAGCAGTTCTGCGGAAAAGGACCTAGGGGTGACAGTGGACGAGAAGCTGGATAAGAGTCAGCAGTGTGCCCTTGTTGCCAAGAAGGCCAATGGCATTTTGGGATGTAGAAGTAGGGGCATAGCGAGCAGATCGAGGGACGTGATCGTCCCCCTCTATTCGACATTGGTGAGGCCTCATCTGGAGTACTGTGTCCAGTTTTGGGCCCCACACTACAAGAAGGATGTGGATAAATTGGAGAGAGTCCAGGGAAGGGCAACAAAAATGATTAGGGGTCTGGAACACCTGAGTTATGAGGAGAGGCTGAGGGAGCTGGGATTGTTTAGCCTGCAGAAGAGAAGAATGAGGGGGGATTTGATAGCTGCTTTCAACTACCTGAAAGGGGGTCCAAAGAGGATGGCTCTAGACTGTTCTCAATGGTAGCAGATGACAGAACGAGGAGTAATGGTCTCAAGTTGCAGTGGGGGAGGTTTAGATTGGATATTAGGAAAAACTTTTTCACTAAGAGGGTGGTGAAACACTGGAATGCGTTACCTAGGGAGGTGGTTGAATCTCCTTCCTTAGAGGTTTTTAAGGTCAGGCTTGACAAAGCCCTGGCTGGGATGATTTAACTGGGAATTGGTCCTGCTTCGAGCAGGGGGTTGGACTAGATGACCTTCAGGGGTCCCTTCCAACCCTGATATTCTATGATTCTATGAAGCCCCCAAATCCCGCCCCCCAGCCCAACTCACCACATCACACTCAATCCGCAGCACGCCTGGGTCCGGGGGGTCAGCTGGGGGCAGAAAGGACAGGGGGTCAGGACTCCTGGGTTCTCCCCAGGCTCGGGGAGGGGAGTGGGGGCTAGTGGTTAGAGCAGGGGGGAGGGGAGCCTGGACTCCTGGGTTCTCCCCCAGCTCGGGGGGGTGGGGGGAGAGTGGGGTCTAGTGGTTGGGTGGGGGCTGGGAGCCAGGACTCCTGGGTTCTCTCCCTGGCTCTGCCCCCACCCCCCCAACACACACACCTGCATCTCTCTGACTCTGCGCCTCCATCTCATTCGGGGTGATCACCACCTTCCTGGGGGGGGTTGGGGGCCGGGAGCCTGTCCCCTCCGGGACCGGTGGTGCCCCGTTCTGCATCTTCTCCTGGTTCTCTCTGCGAAAGATATGGGGTGCGGATTGATGGGCGGGGATGGGAGACACCCAAAAATATACCTGAGCCCCCACCCCTCAGAAAGACATCCCCTGGCTCCCCAGTCTGCCCCATCACCCCCAGCCTAGAGGGGGTCCCCCTACACCCCTCTAGTCCCATCTCTCCTGGAGGCTGCCCCTGTCACCCCCCCTTCCTCTTTCTCCCCTCCCCCCAACTTCCAGCAGCCCATGTGGGGGTCCCCCTTTCACCCCCTCTGGACCCCCCCCGTAACCCCACGCCTATTTGCTCCTCCTCATGTCTCTGAGTGGCCTCCCCATAACCTCACCGCTCTGGTCCACCCCATGACCCCCACCCACTGTGGAGTCCCTCCTTTATTTTAGCCACCCCAGAACTCCTCCAATGACTCCCCACATCGGGCTTCCACTTCACCCCAAGGTCCCCCGTACATCCTGCATCCAGGCCAGAGCATCTGCACCCCACATCCCGCCCCAATATGGCCCCCCCCACACTTCCTGGGGTTCCCCCCAATGCACCCGCCCAGCCAAAGTCCCCCAAACTCCAGGGTCATGCCCCACCTGAGCGCCTCTTTCCTCTGAGTGTTGCTCCCCGATTTGAAGTCCAGCAGAGCACTGTTAATGTCGTCCCGGATCGGCTCCGCCTGCGGGGTGGGAGGAACCGTACAGGTCAGATACCGGGGTAGATGGGCCCATGAGTTTGTCCTGAGGGGGGTGGGATACCAGCGTAGACAGGTCTACGGGTCTGATCCAGGGGGTAGGGAGGGGGGCGGGATACCAGGGTAGATGGGCCCGTGGGTCTGATCCAAGGGGTGGGGGAGGCAGGATAGCGGGAACCCTCTTGTGTGGGTCCGTGCCAGCTAGATCAGAACACCCCGCTTTTGCAACCTGCTACCCAGCATGCCTCGGGGTGGCCGGCCCCCTTGGCATGGGGACTGGAGGAGACACAACAGCATTTTCCCCTCTGGGGAAAAGAGCCCCACCTTCCCCCAGAGCCAGACCCCCACTTCCCCACTAGAGGGAGGGGCCAACAGCTGTCAATCCTCCATGGGGAGGCGGGACTTCCTGGAATGCATCCAAGGCCCTTTGAAGCTGATTGGCTAATGCAGCAGAGAAATCCCTCCCATTGGAAGACGGGACTTCCTGCATTGGACACTACAGTCCTAAGAAGTTGATTGGCTGCTGCCACATGGGAGTCCCGTCCCCCTCCCAAAAGGCGGGACTTGCTGCAATGTCCTGGCTCAAGAAGTTGATTGGCTGACGCTGCCTGGAAGTTCCTCACACTGGCTGGAAGGCGGGACTTTTCGCAGTGGAGATTGTGGCTCTGGAAGTTGATTGGCTGATGCCGCATGGCAGTCCCTCCCATCAGAAGGCGGGACTTCCTGCCATGTGGGAGCCACATCCTGATTGGCCCATGAAGGCTTGTCCCTAGGGGCAGTGGTGGGGCCCGGGGGCATGATGCAAAAAAGGGGTGGAGCTATCACTGCCCAGGGCTGTTCAAAGGCAACCCAGGAGTCCGGGTGAATGCCAGGGCAGCAAAAAAGGGGGTGGGGCTAGTGATGTCACCATATAGGCGGGACCAGTGGATCCCAGTGCCCTATAAAGGCAGCGGGCGCATGGTGGGAGCATCCCCAGAGGAGGAACCCAGGAGTCCAGCTGCAAAGGGGTGGGGCCAATGCGTTCAAGTGAAAAGGGCGGGGCTAGTTATGTCAACCAAAGAGGGAGGACCCAGTGGCACTTAAAGAGGCAGGACCCCCTGGGCAGACCAGGAACCCAGGCGTTCGGGCGAGGGTCCCTCCCTCCCCCCCGCAGTCCCCGAGGGCGGCTCCTCACCCCGATGTGGGTGCACTGGAAGAAGTGGGCGTCGGGCTGGGTCTGCTGGGGCTCCTGGCACACGAGGAGCAGCAGGGAGCGGGCGCGGGCGCTGGGCAGCACGGCCTCGCAGCGCAGGACCCCCGCCAGCCCGTAGTTCTCCAGCTCCTCCTGCGGGGGGCGACAGAGTCACGGCCGGCCCGGCGCCCCCAGAAACACCCCCGGACCCAGCGCCCCCAGTCCCAGCCCCCCCGCCAGCCCGTAGTTCTCCAGCTCCTCCTGCGGGGGGCGACAGAGTCACGGCCGGCCCGGCACCCCCAGAAACACCCCCGGACCCAGCGCCCCCAGACCCAGCCCCCCCGCCAGCCCGTAGTTCTCCAGCTCCTCCTGCGGGGGGCGACAGAGTCACGGCCGGCCCGGCACCCCCAGAAACACCCCCGGACCCAGCGCCCCCAGACCCAGCCCCCCCGCCAGCCCGTAGTTCTCCAGCTCCTCCTGCGGGGGGCGACAGAGTCACGGACGGCCCGGCGCCCCCAGAAACACCCCCGGACCCAGCGCCCCCAGACCCAGCCCCCCCGCCAGCCCGTAGTTCTCCAGCTCCTCCTGCGGGGGGCGACAGAGTCACGGCCGGCCCGGCACCCCCAGAAACACCCCCGGACCCAGCGCCCCCAGACCCAGCCCCCCCGCCAGCCCGTAGTTCTCCAGCTCCTCCTGCGGGGGGCGACAGAGTCACGGCCGGCCCGGCGCCCCCAGAAACACCCCCGGACCCAGCGCCCCCAGACCCAGCCCCCCCGCCAGCCCGTAGTTCTCCAGCTCCTCCTGCGGGGGGCGACAGAGTCACGGCCGACCCGGCGCCCCCAGAAACACCCCCGGACCCAGCGCCCCCAGACCCAGCCCCCCCGCCAGCCCGTAGTTCTCCAGCTCCTCCTGCGGGGGGCGACAGAGTCACGGCCGGCCCGGCACCCCCAGAAACACCCCCGGACCCAGCGCCCCCAGACCCAGCCCCCCCGCCAGCCCGTAGTTCTCCAGCTCCTCCTGCGGGGGGCGACAGAGTCACGGACGGCCCGGCGCCCCCAGAAACACCCCCGGACCCAGCGCCCCCAGACCCAGCCCCCCCAGACCCAGCCCCCCCGCCAGCCCGTAGTTCTCCAGCTCCTCCTGCGGGGGGCGACAGAGTCACGGCCGGCCCGGCGCCCCCAGAAACACCCCCGGACCCAGCGCCCCCAGACCCAGCCCCCCCGCCAGCCCGTAGTTCTCCAGCTCCTCCTGCGGGGGGCGACAGAGTCACGGCCGGCCCGGCACCCCCCAGAAACACCCCCGGACCCAGCGCCCCCAGACCCAGCCCCCCCGCCAGCCCGTAGTTCTCCAGCTCCTCCTGCGGGGGGCGACAGAGTCACGGACGGCCCGGCGCCCCCAGAAACACCCCCGGACCCAGCGCCCCCAGACCCAGCCCCCCCGCCAGCCCGTAGTTCTCCAGCTCCTCCTGCGGGGGGCGACAGAGTCACGGCCGACCCGGCGCCCCCAGAAACACCCCCGGACCCAGCGCCCCCAGACCCAGCCCCCCCGCCAGCCCGTAGTTCTCCAGCTCCTCCTGCGGGGGGCGACAGAGTCACGGCCGACCCGGCGCCCCCAGAAACACCCCCGGACCCAGCGCCCCCAGACCCAGCCCCCCCGCCAGCCCGTAGTTCTCCAGCTCCTCCTGCGGGGGGCGACAGAGTCACGGCCGACCCGGCGCCCCCAGAAACACCCCCGGACCCAGCGCCCCCAGACCCAGCCCCCCCGCCAGCCCGTAGTTCTCCAGCTCCTCCTGCGGGGGGCGACAGAGTCACGGCCGGCCCGGCGCCCCCAGACCTGCCCCCGGACCCAGCGCCCCCAGACCCAGCCCCCCCGCCAGCCCGTAGTTCTCCAGCTCCTCCTGCGGGGGGCGACAGAGTCACGGCCGGCCCGGCGCCCCCAGACCTGCCCCCGGACCCAGCTCCCCCTGGCCCAGCCCCCCCAGCCCTTCCCCCAGCCCCAGCCCCCCCACACACTCACATACCTTGGAGTGGACGTCGAGCAGCCTGATGGCCGACCCAGTGACCTGCAGCAGCATCTCCTGGGCCCAGACCTGGGCCTGGGCCTCCATAGCGGCCACTCTGCGCACGGCGTCCTCCAGCTCCGCCGCCTCCCCCACCGGGAACGTCACCAGGTGCTGGGGGGGGCAGGGGGTGAGCCCAGAGCCGCCCCCATGCAGCCCCCGGGCCCAACGCCCCCTAGGCAGTCCCCCCCGATCCCCACAGCCCACAGCCCCCCCAGGCTCCCAACACCCTTCTCCCCAGGCTCAACGCCCCCTAGGCAGCCCCCCCGATCCCCACAGCCCCCCCAGGCTCCCAACACCCCTCTCTCCAGACCCCCCCACCAATCCCCACAGCCCACAGACCCCCCAGGCTCCCAATACCCCTCTCTCCAGCCCCCGTGGCCCAATGCCCCCTAGGCAGCCCCTCCCCCCGATCCCCACAGAACCCCCAGGCTCCCAACACCCCTCTCCCCAGCCCCCCGGGCCCAACGCCCCCTAGGCAGTCCCCCCCGATCCCCACAGCCCACAGCCCCCCAGGCTCCCAACACCCTTCTCCCCAGGCTCAACGCCCCCTAGGCAGCCCCCCCGATCCCCACAGCCCCCCCAGGCTCCCAACACCCCTCTCTCCAGACCCCCCCACCAATCCCCACAGCCCACAGACCCCCCAGGCTCCCAATACCCCTCTCTCCAGCCCCCCTGGCCCAACGCCCCCTAGGCAGCCCCTCCCCCTGATCCCCACAGAACCCCCAGGCTCCCAACACCCCTCTCCCCAGCCCCCCGGGCCCAACGCCCCCTAGGCAGTTCCCCCTCCACACCTCCCAGACTCCCAACACACTCCCATGCAGCCCCAGCTGCACCCAGCCCCGAAGCCCCTTTCCTCCAAACAAACCTTAACACCCCCCCCAGGACTGCCCCCTGCGGCCCTTAACACCCCCCTTTGGGGCCCTGCCCCATCCCCCCCCCCACCAGACAGCCAGTTCCCACCCTGGGGCCAGATCGGGGCTGGGGCCCCCTAGTTACCCTCTCCCTAGTGGGGCCCGTGTGACCCCCAACCCTTGCTCCCCCCCAAACTGCACCCCCAGAGCCCCAGGCTCACGTTGACGGTGTATTGGGAGACGTCAGCCATAATGAAGTTGGAATATTTCTTCCTTTGCTCTGTGAAAAGAGATGGGGAAATTATAAAGGGGGCCTGGGGCCCGGGGCCTGGCCCCTCTAGGGTGGGGACTGGCTGGCTCAGGGGGGGCGGCGAATGGGGCACGGGGCTTTTCCCCTCTAGGGGGTGCCGTCTCCCATCCTGCCCGAGGGCGGGGTCTGGCTGGCTCAGGGGGGCAGGGAGTGGGGCCCAGGGCCTTTCCCCTCTAGGGGGCGCCGGCTCCCATCCTGCCCCAGGGCAGGGACTGGCTGGCTCAGGGGGGCAGGGAATGGGGTGCAGGGCCTTTCCCCTCTAGGGTGTGCCGGCTCCCATCCTGCCCCAGGGCGGGGTCTGGCTGGCTCAGGGGGGCAGGGAATGGGGTGCAGGGCCTTTCCCCTCTAGGGTGTGCCGGCTCCCATCCTGCCCCAGGGCGGGGTCTGGCTGGCTCAGGGGGGCAGGGAATGGGGTGCAGGGCCTTTCCCCTCTAGGGGGTGCCGGCTCCCATCCTGCCCCAGGGCGGGGACTGGCTGGCTCAGGGGGGCAGGGAATGGGGTGCAGGGCCTTTCCCCTCTAGGGGGTGCCGGCTCCCATCCTGCCCCAGGGCGGGGTCTGGCTGGCTCAGGGGAGCAAGGAAAGGGGTGCAGGGCCTTTCCCCTCTAGGGGGTGCCGGCTCCCATCCTGCCCCAGGGCGGGGACTGGCTGGCTCAGGGGGGCAGGGAATGGGGTGCAGGGCCTTTCCCCTCTAGGGGGCGCCGGCTCCCGTCGGGCCCCAGGGCAGGGAGTGACTTTCCCAGCATGCCCTGGGGAAACCAGTTTGGTGGCTGCAGCTGGGGATTAGCAGGACCCCCCAAGGCCCTTTGGCTCCAACCTGGGCCTCCCTCTCGGTTTCTCTTTCGGTTTCCCTCCTTGGGCTGGGTCGAGGGGGGGCAGGTCCTGGTGCTCAGACCAGAGGAGAAGGCGGGGAGGGGGGGCGGGGGGGGTTGAAGCCCTTTATTTCCTTTTGGACTTTTGCCAGGTCGGCCTCCGGACTGCGCCACCCCGAGTCCCGGCGGAAACGCAGCGACTGCAGCCAGCGGGGTCGGCATGAAACCCGACAGTAACACTGCGGCCCAGCAGAGACCCTACAATAACACCGCCCCGTGGGCGCCCCCCACACCCAGCCCAGAGACCCTACAATAACACCGCCCCGTGGACGCCCCCCACACCCAGCCCAGAGACCCTACAATAACACCGCCCCGTGGACGCCCCCCACACCCAGCCCAGAGACCCTACAATAACACCGCCCCATGGGCGCCCCCCACACCGAGCCCAGAGACCCTACAATAACACCGCCCCGTGGACGCCCCCCCCCGCCCAGCCCAGAGACCCTACAATAACAGCGCCCCGTGGACGCCCCCCACACCCAGCCCAGAGACCCTACAATAACACCGCCCCGTGGGCGCCCCCCACACCGAGCCCAGAGACCCTACAATAACACCGCCCCGTGGGCGCCCCCCACACCCAGCCCAGAGACCCTACAATAACACCGCCCCGTGGGCGCCCCCCACACCCAGCCCAGAGACCCTACAATAACACCGCCCCGTGGACGCCCCCCCCCGCCCAGCCCAGAGACCCTACAATAACACCGCCCCGTGGACGCCCCCCCCCCGCCCAGCCCAGAGACCCTACAATAACACCGCCCCGTGGGCGCCCCCCCCCGCCCAGCCCAGAGACCCCACAATAACACCGCCCCATGGACGCCCCCCACACCCAGCCCAGAGACCCCACAATAACACCGCCCCATGGACGCCCCCCCGCCCAGCACAGAGACCCTACAATAACAACGCCCCGTGGACGTCCCCCACACCCAGCCCAGAGACCCTACAATAACACCGCCCCATGGACGTCCCCCACACCCAGCCCAGAGACCCTACAATAACAACGCCCCGTGGACGCCCCCCACACCCAGCCCAGAGACCCTACAATAACAGCGCCCCGTGGGCGCCCCCCCCGCCCAGCCCAGAGACCCTACAATAACACCGCCCCATGGACGCCCCCCTGCCCAGCCCAGAGACCCTACGACAACACAGCAGCACCCCAAAGACCTGCGAGAGACCCTACAATAATAACGCAGCCCAGCTGCTCTCGCCCCATCCCCCAGTCCTCCCCTTGCCCCCCCAGTCTGTGCGCACCCCCCACCAGAGACTCACCATAGATCTCCCTGGCACTGGGCTTGGAGACCTCGCTGCGGGAAGGGGGAAGGAGAAAGAGAAAATTAAACAACAGGAGAACAGAGCCAGATTGCTGGGGTCCCGCTCCCGCCCAAGAGTCAGGGAGAGAACCCAGGAGTCCTGGCTCCCAATCCCCCTCTGCTCCAACCACTAGCACCCCCCCCCTTCCACAGC
This sequence comes from Lepidochelys kempii, assembly GCF_965140285.1. Taxonomy (NCBI): domain Eukaryota; kingdom Metazoa; phylum Chordata; order Testudines; family Cheloniidae; genus Lepidochelys; species Lepidochelys kempii. Next base: position 15,890,943 of record NC_136402.1, read on the forward strand.
CAGGGGGAGAACCCAGGAGTCCTGGCTCCCAATCCCCCCTGCTCTAACCACTAGTCCCCCCTCCCCTTCCACAGCCAGGGGGAGAACCCAGGAGTCCTGGCTCCCAATCCCCCCTGCTCTAACCACTAGTCCCCCCTCCCCTTCCACAGCCAGGGGGAGAACCCAGGAGTCCTGGCTCCCAATCCCCCCTGCTCTAACCACTAGTCCCCCCTCCCCTTCCACAGCCAGGGGGAGAACCCAGGAGTCCTGGCTCCCAATCCCCCCTGCTCTAACCACTAGTCCCCCCTCCCCTTCCACAGCCAGGGGGAGAACCCAGGAGTCCTGGCTCCCCACCACGTACTCACCTGCCCGAGGAGCTCATGGTGTTGACAGAATCCACAATTCACACTTCACCTTGGAAGTTCAAAGACAGGGAGAGAAGCATTCACAGAGTCTGGGGGTGGCACCCTCCCCCCTGCAGAGCCGGGGAGAGAACCCAGGAGTCCTGGCTCCCAGCCTCCCTCTGCTCTAACCCCTGGCCCCCACTCCCTTCCCAGAGCGGGGGAGAGAACCCAGGAGTCCTGGCTCCCAGCCTCCCTCTGCTCTAACCCCTGGCCCCCACTCCCTTCCCAGAGCTGGGAGAGAACCCAGGCGTCCGGAACGGGCCAGCCTCTCCCTCGCGTCACGCCTCCCGTGTTTCACCCCACGCGGAACTGGTCCGTTTATCAAGGGTGTGGGAACAGACTATTTCCCTCCACCCGCAACCCGCATCCATGGGGGGGAGCCCCACGCCCCAAGGGGGGTGTGACTGTCCCCTCAGCCCACATGCCCCCCCATCCCTGGGGGGCTGGGCTCACCCCCTCTAGTCTATGCCCCCACCACACTTACCCGATCTCTCGCCGGCTATTCAGACGTTGCCCGGCCAGGGGTGGGAGAAAGAGGCATCTCAAGTGTGTTGGGGGGAGATGCTGACAACGGGGGGGGGGACACCCCTCAGTCCCACCAGATCCGGCTCTTCGGTGTCCAGGGAACCGTCCGTTCCCCTCTGACACCTGGGCACAGGTCCCCAGCAGCCGCGCCCGCAGCATACCTGGGCAGGTAACCATGGGCCCCACCCCCCGGCCTTCCACCCCCTTGTCCCCGCGCCAGCTGCTCAACCAGCTGTGAAGACGCAAAAGAATTCCCCCTCAGCCCTGGGCGGGGGCGGGGTGGGGGCCAGGAGCCAGGACTCCTGGGTTCTCTCCCTGGCTCTGGGCGGGGAGTGGGGTCTAGTGGTTAGAGGAGGGGGGCTGGGAGCCAGGACTCCTGAGTTCTCTCCCTTGCTCTGGGCGGGGAGTGGGGTATCGTGGTTAGAGCAGGGGGGGCTAGGAGCCAGGACTCCTGGGTTCTCTCCCTGGCTCTGGGCGGGGAGTGGGGTATTGTGGTTAGAGCAGGGGGGCTGGGAGCCAGGACTCCTGGGTTCTCTCCCTGGCTCTGGGCGGGGAGTGGGGTCTAGTGGTTAGAGGAGGGGGGCTGGGAGCCAGGACTCCTGAGTTCTCTCCCTTGCTCTGGGCGGGGAGTGGGGTCTAGTGGTTAGAGCAGGGGGGGCTAGGAGCCAGGACTCCTGGGTTCTCTCCCTGGCTCTGGGCGGGGAGTGGGGTCTAGTGGTTAGAGGAGGGGGGCTGGGAGCCAGGACTCCTGGGTTCTCTCCCTGGCTCTGGGCGGGGAGTGGGGTATCGTGGTTAGAGCAGGGGGGCTAGGAGCCAGGACTCCTGGGTTCTCTCCCTGGCTCTGGGCGGGGAGTGGGGTATTGTGGTTAGAGCAGGGGGGCTGGGAGCCAGGACTCCTGGGTTCTCTCCCTGGCTCTGGGCGGGGAGTGGGGTCTAGTGGTTAGAGGAGGGGGGCTGGGAGCCAGGACTCCTGAGTTCTCTCCTTTGCTCTGGGCGGGGAGTGGGGTCTAGTGGTTAGAGCAGGGGGGGCTAGGAGCCAGGACTCCTGGGTTCTCTCCCTGGCTCTGGGCGGGGAGTGGGGTCTAGTGGTTAGAGGAGGGGGGCTGGGAGCCAGGACTCCTGGGTTCTCTCCCTTGCTCTGGGCGGGGAGTGGGGTATCGTGGTTAGAGCAGGGGGGCTAGGAGCCAGGACTCCTGGGTTCTCTCCCTGGCTCTGGCCGGGGAGCGGGGTCTAGTGGTCAGAGCAGGGGGTTCGTGGCTCTGGCACAGAGTAACAGCTGCAGCGATGGGGCTAGACCAGCCTCTGGTGTATCTCCCTGGCCGAGCCGGAACCGAGAGCTGGGTGCGTCCCGCACAGGGGCACGGAGCAGGAAATACCGGCCCAGCAGGTCAATTGCCACGGCCGGCGATGCAGCTGCCTCTGGGGTGGGACAGAGGGGCTGTTTATACAGGGACCCCTGGCCTAGTAGTGACTGCCACAGGAGTGAGCCCCCACCCTGCTCCCAGCAGCCCACCACCCCCTGCTGACCCCCCACCCCACTCCCCACAGCCCAGCGCCCCCCACTGACCCGCTGCCCCACTCCCTGCAGCCCAGTGCCCCCTGCTGACCCCTCGCCCCGCTCCCCGCAGCCGGGGTCAGAGTGACCAGGCAGCTCCCGGCTGGGACTGGTTGAACCAGGATCGAATTCCCAGGAGCCGGCCCCGGGGAGAACAATGGAGGGAAACGGGAGCCCAGCCCAGCCTGGGGGGAAACCGACCTGGCCCAGAGCGACCCACTGGTCACAGAGACAGACTCTGGGGAGGGTGGGGGGGTGAGCCAGGACGTCTGGGTTCTTGCCTGGCACTGGGAGGGGAGTGGGGTCTAGTGGTTGGGGCGGGGGTCCAGGACTCCTAGGTTCTCTCCTCAGTTCCCTGCCTGGCCCAGTGCGCCTCCCTATCCCATCTTTGCTTTGGTGGGCCCAGGGAGGGAGGCCCAGTTCTGCTCCGCTCCCCATCCCCGGGCCTGAGCCTGGCCTGTATTAACCTTTTCACTCCCCCACCTCCCCGCCCCAGTTTGCTGCAGAGGGCCCCCCGAGGTGGCCATTAACCCCACAGCCAGGACTCCTGGGTTCTCTCCCAGCTCTGATATCGGAGCGGGGTGGAGTCAAGTGGTTTTGGAGCAGAGGGTGGGGCTGGGAGCCAGGACGCCTGGGTTCTCTGGCTGGCTCTGGGAGGGGAGTGGGGTCTAGCGGGCAAGAGCAGTGGGGGCTGGGTGTCAGGACGCCTGGGTTCTACACTGTTGTCTTGCAGAGGGACTGCTTCAGCTCAGTCTGTGACTCCTAAGAGCCGGGTGGGGGAAGGAGCCAGAACGGGCTCGGTGGCAAAGGTGGCCGAAGGGCGGGTCTGGCTGGCTCGGGAGTTTACATCCAGGTGTGGCAGGTTCAAGGCTACGTCAGCTGGAGCTGACCTGGGTGAGGAGCCAGGGTGTGTTTGTTCTGGGGGCCTGGGCACAGTTTTAGCAACACCTTTGGACAGGGAGCCTACTCACTGTGGTGGCAGGGAGCCAGGACTCCTGGTTTCTCTCCCAGCGCTGGCAGGGGAATGGGGTCTCGTGGTTAGAGCAGGAGGGGGCTGGGAGCCAGGACTCCTGGGTTCTCTCCCTGGCTCTGGAAGGGGAGTGGGGTCTAGTGGTTAGAGCAGGAGGCGGCTGGGAGCCAGGACTCCTAGGTTCTCTCCCTGGCTCTGGAAGGGGAGTGGGGTCTCGTGGTTAGAGCAGGGGAGCTGGGAGCCAGGACACCTGGGTTCTCTCCCTGGCTCTGGAAGGGGAGTGGGGTCTTGTGGTTAGAGTAGGGGAGCTGGGAGCCAGGACTCCGGGGTTCTCTCCCGGCTCTAGGAGGGGAACAGATGGGAGCCAGGGCTCCTGGGTGTGACGGTGGCCAACCAGGTGCCAGCTTTTCCCAAGGCTTTAGGCCTCAGTTGAGCACTGACCCATTCACTGCTCGAAACCCGGCTGTTTCCCCTGGGCCTTGGCCCGGTTAAGGTGGGTCCTGGACTTATCCCAGCGCGTTTAGACTCTACAAAATGCCCGTCTCCCCTGCTGGCCCCGGGCTACCTCTGTGTCCGCTCCCGCCCTGGGTTCTGAAACCGGCCTGCCGGGGAGCGAACGTCACCTGCCCACACCCGTGAATTCACACGTCCCAGCAGCTGCACGCCGGTACCCTGCCACACCCAGGCCCAGGCTACATGCAAGCGGGCTCGGCCCCCGGGCTGCAATTTGGGAAGAAAGCCGTAAAAGCCGAGGGCCCGAAAACGGCCGATCCTTCGCTCGCTGCTCTTCGGACTCTCGCGGGAGCCAGACGCCGAGACCCCCCCCGCGTCCCCCTGACGGATGCTCAGCGCTGCCCCCTTGCTGCGAGACTGTCCCCTTTGGGAACCACGGACGTAGGCAGTGGGGTGGACATGTCGCCGGCTTGAAGCAGCCGATACTCCTTTCCTTGTCCTCGTTACATCCGCAGGGAGTTTGCGAGTGGCCGGGCCGCCCGCGCTGGCTTCGTGTCAAACCGCCCCGGGCTCAGGGCCTGATCTCTTGGGACAGGGAGCAACCTGAATATTTTATGCTGGTTGGGGCAAGTGACTGTGGATCACTTAGTCCAGCTTGCCCAGGTGGCCAGCCAGGCCAGAGTATCCCTGGGGATGGCTGGGTCCTTCGTAGTTAATTCGCCCTTGGTATTGGGTGGGGGGAGTCGAAGCCTAAGAGACACCCCTGGGTTTGGGGGTTTCTGCCCCACTTCTTGGCCCTGGCCGGCCTGAGCCTCTTGGTGCCCGGCCTCCCTCGCTTCAGACTCAAGTCTGGAACCACTCGATGTTCATTCCTTTCAGCGCCGGTTTCTCCACAGCCCGGCAGGCCAAGGGGGGACATTTCCTTAGCGGAGCACGTAAACTCGCCGGGGCTGGGGCAGGCTCCGTGTCCTGTGTTTGGTCAGTGCCCAGCACGATCCGGGAGCAAGACCAGGACTGTTGTATCACACCGAACAACATCCAGCTGGCGGGGAGCTACTGCCCTACTCCACTTACAATAATCAGGGGTGTGGAAGGGCGTCCGTATGAGGAGAGATTGGTAAGATGGGGACTTTTCAGCTTGGAAAAGAGATGCCTTAGGGGGGATACGACAGAGGTCTATCATAATGTGCGTGTAGAAAGTAAATCAGGGCGTGTTTTTTACGCCTCATAACACAAGAACTAGGGGTCACCCAATGAAATTAACAGGCAGCAGGTTTAAAACAAACAAAAGGAAGTTTCTTCACACAATGCACAGTCAACCTGTGGAACTCCTCGCTGGAAGATGTTGCAAAGGCCAAGACTATAACAGGGTTCAAAAAAGCACTAGATAAGTTCATGGAGGATGGGTCCATCGATGGCTATTAGCCAGGCTGGGCAGGGATGGTGTCCGGAGCCTCTGTTTGCCAGAAGCTGGGAATGGATGACGGGATGGATCATGTGATGATTCCCTGTCCTGTTCGTTCCTGTGGGGCACCTGGCATTGGCCACTGTCGGCAGACAGGATACCGGGCTGGATGGACCTTTGATCTGACTCACTCTGGCCGTTCCCATGTGCACCTATGAAGTGCTGGGTGCAGAGGAAAGCCATGAAATTCCAGGGCTGCAGAGGGCACCTGCAGGAGGCAAAGGGTTTAGTTGACCCAAGAGGCGATTTTATACCATGTGTAAACACTTGTGTGTGTGGGGAGGAATATCCCGGCTCCAAGGGCTCTTCCACCTCGCCGTGAAAAGGAGGGCCCGGCCCTGGCCCAACTCCAAGTCAGGCACTGGTTTTGCGTAGCGCCTGGCTGCCCCGCCGGTGGACTCAGAGCCAGACCGGGGGCCTGCCCCGGGGGGGAGAGACATTTGTCAGACTTGCCTGCTGCTGCGAGAAGTTGCTGTGATGCGTTTATGAGCCTGCCCCGTGCCTCAGTTTCCCTCTCGGCTTTGCACGGTGGTTAATGCAGCGGTGGAAAGGCAGCCAGCCGGCACACACGTGGGGCGTGTGCGAGACGCCTGGGAGCAACAAAGAATGAGGTGGCCCCCCTACAACCTGACCAAGTGGAGCCGCCGGGGGGAGGAAAGGGGTAAAGGCCCAGCCCCTGGGGAGCCATGAGAAATTTCAGGGGGCCATATGGGGGCGTAACAGTCCTAGAAACGTCAGGCCAGGAGGGAGCACGATGGGGGGGGATGCACCAAGGCAGGGCCCCGTAAACCCGTATCCTCCCGACAGGCGCGGGTCCAACCGGTTCTTAAAACCCTCCAGCGCCGGGGACGCCAGGCCGGCTGGGCCAGAACGTCGGTCCGAGTATCGCCCTGGCGGCAAACTCCTGCTTCCTCCTTCTCCGCCCTCGGCTGGACGCGGGGAACAACTGTTCTTCTGCCAACCTGAGAGCCCCGCCGGCCGTTCCCACCTCCACCCCTCAGCCTCCTCCAGCTCCGGGCCCGACTCTTTCAACCGGTCGGCCGAGCGTGGCTCGGGGGCGCGTCGGTTTTTCCGGGGAGACACCAGCAGCCGTCACTTGCACCAGCGAAAGAATACTGCCAAGGGGTCGGGGACATTTCCCGAGAGGCGGAGATCTGGCTTTGAATCGTAACAGAGCTTTCAGCCCCCCCCATTCACACCCCACCCCCCGGACTCCTGGGTTCTCTCCCCAGAGCTGGGCGGAGAGTGGGGTTTAGTGGTTAGAGCAGGGCCTGGGAGCCAGGACCCCAGGGTTCTTTCCCCAGATCTGGGAGAGGAGTGGGGTCTAGTGATTAGAGCAGGGGGGCTGGGAGCCAGGACTCCTGGGTTCTCTCCCTGGCTTGGGGGAGTGGGGACTGGTAGATTAAGATGGGGTGGGGACCAGAATGGCCTCTGGCATGTGGCTACGTCCGTCTCTTAGACCAGCAGTGCCTGCTGCTCCAGTGCCCACGGGCACTCCTCCATGCCCCTGCGGGTCCTTGGGGGGCGCGCTCGGAGCAGCCCCACGCCAATCCCCACCGTGTCCCCCATATCTTCGAAGCGGTGGGCGCTGAGGAACAGACTAATTTCAAAGGCCCCAGTGTCAGACCCCCAAACTGGAGTAAAGAAGCAGCCTGATTTGAGAGACTCATTGGGCTTGTGCTAGTCCCCCGCATGGAAGCCCCCCGACTGGGCCCAGAGACCCTTTCGGGGTCTGTGATCTCTGGGGTGCTTTCGCCCTGAATAACCAGGCGGGGCCACGGGCAAGCCGGCTGGGCCTGCGTGGCCCTGGCTGCGGAAATCCGCCCACCCCAGCAGTCTCTGAAGGAAGCCACAGAGGGGCGCAGCACCCCCGGGACCTGCATCACCCCATTATTCACACATCCAGCCCCCGCCCCGGTTAACCGAGCCCCTTAAAAAAACACGCCAGCAGGGAGCGGGGCGGGCTTTAAAATTTTTTTTTTTTTTTTTTTACGGTTTCATTTTTGTAAGATTTTTTTTTCTATCCCTGTGCTTTAAAGATCTGCAGCCGGGCTGCTAAAATAAACAAATACAATATATAGAATTTCCTTTGCCGTATTGCACACGTCGTATCTTTCGGGGAGGGGGGGGGAGGGCGCCGTATAGAAAATACTTTCCTTTATATACAGATATGTTCACAGGGGTGTCGTGGGCGGGGGGAGAGCGGTTGCCTGGCATATAAATGGGGGGGACCCCTCTGCAAACTTCATGGGGATTTTCATTTTGCTGAGGGATGGGCGGGGGGGGGGGGAGATGGTTGCACAGCCTGGAAAATTTGTGGATGCCAGCTGAATCTGGGGGCGTGTTTTTTGCTGAGGGGGGAAATCAGTTGCATGGCACAGAATTTAGGGGTCCCCCCGGTATTGGGGGGGGGATTTTGAACTGAGGGAGAGGGTAATGGCATGGAAATTTGAGGTTCCCCTACAAATTTCAGGGGGACATTTCAGCAGGAGGCGTAGTATGGCACAGAAAACTGTGTGTGTGGGGGGACATTTTCCAGGAGACCATGCTCTGGGGCCAAACGGGGACAAAGCCATTTTGCATGGCAGGTTTTAAAGGGAGTCTGAACCCTGCTTTTTTTGCACTTGCATCTGTCCAAACCACCCCCACCCCCTTTTCAAGGGGTGGACAAGCAGCGTTTGGGGCCCATTAAAGAAGGGAGCAGAAAACTGGGATCTGACCCCCCCCACATACACACGGCAGCGCCTTGGTTCTGAGATCCAGGCCCCCCCCCACACACACACTTGGGGGGGCAGCAGATCTGCAATGCCCTTTGTCTTACCTGAACCCATAATCCTGGGGGCACCCCCAGCTGGGTTTGCGATAGACAGGAGTTTGGCAAAGCCAGGAACCCCCATTCATTCCCTATGTGTCCAGGGGGGACATTGGGGAGCACCCCCCGACTTTGGTCATGTAGTTATTGGGTGCCTGCTCCCCCAAATCTCCAGTGGAAGAAGCCCTTAGGAGGAAGAATTGGGAGGCACCCCCATTCCCCGCCATCCACATGTTTTGGCCCAGATACTGCAAGGGGGGAAGGGGGGCAGGGACTCCAAAGTCCCGCCCCCTTTTAACACCAAGATTCCGAGGGGGTGGAGCCAAGGCAGGAATGCAGGTCAGTACAGTAGATGGGCCCCCCCTCCTTTGGACCCAAGTAGCGCACACTGGAGATGCCCCAATGGGGCTGTTTATTCGGGGGTCACCCTGAATCCCCCTGCTGGGTTCCTCTGGGGGCTGACCCTATAGTAGCCCTCCCCGGAACCCCCCATTTGTCCCCAAGGGCACCCCAATACTGGCATAGCCCCCCTTCCCGCTGCCCCCCACCCTCCCGTGTGCCAGCCCCCCCACTTACTGGCACCTGGGGGGCATGGCACAGTGCGCCCATGGGGCAGGCAGGTGAGAGATCCTTGGCAGCTCCTTGGCATCCATGGGGGGGGCACCGTGGGGCAGAATCAAAGCTGCCGGTTGGCAAGGGAGTTAATGTTCTGGGATTTGTTTAGCTGGGGTGGGGGGGAATTGAAGGGACCTTAAAAAGTGGGGGTGGGGGTCTTACAGTACCCCCATCTCCGCTAAGATCCCCACGATCAAATGGGGGGGGCGGGCCATCATTTTGGCTTCTAACTGGAGATTACTGGGGTTAAGGTTAGGGTTAGGACTAGGGGAGGGGGGCAGGCAGGAATCTGCCCCCCCCTCCCGCCCCCAGCTACTGACAACGAGCATCACTTAACGAGTAGCAGGAATTGTAAAGAGCCACAAATAATAAATATTTGTCCCAGGGCTGGAGGCTGGATTTTGTTGTTGGGTTTTTTGGGGGTGGGGGTGTGTGTGTTGGTCTGATTATCAGGGGCTCAGACACCCCTCCACCAGTGGAAAGATTTTTGGGGGAGATCAGCGAGGCCCCTGTTTTGAGGGGGAGGCCTAAGGGGTGTGGTCCTGCTGTGGGGGGGAAGGGGCTTATTCTGGTCCATAGACTCTCCCCTCGCATGGCACCTTGGCGGGGGAGCTGGTCTGGAGTGTGGGGGGGCTCCCTGACGGTTGGAAGGGGCTGGCCCGGAAAGCAGGGCGACTCCCTGCCCTGGGGGCATCACTTGGAGAGTTTGCTGATGACCCGGATCAAAGCCGCGTTCTCGTCTTTCAGGCGCTGGTTATCGGCCTTCAGGTCCGAGAGAGCCTGGGGGAGAGGACGGGGGTTAGCATCTGATCAGCCCCCTGGGCCCATCTGCTCCTTTCCCTTCCCCCAGATCAGCCCCGGTATCCCGTCTTCTCCTTTCCCTTCCCCTGGATAAGCCCCCCAGGCCCATCTGCCCCGGTATCCCGTCTGCTCCTTTCCCTTCCCCCAGATCAACCCCACGGGCTCATCTGCCCCGGTGTCCTGCCTCCCCCCCCTCGCTGCACACCGGGGCCCATCCAGTCAGGTGCTGAGCCGATTACCTTCAGCTCCTCCTCCAGCTCCGCTGCCTTCCGCTCCAAGGCCCGGCGCTCCTGGGGGGCCGGAGAGAGGGGGTGAGTGCATGGAGGTAACAGCCTCAGCTGGGGCTGAGGCAGGGCACCTCACCCCCCGAGGCTCGGAGGGTGGACTCCTCACCGGGAGCAGAGTGAAGACCTGAGCTGGGGTGGGGGTGGGGATGGGGGGCAGCATCCTGGGGGCACGGTGCCTCCCACAGCAGGGCAGGTACTTACAAATCTCTCCAGCTCCAGCCGTGCTGGCCGCTCGGCAAAGCGCTCCTGTCTCTGCCAACGAGACCAAGCACAGGGTGTGAGACGGCGCCCTCTGGAGGGAAACGCCGCATGCCCAATTGCCCCGCCCCAGCCCCAGCCAGTCCCCTGTCCCGGGGCCAGATCCAGGGGCCTGCTATACGGAGGATCCACCTTAAATTCCCCCCTCCCGCAATAAGTGGCCAAACGGCTGGTGACTCAGAGCAAAAGCAGCTGGCTGGAGAGGGACCGGACCAGCCCAGCCCAGCGCCCTGGGTCAATATTTGCTCAGCTTCTCTGGGCAGCGGGTGTAACTGCAGGGGGCTGCCAGCAGGGGGAGCTGTGTGGGGGCCATGAGACATTGGACACTGATGCCCAGCTCCCCACCCCATCTCTCCATGGCAACCCAGCGCCCCCTAGCGCCGCCCCGGGGCCAGCCCTGCCTGCCGGGGGGGGGGGGGGGAGGGAGCGCCCCCTAGTGCTGCCCCGGGGCTAGCCCTGCCTGCCAGGGCCGGGGGAGGGGGGAGAGCGCCCCCTGCTGAGCTCACCAGGGTTTTCCATCCAGGTCTCTCCTCCCAGCCTGATTTTGCCCCCTCCCCCCCCCCGACCGGGGGCAGTCAGAAAGAGACGCCCCCACGTTGCCTGGAACTTCCTCGTCCCCCACAATGCCCTGGGACACAAGGCTGCCGCCCTCCTGTCGCTAGCTATCCCAGAATCCTTTGCAGTGCCAGGCTGCGTGGTCACCCCTTGCAGTGGGCCCTTCCCTCCCCAGCAGGCGGTGGGGCAGAGGGGCTGGGAGCTCCCCCCCGGTGCCCACAGTGTTACCCCAGCCCTGGCGCCCCGCCCCTCTCACCTGGGTCGCCCGCTCCAGCTCCAGCTTGATCTGCGTCAACTTCAGCTGCGACTCCTGCAGTTGCTCCTGCAGCTTCTCGTTCTCCACCTGGAGATCTTCATAGAGCTGGGAGGGGTGGGGGGGAAGAGCACAGAGCTGAGCACAGAACCCAGGAGTCCTGGCTCCCAGCCCTCCCCCCTGCTCGAACCACTAGACCCCCCCCTCTACTCCCCCCCCCAGATAAAGAGAGAACCCAGGAGTCCTGGCTCTCTCCCCGGCCCCGCTCTAACCACCAGACCCCACTCCCCTCTCAGAGCCAGGGACAGAACCCAGGAGTCCTGGCTCTCTGCCCCTGCCTTAACCACTAGAGCCCACACCCCTCCCAGAGCAGGGGAGAGAACCCAGGAGTCCTGCCCCCCGGCCCCATCCCACTCTAACCACTAGCCATCCCAGCGCTTGGGTGAAGGCGTGGTTTGGAGGGGCAGAAGCCCCAGCACGAGGGGGTGGGGTTCAGGGTGCTGGGAGGTTCGGCCCCTGCCCCACCTTTTTGTATTCACGCTCGTCCCCGGCGCTGCCCATGCTGCTGAGCCTGGCGCAGCCGTACGCATCCGTCCGGTGGGGCAGGAGGCTGTTCAAGTGGTCGGACGTGCTGGTGAGACAGACAGACAGACACCACCCTGTTATTGCGGGAATCCCCACCTCTGCGCCCTCCCAGGCCCTCGTCGGGCACCGCGATGCAGCCATGGGGTGGGATGTTTGAAACACACCCGTGCTATAACGCCCCCTGCTGAGCTCTCTGCCCTGCTCCCTGCAGCCCAGTGCCCCCTAGGACATGGGGGGGGGGCCCCAGCTTGCCAGGAGAGAGCGCCCCCTGCTGAGCCCCTGCCGCTCAGCAGCCCCTCGTGCCACCCTGGGGCATTGGGGCCAGCCCTGCCTGCCAGGGGAGAGTGTGCCCCCCCTCCCCCGCGCCGTAGAGGTCTCCCTTCCAGGGCTGAACCCCCTCACCCCCACTTAGTGTCTCTCAGGACCCCGTGGCAATGCTGGGGCCGGCTGGTACCTGGATCCCCCGGAGCCCCTGGCCTGAAGGTATCTGGATCCCGGGGTGCTGTCGTTCAGCTGCTCCGACTCCTCCGTCTCGTCGCCCTAGAGAGAGACCGGGGAGGGGGGGGGAGGAGGGTTTAACAGACGCACCCCAGGAAGCACGCCCCCGCCCCTCCGGATCCTGCTGGACCAGCTATGAGCCCCCCATAACCACCTACGTGTAATCCCAGCCCCCCTCTTCCCCCCACAATTCCCCCCCCCAGAGTCCCAGCCCCAACATCCTTCCCTTCACTCCACTGCCCCCCCCCGTGGAATTCCAGCCCCCCTCCTCGCTCTGTTATTACCCCCTAGTGGGGCCATACCCAGATCTCCCCACCCCCACCAGTAAAGTGGCCCAGCTGCCCTGCCCGCCCGGAGCCTGGCCCCCTCCGCTCACCTCTGCGTTCTGCAGCATGCCCGTGGAGCGTCGTTCCCGCCGGCCTTTCCGGCGGTCCCGCACGGCCAGCCGGTTCCGCAGCTCGGCCTCCGCCTCGGAGCTCAGCCCCGGCTCCTCTGGCTCCGGCGCTGCGGCAAAGATGGGGCGGGTGAGGGGCAGGGACCGGCGCCCCCCCCAGACCCCCGCGGCACCCGCCTCAGCCTCTTTGCCGGTTTGTTAATTTCACCCGGCAACAGGCGACCCGGGAGCGGAACAAGCCACAAGGGGTTAATTCAGCTGCTGCATGGGATGTCTAGCCAGAGCCGGGATGGAACCCAGGAGTCCTGGCTCCCAGCACCCCCCCGCTCTAACCACTAGACCCCACTCCCCTCCCAAAGCCAGGGAGGGAACCCAGGAGTCCTGGCTCCCAGCCCCCACCCTGCTCTAACCCGCTAGACCCCACTCCCCTCCCAAAGCCGGGGAGAGAACCCAGGAGTCCTGGCTCCGAGCCCCCCCCCCTCCCCTGCACACCAGAGCACACAAGGGGTAGAACATGTTGCTGCGCTGCCCTCTGCTGGCCACCTCCTGGGACTGCAGGCAGGTGCTGGCTGGAGGATCTATGAGGGGCAGTAGCATGAATCTGCCCCCACATTTCCCCGAGGCTGGGCTGGACCCCAGAGGGCAGAACCCTCCCCTCCCCCCGGCCCCACCCACAGAGCAGGCTGCCTGGCTACTGAGGCAGGATCCCAAGGGGACGAGACGGGGTGTGGGGGTGTCAGCACCAGAGGCTGGGGGGCCCAGCAGGGGGTCAGCCTCACCTCTCCGTGCCTGAGAGTTCACCATGATGGGACTGACAGGGTACACCGAGGAGCCCTCGGGGTTGGCTGCGCGGCATTGTCTGGCCGAGTCCTACGGAGGGGGGATAATGACCCATGGACGTGGGGTGTCTGCTGGACAAGGCCCAGGGGAGGGGAGGGGGCGCGAGTTCGGTGGGGGTGGGGAAGACAGACTGACAACCCCCCTCCTGGGTAACAGACTCAGCCTCAGAAAGCTGGGATCCCCCCAGATCAGACCCACAGGCCCGTATACCCCAGTATCTCGCCTCCTCTGGACCAGACCCACAGGCCCATCTACCCCGGTATCCCGCCTCCCCCAGACCAGACCCATCTACCCCGGTATCCCACCTCCCCGGGACGAGACCCCCGGGCCCTACTACCCCACCCTCTCCCTGCCCCCTGCTCCCCTGTCAATGAGACCCCCGGGCCCATGAACTCACTGAAGCCCTTCACACAAACCCAGCTCCACTACCCGACTGCAGCGCCTGGAGGCAGGGAGTCCCGCAGGTTAACAACCCAGCTGCTGCTTGGCCCCTGCCCTCACCGTGGTATCCAGCGGCTGCTCCCCTTCTCGGCCCTGCTTCTCGTCCTCCCCGATTCGCTGCTCGGTGGCCCTGGCGTCCCCGGATCGGCCAATGGTCTTCTCGGCCTCCTTCAAGTCTGTGAGGGTGACACCCTGGGAGGGGAGCAGGTGGGTCAAGGAGGGGCGTGACCAGGCCTGGCACCCCTGGGGGGAGCAGCATCGCTGGCCAGGGCGGCAGTAACCCCCGCAGGAAGGGAAATGAGCTACAGCACCCCCAGGAGGTGGAGTACAGTCACTGCACCCACAACACACGGGGGAAGGGACCGGCCCAAAGTCAGCCACAGAGCCGGGGAGAGAACCCAGGAGTCCAGGCTCCCAGCCCCCGTGCGGCTCCAACCCACTTGATCCCCCCTCCTCTCCCAGAGCCGGGGAGAGAACCCAGGAGTCCTGGCTCCCAGCCCCCCTGCTCTAACTACTTGGTGGAAGTACCTGGGTGGATCGCCGGGACTGCCTCATGAGACGTGACCGGGCTTTGCGCTGTGACTCTGACTCCTCATCCCTCACGGGGGTCTGATATGATCTGGTTGGGGGGGGGGGAAGGGGGCAGATAGTGAGACCGGCAGGACCAGGGTCCCCTCGCCCAACGTTGGGACACAGCCCCCCTTTGGGGTTGGGCGTGGGAGCTGGGTATACAGGGACCCAGAGCCCAGATGCGGCCCCTCTGGGCCGGGGCAGCAATTTCACAGCAACAGCAGTTGTCGAGCCTGGTCTCTCCCAACCACCCTCGTGGCCCCCCCGCACTAGTCGCGCTCACAGCCAAGGTAGGACCCAGGAGTCCTGGCTCAGTGGGGTGTTACAGGAGAGGTTTACCCCTGCAGACACCATGCTAGTACCCCCTGAAGGTAGAGCTCCATCACCCCCACGCCCCTCTGGCTGCCCCCTACCTTCGACGGTCGCGGGGGTCTGTGCTGGAAGCGGGGAGCTGGTTGGGGGCAGGACCCACATCGATTTTCATCTGCAGGCCATCTTCCAAGCTCCTACAGTGAGGTCACAAGAAGAGGGAGTGTCGGACAGAGTGTGCCGAGCTACCAGACACACCGCAACTTTGGTAAACCCCACTCCCCTCCCGGAGCCAGGGCGAGAAACCAGGAGTCCTGGCTCCCAGCCCCCCTGCACTAAACACTAGACCCCACTCCCCTCCCAGAGATGGGGAGAGAACCCAGGAGTCCTGGCTCCCCGCCCCCAACCACTAGACCCCCCTCCCCTCCCAGAGCCGGGGCTGCGAACCCAGGAGTCCTGCTTTCCAGGGCCCCCTGCTCTAACCAGTAGACCCCACTCCCCTCCCAAAGCCGGGGCTGAGAACCCAGGAGTCCTGCTTTCCAGGGCCCCCTGCTCTAACCACTGGACCCCACTCCCCTCTCCGAGCCGGGACACCACCCAGGTGACTCACGCTCTGCTTGGCTCTGCGTCAGGCAGGGTGAAGATGCGCCGGGTGGGCGTCGGCGGGACCCGGGCCAGGCGCGGCGGCTCCTTGCTCTGGCAGGGAAGCAGAAAAAGGGCCCGTGAATGTCTCGCCTAAAGCAGGGCACTCAGGGCACCCCGGCCTTCAGCCAGGAGGGGGCGCTGCCCAGAGAACAGCTCGATACCCTCTGGGAGGCAGGGTGTCAGTCCCTGCTGCAGCAAATGGAGTGGAGGGGGAAGGGAAAAGAATGGGGTCTAGTGGTGGTGGGAGGGGGGGCAGGCTGGGAACCAGGACTCCTGGGTTCCATCCCAGCTGTGGGGGTCTAGCAGTTAAAGCACAGAGAGTCATGAATCAGGAAAATTAAGGAGCAAGAAACAGACCAGGGCGGGGGGCAGAGTTAAGGGGAAAATGCAGGCCTGGAGAACAGACTTCGGGATTGAGGGATCCCTGCCTGATGCTCCAGGATGGGGATCCCAGCCCCCAAGACACCCTATGGTGCCCCCCACCGTCCCCAGGGGAGAAGGGCAGCTCCAACTAAGCACCTATCAGCGGAAGGCGTCGCAGAATGCACCAGGACACCGCTGGCATGGGCAAATAAGCAGGTGGGCGGGAGAGGAATAAGACCACTCCCCCTATGGGCGGAGCCTCCTACCAGGTCACCTGATGAACTCCCTTCCTCCCGACTGGCTAGCTCTGAGGCTACGCTCTTATTGGCTAACCCCGGGCCAATCAAAGTCCTGTTCCACTTCTGTAGGATTTCCCAGATGTCCTGTGGCTGAGGCAGGAGGGAAAGCAGGAGACAGTTAGTGGGAGAGATAGACAGACAGACAGACAGGCGCGAGAAGTCTCAAAGGCCCACTTTGCATTGTGGGAAAACACCTGCCCTCCCAGAATCCTCTCTGCTGTGGCATTTACCGCAGCGAGAAAGGGAGGGATCTGTGTTTCAGTGCCCCCTTGGCTAGAGTGTCGGGGTCGGGTGCCCCGCATGGCTACAGGGTTCCCCCCTACCCCCTCACCTTCTCCTCTGTGTCCAGCCTGGGGCTGGACGCCGAGCGCTTGATCCTGCCCTCCTTGGGGGGCCCTTCGTCCAGCCGGGCATCCTGCAGCACCCCGAAGCTGCCCGTCTTCCGCAGCCCCCGCCCTCCAGGCGGGCGCCGACGAATCCTCTGTTGTGGTGGGGCGGCCTCCAGAGAACTGGGGATGGGTGGGAATGGGGGACGAGAAAAATGGGGAGGGGAATTGGGGGGGGGAGAAGGGGGTGGAGTCAGGATGGGTGGAGGGAGCTGAACCTGGGGTCAGGGGGTCGCGGAAGGGGATCGAAAGGCAGCGGACATGCTACGCCGGTGGGCGCGGTCTGCTTCATGACACCCCCCCAATCCCACACGACCCCCATGCACCCCCTATCCTCTCTACCCCCCACCGACAGACACCCCATTCTCCCCCCACCCACTGATCCCCCCACTTGACCCCTCCTCACCCCACTCCCCCCCAAATCCCCATTGAAACCGACATGCACCACCCCACACTCCCCCTCACATTCGCCACCTCCATCCCACGAAGCTGAGGTGGGGTGGGGGGTGTCATTAATTAACCCTCCCCCCCGACTCTCAATTTCCCCCCACAACGCACTGGCCTTCGATCGCCTTGCGTGCAAGGCTACAGGTAAGAAGCAGGGTGGGGGCGCTCAGGGGCAGGTGGAGATACCTTCCCCCCCCCTGTCCCCTCATCACATAGGGGGAGGAAGGCAGGTATCCCTCCCCAATCTGCCTCCCGCCCCCACCATTATATGGGGACAGAACTTAAAAGAGGGATCTCTAGTCAATTTCAGAACGCAAGGGGATTGGGATAGAAATTAACCGGAGTGGGAAAGGGGGGTAGCATCCCCCCAGAAGGGGGGCACCTGCCCGCCATGCACACCCGGGCGTGGGGGGAAGATGCCCACCTGCCTCATGGGTTTCCCCTTGCTGCGTGCCCCATTCCCCATCCCCAAGCCAACCAGGCCCTGGGGACAGATTGAAGCCGGCGCCCCCTAGTGGGGAAAAAGTGATCCGTTATCACGTCTCCAGAGCTATTCCTTTTCCAGCCAAGGGGACGTCCGTCCTCTCAGCAAGTGTCCCCCCGGAAGGGGCCCTGCCCACCTAGTGTATCTCAGAACCGCTGCCTGTGTAAGGTGGTTTCGAATGGCTGGCGGGACCCCTGCTATGACACCCGCAAACCCTCCCCGTACGCAGGGCCATGGGAACAGGATCGGAGCCCGAATCAGAAAAGCAAACTCAATATCCCGCCGCGCGGTGGGAACCGTCTGGGTCCGATCAAGGGTCTCAAACAAGCGTTAAACCCAGAGGGAGGCTCCCACAGAAGGGGTGACGCGATCGCACGCCGTCGGGGACGAGAGACCAGGCTAGATGCGGGGTTGGGGGAGGAAGGGGTATTTGAACCCCGGTCTCTCACAAAGCAAGGACAGCAGAACGCCAAGCCAGGTATCCCTGCAGAACTAGGACTTCTGGCTTTTAGACAGTGCACTGCGGGCCCCCCTGGCTCAAACAGATACCAAGATACTGGCTGAAAACCAAGCGGCAACTGGCCGGGCAGAGCCAGCAGTAATCGGAATGACGGGATTTTGATGTCAGACACGTCATTAGAAGCCAGGGTACATGGGCCCCGAGCCAGGGAGCCTCTCTGCCCCATGGCACCTAGCAACCAGGCAAACCAAAGGTACTGCGGGGCAGGGGGGGCTTTCCCAGGCCATCAAAGTTCTGGAGCGTCGCTGAGATCAAACGGGAGCAGGTCAGAGTTAAAAACAACACAGTGGAGGGTATGGTGCGCTGGAGCGGGGCGTGGAGACGGAGAGGGAGAAAAGGATCCGAGAGGCAGGTCTGGCCTCCACGCAGCTCCAGTGACTCATCTTCTCTCCTCCCCCAGAGCTGGGAATGGAACCCAGTAGTCCTGACTCCCCCATCCCCCTCCACTCTAACCAATAGACTCCGCGCTCCTCCCTCAGCGGGGGAGAGAATCCAGGAGTCCTGGCTCCCAGCCCTCCCCGGTCTAACCACTAGCCCCCACTCCCCCTAGAGCTAGGGAGAGAAGCCAGGAGAACTGGTGCCCAGTCCAACCAGTCAATCCCTGCTTCTCTAGAAGACACCAGAATGGAGGAGGCTGCTGGGAGATGCCTAGAACCAGAGACACCCCCCGCCCCCCCCCCACCTCTGCCAAGGCCCCTTGATCCCCCACCCTCTGTGTCCCCCAGCCTGGGGCCCTGTGATCCTATGAACATCAAGTAGAGTCAGCCAGCTGAGCCTGGCCAACTCGTGACACCGCTGGAGGGCCAGAGCCCCCCCGGCCCCCTCCGCGCTGCAGGCCTCGGGAAAGGGAGAAGAGGCTCTCCTGCTGGGGGGAGGGCAGGGGGGAGTGTCGGGTCACTCACTGTGGCTTTTTCGCCCCCCTGCGGGACCAGGACGATGCCCGTTTTGCGTAGGCTTTGGCGCCAAAGTGCTGGCCCCAGGGTGTCCAGGGCGGGCAGGGTGGGAGGGGGGCAGGCCAACGGGGACTGATGGCGTATAAAGGAGAAGGCGAGGGGGCCATGGGGTGGGCAGGATCCAAGCAGTAGAAAGACAAATATGGGGTGCGGGCAGGGGAGAAATACAGGGCAGAGATAGGAGAGAGTCTAGATGTGGCCAGATTGGAGGGGCAGGACCAGAACAGTGAGGGGGTGGGGCTGGGGCCCCTAGATCGTGGTGACAAGGGGCTGGAGGGAAAGATCCTGCCCCATTGCCGGCTGGTCAGTTTCAGTGCCCCCCTCAATGGTAAGAGGTGAGGAAGGAGGGTGGATTGTAGGGTTTGGACCCCACCCCTTTGGGTGTAATTAGCGAATCACAGAACGAGCAGGACAGGAGTAGAGAATCAGCATACAAGGGCAGGGGAACGTCAGTGTCAAGGGGGCATGCTGGGACCAAGATCCAGTTCACATGGGGCAGGGTCTATCCACATGGGGGGGCATTAGACTGGGGAGAGAACCCAGGCATCCTGGCTCCCAGCCCTCCCTGCTCTAACTACTAGACCCCACTCCCCATACAGAGCAGGGGGATAGAACCCAGGAGTCCTGGCTCCCAGCCCCCGCCCCCCATTCAAAACCCACTAGACCAGAGTATTATGACTAAGCTGAGAACTTGGCTGTACTGGGCGGGGAGAGGGACCTTTCCATGGAGGGGGAGGAGTCCGTCCGTGAAGCTGCCCCCCCCCCCCCCCGCAAGGGCCCTCTAGCCACACCCCCACAAGGGAACTCAGCCACCAGAAGGAGTCAGCACCCCTCAGGCCCCTCGCAATCCAGCCCCGGGGAGTGGGTGAGGGGGGGTGTGATGGAGGCGACTCACCTTAGGCCCTGCAGGCACGGCCAAAACGGGGGGCAGGGTGACCCCGTTCAAGCCGCTGCTCTCCTGTGGGAGGGGCTTCGTGGTCTCTGTGGGGAGAACGGAGGAGCTGGGGTGACACAGGGACCTGGCATCGCCCCTCCCCCACATTCAGCCCCATGCAGCCCGGCACCTCTCCCCACAATGTACCCCATGGGCCCAGCATCCCCCTCCCGGCTCAGCCCCAGGCCCCGCCCCAGCTCACTAGCCCCGCCTACCGGTGGGTTTCTCCGGCTCCTCCCCCTCGGAGGCGGAGCTATTCTCCTCGTCCGGGACGATGGGGCCCAGAGTCTTGCGCTCCTTGGACTGGTCCTGCACCGAGATCTTCTCCCGGCTGCTCATGCGGCACACGGAGCTCCTGGGGGGGGAACGGGGGCGGGAGGGGGGTCAGCAGGGGCGGGGCCCGTTAGGCACCCTGCCACCAACTGAGCAAGGGGCCGTACCCCACCCACCTGACTGGGCGGCAGCAGGGAGCTCAAAGTGAGCCCCCAGACTCCTGTGGTGCCGGTGACCCCACTCCCGACCCGCAGCCCCCTGCCAGCCCAGCCCCCCTCAGCCCCGCCGGTGCCCCTCACTCCCGACCCGCAGCCCCCTGCCAGCCCAGCCCCGCCGGTGCCCCTCACTCCCGACCCGCAGCCCCCTGCCAGCCCAGCCCTGCCCCCCTCAGCCCCGCCGGTGCCCCTCACTCCCGACCCGCAGCCCCCTGCTAGCCGAGCCCTGCCCCCCTCAGCCCTGCCGGTGCCCCTCACTCCCAACCCGCAGCCCCCTGCCAGCCCAGCCCTGCCCCCCTCAGCCCCGCCGGTGCCCCTCATTCCCGACCCGCAGCCCCCTGCCAGCCCAGCCCCCCTCAGCCCCGCCGGTGCCCCTCACTCCCGACCCGCAGCCCCCTGCCAGCCCAGCCCTGCCCCCCTCAGCCCTGCCGGTGCCCCTCACTCCCGACCCGCAGCCCCCTGCCAGCCCAGCCCTGCCCCCCTCAGCCCTGCCGGTGCCCCTCACTCCCGACCCGCAGCCTCCCGCACTCACCGCCTGTGCTTGGCGCTGTACACTGGCTGCTGCTCAGCACTGGTATCGATCACCGCCTGCTTCAGGTGAGCTTCCTTCTTGCTGCGCAGCTGGGGAGGGAAGGGAGGGAGGGTCGCTGTATTCCTGGGGACCCCCCCCGAAATCCCCACCAGGCGGGGAGGATGCTGGGAGATCCAGTGGGGTTAGGGCCAGGTGTCACTGGACAGCTGGGGGAGAGCAGCAGTGGGGCGGCGACAGCCCCTCATTATGGCTGCCCCTTTACCTGGCTGAGTGGGGGTCTTGACCCCCTCTCAGGCCCCTGGAGCAGTATCCCTGCCCGGGGTTAACCCTTTCTTGCCTTGCTGCCGAGTGGACAGGCAGGGCCAACCAGTGCTGCCCCGATCTGAGGGGGGAGGGGCGCAGGAGTAGTGGGGGGGGGGAGAACAGGGCTAGGGGTGGGGGAAACCCCTAACTCACATCCTCCTGCTTCTTCTGCAGCTCCTCCAGCAGGCCGAGTGTGTCCTCGTCGGCCAGGTCACATGGGCGCTGGCCCTGGCGGGGAGCAAGGGGGCAGTGGTTGAGAGGGGCCCCAGGCCTCCATCTGTCGTCCCCCCGCCCCCAAACTTTGCTTACCCTCCTGGCCTCCACCCCAGCAGCAGCTGCTCACTTCCAGGCCTTCCCCACCCCCCCACTTCCCTTCCCATCACCCCTAAGGCGCCAGGGCTGCTGTGATCCAGTAGATCCTGTCCCTTCCCTTCTGCCCCACCCCCTCACCACATTATTGAGGGTGTCCATGTCGCACAGATGCTCCACCAGCAGGCGACAGGCTTCTTCCACCCCCCAGTGGGCCGCCGCGTGCAGGGGGGTCCAGCCGTCCTTGTCCCGCACGTTGGGGTCATAGCCAGCCTGCAGGAGCAGCCTACGCAGTGGGGGAGAGAGAAGTCAGGACGCCTGGGTTCTCTCCCTGGCATGGGGAGGGGAGCAGGGTCAAGTGGTTAGAGCAGGGGGACTGGGAGCCAGGACTCCTGGGTTCTCTCTCTGGCTCGGGGAGGGGAGTGGGATCTGGTGGTTACAGCAGGGGGGCTGGGAGCCAGGACTCCTCCTTTCTAACCCCACCAATCTTGGGCAAGCCACTTCCCCTCCGTGCCTCGGTTTCCCCAGCTGTAAACATGGCCCACACCTGTCACGAAGGACCAGAGCATGGGGTAAGGGGGCTGGGATATGAATGGCTGCTCCCAACCCACAGCTGCGTCCCCAGGATGCCTCACACACTGCTTGGGGGAGGGGGGCTGGGTGGCTATTAACTGGCCCTGGGAGTCAAGTTGGGGGCGGATCCAAACATGCTGACTCCGCTCCCCCAGAGGGACTGGGAGCCCCTCTGACCTGCCAAGCTGGTCGGACTGGGAGGGGCAGCACACACCCTCGGGGGCTGGGCGGGAGGGACTCAGCAGCCAACGCAGCTCCCATGAGCTTCGGGGGGGGGGGGGGGCAGCTCCCCCAGTCCAGCCCAGTGGGGGCGGGAGCTGCAAGGAGAGCAGGGAGCCCAACGAACTCCACCAGCCCGTTCATCAGTGACGCCCAAGGGCGAGAAGGAAACTTGCAGCATGCACCCACAGCACTGCCTGAAACGAACCAGAGGGGAATGGCTGGGACAAGGGGCCTTTCCCCTCTAGGGGGCGCCGGCTCCCACCTGGCCCCAAGGCGGGGACTGGCTGGCTCAGGGGGGCGGGGAATGGGGCAGGGGACCTTTCCCTTCTCAGGGGCGTTGGCTCCCATCCAGCCCCAGGACAGACATTTGCTGACTCGGGGGGCAGGGAATGGGGCCTGGGGTCTTTCTCCTCTAGTGGGCGCCGGCTCCCACCTGGCCCCAAGGCGGGGACTGGCTGGCTCAGGGGGGCGGGGAATGGGGCAGGGGACCTTTCCCTTCTCGGGGGCGTTGGCTCCCATCCAGCCCCAGGACAGGCATTTGCTGACTCGGGGGGCAGGGAATGGGGCCTGGGGCCTTTCCCCTCTAGGGGGCACCGGCTCCCACCCGGCCCCAGGGTGGAGACAGGCTGGCTCAGGGGGGTGGGGAATGGGGCACGGGACCTGGCCCCACTAGGGGGCGCTGGCTCCCATCCGGCCCCAGGGCAGGGACTTGCTGAGGGGGCAGCGAAGGGGGCCTGGGGCCTTTCCCCTCTAGGGGGCGCCAGCTCCCATCCGGCCCCTCTCACCTCATGACCTCGATGTAGCCCTTGGCGGCAGCCACGTGCAGGGCGCTGGCTCCGGTCTTGGGGTGCCGCGTGTCGTCGATGCGGCCGGCGTTCAGCCACTGACGCGTGTCCTGCAGCATCAGCTCCTCCTCCTCCCGCTTGGCGGCCGCCACGTCCACCCCTGCGGGGACAGGCCGGGCGTGAGGGCGGGGCCTGGCGCCCCGGGGCCCCGCCCCCTCCCGCGGCCCCGCCCCTCCCCACACCTCGCTTGGCGATCTCCTCCCGCAGCAGGGCCTCCATGCCGTCGTCCTCAGCGATATCCAGGGGAATCTCCCCGTCGCTGTTCACCGCCGCCACCTGAGCGCCGTGGGCCAGCAGGTACCTGGGGACAGGCGAGAGCATCGGACCGGTGGAGCCCCCTAGGGCCACGGGGCAGCCCCACCCCTCCCCTGACCCGACCCCTTTGCGGTAACAAGGCTGCAGGTGGACCCGGCACTGAGCCCCTGGCTTTGGAGTGGGCTGCAGGTCGCCAGCTTCCGCCCCCCCGAGAGCTTCCCTAGTTGGAGCGGGGGCCCATCAGAAGGCGCCTGTCCCACCTGTGGGAAAGAGCAAGAAATTGATGGGGGGGGGCATGGGGATGGGCACAGGGGAGCAATGAGCGGGACAGCAGGGAGGGGGTGCTCACAGCAGTGGGGGTAGGTTGTTCAGGGTGGGGTGGGGATGGGAGCTGGGGGGAGATCAGAGCAGGTGGGGAGTTTGGAACTGGGCGGGGGGAGTTTGGAGCAGAAGGGGGGAGCTTAGGTCTCTACGGCCCACAGGGGGCGGGGGAGAGATTACGTGGCACGTGACCAGGGATTAGCACCATGTGACAGGGATTACGGGGCGTAGGGGGGATTGGGGTCAATGTGTGGCCGGGATCCCAGCGACTGACCTATGGGACTAGCAGCGTGGGCAGGCAGGAGAGGAGAGACCCATCGGCCCACAGGGCGCGTCTGTTCCTTATGCCCAGAGTCCCCCACCCTGCTGCAGCCCGTCCCACCCCCCGCCGGGGGGGCACCCATATGGGACTCACCCTGCACTTGCCCAGCCAGTGTGGGGTCCCTCCTGCACCCCACCATCAGACACATGCACCCATGGAGCCCGGTTCTCCCCCCTACCCCGCACAGATCCAACCTCTGAGCACGTCCAGCCCAGTGTGAATTCAGGGGGTTGTGACTGGGGGCCTGTGGGTCTGACCGGGGAGCAGGCAGGACACCAAGGTAGATGGGCCCATGGGGCTGATCCGGGGAGAGGGTGGAGCCAGGATAGCGGGGTAGATGGGCCCGTGGGGCTGATCCACGGGCAGGGTGGGGGCGGGATACCAGGGTAGATGGGCCTGTGGCTCTGATCCAGGGGCAGGGAGGGATACCGGGGTAGATGGGCCCATGAGGCTGATCTGGGGGCAGGGAGGAGGCAGGATACTGGGGTAGATGGGCCCATGGGGCTGATCCGGGGGCAGGGAGGAGGCAGAATACTGGGGTAGATGGGCCCATGGGGCTGACTGCACCTGGCCATGCCCCACACACCCTGCCCACTCACTGGGCGATCTCCTTGTAGCCGCAGGAGGCAGCAACATGCAGGGGCGTCCAGCCCTCATTGTCCGCCTGGTTCACGTTGGCTCCGTTCTCCACCAGGAACTGCACCACCTCCAGGTTCTCATCGATGCAGGCCTGGGGGAAGGGGCGGGGGGAGGCAGGGGTCAGAGACTGAGCAGATCCAGCCCCCCTGCTCTACCCACTAGACCCCACTCCCCACACAGAGCAGTAGATAGAACCCAGGAGTCCTGGCACGCAGCCCTTGCCATTCCACGTTCCCTCACGCATCCATCTGTTTGGCCCTAGGCCAAAGCAGCCCTGGGACTGGACTGAGACAGGACAGGTTAACCGGGCCCTGCAGCCCCTGGGACGTGGAGGGAGGGACGGGACGTGGGATCCGGAATCAGCCCTGGCTCCCAAAGCGCGGCCAGAAATAGCTGGGGGGGGGGGGAGGGTTTCGCCTGGCAGAGGCGCTGCCCTCACCAGCCCTGAGCGCCGGGCGCTTGAGCAAGGCGGGAGCGAGGGACACCTGCAATGCTGGAGGGGGCCGGGGGAGCTCAGGTCCAGAACAAGAGGAGTGGGGCCCCCCTGCCGGTGCCCCTCACTCCTGACCCGCAGCTCCCTGCTACCCAGCCCTGGGCTCCCCCAAAGCCCCGCTGGTGCCCCTCAATCCCAACCCATGGCCTCCTGCTGTCCCAGCCCTGAGCTCCCCCCGACAGCTCCGCCGGTGCCCTCACTCCCGCCCCAGGGCCATGAAGACAGAGAACTCCCAACTTCATCCCCGGTGGGCTCTGTGCAGTGCCTGGGGACCACCCACCAGCTTGGTACGCAGCCAAGGAGCGGGGGAATTCAGGGGGACCCGGGTGAAGCCAGGCAGCAGATACGGGGGAGAGGGGGACGCCCAGCGGAGGGACCAAGCAGCAAGAACCCTCAGTTCTATGGGGCTGAAATCGCAGGTGGTGCTTTGGCCGGGCACCAGCGGCTTTCACCGTCCTGTGAGGCTGGGGAAGGGGCACAGACCGCCCAGCGCAGGGGGATTCCCCCAAAACCCCTTCGCCAGGGAGCTGAACCCTGAGCAGCCTCCGGGGATCTGGAGCCAATTTCAATTCACCTGCAGCCCTTTCATTAGCAAACCGAGTCCCGGAAGAAGTTGCCTGAATGGAAGATTGGGGTGGGGGGCGGGGGGCGGGGAAGCATGTGGACCCCTCAGCTCCATGGGCCCACCCAGAATGCCCTGGGGTGGAAGGATATGGGGCACCCCAGATTCATGACTTTAGGAGATGGGTACCCCACTCCGATGGGAAGATGGTAACAGGTTGCTGGGGCAAATGGGACCCAACGCTGCCCCAGGCATGGGCACCGGGAGACCCCAAAATTCACTCTCACATGGGCACGGGCCCCAGAATTCACACTCATTGGGGTGCGTAACCTCATGGGGGGGCAGGCTGGGCTGCACTGTTGAATTCACACCTCTGCCTCTCCCACCTAACAGCCCCCTCCTGTGCTCCCCCGCACACCTCCCCCGCAGCTCTGGCCCCCTGCCCCCACTCACTGAACACCCCCCCTCCCCCCAGTTCTCTTCCCTGGCTTCACCCCTATTGCAGGGTTCGGGGTGGGGACTGGGCAAAGCGCCGTGCAGGGAGATCTGCAACGGGGGTTGAGCTGAGGGGGGCTCCCCCTGAGTGGGGGACAGGCCCCGCACCCCATTCAGTCCCCCGGGTCAGCCACCCCCTGAGGCAGAAGCTGTCAGCCGCCAGCCCTGCTGGGAGGAGCTGGGGGCGGAGGGAGGCCGGGGTCCAGGGAAGGAAGCCAAGGCCGTCAGGGGAATGAAGTCATGGAAAGTCGGGGCGGGGGACGGACAGAGGGGGAGCTGGGAGCTTCCCTGATGAGAAACCCAGAAAAGGACTGGAACCGACTGGAGCCTAAAATAACCTCCCAGACAGGCCCTGGCATAGGGATGGGCTGGATCCTGGGGGCTGAGGGGGGGGCAGAGCTAGGGCACAGGTGAATGGAGACAGCCCCACCCCCTGTACACTTCTACAGGCCCTGCCAATGGGTCACTCCTCTACAGCCCCCCCAGGATCACAGCTGTGCGGGGCAGCCAACGGCTGGGCTAGCAGGGGGCTGCGGGTGCAGGGGTGAGGAGCAGGGCGGGGGGTACCGGCAGGGCTGTTCAGCTGGAGCTCACCGTGGCTGGTGGTGGGGCGTGGTGCTCTGACAGGGCGGCCAGCAAACCCCGGAGCTGCTGGCCTGTACCAAGCTCTGTTGCCCGGGCGCAGGTTGTGGGCCACAACAGGGCACCAGGCTGAGGCCTCCCCAACTCATTGCACAGCCAGGGACAAGTGAGATGGGAACAACCCAGGGCCGGATGGGGGCTCTGTCGCTGCCCATCTCCCCGCAGGCCAGAATCGGGGCCTCCCGTTGTGCTAGGTTCTGCACAGACCCCTCCGCCTCGGCCAGGATTGGGGGTGTCCCCACACGCAGGGCACTGCACAGACCCCACTGGGGCTGGGAGTTTGCTGTCGGGCTGGCCACTGCCCTGAAAAGCCTGTAGGTTGGGATGGGGGGGAGCCCAGGGCCGGGCTAGCAGGGGGCTACGGGTCGGGAGCGAGGGGCTCGGGCAGGGCTGGGGGGAGCCCAGGGCCGGGCTAGCAGGGGGCTACGGGTCGGGAGCGAGGGGCTCGGGCAGGGCTGGGGGGAGCCCAGGGCCGGGCTAGCAGGGGGCTACGGGTCGGGAGCGAGGGGCTCGGGCAGGGCTGGGGGGAGCCCAGGGCCGGGCTAGCAGGGGGCTGCGCATCAGGAGCGAGGGGCTCGGGCCGGGCTCCTCACTCCAGTCCACCCCTCCCCCAGGAGCCCCACAGAGGATGGTGGATCGGAGACTGGTGGGTCACTTCCCCTGCATTCAACGTACGGGGGCTGGGTGCCAGGACTCCTGGGTTCTCTCCCGGCTCTGGGAAGACAGCCAAGTCTAATTCCAGAGAGTCCCTGCACTGCAAAGTGCTACTGGGGGCTGAGGCTGTTTTCCGCACTGGGCCCCCTCCCCCCGCCTGGAATAGAACCCAGGCGTCCTGCTCCTTTTCCTGCCCCCACCCCCTGCCGGGCCCCAAGGAGCAGGTGCTGCCCTGCGGCCGACAGCTGGAGACAGCCCCTGCCCCCGACACCTCTCTGGGGACAGAGCGACCCCCAGCTCCCCCCACTGCTCTGCCGCTGTCCCCAGCCACCCCCTGCAGCCTCCCCCACCTCCTGTGCTGATCCACCCCCGCAACTGCCCCCTTGCCCTGCCTACCCCCTGCACCTGCCCAGGGACTGCCCCTCCCCCAGCTTCCCTCCGCACTACCCCCGCCCCCACCCTGCAGATCCCCCCCCCACGTGGGCCTGTACCCGCCCCCCATGTCCCCTTCCCCAGCATTTCTCACAGCCCCACTGACCTGCCCCCCGCTCCCCTCCCCCCTGAGACCTGCCCCCCCACCCCACTGACCTGCCCCAGCTCCCCTCCCCCCTGCCCCCCGCTCCCCTCCCCCCTCAGACCTGCCCCCCGCTCCCCTCCCCCCACTGACCTGCACCCCCACCCCACTGACCTGCCCCCCGCTCCCCTCCCCCCTCAGACCTGCCCCCCCACCCCACTGACCTGCCCCCCGCTCCCCTCCCCCCTCAGACCTGCCCCCCCCACCCCACTGACCTGCCCCCCGCTCCCCTCCCCCCTGAGACCTGCCCCCCCACCCCACTGACCTGCCCCCCGCTCCCCTCCCCCCTCAGACCTGCCCCCCGCTCCCCTCCCCCCTCAGACCTGCCCCCTGACCCGCCCCGCCCCCACCTGGTGCAGGGCGCTGATCCCGTCCGCGTTGGTGCCGTTGACCAGGCCGGGCACGGGCCGCTCCCCGCCGGGCCCCCCCCGCAGCATGGCCCGGGCCTCGCCCAGCTCCCCCCCCGCGCAGGCGGCCAGGAACTCGGCGGCGCGCTCGAAGCGCACGGCCCGGGCGCGGGGCGGCCGCGGGGGGCAGGGCGGGGCCGGCGCCGCCTCCCACTGCCGGAGCTGCTCGCGCCGCCGCTCGCGGGCCGCCGCCGCCGCGCCCCCGTCCGCCGCCATCTTCCCGGCGCGGCCCCGCCGGCTTCCGTACCCCGCCCCCTCCCGCCTTCCGCTCGGGCCGGGCCCTGCCCCTTCCTGCCGGCTTCCGTACCCCGCCCCCTCCCGTCTTCCGCTCGGGCCGGGACCCGCCCCCTCCTGCCGGCTTCCGTACCCCGCCCCCTCCCGCCTTCCGCTCGGGCCGGGACCCGCCCCCTCCTGCCGGCTTCCGTACCCCGCCCCCACCCGTCTTCCGCTCGGGCCGGGACCCGCCCCCTCCTGCCGGCTTCCGTACCCCGCCCCCTCCCGTCTTCCGCTCGGGCCGGGCCCTGCCCCTTCCTGCCGGCTTCCGTACCCCGCCTTCCGCTCGGGCCGGAACCCGCCCCCTCCCACCTTCCGCTCGGGCCGACCCTGCCCTCTCCTGCCGGCTTCCGTACCCCGCCCCCTCCCGTCTTCCGCTCGGGCCGGGACCCGCCCCCTCCTGCCGGCTTCCGTCCAGTCCTGGCCCCGCCCCCTCGCCGGTTTCCGTAGGGGCTCATGGGAAATGGAGTCTGGGAATCCCCCCCCCCGCAGCGGTTCCCCGGGGGGGCCTGGCCCCGCCCCTGTTCTCGGACCCCTCCCCTCGGGGCGCCCGTTGTGGGCGGGGCGTGGGGGAGTCCCGCCCCCCACTCACAGCCTCGGGGTGTCATTCTCCAGCCGCCCTCCCCCCCCCCCCACAAAGCACTCGGAGGCGGCGCCTGTGCGGGCGGGAGGCCGGTTTATTGCCCGGGCGGCGGGAGGCACCAGGCCCACGCGAGGGGGGACAGGGGGAGGCCCCCCCGGCTGATGGGCTGCGGGGGACGCGCGGGGGGGGAGGTCTCCACGTGGGGGCCGGGGGGGGGCCGAGGCTGCTCCGTCTCCGGGCTCATTTCCAGCGGCCGCCCAGGCGGCCCTTGGGGGGCCCCCTTCTTGCTGCGAAGAGAACCGGGGAGGGGGCGGGTGAGAAAAGGCGTCAGCAGCGCCCCCGATCCCCGCCCCGCTCCCCCCCCGGGGCCCCCTCCCCCGGGGCCCAGCCCGGCCTCAACCCCCCCCCCCCCCCCGGCCAGCTGGGCTCGGCATCCGCCCCGCGCTGCCCCCCTCCCCCGCCCGCCCGGGGAGCTGGGAGAGGGGAGAAGCATTTGCGGGGCTTGGTCTCGGGGCCGGGACCCCCCCACCCCCACTTCCCCCAGAGGGACACGGCGGAGGCTACTCACAATTTCTGGGCATGGCTGATGCTGTTGTAAAGGATGTTAATCTGCAAACGGGGGGGGGGGGAGGAACCAGTTATTACCCAGCTGTTCTGTTCCCCCCCCCCCGCCGGGGGCAGCCAATGCCCCACCCCGGGGCTGGATGGAGCCGGCGCCCCCTAGCGGGGAAAGCCCCCCCCCCCCGGCCCCCTTCTCTCACCTCGTATTTCTGGCGCTTGAGTTTCTCCATGAGGTCAAACTTCTCCGACTCCAGCTGGTGGATCCACTCGTGCAGCTCCTTGGCCTTCTCCCTGTGGGGCCAGGAGGAGGCACTGTCGGGATCGGGGCGGCTGCCAGTCAGCCCCCCGCCCCGCACGGGCCCCTTGTACCCAGAGCACCCCGGAAACGGGAGGCATGTGCCGCCCGAGGTAGCCGTGCTTGCTAGCCGCAGGGGCTCATGGGAACGACACGCAGAGCATCATGGGAAAGGGGGGCATTGACGGGCCACGGTAGCCATGGTCGCTAGCCCCAGGAGATCATGGGAACAAAGCGCCGAGCATCATGAGAAATGGGACCATAGATGGCCAAGAGGTAGCCATGGTCACTAACCCCAGGGGATCATGGGAAATGGGAACCAAGAGAAGAGAATCAAGGGAAACGGACACAGATGACCAAAGTAGCAATCGATCAGGTTGTTAACCTCAAGGGATTATGGGTAATGAGAACCAAGTGCAGAGCCTCATGGGAAATGGGACCATAGACGGCCAAGGTAGCAGTGGTTGCTAACCCCAGGGGATCATGGGAACAAAGCTCAGAGCATCATGGGAAATGGGACCATAGATGGCCAAGAGGTAGCCATGGTCGCTAACCCCAAAGGATCATGGGAACAAAGCGCCGAGCATCATGAGAAATGGGACCATAGATGGCCAAGAGGTAGCCATGGTCACTAACCCCAGGGGATCATGGGAAATGGGAACCAAGAGAAGAGAATCAAGGGAAATGGACACAGATGACCAAAGTAGCAATCGATCAGGTTGTTAACCTCACGGGATTATGGGTAATGAGAACCAAGTGCAGAGCCTCATGGGAAATGGGACCATAGACGGCCAAGGTAGCAGTGGTTGCTAACCCCAGGGGATCATGGGAACAAAGCTCAGAGCATCATGGGAAATGGGACCATAGATGGCCAAGGGGGAGCCATGGTTGCTAACCCCAAGGGATCATGGGAAATGGGAACCCAGCACAGAGCATCGTGGGAAATGAAGTCCCCTGAGCGCCCACCCCTACTGCGCCCACTGTACCTCAGCTCATCCTCCCGCATGCTGTCGATGTTTAGGGGCTTCCGTCGCTCGGCCAAGATTCGGTTCTTCATCTCCCGTCCCGTCTGCCGCTTGCCCCGCTTCTGCTCGGCCTGGCAAACAGGGCATGGGGGTCACGTCAACACGGGCTCCCTCCAGAGGCGGTTCCTCTGGGGTGGGGATCAGGGGGCTGGTTATAGAGACCCTTCCCCCGGTGCTGAGATGTGGCCGTCTCTGGGGTGGAACGCCAGGGTTGGTTATACGGGGACCCCTCACCCGGCGCCGAGATGCAGCTGCCTCTGGGGTGGAGCAGCTGGTGATTTTCAGACCGCTCCCCAGACTCCTCCCCCCTGCACACCCTCCCTGGCCCCCCCCTCACCTTGACCAGATAGCCGCCAAAATGAGGCATGTTGGACAGAACCTTCTTCTTCTTGGCGTCGTCTTCGGCCCGTTTCTTGGCCTCCTCCTCCTCCTTGCGCAGCTTCTCTTCCTGCATGTTGTGGGGGGGGAGCAGAGCTGTCAGCCACGCAGCTGGGGGGGGGCACAGACTGGAGGGGACAACCCCGCTCCAGCCCAGGAGTGGGGAGGGGATGTGGGGGGACTCACCGCTAGCTTGGCCTGGCGTTCCCGCTCCTTCTCGGTCCGGACCCGCACCTGCTCGTTCCGTTCCGCTCGGCGGCGCTCCTGCCAGGGGCCCGGTGACGGGTCAGGGCATGGCCTGCCACCCGGAGCGCCCTCCGGCCGGCTCCACCTCTTCCCCAGAAACCCACAGTCCACCTGGCATGCCCCCGGTACCCACAATCCACCTGGTATTCCCCCTGGTACCCACAATCCCCTGCCCTGCCCCCTGTACCTACAATCCGCCTGGCACACCCCCCTGGTACCCACAATCCGCCTGGTATTCCCCCCGGTACCCACAATCCCCTGCCCTGCCCCCTGCACCCACAATCTGCCTAGCACACCCCCAGTACCCACAATCCCTTGCCCTGCCCTATGTACCCACAACCGCCCTCCCCCGCCCCGCACACCCCAGAACCCACAATTCTCTCCATCAAGCCGATGAGCTCCTCCTCCTCCTTCTTCCTCTGCTCGAAGTGCACGTCGATGAGCGTCTGCAGCTCCAGCAGGTCCTTCTCCATGCGCTTGCGGTGAATGTCCTGGAGGGCAGAGACAGCATGAGCTGGGGGGCACCCCCCGTGGGGGGGAGTGCCCTCTGCTGAGCCCCCGCGCCCAACAGCCCCTGCTCAGCCCATAGTCCCGCACAGCCCATCGCCCCCTGCTGAGCCCCCCCGGCTCCCTGCAGCCCAGTGCCCCCCGCTGAGCCCCCCGCAGCCCAGCACCCCCCGCTGAGCTCCCCCCCCCGCTCCCTGCAGCCCAGTGCCCCCCGCTGAGTCCCCCCGCAGCCCAGCACCCCCCGCTGAGCTCCCCCCCCCGCTCCCTGCAGCCCAGTGCCCCCCGCTGAGCCCCCCCGCAGCCCAGCACCCCCCGCTGAGCTCCCCCCCCGCTCCCTGCAGCCCAGTGCCCCCCGCTGAGCCCCCCCGCAGCCCAGCACCCCCCACTGAGCCCCCCGCCCTGCTCCCCGCAGCCCAGCGGGATCTCTCTCACGACACTCACATCAAAGTCCACTCTCTCCCCATCGGGAATCTTCGGGGGGGCCAGCTGGGGAACTAACGGCCTGCTGCGGGCGGGAAGGGATAAGAAACAAGACAAAGAGGAAAGGGTTTCACGACTGACTGTTACAAGTTCAGACCTCTCCCACGGTCCCAGGACTCGGACCCTCTGGGGTGGGGCGGGGGGCTGGGCATACAGGAACCCCTCGCCCAGCACTAAGATGCGGCCCCGCTGGGGTCGAGCGCGGGGGCTGCATATACGGGGACCCTTGCCCAGCAGTAGGATGCAACCCCTCTGGGGTGGGGCGTGGGGGCTGGGCACACAGGGACCCCTCGCCCAGCGGTAGGATGCAGCCCCTCTCAGGCGGGGCGCGTGGGCTGGCTATATAGAGTCGCTCAGTGCATTGGGACAGCACTCCTGTCCAGGTTGTGGGGTTCCCTGCTCTGACTTGTGGGGTGCAGGCTGCACCCCAATTGTGCGTGGAAGTGGGGGATCCCCCATCTTAAACTCCCCCCCGCAATGGGTACCGCAGTTACCTGGGTTTGGGACGCTCCTCTTCTGTGAAGAGAACAAGAGAAACATTGTTATTAGACAGAGAGAGGGAAACAACTTGGGGGGGGGGGAAACTGGGGGGGACACCCCAAAAACCTCTTAGCAAGAAAGCCCCTGATATGCTCCACCTGTATCCAGTTCAGATGTCGGGGTACCTTCATAAGGGGAGGTGAGAATTGATGGGGGGGGGAATCCATAGACAGATGGCCCCCCTCGGGCGGGGTTGGAGAGAGTCCTGGCTGTTAAATAAAAAAAAGGAAGGGAAAAAAAGGGAGGAAGAAAAATGTATCCCTGAAGAAAAGAAGAAAATCCGTGAGGAGTGCGGGGGGCTGCAAGGTGGGGTGCAGGGAGCAGCACCGGAGATCCAAGGAGGGGGTGTCATAAGAATAGCCACGGAGAAGGGTTTGGTGGAGGATGATGCTGAAGAAAGAGCAAAAAAGTCCTTCCAATGGAAGGTTTTTGGGGGGGCAAGTAAAGGGTTAGAGAAGGAGGGTAAGGAGGACGTGTCCTCCGCAAGGGGCCTGCAGTGGGGGGGGGCTCCTCCACCCCAGGGGACACAGACCGTGTCTCTCGTGAGTAGTTTTAGAGGCAAGCAAGCTCTGCAGTTGCCACGTCTCTATGTAGATAGAGGCTCATATACATTCAGCGCCCCCCCCCAGCAGCTCCCCTTCCAGCCCCCTCCTCCCCAGTGCAGTCAGGGGTGACTCCGGATGGACCCAGGGGGAGCTGAGATCAGAATCCGGCCCTGTCCCCACTGCAAACAGAAGTGACTCCGGATTTGGGGTGGGGTGGGAGGGGAGGACTAAGATCAGAATCCGGCCCTGTCCCCACTGCAAACAGAAGTGACTCCGGATTTGGGGTGGGGAGGGGGGCAGGACTGAGATCTGAATCCAGCACTGACCCCACTGCAAACAGGAGTGACTCCGGATTGACCCTGCGGAAGCTGAGCTCAGACCTTCCCCCGTGACAACAGAACCCCGTGAATGTATATTTGGGTCATGGCCATGCACCCGGGATCTGAACTGTATCCCATACGGTCGCCAGTCATAGCGATCTGTTCTTCCCGCCAGGCCCCAGGCTGCACCCCAGACCCGTCGAGGATACATGGGGAGCACACGCCCGGCCACCCATGTATCGGGACCTGCACCGGCTGGCCACACACGCTGGGTTTGC
Organism: Lepidochelys kempii; assembly: GCF_965140285.1. Classification (NCBI taxonomy): domain Eukaryota; kingdom Metazoa; phylum Chordata; order Testudines; family Cheloniidae; genus Lepidochelys; species Lepidochelys kempii. Next base: position 15,925,210 of record NC_136402.1, read on the forward strand.
GGGAGCCCACGTCTATATCCCAGCCCAGCCTGGCCGGCGAGGGATTTACCACCTGACCTGCCCCCAGGCTGAGATATAGAGAGAAACATACGGGGGGAGGGGGGCGCCCCGGGCAGAGCTGGGCAGGGGCCGTGCCAGGGACCCAGGGACCAGGCTAGAGTGGGAGGGTGGAGGTGTCAGTCACTGGGGTGCAGGGATCCCCGGCCTCTAGGTGGCGCCCTCCCTCCATGCCAAAAACCAGCCATTTCTAGGCAAGGCCCAGCCCCCCCCAATCCACCCCCTGCCCCCCAGCCACCCCCTCTATCCCCCCCAGCCATCCCCCCTCTATCCACCTCCACCCCTCCAATCCAACCACCACCCTCTATCCACCCCCTGCCCTCCCAGCCACCCTCCCTCTATTCCCCCCAGCCATCCCCCTCTATCCATCCCCAGCCCCCCATCCATCCGCTCTATCCACCCCATCCACCCCCACCCACCCCCACGCACCCCATCTATCCACCCCCATCCACCCCCACCCACCCCCCACCATCCATCCATCCATCCACCCCCATCCACCCCCTCTATCCACCCCCATCCACCCCCACCCACCCCCCACCATCCATCCATCCACCCCCTCTATCCTCCCCCAGCCACCCCCAGCCAGCCACCCCCCCTCTATCCACCACAGCCACCCATCCCTCTCTATCCACCCCCAATCCAGCCACCGCCCTCTATCCATCCCCAGCCCCCCTCAGTCCCCCATCCACCCCATCTGTCCACCCCATCCACCCATCCTCCTCTATCCACCCCCAGCAACCCCCCACCATCCACCCCCTGCCACCCTCCATCCATCCACCCCCTCTATCCACCCCCAGCCACCCCCCTCTATCCACCCCAGCCACCCCCACCATCCACCCCTGCCACCCCCCATCCACCCACCCCCCTCTATCTACCCCATCCACCCCATTCACCCTCCTCTATCCACCGCATCCACCCCCAGACCCCCCATCCATCCCCAGCCCCCCATCCACCTCCCATCCATTCACCCACCCCCAGCCACCCCCTCTATCCACCCCCAGCCACCCCCCATCCATATCTCTCTATCCATCCATCCACATACACCCCTGTGTCTGTCCCTCCACCCCCGTGTCCAGCCATCGTAGCTGCCCCTCCTGGGGACTGGACAGTGCGGACACCGGGGGCGGGGGCGGGGGTGTGTGATTTACCCTGGGGGGGGGATAAGGCCTGGGGGGCCCAGCCCAGCTCTGCCCATCCCCCGCTCCGCCGGCGCCACCCCCCCACCCTCAGCCGGTGGGGGCAGGGTGGCGCCCCACCGAAGCCCCCACCTCAGGGGTATTTCTCCAAGGAGGAAGCGAAGCAGGAAAATACCTGGCTCTGCGGCCGGCTGGGGTTCCTCAGACACTGCACAGCCATGGGGCAGGGGGCAAGGGTTTAAGGGCAGGTATGGGGAGGGGGAGGGGAGGGAAGATTGGGGAGGGGGGAGGAGGGATCAGGGGTGGGGGGAGCGAGCGCGGGAGAGAAACGGAGAGGCGGTTAAACCAAGGCAGCTCGGGTGGGGGCCCGTTAAATCCGGTTACTCGTTAGTGGGGGAGGGACTGCCCCCCTGGCCCCCTTTCAATGTCCCTGCCCATCCCCCTCCCCCACCCGGGTGAGATCACAATGTGCCCCCCCCCCAACACATGCGAAGCGGGATGGGATGTGAGGGGAGAGGGGCAGTGATCCAGTGAGGGGGGAAGGGTGCCGCAGTGGGGGGGTAGTGATGCAGTGGGGGGCAGTGATGTAGTGAGGGCTGCGGGGGAAGGGCCCTGCAGTGACGCAGTGGTGGGAGGAGAGTGAAGGGCCCTGCAGTGATGCAGTGGGGGACAGAGATGCACTGGGCAGCTGTGAGGGCAGGGCCTGCAGTGATGCAGTGTGGGGGAGGGGGAAAGGGCCCTGCAGTGGAGCGGAGGGGGGAAGGGCCCTGCAGCGATGCAGTGAAGGGAAGGGGGGGAAGAGTCCTGCAGTGAAACAGTAGAGGGGAGGGGAGGAAGGGCCCTGTAGTGATGGGGAGGGGGAAGGGCCCTGCAGTGATGCAGTGGAGGGGAGTGGGGAGGGCCCTGCAGTGATGCAGTGTGGGGGGGAGGGGCCCTGCAGTAACGCAGTGGGGAGATGTCCCAAGTCAGGAACACACCTGGCATCCTCTGCACTGCCCCCACCCTGGCTGATGCCCCCATGGCTGCCCCACCCCCAGACCCCTGGGGAGGAAAAAACCCTTCAGCCGACAAACCAGAAAGGAGGAAGCCTGTGAAGAGAAAACCTAACATGGACGAGAGCAAACGTGATGGGAACAGAACCCAGGAGTCCTGGCTCCCAGCCCCCTCTTCTCTAACCACTGGACCCCACTCCCCTGCCAGAGCTGGGGAGAGAACCCAGGAGTCCTGGCCCGCAGCCCCAGCCCCATTCTACCCTTAGCCCCCACTCCCATCAAGTTGCTTGTTCCTGATTCCAGCTGGAATGTGAGGTCTCTGCTCCTGGTGACCTAGAGGAAAGAGTGGGGTCCCCACGGCATGGGGGGGGGCAGGTGTGCAGCTGTCTCACCTTCCTCCTCCTCAGCCTCCTCAGCCTGTTCCTCTTCTTCAGAGAGAGAAAGAGAGAGAGAAAGAGAGCAAGGGGTTAGTGCTGGGCTGTGTGTTCCCAGAGTCCCATCTCAGGGGGCAGATTGCAGGAGTCTGGGGGGAGGGTGTCTGGGGGGAAGGTTTTGGGGGGTGGAGTGTAAAGCTGGGCCACATAAGGTTAAGCAAATCAGCAGGCTGGGTGACCTGGAAGCAACCCTTAAGGGCGTTTCAAAAGGGCACAGCCACGGTGAACAAGGCCATTCCTGGTAGACAGGTATCAGAGCCGTGTTGAGGAGCCTTGAGCCTTTAACCCGTTTGCCAGCATTGTTAGAGACACAAAGAGCAGCTGCTAAATGTGTTTCCGTTTACCGCAAGCTGCTGGTGGGATCGAATTAGCTGGTAGACGCTGCATCATAGAATCATAGAATATCAGGGTTGGAAGGGACCTCAGGAGGTCATCTAGTCCAACCCCTGCTCAAAGCAGGACCAATCCCCAATTGAATCATCCGAGCCAGGGCTTTGTCAAGCCTGACCTTAAAAACTTCTATGGAAGGAGATTCTACCACCTCCCTAGGTAACGCATTCCAGTGTTTCACCACCTTCCTAGTGAAAAAGTTTTTCCTAATATCCAACCTAAACCTCCCCCACTGCAACTTGAGACCATTACTCCTTGTCCTGTCCTCTTCCACCACTGAGAATAGTCTAGAACCGTCCTCTTTGGAACCACCTCTCAGGTAGTTGAAAGCAGCTATCAAATCCCCCCTCATTCTTCTCTTCTGCAGACTAAACAATCCCAGTTCCCTCAGCCTCTCCTCATAAGTCATGTGTTCCAGACCCCTAATCATCTTTATTGCCCTTCGCTGGACTCTCTCCAATGTATCCACATCCTTCTTGTAGTGTGGGGCCCAAAACTGGACACAGTAGTCCAGATGAGGCCTCACCAGTGTCAAATAGAGGGGAACGATCACGTCCCTCGATCTGCTGGCAATGCCCCTACGTATACATCCCAAAATGCCATTGGCCTTGGCAACAAGGGCACACTGCTGACTCATATCCAGCTTCTCGTCCACTGTCACTCCTAGGTCCTTTTCCGCAGAACTGCTGCAGAGCCATTTGGTCCCTAGTCTGTAGCGGTGCATTGGGTTCTTCCGTCCTAAGTGCAGGACCCTGCACTTATCCTTGTTGAACCTCATCAGATTTCTTTTGGCCCAATCCTCCAATTTGTCTAGGTCCCTCTGTATCCTATCCCTACCTGCCACCGTATCTACCACTCCTCCTAGTTTAGTATCATCCGCAAATTTGCTGAGAGTGCAATCCACACCATCCTCCAGATCATTTATGAAGATATTGAACAAAACCGGCCCCAGGACCTACCCTTGGGGCACTCCACTTGATACCGGTTGCCATCTAGACATGGAGCCATTGATCACTACCCGTTGATCCCGACAATCTAGCCAACTTTCTACCCACCTTATAGTGCATTCATCCAGCCCATACTTCTTTAACTTGCTGACAGGAATACTGTGGGAGACCGTGTCAAAAGCTTTGCTAAAGTCAAGAAACAATACATCCACTGCTTTCCCTTCATCCACAGAACCAGTAATCTCGTCATAGAAGGCGATTAGATTAGTCAGGCATGACCTTCCCTTGGTGAATCCATGCTGACTGTTCCTGATCACTTTCCTCTCGTGTAAGTGCTTCAGAATTGATTCCTTGAGGACCTGCTCCCTGATTTTTCCGGGGACTGAGGTGAGGCTGACTGGCCTGTAGTTCCCAGGATCCTCCTTCTTCCCTTTTTTAAAGATGGGCATTACATTAGCCTTTTTCCAGTCGTCCGGGACTTCCCCCATTCGCCATGAGTTTTCAAAGATAATGGCCAATGGCTCTGCAATCACAGCTGCCAACTCCTTTAGCACTCTCGGATGCAACGCATCCGGCCCCATGGACTTGTGCACGTCCAGCTTTTCTAAATAGTCCCTAACCACCTCTATCTCCACAGAGGGCTGGCCACCTACTCCCCATGCTGTGCTGCATCCATCCCGTGCCTGTCCCCTAATGCTCCGTCGCTGTCTTCTAGTGACTCGGAGAGCAAATCTTATCCCCCGGATGGGATGTGTGGTGTAATAACTCCTTGGGCCTCATCTGTCCTCGAAACCCGCAGTTCACCCTTTGGGACCCTTGTCTTTTATTTTTCCTGAGCAGTCTCAGGTTTTGGGGTTGAGGATTGGCCATGAGCGTGTGTTTGGGGGTGGGGGGGGTGGGGCGAGATCTGAAATATTCGTTGACCGGGGAGCAATTGTGTCTGATCCTTTGGGATTAGAAAGAACCTCACCCAGGGTAAAATGGGGTTTTGAATAACCTCTCACTATATTCGATGGGGCTGACTGGATGGGAACCTAAACGGGGTGGCGTTCGGCTTCGGGTTAACCGGCCTGGTGCTACAGAAGCTGGTTTGTTACTGGATCGATTAATCTGATTGTAAACCACCAGTTTGGAGGTGGGGCGGCTGCCCTGGTTCTTGCAGTCTGCCCTCAGGGTGGCCTTCTCAGTGCGGCCCATCCAGGCAGCCGGTCACAGGGGGAAGGTTTTTTGGGGGGTATCAGTGGGGGGGAACCAGGTCTCCCAGAGGCTGTGATAGCCCCGGCCAAGAAGCCGGGGGCTCCGTCTCTTCCCCTGCGGCCGCCTCCTCTGGGACAAAAAGACAGACTGTCAGAGACAGATGTTGGGGGGGTGGGGGCTGGAACCCTCTGTCCTTCCTTCCTCCAGCCATCCCCCCACCCCACCCTCCCCCTCACGCTGGGGCCAGGCCTAGAGCATATTTGACTTCAGACACAAATTTGATTATTTAAAGGGGAACAGAGGCGGGGGCATAAGCCCCCCCCACCCCCAATTCCATTCAGAAGAGCAGCTAAATCTGTGAAACAAGACGGATTCCTGTCCAGGCAGCCTTGCCCTTTAAGAAGGCTGGCCCTACAAATACTTGTCTGCAGACAGAAATTGAAACATTAAAGGGGAGTTGTGGGTGGAGCATACGGAAGCCACTTTGCCATCCTGTTTTAGGGGCGGAATATGTCGGATGATGACTTTCCCTTTAAGAAGGCGGGACCTACCAATATTTGTCTGCAGATAGAAATTTAGAAATTAAAAGGGAGTTGGAAGGTGATTCTAATAATGATGCCCCTAAACCCAGCCCCTCCCAAAGCAGCACTTGGGGCAGCCATAAGATGTGGGTCAAATAAATAACCATAAATAATAACAACTAATAATATCCATACAAAATAGCCTTTAAGGGAAAGTAGCAGGCTGAATGATGTTGATACTTAGAGTTAGGGTTAGGATAGTAATTCTGATGGATAGTAATTATTAACCTTCAGCCATTAAATACTAAAATGTGTGTATAGTACATTAGTAAGAATTTATAATTGATTATTAACACCCGTCAGTAAGCATTTCAATATAAAATATCTATATAAATTAATAATTTTATTGATTAACCATATGTTGTTAAATATTTGAATATAAAATATATAACTAAATGATTAGCAAATTATTATTTATAATTATTAACCATCTGTTATTGATATTAAAATATGAAGATAATAAATTTTAACCATTTCTTATTGATAACTGCTATCTGCCATTAAATATTTGACTGTTAAAATCTGTATAGAATCATTAAATTATGAACCATTTCTTATTGATAGTAATTACCACCTATAATTAAATATTCAAATAGTAAAATATTTAAATGATAATTGCATTATTAAGATCATAATTAACCACTTGTCATTAACTAAGTAAACATTAAAATTGTATGTAACGATTAAATTACCAATCATTATTGATCGTCATTATAACCTGCTATCATTAAATATTTGAATAATAAAATATTTACATAATAATTATACTCTCTGTTACTGTTCGTCATTATCAGCCAGCAATAAATATTACAATCTAAACAGGATAAGTAAATGATTAATCATTTAGTATTGGAAATAATTATTAGCCACTGGTCATTGATTATTTGTCTGTAAACACGGCTACACAATGATGAAGTTACTAACCATCATTTAATCACTGATTGGCTAGTGACTGGTTATTAACCACACTAGATTGTACCTATTGCCCTATTAGGTAAGAAGAGATTCATATCATGGGATGAATCCCTGTATGTCCATTGTAACACGACCCGATTATCCATGAGCTACGGATGCCGGTTGGCCTAAGAACAAATGGGGATGGAGCGACTGAGAAGGGAAATACCTGGCCTGACCCATCCGAGAGGGCCTTGGCCTCTTCCCTGGCCACACGTTCCCTCAGTGGCTCAGACAACTCCTGCCCCAGACTGACCCACTGGGGTCTTCTCCTCCTCTCTCACTGCCAGTGGAGGCCCCAGTCATTCGCTAATAATGGCTAATTAACAGAGACCAGGGATTAACTGATTGTGGCGGTGGGATGGGGGGAAAGCGTCACGTACCTTCATGCTGCTCCCTGCGGAGAAAAGGAGAGAGAGAGAGAGAGAGAGAGAGAGAGAGAGAGAGAGAGAGAAGCTTGTTGCATATTAGTATAGCCAGCACCTGACATGGGTCCTGACTCGTCCAGGGCTGCTGTGTGCCAGGGACCCCCCTGCCTTCCCAGGGTTAAAATCCATGGGGCAGCCCAAATTAATTCAGTTCCAGGGCAGGGACTGGCTGGCTTGGAGGGCAGAGCAGGGAATGGGGCACGGGGTCTTTCCCCTCTTGGGGGCACCAGCTCCCATCCGGCCCCAGGGTGGGGGCTGGCTGGTTCAGGAGAGGCGGCGGGGGGCAGGGAATGGGGCACGGGGCCTTTCCTCTCTCAGGGGCACCGGCTCCCATCCAGCCCCAGAGCGGGGGCTGACTGGTTCAGGGGAGACGGGGGGGGGGGGGCAGGGAATGGGGCACGGGCCCTTTCTTCTCTAGGGGGCACTGGCTCCCATCCGGCCCCAGGGCGGGGTCTCGCTGACTCAGGGTGCGGGGACGTTCACTTACTCCTCATACTCCACTTCCTCTGCATCAGACATGGTGATGGCTGATGGGCTTCACCTGTGGCGGGGAGAAATAGACACAGATTAACACTTTGGTGGTGGGGGAAGGTTTCAGGCCTGGGCGAGCAGGGGGCTGCGGGTCGGGAGTGAGGGGCCACGGCAGGGCTTGGGGAACAGGGTGGGGGGCTGGGCTGTCCTTGGGGTGGCCTCAGAGCTCAGGGTGCGCTGTGGGGGGGAGCCGGCAGCTGCCGAAAGGTCAGAGCTATTTTGGGGTCTGGCTGCCTTTGTCTCCTGCATTTGTCTCTCTGTGTCTCTAAATAACAATGCGGGCAGGCGGGTGGCCAGATGCCAGGATCTGCCCTCTGCCAGACCCCCCCCCCACGCCCCCCCGCCGTCACTCCTGCGCCAAGCGTCCCGGTCTCAGCCGGGCTGAGAGATGCAGCCGCTCTGCTCCCCGGGCCTCTGGAGGCGCTGTCCTCTGGCTCCTCACACCCCCTGTACCCCAGCCGCCCACCAGCACCCCCCAGCCGCCCTCCAGCACCTGCCTGGCGGGTGTGAGTTGGGGGGCAGATTCTGGGGTGACTTTGGGAGGGAGGATTTGGAGGGGTCAGGGGTGACTGGGGGAGGGTTGGGGGGTTGGGGTGACTTTGGGAGGGAGGATTTGGAGGGGTCAGGGGTGACTGGGGGAGGGCTTGGGGGGCCAGGTGGGAGTTTGGGGAGAAGTTCCAGGGGTTGGGGTGAGTTTGGGGGGAAGGTTTGGAGGGGCTGGGGGTGGGGCTGGGGACAAGTTTTGGGGGGTCAGGGCAAGACTTTGAGGGAAGTTTATAGGGTGCATTCAGGGGGAAAGACTAGGAGGTCAGGGATGAGTTGGGGGACAGGGTTGAGGGGGTCTTTGGCAGTTCTGTATTTCACCATGGATCCCCCCCAGTGGGGGACCCCAGGCGCCCCCACCCTGCAGACCCCCCCCAGAACCCCACAGCCCTGGTACCTGGGGATGGGCAGTCGGTTCAGGGCTCCTCAGGCACTGCACAGAGTCACTCTCTGTGCTGGGGGGGGGATTTATTAGGGGGAACCAGACACCAGACCCCCCAGCTCCCTCCCACATGATTGGCTGGAGGGGGTGTGACATGCCTGTGATGTCATCAGCAAATTCCTAGGGGAAAAAATTCATATTAATAGGAACAGGGGGACATGAACAGACAGATGGATTTTGGGGGGGGTGCTGTGAGCTTCCCCACAGCAGTGCCCCAGCCAGGGACCCTGGTGCTGCGAGCTTCCCCACTGCAGTGCCCCAGCCGGGGACCCCAGCGCTGCGAGCTTCCCCACAGCAGTGCCCCAGCCGGGGACCCCGGCGCTGCGACCTTCCCCACAGCAGTGCCCCAGCTGGATATCCCAGTGCTGCAAGCTTCCCCACAGCAGTGCCCCAGCTGGGGACCCTGGCACTGTGAGCTTCCCTACAGCAGTGCCTCCAGCAAGGAGGGCAGGAGGATGGGGCGAGTGAAAGAATAGACACTGTCGGGTTCTGATTCCATTGTTCCAGGGATGCCTGGGCTGAAATGTCAGGGTAACCCGAGCCTCTGCAGCTGTCAGAGGGGAGATAAACATAGCCTGGGGGGTGTCCAGAGTGAGGGGCACTGGCAGAGCTGGGGGGAGCCCAGGGCTGGGCTAGCAGGGGGCTGTGGGTCGGGAGTGAGGGGCACCGGCAGGGCTGGGGGCTGGGCTAGCAAGCTGGGGAATTCTGTAGAAAGAATCCATGCCTCCCAGACACAGCGTGGGGGGCAGGGGCTGGGAGCCAGGACTCCTGGGTTCTCGCCCTGGCTCTGGAAGGGGCGTGGGGCCTGGAGGGTTTGAGTTTGGGGGGACTGGGTGCCAGGACTCCTGGGTTCCATCCCCAGGTACCTGATCTCACCCCCAGTCCCCGCGCACCTGTCACGGCAGCGGGAACATTGCTGAGCTTTGTTCTAAACTGGGAGCAGTGAGCTCACGGGGCCGGCACCGCCTGCGCCATGGGGGCACAGCTGGGGGAGAGGGGAGCTTGCGGGGTGCGGGGGAGGGGGGATCCATCCATCCCACATCACCCCTGGCCAGCCAGCCCTCCCCAGCCACCGAGCCGGGTAACGCGCTAACCAAGCCGCATCAGGCGGCCCGGGGCTGGGAACCGGGGACTCGCAGCGTTCGCGAATTAAAGGCGACACCGACTGTATGTCTCGGTGTTTCCCTGGCTGGTGAGGTGTCACCGGTGCCACCAGATTAGCTGGGGGACGCTCCACCGCCGACCCCGGCCGCTCGCTCCGAGATCAAAGGGGGACGTCGGCAGCGAGAGGAACCGGGCGGCGTCTCTAGTTCGCTTTGGAGTTTGTGGTAAACTGTCTCGGGAGCTGTGAATGGTAAATGGCCTGATGCCAGCGCCCCAAACCTTTCACGTCACACCCCCCTTTACCCCATCCGTAAACCTTCCCTTCCCCCCGCCCAGGACCTGTGGTAGGGAGCCGGGGCCGGGAGCAGGGGCCAGGGCTGGGGCTGGAGCTGTGGCCAAGCCAAGAGCCAGAGGTCAGGGCTGGGGGCAGGGCTGGGGGTGGAGCCTGGGTCATGGGCAGGGCCAGGGCCAGGGCTGGGGGCAGGGCTGGGGGTGGAGCCTGGGCTGCGGTCAGGGCCAGGGCTGGGGGCGGGGCCTGGGGCTGGGGGTGGAGCCTGGGTCGTGGTCAGGGCCAGGGCTGGGGGCGGGGCCTGGGGCTGGGGGTGGAGCCTGGGCTGCGGTCAGGGCCAGGGCTGGGGGCGGGGCCTGGGGCTGGGGGTGGAGCCTGGGTCATGGTCAGGGCCAGGGCTGGGGGCGGGGCCTGGGGCTGGGGGTGGAGCCTGGGTCATGGTCAGGGCCCGAGGCTGGGGCCAGGGCTGGGGGCGGGGCTAGGGGCAGGGCCGCAGCTGGGGGTGGAGCCTGGGCTGCGGTCAGGGCCAGGGCTGGGGGCGGGGCCACAGCTGGAGGTAGGGCTGGGGCTGGGGGTGGAGCTGGGGCCAGGAGCGGGGCCGCGGTCAGGGCTGGGAGCAGAGCTGCTGCCGGGCCGCAGTCAGGGCCAGCAGCCGGGTGCAGGGCTGGGAGGGGAGACCAGGGCCACAGCTGGGGGCAGGGCCGGAGCAGAGCTGGGGCCAGAGCGGGGCTGTGTGGTGCTCCCTCCCCACCCTGCCATGGGGCTTGGCCCTGGCCCCACTGCACCCCCCCCAAATGTTCCTGAACACCCCACCCCAGTTTGAGGACCACTGCTTTATGCTGATTCCCTGTGTATCCCTAGGAAATAGAATTGACTTCACGGCCACAGTGGCGGTCTTGAGTTGCCAGATCGAGGTCTCCTGTGCCGGTCAGGATCCTCCGCCCGCCCCGCCAGTTCTCCCGAGGGAATCGACATAGACGTGGCCCACGGGCGCCCGATCCCATTCTCACCCGTGCAGCTCAGTCCGAAACAACTTCTTGCGACACAGCGGCTCCCTGTCTGGCCAACCAACCTGCCCTAAAATCTCCCCTCAGACCTGTGTGGCTAACGAGCCTTTCACCTCGCGCCGTTTCCTTCTCAAGACAGCTCCAAAGAATGGGCTGGAAGCGGGTAGTTGGGCAAGATCTGAAATATTCATCGACCTGGCGGGGAACGTGTCCGATCTCTCAGGATTGGTAGAACTTTTCAGTTAGGTGCAGAGTTTTATTTTTCCCTGGGGGTGCTCTGCCCCGAGGCCCCACCCCCACTTTGCCCCCTCCCCCAAGGCCCTGCCCTCACGCCACCCCTGCTTCAAGGCCCCACCCCAGCCCGCCTCTTCCTGCCCATGCTCCACCCCCTCCCTGAGCCCCTGCCCACCCACCACTCCACCCTTCCCCAAGTGCTTCCCGCAGCTGCTGATCAGCTGTGGCTGGTCGGTGCTGAGCACCCATTTCTTTTTCCATGGGTGCACCAGCCCTGGAGCCCCCACGGAGTCAGCACCAAGGACTATTTATATGGTGAATAAGATTTTAACTCATCCTCATCATATTTCACTTGGCTGGCTGGGTGTGATGGGATCCCCAGGGGGCAGACTGGGACTGTGGGATTGCTGGGCCCCCTGAACTCTCTCCAGCCTGGGCTATCTCTCACGATGCTTTGCTAGTGACAAGCAGCAAACCCCTCCAGGTGCTGTGATCACTCAGCACAACCGCACGTGGAGCCCCCACACCCAGCTAGCTTGCATGAATACTCCCAGAGCCCCTCATGAATCATGCCAAGAAAGGCACCAGCCACGTCCCCCCAGCTCCCAGCCTTGTACCTCAGGAATACACCATCAGGACAAGCAGTGCATATTTATTAATTGGTTCACCACTTCATCAATGGAAAGTGGACATACACCAGCTTTTGTAAACCTGAGCAGATTTACCGCACGCTTCAGGCAAACTCACTGGTGAAGATAAACAGTAAAATGAGTTTACTGACTGCAAAAGAGAGATTCTAAGTGATTATAAGTGATAGGCAAAAAGTCCGCGTTAGTTACCAAAAGAACATGAAATAGAAGCCCACAGTCTAAACTCTGCTCCTGGGGGAATTCTGTGACCCTGCGCATGCACATAATTAATGATAATCATAATTAATGAGCGGTGCATCTTTGCAGAGCCTGTCAGGCCAGGTCAGGAGACAAGAGCTATGGGAAGACAGATAGTGTGGGCTACAGGGGGGTCAGAAAAGGGCTCATAAGGGGTAGTGGGGGAGGACAGACTGGGACAGGGGCTGAATGGCAGTGGAGGCACAGGGCCACAGTGGGGAGGGAGGTGCAGGGCCACCTGGTGATGGGGGGAGGGGGTGCAGAGCTACATAGGGACAGAGGGTGGCTGAGTGGGGGCACAGAGACACATGGGGATGGGGGGACAGGGACACAGAGGGACAGAGGGTGGCTGGGTGGAAGCACAGAGACACATAGGGATGGGGAGGGGGTTCAGAGCCACATAGAGGGAGGGGGAGGGGTGCAGGGCCATGTGGGGATGGGTGACGGGGTGTCTGAGTGGGGGCAGAGGGACACATGTAGACAGGGGGTGCAAGGACACATAGGGGTGCTGGAACACATAGGGATGGGGCAAATGTGCCTGACTGAATAGGAGAAGTTAGGGGTCAGCCAGGGTCTGCATGGGGGAAGCTCCCTAATTATCCCTCCCCACCCACCCCCAAAAAACCTGTTCCATTCTTTTCTCACCCATACTCAACAAACCTTCAAGTTCACATCCAGGCTCCTTCTCAGCAATTTACTTCCCTCTCCCTCAGCTTCTCTGTTACCCCTGACTCCCCCACACCTTTGCACTGCTTCTGAGGGGTGCGGGAAATACGGTTCTGAATTATTACTCGGAGTTCAGTATTAACATACCTAGTAAGGAATCTACCTGTCAAAAAACATTTCCTGAATCTTTTTTTGTTGTTTGTATTGTTTCAGACTTACTTGCTGACAGGTATTTTGAAACTAATGACCAAAAAATAATTGAAAGTGGTGTGATTATCTTGTGTTATTTTGACAAATAAAATATTCAGAATTTTCAAATACTGTGCACAGGATTTTTAACTTTTTGGCGCAGAATTCCCCCAGGAGTAAAACTCTCAACGCTTTTAGACTGGACAACATCTAGATGAAGCCGTTGTTCTCACCCCACTGGGTAATGCAGTTCATAGTACGCAGATTTCACCCCTGAAACCTGGGCCAGTCTCCTCTGTTGCAGTCTTCAGCCTTCTGAGTGTCCTTGTTGCCTGCAGTGTAAGTGGGTGAGGAGATAAGGCAAAACATGGGGGCCCCATGTTCTGTTTTATACCCTCAGTCCATGTGCTTGGGGAACACGAGTCCAGGAATGCCTGGCGGGGCCTTGCTGAGTCCCCCAGCAACACCCCAGTGTGTTTCCTGTGAGTGAGTCATCGAATTGTAACTCCCAGGCAGGACAATGGCTGGTGATGTCTCTTCAGCACCCCTCCCCACATGGCGTTGGTTACCCGCCTTGTCAGTGTCTCTTGAGAGCTGGCATCTGGGCACTCCCCAACCTCACTGCATATTTTAGTGACAACCCGATAACACATTCGCATAACGCATATGCATTAATGACGTACATATTTAGATAGAACAGTGACTTTCAGAGGAGCTTTAACCTTTCCCACGATCCCTCACATGGCCTGATCTCTATGCACGATCACAATTCTATATAAATGAGGAATATGGGGGTTACAGGACGCTCCCCCAAGGTACAGAATGCCACAGGGGGTGCCATTTAGGTGGGGCGGGGATGGATTTAGCTCCCCTGGGTTTCAAACTGGAGGTCTACTCACCCTAGCCCCAGATGGAGATTTTAACTGCAACACAGCTAAGCCACAGTATGCTTTGTAATAAATCCCCAAACTGGGAGCAGCCCAGCCTTTGGGGCAGGGAGTTTGTTTGAACAGAAACCAGGAGATTAAGATAATGAAAGGCTTGACATTAAAGTAAATTAAATAGAATGACGAGTACTTGTGGCACCTTAGAGACTAACAAATTTATTTGGGCATAAGCTTTCATGGGCTAAACCCACTTCATCAGATGCATGCAGTGGAAAACACAGTAGCAAGAGATATATGTATATATAAACAGAGAACATGAAAAAAGGGGGGTTGCCATACCAACTCTAACAAGAGTAATCAGTTAAGGTGGGCTATTATCAGCAGGAGAAAAAAACCTTTTGTAGTGATAATCAGGATGGCCCATTTCAAACAGTTGACAAGAAGGTGTGAGTAGGATACAATTAACTTAGGCTTGAAGAGACTGGGAGCGGATGGGTCATTACACAAAGTAAAACCATTTCCCCATGTGTATTCCCCCACAGCTCTCCTCCTGGTAATAGCTCACCTTACCTGATTGCTCTTGTTACAGTGTGTATGGTAACACCCATTGTTTCATGTTCTCTGTGCATATAAATCTCCCCACTGTATTTTCCACTGAATGCATCCAAGGAATTGAGCTGTAGCTCACGAAAGCTTATGCTCAAATAAATTTGTTAGTTTCTAAGGTGCCACAAGTACTCCTTTTCTTCATGGGGAAATAGTTTTTAGTTTGTGTAATGACTCATCCACTCCCAGTCTTTATTCAAGCCTAGTTTAATGGTGTCCAGTTTGCAAATTAATTCCAGTTCTGCAGTTTCTCTTTGGAGTCTGTTTTTGAAGTTTTTTTTTTAAAACAATTGTGACTTTTAGGTCTGTAATCGAGTGTCCAGGGAGGTTGAAGTGTTCGCCGACTGGTTTTTGAATGTTATAATTCTTGACGTCTGATTTGTGTTCATTTAGTCTTTTGCATAGAGACTGTCCGGTTTGGCCAATGTGCATGGCCGAGGGGCATTGCTGGCACAGGATGGCATATATCACACTGGTAGATCTGCAGGTGAATGAGCCCCTGATGGTGTGGCTGATGTGCTTAGGTCCTATGATGGTGTCTCTTGAATAGATATGTGGACAGAGTTGGCAACGGGCAAGGATAGGTTCCCGGGTTAGTGTTTTTGGTGTGTGTGTGTGTGAAAGTTTTTTTTCTCCTGCTGATAATAGCCCAACTTAATTGATTACTCTCTTTAGAGTTGGTTTGGCAACCCTCATTTTTTCATGTTCTCTGTGTATATGTATATATATATATATCATAGAATCATAGAATATAAGGGTTGGAACGGACCTCAGGAGGTCATCTAGTCCAACCCCCTGCTCAAAGCAGGACCGATCCCCAATTAAATCATCCCAGCCAGCGCTTTGTCAAGCCTGACCTTAAAAACTTCTAAGGAAGGAGATTCTACCACCACCCTAGGTAACGCATTCCAGTGTTTCACCACTCTCCTAGTGAAAAAGTTTTTCCTAATATCCAACCTAAACCAACTTGAGACCATTCCTCCTTGTCCTGTCCTCTTCTACCACTGAGAATAGTCTAGAACCATCCTCTCTGGAACCACCTCTCAGGTAGTTGAAAGCAGCTATCAAATCCCCCCTCATTCTTCTCTTCTGCAGACTAAACAATCCCAGTTCCCTCAGCCTCTCCTCATAACTCATGTGTTCCAGACCCCTAATCATTTTTGTTCCCCTTCGCTGGACTCTCCAATTTTTCCACATCCTTCTTGTAGTGTGGGGCCCAAAACTGGACACAGTACTCCAGATGAGGCCTCACCAGTGTCGAATAGAGGGGAACGATCACGTCCCTCAATCTGCTCGCTATGCCCCTACTTATACATCCCAAAATGCCATTGGCCTTCTTGGCAACAAGGGCACACTGCTGATTCATATCCAGCTTCTCGTCCACTGTCACCCCTAGGTCCTTTTCCGCAGAACTGCTGCCGAGCCATTCGGTCCCTAGTCTGTAGCGGCGCATTGGGTTCGTCCGTCCTAAGTGCAGGACCCTGCACTTATCCTTGTTGAACCTCATCAGATTCCTTTTGGCCCAATCCTCCAATTTGTCTAGGTCCCTCTGTATCCTATCCCTACCTGCCACCGTATCTACCACTCCTCCTAGTTTAGTATCATCCACAAATTTGCTGAGAGTGCAATCCACACCATCCTCCAGATCATTTATGAAGATATTGAACAAAACCGGCCCCAGGACCGACCCCTGGGGCACTCCACTTGATACCGGCTGCCATCTAGACATGGAGCCGTTGATCACTACCTGTTGAGCCCGACAATCTAGCCAACTTTCTACCCACCTTATAGTGCATTCATCCAGCCCATACTTCTTTAACTTGCTGACAAGAATACTGTGGGAGACCGTGTCAAAAGCTTTGCTAAAGTCAAGAAACAATACATCCACTGCTTTCCCTTCATCCACAGAACCAGTAATCTCGTCATAGAAGGCGATTAGATTAGTCAGGCATGACCTTCCCTTGGTGAATCCATGCTGACTGTTCCTGATCACTTTCCTCTCGTGTAAGTGCTTCAGAACTGATTCCTTGAGGACCTGCTCCCTGATTTTTCCGGGGACTGAGGTGAGGCTGACTGGCCTGTAGTTCCCAGGATCCTCCTTCTTCCCTTTTTGAAAGATGGGCACTACATTAGCCTTTTTCCAGTCGTCTGGGACTTCCCCCATTTGCCATGAGTTTTCAAAGATAATGGCCAATGGCTCTGCAATTACAGCTGCCAACTCCTTTAGCACTCTCGGATGCAACGCATCCGGCCCCAGGGACTTGTGCACGTCCAGCTTTTCTAAATAGTCCCTAACCACTTCTTTCTCCACAGAGGGCTGGCCACCCATGCTGGCCCCCATGCTGTGTTGCCCAGCGCAGCAGTCTGGGAGCTCACCTTGTTCGTGAAGACAGAGGCAAAAAAAGCATTGAGTAAATTAGCTTTTTCCACATCCTCTGTCACTAGGTTGCCTCCCTCATTCAGTAAGGGGCCCACACTTTCCTTGGCTTGCTTCTTGTTGCCAACATACCTGAAGAAACCCTTCTTGTTACTCTTAACATCTCTTGCTAGCCGCAGCTCCAGGTGCAATTTGGCCCTCCTGATTTCATTCCTACATGCCCGAGCAGCATTTTTATACTCTTCCCTGGTCATTTGTCCAATCTTCCACTTCTTGTAAGCTTCTTTTTTATGTTTAAGATCCGCAAGGATTTCACTGTTAAGCCAAGCTGGTCGCCTGCCATATTTACTATTCTTTCGACACACCGGGATGGTTTGTCCCTGTAATGCAATAGGGATTCTTTGAAATACATCCAGCTCTCCTGGCCTCCTTTCCCCCTCATGTTATTCCCCCAGGGGATCCTACCCATCAGTTCCCTGAGGGAGTCAAAGTCTGCTTTCCTGAAGTCCAGGGTCCGTATTCTGCTGCTTACCTTTCTTCCCTGTGTCAGGATCCTGAACTCGACCAACTCATGGTCACTGCCTCCCAGATTCCCATCCACTTTTGCTTCCCCCACTAATTCTTTCTTGTTTGTGAGCAGCAGGTCAAGAAAAGCTCCCCCCCAGTTGGCTCCTCTAGCACTTGCACCAGGAAATTGTCCCCTACATTTATATATATCTTCCTACTGTATTTTCCACTGCATGCATCTGATGAAGTGGGTTTAGCCCACAAAAGCTTATGCCCAATACATTTGTTAGTCTCTAAGATGCCACAAGTCCTCCTTGTTCTTTTTGCTGTTACAGATTAACATGGCTACCACTCTAAAGTAAATTAAGGATCCTTAGATGATCCTAACAGCGTTGACAAAGTGGGGGGGTTTTCTTGGTTTTTCAATGGTTTGCATGCAGAGGGGGTGGGACTCAGTTTCCCTGCGTGTTACAGGTTGAACGAGGTGATGGGAGAGGGAGTTGGTTGGTACAGAGGACCAGCAAGGGAGCTTGGGACCCCGGCCAATGGCCTGGAGAATGGAGACCCCAGCGACTGGTGACCTGGTGACCGGGAGGCCCAGCTCGGGAGTCACAGCAGGGTCCGGCCAGTGGGAGGACAATGGGCTGTGAAGAGAGGACCCCGGTGACCAGACCAGCTGGTTCCAGCCAGAGGGGCCAGAGGACAGAAGAGGGGAGAGGGAGCCCAGGCGACCCTGTTTACCTGGAGAGAAGACAATGGACAGAGGTGGGACTTGGGGCAGGTGAGATCAGCTGGGAAGCAGGAGGACTCTGGGCTGGAGAGAGGGAGCAGGCAGAGCCCACCTGGATGCAGGGGAGACTGGGATGTGCTCTGCTGAGGGAGGCCAGACCTGAGGCCCTGAGAGTTTTCTGTGCTTGGTTCAGACACTCAATAAACCCTACTTTTAATGTAGCTATACTTGAACAAAAAAACTTCAGAAACAGACTTCAAAGAGAAACAGCAGAACTAAAATTCATTTGCAAATTTAACACCATTAATTTGGGCTTGAATAGGGGCTGGGAGTGGCTGGCTCATTACAAAAGCTGCTTTGCCTCTCCTGGAATTGACACCTCCTCATCTATTATTGGGAGTGAACTACATCCACCCTGATCGAAGTGGCCCTGTCAACACTGGTTCTCCACTTGTGAGGTAACTCCCTTCCCTTCATGTGCTGGTATATCTATGCCTCCATCTGTAATTTTCACTCCATGCATCTGAAGAAGTGGGTTTTTTACCCACAAAATCTTATGCCCAAATAAATGTGTTAATCTTTAAGGTGTCACCGGATTCCTTGTTGTTTTTGTGGATACAGACTAACATGGCCACTCCCTGATACATGAATACCCTGTTAAGTCCTATGCGCTAGCCTTGCATGGGAAGTTATGAAATTTGGCTACATATGGTGCGTGCCAGGGAAACATGGTGTAAGGTTGGGAACACCCAAAAGCAGCCTTCAGGTACAACAGTGAACAGGCCAGACAATGCTGCCAGCCCATTGAAGAAATAGACACTCCCAGGGATTATCCGATGCTTTGGGTACAAAGGAACTGACCTAGCTACCCATTGGAGAGGGTTTGACTACGGTCACAGCAAAAGAGCTTTCCAGCTACCTGGAAGAAGGTAGAAGACTATTGTTAGTTTATGAGTGCCTGGCAAAAGCATTCATGTACCTGCAGCTTGGGTGTGTCCCTGCCTGGGGATGGCTGTGTGGGTGCAGGACCTGGAGGGGTTTGCAGCACAGTGTGAGAGGGAGCCCTGGCTGGGGAGACAGAGGGCTCAGCACTTTCCCAGTTCCAGGTTGCACACCGGGGAAGTCTGTCACAATCACCCCCTGTGACCAGGGTCCTAGTGGGGAGCCAGCTGTGGTCACTCAATTAGGGGGAACTGCAAAGCATGGGGCAGCCAAACCCGCAAAAGCTGGTGGATATTCCAATACTTAGATTCACCAAGCCAGCATAAAACAGCTTCTCTATTACCTTGTTATACCAATAAAATAAAAACCAGCAGGATCTTATTAAAGGGACAAGGCAAAATGCCACATGTATTGTAAATATAATAAAAAGAAATATATATAAAACTCACACTGCTGTATTGTTAGTTATTCCTTACTTAACTATATATATATATATATATATATATATTCATTCATTCATTCATTCATTCACTCATTCATACCAGCTCTGCATAGGGGTTCTAGTTACCAGCCTAGAAGTTGCTTGTGACAGAGTACAGGCCAGGTAACCTGTACACGAGAGTGGAGCCGAGTCCGTGTCAGATGCGCATCCGATGCTCCTGAAGGGTAGAGGCAGAACTGGAGACTCAAAGTTCTCAGTCCTTAGTCTCCATTTTTATAGGAATTTCTTCCTGTGCCAGTCCATGGAATTTGCTTTGTCATATTGTTAGTCATGACGGCTCCAGGACGGCTGTCAGGTGCTCATCAGCTTTCTTCATCCTTGAATTGGTCTTAATTGGTCTTGAATTGGTCGGGTGGATCCCAGTTTGCCCTCCGGTGGGGTTCTCTGGTTGTCTCCACCCGGCGTCTTTTTCAGCCAATTGATATTAAATTCCTAGGCTGGCACTTCCCTGTTTATTCAAAACCCACCATTCATTCACATACATTCCTTACTTTAATAAAAACACATTTCTCATTTCACCAAGTATTGTTATTTTATTTGAGACTCCCTGTCTCTTAACAGTCCTTCGGTATTGACTTTCTTTTCATATACAAAGGTGTTATTTATTTGAGACTCCCTGTTTTTTAACATTCCTGATCCAAACTATAGAGGATGGGAGTCTCTATGTGACATTTCTATGAGTGCCGCTCCAATTCACGGCTCTTCGCAGGCGTTACAAAAAAGCATGTCAATCTCCATCACAAAGTATCCGTTTGCAAAGTAGAGCCATTTGAACAGAACCATTTGAGAAAGTAACGTTCATTGATTGGTTTACATTTATAAGCGTCAATCTTAATAACAAGTGAGAAAAAGTATCAATTCAGAGAAAGCAGAGCCAGCTGAGCGGTTTGCAAGGTACGGTTTGCAAGCTTTAATACAGAATTGTCAATCAATATTGCAGATTTACAATTATGTCAAATAGAAGAATTATAAACGTTATAAATGCAGACTTACAAATATTATAAATCAGTATTGCAGGTTTACAATTTATTATAAACAGAATCACAAATATTAAGAATATGCCTACAATAATCCCCCTTTTGACACTAAGATATACAGATAATCATCAGTGTCACCTATTATGTAGCCTGTTCAAGAGGAGGTATTGTGAGGCTATTTGACTCTGCGATTCTAATCGAGTGTACATTCTTTTTATCCAAAAACACATACCACACATTCCGATTATGCAGATACAATTTAATAATAAAACTATTATCAAGGGATGTAGCATTACTGATAGGATACCAGTGGTGGTTTCAGAGTAACAGCCGTGTTAGTCTGTATTCGCAAAAAGAAAAGGAGGACTTGTGGCACCTTAGAGACTAACCAATTTATTAGCGCATGAGCTTTCGTGAGCTACAGCTCACTTCATCGGATGCATACCGTGGAAACTGCAGAAGACTTTATATATACACAGAGAATATGAAACAATACCTCCTCCCACCCCATTGTCCTGCTGGTAATAGCTTATCTAAAGTGATCATCAGGTGGGCCATTTCCAGCACAAATCCAGGTTTTCTCACCCTCCACCCGCCCCACACAAATTCACTCTCCTGCTGGTGATAGCCCATCCAAAGTGACAACTCTTTACACAATGTGCATGACAATCAAGTTGGGCTATTTCCTGCACAAATCCAGGTTTTCTCACATCCCCCCCACCCCCATACACACACAAACTCACTCTCCTGCTGGTAATAGCTCATCCAAACTGACCACTCTTCAAGTTTAAATCCAAGTTAAACCAGAACATCTGGGGGGCGGGGGGTAGGAAAAAACAAGAGGTGGTTGGGGACCATTCAAAGAATATATCATACCAGTGATAAGTTGTTATTTGTTTCTCTGCTGTGGCAATTCTTAACATGTCCCCATTGGTATGTATAATATGAATAGTTCGATTTCCCACCTGGTCATTTGTTTGTTCTAGAAACTGTGTCACTTCTTTACTTCTTATTAGACTATCAGTAAGGTCATGCCATTGAACTCCAAGCTCAATGGAGAATTCAGCCAACTGAATATAGCACTTACTTTGCACTTACATTCATCTACTGGAGGACTGCTAACACTCCCGTCTTCCCAGAATACTTCCTCCCAAGAATTAATACACACACATTGTCCATTGTACAATACTTTGGTCTCATTATCCAATTCGTCCCATATACATGATCCTAATGAGGTGTCTTTACTACAAGGTTCTGGAGCAACAGGCAAGGTGGGGCACACCCACTGTTGAGGAGTCCATTCGGTACAACCTCTCGTGTCCAATAGCTTCCCTCCCTCCCCAGCCCACTGGCTCGAGGTTTGGGGTAGCCAGAAGGATCCCATGTGTAATATGGGGAGGGGACTAACCTTCCATATCTTTGCCTCCAGGGACCGTTGGTGTGCAATTTTGACAACAATTTCCCCTATTAACAAGTCTGGTTTTACACTGCTGGAAACATATTGAGAAGTGTCAAATAATGATCTCTTTCTTTGTTTTAACAAATGCATCAAAACCTTAATATTTCCCAATATGACCCAGAACATTTTGTGTTCCAAAGTGGCTAGGGCAAGTATCTGCATTTCAGTGCATGCCATGGCTATGGCCGTGTGGTTTCCTATGTCTAAACTTTTCTTATGCATAAGCCATGTAGCAGTATTGAGCCATTGCCAGAGATTCCACTGGGCTTTTAAGTTGCCCAGACCAATTTGGACCAAGTCTACATTGGCATGTACTTGTTTTTGTATCAGGTTGTCCTGTAGTTGAGCCAGGGAGTTTAATTTGTTTTTAATAGTTTCCAAATCTACTGAGTTGGCAAGTCCTGCTCCTGCTCCGAACCCGCCTAGCATGGTATCCATAATGTCTCTTTTAGTTCTGGGGTGAGGGGTATCTGGAATGGACAGCTTATGTGTCCTTATCCAGGCTAACAGTATGGGGAGAGAAAAAGTCATATACTTGGGCTGTACTCTTGGTACATTTTGTCGTGTCCAATCCATGTCGATTCTTACTTTTACCAGCAGGGGGCTCACCAAGGTTTTTACGGGGGTAGTCTGGGTTTTAAATAACGCTGGTTTGGCCATTTGTACTGGGGTGTTTCTTATAAACACATATTCATAAATCTGGCTTCTCAGGCCAGTCTTTACCGGTGCGGTCCACAACTTTCTTGAGAGCTTCTTTAATAGCGCGGTTCATTCATTCCACTTGTCCTAAGGCCTGGGGTCTGTATGGAACATGGAGTTTGTGTGACACCCCCAAGGCTTTTAAGCATTAGGGTAAATATGTTTCCCAAGAATGATCCTCCGTTGTCTGAGTCGATAATCTCGGGAGTCCCATATCTGCAAACCACTTCAGAGAATAGTTTCTTAGCCGCGGTACGAGCGCCATTGTCCCTAGTAGGGAACGCTTCGACCCATCCGGAGAACGAATCTATGATTACTAGCAAGTACCGGAATCCTTCTTTACTTCGTGGCAATTTGTCAATGAAATCTATTTGGATCCTATGCCAGGGACCCAGCCTTCTTTGATGTAGCAGTTGAGGCTGGTATGGGGGTCGGGCTTTATCTTTGGCGCACTGAACACAGTTCCTGACCCATGTTTCTACATCATCTCTCATCCCCCTCCATTCTGCCACTTGCTTCAACCTTCCCAGTGTCCCCTCCACTCCTTCGTGCATGAATTGGTGAGCTATATTCACTAGTTCCTGCCTTTCAATTCTTCCTGGGACGTGGACTGATCCTACTACCTTCTGTTCCTGCCTTCGGGTTACTGCTGCCATCCCTTCATAGTCTTTGGCTATAGCATCGGCATGGTTATTCCAGATGGTTACAGCTGCTGAGCCTTTCCCATGTGCCTTTACATGTTTGATTTTTAACTGATCGGGATGAGAGGTAACCCAGGCATAAATCCATTTCCATTCCTCTATATACGCTATTTCTTTACCATCCGCGGCTTTCCAGCCGTTCTTTTGCCAATCAAACATCCAATATTGCACTCCATTCACGCAATAGTTGCTGTCAGCATAGATGTATACAGTCTTGGGACATTTTTCTGCTGCGTACTGTTTTAAAACTTGATATATTGCATGGAGTTCGGCATGTTGTGCCGAGCCGTGATTTAAATACCCCTTTAACACCTCTTCTAAATTTATGGCAGCATATCTGATTCTCTTTTTACCATGGATCACCACGGAACTGCCATCAGTGAACCAAATGTGTCTTTCCCGACCCACTGTATCTAGTTCTTCAAGGGGGGGCGATTGGGCTTGCATGATTCTCTGCTCTAGTGTAACTAGTGGACATTCATGCTTAGTTCCCCTTTCGACAAGAGCATGAGTCAGCATGTCAGGTTTAGATACTGTGTCAGTCCGGACTCCTCTGTTTACCAGGGTTAGGGTCCATTGTGCCATTCTGGTATTAGATACCCTGCCTCCTATCAACCTGCCAGATAGGATGTATTTCAGAGGTGTATGTGTACTCTGTATTGTACTTGGGGCACTGCCAGTAAGCGGCTCAAAGGATTGAACAGCCCTGTGTCAGGCTGTCAGACTGTCAGACACTCCCGTTCGCAAGTGTCAAAATTTAATTCAGCTCCCTGCAATTTCTTAGATTCGTATGCTACTGTGGAAGTATAACACTGTATAAGTATAATGTTGTATAAGGGGATATGCTGGATACATTGTATATGAGAGGGCATGCCAAAACATGTTACAAAGTATCTGAGGGAGCACAGGTAGGGACAGTTAGCTTTTGAATGGAGAAGCAATTAAGATAGAGCCAGCACATCTAAGAAGCAGGCATCAGAATGGAAGGTGTGAAGGGCAATTAGTTAAGTTAACTGGAAGCTGTTAAAGGAGATTGTTAAGGGTGGCAGGTAATTGAAGATACGTGACTGGTCTCAGGGATCTCGAAGGGTGGTGACTAAAATCTTTTTCTTCTTTTGTCTGTAACTTCTCTGTAACTTGTTCTCCAAAAAACTGTATAAATTAAGAGACACAAGCCCCACTCGGGGGGCTCACTTCTAAATGTATTAGCAGAGCAGCTTTGCTAATAAAACAGAGTGGTCTGATAAATTGTGAGTCTGAGTCAAACTTTGACAATTTGGAGGTCCCACCGAGATGGCAAGCGGCTTCACTGAGGCTGTGTGATCCCTGACTGCCTTGCAGGACGATCGTGGCAGCCGGCGCCTGGGCGCTTAGTCCAAGCGATCCTCCACAAGACAGAAAGGTACACAGCAGCAGCGCAGTCTATGCCATTGAACTTGTTGGTTCCCACTCTGTTCGGGCAGGGGTCTTTGGATCCAGCTTCTGGAATCAGAAGTCTCAGGTAATTATTATTTTTGTGCTTTAACCGGTTTGAGGACTGTCTTGTCTTTGTGTCTAACCGTCTTCCCCGTGGTTTGTGTGTGAATCTGGGAGCCATCTCTGTCCGGAGACTGGCTGACCAAGGGGTCCCCGTCCCCACAGTCTGAATAAGTGGAATCTGCACAGCTGCAGCCACACCACGCCTTGGGTATAACCCCGGTGTGAAAGCAAGGGCAGTTGAGGCAGTAGCCTGTGGGCTCCTTTCTGTGTGTTGCACCAGGCACCGCTCTGCTGAGCCCGAATTTCCTTCTTGTGTGAGTGCTGTGTGAAGTCCTCCTGGATGGGTAATCAGAAGTCTAAGGTAGAACAGTTCCCTAAGGGAACTCCAGCTTATTTTATGTATTTTAGGAGGGGTCCGGGCTCTTGTAGATTTCTTGAAAAATGGTCCAAATTAGCTCTAGAGAACCCCAAATTACAGTGGCCACTGTTAGGTTCTTGGGACAAGGATCGAGTGGACGCTTTAAAAAGCAAACTCGTCCTCCCAAAAACCAAATTGGAGAGAGGAGAAGTAGACTGCTTCATGCAGTGGTGGGAAGAGGCAAATCGTAGATGGACTGAGTCAAAACTCACCTCTCTTAAAAATTCTATCCAAAAACTAACAGTTCAATTGGATGCAGTCCCTCCCACCACTAGTCTGAGCGCTCCCCTTTGCCCAGTCCTGTGCAATGATCCGGATCGAACCCGACCCCCACCATACTCCTGCGCAAATCAGAAATCAGAAAAGGAAAAATCTTCAGTGACTACAGATAATGAAAGTGAAGAAGATACCCTCATTGGCCTCACAGCTCTGCAAAATATTATGAAGAAGAAATCATAGAATCATAGAATCATAGAATATCAGGGTTGGAAGGGACCCCTGAAGGTCATCTAGTCCAACCCCCTGCTCAAAGCAGGACCAATTCCCAGTTAAATCATCCCAGCCAGGGCTTTGTCAAGCCTGACCTTAAAAACCTCTAAGGAAGGAGATTCTACCACCTCCCTAGGTAACGCATTCCAGGGTTTCACCACCCTCTTAGTGAAAAAGTTTTTCCTAATATCCAATCTAAACCTCCCCCACTGCAACTTGAGACCATTACTCCTCGTTCTGTCATCTGCTACCATTGAGAACAGTCTAGAGCCATCCTCTTTGGAACCCCCTTTCAGGTAGTTGAAAGCAGCTATCAAATCCCCCCTCATTCTTCTCTTCTGCAAGCTAAACAATCCCAGCTCCCTCAGCCTCTCCTCATAAGTCATGTGTTCCAGTCCCCTAATCATTTTTGTTGCCCTTCGCTGGACTCTCTCCAATTTATCCACATCCTTCTTGAAGTGTGGGGCCCAAAACTGGACACAGTACTCCAGATGAGGCCTCACCAATGTTGAATAGAGGGGAACGATCATGTCCGTCGATCTGCTCGCTATGCCCCTACTTATACATCCCAAAATGCCATTGGCCTTCTTGGCAACAAGGGCACACTGCTGACTCATATCCAGCTTCTCGTCCACTGTCACCCCTAGGTCCTTTTCCGCAGAACTGCTGCCGAGCCATTCGGTCCCTAGTCTGTAGCGGTGCATTGGGTTCTTCCGTCCTAAGTGCAGGACCCTGCACTTATCCTTATTGAACCTCATCAGATTTCTTTTGGCCCAATCCTCCAATTTGTCTAGGTCCTTCTGTATCCTATCCCTCCCCTCCAGTGTTTCTACCACTCCTCCCAGTTTAGTATCATCCGCAAATTTGCTGAGAGTGCAATCCACACCATCCTCCAGATCATTTATGAAGATATTGAACAAAATCCAAAGCAGACTGCAAAGATTCTCTTGACATCTCTTCTTGGAAAAGAGAACCTGATGGGAGGTTAATGAGAGACTCTGATCAAACTGTTGTGGCACCCTTACGAGTCCTTAAAATGGGAGAAAGTGAGTCCATATGGGATTATAAGCCCTGGACTTGTAGGAACTTTTATCTATAGTTAAAAGTTTTCCCAAACAACAGGAAAACTCTGTCAAATTTGCTGAGGCGTTTCTGTTAATCTGTGAAACCTATGAACCCTCTGAGACAGATCTCCAACTGTGTAAATTGTTAGCTCCTGCCAGTTATTATGAAATTTGAAATATGAAGTTGGCTGCCGCAGACTGGCCAGCTGAGGCACGCCACTCAACCATAAAAAGTACTGGCCCAGATTCGGCATACAGAGACCGGTGTATGGCTCTTTGGAAGCACCTGCATCAAGCCATTCCCAAAGTGTGGTCTCCTAAAACAAACTGGACAGCAATACGTTGCTGTAAGCAAGGGCAAGGAGAAAGCCCAGGCGACTATAGGTCCCGGCTAACTGATATTTTCCTACAACATTCAGGAATACAAGAGCCCGATGTAAATGGGCAGGGGGCCTTGGCACATGCATTGGTTGATGGTCTTCTCCCTGCCACAGGCAGCATGTTAAAACGAGTAAGTGTGGGATGGGAGACTGAAACCATGGACAAATTGCTGGCAGTAGCAGAGCATTGCCACCGCACTTTCAAAGGAAAGGAGGAACAGTCCTCCCAAAAGTTAATGACTCTGCAGATACAGCATTATTCAGGACTAAGCAGACCACACCGGGGACAGGGACGGGGTTGCGGAAGGGGGCGGAGGGCTGGATTAACTGGGGTTTGTAACTACTGTAAACAGCCTGGACACTGGAAAAAAGAGTGTCCAAGACGACCTAATAATTGTATGGGAAATCAAGTGAACCCCCCGCTGGTTCCTCCAGCTGATCCCCAACCCTATTTTTCACCCCAACAATGACGGGATGCTGGAGAACCTCACAAAGTTTTATCTCCCTTATTACCTCTGTCCTCTACTGGAGAATGTGTCCTGACTGTAAATGATCTCTCTCTCCCTTTCCTTGTTGATACTGGAGCTTCTCTTTCTACAATCCACACCACTGACTTGCCTGAGGTTCCCCGATCTGGAATATCTGTGTCTGCTGTTGGCATTACAGGGATCCCTACCTCTTTTCCCCTCTCAAAACCTTTGTCTGTTCAGGTCGGTCCCCTCTCTGAGGAGCATGCATTCCTCCTCTCTGATTCCACCCCTGCAAACCTTCTGGGACAGGACTTGCTATGCAAACTTGGCTGTACTATTTACTGCTCCCCAGATGGTGTCTATCTGCAAATCCCTCAGTCTTTCTTATGTGATTCTGTAACCTCCCTGCTGTCTGAAACTTCCCTCTCCACTCCGGTCCCTTGCTGTCCCTTAACTCCATCCCTAGAGCACCTAATCTCTCAGGTTCCTTCCTCCCTATGGCCATCACACCCATCTGAAGTGGGCTGATTAAATACTGACCCAGTTTGGATTACTGTAGACAATTCCAAACCCCTGCCTCGCCTGTCTCAGTATCCTTTGAATCCTGAGGCAGAGGCTGGGATTGCTCCAGTTATATCTGCATTAAAAGAACAAGGATTTATTGTCCCTTGTTCCAGCCCCTGTAACACCCACATCCTCCCAGTTCAAAAGGCTGATGGCAAATCGTGGCAATTTGTTCAAGACCTTCGAGCTATTAACCGTATTGTCAGACCTTCTTTTCCAGTGGGTCCTAACCCTGCTACATGGTGTTTCGCATGTCGGCAAGGAGGGGATGGTCTCTGCTATGAGTAAGGCGGGGTGGTGGGCTCCCCATTTCAGCTCCTTTGCAACCCGCCCCTGTGCCGCTTGTGTTACTTGTCAAAGCCACAATGTCGGCAAATCTGTAAAAGTAACACAAGGGTTCCGGGGTTTGCCTCAAGCACCTTTCCTACACTGGCAACTTGATTTTGTACAAATGCCAAAGTGTCAGAAGTATGAATTCATTTTAGTTATAATATGTCTGTTTTCGGGTTGGATTGAAGCCTTTCCCTGTCACAAAGCTGATTCATTGTCCGTTGCAAAATGTCTGTTAAATCACATTATCCCTACCAAGGGAATTCCTGCCACTTTGTCTAGTGACCGGGGAACACATTTTACTGGAAAAATTGTTCAACATCTAAACCAGGTATTACATGTCACCCCCCTGTTGCACTGCCCTTACCATCCACAGAGTGCAGGGGCAGTTGAAAGGCGAAATGGTGAGCTTAAAAATAAGCTGGCAAAAATCTGTAGTTCCACAAGGTTAAACTGGCCAGCTGCTTTACCACTGGCCCTTATGGAAATTCGGTCATCCCCGTCCCAGAGACACAAATTGAGTCCATTTGAAATCGTCATGGGACGCCCTATGCGAACAATGGCTACTCTTAGCCCAGCCCCAGACCTAAACCTAACTCATAGCACGCTCCTCCAGTACTGCAAAGGGTTAATGCAAGCGGTGAGCTCCTTCCGTTCGCGCAGCTTGGCCGAGGGAACCCACCTCTGCTGCCTGTCACACCCCTGAGCCTGGTGACTGGGTCTACCTGCGGCCTTGGAACCCCGGTGGAAGGGTCCGTACCGGGTACTGCTCACCACCCAGACAGCAGCGAAATTATCCGGCATCGCTGCATGGATCCACGCCCCACAGTGTAAGCCAGCGCCACCTCAAGGGGACCCAGCACCTCTGCAAGACCACGCCGAACCAGCTTCAACCCCAGAAGACAAAGAGGAACCGCCTGCAATACCTTACAATCTGCGCTCTCGTAAGGGTTGCCAGAAGCAGAGGGTAAGCAGACAGCAGGACCCAACAAACAGGAAGCCGTAGTGAGCCTAGCGTCTGCTGCCTGGTGGACGTAAAACCGTGACTGCGGATCCCTCGAAAGGGGCTGTCGGAACCAGAAAGGGTCCTGCTTCCAACATGTGTCCTTTGAGAAGCTTAATCCTCAGCTCCTGTGTCCTGAGGGTCTGGGGAATCCAGAGTGACAGTGACAATTCTTTCATCCAACAACAGGTGCAGATAGCCCAGATCCTGAATATTTCTAATGGCTGGGTCTGCAGCCACATCCCAGCTCACTCACAAACTAGTATCCCCACCATGGCAATCCCTTTGAATTCCTCAGAGCCTGCTGGAGAACCCTATCCACTTAAAAGGACATGGAAGGAAAATGACACTTGGGGGCTGGGAAAAACATATGTTCCTAAACTTATAAGTGTGGTGAAAGGAAAGGGCCACTGGTGCTGGGTGTGTAATGGGACAGGGCTGAATCTAGGGAGGAGCAGCTGTCTCCAATACATCGTGTCCCATGGTGTATGGGACTATTCAAACAAGGTTGGAGAATGGCGAACCGGGTATGGAAAGATAAACTTCCTCTCAACCTGCGATCAAACCAAAGATTCAATCTCTTGCTCTCCCTACAGCCTCCCTGAGAAAAACAGCACCATCTACAAATGTCATGTGAATGCTACCTCTTCTCCCAGTGAAAATCATCCTGTGCGCTTTGGGGGATACTATTCCTCCTTCGTAAATTCTTACATGTCAAAGGGTTGCAGTCAACCCTTCCCAGCTTTAATGGGACATCATTGGGTTTGTGGGGAAAATGCTTACACTGTGTTACCAGCAAATTGGTCAGGTATCTGTTATCCTGATCAGCTTTTCCCACAATTCCGGGTGCTTCAATCCCTCCCACGAAATCGCCTCCGTAATTTCAGGCGAAAAAGGAGGGACTTGCCAGATGCTAAATGGTATGTGGTTAACATTAGCCCCCTAACTTGGGAAGAAGCTGTTGGCATTTCTTTAGTCCCAGTAGGGGGGTAATCCACCATGCAAAAAGGCTTTTAAGGTTACAAGCGGTGGTTGAGATCATGGCCAATGAAACAGGAGAGAGCTTAAAAGCTCTAGCCAAAGAAGCAGGAGCGGTCCGACAAGTGGCCCTCCAAAACCGTCGGGCATTAGATATAATACTGGCAGCCAAAGGAGGGACCTGTGCTCTAATTGGAACAGAAAGCTGTGTATACATACCTGATAATACTAATGAGGTAATAAATCCTGCTAGCCATCTGGAGCAAATTGCATACCTTCCCCACGAAGAACCAAGTTCCTTGTGGAAATGGATAAGTAACTTATTCAATTTCTCTAGTCTGGGAAACTGGTTGTTTCAAGGAATCCTGACTATCCTATTTGGAATTCTAATAATCTTTGTGTGTTTTTGATTTCTTGTTGTATCCAAAACTGCACAAGACACACCATCCATCAGGTTACCCCTAACCAGAGTGCTAATCTAATGTTGTTAAATGTCACCAGTGAAAGTAATGAAAAAGAACGATTGATGTATGGAATCCAGTAAGTCATTGGTCATGGGCGTAGCCTTGACCAAAAGGGGGGATTGTGGAAGTATAACATTGTATAAGGGGACATGCTGGATACATTGTATATGAGAGGGCATGCCAAAACATATTACAAAGTATCTGAGGGAGCACACGTAGGGACAGTTAGCTTTTGAATGGAGAAGCAATTAAGATAGAGCCAGCACATCTAAGAAGCAGGCATCAGAATGGAAGGTGTGAAGGGCAATTAGTTAAGTTAACTGGAAGTTGTTAAAGGAGATTGTTAAGGGTGGCAGGTAATTGAAGATACGTGACTGGTCTCAGGGATCTCGAAGGGTGATGACTAAAATCTTTTTCTTCTTTTGTCTGTAACTTCTCTGTAACTTGTTCTCCAAAAAACTGTATAAATTAAGAGACACAAGCCCCACTCAGGGGGCTCACTTCTAAATGTATTAGCAGAGCAGCTTTGCTAATAAAACAGAGTGGTCTGATAAATTGTGAGTCGGAGTCAAACTTTGACACTACGGGTACCAATTTCTGGTTCTCACTTTGTTGTAAGAGGGTAGCCACCATGGCCAGTTTGTTTGCTGCTAACCGGATGACAAATGGTTTTGATTCATCTGGGAAGTGCAAAGCAGGGGTGGTTAGGGCTTTTTGTTTTAAGGTGTTTAAATCGGTATCCCGGTCCGAACCCCATTCCCAATGTGTCTTTTTCTTAAGCAATTTCCATAAAGGAAGGGTGATCTCTGCATATTTAGATATGGGGTCGTAAAAAGTTTAATCCCCCTAGCAAAACCCTTAAGGAGTGTACATCAGTAGGGGCTGGCATTTCAATTAATGCCCTCACCTTCCTTTGATCTACCTGCCTTCCCTCTTGACCAACGATAATCCCTAGGTAACTGACCTGGGTTTGTACCAATTGTGCTTTTTCCAGGCTTACCTTGAATCCGGCGTCCTTGATTAGCGTGAGGACATCCTCTGTAAGCCTTTGTACCTGCGTCTCGAGCTCCCCGAAAACCAAAATATCATCCACATAGGAAAAAATGAGTAGTCGATCTGCTGGACTTAATTGATCCTTCCTTAGAAGTTTTTAAGGTCAGGCTTGACAAAGCCCTGGCTGGGATGATTTAACTGGGGATTGGTCCTGCTTTTGAGCAGGGGGTTGGACTAGATGACCTTCTGGGGTCCCTTCCAACCCTGATATTCTATGATTCTATGATTCTATGATCCAGCATATCTACCACATGTCGGTGGGCAATAGCCGGAGAGTCTTGGAATCCTTGGGGTAAGTGTTGAAATGTGTATTGCTGATCCCTTATGGTGAAGGCAAACCGGTCCTGTGAATCAGGGTGTAAGGGCATTGCAAAGAAACAGTTAGCCAGATCTATAACTGAAAAGTACCTGGAGGTGGCTTGTACTTTTTGGATAACTTGTGTAATATCTGCCACGATGGGGGCCATGGGTATGCTTCCTTTGTTGATCCTCCTGTAGTCAATAGTTAGTTGCCAGGACTGTCCATCTGCCTTTATGACTGGCCACACAGGGGAGTTAAAGGGAGAGTTAGTTTTCCTGATAACCACCTGTTCTTCCAGGTCCTTGATGGTCTGGATCAATTGTGCTTCAGCTTCTTTGGGGTACCTGTACTGTTTCTGGGGCGGTATTAATTCACCTATAATTTTGACACAAGCATTGATTTTACCACAATCTGTTTTCTTCTAGGTCCAGACCATGGGAAACTTTGCACGCCACTCCTCTTTCTGTTTGGCGGTGAGGGCTGCAATTGATTGGTCTCCTCTTTTGGAAACTACGTTGTTTTGGCTCTCTATTGATAAAAAAGGGGGGAGGGCTTCCAGCCTCCACAGGGCACTCCGGAGTAAATCGATTAGGATATTGTTTTTAAACAACCAGTCTGCTCCTAGAATTACATCGTTAGTCATGTATTTTGTTTGAATTAAGTTCCCGGTTGTGTTATAGCATTGCACTGAGAACAGGAAACCTTGTACTGTGAAAGGGACTTGTGTCCACTCTTGTCCCATACGGGGTTTCCCCTGAAATGACTGCAGGATTACCTCCTGCCCGCATTCTCCACCAAAATGTTATACCAATAAAATAAAAACCAGCAGGATCTTATTAAAGGGACAAGGCAAAATGCCACATGTATTGTAAATATAATAAAAAGAAATATATATAAAACTCACACTGTTGTATTGTTAGTTATTCCTTACTTAACTACATATATATATTCATTCATTCACTCATTCATACCAGCTCTGCATAGGGGTTCTAGTTACCAGCCTAGAAGTTGCTGGTGACAGAGTACAGGCCAGGTAACCTGAACACGAGAGTGGAGCCGAGTCCGTGTCAGATGCGCATCCGATGCTCCTGAAGGGTAGAGGCAGAACTGGAGACTCAAAGTTCTCAGTCCTTAGTCTCCATTTTTATAGGAATTTCTTCCTGTGCCAGTCCGTGGAATTTGCTTTGTCATATTGTTAGTCATGACGGCTCCAGGACGGCTGTCAGGTGCTCATCAGCTTTCTTCATCCTTGAATTGGTCTTAATTGGTCTTGAATTGGTCGGGTGGATCCCAGTTTGCCCTCCGGTGGGGTTCTCTGGTTGTCTCCACCCGGCGTCTTTTTCAGCCAATTGATATTAAATTCCTAGGCTGGCACTTCCCTGTTTATTCAAAACCCACCATTCATTCACATACATTCCTTACTTTAATAAAAACACATTTCTCATTTCACCAAGTATTGTTATTTTATTTGAGACTCCCTGTCTCTTAACAGTCCTTCGGTATTGACTTTCTTTTCATATACAAAGGTGTTATTTATTTGAGACTCCCTGTTTTTTAACATTCCTGATCCAAACTATAGAGGGTGGGAGTCTCTATGTGACATTTCTATGAGTGCCACTCCAATTTGCGGCTCTTCGCAGGCGTTACAAAAAAGCATGTCAAACTCCATCACAAAGTATCCGTTTGCAAAGTAGAGTCATTTGAACAGAACCATTTGAGAAAGTAACATTCATTGATTGGTTTACATTTATAAGCGTCAATCTTAATAACAAGTGAGAAAAAGTATCAATTCAGAGAAAGCAGAGCCAGCTGAGCGGTTTGCAAGGTACGGTTTGCAAGCTTTAATACAGAATTGTAAATCAATATTGCAGATTTACAATTATGTCAAATAGAAGAATTATAAATTTTATAAATGCAGATTTACAAATATTATAAATCAATATTGCAGGTTTGCAATTTATTATAAACAGAATCACAAATATTAAGAATATGCCTACAAACTCACTGGTTACTCAGAAGTCCAAACAACACAGTTCCCTTAAAGTGACCCAACCTCCAGCCTCCATCCAGGTACCCACGTCAAATATGACGAAAATTACTGAAAATCTTATTTCGTCATGTAGAATAAAAGGTTCTACCAATCCCATAGCGTTAGACACGTCACCTCCCGTGTTAACGACCGGCTCAGATCTCACCCAGATACACCCTACCGCCAGTTCTGAGTAACTAAACTAAACTAAAATGTATTCAAGAGCAAAAGACCATGTGTTCAATTCATTGAGGTGCAGCTTCACAGCAGAGAGGGGGAGTTTTGTGGTTGCAAAGAGTTTTTGCAGAAATACTTCATAGTTTATAGTCCTATGTCCAAATCTCATATTCACCGTGCACCAGCATACCTGGGACCTCCGTCTTGCGACTCAAACCTCCCCTGGTGAAGCTTAAGCAGATCTGAGAGGACAGAATCAGGACCCAAGGATCTTTTATACAATTTCATGTCTTTTGACAAGTTGGGATTTCCTCCTGGAACAAAAGGTAATTAGGATGACTTTGAATCAGGTCAATCACTGGTACTTAGTGTGACGGGGCAAGGCCAGATGGCTATAGAAGAGTAGTGGGAGATAGATACATTAGCTCCAGGCTAAACCAATCCCTGGTACCCGGATAAGTTAAATGGCAGGTGCTCAATTAAGACACCTGGGGTCAATTAAGAACTTTCCAGAAGGCAGGGAGGACGCTAGGTTGATTGGGACACCTGAAGCCAATCAGGGACTGCCTGAAACTAGTTAAAAGCCTCCCTGTTGGTCAGGTGGGGGCAGATGTCAGAAGCTGTGGGAGGAAGTTGTGCTGTTGGAGAGACTGAGCAGTACACACAGTGATGAGCTGCCAAAATCTTAACAACCGGTTCCCTCCTCACCCCACGAGGGGGTCGTGGCCCGCCCCCTGGGACTCCTGCCCCATCCAACCCCCCTCTTATGTCCCCTGACTGCCCCCAGAACTGGGCAGGAAGGTCTTGTGGGCCACCGTAGTGGGTACCCACCCTGCCCTCCCCCTAAGAGCCAGAGGGACCTACCAGGGGGCGAGGTGGGGAGTCCCGGGGGTGCTTACCTGGGGCAGCTCCCGGGAAGCATCCGGCAGGTCCCTCTGGCTCCTAGGGGCAGGGTAGCGTAGATAGGGGGGAGCGGCCACTCCCCCCACTGATCACATCAAAAGTGGCGCCTTAGGCACCAGCTCGCGGGTGCTCCAGCCCCAGAGCACCCACGGAGTCGGCACTTACGGCGTCACTTTTGGCCGGTGGTTAAATTTAGAAGCCCTTTTCGAACCGGTTGTCCCCATGGAAAAAATGGTTCTAAAAGGGCTTCTAAATTTAACAACCGGTTCCAGCAAACCGGCTCCAGCTCACCACTGAGTACACACCATATCAGGCACAAGGAAGGAGGCCCTGAAGTAAGGGTGAAGTGGAGCTTGAGGAATTGAGGGCTGCTGTAGGGGAAGTAGCCCAGGGAATTGTACATGTCCTGTTTCTAAAAGGTCAGCTACCCTAGCTGATACTATTAGGGTCCCTGGGCTGGAGCCCGGAGTAGAGAGTGGGCCTGGGCTCCCCCCTTTGTCCCCACCCCCCGATTAATCACTGAAACTGGGAGACAACAGAGACTGTGCAAGGAAGGATAACTTCTCCTCACCTCCCTCGCTGACTTATGATGAAAATGGCTCAGTAGACTGTGACCCTTGTCTCCAGAGAGAGAAGGGCGACGTGGAGGGTCACAGTGAGCTTCTGAGGCTAGCAAAATCCACCAGGAAACGTGGGACCCACGGAGACAAGGACAGAGCTTTGTCACATTAGCTGTATGAATTAACATAAGGCCATTTGCTTGTTCCTCCACCATTCACAGTACATTTCAAAGAGAGATGAATACTGAGATATCCGGTGTTTACAATTCATTTAAATGCTAGGGTGTTCTTTTGATCTCTGAATGATCAGAATACTGTTCATGACACTGTCCGCCTACTCATACATATGTAAATACACAAAAACTCAAACATTATCTCCCCCCCATCCATCTTCTGTGGGTTGTTAATTTTGCAGGATGTTTAATCCTTTCTAGCCATGCGTCACGCCTCCAACATGAGACTGGTGTGGAAGGGCAAAATTAGATCCCCTGGATACACCTTAAGGACCTTCCAACATTGATATGAGCTGTGCTTACATTGAACTCTTTGAAAAGCCAAATTATGGATGCATGCTTTGGCCCCAGCCAAAAACTTAGCCCATACTTTGTGAAACACTTTAGTGATTCCAGGGTTTGGTCGATGTGTTAACTTAACACAGCCATTAATCACAGGTGCCAAGTTTTCTCGGCGCCGGTGGGAGCTTGCGCCCCCCTGCCCCGCCCCAACTCCACCCCTCCCTGCCCCTATTGGATCCCTCCCCAAATCCCCAACCTGGCCCTGCCTCCTCCCCCAAGTGTGCCACGTTCCCCCTCCTCTCCGCTCCCTCCCAGGCTTGCCGCGCGAAACAGCTGTTTCACGGTGCAAGCACTGGGAGGGAGGGGAGAGAAGCAGGACCCCGCGGTGCACTATGGGGAGGAGGCAGAGCAGAGCAGAGGTGGAGGTGAGCTGGGGCGGGGTGGGTGGGACGGGAAGCTGCCGCTGGGTGCAGAGCACCCACCCATGTTTCCCCGTGGGTGCTCCAGTCCAGGAGCACCCATGGAGTGAGTGCCCATGCCATTAATGTTCTTCAGAGAGCACTTACTCTGGCATTCAGCCATGGAGGCTGTGCGGTGTTGTACCTCAGTTTCCCTTTGTGCCCAGCAGGTCACACCTGAAGTGGTTTTTCTGCTGCGGAAGGTTTTAGAAATGTGTCTATGCATTAGCTGTGAAACCTCGACATTATTAGGCGTTTAACACAAAGTGTGTTCTTGTTGAACCCAACAGCATAATCAAAAGGGTTTCTGTTATGTACCCTTGTAGCTAGGTGGTGTGGTCCCCTGCCGCCCCGGAGAGGGACAAGCCCCTCCCGACACCAGAGTGGGGGGAGCCAGTGAGTCCTGTGCCCATCCCCCAGAGGTCAAGGCACAGGACAGGAAGTATAAAACCCCGACCCCAGAGCTCATTTGAGGAGCAGCCGCCGGAGAGGCCAGACACCCGCGGCCTAGCTCCCAGTGGGGAGACCCCGGCGACCTCCGGCGGACTCAAGGACTGGCCTGATCTGCTGACGCCCGATGCTGACTAGAGTCCGGAGGAGCTGCCCAGCCTGCCCCTCGCCAGTTACCCCGATTTGCTGCCCAGCCTGCCCCTCTCCAGTTACCCCGATTTGCTGCCCAGCCTGCCCCTCGCCAGTTACCCAGAGGCCAGGCTAATTCCTCCTCAGCAACTGGAAGGAAGCAGTGAGGCGGTGTGGTCCCCCGCTGCCCCGGAGAGGGACGAGCCCCAGCCAAACCCCTCTACAGATAGATAGATAGATAGATAGAGGGGGGACACCCGCGGCCTAGCTCCCAGTGGGGAGACCCCGGCGACCTCCGGCGGACTCAAGGACTGGCCTGATCTGCTGACGCCCGATGCTGACTAGAGTCCGGAGGAGCTGCCCAGCCTGCCCCTCGCCAGTTACCCCGATTTGCTGCCCAGCCTACCCCTCGCCAGTTACCCAGAGGCCAGGCTAATTCCCCCTCAGCAACTGGAAGGAAGCAGTGAGGCGGTGTGGTCCCCCGCTGCCCCGGAGAGGGACAAGCCCCAGCCAAACCCCTCTACAGATAGATAGATAGATAGAGGGGGTAGATGAGGATAGATAGATGGGGGCGCCAGGCCACACACACACAGAGCGCAGGGTCTGGCCCCTCCAGCAGGGGGCACCAGGGACACACACAGTGCAGGGCCCGGCCCCTCCTGCAGGGGGCGCCAGGGACACACACCGGGGGGGGCGCTCACGATCTTTCATTAACCGAGTCGTCTTTAATTCCCGGGGAGACCCCGGGGCTGCCCTGGCAGGTTGGCTGCCCTCACACCGCTGGCAGGGGGAGCCGACAGCGCGTTCAGCGAGCGACAGCGAGGCATTTGCTCCCCGCCCGGAAAACACGGCACCGGCTGCGAAGGGCAGGGCCGGCCTGAGGGGGGGGCCATGCAGGCGACTGCCCAGGGATGCCTTGGTCACGGGGCGCAGGCTGCCGGTGTAGAGTCAGAAACTGCTCCTGGCGGGCAGCGGAGCGCCACGGGCTGGGGGGCTGCACCCAAACTTCTCTCTGCTTCCTCCCTAGGGGTTCATGAGGGAGCAGCGTTCGAGGGGGGGAGTGAGCAGCAGTGCCAGGCGCTCCGTGCATCCAGAGCAGTTGCCCCGTGTGGGCGCAGGAGGGTTGGGGGCCCCGGTGGGCGGTGCAGGGCGAAGGGGCTGCCCCCCAACCTGGCCGGATTGCGCCGCGGCTAAGTGCAACATGGCCCCATGCCTCGGCGCTTATCCTCCGCAAGCTTTTGTGTTCCTGGCTGGCAGGCCCCAACCCTCGAAAAGCAGATAGTAAACTTTGCAACTGAGCCTCATGCCAAAGTAAACGCAGGAGCAAACGTCCACCCGCCGCTGGCAAGAGCCCTGGCAATTAACCGCATGCTCCCCGGCGTTGCTGTTGGCAGTGCCGGGTTTACAATGGCTCTAGTGGCTCCCTGGAGCCAGGCCCAGGCTCAGAAGGGGCCCTGGCCTGCTCTGCTTGCCCTGCGCCCCGAGACCCCCCTGGCTCCCCCCGCCCGCCACTTGCTCTTCTCGGCTTGCCCAGCGGCTGGCCGAGGGCTCCTCTACGCCCCCTGGCCCCAACCCCTGCACCTCTCAGCCCCCCCGGCCGGACCCCAGTGCGCCTCCGGCTCCGGGCAGTCTCTGCTTCCCACCACCTGTGGGCCCCCCCCCCCCCCCCGGCTCCCTGAAGCTCAGCTGCCTGGAGATGGTACAGAAGCCTGGCCAGTCTTGGCCAGTTGGGGGGTGGGGGAGAGTGTGGGGGGCTTGGCTGGGCCCCTCCAGGCAGGTGCGTCCTGAGGGATCCCGGCCAGGGCAGGCCCTGGCCTGGCTGATCGCGCCACTCCCGAGGGGCCGGAGTGATTCCCGGCCCCGGGACCAGCCCTGGCTGCGCTGCTGGCTCAGCCTGGCAGACGCGGTCGCCTCCCAGCAGGGCTGGTGAGTGCGGCCGGGAGGCAGGGCGTGGGGGAGGGCGTCTGGCGGGAGTCTGGGGGGGGTGCTGGGCTGTGAGGGGGCGGGGAAGATCTGTGTGTGCTGGGGCCCGAGGGAGTGGGGGTTCTATGGGGGGTGCTGGGCAGTTGTGATGGGGCTGTGGGCGGGGGTTGTGTTGTGCAGGGAGGTCTGCGGGGGCGCTGGGCATAGTGGGTCCGGGGTGGTTCTGGTCATAGGGAGTTGGGGGGGTGTTAGGCGGGGGGGGGCTCTGTGGAGTGGCATGGGCCCGCCCCCTGAGCGGAAGGGGCACACTGGCCTCACAGGGCTACTGTGCGTGTGGCAACTGCTAGGCTGTAAATAGTGCCCCCGCACTGGGCTGGGTGGAGTGGGGCCACCCCTGCCATGCCCCATTGCCCCTGGCTGGCCCCTTGGTCTGGGGACCGACCTCCCCGCGCCTTGCCCCATTGCCCCTATGGGGGCCCACAGATATGTTTGGCACCAGGCCCACAAAAGGTTAATCCGGCCCTGGTTGCCTGGGTTAGGTGTAGGAGACCTGCCACTGTGCCAGGAGGAAATCTGCCCCGCGGGTTGTGCCGTTGGCAGGACGCAGGGGTCTGGCGTGCGGCGGGCAGTGTGAAAGACGGGGTCTGTTGGCAGCCACAGAGAGCAGGAGCAAAAGGAGAACAGTGGGTGGGCGCAGGCCTGGGCGGGCTGGGAATGGGGCCGAGATCCCCGGGGTGCAGCCTGAGACTGTGGGGCTGCTGGGCCCCCTTAACGCTCCAGCCTGGGCTGTGTCCCACAGTGCTTTGCTAGTGACAAGCTGCAAACCCCTCCAGGAGCTATGATCACTCAGCACAACCGCATGCGAAGCCCCCACACCCAGTTGGATTGTATGAATGCTCCCAGAACCCCTCGTGAATCATGCTGAGAAAGGCACCAGCCATGTCCCCCCAGCTCCCAGCCTTGCACCTCAAGAATACGCCGTCCTGCACTGATCAAGACGGGCAGTGCAAATTTATTAATTGGCTCCCCACTTCGTCAATGGAAAGTGGACGTACACCAGCCTTTGCGAACCCGAGACGATTTACCGCACACTTCAGGCAAACTCGCTGGTCAGGCTAAACAGCAAAACAAATGCATTGACTGCAAAAGAGAGATTTTAAGTGATTATAAGTGATAGGCAAAAAGTCAGAGTTAGTTACCCAAAGAAATAAAATAGAAGCCCGCAGTCTAAACTCTCACCCCTCTTAGACTGGGCAACATCTAAATGAAGCCATTGTTCTCACCCCCCTGGGTATTGCAGCTCATAGGCCGCAGATGTCACCAGATCTGAACCATTCGTTAACCCGGGAGGTGACATGTCCGATCCTTTGGGATCGATAGAATCTTTTCTTTTATATGATGAAATAAGATTTACAGAAATTTTCATCACATTTGACATGGGTACCTAGATAGAGGCCTGAGTCTGGGTCACTTTAAGGGAACTGGGAACTGGGAACTGTGTTGTTTGGACTTCTGAGTAACTAGTGAGGTAATAGAGAAGCTGTTTTATGCTGGTTTGGTGAATCTAAGTATTGGAATATCCACCGCTTTGCGGGGTTTGGCTGCCCCATGCTTTGCAGTTCCCCCTAATTGAGTGACCACAACTGGCTGCCACTAGGACCCCGGTCACAGTGGTGTAGTTATGCTTGGATACCACAGGTTCATTGGGCTTTTGGATCAGAACCACACACTTGTCAAAATTTAATTTTGATATTGGAGAGTTTAAGGGTTAAAAATTAGTTACAGTGAGTGATCCCTGATCACGATCCTGAGAGAAAAATCCCTGGAAGAATTGTGCTCACAGAGAAAGAAAAAGACCCCAGAGCAGGAACGGAGAAATCTGTTAATTGCCAGTGATAAAGAAGCAGACCCAGTGAAAATGCTTGGGGTGAGAAACCAGAGGCTAGAACTTGAACAAAAGGAAAAATAGCTGATATGGAAGAAGAAGTTGCTGAAAGGGAACACCTGGGGTTTGAACATGAACAAAGAACAGCACATATTTGATTGCAGGCAGACGTGGACAGAAGCTCCAGCTCAAGTGAATACAGGAAAAGTAGGAATTGTATCATCCCGCAAAGCCAGCTGCTCTCAACAGCAAAGATGGGGATCGACTCTATCCAGTTTGTCACAATGTTGATATGTTGTTTGACTCTGAGCAGTTGTCTGGGTGTAACCAAATTTACCCCAACACTGCCCCCTTTTATGTAAATGCTTTTACTGGGAGCTCGGGGGAAGGTAACCCCATAACTTGTGGGGAGAATGTAAAAGTCCAGGGTAAAAGCTGTTTAGGGCAAATTACAGCTTCTAACATCAGCTTGTTAAAGCAGATCTTGTCAAAGAGGAAGATTATTTACCAGATCAGAGTGTGAATATTGTAATCCTCTATGAGTCTACTGTAAACGTGCCTTTAGCCAGAATCCACCTTGAATGGAATGGTGCTAAACATGAAGTTATAGCTGGTGTAAGGAAGCTATTGCCTAA
This sequence comes from Lepidochelys kempii, assembly GCF_965140285.1. NCBI lineage: Eukaryota > Metazoa > Chordata > Testudines > Cheloniidae > Lepidochelys > Lepidochelys kempii. The sequence goes on from NC_136402.1 coordinate 15,967,262, forward strand.
GGATCTTTTGATTGGGGATGATACTACTGTAGTTCACGAAAGCTTATGCTCAAATAAATTTGTTAGTGTCTAAGGTGCCACAAGTCTGCCTGTTCTTTTTATTAAAACTTCATTCAGTCAAGTTGATGACATTAAACTAGGAATAATCCTGAACCTGTGTCTATTAGGGGCAAGGATTTGCCTATGAAGGGTTTCTCCAAATGTTTGTCTGAGGAAGATGGCTGTTTGTCTGTGCAAAGAAGCAGTGCATATGTGGAAGACATTTCTGAGTGTCTGTCTGGTATCTCAGAAGCGAATCTGGCGCTAGATAGAGCTCAGGAAGATGTTTCTCTAGAGCAAATTAAAGTTGGTGAGCAGGTTAAAGCCCTAACTGAGGAAGAAAAGGGTAGATTTTTGATGAGTGATAAATTGTTGGCTAGTAAAGCTTGGGAAAGTAAGCCTGACCCAGGTAAAAGTTATGTGCTTAAAGTAGCTCAGTGTGAAGAATAGCAGTTTATCTGTTGGGAGTGGCAACTTGCCTGGTAAGGGAGCCGTCTCACGGTCCAGGCATGTGTCTGAAATCAACCATGGGTGCTGGGACAAAGAAAAAGATACTTCCAATTGTTTCTGTTTTGAATAGCAGCATGCCTGCTGAGAAAAAGCTTGGCTCTAGTTCTCTGTCTGTAAAGCAGTCAGAAGAAGCCCATCAGCCTATGATGGCTGAAAATGTACCAGTTGACTCAGAATTTATTTGGGATACAACTAAAGCCTGGGAAGGACATGGTCCGGAATTTGTGTCTGCTGGGGTAATGACACTGTACCCAGGTTGCATCCAGTTGATGTCATAAATAGCTCCCAGAGACCAAGCGATTCTGGTGCTTCTATTTTGCTTGTTTCTAGTGTGTTGTTGGGTGAAAATATGACAACCTTGTCTGATCAGGGTGATAGCAGGGCACCAGGAAAGCATGACGGTAATTTCACTCAGTTACTTGCTGACAGTGTGGAATCCTGTAACAAGGAAGAGAATGCTTCTAATCTTGTGACTATGAAGTCTATCAGTTTACCTGAAAGGGAGTTTTGTGAAAATCCTCCTGATGGGCCAGAGGTGATTCTGGATGTAAGTGAAACTCAGAAGGAGTTTGGTGGTTTGTCTGTTGTGCCAAAGTCAGGTCTGGACAGGAATAAAGCTCAGAAAGAACCAGTTGTAGTGCGGGATATTGCAGAAGGAAAGGGATTTCTGGGTGGGGTCTGTGAAGAGGAATTGTTTCCATTGACTCTTAATGGACCATTGCTGATAGTAAACAGTCTCTCTTCTGGGGAAAGTGTGTTGGTGCCTAGTGGCCAAAGTCTTTCAAATGAAAATGAATCCGATGAATTTGCTTTGAAAAAATCCAGTGCGAGTAGCTGGGAGAAGATTTCAGATGAAATAAAAATTGCTAGGGAGTTTAAACAGCCCTATGAGCTTAACCCGCTTGTGGGGGGAAACCACATTGTTGGGACATGAATGTCTCCATGTTGATTCTTTGAGTAAGCAGTCTGTGTCTCAGGGACTGAGACAAGCCAGTCCTTGCCTACAGACAGCCCCCCAACCTGAAGCAAATACTCATCAGCAACCACACACCACACAACAGAACCACTAACCCAGGAACCTATCCTTGCAACAAAGCCCGTTGCCAACTGTGCCCACATATCTATTCAGGGGACACCATCATAGGGCCTAATCACATCAGCCACACTATCAGAGGCTCGTTTACCTGCACATCCGCCAGTGTGATATATGCCATCATGTGCCAGCAATGCCCCTCTGCCATGTGCTTTGGGCAAACTGGACAGTCTCTATGCAAAGGAATAAATGGACACAAATCAGATGTCAAGAATTATAACATTCAAAAACCAGTCGGAGAACACTTCATCTCTCTGGTCACTCAATTTCTGATCTAAAAGTGACTATTCTTCAACAAAAAAACTTCGAAAACAGACTCCAATGAGAGACTGCTGAATTGGAATTAATTTGCAAATTGGATACAATTAATTTAGGCTTGAATAGAGACTGGGAGTGGTTGAGTCATTATACAAAGTAAAACAAGGAAGTGATTAAACTAAAAGCCTATGTTAAGGAAGACTCCGCAGCCAAGAAAAAGTTACAAAAGTCCAAAAGGGATATGGAACAAGCTGACCTACTGAATGACTTGTCTCAGTCAAAAACTTGGCATGACAAAAATGATTGTAAATGTACACTCGCGATAAGACGGATGTGAATGTTATTGCTAATGATTGTAACTAACTTGTTGCTGATACCAAGTACTGTAAAAATGTACAATGTGCAGGGTCTCTTGAAAAAACCCTTGAACATGTTAAGAGTGGTACATAACAGAAACCCTTATGATTATGCTGTTTGGTTCAACAAGAACACACTTTGTGTTTCAGAGTAACAGCCGTGTTAGTCTGTATTAGTCTCTAAGGTGCCACAAGTCCTCCTTTTCTTTTTACACTTTGTGTTAAAAGCCTAATATTGTTGAGGTTTCACAGCTAATGCATAGACACATTTCTAAAACTTTCCGCAGCAGAAAAACCACTTCAGGTGTGACCTGCTGGGCACAAAGGGAAACTGAGGTACAACACCGCACCGCCTCCATGGCTGAATGCTCGAGTAAGTGGTCTCTCAAGAACATTAATGGCTGTGTTAAGTTAACATATAGACCAAACCCTGGAATCACTAAAGTGTTTCACAAAGTATGGGCTAAGTTTTTGGCTGGGGCCATGTCAAGGGTTTTGGCCAGAGCTCATCCCTCTCTGGGGCGGTGGGGGACCACACCACCTCACGACACTATCTATCTATCTATCTATCTGTCTATCTATCCATCCCCATCTATCTATTGTAACAAAGTTCCTGCTCTACCTTGGTGGGTCTTGCACTTATTGGCAGATTTGTTCGCCTTGGAGCTTCACGGCAGCCCTCAGCTTGGCCGTTTTCATGAACTCACAGTCCAGGTCAACTCCTCCCATGTCTGACCAGGCGCTGGGAGGATTTGGGGGGGAACCCGGGCCCGCCCTCTACTCCGGGTTCCAGCCCTGGGCCCTGTGGAATGCAGCCGTCTAGAGTGCCTCCTGGAACAGCTGTGTGACAGCTACAACTCCCTGGGCAACTTCCCCATGGCCTCCTCCCAACACCTTCTTTATCCTCACCATAGGACCTTCCTCCTGGTGTCTGATGATGCTTGTACACCTCAGTCCTCCAACAGTCCGCGTTCTCACTCTCAGCTCCGAGCGCCTCTTGCTCCCAGCTCCTCACACACACACCATAAACTGAATTGAGCTCCTTTTTAAACCCAGGTGCCCTGATTAGCCTGCCTTAATTGATTCTAGCAGCTTCTTGATTGGCTGCAGGTGTTCTAATCAGCCTGTCTGTCTTAATTGTCTCCAGGTTCCTGGTTGTTTTGGAACCTTCCCTGTTACCTTACTCAGGGAAAAGGGACCTACTTAACCTGGGGCTAATATCTCTGCCTTCTATTACTCTCCTGTAGCCATCTGGCCCAACCCTGTCACACTATCTATCTATCTATCCCCATCCATCCTATCTATCTATCTACCTCTCTATCTATCTATCCCCCTGCCCACTCTGGGCTGGGCACAGGCGAGCTCTAGGCACAGATCCAGGAATTCGGCCTCCCCACGCCAAGGGTCCAGCAGCGGCTGCTCCTTGTGCCCAAGCTGCCCTGATGCGATGGGCTCCCATCGGCCTGTGCTCATCCCTTGGGCCCCCGCGGTGCCACCCACTGCTCCGTGAACGTCCCCCACTGGCCTGGCTCCATCCCCCACGGGTCCCCGGCTCTGTCAATGCCAGCAGAGTGGGCGGCCTGTATCGGCTGGGACCCCCGGCACCGGGGCAGGGCGCAGCCGAGATGGGGCACCGGGCCGAGCCACGCAGACGCAGGGCATTTTATAAAACAAGGCGCAAGAATGAAGGGTGGAGGCTGGCACCAGGGGTGGGGAAACCTGACCCCTAGCAATCCCTGGGGCCGACATTTCTGCCCCACAGTGCACGGGGAGAAGCTCCCACAAGGCCTCATACCACAGCTCTGCCGGTGCCTCTCACTCCCGACCCCCTGCTAGCCTGCCCTGAGCTCTTGCAACCCAGCTCTGGGTTCAGTGCAGTATAGGCAGGGGCAGGGCACCGAGGGAGCGGTATGGCTCTGGGCTTTTCTGTAGAGTCCTACCCACTGCTCCCCACTATAGGCCCAGAGTGTGTGTGGGGAGGGGAGGGGGAAGGGCAGGCCAGGGCTGGGGGAGGGGGGAGCAATTTCCCCTTTGCTTCCTTCCTTAGAGGTTTTTAAGGTCAGGCTTGACAAAGCCCTGGCTGGGATGATTTAATTGGGGATGGGTCCTGCTTTTGAGCAGGGGGTCGGACTAGATGACCTCCTGAGGTCCCTTCCAACCCTGATAGTCTATGATTCTGTGATTCAGTTCAGCTCTAATGCAAAGCAAATAAGGAAGAATCCATGGAGCCGGAAGAATTGCGGGGAAGGAACCATGGTAAAGGTGACGAATCCCGGACAGGGGTGTGTGCCAAGTCCCAGCTCTTCCACAACCACTAGGCTCCACTCCCCTCCCAGAGCCGTGGAGATGAGGTGACCAGACGTCTCGTTTTTAAAGGGACAGTCCCGTATTGAAGCCCTCCTGCAGGTGTCCCGACTTCTTCTTAAAAACAGGAAAATTGCCCCACTGTTTCTGTCCCCCGCCCCCATCAGTACGGGCGGGTCCTGGCCCTGGCTGGATCCCGGCGCGCCAGCTGCCCTCCCACCAGCAGTGAGGCGAGGGATCCAGTGGCCAACGACGGGGGGGATCCAGTGGCCAACGACGGGGGTGGGTGTGCAGGGCTGCTGGCGGGACAAACGTGCAGTGTGTGGGGCCGGCCGCTCCCCTGCTGGGCCATCAGCACAGCCCACACTGTGTGCCAGCAGGGCCCTGCCCCCCGGGAGCGCGGGGCTGCTCCGTGTCCCCCAGGTTCCCTCCCCTGCTGAGCCCCCTGCCTGGCCGGGATCACTGAGGCCCCTGCAGTCAGGTTCCCTGGGCCCTGGTGCACAATGCAGCCTTCGGGCTTAACCCCTTCCTGCCCGCGCTGTAGCTGGGAGCCGGGGCCGGCTGGGTTATGTGGGTGGCCAGCAGAAGCTTGGGGGGCATTAGCTGCCTTTCCCCTCTGTGCGGGCAGGGACAAGCTGCTTCCGTCCATGGGGGAGTGAGGGGGGGGGGCGAATCTGTGGATGGTTGGGCGGGGAGGGGGCTTCCACCCCAGCCGAAAGGGATGGGGAGCCCGGAGGTTATGGCAGGGCTGGGGGGGCCAGTTGCTGGCTCCTGGGTTCTCGCCGCCGGGTTATAGTTCATCAGAGCTTGACACAGACTCCCAGAGAGCGCCCCCTAGTGACCAGCCCTGCAGCCCAGCGCCCCCTTGTGCTGCCCTGGGGCAATGGGGCCAGCCCCGCCTGCCAGGGAAGAGCACCCCCTGCTGGCCCCCCCCACCTGACTTCCTGCAGCCCAGCGCCCCCTAGTGCCGCCCTGGGGCAATGGGACCAGCTCTGCCTGCCAGGGGCCCCCCACCCCACTCCCCACAGATGCGCAGAGCCCTGAGCAGGGCTGGACATGGGGCTGGTCGCACTCCAGGATGCTCCAGCCTCACCCTGAGCAGCAATGGGTGGCTCCCGGCCAGCAGTGCAGCCTGGCACAGCCCGCGGCCCATTAGCCATGTCGTTATCACGCTCGGCATCAGGGCACAGAGTTAATGACCAGCTAATTCAGCCGGCCGGGGAAGGGGAGGCCTGTCTGGCTGCTCCTGCTGTACCCCATGCTGGGCCCAGGGTGTGCTGGGCAGAAAGGCGGGGGCTCGATAGGGGGCGCACTCCCCTGGCAGGCAGGACTGGGCCTGATGCCCCAGGGCAGTGCCAGGGGCATGGGGCTGCCGTCAAGTGCCAGGCCCAGAGGCACCGGGGCCATGAAGTGCCAGGCCCAGATGTCAGACAGTGCAAGGCACAAATTCAGCGCTGTCCCCACCCCTGAAGGCAGGGCTCAGATCCCCTCCCATCTGCCGGGGCGCAGCCGAGCCCAGCCTCTCCAAGCAGTGCGACCTGCTGGCAGCCCCGAGCTGGATCCGTTCTGCTGACAGGTGCGGCCGGGCGGGGTGGGAGCGATGGAAGGAGAGAGCCCAGGTGTGTGGTGAGAGAAGGGAGTGGGACAAAGGCAGAGACAGAGGGTGCAGGGGAAGCGGGGACTGTCCTGCCCTGCCCCAGCGAAGGAGGATCTCTGGGCTCAGGTGGTTGGAACAAGGGAACAAGAGAGGGGACTAGATCCTCGCTGAGAGGGGACAGGTTTCAGAGTAGCAGCCGTGTTAGTCTGTATTCGCAAAAAGAACAGGCGTAAATAAATTGGTTAGTCTCTAAGGTGCCACAAGTCCTCCTTTTCTGTTTGAGAGGGGATAGAGAACCCAGGAGTCCTGGCTCCCACCCCCTGCTCTAACCACCAGACTCCACTCCCCTCCCAGAGCCGGGGTGAGAACCCAGGAGTCCTGGCTCCCAGCTCCCCTCGCCAAGGCAGTTTGTGTTTCTCTCCCAGTGGCTGGCAAAGGGTTACTAGGAAGGAAGAAATATCTGGGGTGGGAGGTGGGGGGGGGAGAATTTGGCTCCCGTCTGTTCCTTCTCATGCCCCCCACCTGCCTCCGGGCCCAGGTGATACAGTCCCATGGGTGAGGTTGGAGGGGAGAAAGAATCCAACTACAAATAGACACATACGTCCTTTCGCCCTCTCTGGGACAGGGAAGTGGGGTCTACTAGTTAGAAAGGGAGGGGGCTGGGAGCCAGGACTCCTAGATTCTCTCCCCAGCTCGGGGAGGGGAGTGGTGTCTAGCGGTTAGAGCAGGGGGGGCTGGGAGCCAGGACTCCTGGGTTCTCTTCCTGGCTCTGGGAGTGGGATGGGGTCTAGTGGTTAGAAGTGGGGGCTGGGGGGCTATGCCCAGCTCTGGGGAGGGAGGGAGATCCAGTGGGGGGAGGGCCCAGGGCCTATCCGGGATCGTGTCACGCTCCTCAGAGCCGCCAGCATTTCTTCCGCCCCAGAGGAATTTTCCTTATTTGCTTTTGATCTGATCTGATCTGAGGCTGAACAGGAAATTGTCGTCCCCCCTTCCCCCACCCACCCCAGCCTGGCCACCCACAGCCCTGTCCTCTGCCCCCCACCCCTGGGCCTGTTGGGGTCCAAAGGGGACAACGCCACAAAGAAGCCCAGCACCACATCGACCCCAGCCCTCTCCCCGAACACTGCACTTAACCCACAGAAGCTGGGGGTGGGGGAGCCCAGGGCCGGGCTAGTAGGGGACTGTGGGTTGGGAGTGAGAGGCACCAGTAGAGCTGGGAGGGGAAACACTGTTGCTCTGACTGTTCTTGCCTGGCCCGGTGTCGGCTGGCAGGTGAAGGGGCCGATCCGGGGTCAAGGGGCTGTGGGGCTTCAGCCTCCCGAAACTGAATGACTCTGCTCCCCTCCCCTGACATTCTTCTGGAGCTGGAGTCCCTTGGTCCCTCAGCCGGGCTGTGGGAAAGGGGGGTTATTGGCCCTGGGAGACCCTCTCCCATCTCCTCGAACCATCCCCTCCGTTCCTCCCCTCTTCCCCTCACTCCACTCACCACCCACCCACCCTGCTCCTTCTCTCCCCAGGCTGGGACCCCTTTTTCCTATCACTGCTGAGAGCCATGACGGCCCCGGACTCCTGGGTCCCCTTCCGGCTGCCCCTCCAGCTCAGCCTCTACCTGCTGGCCATCATGACCCTCTCCATATTCCTCCACCTGAGCAGCAGGTTCCCCACTGCAAGACTGAGGCATCCTTCCTTGAACGCAACGAAGGGGTCCCCAGCCACGCCCCCCACCACAACCCCTGCCACGGAGCGGGGCATGTGGACCGTGAACTCCATCGGGCGCCTGGGGAACCAGATGGGGGAATACGCCACCCTCTATGCCCTGGCCAAGATGAATGGGCACCAGGCCTACATCCTCCCACAGATGCACCAGCAGCTGGCACCGGTCTTCCGCATCACCCTGCCCGTGATCTCCAACGACGTGGTCCGGAGCATCCCATGGAGGAACTATGGGCTCCACGACTGGATGTCGGAGGAGTACAGGCACATCAAGGGGAAATACGTCCGGCTGACGGGCTACCCCTGCTCCTGGACCTTCTACCACCACCTCCGGCAGGAGATCCTCCAGGAATTCTCCTTCCATGACCACGTCAAGGAGGAGGCCAACCGGTACCTGGCCGGGCTGCGTGGGCAGCGCCGGAACGTGACCTACGTGGGTGTCCACGTCCGGAGGGGGGACTACGTCCGGGTGATGCCACAGATCTGGAAGGGGGGTGGTGGCGGACAAGGCCTACCTGGAGAAGGCCATGGGCTACTTCCGGGCCAAGTACCAGGAGCCGGTCTTCGTGGTGACCAGCAATGGGATGGAGTGGTGCCGGGAGAACATCAATGCCTCACGGGGAGATGTGTATTTCTCGGGGGACGGGAAGGAGTCGTCGCCAGGGAGGGATTTCGCTCTCTTGGCTCATTGCAACCACACGATCATGACCATTGGGACCTTCGGCATCTGGGTCGGCTACCTGGTCGGTGGGGAAACCATCTACTTAGCCAACTACACCCTCCCCGACTCCCCCTTCCTCCGGGTCTTCAAGCCTGAGGCTGCCTTCCTCCCCGAGTGGATCGGGATCAACGCTGATCTCTCCCCACTGCGGAGTGGGACATAGGGACAGAAAGGATCCAGCCTGCAGGCCACCAGCAGGATCCGCTGGGATAGTGGGCCAGCCCCGAGCTGGGGTATGCAGCCCTGGGGAGTTTAGGGGGCATCAGCACGGACCTTGGTCAGGTACTGACTGGGAGGGGGGTGGGGAAAGATGATGTGTGTTCATTCTGCCGACCTTCTCCTAGGAGTCACCAAATGGGTCCATCATGAGGTTGAATGGTTAAAACTTGCTTCTCAGCTAGCTCGTTTAAAACTCTTGGCTGTAAGTTATTTGGACCTGCTGATTTTAAAATGTCTCACTTTGATAGCTGCTGTTTAGCAGCCTCCTGAGATATGAGTGGAATGGAAAGAGCATTAGCATCACCATGTGATATGACATCATCTGTTTTTCCCCCCAAACACAAAACAAAAATATTTATTGAACAATTCTGCCTTTTCTGCATTATTGATAATTCTACCATTTCCATCTAAAATGCATCAATAGCATTGTCAGGATTCTTTTTGTTCCTAATATACATTAAAAAAAAAAAACAGCCTTCTTATTGTCCTCAACACTGCAGGCCATAGAATGTGCCTTGTTTCCCTTTGCTTCCCTTATCAATTTTCTACCATCCCTAGTTTCTGGTTTATATACTGTCCACTTTCCCCGTACTTCCATTTGTTATTGCTGCTTTCACTTCCTCTCTAAACCAGGTCAGTCTGTGACCAGTACAGTCTTCTTCCTCAAGCGTGGAATAGTGGCTGTCTGGGCAAGTAGTCAGGTGTTTGGTAAACAATCCCCAATCAGTAGCCACATGGGTCTGATTAAATTCTTCCTCCAGGCTGCTTCGGTTCCTAATTCCTTTCAGCTTGATGAAACTAGCCCTTTGAAAAAAGCAGGGAGGGCTGGGCGCCAGGACTCCTGGGTTCTATCCCCTGCTGAGTAGGGCAGGTTCAGCAGGGCTTTGTGGGTGGGCACATACCTGGGATATAAACCAGCCCCAGTGTGTATGTGGCACAGGGCTGTAAAGGCAGAACTGCTGGGCAAATGATGGGCTTTTACAAGCAACAATAAAATTGGAATGACAAGGCCCCGCTCCGCCCTCACCCCCCGCTCCTTGGGCCAATCCTTCTGCCCAGAGTTCCCTGCCCTATGGATCTAGCCCAGCCCTAGCCAGGGAGTGCCCCACTGAATACCACCCTTCCCTGTCCGCCAAGGAAAGAACCCAGGAGTCCTGGCTCCCCTTTCCCACTGTAATCACTAGACCCCTCTTGCTCTTGGGTCAGCAGGAATGGGGGGTGGGTGGAGCCCAACCCTGGGGGAAATTTACCCTCCACGGGACTGATACACAGTTTAGCAGCTGTGACCTATTAGCACCCCCTTCCCGCCCTGGAAGAACCCATGCGTCCGGCCGCCCTCTGCCGTGGCAGAGCCAGCCTTGAGCCCCAAGGGCTTGTGGGGAGCGGGGGTGGCTGAATCTGGTGGGGGGGGGGAAGAGTGGGGGGATCTCTCTGTCCATCCCCAATACAAGCCACATGGGAGGTTTGGGCCAGCCGGGCTGGAAGGAGAGCCTCCCCCTGCAGCCCCGCCCTGCCTGCCGTCTGTAATGCCCGGGCTCTGTGGTTGCCGTGGGCCCCGCGCTGGGGCAGGGGAGGCCAGGGGAAGGGACACCGGCTCTAAACACTCAATCCAGCTGCTGAGCGATGGCTGATCCAGCCCCGCTGGGGGCCCCTCCTCCTGGTTTGGTGGCCTCTGCAAACTTGATCTGTGAGGCTTTCTTCTACGTCATTGACATTAACTAGCTCAGGGTCAAGAACCGACCCCTGCGGGATCCGCCCCTGGAAACCACCCCCCCATCCGCGCTCGATGGCTTGTCTCCATGTACAGGTACATTATGAGACCCGTCAGCTGGGCGGATGTGACTCCATTTAACGAGGGCCACGCTCATTTCCTAGTGTTCTTGTTAATCAGTCACCAGCTCCCGCGCCTTGCCTGACACCAACCCTGTGACTTTCCTCAACCGAACATGCAATCACAGTGAAAGAGCCTAGCAGGTGAGTATGACAGGGTCTAGCTTCCATAGTCCCAAGATAATGAATGAGGCACCCTCCTTTCATGCTTTATTAATCGAGTCCCGCATCAGCCGCCCCATTATCTTCCCTGGGATCGAGGTCAGGCTGACCGGCCCATAATTATTTGGGTCATCCCATTTACCCTTTTTAAAAATTGGCACTCTAGTTTAATTCTGGACCTGCTGCAGGGCAAAATCAACATAAACAGTGCCGTCAGTTCCTCAGCCAGCTCTTTTCAAACTCTTCCATGCATATTACCATGACCTGCTGATGTTAAAATCACTCACTTTTGTAGCTGCTGTTTAACATCCACCTGAGCTACTAGTGGAATGGAAAGTGCGTTCGCATTGTCATACGCTATGACAACATCATCTGTTTTTTTCCCAGACACAGAACAGAAATATTTATTGAAAAATTCTACCTTGTCTGCAGTGTTGAAAATTCTACCATTTCCATCTAAAAGGGATCGATATCATTCTCAGGATCCTTTTTTGTTCCTAATATACATTAAAAAAAAACAACACAGTATGGGCTTTAACTCTGCTTGCCATAGATGTCTCCTTGTGTCCCTTTGCTTCCCTTATCAATTTTCTACAATCCCTAGTTTCTGATTTATATATATTACTATCCACTGCCCCTTTCTTCCATTTGTTATTTATTATTTTTATAGCTGGCTTCACTTCCTGGCTTTACTTCACTTCACTTCTAATCCTGACTCACAGCTCCCCTGTTCTAACAGTTCAACCTAGGAACAAGATGGCCCCTTCTGAGGAATCCTAGGACAAAGTTGGCAGAAGGGAGCCAGGTTGTCTTGACCCCACCCTGTGCCTGACCAACATCTGCTCTGATGCACTCTGAACTCTCCAGCGCCCTCTTCCCTGGCTGGTGGCTGGCCCGCTATCCCTGCGGGTCCTGTTGGTAGCCTGTGGGCGGGCTCCTTTCTGCCGCTCTGTCCCATTCAGCAGCGGAGAGAGATCAGCGTTAATCCCGATCCAGTCAGGGAGGAAGACGGCCGCAGGCTTGAAGGACCGCAGGAAGGGGGAATTGGGGAGCATGTAGTTGGCCAAGTAGACGGTCTCCCCCCCAGCCAGGTAGCTGGCCCAAATGCCGAAGCTCCCGATGGTCATGATCGTGTGGTTGCAATGGACCAAGAGAGCGAAATCCCCCCCTGGCGACGACTCCTTCCCGTCCCCCGAGAAATACACGTCTCCCCGTGAGGTGTCGATGTTCTCCCGGCACCACTCCATCCCGTTGCTGGTCACCACGAAGACCGGCTCCTGGTACTTGGCCCGGAAGTAGCCCATGGCCTTCTCCAGGTAGGCCTTGTCCGCCACCACCCCCTTCCGGACCTGTGGCATCACCTGGACGTAGTCCCCCCTCCGGACGTGGACACCCACGTAGGTCACGTTCCGGCGCTGCCCACGCAGCCCGGCCAGGTACCGGTTGGCCTCCTCCTTGATGTGGTCGTGGAAGGAGAATTCCTGGAGGATCTCCTGCCGGAGGTGGTGGTAGAAGGTCCAGGACCAGGGGTAGCCCGTCAGCCGGACGTATTTCCCCTTGATGTGCCTGTACTCCTCCGACATCCAATTGTGTAGCGCGTAATTCCTCCACGGGATGCTCCGGACCATGTTGCTGGACATCACGGGCAGGGTGATGCGGAAGAGCGGTGCCAGATGTTGGTGCATCTCCGGGAGGATGTAGGCCTGGTGCCCGTTCATCTTGGCCAGGGCGTAGAGGGTGGCGTATTCCCCCATCTGGTTCCCCAGGCGCCCGAGGGAGTTCACGGTCCACACGCCCCGCTCCGTGGCAGGGGGTGTGGTGGGGGGCTGGATGGGTGACATGGCTGGGGGCCACCCCATGACATTGGAGGAGGGCAGTCTCTGTCCTTGGGCAGGGAACCAGCCCCTCAAGTTGAAGAAGATGGAGAGGGTCAAGATGGCCATCAGGAAGACGGAGAGCTGGAGGGGCGACCGGAAGGGGACCCAGGAGACCAGGGCAGTCATGGCCAAGGTGAGGGAAGGAGGTTCCAGCCTGGGGAGAGAGGGGGTGGGTGAAACGGGGGAGGAGCAGAGGAGGGGTCTTCCAGGCCCGAGTCCTACTGTTCCCAGGGTCCCAGCTGAGCTGCCCGTACTCCAGCATCCCCCCATCTCAGTCCTGCCGGTAGCACTCACTCCCCACCCTGGGCTCCACCCGCCCCTGCCGGTGCCCCCCACTCCCCACCCGCAGCCCCCTGCTAGCCCCACCCTGGGTTTAGTGCAGGTGCTGGAGGTCAGGGCCAAGGAGACAATTTCCGCTTCCTTTTCTGATCAAAGCCCAGGAAAAGCACATACTAAAAATTCCTCCTTGGAGCCAGGACAATCACTGGGGGCCCATGTGACCCTGACAGGGGATGGGTGAGTCCCAGCCCCACTGCTCCGACCACTAGAGGCCACTCCCCTCCCAGAGCCAGGGAGAGAACCCCGGAGTCCTGGCTCCCAGCCCCCCCTGCTCTACCCACCAGACCCCACTCCCCTCCCAGAGCCGGGGAGAGAACCCAGGAGTCCTGGCTCCCGGCCCCCCTGCTCTACCCACCAGACCCCACTCCCCTCCCAGAGCCAGGGAGAGAACCCAGGAGTCCTGGCTCCCGGCCCCCCTGCTCTACCCACCAGACCCCACTCCCCTCCCAGAGCCAGGGAGAGAACCCCGGAGTCCTGGCTCCCAGACCCCCTGCTCTACCCACCAGACCCCACTCCCCTCCCAGAGCCAGGGAGAGAACCCCGGAGTCCTGGCTCCCGGCCCCCCTGCTCTACCCACCAGACCCCACTCCCCTCCCAGAGCCAGGGAGAGAACCCTGGAGTCCTGGCTCCCAGACCCCCTGCTCTACCCACCAGACCCCACTCCCCTCCCAGAGCCAGGGAGAGAACCCAGGAGTCCTGGCTCCCGGCCCCCCTGCTCTACCCACCAGACCCCACTCCCCTCCCAGAGCCAGGGAGAGAACCCCGGAGTCCTGGCTCCCGGCCCCCCTGCTCTACCCACCAGACCCCACTCCCCTCCCAGAGCCAGGGAGAGAACCCCGGAGTCCTGGCTCCCAGACCCCCTGCTCTACCCACCAGACCCCACTCCCCTCCCAGAGCCAGGGAGAGAACCCCGGAGTCCTGGCTCCCGGCCCCCCTGCTCTACCCACCAGACCCCACTCCCCTCCCAGAGCCGGAGGGGGAACCCAGGAGTCCAGGCTCCAAGCAGGCTAGTCTCTCCCTGTCTTGTGCCTTCCAGCTAGTATAAGAGTCTGGTCAGAAATAGGCCCCCGACCATCCCACCTAGGGCAGGAAAATGGTCCTGGGGGTCGATCATAGGGGCTGGGACCAGGACTCCTGGGTTCTCTCCCTGGCTCTGGGTGGGGAGTGGGGTCTAGTGGTTAGAGCAGGGGGGCTGGGACCAGGACTCCTGGGTTCTCTCCCTGGCTCTGGGTGGGGAGTGGGGTCTAGTGGTTAGAGCAGGGGGGCTGGGAGTCAGGAGTCCTGGGTTCTCTCCCTGGCTTGGGGGAGTGGGGTCTAGTGGTTACAGCAGTCTGCCCCACTCCCACTTTTTCATTCCCGCCTTATGACCCCCCACCCCAATTTGCCCCAGCTTAGTGCCCATTCCTGGGGACCCAGAGGGGGCACGATGGTTCCCACTGCCCCGTCTCTCCCCCGCCCCCAGGCGCTCTCCCTCCAGGGCTTCCCACCCACCCGCCATTGCCCACCGGGCCACACCTGGCAGCAGGAAGGATCCAGCCCCGGCTTGCACAGGTCCAGACTGAGGCGGCTGCACCCGGGCTGGATGGGAGGGGCTGCACCTCAGGCTGGGATGGCCCCGTGGGTCCCTGCCCCCAGGGGTGGGGACAGGCCCAAGGGGGCTGGGCACCAGCGGTTGGCTTCAAACCTCTGCACTGCCCCCCATGTCCCTCTTTGGGTGGCGGGGGGGGGGGGGGAGGGTGTCACAGGGAAGGGTCACGTAGCCAAAACCTGGAGCCCTCCAGGCAGTGTGAGCCCCCTACAGCCCAGCACCCCCTGGCACCGCCCTGGGGCCCCCCCAACTGCCAGTGGTGAGCGCCCCCTGCTGGAGCTGGGAGCTCTGTGGTCCCTCCATGCTCTAACCACTAGATCCCACTCCCCTCCCTGATAGAACCCAGGCGTCCTGGCTCCCAGCTCCCCCGACCGACCCCACCAGCTCTCTGGACAGACGTACAGACACAATCTCTTTTAGAAAAATCTTTATTCCAACCATGTTTTGTTCCCTACTTGTTTTTAAAAGGGGAATTTCTCTCCCCCTCCAAAAACCTGACACAAACACACCCAGCTGAGCTCCACCCCCGGAGGGGGGCTGAGAACCCCCTGGGTCCCCCACCCTCCCCCAGAGCTGGGCACATTCCCCGAGGGGGGTCTCCCACCCCCAGCTTTGCACCTTGTGCCCCTAGCACCAATCCACCCCCCCCCCCATCCTGGGATCAGCTGTAGGGCTAGCCCACAGGGGTGCAAACGAGTCACCCCACTTTTCCAGTCCCATCCCCTCTTCCAGTGCAGAGCCCCCCCAGGTGACACACAGTTCAGCAGGTGTAAGCGTTCGCACCCTCCCCCCGCCCGGAAGAACCCAGGCATCCGGCCACCCTCTGCCTTGGCAGGGCCGACCGTAAGCCCTGAGGGGGCTGTGGGGAGCAGGGGCGGCTGAATCGGGGTGGGGTGAAATCTATCACCAACACACGCCGCGTGGGAGTTTCAGGTCCGCTGGGCTGGAACAGGAGGTTCCCCCCACCCTGCCTGCAAAGCCCAGGGTCTGCAGGCCCCATGGAGGGGTAGGGGGCAGGGGAAAGGGGGCGCTGCACCCTGTCAGGGGAAGAGCTGTTTCTTGGACGCTTCAGAAATGGCTTCGCCTCCTCCCTCTCCCAGTGAGGTAGGTAAGTGTGAAACCCATTTTTCAGATGGGGAAACTGAGGCACAGAGGTGACGTGACTGGGCCCAGGCCAAGGTGCAGCTGGGGTTGCGACCCAGGAGTCCTGCCACCCGCCCCCCCCCTTTCCCCTCACTCCCCTCCCGCAGCTGGGGACAGAACCAGAGTCCTGACTCCTAGCCGCCACCCCCCCAATCACTAAACCCCCCTCCCCCCTCACAGCTGAGGACAGAAACCAGGAGTGGTTCTCAGCCCTCCTGCGCCCCCCATCACTAGACCCTGCTCCCCTCCCACAGCCGGGAACCAAACCCAGGAGTCCTGGCTCCCCGCTCCTACTGTCCCCACTATCCTTTGGACCCAGCCCCCCACTATGGAGAACCCTAAACACTACGTCATGCAGCAACTCGGGTGGGGCGTTCAGATGCCCCCTTTAACCAGCCTGAGGTCACTCCCCCACCTCCCAAGCCAGTAAGGGGGCAAGGAACACCAAGCTCCAGGAATCAAGGGGGCCGGGGGCCGCCAGCCAGGGCTTGTTAGAAATAAAGCCCTTTGGGCCCCACCCCGATCAGCCCCCAGGGATCAAAATCCACCAGCTGGGCCTCAGGGACCAAAATTGATATGATCACAAACTCTCCCAGGAGCTTTCAATGTAGTCAGGCCAGGCCCCTTTTTCTGGGGGGCTTCCCCCCCACCCCACCTAGGAAAGTTTTTTTTTTTTTTAAATCAAACACCACAATTCTCCCCTCGCCCCCTGACTCCAGCAGCTGGGGATCTGAGGGAGAAAACACACCGAACTAGCACCAGAGATTTTGGGGGGGGGGAGGGACAGCCACAGCCCCCACTGGGGTTAATCAGCCTTTGCTCCATTGGGGGTCAGCCGTAGGCCCTGCTGGGTGGCTGGCCCCCATGAGTCCAATGGAGCTACAGCCCACCGACATCGGGGGTGGGGGAAATCTGGCCCTTCCAATCTAAACGCAAGGGATGTCTCTGAGGTGAGAACTGGGGGATCAACCCGAGCCCCTAATGACAAACGAACTCACCATCCTGTACAGCCTGTTTGGCCCAGGTGGGAACCCAGGCGGCCTGGGCCAGGGCAGCATCTGAACACCCCTCTGGGCCCCCACCAGGGGGCTGGCCTGCAAAGGGTTAAGGATGCCGGGGAGACAGGGGCCCCATGTGCAGCCCCCCAGCTGTAGGGTGCAAGGCTGAGTTGGCACAAGCTGCTACCCAGGCTGGTCTCATAACCGGCTGCCGGGCATCTCCCTGTGCAGGATGCCAGGCGGTGGGCTGGTGCCCCCCGCCAGGGTATCTGGCCCAGGCCCCACTGAAAGCCTTAGCCAAGGGCTGGGTGTTGTACACGGCCGGTGGCAGGACAGGGCAGACGTGTGCCCACAGTCTGGGGAGCAGGCGGGCAGGGGGGGCCAGTGCCCTCCATCCTGATGCCCAGCACCCTGCTTTCCAGACAGTTCCCACTCTGGGGTGGGATCAAGGCCGGCGCCCCCTCAAAGGCCCCGTTGCCTGTCCCCCGAGCCAGCCAGTCCCCACTCTGGGGCAGGCACCCCCTAGAGCCCCATGCTCCATTCCCTGCCCCTGAGCAAGCCAGTCCCCGCATGGGGGCCGGATCCGGGCCAGGGCCCCCGAGAGGGGAAAGGCCCCATGTCCCAGCAGCCTGTTTGCACCCACTCCCCTCATCGGGGCTGGGGCCTCCTGCCAAACTGACTATAAATAACCCCAAAGGGTCCCGCTTGAACCAGACGCCAGAAGTCACCAACAAACCACCAGCACCCCAGGCACCCTGGCGTGGGAGGGGGGTCCGGAAAAGCTCTGTCCAATGGGGTAGGGGGGTGGCTCAGTGCAATCCCTGGGGGGAGGGGGGCATGTGCTTCAGAGACCCAGACCCCCGCTGGGCTACAGCCTCTTGCTCCAGGAGGGGCTCCGGCTCCTGGGCTGGGGGGGAGGGGGGTGGGTCAGCCAGGTGAGGAGGGAGCTGGGCCCCTCCCGGTCCCTGAGCCTCAGGCCAACTCCTCGCTGGAGGCCACGTCGAGGTCGATGGAGCCGTGGCTCACCACCAGCCGCAGGCGTTTCGGGGGGGTGAAGGGGTGAAAGGTCACTGTCCGTTTGGGCTCCTCCTGCCCCGGCCAGCACGGCCTCACTGTCTCCAGGCGGACATGGGCGTAGAGGGAGAGCTTGGGGTCGTCTCTGCCCGGGGGGGCCTTGCTGGCCTGCCGCCGGCGGCTCGGGCTGGGGGGGGTGGGGCCTGGCAGGAGGCATGGCCTTGGCCTGCTGCCGGGCCATACTCCTGGTCAGACAGACCAGCTGGCTGGGGGGCTGAGGAGCAGGGGGGCAAAGCTGGGTGTCCCTGGTGCGGTGCTCCAGGGCTCCATCGGGGGCCCCCGAGTCCCCGGCACGGAGCCGCGTGTCCCCGGGGCGGAGCTCCAGAGCTCCGCCAGGGGGCCCCGAGTCCCCGGGGCGGAGCTCCAGAGCTCCGCCAGGGGGCCCCGAGTCCCCGGGGCGGAGCTCCAGAGCTCCGCCAGGGGGCCCCGAGTCCCCGGGGCGGAGCTCCAGAGCTCCGCCAGGGGGCCCCGAGTCCCCGGGGCGGAGCTCCAGAGCTCCGCCAGGGGGCCCCGAGTCCCCGGGGCGGAGCTGTGTGTCCCTAGCGCACAGCTTCAGGGCTCCACTAGGGGGCCCAGTGACCCCGGCCCGGAGCTGCAGAACTCCACCAGAGGGCCTTGTGCATGGGCGAGTCTCCTCCAAGCCCCGTCTGGGGCAGCTCCTGCCAGCAGTTCTGAACCCGTGCAGCTCCCAAGCCAGGGGGGATGCCGCCCCAGAGCCCTGCCCGGCCAGCCCCCTGGGCAGCCTGCCCCCCAGCTCCGCGTGGGTCGGGCCAGGTGGCGTGGGCCGCGGGACACCCAGGCCGGCGGCCGTGCAGCAGCTGTCGTCCCGCTGCGCCCGGCAGCATCTGCGCAGGGAGCGACGGAGGACGATGGTGCCGGCTGGTGCAGGGCCAGGCTGCCGGGCCCTGGGGCCCCACCATGGCAGGGTGACCCAGAGCGGCTTCCGCAGCCGGCAGCCGGCTCCCCCCGTGGCCTGGCAGGCCACGCAGTCGTGCAGGGAGATCCGCAGGTCCTTCACCGGGCCGGCGCCCAGAGCCGCGAGAGAGGAGGCCGGTCCGCGGCACGGGGCTCGGCGCTGGGAAGCTGGAAGAGGACAGAGAAACGGATGTCAAAGGCGCCGGGACGCGGCCCCTCTGGGGTGGGGCACAGGGGCTGGGTATATGGGCACCCCTCGCCCGGCGCTGGGTATACGGGGACCCCCCCGCCTTTCCCTGTGAGCTCCCCCAGGCCGGGGCTCCTACCGCAGCCATGCTCCCTCCTGCGCCGGGCCCTACGCCGCCGCCGCATGCTCTGGGGCTGCGCCTGCTTGGAGCCCCGCCCCTTCCAGCGCTGCAGCCGCCCGTCCGTCTCCCGGAGCAGGTATTTCTTCTGGGCTGAGGTAGATTGCGAGGGGTCCTTCTTCCGCAGCCGGAAGGCACCTTCCCCCTTCCTGAGGGAACAGAGACCTTGCAGACTGGAACCCAGGAGTCCTGGCTCCCTGCCCCCCCGCTCTACCCACTAGGCCCCACTCCCCTCCCAGAGCCAGGACAGAACCCAGGAGTCCTGGCTCCCTGCCCCCCCGCTCTACCCACTAGGCCCCACTCCCCTCCCAGAGCTGGGGAGAGAACCCAGGAGTCCTGGCTCCCAGCCCCCCTCCCCCATCGGCCAGCCCCTCTCCCCAGCCCCCCCACCTCTCACAGGTGCGGCATTCGCACAGCTCGTTGTTCTCCCCGAAGAAGCCGTCGCCATAGAAGCAGGTGATCTCGTCCTCCGGCTCAATGTCCCTGAGTACCTTGACGCAGGCCGTGTTCCCCTCCGTTGGGACAAACTGGGGGGACAGGGGGCATCAGCCAGGGCCCCACGGGGGGACAGGGCACAGACACTCCCACAGGATTGGGGGGGGGGCTGTCCCTCCCTGGCCATGAGGAGTCCACTGCACACGTCAGCTCCATCCAAGCCCCCACAGCAAGGCTGATCTCTCCCCAATGCCCCCCAGCTGATCGCAGCAGGGGTCTCAAAGCCCATGGCTAATCAACCCTAAGCCCCAATTTACAGATGGGGGGGGCACTGCTCCTTGCACCTCCCCTCCCCAGGGTCTCACATTCACTGAGGGAGAACCCAGGAGTCCTGGCTCCCCCCCCAACCACTAGAACCCTCTTAGAGCTGGAGATACAACCCAGGAGTCCTGGCTCCCAGCCCCCACCTGCTCTAACCACTAGACCCCACTCCCCTCCCAGAGCCAGGACAGACCCCAAGCCCCCTTACCTTGCAGTTCGGCCTGCAGTCTGGCAGGTTCCGCAGTGGGACAGCAGGAGACACAAGAGAGACAAGCCAGAGAACAGGGTCAGACGCCTACGACTCCCCCAGGCTCAGAGCAGATCCCCACACGGCCCCGGGGACCCTCGGGGTAAGCGAACCACAGGCTGCTGCTGAGAGAGTGGCCGAAGTACGAAGGGGTGGTACACATCCTGCCCCTCTAGGGGGCGCCAGCGCCCATCCACCCCTGCCAGTGTCAGAGCTGGTGCTCTATGACCCTCACAGCACCGAGACCAAGGGGTGGGGGGGCCAGGGAGACAGATCCCACCGCTGCCCCCCAGACAGAATCCTGCTGCGCAGGCAGAGGGAGGCTTGGGTCTGTGCAGATCTCAAAGAGAACACGGGGCTCGGGGTCGGCAGTGACGGGCATCAGCAGGTCTTGGGGGAGCTCAGGGCTGGGCTAGCAGGGGCCTGCAGAGCGGGAGTGAGGGGCACCGGCAGAGCTGGGGGAGCCCAGGATTGGGCTAGCCGGGTTGGGAGCGGGCGGGGCCCGGCCGGGTTGGGAGCAGAGCCCCCCGCACCGTGGTTGATGAAGGCGGCGGGGCCCAGCCAGAGCTGGGCGCATTGCTTGCGCGTGGAGTACATGATGCTGAAGTCGTTCTCCCCGGCCCGCAGCAGGCTCTCGTCCGGCTCCGTCAGCTCCGCGATGCAGCCTACGAGCAGCTCCAGCTTGTCGTTCTTCCTCCTGCCGGGCGTTGGGGGATGAGTCGGGGGGCCTGTCCAGCCCCCACCCCGGGCGCTCTGGGGTGGGGTGCTGGGGCTGCTCAGATGGGGACCCCTCGGGGGTGGGGCACTGGGGCTGGTTAAACTGGAACCCCTCACCCGGCACTGAAACACAGCGGCTCTGGGGTGGGGCGGGCGACTATTATACGGGGACCCCTCCCCTGGTACCAGGACACGGTCGCTCTAGGGCAGGGCAGGGGACTGGTTATATGGGGACCGCTCACCTGGTACTGGGACATGGCCTCTCTGGGGTGGGGCAGGGGGCTGGTTATATGGGGACCCCTTACCTGTCACCAGGACGTGGTCACTGTGGGGTGGAGTGCGGGGCTTGGTTATATGGGATCCCTCACCCAGTGCTGAGATGTGGCCCCTCTGGGGTGGGGCACAGGGGGCTACGTACACGGGGACCCCTCGCCAGGACACGAGCCCTTGGGGGAGGGGGCTGGGTATACAAGGACCCCTTGCCCGGCTCTGGGCTGCGGCCGCTCTGGGGTGGGGCGCTGGGGCTGGGTATACGGGGACCCCTCACCCACAGGGGTGGGGTGAGCTGAGGACCCCGTACCATGACTTTGTGGACACCACCTGGGCCCCGTTGGTCTCCAGGGAGTAGCGGCTGCACGGCAAGATCACGAAGCCGCTCTCCGGGAGAAAGATGCGGAGGTAGCGGAATATCTGGGGAGAGAGGATTCGAGAGGAGCCATGAACCGGGGTGAGAACCCAGGAGTCCTGGCTCCCAGCCCCCACTGCCCTCCTCTAATCACTGGCCCCCACGCCCCAGCCTGGGCCAGGACAGGACCTGGGACTCACGTGGGTTTTTAGCGCCGTCTCCTGCTGGCGGCTGCGGCTCTTGAAGTACGGGCCGGCCCATTCGCCCAGCATGAGGGCGCGGTAGGCGGCGTCCAGGTCCCGGCGCCGGCGAAACGCCTCCACCGCCTCTCGCAGGTGGTGCTGCCTCCGGATGGCGGGGAGCGGGCTGGGGGAAAGGAGAGAACTGGGGTGCTACAGAGTCCTGACCACGGCCCCCCACCCCCACGCCCCTCCCCATCCCTGCCGGTGCCCCTCACTCCCGACCCGCAGCCCCCTGCCAGCCCGGCCCTGGGCTACCCCCAACCCTGCCAGTGCCCCCCACTCCTGACCCACAGCCCCCTGCTAACCCGGCCCTGGGCTCCCCCCAGCCCTGCTGGTGCCCCCCACTCCCGACCCGCAGCCCCCTGCTAGCCTGGCCCTGAGCCCCTCCCCAGCCCTGCCGGTGCCCCTCACTCCCGACCCGCAACCCCCTGCTAGCCCGGCCCTGGGCCCCCCCAGCCCTGCCGGTGCCCCTCACTCCCGACCCACAGCCCCGCCCTGACCTGACGTTCATCTTGTGGGTCTTGAAGCCCAGGTAGGAGTCGAGCACCAGGCTGGTGGCCAGGTCGTCATTCTCGCACAGCTCCTTCGCCGTCACCCGCGTGGAGCCCATGGTCCGGCCAGACGCATGCTGCTGGCCGCTGCACAAGTGGGGGGAGAGGGGCGTGAGCAGGCCAGACAGGAGCAGCCCCGGAGCCCCACCCCTGGGGGACCCTGCAGCACCCCCGGGTCCTCAGCATCTCTGTCCCCCCCAATTCGGGCAGAGTCTGGCAGAGGTAGGGCGTTTGGGGCTGCGCTGCGGCCCCTCTGGGGTGGGGCATGGGGGACCCTGCAGGGGAGAGCACCCCTCCCCCGCACCCCCGCACCCCCTCTTCCGTCCCTCCACTCGCAGAGCCCCGGCCCCGGGGGTCCCGTCAGCAGGTAACAGGGACCAGGAACGTGACAAAAACAACAGCCTGCGAACCCCCCACAGGCCACATGCAGCGGCTCATTACCGGATCCCCAGCCCCCGCCCAGAGCCGGGGAGGGAACCCAGGAGTCCTGGCTCCCAGCATCCCCCCTCCCCCCGCCCCGAGCCGGGGAGGGAACCCAGGAGTCCTGGCTCCCAGCATCCCCCCTCCCCCGCCCCGAGCCGGGGAGGGAACCCAGGAGTCCTGGCTCCCAGCATCCCCCCCCCCCCCCGCCCCGAGCCGGGGAGGGAACCCAGGAGTCCTGGCTCCCAGCATCCCCTCCCCCCGCCCCGAGCCGGGGAGGGAACCCAGGAGTCCTGGCTCCCAGCATCCCCCCCCCCCCCAGCCCCGAGCCGGGGAGGGAACCCAGGAGTCCTGGCTCCCAGCATCCCCCCTCCCCCCGCCCCGAGCCGGGGAGGGAACCCAGGAGTCCTGGCTCCCAGCATCCCCCCTCCCCCGCCCCGAGCCGGGGAGGGAACCCAGGAGTCCTGGCTCCCAGCATCCCCCCCCCCCGCCCCGAGCCGGGGAGGGAACCCAGGAGTCCTGCCCCCCCCAAGGGACCCGATCCGCGGGGCAGCCGGCAGCGCGGGGACAAACCCCGGGGGGCTCCGTGGCGCCGCCGCCAGGACTCCTGGGTTCTCGCCCCACCCGGCCACGTGGCTCCGTGCCTCAGTTTCCCCTCTGCGGGCCGGGGGGGAGTTCAGCGGCCCCACCCCAGACAGAGCCGCCCCCGCTGCCCCGCGGCGTGTGGGGAGCAGCGCCCGGGGGGGGAGGGGGGGGAGGGGGCGGGGCCGGCGGTTGGGGAGGAACCGCCATGGCCCCTCCCCCTCCCGCGCGCGCGCGCCCCCCCCCCCGTCCGCTCGCGCCTCACCTGCCCCAGCCGCCGCCGCCGCCGCCTCGGCCTCTCTCTCGCCGCCCCCCCCGGCGGGGCCCTCGCGGCCTTCGCCCCGCCCCCCGCGCGCGGCCCATTGGGCCCGACCCGGCGCCGCCGCTTCCCATTGGGCCAGCCCGGGCGCCTGCCGCTGCTTGCCCCGCCCCCGCCCGCGCGGCCCGCGCCTCCACCCGCCGGCGGCCGTTGGGCGTTCGCCGTGTTTGTCATCCGCTCGTCCCGCCCTTCCTCAGCCGCCCCGCCTGGCTTTCCACTCTTTCCATGGGCGCGCCCAGGTGTCTGTCAATCTTTCGTCGGCTCCTTCTCTCCCCATTGGGTATCTGGCGCGCAACCACCACCCGCCCCGCTCCTCAGCCGCTTCCTATTGGACTGCTCGGGTGACAATCTTCTGTTCCTGCCCTCTGGAGACCAATTGGTCCCTTTCTTAGCACCTCCGCGATCTATTGGTTTGCACAGCTATCAATCTAATCTCTTTCCCGCCCACTCACCGAGAAAGGACCGCCTCGCGGCCTCTACCAGAGTCCATTGGCCGATGCCCCTTGTCGATCATCCCAGTACTCCCAGTGTCCTCTCTGATTGGTCCTAGTTCTTCTTATTCTATTGGACAGTCAATCTGGCAATCACTACGCTTTGTCACACCCAGCCGCAAGCCCGCCCATACTCCTCACTGATTGGCCCACAGCCTCTGTTTATTGGGTCTAACAGCTGCCAATCATCTATTGTTACCCAGGTAGCCCACGTGAATTACTAGCGCGGGGTGCCTCAACAAAACTTTATTGACAGCCCGCTCAAGTGCACAGAGTTCCTGTTGGCCCTACAATAAACAGTTGGTAAACATGTTGGCCACTCCTCATGGTGTAAATAAAGCCAGACACAGGCAGATGGAAAAGGAGGCCCCTGGGTCCAAGGCCAAGCAACTTTATCACCAGCCCCTCTCAGGCACCTCCAGGCCTTGGGTTTTTGTAGGCCCTACAGTAAACACTTCATGAATATTTCTCAAGCTTTAACTGAAAAGGAAGCGGGCGCAAAACAAGACAAGGGGGTCGGCATTGCGCACGCCCCTCTCGGGCCTTGAGTTCTGGTAGGCCCTAGGTAAACGTAAACCTTCACCAGCGATTAAATCCAAGCGAGGGGATTTCAGAGGTGGGACGGGGAACCAAACCGGGTGCAGGGGAGGGAGACTCCTCAGAGCCACACGCTGAGACGGTTACAGGACAGTCTAGGGTGGGGAGCAGCTGTTAAGCCGGGCGAGGGGGGTCCCCGGATAACTAGCCCCTGTGCCCCACCCCAGAGGCGGTCGCACCTCAGTGTCCCCCTATAAACTCATTCCTGGCTCCGGGACACCTGCAGGCCAGGCAGCGGATATGGCCAGGCCAAGGTCTCTGGACGGCAGCAGGAACAAGCTGTCAGAGGACTCTCACACCCTGGCCCAGACTCCCTGGGGAGCCGACCAGGCTCGGCTGGGATGGAGCCTGCTGTCGAGTGACCACACCCCGAACCGCTGGTGAGTCCCAGATGGGGCTGTCGGGGGAGGGATCTGCTGGGGGCAGGCTGACTGTGGGGTGGGACACGGGGGTCTTTCCCCACTAGGGGGCGCCGCCTCTAATTTGGCTCCAGGCCTGGGTGGGGGAGCCAAATCCCTGGGGGGATTCTGGCCAAGAAGTCCTCACTCCCAGCCCCCCCTCCTCTAGACGCCACTCCCCTCTCAGAGCCGGGGAAAGAACCCAGGAGTCCTGAGTCTGTGATTTTAAGAGCATTCAACAATCTCCTGCCCAATGTGATGGTGGAGGCTGGCTGTGGGCGCAGAGCCCCTCTGTGTTGGGTCGGGGTGAGCCCTGCCCCGCTGCCCCATGGATAATCCCTCCCAGGTACAACCCTCCACACCGTGCACTTTGGCCCCAGCCAGCTCCCAGGGCTGCTCTCTGTCCCCGGGGTGGGGCCATGCCAAGTGACAGGGCTCCTGTGACCCCAGCCACACACAGGAGCAGAGAAGCCGGGCGGGCAGCTCAGGAGATGTCTCTGTGACAGAGGCTCAGAGGGGTAGGTATGTATCAGCCCGATCTCATGTGAGGGAAACTGAGGCACTGCGCTGGGGAGCTGAGGTCAGAAGTGGTCACAGCAGGAAAGGAACCCAGGCTCCCAGCCCCCGCTGCTCTAACCCCTAGACACCACTCCCCTCCCAGAGCTGGGATAGAGCCTCCTCCAGCCCAGATCCTGGTGGGGGACGGGGGAGAGATATTTCTTGCTCCTAAGTACACCCCAGCCAGGTGTCTCTGAGACCCCCAGCACTCCCTCCTCCCCAGGGCAGCAGCATGGGGCAGCCCTGACCCTCCTGCATGTGGGGGAGGAACATTAGAGGCATCCTGTGCCTTTAAATAGTGGGAGGGGGCTAGGGTGGGGGGTGTTTTAAAGGGCTCCCCCAGGCTGCAGCCTCTCTTTGGTGGGGGGAGAGAACCCAGCCTTCTGGAGAGGGAAGGAATGGGGGGTGGGGGCTCTCCTCCCTCACCAGTGTCTCACCCCCTTTCCCCTGTTTAGGTCTCTGCCATGTGGGGCTGGGCCCTGCTCCCCATCCTGCTGGCCATCTGCGGCACCGTGGGCTTCTGGGTGGTGTAAGTAACATGTATGGGGGGTAGATGAGCCGCCCCCCCCATTCTGCTTGGGGCTCCCTGCCTGCCTTAGGTGGAGAACGGGGCATGCCGTTCCCCTTGGGGGGGGGTGCTGGCTCCCATCCAGCCCCAGGGTAGGGGCTGGCTGACTCAGGGGGTAGGGAATGGGGTATGGGGCCTGTCCCCTCTAGGGGATGGGTCAGAGGGAGGATGCTGAGGAGGGGGTTTGATGGGGTGACTCTGAGGCCCTTGGCTCCTGCTCCCCTTCCCTTCGGGGCCAGCTTGGTCACACACACACCCCTGTTCCCCACAGATACGCCATGTCCGTGGCCAACGGGTCTGTGAATGTCACAGTCATGTTCCCGTATATCAGGTAGGTGGGTCAGATGCTGATCTCAGCCCCAGGGATCAATCCGGAGTCGCTCCTGTTTGCATTGGGGGTAGGGATGGGTTCTGATTTCAGCCCCCAGGGGACAATCCGGAGTCACTCCTGTTTGCATTGGGGCAGGGCAGGGTTCTGACCTCAGCCCCCAGGGGACAATCCAGATTCACACCAGACTGCAGTGGGGGTAGGGCTGGGTTCTGATTTCAGCACACACCCCTGCCGCCAGGGCAGCGAGTGCTTGGACAGGATCAGAGCCCGGCTGTAGCTGTTGGGGTCTCTCTCAGGGATTTCCCCAGACCCCCCGCCGCCCCCCTCCCCCCAGTGACATGCCGTGTTGCCAGTTTAGTTGTGGGTTGGAAATGTGAATGGAAATTGAAACCTGAATCCACGCTTTGAGAGCCTACCAATGTCTGAGAGAAAGCAGAAGGGGCTGGAAAAGTCTGAACCAGGACTCGCCGACTCCCGCCGCCGTGATGTATGACAACGTCGGCCCATTCGGTTGGGCTGTCTTGGCCAGCCTGCTCATTTCAGCCGAGGATTTATGAGCCAGATCTGCGCCAGCTCTCCCCCGACGGCTCGCGATGAGCCAGGGGTGGGTGGAAAAGGCTTCAGGGCCAGGCGGTATTTACACGAAGGCACCCGCTCCGCCGAGGCGTCCGGCAGCCAGAGCTGAGCTGTTGGCGTGATCGATTTTGGCCGGTATTGGTTACAAATCGCCCGAGTATTAAATGTGAGGGGTCATGACCTATTCTCCTGACTGTCCGAGTAAAGGGCAGCAGAACTGTTCTTAGCCTGCCTGCATGCGGGGGTCTCCCTCGGGGCTTCCTTCGTGCCAGGGCTGAGCCCCCGGCCGTGCGTAGCCCTGGGGCCTCCGGGCTTGTCTCCTCCGTTATGAAAGTAACAAACTTGCGTGAGTCCCGGCACCTCTTGCCTTAAGAATTAAGCCCCAGTCACCTGCTAAGCAGGCGGTTTGGATGCCAGATCCTAGGGCGGGGGGGGGGGGGGGGGACACGGGTGTTTTGCTGGGGGGGTGGGCGCTATTTGACCTGCTCCTGTTTCAAATAGTAGGCTCCATTGAGCGTCTTTCGGTTGACGTGACCGCTAAAGCTGAAATCGCAGATACTCCGGTCTAAGTGCGGAGACCCGCTGTGGGACGGTGTTTCTGTGGAGCAGACGCCCCCGCCCGCACCAGCAGCGAGATTTCCCCCCCACCCCCCAGAGCTGAATCACTGAGCACCGGGGGGGGGGAGGGGGCAACTCGCAGGGGTCCACTCTGAGATAGCGCGT